>NW_026522046.1:45990000-47481800 GCF_021234435.1 Artibeus jamaicensis
ACCTGCAGGTGCCAAGGCCACGTGGCCCCCTGAGCCGCCTGCACTCCTAGTCTCATTGGATGAATGTTCTCCCAAGACGCCGGCCCTCACGCCTGCCAGTTGAGCTGCATCACCAGAAAGTTCCACGGTCGGAGGTGGGAAGGGTTTGAGCCTCTGTGCCTTCCTGTTCGTGGGTATGAAGCAAAACACACCACAGGGATGGCCCCGGGCCTCCCCCCATGCTGCCCACCCGCCCGCCTCCCTGGCTCCCGTACCTTGTATCCGCTGCAGGTCAGGCCCGCGTTTCTCTTCGCCAGCACGCACTTCATTCGGAGGAAGAACGACCTCTCCATCTCGTACTCTGAAAGCAGGGGTCAGGTTAGACGGGCCGATGTCCCGCCACGCTGCCCGGCTTCCTTCCAGCAGCCCTGGCAGACCCTCGGGACCACAAGGGGCAGCCGGGCCTCCCCGGCCCAGAGGGCCTCGCCTGTGGCCGGGGCCTGGGTGGGCGGGGGAATCGGCCCGTCCTGGCGAGACTGCCAGGTGCCCGTGAGGAGGGCAGCTCGAAACAAGGCCAGAGAGAGAACTTGGGGACAACCAGCCTGGGGTCACAGCACAGACTGAACGGGCAGTGGCTCCGAGTGGCAGCCACAGAGCGGCCTGGGGTCAGGAGCAGCACCTCTCGCACCTGCGTCTGCGAGGAAGAACCAGACGCAGCGACTTCCCTCGGGGAGGCGGAGTCAGGACAGGTCGTGAGCGCGAGGGAGCCAGCTCCCGTTCCTCCCGCCAGCCGCGCCGTGGGCGCCGAGGCCGCCCAGCAGGGTGGGGCGGACAACAGCGCCCAACGGACCCACTGGGCCAGACCGAAGCTTCTGCCCTCGGGAAGAGCCCCGGACAGACGGCCCTCCCGGTCACGGAGTGACGCCCTGTCTGTGCTGCCGCAGTGCTCACCACGGCTGGGACCCGATCTGCCAGGAGGCAGGCTGCGCCCCCGGGGGAGCCAGGCTGGAGGGATGGACCTGCCGGTGTGCAGACCTGGCCTTCCGGACGGCTCCAGGCCACGCCGAGACCTACCCGTGCCATGACATAAAGTGTGGGAGGTGACAGATGGACCTGTCCCAAACGTGCGGAAACAGCTGTTACAACAGCGACGTGGGCAGTGACGTGCTCGCGAGTGTGCTGCTTGACTCATTCGTAGGATAACGCGGGCCCGGGGCAGGGTCTCGGAACTCCCGGAATTTCAAAGCACCGAGTGTCACTGGAGGACACGGCTTTCCCTCTACCATCTGGAGACCCAGAAATGCTGAATTCCAACCAGGGGTGTGGTGAGTAGTTTCCCCATCCGGTTTCTCGAACTCCAGCTCTGCCCTTGGGCCCTTTGGGGGAGAAGCCCAGGCCTGGACCCGTGTGGCCCCAACTCGGAACCCAGTGCACCCGTCAGGGGAAAGCCTTCGGCCACTCTCTGTCTCCTCCCCAGCCACCATCACAGTCTCTAGCACCTGGTGGGCACTCGTCGGTGGTGAGTTGAAGAACCGAGGCCTAAACACCAACCCCCCTGGGTGGGCGCAGCGTGTTTGCCGGAGGCCCAGGCGGGGCAACGAGGGAAGCAAAACCCTCGGGTCACAGCCAAGAGCATCGCCTGGTTTCAGGCTGGTTTCTTTCCTCTGGAGGAAATAAATACCTTGGAGCAGGTGGTGGTGAAGAGGCTGGTGGGCTGCAAGGACAGCCGTCATCTCGTCGTGGTCGGAAGGATGGATGTACTCATAAATGCTGTTGCCTGTGAGCTCCACCTGCCGCAGGAGGAAGGGCGGGGTCAGAGTCCTCGCCAGGACGGCAGGGCAGGGCAGGGGGACGTCCTGTGTATCACTGCCACGTACCCGCCAAGGACAGGACTTCGATCTCGGTGGACAGCCCACACCCTCTCCAAGCACAGAGACACTTTTCTTTTCCAAAACGTCTCCCACACTTTCCAACAAGGCCAGAGAGGGCCGAGCTGAAAGTGGAGAGAGTCCCCAGCAGGGGCAACGGGAAAGTGAAGGATGACAAAGGTGCACCCTGGCATGGGTGACCCTGCTGGTCTGGTCAGCGTCCTTCAGAAAGGAGACAACTTAAAACAGGCTGCAGCCCGTGCTCCATGCTGCCTGAGGGGACTGGTCGGCCGAGGCCCAGCCGCCTGTCCCGAGTGAGGTCCCAGAGAGCTCCGTCCACTCAGAGGCTGAGAGGCAGGAGCCGCGGGGCCCCCTGCACTGGAGGAGGACGTGTACCCCAAAAGGCCCTTTCTCTGGGCAGTTCTGCCCCTCAGGCTCTGCCACAGAAACCTGTCTCTGAACTTCCCAGTCCCAGTGACTTGTGCTGACCTGTGGATTCCACTCATGTGTGCAGCTGGTGGACCACCCTGGGGAGCTACGTGACCCTCAGTTTGACACCAACTACTTCCAGACGCACCCCACAGAGGGCAGGCACCCAAAGGCCACATCCACTCTGGACAGGCCCCTGCTTAGTAGGGGTCTTCACACCACGGTCCCCGTGACCCAACTCCTGACCCCGAGGAGTTTCCCGTGTCCTCCCAAACGCACGTGCCATGGCAGCCTGACAGAGCCTCAAAGCCTGGTCCTCTCACCCCCCACGAGGTGGGCAGCGGCAAACAATGTTCTAGCAGCCACGGCTGTCAGAGCAGCCTTCTGAGCAGAGGTGGGCGGGCCCTACTGCAGGGGTGAGCCCAGGCACCCAGCGTTGATCGGGGGCACCCAGGGCAGCGACGGGCCTTCCAGCACAGCCAGCAGGAGCCCCCCCAAAGCCTGGCGTGGGAGGAAACTCAAAGCCAGGGACTCTGCCTTAGGGTGGCAGAGACCCCGGGGTGCGTCCGAGGACCTCTTTCCGAGCCCTGCTCCAAGGGGGGCGGGGGCAAGTTTAAGCAGAAGCAGGCTGGCGAGCTCCTTGTCCCTGACCACCCCCTCGGCATTTATTTTTAAGTGGGTCACGCCGCGTGTTCTGCTGGGAGCCGGCCGCCCTCAGTCAGAGCAGAGAGGACGTCACTTCCTGCCATGCGGCAGCCCTGACTGTGCCACCTCACGCCACCGGACCACCGGGCCCACGGGGCAGATGGAGAATGTCCCCACCACTCCAAATCGGCCTGGAGGCCGGCGCGGCTCTGCTGGGGGCCCAGCCACCCCACCCCTCAGAGCCAGGTCTTTCAAGTCATTTACGTGTGAGTGGCCTTTTTATTCAGAACAAATTACGTGTCTGGCCTGCTTAGTGAGCTGGCCCCCAAAACACTGCTCACAGTTCTCCTCTCCACGTTCGTCACAGAATGTCTCCTTCCAACATCATGCAAACGGAGCAACCAGAGGCGCCTCTTGCAGAAACCGCCCCCGCTTGGCCCCCCAACCCTGGCACTGCCCTACTGACCCAGAGGGCACGCGCCCGGACAGAACGTTGTTACATGATGCCATCAAAAATGTGAGCGATGAAAACGAAGCACTCCTCCGTCAAGTCATTCTCTTAGTCCTCACATGTGAGTAAACCGGCACCGTGTCCGCCAGGCCTTCTGGACGGGACAGGGCCTTCTCTCCTAGGGCCAGTCATACAGATGGCAGGGGACAGGGGCCAAGGCTGGTACATGAGGGAGTGATTTCTTAAATCGGTCCCCAATGTCCATGACTTACTTGAGAAGTGAAAAAATATATATAACCAAATTGAATTGGGGGGGATCGGCCTATCACTTCTCCCCTACCTTCATTTTTAGCAGGGGAAACATGATTGTCCTGGTTTGCTCCAAATCCTTGTTCAGAACAAAGTAACTGATGTCTCTTTAGAGAAACAGCCTTAAATACTTGCAGAAAAGGTCTGCATCCCTACTCAACGGGGATTTCACAACCTTTTAACCCCAAAGGAGCTTCATCTGATTTCAGAGATGCCCCCCTGGGCATTGGGGGGATGAGAACAAAGAAGGCCCAGGAGTTAAAGGCTTGATTTTCTGAACACTCGGGTCAGTTATGAAACTCGAAGGCTGTCAAGGAGGTAAAGCCGTCTTCAAATAACGGAAATGTTTCTAAAGAACAAATTAGGGCATGATAAAAGAGGGCTGGCCTTGACTCAAGATCAGGCCGACATGCTGTTTCCTGTATTTACATATCCATCCCTGCTGGTGAACGCCGGGAGAAAGAAACGTGACTACCTCAAAAAAAAATTATGGTCGTTGCTATAAAACTCTTCGGGTCCCATACATCAGCCTTATTAAAACAGACCCTCCATGTGATATTTTAGCATTGGTAAAACCCTGGTAACTACAAAATGAATTGCTTTCCTACTAAGAGCTTTTTTATGTTTTGCTGAATAGCTTTCCTTCCTGCCAAGAAAACTGCACAGGATACACACAGCCCTAAATGGATACATTCTGGGTCGGAAGGGAAGCCGCCCCGCACTCTGAAAACGCACACTGCTCTGCGCTGGCTGTTTGGCTGACTATGGCAAATTAAGCATTTCCAAATAAGACGGTTTGGGTTTCAGGGTTCGAGTTATGTCAACAAACATAAAACGCTGTCCCTTCTCTTTATTTCAAAAGTGAAAGGATTAGGTCTTATGGCCCCAGACGATGCCGTGGGTACTTTGACGGCTGTGCTTCCGGCTGAAAACATTCCAGTTCCTTTCCGCGTCTTGTGAACGGCTACTTCGTATGTATCTATATTTATTTGAAAGTGTGTATCATTTACCTAGATGCCTTACGGTGTGGGTGTGTGCAACTTCAGTGAGGAAATTTAAACCACATGGATACTTAAAAATGATCAAGGTCATACGCAGCAGGGAAACAAAGCTTTCTTTCCCTTCTTCAAATACAAGTTAATTATATTAACCCCCAAAACATGGAATTAGACCACTTACCAAACCTGCATGAATACAGAGTGTGTCTCTAATCTGCCTCTCCCGAACAGGTCCGTGTGTCTGTGTGAATTATTATGTGTGACCAAAGTGTGTCCACGGAGTAGGGCCTCTGAGCCAGAAGCCCGACTCCGTCTCCCACTGCGTGGAACGTGGGCTGGGGAGGAAACCTGCACTTGTGGTGGTCTCCGTCATCTCTGGTGTGAAAATCTGACAGCAAGGACTGCTGTGTTCACTCATTAAAAAGTAAAAACAAACTTTACAAATTCTCCAGGTAAGTTCATCACCAAGCCCTTATTTTATGAAATGTTAAAGGGACTTATCTAAGAAAAAGAAGATTAAAAAACCATGTATAGTAAAATGACAGCAAACTCACGATTATTAACAACCACACCTAAAACATAAACAAAAGCAAACGACTAGAACAAGAACAGAACCACAGAAATGGAGATCACATGGAGGGGTAGCAACAGGGGAGTGGGAGGAGGAAAAGGGGGGAAAAGGTACAAGAATAAGTGGCATAGACAGTAGGTAGAAAATAGACGGGGAGGGCAAGGATAGTGTGGGAAATATAGAATCTAAAGAACTTGTGACACATGGACATGAACTAAAGGGGGGGAATGGTGGGGGTGGGGGTGTGTAGGGTGGAGGGGAATGAAGGGGGGGAATAGAACAACTGTAATGGCATAATCAATAAAATATATTAAAAAAATTTTACCAGATAAAGTAGATCTCTTACTCTAAACTTTTTTAAAAAGTTTAATAAAATACTTTGAATTGAGATGGGCTATAAATAACACATCATTTTTACACCCTCAAATAGATCATTGTGATGGTTATTTAGGTAATTCAGGTAAAAAAAGAAGAAGAAGACTCTGCTATGAATTTTCACACCGTTATGCCTTATGTTCCCTGAGAGCTGCTAACATAAGGTTTAGCCCTGAATTAATGTGAAAGATGCCATTATTTAATGAGACAACGTCCTTCAGAGCCATTGAAAGTTTTTGGAACAGAGGACGTCGCTGTGTAGATGTAACCAATTACTACTATCGCTGTTCATCAGGAAACCTGTTTAATTAAAGGTTACTCTTAGACCACTGGGTAATATTTTCTTAACATGTTTTATCTCTGGTGAGTTAAAAAAATCTTCAACCCTACTTTAACAAAGTTGCCATATCTGATATATTTGCCTGACTTCTTTCCTCCTAACAGAATAATCTAAGAGCAAAATTTTTTTTTAAAAAGAGAGAAGCTGGGTGTTTGACATCCTCTTCAAAACTTTCTTTTACGACTTAAGTGAAGAAGACAGAAAAAAACACACAACGGTGATTCTGCCTAGCTCTCCTCTGCGGGCTAATCTGGAACAGGGGGCAGATTTGAGGGGAAGTGTTTGCTGTTGCTTATTTAAACAGTTCGCCACGAAACATTCCCCAGACGCTAGGCTCACTTCTGCACTGGCGTGTTTCTGTAACTGCAGACTGATACCGAGGGGTCCTGCCAAGAGAGCAGGAAAAAGCACTCGGTTGTCCTGCACAGTGTGATGTTTCTTTCTCCACTGACACTTCTCCTGAAACAAAGAGGCAAAAGGCATCTCTGTAACTTTCTGGAAGAATGTTAGTGACAAACACCCTCCCCTTTCTAAATTAATAGCGCGACATTTTATTTCTGCATTTTGACCAAACGTAAGTGCAATTTTGATTGTGATTCTGCGGGGATGTCCTTTCATGGGGGTGATCGTGAATGGGAGGCATAGCTGCCCCCCCCCCAATCCTCTGGTCATGTTTAATGAAAGAGAAACGTGACAGAGAGGGATGCGGGTGTGAGGCATAGCCGCGTGCCCAGACTGGGGCGCGCCGGCCTGTGCACAGGGCCTCCCGGGCCCCAGGACACCCAGAGTGCCTCACCGCCCCGTGTGCCCCCAGAGGGTGGCATCTGAAGCAGGTTTCGTGCATTCGAAGTGCGATTCTGATGAGACAGTGATGCTGCCTGGCTTCTGTGTGGCTCCGTACAGTTTGCGAGTCACATACAACGAGCACTTCGATTTGTTTTTTACCACAAGCCTGAAAGACGGGTGTATTGGGAAGTATTTTCTTAAGTTATCGTTCAGAGAGGTTACATACCTGCCCTATCAGACAACAAAAGCCACGTGACTAAATGCATTTCACTCTTTGCTTTGACTGCTAGGAAGCTCGGATCTAAATTTAACATTCCATAACAGTAACTTTACCTATGCTAAGATACGTTTGACCAGCTATTTTCTTTTTCCAAAAGATGTTGTTTTTAGAGAGAGGAGAGGGGAGGGAACGAAACATTGATCCACTGCCTCTGTCTTGACCGGGAATCGAACTGGTGACCCTTCACCTTGAGGGATGACCTTCAACCCACTGCACCACACCGGTCAGGGCTTGACCACTCATTTAAAAAACATGCGAAATGTTCCTCTGGTCTGTGACATTATCATAGAACTAAGCAAAGGCTTTATAAATCTTGATTGAAAAAGCTAAGTAATCTGATTAAGGTTTATCAGCCAAAAACCCAGCCTGGAGTAGAAACCTGGATGGGTACAACTAAAGGGTCCTACGTAATTCTAAATAGGGCAAGGTAAAAATTCAGAGAAAAATAACTTTGCAAAATACACAAAAAAATAGTCCACGCGATGTTCCCAACCGTATTTTCCACGTTACAAGTGCACTACTGGTGTAAGTCACGGGGCACAAGAGCCTCAGTGGGTCTTACCTGGGAGACCTGGTTTCATCAAGAAGAGAAGAGGAGGAGAAAAGAAAACACCCAACAATTTAAACAGGAGCCTTAAAGGACTGTGCCCGAGAAACCCCCAGGCACAGGGGTGAGAGCAAACACCCACTGGGAGAGAAGGCTGTGAGCAGATGAGAAGTTTAACCCATTATGGACAGGCAGGAAAAGGAAAGGGACCACCAGATGCTCCTTTCCAAACTGGCGGTTCTGTTTCTCAATGAGAAGCCCGAGCCACTTCAGTGGCATGTTTTGTTTTGGCTTAACTACACAAAGAGGCCGGAGCATGCGGACTATTCACCAGCCTCCTGGGAGCCCATTTCCTGCGTCTAATTAATTCTGGTGCGGTGTAAAAGGGCGCACTGATGATTCGCAACGTAAAGACGCATTTCGTCCCCGTGCGGACAGAAATGTGCCTTTCAGAACCACGCTCCACACCTGTTAAATCAGAAATATGAATGGCAACGATCGGACTCCCCCACCCGGAGACCCACCGGTCATCACCCCCCGCTGCTGCAGCCAGATTCTCTGCCAAACCCTGGCCGGACGGGGGCACGTAAAGCTGAGTGCCATTCTTTCCTCCAGGGGGTGAGCTCCCTTTCAGAAAGTGGTTCCAGAAAAATCAGTGATATTTATTGTATGTTCTAAAGAAACCAGGACCTTGCTGGGCAAAACAGTAGTAAACTCAGTTTTATGAGTTTCTATCACAAGCATATAAAATGCTTTACTGAAACGACCACTGAACTGGAAAAACTCAGGAAAAATTACCCCGAATTCCATGTGAACACTCATAAATCTGCCCCCCTTTTCCCTCCCCAAAGCACGTTCTGCATCCAATCCACACTTGCCACCAGCTTCCCTCTGGTCTGCAAGGCCACTCACAGCACCGTGTGCAGGGCAATTTCGGGTTCTGCTCCTACACAGAAGCAGATGCGTGAACACACTCGTGTTGGAGCTGGGCAAGGCTGCCAAGACCCGCCAACACTTCATGTTCGAGCTGCACGTGAAATTATCAGGTACCGCCTACCTGGGACAAGCCTAAATGCACAGAGGCTGTTTCCGATATGTACATGATCTTGCCATCCGATGCTACCACAAAAACAAATCCGTCCAAAGTCTGGAAAAGAAAAGGAGCCAGGGTAAGAGATGATAGTTCCACGCCCGTGTCAACTCTCATAACTGTGCTCTGGCTGGGATGGAGAACTGCATAAAATATCATCACCGACACACATTTGTCAAATGCAAAACAAACAAACAAACAAACAAACAAAAAACCCAGAGCCGGGGGCCATAAGGATTGTAAGTTACACCACTCGGCAGGCTTTTAATGCTGTTAAAGCACTGTAAAAAACAGTCTTCCACGCACATCACAAAAATCATGCAAAACATTGGAGAATTCCTATCATACCCAGTTTAAACGGAGTGGCTTTATTGTTTGGAGTTATTTTAGCACTTAGCACAAATCCGGAGTTCTATGGTACTTAGGGGACAATCTACCGCTGTCCAGGCCGCTTTGTGCCGTAATTGGCAGTGTTTATACCACTAGGACATACACTTTATTTGCCACAATTTTCTAGTTACCCCTAAGTACCGTTTGAATAATAAATTCCGAGCACTAACACTCCCCAGAAAAGAAAATACCGGGTTATTTGAACAGACCACGTCTACAGAATTAATTATTTCGCGTAACCTTTGCAAAATTCAAAAAGAAAGAGTATCAATTTCTGAAAAATTAAAACCACCTACGTGATATTCTGATTTGCCGAACTTGGCCAGCCCTCAAAAAAGTAAAGTAAAATTATGAGAGGCAATTAAAACAAATAAAAAGGTACTGGATGTATTGATGTGTGGCAAGGATAAAAAGGCTAAGTTATTTTTGAGAAAGGAAACTGTATTTTATTCACCCATTCATATTTTAGATCCAGAACCAATGGAAAGCAATAAAATCAGTGAAAGATCTATACAACCCACAATGCTGCCCCCATAAAAAATATTCCAAATTAATTTCTGGCCACAAATTCTATTTTTATAGCATGTAATTGAAACCAGATTACCTTCAGTTTTTCTACATCCACCCCCTCGTTGGAGGGGGGCCTAAAAAGAATGTAGCAGAAACGAAACATAAAAGATGCCCTTACGTTCTACTCTCTCAAGTAGAGTTTTGCTGCAAAAGTTCTTTGCCGACTCAACTATCATTGCCTTTCCCTCCCCTGAGGTTGAAATCAACATCTCAATCTGGAGCCTTACTTTCTCGTTTCTAACTCGGCTCCAAAGTATCTTCCTAGCTGAACTCCGTTTCAAAAGTATAAACCACACCGCAGTTTCTAAAGTGATCAACGTTGGCACATTCTGCATCCTTGCTTAACTCCAAAATCCTTAAAGAGATACATTTAATGACATCCTCTCTTCCGGTGAGCCGTATGAGTAAAAGGGAAAAAATTATCATAATCGAATTCTGAAAGTTGCCAGCAGTAGCTAAAAATAATATCCTTAATGGAAAATGTTGGGTTCAGACGGGTTCACAGCCTCATACTTTGCTCGCCTGTGTGTTGACTGCAAAGGGGCCCTGCCCTCACCCACACCGCTGTGGGGTTAATTAAAGAAACTTCAGACAGAGGAACCTGAGGATGTTGACTTTGCCGCCAGGTTTTTAGGGCACTTAGTTGTCCCCGACATCAGTGTCACTTATAATATGCAGAAGTATTGAACATGCAAAATCCCGTGCTCCGTGCAGGAGGTGAGCCCGGGCGGGGGGGTGGCGAGGGGTGCCCGGAGGGGGGCACTCCAAGGGCACCCTCCCCCGGCCCACCACACCGTGAGCTTTCTGTTGTAAAAGCCTCGGGTTTCAAATATTCCCCAGATCTGCTCTTCCAGAGCGTGCATTTTTAAAAAATAAATCACATGAGGACATTCGGGGCAAAAGGGTTTTGAAAAGATCTGCTTTTTCAAGACGCCGAGCTCAGGGCTGACTCTGACCCAAGCCTCTGCAACCTGCCGCCAACTTTTTTTTTCCTTTTAAAGAAAACACAAAATAGAAGAAGGAAATGCAAAGGAGCTCTCGGTAGGCATTTTTCCGTGGCAGAGACAAATGACGGGAGGGGGGAATGAATCGGGTCGTTGATAAGGCTCTGTAAAGGGCATTTGAAAGACTCCGAGACCGGAGGCATTGCTGTCCCCACCTAGCGCCAGCCACCAACTTGGAATTGGCCCTGGAATGGAGGGCAGTGCACACAGCCACTGCCCACGCCTCAGAGTCTGTGGGGGAAACCGGGGGTCAGGGGTGCTTTAACAAGGGAGGCCTGAGTGGCTCTGGGCTGGGGGCGCTGAGTGGTTAACCACAAACCAAGCAAGGGCTGCCTGAGCCAGGCGACTGCGGAGACTGCACCAGATCCTGGGCCTAAGACTCAAGAGCTAGGCCATTTGGATTAAACAAGGCTCTACCACTTGCTGTGTGTCCTCAGGCATGTTGCTTAACCTCTCTGTGCCTCAACGTTCTCCTCAAGACAAGAAAAATGCAGTTAAGAATAGAATGCCTTCTGAGTGGGTGGTTGAAGCCAGATGAAATAGTAAGATTTAGAACAGGATCTAGCCCGCAGTAAACTCTTAATAAATGCCAGCTGTTAATATCGTATTGGTGATGCTGTCTCTCCTTTGTTGCAACTCTTCCAAACACACACAATTATCAGACGCTGGGAGCCGCCCCACGCTTGCTCCGAGCACCCTGGGCTCATTCCTTCTCGGGCCCCAGCACCTGGCACAGCGAATAGCACAGAGTACACACTCCATAAAAAGTCTGCAGGGGGAGGTTAGGGCTGGAGAGGACTTAACCACGCCCAGGGCCGCCTCACTGGCCTCGGTCTGGTGGGCTTCAGTCCCGGGGGGGGGGGGGACGGCAAGGGGCTGAGTAGGCGTGGGGCCAAACGGGGTGGCTCTGGTGGAGCTGAGTCCGTACAGATCCAGACCTGGGAGGGGGCGGGGGCCAGCGGGTAAGGAAATCGCTTGCCCCGGGTCTGGGCACTGTCTCCGGGCGAATGCGGCAGCCTGGTGGCAGTCTGCGGATCCACCCAGCGCGGTCACAGGAGGGAAACCTCAAGGCAGGGGTGTCAGGGCGCGGCCCGGGGCTGCTGGCCTCCTACCTGCAGCAGGTGCGACCCTAGCTCCTTGGCAACACTGTCCAGAGGCCCGGCGCGGCTCGGCTGTCCCCACGCATCTCCTAAACCTGGGCAGGGCAATAAAGCAAATCAGTTAACGGCAGCGCCTGGCCAGAGCTGGGGCGGCAGAGCAGGAAGTGTAAATCCCCCGCACCCAGTGCTCAGGCCGTTCCCCTCCGCCCCCCTCCCCTCCCGCTCAAGCCCCAGCAACCCCTTTGCCCTCGACTAAAAAGAAAAAGGCCAGAGGCAGAATTCCCCATGAGTCTAAGTCCCTGGCGCTGAGGGAAGCGCTGAGCCCGCCGGGCGAAGCTCTGGTGGGTCGCCCACGTGCTCCCCACTCTGAAATTGCCGTTTTATTATTTGCAATGCCACAGAGTAATCTAATCTACTTTGTTGAAATCGGCCATCCTCGTAGCCACGCGGGGATACTGATTTGGCCCATAAATATTCCCCCAAGAACGCCCCCTCCCTTCCTCAAGTCGCCGGCAACTGTGCATTTCCCCAAAGACAGAGAGGCCCAGACCAAAAATCCTCACGTCCAGGAGGCAGCTCTCCTGCATCAAAAAATAAAACAAAATAAAATAACCATTTTCAACCTCAGTAACGCCGGGCTCCAGCTCTAACGGGCGCCCCGGGGGTGGGCACCATCCCCTCCCAATCCGGGAGCTGCAGCCTGGGGAGGATTTACCTGGGGGTCTCCCGGGGAGCGAACTCCAGACTCGAGGACTGCGGGACTGGGCTGCCCCAGAGGCAGCGAGAGACCGTCTGTGCTCCGCGGTGATGGAGAGGTGTAGCTGCCACACAATTAGGGTCCCCTAAGCCCCGCCGTTTCCTAACTGCCCCCACTCCAGGCCTCCTGCTCCTCCCCATCACCTCCCGAAGGCCAGCGGCCCTGCAGAAAGCGCACCCGAGGAGAGAACGCCCTTCCCAGCACAGTCTGCCTCTCCTCCTGCAACCCCAGCTCAGCGGCTGTGACCCCGGAGCTCCCGGGCTTCCTTCTGTGGACTCTGGAGGAAGCGGGAAAGGCAACTGAGGTCGCAGTGTTACGCACCACCTGGCAGAACACTCAGCCGGTCCCTGCTGTCCTTCTGTGGGGGCCGGGTCAGCCACCCTCCAGCTCTCACTGCAGCCCCCGACGGGAGGTGGCAAGGGCCGGGACTGCTCTGTCGGCCTGCACCCCATTTCCCTGCATGGTAAATGCACCCCCAGGCTCCAGGCTCACTCGCTCGAGCTACCCACGCTAGCCGCTGACCCCTGCAGGGTGGGCTGTGGGTCCCACTAGGCGTCCACTCCCCCCCCCCCACGGTGAGCTGCAGTCTAGATGGTGCCTGCCTGCTGCGCGGGGAGTGTGGGACCAGACGCCAGAGCAGGATGCTCGGGCAAGGGGCAGGGAGCCCCGTCCAGGCCCCGTGAATTCCAGGGCCGTTCCTGGGATCGATGGCAATCACAAAGCCCCTCTAAGGGCCGCGGCAAGTGAACGGACACAGATGAGGGTCCCACGCAGGAACCTGAGGTCTCCCCACAGTCCCTGCAGGAACCGTGGCAACCGGCTTCTGGTGACTTTGATCCCAGGAGGTGGAAAATGCATCCCCAGCGAGAGGTAGCTGGGGAGTGGGGGTGGCCCTGAATCCCCATCGTGGCTTTGGGGACCCTTCCTGGGGAGCTCCGCTCAGTGAATATAAAAGCAATGACCTTTTACTTCTCCTCCTAGGTTCTAGGAATTAGAACACTTATCCTGGCCTCCCCAGGAGGAAGTGGCTAATTTCCACATATTCCAATCCCCCAGATGTGACGGCAGCCCCTCAGCCTCTGCCCTGTGGACAGAGCTGTCTCTCTAACCTCAGGAACTGCCCGCAGCTGCCACGGCCCACCCCCAGGGACTGCGCCTCTGTCTGTCACCCGCAGACCCTCACTCCTGCAGCCGCCGGGCAGGGGCAGGGCTCACTGCGTCCAACCAGCGCTGGAAAGAACCAGAATGTAAAAGCTCCAAGGCTTGAATGAAGAATTGAATCAAGACCCAGGAATTTCGATTTCTGAAAACAGACAGGTCTGCCCTAAATAACAGTCCTCTGCCTTATTCTGGGTGCTTTTCCAGGTTTGGGCCAAAACACTCTTCCTAGCTCAGTGGTGACAGTGAGTGTGGCCTCCGGGCTGTGACCTGTGAAAGGGCCCATGCTGAGGGACCTACAGAAACCTACCCGGAGGGTAACGACCCCCAGACCACACTCCCCGGCCCAGCTCCTCTAACAGCCGGGCGAGGCTCTGGTCTCACATGCGGAGCTAACGCCCCTGGAGGAGCACTGGGTCCTCGGGGCAATTTTCCGTGAACCCGAACGCCAGACACTTCTGGGATCCTGTTCTCTTACATCACTGCCAGTCTTCCTACAACTTCCCAGTGCCTCTGGTTTGAGGCCGGAGGTTCGGTCCCAATGCTCCTTCCCCACCGAGTGGTGGGGATGGGGGTGGGGGTGACCCTCAAGCATCCTGCCCCATGTCACCTCGCCCTGGGCCACGGGGCTGCCAGCTCTTCCACTAGAAACTGCTGTGGGTGACGCCTTTTCACTTGGCCCGTAAGAGCTGGGACAGAAGGCAGAGGCTAAATAAATTAGGGTTTGTAACAACATGCTCCCCCAAAAGCGAGGCACTGTGTGACCGTGGCCCTCATCTGGACCTGACAAAGGGCAGTGTTTGGAAGTGAGGGGTGGAGGGCAAGGGAGGCGGCAAGCTCCTTCGGGGCATCCGCTCTCGGCGAACTGGCCGCCCTTCCAGCCGGTGACTCTGGGGGGCCGCCGTGTCCCAAACCCAGGCCGTGGCTCCCCAGCCCCCAGGGTTTGGGTCCCACTTGCCCCGCAGGTTTTGGCAGGGGGGTCTGCTGGGACTCCCTGCCACTGGGATGCAGATGGGCAGGTGGGGGGAGGGTCAGCCACCGGCTCAGAAGGAGAGGGATCCCCGCTCCCCTCTGCCTTCCAGGGCTGGGGTGCCTGCACCGTGGTACTCACACTTGGCTGGCTGTTCAGTTTAAACTCACCAGGCCGTCCTGCCACGGAAGCTGCCTGAATATGGTCCCTCCTCCCTCCCGGGTGCTCGGTCAGTCAGTCAGCAACCAGCTCAGGGCCCCCTGCCCTCCAGGCCCAGGTCACAGACCATTAACAGGGGGCCACACAAATAAGACGATTTCCCAGGGAAAGGGACAGGGTGGGGAGGTTCCCTCAGTGTGAGGAGGGTCACACCCCTCAGGTGCGGGACGCAGCTGGTTTGCTCTTTCCTCCGGACCCGGGCGCAGAGCTGGCTGTGGCCCGTGAGCACTGGGTGCAGCCCCAGAGACATGGGCCGGCCTCTGCTTAGAACTCCCGGGTTGGACAGGGACTCTCTGGCTTCCCCACAGCAACCTCGGGTGTCTGAACCGGAGACAGAAACAGTGCTCACTGGGACATTAAATGCGGTCAATAGCGGGGCCCTACCTGCCCCTCCCCCTCCTCGGAGAACTGGGCCTGGGGGAGTGAGAAGCCGGCAGCTCTCCGGGAGCACCCCCACGCCGCCTCCCAGTAAAGAGGCCGGCTGGGCCGGTCTGGACGGTCCGATCTCATGAGGCGAGAGCACCCCCTGAAATGGGGGTGTTGGGGAGTTAAGGGAGCTAGACCCGCAGGCCCAGGGTGAGAGCGGGTTCCAGAGAAAGGCCACCACCCCCTCCCTTCTCTCGCCCTCCCACCCCTTCCCTGCTTCCAGCTTTCTCCTCTGCCTCCCCTCCCCCGAACACTACCTACCCTTTTTTCTGGAAAGGGGGTGTGATATTGGGGAGCTTGACCTCTCTGTGGCTGGGGGCCAGCTGAGGACATGAGATCACACTCCCCAATTGTAAACCACTCCAAAGTCAAGGAGGGAGGTGGGGAAGGGGAAGGACCAACTGGCCGCTGGGCCCTTTTTCTCACAGCTCCCAATGCCTGCCACCCCACCTCCACGTTCAGGGCCTGGGCAACGTCAGGGCGGCAGCCTCGGGGCCCCTCCATGGCTGGGCTCCCTCCAGGGCTAGGCTACCTGGGCACCAAGCCTGGGCGAGGCTGTAAGGCAGAGCAGAGCTTGGGGCTGGCCTTCCTCGATGCTGCAGGAGAGCCCAGAGCTGGTGACCTGGGACCCCAGGAAACTGTCCCGGTTCTGGCCTCCTCCGTGTACTCGGTCCTTCTGCCTTGACATGCTGCCTCTCTCTCAGCTCCCTGAAGAAGCCCGGTCTTGCTCCAAACCATCAGCTGAGAGCGAGCCAGGGAAGGGGTATCAAGGGGGTAGGAGGTAGGGGTGCCCCAAGAAAGCCACGCAAGTGGGACAGGGGAGGGGAGGGGAGGGGGCTTCCAGGGCTGGCCAGTGTCGTCTGTACTCAGACGACAGACTGCAAGACTCGCTCCCTCCTCCCAAGGCCTGTGGCTCAGACCTTGAAGACCCGCGGCCGCTACACAGGGCTTCCTGTGCCCCAGAGACCCCAGCTGCAGTCTGGCCTGCAGCTGCCAGGACCCTGCGCCCCTGGATCCCCCTTCGCCCGGCTTGGCGGTGAGTGAGAGCCTTCCCTCCAGAACCAGGCGCAGAGCCCGGCGGGCCTCCGCTGGAGACGGGAGAGGGCTGCAAAAAGCCACATTTGAAAAATAAGCCTATTCTTTTAAAACCCACTTTATTTCGAGCTGCGGTATGGAAAGGCCGTGGGCCTGTAACCCCAGGTCTGTCCAGGAGTGTCCTCACCACACCCTCCGAGTCAAAGGGTTTAGGTCCCGGCAACAATTTCCAGGACAGCGTCCTGTCCCCTCTGCTGGGCGCTGGGCGGTGGGTGTGCTTGGGGCCCTGAAGGAATCTAAATGCAGACAGACCCCGGCCCTGGAACACCTCAGGCCTCCAGACCCACTTCCGCTGCACGTGAACCGTGCGTTTGCTTCCTCTAAGTAAAAGGCTGTGCTAGGTGTTCCGGCCCCTCCCCCATCTGTCACCCACACCTGTCCTGGTCTTCAGGCCTGCGGGCCGGGGGAGGGGCTCTGATCTCCTCTCCACGGTCAGCCTCAGTTTTTCCAGCTCGGTGCCTGACCGGGGCCTGTGCCCGAGCCTCCAGCAGGGACCACGTGCTTTGCTCCACTGAGGGGGCTCCAACCTCTGCTGCCGGGACCGGCCTGACCCTCGACATTGGCCATGGAGTCCCTGCAGCTCTGACTCTGCCTGACCTCCTGAGGCCCACTGCAGACTGCCCGATGGTGGACACGGCGGAACTAGCCCTGAGTTGGCTACAGACAGACAACAGAGGAGTCTGCCCCGCCTGGGTGCTTCTGTGGGCAAACTCCGGCGCTTTTCAAAGTGCCCCATCTCCTGAAGGAAGGCCACGCCGTGAAGAGGGGGACACCCAGGGCTCTGGGTGAGAACGCACCACCGGAAGCAGCAGCTGGAGTGAGAGCAGGTTCGATTTCCACCTGCGGGGCCGTGGTCGCTCACACTGACCCCAGGAATCCTAGGCAGCCACGGGGCTGCTCATGGGCCCATTTCACAGACCAGGAGACCCAGGTCTTGTGGGGCAGCTCGACAGAGTGGAGCCTTGAGAGGCTATAAAAATTGCCACCAGCCCCCCCTCACCTAGGACTGGGTGAGCCAGGAGGGTCCACCCTGGGCTCGTGTCACCTCCCTCTGGACCCCTCTGGGCTCCTGGCTCCCTGCTGCTGCCCGGCAGACTCGGGGAGAAAGGGGCTGAGGAGGAAGGCCCCTCCAGCGGGAGGGCAGAGGCGCACAGGCTCGCTCTCGCCCTCACTGTGGGACCTCGGGGGAGACCCAAGGACGCAGGGTGGTCTGGGGAGTCTTGTGGTTCCTTGGGATTCTGCTTTTCTTTTCCTGACTCCCAAAGTCCCAGATCCTTCTTCACCCAGGGGTCCCGCCTGCTCCACTCCAGGGCTACGCACAGCGAACAGCCAGGCTGCGCTTGGCAGGTTGGTTCCCCTCGGCATCTTTTCCTCGGAGGCCAAGAGCTGGGCAGACCCAGAGCTCCGGCTGCCGCCCAGGATGGCTTTGTCCCTAAAACCTGCCTAGCGCCCTCGCCCTGACCCTGGCGGCGTCCCCGGCTCCCTCCCAATCCGGCACCACATCCCCCCGCACAGACCTGAGTCCCCAGAACAGGTCAAATCAGTTAAGGCGCTTCCTCCTCACCCGCCCTGGGGCGCTCTGGAGAGGGGAGCAGGTCACTTCGAAGTCGAGCTCCTTCTAAACGCACCTTTCTCTCTCTGCCCGGCATCCAACACCACAAACCCTTGCCCCCAAACCGATCTGAGGGAGCAGGGGGCAGCTGTCCAGAGCCGCGGGCCAGAGCCCCCCCGGTGCAAAGACTGGTCCAGAGGCTGCCCGCCCACCCCTCCGGGCCAGCACCCTCCCTCCAGTGCTGAGGAGAGCCCCGAGTCAGAGCCAGTGCCCCCTCACATCTCCAATCCATCGGGGACTGGGTTCAGGGCCGGTCCCAAACCCTAGGGTCCAACAGCTTCCTCCCAGACGCTCCCGGAGCTCCAACCTCAAGCTCACCGCTGCGGGTGCGCAGGCCACCCCGAGACCAGTGCTCCAGGCCTGGCCTGGGGCCTGCAGCAGACTCAGGGTCGGGCACTTCGGGGCCTGGACTCCCTTTCCAGGGCTAGAACACACAGACGTAGAACGCAGAAGCCTGTGTGCTCTCAACTTCCTAATTTTTAGCAGGTTTTCCTGGAAATCCACCACACAACAATGGCTTGCAATTAGCCCTCTTTCTCCAGACCTCCCTTCCTAAGTGACTTCTGGCTTATTTGAAATCACTGGCGACTGATCATACAGCCTTCGGGTCTTTTCTTTGTATGTTTTTATTTCCAGTGGGGGCAGGGGAGGTGGGTGTCCCGGCAGGGTTCACACCTGCCTGTAGGTCCCATAAACAAACAGCTCTGCTGAGGGGGGGCACACCAGTTACCACCGGGCCTTCCCGGGTAGGGAGGATCCGGCCAGTGTAAAGTCTAATTCTCTTTTACTTTTCACTGAAACTAAAGCTGCAGAGGAATCATCTTTGCTTCTAGCGTGGCAGAGACACCCTTGGTTGGACAAACAGTCACCCCTGGCCATCAACTCCTCGCTTGGTCAGGGTCCGGAAGGGAAGGAACCCCTTCCCGGGCTCTGGCGGGCCGGGCTCTGGCGGGCGGCCACAGGCTGCTGCCACCAGGAGGAAATCGCCCTGTGGCCCGAACAGCCCAGCTGGGAGACACCGGTGAGGCCAGGCCCCCTGAACTCCCCTCCAGCCACGCTGTGGGGAAGCTGGAGGTCGCAGTGCCACACAGTCCCCGCCGCTCCCCCCGGGAGACAGCTCGAAGTGCGGCTGCAGACCCCGAGACCTCGTAATAGGCCCGCACTGCAGACCAAAACGAGCTGGGCTTGCAGGCCGCCTGCAGGGCTGCCTCCATGGGGGAGCCACAGCCTGGCCAGGCACAACCGTCCCTGCACGCGGACCCTCTAGCCTGCTGCTGAGGTTGTCTCCCTGCTCCTGCTCTGGCTTTTGGGGCTCTGGGGCCAGCCCGCCATGAAGAGGTCTTGGGGCACCCATCAAGCCCAGTGCCAGATTCTCTGGCACTAGGCCTCAGCGATTCCCACAGAGAACAGAGTCACTACAGGGGGCTTAGTTCGGGGACACCCAGACACTGAAAGCAAATGCAGCGTGACCCGGCCTCCCCCAGTCCTGTGCTGCCCCACCTGGCTGCCCCAGACCCCCGCCATTTCTTACCACTGCGAGTCTGCTGGACCCGAGGGTCCTGGAGACCCTTGCCCACCATGGCACCTGCCCCTCTGGGTTCTTAATTCCAGTGTGGGGCCGGGGAGACTGCGCTTAGGCCGGCCGCCTGCCATTTTCACATTAATCGCTCCTTCCGGGTCTGGTCTCAAAACTGGCCCTCTCTCTCGAGCTGACCGCCCGAGTCCGGCCCCAGGGAAGGGGAGCGGAGGAGAGGCGGCCTGGGAGACCCAAGTCTGAAGCCCGGCGGGTCAAGCGCCCTGCGGGGCGCTGGGGCCTGCAGGCCCGGGCCTCGGCGGGAGCCGCGAGTGCCCTTCACTCCCCTCCCGGGCGCACATGCCCCGCCCCACGCCACAGGAGAGAGAAATGGAAGGAGAACGTAGAAGAGGGAGAGTTAAACGAAGAAAGAAAAGAAGGAAGGGAGAGAAAGAAAGTTGGAGGGAATGAAATAACACGATCGTAGATCCGTTCTTGGTGCGCCCCAGCCCAGCCTTGGACCAGGACAAGGTCCGGTCTCTGGGGCTCCAGGGCCCTGGCCCCTCTCTCCAGCGGGAGCCAAAGCCCCGGGAGCGGCCTCCCCAAGATGCCCTGGGCGGATGGGGTGGCCCCTCCGGACCAGCCCGGGTCAAGGCCGCCCGGCCTCCCAGCGCCCCGCTACCCACCGCGGCCTCACCTTCGGGAAAGACCGCGCGCATCTTCAGGTAGCTGGTGGTGAGTCGGATGATGGACGCCTTGTCCAGCTGCGAGGTGATGGCCGACGGCAGCGGCAGCAGCTTGGCCAGCTCGTAAAACTCGCCATTTTCCTTCTCCCTCCGGGTCTTGGCCGCATTCTTGGACTTCTCCTTCATCGCGCCTCGGCTCCGGGCATATTAGACCCGGCCGTGCTCAGGCCCGCGGAGCCCCGCTCGGGCTGTAGCGGCGGCGGTGGGGCAGGAGGCGCCGGGGGCCAGGTGAGTCTGGGCCGCCGACCGCGGGCAGGTGCGCGGGGCCGCCCTGGGCACCGAGACGCGTCTCCACCGCCGCGGCCCGAGAGTCCGGTGCAGCCCGCCGCCGCCGCCCGGGCGCAGCCTCCTCCGAGCTCGACAGTCCCGCGGCGACCGGAGCCTCGGCTTCCCACTGGCTTCTCGTTCTTCCTTCCTCTCTGCTTCCTCCCGCGCCTCGGCTTTCCGTAGGGGATGGAGAGGGGCCGGCAAGGAGGCGGTGGTGCGATTTAGTCCGTGACCGAGTGCTCGTGTCCGCTGCCCCGAGGCCCCTCCGGGCTGGAGGGCAGCAAAGGCGGCGGCGGCCGCGGAGCCATGGAGCGGGAGGCGAGCAGAGGGGAGCGGGGCGTAGGCGGCTGCGGCCCGGCCCGGGCGCGCTCTCCTGCCCTCCCTGTCGGCTTCCTGCGCCCGGAGACACTGCGCCCGGAGCCCGCGATCTGTCGCGGGGCGCAGCAGCTCCGCGGTCCACGTGCGACCGAGCTGCGTTTGTTTATGGCGGACCCGCCTTCGGGCGGAGCACTGGGCCGCCGCGGCCTGGGGAGGGGGAGTCCGGGGGGAGGGACCGCGGCGGGGGCGGGGGCGGGGGCGGCGAACCTCGCCTCCCGACTCCGCCGCGGCCCCGGAGTCGCGGGCGCGCCTCCGCGTCACGGCCTCCAGGGACTCTCCCAGGGGAGACCGGCGCGCGCCCGGCCGAGGGAGACGCGGTGAGTGCTCCGGGTGCGCCGCGGGGACTGGCGAGCGGGCCGCGGGACCCGGGCGCTCCGAACGGCGGCGGGGAGGAGCGAAGGGGGGAGGAGGGCGAGTGCCACGAGCTCCTCGGTGGCAGGGGAGGCGGCGCGACCCTCCGGCCGAGTGCCCGGCTGGGGCAGACCGAATCTTCTGAGCCCACGGTGGTCCCGCGCTTCTCCCCTTGCACTTCGCAGGTTCCGGACCCCCATGGGGGTGGGGGACGGAAACGAAGGACAGCGCCCCCCCCACACACACACCTCAGGAAAGGGCGCGTGAAAGGCTGGGAAGCGACCCTTCTGCCCTTTCTCTCCTTGAAACACTGGAGCGAAAGGAGACCGGCGTCTTACCCGGAGAGGCGGAGGCCGCGGGCACGCGCGGGCCGCGCGAAGGGAGTAGGTCCGGGAGCCGAGCCTGGAGTCCACGCCTCGCGTAGGGCGGCGCAGGGAACGGGGCCCGCAGCCGGTCTCCTGCAGCCCGACCCAGGGCAGCGCGAATCTGGGGGAATCGTGGCTGCGGCGGAAGCTTCCGGCCTCGGAGCAAGGAGCACCGGGCGGCATGGGTGGAGGCCAAGGCGGTGGGGCAGGCGGAGGTCGGAATAGGGAGTCGCAGTTGGAGACGCAGCCATAGGTGTCCCTGCCGTGCCCCTCAGGGCCGCGCTGGCCCGAAAGAATCCTCCGGTCCCCCCACCGCCGTTCCCCCCGCCCGCGCTCCGGTGCCTGCAGCCAGGGACCCTGCTGACATCCCGGTTGCACAAGCCCCCACCTCTTCTAGGGCTCCGAATCCTCCGGTTGCCGCGCAGACCTGCGCTCTAGGAGGACCGAAGCTTCCCGCCCGCGCAGGGTCAGGGGGCAGCCTCAGCTGGACGCAGGGCTCGGCGCTCGGGGGATCCCTTGGCGAGTAGGGCTGTGGAGCTGTGGGGCGCCTGATTTGGGGGGCTGCTGCGAGGAGGTGAGAAGCCCGTGGCCGCCCGCCCGGGGCTAAGATCTCCGTCTCTGGTGCCACCTCACCTTCGCGTCCCGGGAGATGACTGAGGCGCAGCGGACTCGCCACTTGGCGGGGATGCGGGCCCCTCCTGCCTCCCCTGTGCCTGGAAGGCCCAGTCGGCGACCCCCTCTTCGGTCGCAGGCGCTCCTGACCTTTCTCAAGGATCCCTCTGAAGGTCACAGGCTCTTCATCGGAGGGGTGCGTCGTAGCTCCCAGGGTGGGCGGGACGGTGCGGAGACCCCGACGCGGCCCCCATCTGGCCCCTCACCTTGAAGTCTTGGCCTTGGTTCGCCCCGCCGGTGTTCGGAAAACACGAGGCCGAGCGAGTCTCGGAGCTGGTGGCTCCCGCCAAACGCCGGGCGCACCGAGGAGCCGGGATTTTCCCTTGGGGTTTCGGATTCGGGAACGTTTCCCGTTTCCGGCACTGGGCGAAGAGCGCCGGGGCCGCGCGCGAGCGTCGCGGGTAGGTGGTGCCCAAACGCAGCGTCGCAGTTCGGCTTCCCCGCTCGGAAACCCGCGCGGGGCTGCGTGAACAACTGTCGGCTCGGGGCTGCCCGGAGAAGGGGCTCCAAGGGGGCAGGGACTGCTGGCGGGGCCGGGCCGCAGCTGGCGTAGGCGGCCGGGAGGGCGCTCCTGCGCCAGCCTTGCATCGGGAGGGTTTAACGCCCCCTCACCCCTGCGATTTCCGATCCTCAATTACGGACCCGGGAGAATTCCTCCCGGGCTTGAAAGGGATTACCCAGATCGCAGAAACATGGCTAAGTGGAAGTGGGAGAAGCCCGACGAGTAACAGGAACAGAAACTTTTCTCAAACCCAATTTCCCGGATTTTACGGGAAAGCGTACTCGAGAGCTCGCTACCGGGTTTTCACGGTGGCAGCCGCTGTTGCCGCGCGGGCAAGACAGGCGCGACCCGCGTGGTTTGAGAGGGGCACACGGCGTGTTTGGAGACTCGCAGATGTGTGTGTAGGACACGCTCGGGCCCAAAGCCCGCCCCAGCAGATGCCCGAGCGGGCATGGTGCGCCTCCCACCCCAGCGCGTTCGTTCAACGCGCGCCCGCAGCGGCGGCCTGGTTTCCACCGCACCGCCAAAGCACCCAACGCCCGTGGGCGCAGACCTCGAAGTTTCCCAGGTGGGGAGGATCGTGCTGTCTGCGTGGAGTAGCAAAGAGCCCCACCCTCACCCGCACCCCCCGCTCCTGATTAGGGCTTTATCCCGGCTCTCTCTGCCTGGGACCAGGACACTTGGGACCAACACCACAGGCGAAAAGCTCGGTGTAAACTGGGAAAAGCACTGACCACGTGCTATTCGGAGTGATCAGGAAGATTGTTGGTGACCTCCGTTTGGGACACCTGCTGCGTGTCCCTCCTTCCTGGGCTCTTTGTGTGGAGAGAACCTCACTCCTGGTCTGTGCTTTTGGCCTAAAGCCGGGTACTGCCCGGCGCAAGGAGACCGTCCTTTGGAGACCCAGTGGAGAGGTTTGGAGGCGAAGACTGATATCCCGAATCTGGGGCATCACCCGGGACCAACAAGAGTCCGCAGAATCTGGAATGGTGGGACACTGGGGGGCGGGAGGAGGAGGAGTGGGAAGAGGGTTCCGACCCACCGACGGCCAGAGCTTCCAGCACCCGGCCTGCTTGCAGGCCCCCCCCGCCCGCAGGTCCTGCTGCCTGCGTTTGGGGGCGCCCAGGGGCACTCCAGGGCGCCTCTTAGAAATTTTCCATTAGGAAACTGATCTGGAAGAAATTGAGGCTCCGAGAGGAAAGGGGAGGGCCCGGGCCGCCCCACATCTGCTTGGATTTTCCGCTTCAGATGCTCCGCAACTGTTCTTCCCCATGCCGTGCCCGGCCTACCTGAGGCCCATCCCCCGCGGAAACCGGCTTTCCCGTCAGATCAAGGGGGAAACGCGCAGATGTTGCCGCGGGGTGGGCTCCTGGAGCGGCTGTTGAAGTGGCAGCAGAAGGGATCAGAGACTTGGTCACCAAGGATGTGGGGGTGGGGGAGGGGCTTCTTCCATACCTGGCAGGAGTGGGGGGGGGGGCCGGTTCGAACCTCAGAAGTGGCCTTGAAGGAGAAATTCAACCGCTGGTGCAAACCCAGGCAACAGAAAATCCAGGGCCGCTGAGATTCGAACCTATTCGATCCCCAAGCCCTGGGCTACACAGATGTGGTTCCTGCAGGAATCCTGCTCCCGTCCAGCACCATGTCCGCGACTATCCGTGGTGCAGAACCTGTTTTTAGTGTGACCTCTCCCAGGCGCCTCGGAGTCTCACTGCTTTCCCCAAGTAAGCCCCCTGTGGACGTCACCAACTTCCCCTTCTGTTCCTCCCAGAAGAGATCAGACAACACCATTGCTATTCTTTGTGAAAAGTAAGGATGGGCAGGCAGAGTGGTTTCCTAATGATTCGTTCCTCCTGAGGTCAGGACAGTGAGGAGCGGAGTTATCTTGCTGTTGCTTTGTCTTAAATAAACTCTCTCTCTGGATGTCACTCCGTTGGTGGTGTTTGCTTTCGGTTGCAGGCAGCTCTTTGATGATATGGTGCTGTGGCCATAACTAGAGTAAGATCCACCTTCGTGCCCTGGGCCCCAGGACCCTTAGTACCGCCACAGCCTTTGGCCTTGGCAGGGGTGCCCCGGCCTGGCTGGGGGTGGGGGTGGCAGGCAAGGGAAGGAGGCACCCCAGGGTGCCTGCTGGAGGCCGATTCTGTTCTCTGGGATTCCAAAGAGTGTCGTCCTTCTCTCGGACTCGATTGTCCAGCACCTTTCTGGGTCTGGGACTGGGGGCTCGCCTGGCTGCACCCCGTTTGAAGGCCCGGGTAGCTGCCGCCGAATTCTCTCCCTCCCTCAAGGTGATGCATTTAGGGAAACAAAAAGTTAGTGCCACTGGTAATCGATTATAGTGATTTGCAAAGTCCCTGAGCCAGGGCCACACAGAGCCACCAAAGCCACCTTGGTTTGGGGTTAAAGGTGGGGGCAACTTTTTTCTAATTTCCCCTGGGGGTGAGGAGGTAGTCCTTTCCTCTTCATTTTCCTTCCCCACCTCCTAAGCCCGGCCCAGCTTTCTCCCCCAACTGTGAGGAGGAGCCCAGGGGCTTCGAAGCGCCCCTCTCGAAGTCCCAAAGTACAAAGACAGCCAGTGGCCTCTGGGGAGGGCGGTAATCCCGCTAGAGCGTAGGCAGCGCCCCAGCGTAGGATCTGCGCCCAGGGACCGGCTGGGGATCCGTTGCGGCCCAGAGCAGGGAGACGCCAGCGTCCAGTGCTGACCTCCTGCCACCCTTCCACGACCAGGCCTCGTGGAGGCACGAAGGTTGAGCGGGGGTGGGGGTGAGGGTGGGGAGGTTTCTCTGCCCGGCTTAACAGAAACGTCGCCTCAAAATCCCGATTTCGGGAGAGGCCCCGCATCCGTTCCCTTCAAAGCCACACATTTCGCCTCCAGCGGGCCGGGGCTGTCCAGCAGTGGTAGGCGTCTGGTGCGCGCTGACATTACCAAGCGGTTTTATCCATTACACACCGCCCTGAAATCTGAAAACCACCTAGTTTATTAACGATGGCGCTAAAACCGCTTTTCCAAAACACCAACCCCCAAAGCTCTTTAAAAAACAAAACCTACCCACCAGAAACAAATATTTTTGCCCATCAAAGAAAGCACAAACACGATGGACCCACGGTTTTTCTTTTTCTAGCAGGTGATAATAGTATTAGCCAACCCTTAAGGCTGATTATAATATGGGACTATTGCAGGACCTGAAGGACTGAAACTCGTTTCATTAACGTAAGGGGGCTATTTGCAAAGCCAAGCGAACATTGGGGAACTTTCTCCCTAATCTAAACAAATCTGTAGGGAGAAGGACGCTAATTCATTCGGGGTTTAGTAGAAAAATTACAGAAATGCCGGCGGGCGGGCGGCTGGATGGGCCCGCTCCAGCGTGGCCTGGGCGCGCACTGCCGCCCAAACCCGGGGCGTGAGCATCTGTCTTCCCGCTTCCTGCGGATTCTTTCTTTTCTTCGTTCCTTTCCTTTTCTTTAAAATGTTGTCTTAGAAAGCGAGTTTCCCGAAAGCTGTTCTGTGGCCACACGCTCTCCCACTGGGGAGGGAAGACCATCCTGCGTCAGAGGGTCCCGGCGCGCCAAAGCCGGACTGTAGATTTGAGCGGCGGCGGGACAATGCCGGTGCCCAGGCACCGAGGCGGTGGCGGCCGCCCCTCGCCAGCCCTTCATCGCTTCCCGGACCGAAACCCTGCTTTGGGAGTTTCGGGGCACACTCGGGGTTAAGGGTGCCCGGAGGGCGGCCGGAAGGGGCCGAGCGGTGGGCTCCCCCAATGCCAGAGGTCTTAATTCCACAGAAGAGACAGGGGACTCTTGCCGCTGGCGCTGGGTGCAGCGCCGAACGGCATCGTTTCCTGCGTACTCGGCGGCGCGGTTCCCGCCTTGGGGTCGCAGCCTCCGACCGCCCGCAGGGTTCGCGACCCATCCCAGGCCAGTTGGCAGAAGGGGGCGCAACGTGCCCGGGCGCACCAGGAGCTGGGTGAGCAGGGAGGGTGAAGGGCTCGGAGCGCACTGGAGGGGGTGTCGCCACCCGGGCGCGCGGGGAACCTGTGCACAGGGAGTGGGGGGCTCCAGGGCGCGCGCGCTCAGAGCTCACGGCGGGGCGCAGGGTACACTGAGGAGTCTCACTGCGCACTGGGGGTGGGGAGGGACAGTGAGCTTGGGGCCCATACGTGGATGGGGCCGCGTCCAACTCCCACCTTCTCCCCACTCGGCCTCTGCTTTTCTCTGCTCCGCATGCCCCCACCCCCAACTCTTTCCATTTGGAAAGTAGAGATCCGAGAGAGCTGGGGCCGCGGCGGGAGAGAGCGGGACCCGAGGCGTGCAGGCGCGCGGGTGGGGGGCATGTCTGCTGGGCACCGGGGGCTGGAGCTTTCAACTGGGCTTTGCTAAAGCCTCTTGAGCCCAGCCCAGCTGGCGCGCACCAAGACCACCCGAGGGAGTTGAATTTTCGCGCTGGCGGCTCAGCCGTGAGAGGTGGTGATGGGAGCGCCCCGGAGAGGCCCCCGACTGGGGAAGACCCAACTCCCCTCTACCTTTCCCCCCCTCCACACGCCTTTGAACTGCCCGGAAACAGAGTTCCCTTCAGGTGCCAGAGCAAATACCCCGGCAAAGGAGGCACGGGGCAGGGCACATCTTCCTGCAAAACGAAAAGACTTAAACTTGGCCCTTTTTCTCAGTTCGAGAGTACTTTCCCCCTTGAAGAACTCGACTAGCGGATGAACCACGGGGTCAATTTAGACTGCGCGGTTTGTGAATATTTTTGGCCCCAACTCCGGAACCGTCTTCACTTTTTAGAAGGCAGGAAGAAAAAATACCGCACCTACGCCCTTTTCTTCCTGCAGTAGAGAAAAAGACGTTGTTGTTTCATCCGACTACGGAATTCTCTGCGCTTCGCTCCTAGAAGTTTTTGAACCAGGCGGGTGAGCCCTCGGGGGCCTTCCTCGCCGGATACGCGGAGATTCGCATTCGGGGAAACGTTCGCTTCGCCTTGTTCTCTACCAGAGGGGTGGCCGGGGTGTGCGCGTGAGGGGGGCTCCAGGGAGTCGCGAAGAAGTGCCCCTGCGACCCCGCGGCCGAAGGCGGTGAAACAAACGGCTTTACGGCGGAGGGGCGACAGGCCGAGTTTCAGCCGTGCGTTTCCTTTTGGAGGCCAGAGCTGGGGTGGGGAGGTGGTGGGGGACGGGAGAGGTGGATACGCGGAAGAGGTTACCGAGAAATCGGACTTCTGAGTAACTACCAGCAGGCGTGCGGGGAAAGATCAGCGCGGAGGTGAACAGCAGCGCTGTCGGGTGACGGCCGTTCCTGGCGACGCCAGAGGCTCGTTGTTCCACTGAGTCTGAGCGCGCCCAACCCTATGTCCACCGAAGGCGACCACCTCAAACAGCTTTTAAGCACTTGAAACAAGGTAAAAAGCTCATCTGTGAATTCGCTTTACTTCCTGGAGAGTTGGGGGCCGTGGAGGAAAAAAGATTATCACCATCTTTACCCATGCACAAATAATTTTAGTGTTTATTGAAGTCCACTTAAAGTAATTGACCAGAAAATACCTGCCTCTTTAAGCAACATTCGGGGTGCTCCCTTGAAAGCTAATTGACTTGGTTATATTTCTGTTTAGTCTGATGCCAACCCCGCCGTTTCTGGAGAGGCTGTCAGCCCTGACAAATGAAGGAAAGTGGGAGCCAGGAGAGCCGCACCTGCAAAGGGCCGGCATCCGGGGCCAGCCCCGGCCAGCTGGTCTTCAGGAGCCCCGTGTTTGGACCCTACTTGATTGTCTGACATCCAGCAGTTGGGTTTTCTGAAAGTCAATCCCAGAAATGGAAATTCACTCACAGTGTCTTGCACAAGCATTTTAATAACCGAGCAGCTTGGATGGAGGCAAGCCTCCAGGATCTTTCCTGCTGCAGACAGAGCAGACCTGGTGAAGGCTGACGACCTTCCACTGAGCATAGAAAGGCAATAATTTAGACGCCCAGAAAAATTCCTGGCTGGAAGAAAAGAAGTTACAACATTCATACACTGCAAAATCCTTTGAACAGCATTGGACAGTAAATGTATTTTTCTAGTTACGTGTGTTGATCTGAATGCCTCAGTGGGCCCCGGCATGTGTGGGTCATGAGCGTGGGTCTCCTCAGAGATGACTGACGGGTGTTTTAGGGCTCCATGCTTTAAAGGTGACCTTCTGTGTTGGCCGCGGAGGCTGCTTCGCTTCACAGATACTTTATGGGGTGGTTGTCAAGGGAACCTCGGGTGAAGTTTCTCAGGAGTGTCTCTAAAAACATTATTCATAATTAAAAAGTGATTCATAGAAATCACCAGAAAAATTATGGCAAGTTATGTTCCAGCATGTTCTTAGGCCATGTGGAATAAATAAAACCGTTAAGGCCTGGCTGGGCAGCACTGCTTCCCAGCTCTCCTCCGGCTGTGCCAGCAGGACTGGCGTGAGCTTCATGAATGTGGCAGCGGGGGAAGGAGGGGAGGGGACAGGAGCCGGAGGACATATGACATTTCTCCAGGTATTTTCTATATTGATAATCCAAGGTATAATTCCATCCCTTTAAAGACTCCTGATAGTATATATTCTAAGAGATGGGTTAGGCAGCATAAAAAGGAGTATCTTTAATAACCTGAGGATTTTTTTAAAGATTTTATTTATTTAGAGAGGGAAAGAAACATCAATGTGTGGTTGCCTCTCACATGGCCCTCACTGGGGACCTGGCCTGCAACCCAGGCATGTGTCCCTACTGGGAATCGAACGGTCTACCCTTTGGTTCACAGCCTGAGCTCAATCCACTCAGCTACACCAGCCAGGGCAACAACCTGAGGATTTTTTAAAGGGGAAACACACTGAGGAAACCCCCATGTAATAGACTCTGATCCATGGAAGAGGCCATGGGAACTCAGACCCACCTGGTCAGAGGTGAGCTGACGTTCAACAGGTTTTTTGCATCTTGGTGAGATTCCCAAGATGGCCCCAAACTTTGCTTTGCAGGGAAAAGCAAAAGCAGCACATCGAAGTCCCCCGGCCTTAGCCAGACCATTTCACTGACCACTGCCTCCTCTCCCTGCAGGGAGGCAGGGCAGGGCTTGTCCAGGCTGTCTGGTGGCTGCGTGCCAAGGGCAACGTCCCGAGGCATTGGGCTGACGGTCTAACCCTCCATGGTCAGCTGCAACAATGTGTCAGCTGTTGACATTGATCTGGAGAATTGTTGTCTAAGAGGGCAGGTAACTTACTAAATAATCCAACCCTAAGCCATAGCATTTACTAAAAAATATTCCCAATTTCCAGCCCCATGCGGGGTCTCTCTGATGTCCCGTGGCATGACTTATCAGGTTACTTGAGTCCTCTGCACAGTCAACTGGTTCTCGGGCCTGGGTGGTGAGTCACTCGGCATGTGACAGTGGCTAGAACACACAGACTGAGGGCTGGACGTTCCAGGCCCTCACTATTCACACGCAGTTGGAGCTGGACTCACTTTCGGAGCAGCTTGTGTGTTACCCATGAAGAGGGACACAGGTCTTCGAAGTGGGGAGTCCTCACACACTCCTACTTGCATGCACACGCGAGAAACATTCATTCCCAGTGTGCCAGGAAACCCACCTGGCATTCGTGTGATAAAAAGGGCTCCTGCCACGGAGGCAGCTTAGTCCTGATAATGACTTTGAGAAGCTGACTTGCTAATGCATTTCAAGGGCCTTAGAAATGTTCACAGCTTTGGAACACCTAATTCTATTTCTGATCACTTGTCATATGGAAATCATTTCTAATATGAAAAAGCCCCCCCCTTGTGAGTATTTGTGTAATAATTAAATGTACAGCTTTGGTGTCAAGTTTAGGTTTGACTTCTCTTTAACCCTCAGTTTTGCTCTCTGTACAATGGGGATAATACCTACTTCCTAAGCAGGTTATGAGTGTTAACTAAAAAAATGAATGACATCATAAATAGAAAGGGTCTGGGAGAAGGAAGTATTCAATAAACTGTAGCTGTTATTATTGGCAGTATCCTCACAGTATTATTTATAATAGTAAGTTTTGGAATACTTATTAATAATATCAAAATAAATGGGCAGGAGTTGATGAATTGAGTGTTGATATATATGTATATATGTACATATATATGTATATATATATATATAGCAATGGACAAAAGTAGGTTTACAGTTGTGAATACACAACACAGTATTTATTGTGTTATTACTTATTAATTATTGTATCAATTTCCATACAAATAACTGTGAACCTACTTTTGCCTGCTCCTGTATAACTGAGAAGTTATACAGCTATATTACTTATTTCTTTTTTAAAAATGTTAAAGGATTTTATTTATTTGTTTGTTTGTTTGTTTATTGTTAGAGAGAAGAGAAGGGAAGGGAGGGAGAGAGGGAGAGAAACATTGATTGGTTTCATGGGCCCCAGCTCGGGGACCTAACCCACAACCAGGCGTGTGCCCTCACTGGGAATTGAACAGGTCTCCTTTTGGTTCACAGGCTAATGCTCAATCCACTGAGCTACACCAGCCAGGGAACATGATACAGACAAATACCTTCCTAGAGTACAGAGCCTGGAGAGCCAGCAGTAATTTCTCAGACTCCCTTGCAGCTAGAGTTCCTGAAATGACTTCAGTGTAACCAAATTAAATGCACTTATTTGAGAAGTAAAGCGAAAGTCACATTTCTGTGGCCTTTATGGTTCTTGCTGGTAGGCATGATGTGTGTGTGTTTGGGGAGGGGTGAGGGCAGTATTAGCCGAGATCCCAGTGGCATTGCTCTCAAGCCAACAGTTCCAGTGGTAGTTTTCCAATCCCTGGATCACAGCTCACAAGGACACTGCCGGACTCATCAGTCACAGTGGCAGCTTCCTGACCCCCCATCTTCCTGACCAGCCACGCCAGCAGCTGCCCTCACCTGTCAGCTCTGCAGTGTCGTCCATCCTGCAGAGCCTCCTCCCCAGTCCTTCCAACAATCTTGTACACACCAAAGTCCTTCTGTTAAATCTCTTTCTGCTTAAACTAGCTTGAGCGACTTCTGTTATCGGCAGCTAAATCCTGACTGGTATGCATTGGAGATCATGCCTCGACAATAAAACTCTGCATGTTGTATGATCGCCGTTAAGTAAAACAACAAAACTATAGAGAGAGAAGCACTGGAAGGATATTGTTCAAAGTGTCAATAGTGAGTATCTTTGGGTAGTAAAACTATGAATGATGGTTTTATTCACTTTTCATTGCCTCCATTTTTTTCTTTTTAAAAAATAGCTTCATTGAGATACAATCATTTCCCATGTAGTTCACCCATTTAAAGTGTATGATTGAATGGTTTTTACTATATTCACAGATATGGGCAATCATCATTACAGTAAGTTTTAGAGCATTTTCATCACCTCGAAAAGAAACCCTACTAGCTATTGGCTCCGTATACCCAAGCCCACCACCAGCCCTAAGCAACAACTAATCTATTTTGTGGAATTTTATATGAATAGAATCATATGGCATGTGGTCTTATGTATAGTTTACTTCACTTAGCCTAATGTTTTCACAGTTCATCTGTGTTGCAACATATATCAGCCCTCCACTCCTTTTAATGACTGAGTAATATTCCACTGTGTGGGTTAGATCACATGTTGTTTATTCATTCATCTGGTGATGAACATCTGAGCTTCTTCCAATTTTTGGCTACTGTGATTAATGCTGTTATATCCCTCCAACTTCTATTTTGCAATGTGGCAATTTCGTGGTAAATACTTAGTCAATTTCATAACAAGGAAAATCTGGCCTGAGTAACTACTACTTTGAGTCTGGTGTTAGGAAGAGGGCAGACTCACAGATTTGACCCTTGGATTGGCCTGTTAGCTTTGCACACATTAAAACTCTGTTCCAAGCCAGGTTCCCACTCTGTCCGGACCCCAGGACCAGGGCACAGCGGTGCCCTCGGTCACCAGAAGGCTGGGAAGACGGCCTGGAACTCATCTCCTCTGCTCAGGAAATGGCTGTGGCGTTGGGCAACCCTGGGCATGGTGACCCTAACAGAAGTCCTGAGATTTTTGACTTTTGGTGTTTCCACTTTAAAAAATATATCTCCTGGGGTGCTGGAAATATTCTACATTTGGGTCTAGGTGGTGGTTTCATGGGCTGCACGTGAAAAACTCATCCAGTGGTACACTTCAGGCTGGTGAGTGTGAGTACATTTGACTCGATGAAAGTCACGCCCGACTAAAGAAAAGAAGAAACCGTGCCCATGTGGTTCTCCTCAGATCTCCCGCTCACTCCCCCGATCCAGCTGTGGCGGCTTCCTCTCTGGTCATTGCTCAATGGCCAGAGGTTCATGCACCGCAGCCGGGAAGGGACACAGCTGGGATTTAATGCATCCCTCACCAACTTCGTGCGGGGTGCTGCTTTTGCTAGGAGCTCTTCCAGTGCCTAGAATGTACACGACTTTGGAGAGCTGACCCCAAACCACATGGCCGGCGAACACGAGGGCTGGTCCAGGGGCCAGCTCTCCAGGCTGCAGGGCACATGGGCTGTCCGTCCCATGCACCTCTTTGCCCCAGCACCTGACATCGTTCGTAACAGGCACATAGCAGGTGGCCAACAAATACTCCTTGGGTCAGCGTGACCAGACTGGGGTTGTCCCATGGCAGCTGTTGGGAAAACCAAAGCAGGAAACGGAGCGGTCGCCATCTTTCTCCACGGCAATGGCAGAGTTGGTCTGCCTCGAGAGCCGGGCCAGTTCCCACTGGAGAGAACAGGACTGTCTGGCAAGACCCATGGAGTGTTAATGTTAGCTTTCAATGACCGAGACCCTTGACAGTTTAACGGGTCAGGAGGAGCACGAGACAAAGCCAAGGTTACTCACTCAGATTCCTTTCCTGCAGTGCACTTGGTGAGTTGCTCGGTTTGCAGAGTCGCCGCTGACACACTTAGTTGGAGAGAGTTCTTCAGTCCAGTCTGAGGGTTGTGAGCTCTTAAAAATATTCACAATCTATGCCGTCAATTGAATTTTCCCCGAGTTCCTGCTCTAACCATGACTTGCAAGGTCAACTGCTAAGACTGTAGTAAGAGCCTTACGATAAACAGAACCCTTACATGCCCCTAGACACGCAGAGCTGGGAGAGACATGGGTTGAGTATCCATCACTTGGGCTAAGGAAGCATGCATGGCGGGGATTGCCTGTGCAGCACTCTTCCTGTGCATCCCAGCAGGGGACCAGCCAGTGTCCCGTGCAGGGAGGAGCCCGTGCTCACCAGGTATGATAGCTCAGCTGCCCTTTGCAGTGGCCCCAGTGGCCCCGGGGTTTCCGGGAAGTGGACTCTTCGAGGAACCCAGATTCAGGACTCATAACGATCCGTGCACCTCCGCGAAGGGTCTGTGCTCCTTACATTTCAATTTGAGGGATTCCTGCAAGTTAACCTGGGGAACCTTTCCTTCAAATGGGGATGATACATCTGCTTTTGCCAGGCCACGATCATCTCAGAGTTCTCCACAGATTTCCCCCACCCCTCCCCGCCCCCACCTAGAGCAACAATTTTGGTTTCAGGCCCCCCTGTGGGACCCCCACCCCCTTCCGATTCAGATTCCCCGTTACTCCAGCCCCGGCTCCCTGCCTTTCGGCTGTAGAGGGTTCCTGCCTTACCCCTTGGTGGTTCCTGCTCAGCTTCTGCTGGCAATGGCCTAGGACACCCCACCTTCCTCCCTGCCCCACTTTTAGCTCTCTGTTGTCTGTCTGTGTCTGTCTGTCCACTCCGTGGCATCCCTGGAGACCTCCACCTCCAGGAAGATGTCACATCTGAGACCTGGTCACTGTGGAGCAAGGCAGCTCCGGGTTCCTCACGGTCTGGAGACAGTTGTTTTGTGAAACTTCACAAGGTCACAGACACTTCAGTCGCTTCTTTGGTGTCACTTTGGATGGGAATGAGTGGACGTACAGATTCCACCCTGCTCCTGGTGCCTCCCTGACAGGTCGGGGTGGGGTTCAACGAGAGGAGTTTTCTGGGAGAACGCATGCCTGGACAACGGCAGGCACTTAGCACATTTCGGTTCACTTACAAAACTGGAGTCACAGGGGGCCTTCTCCAGACGCAGGCTTGCCTCCGAGGACTGACGTGCAGCCTCCGCAGTGTCCGTCCATCCTGTTCGGTGGATTATCCCACCCTCCCATCGTAACACTCGCTAGGACCCCTCCCAGCGGTATGGGTGTGCTGACGGGGGGCAAGTTTGAAGGAAGGAGGCTCCAGTTGTCCAATGGGGGGTATTGACCTAGCGGTCCTGCAGGGTCAGGAGGGCAGAGGCACTGGGTTCTGAGCCTTTCCCGCTCCCCTGCACTCACCCCAAGTGGGCATCACCACTATCGTCTGACCAAAGAGACAGCTACACTTGGAGAAATGCCCACAATTACTTCCGGCTTCCCGGACACGCGAAGCTGAAAGAATCTGATACCAAATCCCTTCCAGAGGACCCCTGGCTGAGAAAACAAACAGCCTACTACACACGCACATTAATTTAAATTGCCGAGCGAGCGGAGTTGTTCTCTGCTGAGGGATAATGAGGACTGGGTTTTTCGAGGGGGTGATTTATGAGCCCTTCACAAATGGGTTTTAAATGGGGCTCCTGACAGTTTCGCTCCAGCCATGGCCGGCTTGGGGGTCCTGTGGGGAGAGGCTGGGTGGGCGGACCTCGTCGCCAGCCCCGGGGGGACACAGCCCAGCCCCTCTACTTGCAGGCAGTCCCACTCAGCATCACTGGGTGCTTCGACATGGAGATGGAAGGCGGGGTCCCTTGGAGGCTGCAGACAGTACCAGTGATGGGAACATTAGCATTTATTTTGTCCATTTGTGCTTCCCTCTCCATAGAACTCTTTGGGGGTAAAGTTAGAACCTCGCTCTCCCTCCTTTCTCTCTCTGCTACACATTCCAACCAGGGAAGTGAGGATATTCTAGTTGGTTGAAAAATGGTCTCCCAAAGAGAGGGCCTTGCCCCAATCCCTGGAACTTGTGAGGGATCTTGTTTGGGAGGGGGACTTCACAGATACGGTTAAATTAGGGATCGTGATGTGAAGGGATCATCCTGGATTATCCAGGGGGTCCCCAAATGCCTTGACAGTCCCGTGAGAGGGAGGCAGAGGGAGATTAGGCAGCCACATGGAGAAGGAGGGGACATCAGGATGGACACGGGGACTGTAGTGATGTGGCCGCAAGCCAAGGAGTGCCCAGGATTGCCAGGAACTTCCAGAAGCTGGAAGAGGCAGGAAGGATTCTCCGCCCGAGTCTGGGGAGGGAACGCAGCCCTGCCAACATCGTGGCCTCCTCCCTCTCCAGAGCCGGGAGAGGCTATGTCCCTGTTTTCTACACCACGCAGCGTGCGGTGGTCTGGTACGGCGGCCCTGACAAGCCGGTGCCGCTGGCTGTGTCTCCCACGCCCATCCCAGGAACCGGAGGAGGCCGTGACCTCTCTTCCAGCGCCAGGCTCCTCCCTGCTCTGCTGCCCGGCCAGGCCTGGGCAGGTGGCCTAGAAAACAGCCCGCGGTGCAGCTCGTGTGCTCACACGTTTGGGTGCTGCAACCCCAGGGAAGCCAGCTCAAGGGAGAAAGAGCGGCGAGGCTGGAAAGGAGGGGAGGCAACACAAGGCGCTGCCTGACCCAGTGGCCACGGCCTCTCCGGCAAGCGTGGCAGGCAGCGTGGCCCCAGGAGACGTCTCAGGAGAGGCTGCGTTTAAGCACGGCTCCCGGCACAGGCGGGGTGGGGGGAAGGGGCGGCGAGGGGCTGGCAGGGCAAACCGTTTACCTGCTGGCTCCTTCTACCTCTTCTGGGCAAAGATGACACCACCCTTCTCGACTAGTTCCCAGGAGTTGCTAGGGCTTTCATGGGTCAGGGTAGGCCAGGCCTAAGAGCCACAGGAGGGCAGGGAGGGCTTTGTCCGCCTCCTGGGGAAGGTGGAGAGGAGACCTGTGGTGGTAAGTGTTTGTGTCCTGCCTGGGGCCGGTTTAGCTGGACAGAGGGGTGGGGGCATGTAAACTGAGGCAGGCGTCAGTCACCAAGGCCCTGGGCAGGTGGCCAGCATCAGCTCCCTCTTGCTTAATGGATTTCCAGAAATCAGGGGACCTGAAGGTTCATGTGGCCCAAACACATACACCTGGTCAGGGTCAAGGTCAGGGCTAGGGTGCCTGTGATTTTGCTTAAGTGTCTGTCATCAGCTCCTACTAATTTCACCCTTTGTCCAGCTACTCGGACCGCTTGTCACCCCGACTGCTTGGCCTTTTCTGTTCCCCTTTGTTCTTTCTTCTGCCATTATATCCTCTTCCATCTTACTTAATTGCATACTCAACCTTGCTCTCCCTTGGGCTTAAAATTTCTCTCCTAATAGTTCTGCATTTGATTAGATATCGTGAGAGAGACCCCCTGTAGTTTCACGGCCCAGACAGAGAATCGCAAAGAAGGAGAAACGGATTCTTTCCCAGACAAAAGACGCACCAGGGACCCTGTTCTCTCTGACGCGACCAGTGAAAGAAAAGACGTCTCAGGAAGAATTCTGTTGGACGACAGATGGATACAGGTCACGCGCCTATGACCCCTGTGTGCACGGTCCAGCCTGGGGCTTCTGCCCAGGTCTCGTGTCCAGTGCACAAAGTCACACGGGAGGGAGTGGTCTCTCAGTTAAGGCAGCAAGCACACTGAAGCCCCCAGGGTGTGGGGGGAGGGCAAGAGAGAAAGTGGGCCCAGCCCTACATGGGGGCCCTGAACGCCCTCTCTCCAGCCCAATGGGGTACGAGCGAGGACTGGAGTTTGCCAGCTGTGTGGGTGAGCGGGTTCCCAAGGCCAGCCACGGGGTCCCTGCAGTGGGGGACCCACAGGCCAGGCACAGGGACCCTGAGGACATGGGCTGTGGGGTGGGGAAGAAGCCAGACTCCGAGAAACAGGGGTGGGTGGTTGAGGGGTCATCATCAATGCCAAGAATGAGGGGGTGCCACGAGGGTAGACAGGGAGCAGAAGCCCCTGGAATCGCCTGTGACTGAAGCCCGGAATCAGTCTGAGACCCCAAATTATCTGAGGAGTCACTTCAGAGCACTGTGTCATGAGCTGTGAGCAGCTAGAATCCGCCTTGAGGGACCAGTGTGGCATCTGTCACCACCAGAAGAGACTGGTGCTTGACAGCAGTTTCGATTATAGAAAAAAAATATCATCTCCAACCCCCCCAGAAAAACCGAAGTCTCAGCAGGGACTTGGCCCCACTGCACAAGCCTCCTTCACCGGCCTCCAGAACAGTCCCACCGCTGCTCACCGCACATCCCAGGCTGTGGCTGAGACTGGGGGTGGGGGTGAGGGACCCCTCACTGGAGACTCAGGCTTCACCAGAGTGGGTGAAACCTGAGAGGGGGCAGGGGGCATGGGGTGTGCACTTGGCCCCATGGAAAGTCCTGCATGGCGGCCACCGAGGGTCAGAGGGTGGCCACAGCCTTTGCCGTCATCCTCTGTCTCAGCCAGCGGGGGACAACTCTGTGCTGATGAGGGCGACAGTGAGTGTATCATGAGTGCCTTTTTACTCCTCTATCCATCACTAACTGCACTGGGTGACCCCTCTAATTAGACTTGGGTGGGGCAGAAATGTGTGCGCTTACCTTTAGGATTAAGTTGGTTTCACGGTGACCGAACTGTCACCATGGACCCCCGCCCCTCAGCCCTGACTGCTGTGCCCTGGGGTTTGGAGGGGGTGCGGCTGGGCTGTTTGACACCTGAAACGGAACGAGTGGTTGATACACTGAATATGGGGGGCCTGGGGGCTCCCCAAAGTCCTGGGGTCATTGCCAGGGCCCTGCGAGACTACGCACCTGACGTTTCTCACGAACACAGCAGTGTGTCGGGTTCTCAAATGTGTGCAGATGAACACGAGTCTCCTTCCAGACCACTTGGGAATTCAGAGTTAACTTTTGGTCGTGACAAGTTAGTTTTCTTAGCCGGTGGGCACTACATGGGTGCCTTGTATCATAGGAGTGAGGTGGATGCTGTCGGGGCCCCGCCCTGGCCCTGCTGTGGGTTCTGGCTGAGTTCTGGATGCTCAGGAGCCCCCTGGCCCCACAGCCTCAGGCCAGGGCATCTGCCCCCCCCGGCTGCCTCAACGTCTGGCCCTCCAGAGCAGGCACTCTGCACCCCAGCTCCTTGCCCCTTGCAGGAGATCAGTCTGAGGCGCGTGTTTGGCAAGTCTCCCCGTGGAATCAGCCCCAGTTACCAGCCATGAGCATTTATCTTTCCCCCATGGCCTCTCCGCTTCTACAAGCCCCCCTGTACCCCTGAAATAATGATCACGTGCCTCCAATTCCAGCCTCAGAACCTGCCCCCAGGAGAACCCGAGCCAGACCTGGAAGGTCGCAGCAATTTCTTTTTTTACTGGGATATAATTACATGCACTAAAGCACACAAACATTAACCAAACAACCAGATAAACATCTGTGTTTGTAGGTCCCTCTGTAACTGCCTCTCGGATCCCCTCTGACACCCCAGCAGCCTCGCTCACCCTGCCCCCCCCCGTCAATAATGGATAAGGGGCCAACTGCGACCCTTAGCTCTCCCAACTTGGACCCCTTTGGCCTGCTTTTGAACTTGCTTTGGCTAAAAGCACACAGTGCATGCTCTTTGGGGTATGGCTGCTTCTGTTCAACATCATGTCTGTGAAATGTTATTGCCCGTAGAAATAGTTTGTTTCACTTTTTACTGCTACGTTATATTCCACTGTAGGACGATCAGACAATTTAGAAAACTCTTTCAACTATTCACGGGCACGGGGGTACCTCCTGCGCAGGCCGCTGTACGTGAAGCTGCTCTGAGCCTTCTCGTGCGTGGATTTGCACACAGGCCCTCGCGTCCTGTGGAGCGCAGCTGCTGCGGCGTGGACGGTTCGTGGGTTTAGCTTGAGTAGACTTGGCCACACTTTTAAAAGAGTTTTTTTTTAAATTTATGATTTTATAGAGAGAGCAGAAGAGATGGGGGAGAGAAAGAGAAGAAACATCCATTTGTTGTTTTACTTATTTGCACATTCAATAATTGATTCTTGTCTGTGCTCTGACTGGGAATTGAACCTGCAACCTTGGTGCATCGGGACAACACTCTAACTGGCTGAGCTGCCCAGCCAGGGCCTCAGCCATGTGTTTTGCCACACAGCTGTAACAATGTGTATCCCCCACCAGCAAGGTGATTGTTCTAGTTACTCCGGTCTTTGGCAACACTGATGCCCTGAGTCCTTGCCGTTCTAGCCACTCACCTGCATGGGGTCTCAGGAAGCCCTTCTTCCCAGTGCACGCTCTGGTGGGCAGGACCGCAGCGTAAATGTTGTGTATCTTGCACACCACCAAGTATGACGGGCACATACAGCTCCTGGCTGGGTCAGTCCCTGGCTCATGGACTGAGGAGAGAAGGCTCCCCTCCTGAGGCGATTATCCACACTCCTCAGCATCCCCCAGAGAGCCTGCAGGGAGTTGGGATTACTGCACCCGCCAGGCCGGTGAGGACAGCAGGACAGCAGGACAGCAAGCGCGTATCTGAATAAGCTTGCAGGAGGGACAGTGGATTAGGGGCTCAGAGCCCTGAGGAGGGGTCCTTGTGTGCCGTGCTGTCCCTCTGAGTAAGGGCAGTGAGGCTGGTCCTGGGAGCAGGAAGTCGGGAACCAACCGCCGCTGCCGGGGTGAAGGCACGTCTTGAGTCTCGATGCAATGCTGCTAGAAAGAGGGAACAGGAAGGAGAGAGTGCCCGCCCCTCTCCTAGTGTGGCAATCTCCTACTGGCAGAGCCTGGCAGAGCCACCTGGCAAAGGAGCAGTGGAATCCACAGGGCCCTGTCCCCTCACCAGAAAGCACAGAGCACAGGGAAGAGCTCGGAGAGGAAAGCTCACTAGTGGGCACCTGGAGAGACCTAGTTTCTGTGCCTCATTCATGGCACCCACCTCCCTACACAGGACCCCCAGGCCCTGCAGGGTCCTTCCAAGGGTGCCACCGGACATCACCGAGGAAGGTGCCCCCTCCCACCCTGCCTCCTGTGCCCCCGGCAGGCAGGGCCCATCTTTTTCCCTCCAGCCAAGCTCGGACACCATCTGCCCATTCAGTGTCTGCTTTCGAGACACTGATTTCTCTTCTGATGCCTCTCCTCCTGACCTCTTTGTCCTTGGGGACATTGCTGGGTTTCTCTGCCCTTCCTGTCCCTTTACTGGGATTTGAGGAGAGTGCAGAGATAAGTGTGTGTGGGTTCGAGAGCTAGGCTCACCCGGAAACCCTCCAATGGCAGGGTGATGTCCAGGCTGGCCCAGCCTGGGGACTGTGATTGGGGGGGGCCTTCCTCCTCAGGGGGCTTTTAGGCAGGAAGGGAGCAGGAGGGGTCCCGGGGGGCCCTGTTCTCCTTGGCGGCCACTCGAAGTACAAAGGTGCATTCTTACCTAAGTCACAACTCCCTTGTTTACGGGGAGCCTGAGGCCCAGAGGACAGAGCTGTCCCCTGCATGTCACAGCTAGTCAGTGGCACCTGAAAAATGACAGGGTCGTGGACGTGGCCAGGGAGTAATGAGGTGTGGGCGTGGCCAGGGAGAAGTCCAATTCTGTGGGACCTGGTTGCCTTCCACTTTGGAGTATTTCCACTCACTGCTGCAAGATTTTGTTAATTCACTAAATGCGACTTATGCAATACAAAATGCATTGTAATTTTCCTTGCTTTCCTCCAAGAATACATCGAAACCGTAGCCTCATCCCTCTTTTGAATGCTAATTATGCGCTAGTGCTGTGCCCACCCATGCGTGTGTGTGCATGTGTGTGTGTGTCTGTGTGTGTGGAGGAAGAGAAAGGTTCTGGAAGAGGTGTAACTAGACCCCGAAGCGGCAGTCCAAGCCCCCCACTTCAGAAGGCTGGGGGATGGCAGTTCTCTATTGGGTCCTCGCTCTCGTGTTGTTCTTCCAAAGGCCCTGCCCTCCCTCAGCCCTGCCTGGCCCCCTTCTCTCTCACCCCACCCCACCCCACCCCATCCCAGGTTCTCCCACTTTCTGTCTGCCCTCCTGCCTTTGCCCACGGTGGTCTCTCCCAAAGCCCTCTTTCCTCTCTCCTTCCCTCCCTGGGTAACTGCCGCTCCTGCTTGAGTAAACTCCCAGGGCCTGCAGGGTCTGCACACAGGGAGGCAGGTCACCGCCACCTCTCAGGGGACCCATGTGCCCTTCCTCCTGGCACTGACCCCACACAACAGCAAGACCCACCCCGAGTCCTGAGCTCGGGAGAGCAGGGACCGCTGGGCGTGAACCCTTGCACTGAGCCTGGGCCAAGCCGGCCCTGTGCAAACCCTCGGGGAACCAGCGGAAGAAAATGAGGAGAAGGTGTAATTCATCACATTAATGCTGCACTTCCTCCGTCGGAGCCCGCCTTTCAGAGCATATTTAATTTCTCATCTGTTTTTTCAAAAATTAAAAGTGTTATTACAAAAATTTACTTGGGCCTCTGTTATTTCCTCTAGGTGGACTATTTGGGTATTTTAGCACAAAAATAACTCTTTCAGTGAGGGATAAACAGAGCCATTAGGTAAAATTAATTGGAGTAATTAAGAGCAAATTGTTTTCCTGGGAAAACCCCATTGTCAGAGCTGGTGCAGCGGGGCTGCGGGGAGCCGGCCGGGGCTTCCTGCCTTGGCTCTCCGCTTTGTTCCAAGGCTGCTGGTGGTTCTCACTGGTAGCTGCGGCTAGTGGCGGTGACACGTTAATTGAACCTCACTACTTCCAGGTGTGTGGCACACTCCGGGGTCGCCAGTGCAGGGGGGTGCCATGTGTGTTCAATTACCGCTGCGATACGAAGGAATGCAACCTGTCACACGTTCAAGTGTCAATTACCACCCCGGACCGGCTGCCCGCAAACCAAACCCATCAGCCCCTTCCCTGCGGAGCACGTGGTTGTTTGGGCTGGAAACGCTGCAAACCAAGTGTGCGTGAGCGGCCGTCTCTGGGAGGAAACCGGACTGGGAGGGGAAGGGCCCGAGGGTTGATAAATCCTTCTGGAAAATGCAGGAAATGTGCTGCCATTTGTCTCGAGATCGCGCCGTGGGGTGTGACCGGCCATGGGCGCGGCATCAGGAAGGCCCGCGGGCCGCAGAGCCCGGTTCCGGGACCCCGGCCGCTGCTGGGGGCCAGGGATGCGAGTTACTGTACGTGGCCAGCGGGCACCCTGTTCATGTTAAATGTTTGCACTTAGCCTTTATATGTATAAAGTGAAGAAATGTCCACTTTCCCGAAAGTTTTGGTTCTAACCTATTCATCTAAAATCATGATCGAAACATGCAATTGATTTATGGAAGAAAAGCTTTTTTAAAATATATTTTATTTATTTATTTTTAGAGAGAGGGGAGGGGAAGGGAAGGAGAAAGAGCCGGAGAGAAACATCAGTGCGTGGTTGCCTCTCGTGCGCCCCCTACTGGGGACCTGGCCTGCAACACAGGTATGTGCCCTGACTGGGAATTGAACCAGCAACCCTTTGCTTTACAGGCCCATGCTCAATCCACTGAGCTACACCAGCCAAGGCAAGAAAAAGCTTTTTAAAAACAAGGTTTCCGGCCTGGTCGCCTGTCATACCTGTAACTGAGCCTTTTCAAACCCTCTGGGCTCGTTCAGACGAATATGAGGCTGCGACACCCTGTGGCTGCCCCAGGAGTCCTTCTTCAGAGGAATTTTTCTTTCCTTCCTTCCTTTTTAAAGAAGGCATTTTTCTTAGAAGCCAGGAATGGTTGTTATAATTAGTATTTATTATACCGTCTTCCTTCCCCAAACTCTCAGTGATCAATCATGGCCGCCCGCCTCCAGCCCTGCCTGGCATGGGATAAATATTATCCCCCTTTCTCGCAGCACCAAAAGGGGATGAGCAGTCCCCTTCAAGGTCCCTACACATGATTCTGTATTGGAAACCACAGTCGCTGAAGTCCCGCTATTGCGTAGACAAGACGGCCGGCAGTGGCTCTGCTCCTTCGCTCTCCAGCTGGGGTTCTGTAGCCTTGTTCCCGGGGTTGACCTTGGCCTCCCTTTGCCAGTCAGCAGATGCTGGTTAAATACCTGTTTTTTAAGTGTGTTAATTGTAGGGATACGATTCTTTGGTTGACAGAAGACAGATTGAATTCCAAACCTCAAAACCCCACTGAACTCTTATTACTGGGAAAAGCCGTCGCTGTTGGTACAAGTTAATTTCCTGCCCATTTCTCTTCCTTTCCTCTCTTTCTGTGTCTCTGACTTTCCCAAGGCCTCTTGCCTGTGCAGTTGCCTTCTCCTCCAGAATGTGGACCTTGGCTGCTGAACATGTTGAACCGGGCGAGACTGCTGATATGCAGCCATTTTTTACTTCCATCCCAGGCAATTCCACGCAGTTCAGCTTAACAAAGGGCTGCTGCTAAGGCTCAGGGTTTCTGCAGCTGCGATCAGACCGTACTGCCTGGGACCTGGGAAGGATTCTGAAGACGGCCCGATGCTGCACAGCTAAGGCGGGTGCCCCTGTTTTTGTTTTTAAAGTTATGATCTCCTTGCCTCTGGACTGAACTGATGACTTGCTCAGGGAGCCCTCGGTTGGGACCTTTTAACAGGAGCTACCATCTTCTCCGTTTTTCTGGGACAGTGAGCAGGGCCTGGTCTAGAAGGAGCATAGACTTGGGACTTCCTCCAATGGGCACAAATAAGACTAGATCCCTGTTGTGAAGCAGCCTGCGTCAGAGAGAGAGAGAGGGGGCGAGCAGGTGGGCCCAGGGTGGCCCGTGTGCCTGTTCAACCCACAGTAGTCTGACCAGATTTTCATCATTACACAACAGTGACACTTTTCTGTGTGGCCACATCTGTAATAATTAATTAATTTTTATTTAATTATTTTTAAGGGGGGGAGAAAGAGAGGGAAACATCAATGTACATGAGAAAGATTGATTGGCTGCCTCTCACATGCCCCCATCCAGGGACCTGGCCTGCAACCCAGGCATGGGCCCTGACTGGGAATTGAACCACTGACCGTTCTGCCCTCAGCCCAGCACCCAATCCACTGAGCAACAACAGGCAGGGCAGTATTGATTTCTTTAAAATAGCACATAGCAAAGAAGAGACAGTGTTCTGATGCTCTGCCCTTGATTAAGTTTCCTTGCTGAGTTGGAGCAGCTAAATGTGACTCAGGCCCAGTCACAAAGCGGCTGGGCGCAGGGCTTTCTGGACTGTCCTGCGGGGGTCACGCAGAGTCCAGTGAGGTGAGCTGTCCTGGGGCCTGCTGGCCGCGTCCCCCCAGGGAGCAGGGAGAGAGAGAGCAAGCTCTCCGGTGAGTCTTCTTGGAAGGGCACTCACCCCATTTGCGGGGCTCCACCCTCATGACCTCCCGACCTCCCAGGGGGCCTGCCTCCAATCCCATCACCTCGGGGATGAGGACTTCAACATGGGGATGTTGTGAGGACACAGATATTCTGTCTACAGCATCACGTTAACCAGGCAGTTCAATGGCACCCACTGAGTGGACTTAATAACAATCCTGGCCTCTGTCTGTCACCTGGGCTCAATTCAGAAGCATTCTCCCTTTATTCTTTGGCTTGTGCATCTTTCAAGTGACCTGTCTGGGTCCAGGTCCTCTAGGAAGCAGAGCCTGAGGCAAGGGGACCAAAGTGAGGAGGATGGCAGGCAATGCAATGGGCCACCAAGACAGAACTAGCTGCTCCGCAGTGTGCACAGCAGGCCACCAAGACAGAACTAGCTGCTCTGCCCGCAGGGTGCTCTCCTGCTTCAGGGGTGTGGCTGTGCCTGCGACTAGTCCATTGGTGGAAAAAAGAGAGACATTCACCTCCCTGGCTTCCTCCAGGCTCCTGCCTCCTCCTGACCACCCTGTGGGGAGTTAACTGCCCTGGACAATCGATTGTCTTATCCAGCTTCTTCCCGGGCAGGCAGAAGTCAGCCCCACGCCCTGCGGTGTGCATTTCATCCTTCTCCGGTGAGTCCATAGTTGGCAGGAGGAGCTGGAACCCCGGGACACCGAGAGGACTGGGCCCCATGAAGTCAGTCCGCACCCCAAGGCTGAGGCTGCAGCCCAGGGTCCAGGAGGAAGGTGAGGCTGAGAGCATCTGAGGGACACATTAGGCGTGTCCAGTGCACGAGCCCGCTCACATGGTAATTAATAAATGTTATTAATGCCTCCACAGCTTCGGGCCTGCGAGGACCAGCCGGAGCAGGGACGTTAAGGACACAGGTCATCAGGGGGGTCCTGCAAGACGAGACACCTGAGGCTGCGGAGAGGCGCAGCGGGGCCCAGGCGAGGGGAAGGTATGTTTTCAGAAATGCCGGCGACATTCGCGTTTATGAACTCTCGTTAGCTTTATGCGTTTGGAGGCTCAGCAGTATCAGCGTGTTATTTGGCTCCAGTTCCATCACCGACGTGAGGGCCGTTCCAGATGTGACTTCCTCAGCAGCCGAGCCCAGAGATCTGCCAAGGACTTACCACAGCGGGGCTGTGGCCTTCATTTGGAACTCACCGTGGCCCTGGGGTGTGTTTACGACCCCACGTCATGGCAGAAGATACTGTGTTGAGGCAGCTCAGGTGATTCGCTCCAGGTCGTACAGCTTTCGGGGAACACGGCTGGGATTTCTCCTGAAGGTTTCTGACTCCCGGTTCATGGCATTTGCTTGGCTGCAGGGTCCAAGGCAGTGAGCACGGGGGCCGTGGCTGCCCCTTGCGAGGGTGCCGTGAGCAAGGCGCCTACGACTCGACACCTTCCGCAGGGAGCTCCAAGGGCTGACGAGCCCGCTGTCACCCACAGGTGACCTGGAGAATAAATGGTTTAATACCAGAAAGGACTCCGGTCTGCATGTGAGGTTTTTTTCTTTTTAACGATTTTTATTTATTTATTTATTTATTTTAGAGCCAGGGGAAGAAGAGAGAAAGAGAAACATCAGTATACGAGGAAACATCAATCAGCTGCCTCTCACATGCCCCCACCAGGGATTGAATCCAAAACCCAGTCATGTGCCCTGGCTGGGAATCGAACCAGTGACCTGCCAGTTTGCAGCCTGCTGAGCCACACCAGCCGGAGCACCTGACTTTTCTTTAGTAGATTCGCTGTCCCCCTGAGGCTGCATCTGAGTCAGTGTCCAATGGAACCGGCACATTGGGGTTGGGCCACCAGGTTTGCTTGGTGGAGGTGACAGAAGGTGAAGGCGAGTGTGGGGTGAAGGGCAGTACGGGGACGGGAAAACTTACTGGACCCCCAGAGCCGGGCAGGGACCAGCCTGGAGGTGGATGAGGCAGGACGCGCCGGGGGCGGCCATCTGTGAGGTCTGTTCCGTGACTGGGGAGGTCACCTGGGGGTGGAGAGCAGGGTCCGGCTGACAGGATTGCTAAGACCCCAAGAGCCTCTGCGGGGCAGAGGGGGGCACCTGCAAACCTGTGGCAAGGCTGAGTCCCAGGCAGGCAGAGAGGGGACGAGTGAGGGGTTCGGGGGATTCACAAGTAGTGTGAAGACCTCTTTTCGAAACGTCGTCCTGGCGTGGGTGCCTCCCAGCTTCACAGGCTGGAGGATGAGTCTGAATGTGGGTCAGAAGGCGCCGGACGGGAGGCCCTTGTCGAATCAGGAGGGAGATGCGCTTTGCAAAGAAGGTCTCTGTGCTGGCAGTTTGGGAAACCAACCCAATCCGAGGAGTCAAAGCACTTCACGCAAGCACGCACCCACGCCATTGCCTTTTTAAAGACCAGTTTGCCCAACCCTTGCCTGACCCAGATTTGTTTTGCCCTAAGAACGAGAGCAGAAGTTCTCACATCAACCACAGCACGGAGAGCAGGGGTTCCAGCCCAGGCCGTCCACGGGCGTTTGAATGTCGCTCCCGAATCCTCTGAGTCTCCTGGGGGCTTGGGCAGAAGAGGGGAATGGGACCGCGACGGGAGGTGGTTACCCCGCTTTATCCCCTGCCCGGGGCACGGCCCGCGTCCCAAACCCTGGATTCCGCTTGCACCCTGCTTCTCCTCTTTCTTCCTTCCCCAGAAGCTGCCGTGGACGCATCCCCATCACCCCGGGCTGGCTCGGGGTCAAGCCGGGGGTTGGAAAACCCTCCTTTCTGAGTCGCAGAGGCCTTTCCTTGGAGCCCCTCCCCCTCGGCAAATAAAACTGGGGCATGGAGATCATTACGCCTCACGTTATTAGGCAAAATTGGATTAATTAACCTCGTCTGGCCTCTCAGCTTGAGAGACAGAAAAAACGGGGTCAACTGCAAATGCAGCATTTTGAAAATGTCAGCCATGACTAGGTGATAAATATTTATAAATATATACGCCTCATATCAACAGGGTGGCCAGTGTATTTTTACATGTGAGTACACAAAGGCTCTCTGTTGTTAACACGCATTCAAAGCAGCGGCCTTGAAAGGGCCGTTATGGCTTGTGCTACGAATGTTTATTAAGAATAATATGCAAAACGGGGCTCCGGCTGAATGGGCCCATTGACGGGGTATCAGAGCGGCCAGGGCCGGGAGGGCGGATGGTCAGGAATGATAATAACGTTCCTATAACTGGCCCAGGCTGAGGCCCGATGCAGTGGTGGGATGTGTCACCGGCCCTGGCCACTCCCGGTTGCGGGTGTTTGTTTTGGAAACGTTGACTTAGGACTTGAGCTTGTCATTAAACCATGGCACTTAAGGCCAGAGTCACAGAGCCGTGTTCAGGATTTCCCCCCTCGAACCGAGTGCCAAGTCGAAACTGGAGTTTCAGATGTGTGCTCTCCGCTGCATCCTCCGTGCCCCCCCACACCCGGAGCAGGAGACACTTCCTGGGGGGGTTTTCCACATCGGTCCCTTCCCAGCCTCTCCCCTGCTTTTCTTAGTAGAGACTTTTCAGCTTCATTTCTTCTGGGCATCTCGGGATCTCCTCCTTGTCTCAGAGGACTTTTCATTCATTTATTCAACCAACATTTTTGAGTACCTGTTACCGAACAGGGGGTTGAGGGGGGTTGACCCCACGGCGGAACGGCCCCAAAAAAAAACATACGGCGCCGGAACTCTAAAAAAAAATGACCACCACAAAGCCCCCCCCCCCCCTAAAAAGAAAACGGCCCGCCCCCAACACACCTCCAAAGGGGGCTAAACTAGTTAAAGGTTATAGAATTTAAATAACCATTCCTCCAGTCTAAGCTCTCAATGGCTGGTCTCTTTTTTCCCGGGGGGGGGCTTTTTCCTCCCTACCTACCATGTGCCTGACATACCAAGTGCTGGGGCCACAGTGAGGGGTCAGTTAGACTTGGTTCCTACTAACTCTCCGGGGAAGAGACATAAAGAAAAAGAAAGCGAGGTTGACAAAAACAAGAATGACTTCAGAGAGGGATACGTCCTTCAAAGTCAAGCAGGTCCACATGGTTGGGGTCGGTCAGGGTGGGGGCGTGTCCAGGGGAGTGTTTCCGGAGGGGGAGTCCAGAAGTGTCTTTAGGATGACCAGTGGGTTGAGAGCTAATGGTGTGAAGGAGCCAGCCCCCCCCCCCCGCTGCCCAGTGGACGCCTGAGGCTGGAAGAAACTTCCAGGCAGAAAGAAGAATGAGGGCAGAGGGCCAATGAACTATGAACTTGGTGTGTTCAACGATCAGAGAGGTAGAGAGCTTAGAGTGGCAGGAGCCAGACAGCAAGGGGCCCGTGGCTGGGGTGCCAGGGAACCCCGCACCAGGTGTTAGTCTTGGGAAATGGGAAGTGGCTCCGGGAAGGCGGGCCCCTTCCAGCCTGGACTCACTCGCCTGCCATTACCAAGAGCACCTGGGGAGGCCAGGAGACGCTTTTCAGGCTGTTGATACACCCTCCCCCCCCCCCCCCCGTTGATTGGTTAACTTTAGGAACATCTGGGAGAACATCATGGTCCCAGACTTCTGGGTATTTCCGCCCACTCTGTATTTGAGTTTGAGCTTAACTCTGTCCTGCCATTTTTCATCGCAGAGCTTGACAGATCCCTCTCGATTTGATCCCAGTTCTCCTGGAGGGCCCCAGGGTGACTTGTGTCCCCTTAGACTCTCCTTGGCTCCCTTATCATTCAGCGTGGTTGAAAGAGAAAATTTAAAGACTCAACTCTGTTGATTATTCCAAGAATAGTTGACATCACGATCAATACATCCAGACAGAAGCTATTAACATTTTAATGAGTTGCTCAGTGATATTCCCGCAATGTGCCAATGAGTCATGGCCCCTTTGATTAAGGATATGCTGGGGGACAACTGTAAATACATGTAAGAAAGGCCCCAAATGGGGAGCTGTCACACATCAGTCCTGGGGAGAAGAGTGAGCATTCATGAATAAAGAAGCTCTCAAGGTGACCGTCCCTGGGATACGCAGTTTACTGAAAGAGAAGTTAACCTTTTCAGATGCCACTGGTCGCCACTACATGACAGGCTGAGATGTCTACCTTCATTGGTGGTCAGGTGCGTGTGTTGGGGGTGGAGCGGCCCTGCCGAGGATAAGGGGGAGCAGGAGAGTCCGCACATCTCCCTTCCACATTCAAACTCGGGAGAGCACCTCGAGGGCGGGAGGAAGCTTCGGAGGGGACAGCAAATCCAGAAAAGGGGGACGTTATTGGGAGAGGAGACTGGGCATCTCTGAGGAGAGGGGCAGGGAGAGGGGCCCGCAGACGGATGAGTATCCACATGGTTCCAGTCCGGCCTGCTGAGTGCTTTGTCATGGAGACCCTTTTGTGACCTCTCTGTCCCCCCTTTGAACTCCCTAGAATTCCCCGAGGTCTCTCTTGGTCCGACTGAGCTCCAGACTGCTGTCCTATGAAGCCCAACTTCCCCTGAGCAGGGTCGGATGGTGATGCTGGCCCATCCCTGGGACTTTGGTCCCTGGAGGGCAAACTTGATTCTGTGTTTGTGCCAAGGGGCAAAGAACCCCTCATTTGTAAACTCAGGGCAAGGGGGTATCACAGACCCAGCTTCCCTTGTGGCGAGATGGAGGGCCCGTGATTTGCTCTTGGGCTTGACTTGGGCTTGGGGGTAGGGGTGGGAGACTCGGGAGAGGACAGAGCATCAGTGATAGTAATCACTGTGTAAAACTCCTAAGGATGAGCCGTTTGATTCATGGACCAGAGCTTGTGAGACTGTGGGCTTCAGAAGCTTGAATCCAGGGCGGGGAAAAATTTGGCAAATGGGGTGCGGTAGGGTTGAGGCAGAACCGAGGAAAGCATCCAAAAACATGAATGCAGGGCTGTAGAGGTGGGAGGAGGGGGCAGTCGGGTGGAGGAGGGCTGAAGCTGGAGTCAGTGAACCAGACTGCTGTGTTTGCTCACCATGGAGCCTGTGGGTGCCAGGGAAATGCACGTCAGAGTGGACCCAGGGTCTTCCATCCAGCTGGCCGTTTCACTTTCACTTTTCTTTACTGGAAATGGGCTGACTTTGAAGTCTGAATGGCTGAGTACAACTCAGCACACCTGTCGACTAGCTGTGGCTTTACCTGTCTGCATCACAAGGGTTGGCCCTGGGAGCGTGTGACTGATGAGGCTGTTCCAGAATAATAATGCAAATCAAATGAGAGGATGCATATAAGACACTCACCGCAGTCTGCTGTGAGGTGGAAAAATGCCGTCTAGCGTGGCTGTCTGCGCAGGGCTGCTTCTTTCTCTAGCTGATGAGAGCGAACACAACTTATTACACACAGGAAAGGGAAGGACGGCTGCCCCGCAACAGCCGCTGGATGGTCACTCAGGCGGAGACCAACAGGGCTGGTGGGCAGGCGGCCTGGCCTCTGTGCCTCCGTGTCTGTGATAAGAGGTCATTGGTGCGTTTCTCTGTTATTCTGAATTTTGACAACGTTTTCTGTGTCTAAAATGGACATCCAGGGGGACTTCTGGCCAAGATGGTAGACACACTGTGCCTCCTCACACAACCAAAAGAAGGACAATAACAAATTAAAAAACAAAAACAACCAGAACTACCAGGAAATCAAACCGTATGGAAGTCCAACAACCAAAGAGTTAAAGAAGAAACATTCATCCAGACCAGTAGGAGGGGCAGAGGCAAGCAGCTGGGTGGAGAGGACACAGGACAAGGTGGAGGCTTGAGGACTGGGTAGGCAAGGAGGCAGCTCGTGGAGCAGGCGGTCCCACAGGTGCATGTGGATAAACCAGGAGGAACAACTGGGGAGCGAGACACACCGCGCAACCCAGGATTCCACTGTGGAGAAATAAAGCCTCAAACCTCTGACTGTAAAAAATCTATGGGGGTTGAGGCGGTGGGAGAAACTCCCAACCTCACAGGAGAGTTTGTTGGAGAGACCACAGGGTCTTAGAATGTACACAAACCCACCCACCCTGGAATGAGCACCAGAAGGGCCTGGTTTGCTTGTGGGTATCACTGCAAGTGACTGAAAGCTGGCCAAGAGCTGAGCAAGGGGCATTGTTCCCTCTCCAATCCCTCCGCCACAGACAGCGCCATAATCCAGCCACCTGGGTGGCCCCACCCTAGCGAATACCTAAGGCTCTGCCCCTTACTACATAAGGGCCAGGTGCACCAAGACAAAGAAATATGGCCGAAATGAAAGAACAGATCAAAGCTCCAGAAAAAATATAAGTGATGAAGAGATAGCCAACCTATCAGATGCACAGTTCAAAACACCGGTAATCTGGATGCTCACAGAAATGGTTGAGTATGGTCACAAAATAGAGAAAAAAGTGAAGGCTATGAAAAGTGAAATAAAGGAAAATGTACAGGGAACCAACAGTGAAGGGAAGGAAACTGGGACTCAAATCAACAGTTTGCACCAGAAAGAAGAAATAAATATTCTACCAGAACAGAATGAAGAAACAAGGATTCAAAAAAATGAAAAGAGCTTAGGAACCTCTGGGATGACTTTACATGTTTTAACATCTGAATCATAGGGGTGCCAGAAGGAGAAGAGAAAGAGCAAGAAATTGAAAACTTATTTGAAAACATAGTGAAGGAGAACTTCCCTAATCTGGCAAAGGAAAGAGACTTCTAGAAAGTCCAGGAAGCTCAGATAGTCCCAAAAAATTTAGATCCAAGGAAGCACACACCAAGGCACATCATAATTACATTTCTCAAGATGAAAGAGGAGAGAATTTTAAAAGCAGCAAGAGAAAAGAAGACAGTTACATACAAAAGAGTTCCCATCAGACTGTCAGCTGATTTCTCAATAGAAACCTTACAGTCAAGAAGGGGCTAGAAAAAAGTATTCCAAGTCATGAAGGACAAGGACCTACATCTAAGATGACTCTATCTAGCAAAGCTCTCATTTAGACTAGAAGGGCAGATAAAGTGCTTCACAGGTAAGGTCAAGTTAAAGGGGTTCATCATCACCAAGCCCTTATTACATGAAATGTTAAAGGGACTTATCTAAGAAAAATAAGATGATAAAAATATGGACAGTAAAATGGGAATAAATTCACAACTATCAACAACTAAACCTATAAAACTAAGCAAACAACGGGAAGAGGAACAGAATCCAGAAATGGAGATCATATGGAGGGTTATTAGTGGGGAGGGGGAGGGGAGAACGAGGGAAAAGGTACAAGGAATAAGAAGCATAAATGGCAGGTACAAAATAGACAGAGCGGATGTTAGAAATAGTATAGGAAATGGAGAAGCCAAAGAATTTATACGTCCAAGGGGGGTTGGGGGCCAAAATGCCAGTGGGAGGGGGCTGCAGGGCAGAGAGGGGATGAAGGGAAAAATAAATGGGACAACTGTAATAGCGTAATCAATAAAATATATTAAAATATAAAATGAAATAACAGGGACATCCGGTTTTGGCAACATGGTGGAGGGAGACGCTGTGGAACAGACCTGGGTACAAATGCAGCGGAAGCTGGATGAGGAAACCAGTTAGAAAGTCAGAGCTGGATGGACAGGAAGCCCCAGAAACTGGAGCAGAGGGGACTGGAGACCAGAAGGCAGGGAACCCTTGACACTGAAGTGGGTGCTTCGGGTCTGGAGTCTCACCTGACTTAGGTCTGCGCGCTCAGCCTTAACGGCCTCTTAAGGACAGGGGACCCGGAACTCCGACCTTCTTCTTGAAGTTGAGCCCCTCCAGGGGCAACATCCTCTTGTCAACCGGGGCTCAGAGCCAGGGATGCTGTTTTTCCGCCTAAGGATCCAGTTGACTGGGGCCGGTTATCCAGGAAAATGCTGACACTGTGTGTCCAAACCAGAGGCCACTTAGCCTGTGAATTTGCCTCAGTGGTGTTGTGGCTAGTTTTGAACCTGAGAATTTACATAAATTAGGTGTCTGGCTAGTTTTCACAGGAGCAAAAGTGAAGATGCTTAGCAGGCCGTCTCCACAAAGCAGGTAATAGAACCCACTCGGGACAATTCGTCTTCTGTGCACTCACAGCCCCGAGAGGACGCTAGAGGAACGCGGGGGCGGCTTCCTGGTGGGAGGATCTAGAAGGATGACTCACCACAGTCCACCCTGCAGGTATTCATGGATTTTCTTTCTTTCTTTTTTTTTCTTAAGGTTTTATTTCTTTATTTTTAGAGAGGGAAAGGGAGGGAGAGAGAGGGAGAGAAACCTCAGTGTGTGGTGGCCTCTTGAGCACCCCCTACTGGGGACCTGGCCTGCAATGCAGGTGTGTGCCCTAGACTGGGAACTGAACAGGAGACCTTTTGGTTCACAGGCTGGTGCTCAATCCACTGAGCTATACCAGCCAGGGCAGGATCTTCTTTCTGACCAAAAAGGATGAGAGTACCACAGAACTCTTTCAAGACACCACTTTGTCAGAGGTGCAGAAGTCCCTGCCAAAGGTGTCCCCATGTAGAGACATTTGTGGCTTTTGTCTCTGCAGCATTCTTTCTCCGTGCCTCCTGGGGGCAGCCATGCCCTTGTTCAGTTCTGGCGAGACTGCCTGTTACACACCTTACCCCACCTGGGCACAGTTACGGACACATGAAGCCTGCCCGTTCAGTCCCAGCACCTCACCTCCTGGCCACAAGGAGTGAGCCAGAGATGGGCATGTGATCCTGGAAAGGGTGGGCTCTCTGTCCCCCAGGTTCGCTGAGAAGGAATAGCACAGGGCTGGAGTTGCTGTGGCCATTCCTCACCCTCCACCTGCCCCCTCCCACCTGTCACGTGCGAAGAGCCCATCTGCTACAAAGACATTTATGGAGCAGTTACCAGGTGCCATATGCTGTTCTGAGTGCTTTACAAGAACGTGTCAATAATTCTCACATCAGTCTTATGAGATAGGTTATTACCCCATTTTATAGATGGAGGAACCGAGGCAGAGAGAGCTTGTCAATTGCCCTAAGGCCACATGGCTATAAATTGTGGAATCTAGACCCTGAAGTTTGGTTTCAGAGCCTTGTACTTTAACAGTGCACAAAGAGAAACAAGGCAGAGAGATGGATGGACAGATGGACAGAGGAGTACTTAGCCAGATCGACAGGTAGGAGGCCTGATGATAACAACGCGTAGGTCCCTATAATCCCTGAGGCCAGCTCTGCTCTAAGAATTCCCAGTGTTTGGTGCAGCTGAATCCCCTTGGCTGTGCAGCTGAGCTTGAGTGGCAGCAGGACTTGCTCGCTCTACTTTTGCGTGTCCCCCACACACTCCACTGCCCTCTAGTAATGACACCCCCGTTGCCTTCGAGACTCACCCCTGTCCCCCGCAGTTTCTCACAGAGCTGTCGACCTGGGTGCCTAACCCTCTCCTGGCAACGCGGAGGCAGCACAGGACCCAGACCTGGCCAGTCCGAGTCCCCTGGTCTCCCGCCACAGGGATTGGGTCAGGGATGGGCAGGCAACTGACGCTGGGTCCGCCAGTATCCCTGGGGAATTGTACCACATGGGGAACGGGAGGGACGATCCCTTTGCTGGACCTGCTCTGCCAGGAGCGTGGGCACTGAGGCTGGCGGACGCCTCTGGGCCACCTTCCCCACTGGCGTGTCCTGCACTCGCCCTGTGCTCAGTCTACGCCGCTGTCGGCTCAGCGGCTCCCTCTGTCACCGCCAGGACGGTGGCAGTCTGGGCTTAGGATGCAGAACGCTGCATTTAGCTAATTTTAGGCACTGTCCCTAGATTTTGGGACCTCTTAGTGGGGGCGGGTGCTTGGCTGACCCAGGTGTCTTATATACCAACCTGCCTGCAACCCCCACTGCCTTGCCAGAGACCTGCGCAGCCCCCAGGCCCTCTGCTCGGAAGGACCCTCACAGGGTTTGAAGCTCTTCTGTCGCCAGCTCGACCGAATTCTTAATCATTTTTGAACGAGGGTCCCTGCATTTTCATTCTGTGTATGAATGACATTGTGTACCCTCGCCCCCCCCCCCCCCGTCAGTTGTCTCCTGTCCCTCTGGGGGAACGGCCCCTCTTGGTTCTCCCTTCCTTTTTTGGGCTTGCCCACGCCCACTGACAAGGTGTTATCCATCCAAAAGGGAGGAGAGGACAGGGGAGGGAAAGAAAGCAAGAGCCCCGAATTCATCACAGACTGGGGGAGCCTGCTCTGGAACCCAACTCCGAGTGCGAGCAGTGAGCTTCTTTGGGGTGAGTTAGGGCAGCAGCCTGAGGGGCAGGACCTGTCATTTAGCTCCTCACCAGAATGTCACCAGCCCCAAGCCTGACTGGGGAGCGATGCCAGCCCCAGGGGACAGGCCTTGGGACTTGAGGCTCCTGGAGAAATGGCAGAAACAAAACCCGACTGACAAAAACAATTTCCAGCCAAGAGCTCACTTTTACGAATTGCAATTAAGCTGCCGCTGCCCTTCCAAAGCAACACGGCACCGAAGTCCATCTCTGCGTGACTTTATTTAATGTCTCATGACATTTGAGACCCGTATCATCCCTCCAGCGCTGAAACAAGAAATAGCACGTCGTCCAGCCCCTAATACGTACGTGGAAGTGAATGGGCAGAGTGTGACTCCCCAGGGAGGCTGCTGGGGTGGTCACATCCTATTAAAGGGACGTCAGACGTGTAATGGGGACACAGGCGCTGTGGGAACACCTGAAATATGAAACATTTTCTCTAAACACCCCCATTTCTGAGTTGGCAGCTTTTCTCCTCGAGAGGAGAGATACAAATGTTCTGGAGTTTTGCCCCTGTCCCCCCCTCAAGGCAACTATTATCAAGATTCTTAATGTGCAGCTCTCCTGCAGATAGGGAATTAGAAAAACTGGGCCCTACCACGGATGCCGCTCTCCTTTACAAAATATTAGTATAAAAATTCAGAAATGTGTCTTGTGGGTTGTTTCTGGAAAGGAGTTTTATCGGTGAGACAGTTCCATTGGTACAACTTGCAAGAGATACCCAGGGAAATGAGAAGGTTAAAATCATGGCTTCTTTTCGAACAATGAGGTTGCAGATACTAATTTGAGTGTGTTTTCAGGTGAAATGGGCAAATATGAAATTAACATTTTTAAAATGGAAAATCCAGCAGCACTTAATACATTCACGATGTAGTGCAACCACACCTCTGTCTAGTTCCAAAACATTTTCGTCACCCGCCCCAAAACACCGATGACACAGTCGCTTTCCATTCCTCTCTCCTTCCAGCCCCTGGAAACCACCAATTTCTTTTCTGCCTCTGTAGACTTGCTTATTCTGCATATTCCTATGAATGCAAACATACAATATGTGGTCTTTTGTGTCTGGCTTCTTCCACTCAGTGTGATATCATCAAGGCTCATCCACATTGTAGCAGGTGCCAGAGCAGCCTTCCTTTTCATGGCTGAATAATATTCCACTGTGTGCATCGGGCGTGTGTGGCTTCTTTTTAAAGAACGTGACTTTGACTCTGTAACCTTGGCCTTCTGGGGTCAGGAACTCTTTTTGCTCCCTTCTACCTACAGTCTGAAACCCCAGCCGGGCAGAGTAAGATGGGCACGTGACGTCTGCAGCACCTGAAGGGTGAGACAGAAACTGCTGAGGCCTCTGATGCGGGCATCTTGAACTTGGGGGTCATCGTCTCTATGAAAGGAGTTTTGGCCCCACCGAGTTAAGCAAACAGTAAGTAGAGGGATACATTTGGGGCTCAGATTCTGGCAGATGAGGGAAAGGCAATGCAGTTAGCGTTCTTGGGCACGCCCCTAAAATAAACTGTTCGGGGAACTCTCTCGCTGGTGTGGAATTACAGAAACAGACAGCTCCTGACTTCGAACTACTTGCCAGGCTGTTACTAAGCCTATTTCACTTTGACAATGAAGGATTTTACTCAACTCTTCAACGTCCTGCTCGACATTTCCTTCCTGACCCTCCTCCCTCCCCAGCTGCCTTCCCTCCTGTGGTCCCCAGCGGACCGTGGACAGCACTTCCTGTGCCCTGGAAAAGCTATCAGGTGACACCTGGGTGTGGGGCTGTGGACACCAACAGAGGCCAAAGGCTGACCCCCAGCCCCGTCCTCTCAGGTTTGGTGAAATGGTCTCCAAAGTCTGTTTAGTGTTTAAAAAAAAAAAAAACAAGAGGCATAAACGTGCGCCCGAGATGAAAACAGACGATTCTTGAGCGAAATGGGGTTTTAGAAATGGGGGTGTTTGTGTACGGGTTTGAAACATCGAAAGCAACACAGCACCGACTCTCGGGAGGAAAACACGGTTTTTCTCCCTAATGAAGTGTTCCAGACGGCTGCCGGGGGAGCAACGGCGGGGCTTGCTTCCCACGGCCCCTCCTGCGCACGTCCAGAGGAGCTGGCTCCTCAGCTGCTCTCTGCCCCTTGTTCTCTCTCACACACACACGCACACACACACACACACACACACACACACGCACGCACCTTAAAATCTCTACTGAGCCTGGTCACACTGCGCTGTGACCAGGACGCTAACTAAAAAATCCCATAAATGCAACCCCTGCCTGCGTCGTGTTAGGAAGACATATGTTCAGTTTTGCTCAACACCTAGTGCAGGTCCGGCGCATAGTAGGTGCTTAGTGAGGGCTGACAGACTATTGGACGCCCCTCCCCGCCTGGCGCATCAGTGTCTCCCTGGTTCTGGCAGGAACCTCGAGAGAAGGGTTGGGACAGCGAGGCTGGTGCACTGCTCAGGCCGGAGGGGGCGCCTTTTCACTGTGGTGTTAACCCGTCAAATTAATCATTTATTTACCTTTTGTTATGTATTTATTGCTCTCATTTTCCACCACTCCCCTCTGGCAGCCATCAGTTTGCTCTCTGTATCTGTGGGTCTGTTTTTGTTTTCTTTCCTTCACTCATTCATTTTGATTTCTTAGTTTGTATGGTAAAAGTAGAATAATTCTTTAGTTTACTGGTGGCCAACTCAGGGTGATAAGAAAAAAATGAAGATAATGTTTTTAAATATACAGAACAAGATTACATCTATTATCAGTGGATTGAGCAAGGCCTGTGAACTAGAGGATCGCGGTTCGATTCCCAGTCAGGGCACATGCCTGGGTTGCAAGCGGGTTCCCTGCAGGCCAGTTCCCTGCAGGGGATGCACTAGAGGCAACCATACATTGATGTTTCTCTCCCTCTCTCCTTCCCCTCTAAAGATAAATAAATAAAAAGTAAAAAAAAAAAAAGATTACATCTATCAATGAGTAACAATGATTTTCCATCAAAACTCAGTGTTAATTGTCTCTCTAATTTGGAGGGGAAAGTAGAAAGGACACCTGCACTAGTGTTCTCCGGAGAATCCAAACCAGTAGAGAAAGAGAGATCGGAGACAGGCAGGTAGATAAACGATAGACGATAGACAGACAGACAGACAGACAGGTAGACAGATGCCAGGCACCACTCGCATCCAATCTCATTTAATCCCCAACAGTCCCTGAAGTGGGTGACATTATCCTACTTCATCATTTAGGTGGGTAAACTGAGGCTTAACGACACTCTTTTGCCCAAGGTCAACCAACGTGAGGGTTAATTTTATGTGCCTACTTGATGTGCTTCATATATTTACTAACACACATCCTACTGGTTCTGATTCTCTGGGTCACTCCTGGCTTAGGACTTCATGGGCCTGGGTCCCGACTGGACGCCCTTTCCCCTCCACCACGTGTCCCCAGTAGGAGCCGGAAGCCTGGGGACGCTTGTCCAGGTGGAGCGATGTGGCCTGCTGGCTGTGGTTTGTGGGCCCTCGTCAGTCCTCAGGCAAGGCTCTGTCGCTGTCCACCTCTGGCAGGAGTGTCCCCTCCCGATAGCCCAGAGAGTCTGGGGGAGGGGAACAGACAGTCCCCAGGCCGGGGACCCGAGGCGTCTGCCTCCTCGCAGACATGGCAGCCAGTCTGCAAGGGGTGGAAAGAGCCTTGGGGTTGAGAATCTGGATCATTCCCAGGTTTTAGATCCTGTCTCTCCCAGCAATGGGGCCAGAGGATTTCAGCGAGGTGCACCCTGGAAACAGCAGGAAAATGAGCCTCTCGTGTCCTCTGACATCCTGCACTAGAGAAGCTGGACTCCAGAAGAAGGAGTTGGTCCATCCGCCCAACAAAGACAATGGTCTGAGTGCCCACCAGGGACCAGGCGGTAGGGTCACTGAGGGCACGGTGGGAGCAAGGCAGTGATGAAGCCAAGAGGCACCAGAAACCTGGCCGCAGAGAGAGGCTTCTGTATGGACTTAACGAAATGGTAGGGAGGACTGGGCCTTTGAGGGTGCTTTCTGGGACAGCCAGAGAATTCTTTTGTCCTTATGTATTTACCCACTAATCTGATGTTTGGCCATTAGAGATTAATTCCTTTGGCTATGAAAGACCTTTAAGACTTTGAGGCACCCAGGAAAGTCCTACTGTTCTCAGGGAAAGGTAGCACCATGAACCGTTCCTACTTTAGGGTTGCAGCTAGTGACTGCTGACGCCCCAGTCCTATGGAGGAGTACATACACAGCATGGACACTGAGACGGAAGGCAGGGAGAAGGCAGGCCCTGGGCTGGGTGCTCTGGGGGCCTCGTGGCCTGCACAGGCGCCGATCCCTTCTGTCCCCTCGTTCCTGGAGCCTGACTGCATTTGGCGACTCCCTCCCTAACCCTCCTATTGCCACATCTGTGCTGTGGTTCAGGTCTCCACGCTTTGGGGAACGTATCCAACTGCAGCTGAGGAGTAAAACTGCAGTTGTTCCATTCTCCTTGCAGACGATTGATTTAAGGGTGAACTTGGGACTCGGTTTTGGCCAAATGAGATGTATGCATAGGGGGAAAACCTGTCCCGGAGGTGGGGATATGGAAAGGCTCCTTTGCTTTTGAAGAGAGAGGGGGAGGAGACCACGCTTCCTCCCACACTGGGCATTGGTGCATCTGGGTGAGAAGCAGAACAGGGGATGAGACCCCACAGCCTGTGGCCATGGCCCGGCTGAGTCAGCAACCCTGGAGCTGCCTCACTGGCCCCCCTGGTTACATGAAGGATGCTTCTCCTCACTGTCTGAACCCTGTGGAATTTTGTTCTCATGCATTTATCTCTCAAACAAATGTTATTAAGCACCCACTGTGCGTCTGGAATTGCATCTATTCTAGCAGGGGAGACAGAATATTAAACAACAAACCTGATGAATAAGTAACAGAAATCATGGGTGTGACCAGAGTGGCCAGGGGAGGCCTTCTGGACAAGGTGACATTCAAGCCACTAATCCTCTCTGTGAAGGGGAATGAAATAATGCTGCAGTGCGTGACTTGAGCTCTTTCTAGCAAAGTTTGCTTCAGAAGAAGTGGTTCTCAGGTGCAGGCCATTTGTGTTCCCTCCCAGGGACACTGGGCATGTCTGGAGAATTTTAAAAACAGAAAATATTAACTGTGCTATTACACTTGCCCCAATTTCCCCCTATGCCCCCCTCTGTCCAGTACCCCCATTCCCTCTGGCAGTCACCACCTTAGTTCATGTCCATGGATCATGCATATAAGTTCTTTGGCTTCTCCATTTCCTGTACTGTTTTTAACCTCCCCTGTCTATTCTGTACCTAGCAATTATGCTTCTTATTCCCTGTACCTTTCCCCCTTCTCCCAGCTGATAACCCTCCAAATGATCTCCATATCTATGATTCTGTTTCTGTTCTGCTAATTTGCTTAGTTTGTTTTTTAGATTCAATTGTTGGTAGTTACGAATCTGTTGCCAGTTTTCATAGTTTTGATCTTCCTCTTTTTCTTAAATAATAAGTCCCTGTAACATTTCATGCAATAATGGCTTGGTGATGATGAACTTCTTTAACTTGATCTTATTTGGGAAGTTCTTTATCTGCCCTTCCATTCTGAATGATAGCTTTGCTGGATAGAGTCATCTAGGTCGTAGATCCTTGCTTTTTATCACTTTGAATACTTCTTGCCAGCCCCTTTTAGCCTGCAAAGTTTCTTTTGAGAAATTAGCTAATGGTCTTATGGGAACCCTCCTTAGGTAACTAACTGCTTTTCTCTTGCTGCTTTTAAGATTCTCTCCTTATCTTTAACCTTTGGCATTTTAATGATGATGTGTCTTAGAATGGGTCTCTTCCTATCCATCCTGTTTGGGACTCTCTGTGCTTCCTGGACTTCTATCTCTACTTCCTTCACCAAAATAGAGAAGTTAGTTTTCTTGCACTTTTTTTCAGAGATTTTCAATTTCTTGCTCTTCGTCTTTGCCTTCCAGCACCCCTGTGATTCGGATGTTGGTACATGTGACATTGTCCCAGAGGCTCTTTACCCTTTCTCTCTTTTCTTCATTTTTGACCATAACCACTGCAGTGGGTGGTACTGGCATCTAGTGGGTAGGCGCCAGGGGTACATCTAAACATCCTCCAAGGCACAGGGCAGCTCCCCGCCACGATGAAGAACGATGGCCAAAGTGTGAATGCACCTGGTCTAGACAGACAGCCTGGCCTTTGCCACAGACAGGAAACCAAGGTGGATCCATCTGCCCCTTCCCTGGGTGGCCCAGGCTCAAGAGCGGACCACACAGACTTCCCGGGGAGCAGATGGGAGCTCCTGGTGTGCGGATCCCGCGGCCCCGGCAGTTTGCCAACACAGGAGTCACGGAGGGAGGGATACTGATTTGCACTGACTGGTCCAGCCCACTGGCAAATCGCAAGGGAACGGAGAGGAGACACATCCCAAGAAATTCTGTTTATGGTGCAGGAAGGGGTTAGTGACTTTGCTGCTCAGATTACCATTCGGATATCAGTTTCATCATCATCACCCTTCAACTTCCTGTTTTCCTTATCTTAGAATTACTTCTTCAAATGTTTGCACAGCCCATATGGCTTTGGCTTCAAGTTGATTAGATATGGAACTGGTTTATAATGGGTTAGAATGCAGGAATTGTTTGCTTTGTAATATGTCAAGGAAGAAATTTTAAAAAGCCGCAGTGATGGAGAGAGATAGTGTGTATTTGCAGTCTTATTCTGCTTTCATTACCGGAAAAGACAACTCATTGAGGAATGTGGATTATGGTCTTGGTCACTTTTTGATTTGTGTTTCACTTAGGGCTTTTCCTGAGTTACAAATCCCTACAGATTTGTGGGACTTAAGAGTTGGACTTGTACATTTACTTTTGCTTTCAGCCTTTTTGCCCCCCCACCCGGGTTGGTTTTTTCTTTCCCTTTCATTTATGTTCTCCTGTGATCCATTCCATGGACCACTTTTTCCTATTGCCTGCACAGCCGGAGGCATTATTCAAATGAGCCCTGTGGAACCCACAGCCCGTGGCCCTGGTTATTAAGCGCCGATCTGATCCCCTGTACACTGGCATTCAGCTTCCAGACGTCCTATTTCAGCTCGCATTTTGGTAAATATATATTTTCTCGATTGTTTCAGACTGCCGTGCAAAGCCACATCCTGCCCTCTGTTGGATGCTCAGACAGCTCCTTGACCGCAGCAGCTGTGTGGCAGGCGGAGAAAGGCCGCCAGCAGGCTCCATGGCAGGCAGGCCACCGGGGCAGGTCCCCACGCAGCTCAGTCAGTGACCAAGGTGATGGCCGGCTAGCTGGGACCAGGGCTGAGGGCTCAGATTCCTGGGCCTCTGGATCTCAGGGTGAGAGGTCATCTTGGGCACCGTTCAGCAGAACCAACGGATCCCTGGATGTCGCTTTTAGAATGATGTCAGTATGCGTGGTCGTGGGCAAAGGGTGTGGGGTCAGGGTCTAGGATTCCTCCCCGGGTGGCCCTGGATCCCCAGTCTCCCACGATGTAACCCAAGCAGTGTCTGCAGGGCTTGGTGGAATTATGTCCCCGCTAAAGAGAGGTCCAAGTCTGAGCCCTGTGTGCCTATGGATGCGACCTTATTTGGAAATGGGGTCTTTGCAGATGCAGTGAAGATGTAAGTGATAAGAAGGGGAGAACAGACCCAGAGACGCACAGAGAGGAGGGGCCCAGGTGCAGGTGCAGGCCTCTGGAGGGGTGGGGGGGACAACCATGTGACAAGAGCGGCAGAAACAGGGTCCGCCACACCAAGCCAAAACACTCCAAGGGTCACAGCAGCCACCAGGAATCAGGAGAGAGGATGGAGCGATTCTCTCTCTGAGCCCCCAAGAAGGAACCAACCTCACCGACACCTTCATTTTCAACCTCTGGCTTCTGAAACTGCAGGAAGATAATTTCTGTTGTTTTAAGACATCCCGTTTGTGGGACTTTGTTATGGAAGCCCCAGAAAACTGATACAGTGGCAGCAAAAGGATTCTTCAACTTCCACTTTCCAGGAGGCGCCCAGAACCAAGTGTATTGAGATTTGACCCAGAAAAATTAAATCAAAACTATTTTTAAAAAATTAGTGGGGAAATACATTAATGGTGGTCCAAAGGACCCCACCAGTTAGTCAATAAAGGGGTTGGATGAGAAACAAGGATTTGTATTTTTAATCAGAATGAGCTAAGCAGCACACACAAGCTCAGGTTGTCAAATCCACCCCTGGGGTCTGTGCGTTTGCCAGGGAACTGGTCGACCTGCATACGTCACCCAGATAAATGTTGAGTTGCTTGGCTGTACAGTTTAAAACACTCTTGCTTCACTGCTGCTATCGAAACCAGTCACTTGTTTCGGTCCAGTTCTCAGTCCCCACTGTAGCCCCTCTGAGTGGAAAACACATCCACCCATCTTTCGTGTCAGTCTCAGGGACGCGTCGGCTGTGGCAAATCCCCATCTCCAGCTCTCCATCTGCTGAGATCCCACTTTATCGAAAGGGTGTGTCCCAGAATCTAGGACTTCAGGCACGAATCTAGGGCTACGGACTGATGTTCGGTTCATGCCTGTGGCGGTCTCAACAGCCAGGCGTTGCTCTGATGGCTGTGACCCCCTCGACAGTCCCACAGTGCCACCTGGACTCGCCGGCCTGGCAAGAGAGGTTGCAGCCCATGCGGGTGGATTACACGTGCGGACACCAGCAGACTGTGCAGGGCACTCTGGGCTGTACCGGTGCAGCAATTTCAGGGCCTTTCACACCCTGTTCACAAAACGGTGGTGTGCACTCTGACAAATACCTGCTAGGCACCTGGGAAAGGCGGTAACCCGGCTCCGGCGAGGTACCCCAGGGGATCCGCCTGGCGCTGCTGTAGCCCTTGCTAAGTTAGTGTTGGGAAGCAGGCACTGTGGACTTGTTGGGATTGTTGGACGGGCCAACTGCCTGGGGAGGGAGTCCCGCACGGGGGAAGAGCGAGGGGCCTGTGTGGGTGGGGAGAAGTGGAGATGGTCGAGAACACACGCTTCCCAATTTCCAACAAGCTCCACCAGGCAGTTGGCCAGACCTGCGCCGTAACAGAAAACAGCTACTTGTATTAATGAAGCCCGTCTTCTGGGGTATGAGTATGAATGGCAACCAAGGATCACCACAGAGATAGAAAAAAGCCCCCATCGGAGGACCAAGATGACAAACAGAATAGTCGGTGCCAGAGAAAGCATAGATAATAGGCAGCAGGCGAGAAACGCAAACCAAATTTCTTCCTAAACCTTTAATGAGTATCTTAGAAAAATCTTAGAAGATACTGCATCCATAAAATGGGAACAGGTCCTCTAAAAAAAGAGCATTCAGAAGAGTTCTTGAAAATTAAAAATATTGTTTACAAAGTAAAACCTCTGGTAAAAGCCCTGGAAGACAAAATATAGGAAGGAAGTCTCCCAGAGTAAGAATATGGAAAGTAAGAAAGAAAATGCAGGTGATATGGAGGAGCTGCTCAGCATGTCTCGCATTTTATCCGATGGCAGCTTCCCAAGACACAATAGGGGAAACCTGAAAGGGGAAATTATTCAAAAAATAACAATAATAGAGTGAAATTGTTAAAACTTAAAATAATCTCTTAGAGCTGAAGAGACGCACGGGCTCAGCTAAAAGGTATTCGACAAACGTTTGGCCACTTAAACAGGACAAGTTTCGCACTTGGACGCATCCTTGGGAAACTTCCAGACACCAAACATAAAACCCCTAAAATCTACTGCAAAGGACGGATCCCCGGAGGCAGACAGGGATCGGATCGCCATGGATTTCTCAACAGCCACACTGGGTGTCGGAAAACAGTGGGACACTATTTCGAAGGGAAGTAATTTTAAACAGAGAACTTCATATCCAGCAACCTGCCAATCAAACAAGAAGGCAAATTAAAGACATTTCATGCATAGAAAGACTCAGAAGTTTTGCCATCCATCTACTCTGTCTAAAAAAAAATGGCTTCAGGATGCACTCCAGTAAAATAGTGACAATAATAATGGACACACACTGAGGACTTACTAAATTCCAGGCGTAGTTTAAAACACTTCATATGCGTTCCCTGATTTCACCCGCACGCAGATCCTGAATTGGGTTGCTGCATTTGTCATCACGACCTCCATTTTACACACAAGGAAAGAGAGGCATAGACAGACTGTCCAGGGTCCTGCAGCTGTTCTGGGGGGGCCTGGTGAGTTGTCCCCAGCCTGAGGAAGGGCAGACGAGTGACACCATCCCAGGAGAAAACGGAGATGACGGTTCAGGGTGAGAGCCACTGGGCCGATCTGGGAAGCAAGCACTGCAAACTAGAACAAGCACGGGCTTCAGGAAGTGCGGCTTTGAAGTGACACCAGATTGTCCTAACAGTGTGAGTAGGAGAGCTGGGTGACCTGCTGGTGGGGATGAGGGACACGCTTCTTTTGTGAACAGACATTTAAAAACACAGTTCCAACTCCCCCAGAATCAAGAAGCTGTACAAGGATGTTATGGTTCAAACGTGTAGCAAACGAAAGTGGGGGCATGCTGGGAGCTTCGGGTGAGGGGTTGGGAGAGAAAATCCGGTTGACCCCGACACCTGGCCCCGTCTCCTTGGAGGCGGCCACGTTGGTGGCAAAGGGTCATGTTTCCTTCTCCATGAATGGAGCCACAGCACGTGGTTCAGCGATGAATATTAACATAACCACGGGTGGTAAACATACGCATTGGGGTTTGGCTGTTAGAACCAACCTCCAGAAAAAGCTCTTGGTTATTATTCTAAATACAATGTAGATGAACAAACCGTGGCTTGGCTGAAAGACAGGGAAAGGGTGGAGAGAAGTAAAAAGGCCAGGCGGCTTCACCAGGTGATGCAAAGTCCCACAGTGTGTGACAGTGACGGATGGAGAGGTCTTCGTGCACCGAGTCCACAGGGTTTCTCAGCTGTGGCCTGCCGCAGTCTGGGCTCCATGGTTCTCTGTGGCGGGGTGGGGGGGTGGGGGGAGCTGTCCTGGGCGTCATAGGGCATCTGGCCGCACTGCTGACCTCACCAGATGTCAATAGCACCCTCCACCACTGCCACCAAGTTGTCACAGCCAGAAACTGTCACCAGGTGTTGCCAAATGTCACCTCCCCACACCCATGCCCGGGAGGGCTGCCCCTGGCTGAAAACCGAAGATAAAAGGAAAATAGCAAAAACTGAGGGAAGGTGGAGGCTTTGGGGGTGATTATAAATACGCTGAATTGGGCGCCGGCGGGAACCGCTAGACCTCGCGGCCCTCTGCTTCTTCCTGCCGCAGCCCCGGCAAGCGCCCTGCGATCGTGCGCCGGTACCGAGACCGTAGCCGGACGAGCGCGCGCCTCCCGGACTTCCGCCAAGATGGAGACGTAGATAGAGGATCCACCTCGCCTCTGCGCACAACCAAATCTAAGAACAACTATTTTTTAACAGCAGTCACAACCAAGCCACACGGAAAATCGACAATACGGAGTCCAAAGGACAACTAGATACTCGGCTGGACCGGTACGAGGAGCGAGGCCAGCAGCGGAGCAGGTTAGCAAGAAAAAATTCCCGGGGCGGTGCGCGATGTGCGCAGGCAACCGAGGGCGCTGATCGCCAGCGAGCTGGCTGCCGGAGCGCACAGGGAAGAGGCGCGGTGGGTCGGTCGGTCGCGCGCATTTACGTGCGGAGAAACCAGTGAGAAGGGAAACCCGCGCGGTGCAGCAGGCTCGCACAATTAGGATCGGATAAACAAGCCCGAGGCGTGTGAGTGACTGGATGCGCTGGGCTAGCGGAGAGGAACGCCATTGCTCCCTCTCTGACCCCGCCCCCACACACAGTGTCACAAACCAGCGACCTGGGTCGCCCCGTCCTGGTAAACAACTAAGGCTTCGCTCCGCTCACTTAACAGCACGAACAGACCAAAAATGGCTCTAGGACAACTCAGAGCCCCAGAACCGATAGACCTAAGTGATGAAGAAATAGCCAGTCTTTCAGATGCACAGTTCAAAACACTGGTTATAAGGATCCTTACAGAACTGGTTGACTTTAGTCACAAATTAGAGAAACATATGGAAGCTAAATTAATTGAAATGAATGGGGATACAAAAGATACCAATAGTAATGGAAAGAAAATTGGGACTCAAATCAAGGGAGAGAACCAGAAGGAAGAAAAAAATGATCAAACAGAAAGGAATGAAGAAATAAGAATTCAGAAAAATGAGGAGAAGCTTAGGAACCTCCAGGACATCTTTAAACGTTCCAACATCCGAATTATAGGGGTACCAGAAGGGGGAAAGGCACAACCACCAGTTGAAAAATTATTTGAACCAATAATAAAGGAGAATTTCCCCAAGATGGCAAAGGAAATAGACTTCCGAGAAATCCAGGAAGCTCAGAGAGTCCCAAAGAAGTTGGACTCAAGAAGGAACACACCAAGGCACATCATAATTACATTAGCCAAGATTAAAATGAAGGAGAGAATCCTAGAAGCAGCAAGAGCTAAGGGGACAGTCACCTACAAAGGAGTTCCCATCAGACTGTCAGCTGATTTCTCAAAAGAGACCTTACAGGCAAGAAGGGGCTGGACAGAGGTATTCCAAGTCATGAAATCCAAAGATCTACAACCAAGATTGCTCTACCCAGCAAAACTTTCATTTAGAATGGAAGGACAGATAAAGTGCTTCTCAGATAAGACCAAATTCAAGGAGTTCATCATCACCAAGCCCTTATTATATGAAATGTTAAAGGGACTTACCTAAGAAAAAGAAGATAAAAAAGATGAACAGTGAAAGGACAGCAAACTCACAGTTATTAAGAACCACACCTAAAACAAAAGCAAACTAAGAGGATAGCTAGATCAGGAGCAGAACCATAGAAATGAAGATCTCAGGGAGGGTTAGCAACAGGGGAGTGGGAGGAGGGGAAGGGGGGAGAAGGTACAGAAAATAAGTAGCATAGACAGTAGATAGAAAATACATAGGGAGGAGGGTAAGAATAGTAGGGGAAATACAGAATCTAAAGAATTTGAGACACATGTTCATGAACTAAAGGGGGAAATGGTGGGGGAGGGGTATGCAGGGTGGAGGGGAAGGGAGGGGGGAATAGAGCAAATGTAATGGCATAATCAATAAAAAAAAATAAATTAATAAAAAAATAAAATAAAAAAAAATACGCTGAATTGTGCCGCATTCATAGATATAAGTGATAAGATTTCGGTCTCACGCCGATAAATCAAGAGAAGGCACTATGATTTTAATGCGGCAACATCTTGGCAGTGATGTGTGATAAAGTACAAATTGCCCACTAGCTCCTGCCCTTCCTGGGGAAAGAGGTTCAAACAACCCAGGGCGCCCGTGTGGCTGTGATTCCGGTAACTCTGGGCAGAACGGGCTCGTCTGTTCTGTCTGTGTCTCTCTTGTCCCCCGTCCCTGAAAGGGACGCAGGCTCCTTTCCCTGTGGAAGCCGATGGAGGAGGGCTGTGCCCAGCTGTCTCCCATCCTCCACGTGTTCGTCATCATGGGGGGCTGGTCTTCGTGTCCCAGGGAAAGGTGTGGCGTGACTGCTGTCAGCCCAGCGGCCTGATTCCTGGAACGAACGGTTCCAGAAGCAGAAGGGGCCGTTTTTCTTGTAAGCTCCTGGCATGCAGACCCAGTAAGTGTCAGCTCGTTGTCTGTTGAGCCTCGAGAGCTGAGAGTCCGTGGGGTTTCTAAGCAGAGACGTCACCCCGTGGGCAGAGAGCAGAAGGGGGACTTCGCAGAGACGCGGACCGTCTCTGCCGACGACCTTCCGCTTCAGTTCTAGAGGATGGCTTTCGGTCTAACAGTTGAGACTCACAGGGGAAGATGAACTGTTTGCAGGCTGCGCCAACTCACTGAAGGATAAAACCCCAAATCCGTCTGTCCACAGATGGGGACAAAGAAGCTTTTCACAGGCCAGGCAGGGAAATGGGGAACACTGGGGCTTCCCTGAGCTCCCCAGCCTTATCTACAGCAGCCGAAAGCTAAACATTAGCCTTCTCCTTAATGGGTTTCTGCAATTCAAACATGAATGCAGGTCAGTTTTCAGCGTCAGCTGCTCAGCCACCCCCTTCTTTCCGTCTCTGAAGAACACTGGCACCTTATCGCCGCTCACCCTGCAGGTGGGCCCTGGATGGGCAGGGGCCGACTGCCGCCCAGTTCTCCAACCTGAGATTTATAGGCACCAGAGGTGTGCTTTCTAGCCTAGGCTGGTGTGGCTCTGTCAGTTTGCACGTCATCCCATACACCAAAAGTTCAGGGGTTCTATTCCCAGCCAGGGAATAGAATGTGGGGTCCAAGTCCCAGTGGGGGTGTGTGTGAGGGCAGGCAGTCAGTGTTTCTCCCTCCCTCCCTTCCTCTCACTCTGAGATCAATAAGCATGTCCTCAGGTGAGGATAGAAAAAATTTTTAAGTGTTTTCTAAATCCCACGACTCTCCAAAGACTGTGCTACGGGCGGGCACAGTAGCCCGAGGGACGTGGTGTGAAGACGGTGACTTGTCTGCGGCACTTGGACAGCTCTGGGGACAAACGAAAGACCACCGGGACACTTGGTTCCTGAAAGCCTGGCCCTCCCACCGGCCATTCTCATGCTTGGCCTGGGGTCTTGTCCCAGCCCCGCCTTCTCTGCAGCTCCAAGCACCTCCTCCCCCTCCCCCCTCCCCTGCACACTCAGCCCCCCACTTGCCCTTCCTGGCTGGGCCCTGACCTCAGGCAGGAGCGCTTGCCCTGAAAGAGAGAGCTCAGCTCCTGCTGTTGCTCCTTCTGCCAGGCCACTTGGGACAACCTAGGCTTCTCTCTCTCTGTCAGAGACTCGGTTCTTCTCAAATCCGGGCCAGGAGGCCAGCCTGGGGCCTTGTTCCCAGGGCAGCTGCTTCTTGGCTGGTGAGCCCCCCAGTGTGTCCCCAGGAGACTCAGCTCCCCTTCGCCCCTGGGCCCCGGTCACACATCGGCTTCCCGCTCTTTGGCCTGTTAGCCTGCAGCCTGCTGCCTGCCAGGGCCTCCCCGCAGCCTGGCTCCCTGCTTCACCCGATCCCGGACTCACTGCTCCTCCTGGGGCTCAGGCCAGGACTCTCAGTACCGCAGAGCAGTGGGCCGGCCTCTCCCTGCTGGCTGCACTCGCCCATCCTTGGCTCCAAGCTCAGTGCAGTCTGCAGGCGGGATGGCCTGTCTCCAGCCCTGAGCCCCTCTGTGTCTTGTCATTTACCCCACCTGGGGCACAGGGCTTAGGTTTCCTGGCCTGCCCCGCCCAGCTGCATGCCACGTCTGGTCCCAAGACGTACAGCCAGAGCTGTGATGGCTGCTGTGGCCAGACAGGGGTCTTAGGACCCCAGCCCACTCTTTGGGGAAATGGGGCTCCCTTCTTGCCGAGGTGGGTTGGAATTTCTCAGGAGGAGGGGCCTCACCTTTTCCTTTGAGGAACAGCTTGAATGCTGTGCTCCCAGAAAGATTCATGTTTTCACAGGTGACTGGTTCCCCAGGGCTGACCTCAGGGTCCCCAGCCAGACGCATGGATGCCACGTGAGGCTCAAAAGGTGTCCTGACGCCCTTTCCATGTCCAGGTAGAACACCTGGGCCCACGGCCGGCACCGCGTCTGCACGTGGCAGGCTGAACGGAGAAGTGACTAAGGGCTGGAAGAAGACAAGTGGGAGCGGGAGTGGGGGAGGGGCGGGGCGGGGCTCCTCCACACCCACTTCCCCCAACCCCCAACACAAACCACCCAGGAGATGCAGAGCACCGCCACCAGAGCTGAGTGACTGCTCTCTGGGAAGGAAGCCCGTCTCTGACTGAGGACACTGGGGACAGATGCAGTCCCTCCAGGCAGAGGACTGGGACAGTTCTGAGGGCACTGGGCAGCGCCCCTCCATAGCTCCTTCCCAACACGCTCTCTCACCCCTTTTCAGGACCCCTTGGCTCCTTCCAAACGGTGCCTCTTAATCCCCAGAGCCCACCTGCGCACACCACCCGGCCTCTCACCGGCCCATCTCCACCTCCCGCCCCAGCCTGTCATCTGGCTCCCAGGCGCAGGGGTGGGTGGGAGAGGGGTCTTCCCCAAGGGGGTGCATTGATTTGCCGAGACCGCTGGGACCCGGCACTCTGAATTGAGCTGCTTCTACAACACAGACGCAGTGGGTTGCAGTTCTGGAGGCCTGAGGTCAGGGTGTCAGCAGTGGTTCTCCTCTGAGACCCCTCCCCCGGCTTGTGGGTGGCCGTCCTCCGGCTGCGCATGCCTGGGTCCCCTTTCCCTGATTATAAAGGACCACAGTCATACGGGATGAGGGCCCTGCCCTGCTCCAGCGTGGGTATCTTAACTAATTACATCTGCACAGATTTTATGTTCAAATAGGCCACCTTTGGAGCTCCTGGGGGTTAGGGCTTCAACATACAGACTTTGGCAAGGTGAGCGGACACACTTCAATCCATAGTGGGGGCTTAGGAGTCCGACAGCAGAGGTCACGGGGAGGTGACAAGAAGCCGCCTGTCACCACACGAAGCGTGTCACCTGAGTTTTCTCTTTTTCTTGAAGAGATTCATGTTTAACAAGAAGGAGGATGGTCTTCCCCAAGAGCTGAAACCTCCCACGCCGAGTTCCTGTGTTGGGTGGGACTCTGGGCCCGGGCCTGTAATGGTGGCCAGAGCGGGTGGGCAGGTGGTACCACCTCGACACCCCAGGGTGGCTCCCACCACGGACTCTCAGAACAGGGAGGCAGGAGGCAGGTGTGGCAGGGACAGCGGGCAGGAGCCTGCTCCAGACCCCGTGAGCATTTCCGGGGAAGGAGAGGACACGTCCCTGGGAGGGGGGGTGAGACAGACGCTGGGCCAGCAGCGGGAAGGGCTGGGTGAGGGCGTTCGGGTGTTGGGAAGGGGGGAGATAGGAAGATGGACGGGGTGGGAGCAACCCAGGAGGGTGAGCAACCCAGATTTGCAGGGGCAGAGGGTGCCTGCAGGGACACATGGCGCTGGGATCCCATTAAAAGAAGGGCCGTGTCGGGCCTGCCAGGGAAGCCAGAGTCACGCTGGAGCCAGTGCGGGGCCATCAGGAGTGTCTGATGTGAGGCGAGCGTGTGAACGCGAGTTTTCAGATGACTAACCCGTGTCAGAGTGTCCCAGACAGACCAGGGCGATGAGAGATGGGCCAGAGCAGCCAGGAGGGCCAGGGAGCGAGGCGGGAGGCGGCCTGGGGCTGGGCTCGGCTGTAGCTGGGGCAGGGCCATCGAGGGCGACGACCAGGTCTGGGTCTCCACCTGGACAAGGTGGCCCCAGGGAGAGTCTCGGGGCAGCGACTGAGGGCAGGCCGGAGGAGAGGAGACCAGGGGACAGGGTGGAAGTGTGGCTGTGGGGGTCGTTCTTGTGACAGACGCTTCGAGGGGCAGTGGGGCAGTGACAGAATGTGGAAGACCCCACTTTAAGTTGGAGGGGCAGGAAGGAAGGAGGAGAGAGGAGTTAGCAGAAGGTCGCAGCAACGTGTCTGCCGCCGTGGCCACGGGCCTGACCTGGCACATAGTAGGAGCTTAGTAAATACTTGCTCAGTGACTGAAGGAGATCGGGGGCCGAGCCTCAGCGGCCAGGTGTGAAGAGGGTTTTAGGCACAGGCAGGGATCGGCCTTGGAGCAGAATGTGTAGACCTTACATGAGGTTCCCCGGGCCACTGCACCGACTTCCACACACTAGGTGCTTAAACCCCCAGAAACACATTCGCTCACTGTCGGGACTCCAGGCGTCAGCACCTGCAGCCGTCCTCGCCCTCCTGGCCTCCACGGCAGCCGCAGTCCTTGGCGTTCCCGTGGCTTGTCACTCCAGCCCGCCTCTGAGCTCACGCGGCGTCTTCCCTGGGTGTCTGCGTGTCTGTCCTAATCCCCTCTTCTCAGAAGAACAGAAGTCCTGTTGGGTTAAGGGCACACCCCAGTGACCTCATCCTGATAATCACCTCTGCAAGGACCTTGTTTTGAAATAAGGTCACGTTCACAGGTGCCGATGGTTAACATTTCAAGATGTCGTTGTAGGGACATGCTGCCTGTCACAGACGTATTCTGGAGAATGCGGGAAGTCCTTCAGAAGCTTCACAGGTAGCGCCCGGCAGAATCCAAGAAGCTGCCCTGGGGGCCAGAGGAACCGGCCCGAGTGCAGTCGCAGCCAGAGTTCCGATTTGGCGTGACGTCCCAGCCGCAAACGGCAGTGGCTGAAACTCATACTTTATGCGTGGTGGACTACAGCCTCCTCCCTGCCCTCTGCCCCTGCCCCCTCCCCCGTCCCACAGCCCCCTCCCCCAAATCACAGTGGTCAGAATGGCCAGGAGCTCTGTCCTCAGCAGCCAAGGGTGGAGGGCAAGAGACGGAGGCTTTTTTCCTTCAGCTTCAACCAGCCCCCAGATTCTTGGCTTCTACCAGAGAGATGTTGATCACACAGGCAGCTGGTCCCAAACTACCAAATGCCTGACATTTCAGGAACACAGAGGTGTCCACGCAGCTGATCAGAGGTGTGGACAGATTACAGAACAGGCTGGCGGAAGCGGTGCGTCTCTAGCCTCCCCCTGGGAGGCCCTCGTACCCTTGGCTGTCTAGAATTGTTCCAGGAGCAGGCAGGAAAACTGGGGTCACCCCGAGTGTCCCAGTCGTCCTGTCCCCAGGCCAGCGTTTGCAGTGAATCAGGCGCCTCCTGGTGGACACTTGTGAGTACTCCCCTTGGGAAGGCCTGCGGGCAGTTCTAGGGGTGGTCGGTGCCACCGGAGGCAGTAGACTCAGAATAAGAGGAGACGTTGAGATAATCAATGACACATCTGTGCCCTCAAAGGTAAGAAAACAAGTGCAAGCAGAAAAGTGGCATTCCCATGGTGGCAGAGCTACTAAGGACAGAGCCGGGACCCGAATCCTTGGCTAACAGAATGTCACAGGTGATTTACGTCACACAGAACTTGGCCCTTCCACCCCCTCCTGTGTTTAACTGGAAAAGTCCTCCGTTCGGCCGGCACCCACCCCACGCTCCTCCCAGCTCCCGTGGGCAGCTGACGATGGGTCGGCGAGTAGGTGCCGTGGTAGAAAACGGAAACAACACCGAACCTCCCTTCTTGAGAAGCGCCTGCTTTAGTGTGTTAATTATCTTCTAGAAACTTCTCTTAATCGGTGACAACATACAGTCTCTAACTAGGGGCATTTAACAAGGAATATTCTGGGGAGGCATGGGTGGGCTCTTACTGAAAAGATTCCTCACAGCCGGCGCTTTGGCAGGGCCCGCCCTTCCCCCCGCGGGGCGGGAAGTGGGCGTCGTTGAGAGACTCCTGTCTGCCTCCAGTCGCAGAATCCGAGGGCGCCTGGTTTCAGCGGGTGGAGACCCCTCCTCTCCAGACTTCTCACTGGCAAACGCCTGAGAGATTTTCTTAGCAGGTGTCGCCCACCGGGGCCGTGGGGTCCCACCCACACGGAGAGCTGTGCACCTCTGTGCGCCTTTGTCCTCACCAGCAGGGTGGGGGTGCTGCCGGGGGATGCACCCTGGGCACCACCCAGGCGGGTTCAGGGCTCTGCTGCCTATTGGGCCCTGACCACGCCAATCACGCAGATGGTACTTCAGCCCCCGGTGAGTCCCGGTGACTGATGGACTCCATGGCTGCCTTCCCCCAGCAGTGGAAGCAGGTGGCACGTGCCGTGCCTTGCCATGTGCCCTGCAGTCCTGTCCCCATAGAGTCCAGTTTCAGCAGGATGGTGCACCTGGGGATCCGAGGATGTCACCTGCAGGCGTGTGGATGGTGGGAGAGCTGTGGCTTGAGGTGACATCGTTCCCAGGAGCATGGCCTCTGGGAGGAAACCGTGAGCTCGGGAGGCTGAGGGGGTGTGTGCTCCTTAAAACAGCATTTTCTCCTTCACAAAACAGCTGTTCCCCAACGGGACCACCAAGTGGACAGACCCCAGCAATGGGTGGAGACCCCGGGTCACTCAGGTGTGAACGTGGGGACGCCAGGCCCCTGAGCAGCCCCGCCCAGAGGTGGAGGACTGACCACATACTGTTCTCCACCTATTTGTGTTTTCTCTCAACCCGGCAGAGAAGCAGGATTGGGTAGGATTTGAGAGGGACCCCAAGGAGAGAAGAAGCCCCTGTGTCATGTGAAGGGTCTGTGATCTGGTAGAACAGGAATCGGGTTAGATTTTTCTTTTGACACCAAGTTCTTAAAGATTTATAATACTTCAGGTATATTCTCAATGCTGGCTGAAAAACAAGGTGAAATCTTTTTTTAATATTGATTTTTTTTTTTAAAAGTTGAGATATAGCCCTGGCTGGTATGGCTCAGGGGATTTGAGCCTGCAAGCCAAAGGGTCACCAGTTTGATTCCCAGTCAGGGCATGTGCCTGGGCTTCAGGCCAGGTCCCCCAGTTGGGGGCACACGAGAGGCAACCACACATTGATATTTCTCTTCCTCCCTCTCTTCCCCTCTCTCTAAAAATAAATAAATAAAATCTTTTAAAAATAAATAAATAATTGAGATGTAATAGTCCTGACTGGTGTGGCTCAGTGGACTGGGTATCATCCAGAAAAGTGAAAGGTGTCTGATTTGATTCCGGGTCAGGGCACACACCTGGGTTGCGGGCTGGGTCCCAGTTGGGGCACCTGTGAGAGGCAACTGAGCAATGTCTCTCTCTCTCTTCCTCCTTCCCTTCCCTTCTCTCTAAAAATGGGTGGATAACATTTTTTTAATTGAGATATAATTGACATATAACTGCATTGGTTTTAGGTGTATAGCATAATAATTTAATATTTGTGTATCTTATGAAGTGATCACCGCAATTAAGCCTAGTTAACAGCCACCTCAACACACAGTTACACGTTTTTCTTCCTGTGACGAGAACCTGGAAGATCCACTCTCTCAGCAGCTTCCGAACACACGCCGCCGTACTGTCGGCTGTAGCCACCGGGCCGTACACAACCTCTCCAGGACCTGCCCACCTCGTAACTGGAAGTCGGTGCCTTTTGACCACCTTCTCCCAACCAGAAACCTTGGATTCAGTGCAGATTGCTAATGAAAATGACAGACCACCTCACCCTGGATGGGGCTAGAAACATTATGCAAATCCATGAATGCGATCTAAATGGCTTGTGTGTGCACACACGCACACACATATACCTGGAGGGGACTGTAGCTGGCACACTAGTGTGCACTATCACAGAAACAAGCAGCCCAAATTCCCAGTGGTTGCATCGACACACACAAATCTCTCCTGGTGGTGCTGGGTTGTATACAATGTATAACTCGGAACATGTCCAAGGGGCGCTGATTGCTGCATTAAACACCCACATGTTTAGTGCAGCAGCTTGTCTGGCCTGGGATAAAAGGCCACCTAGTGGCCGGGTCTCGTTGTGTCACCACAGCAGTGTAGGGCACAGTCACAGTGACGTCATGCGCGTGGCGCTGACGCCACCCGCCCTCCACCTGTCTCCACTTGCCGGGGGGCAGACTTGGTACCCTGGGCCCATGGGGCTCCCTCCTGCCAATGTCTGTTGCCAGCAGCAGACGGTCCCTGGAAATATTCCCACCGGGAGCCGCCCAGGAACTGCGGGGGTTCGACTGCAGAAGAGAAGATGGGGAAGGAGATGGCAGTCCTGAAATGTTTGAAGGGACACTCACGGGACAGAGGAATCAGACGCAGTTACTGCTTCTCTGAGAGATGGGAACCAGAGGATGCATTCAAAGGAGTTCCGTGCCACCCAGTCTGTTCCAAGGAAGAATCCTGTCCCTGGCGCCCATGCAGTGACAGACAGGGGCCCGGAGGAGGGAGACGCAGGCCCCGGGTGAGGCTCCCCGGCCCGGGAGCTTGGGATCTGCAGGCCGCCTGTCCCCGAGCGCTGGCTGTCGGTCATCCGGCCCAGCACGCCAGGAAAGGCTTTTAGAGGGGGACACCAGCGTGTAGTTCGGTTTCATTTTTGAGCCACCTGAGTAAGATTTTACTTACTGAAGCGTTTGGGGGAAGCCAAAGCCCTATAAAGTTTATTTTAATTTCACATATGTTACAGATCAAAAGAAACATCACTCTGGAAAAAAACACCCTAATGATCCGAGATGACCTAATTCTCGTAGCCTTCTCTCAGAGAGGCTCCGCAGCTGCCACCAGGGGCTATTACAGCCCCTTCAGACGTCCTGAGACTGACATGATGTGTTGCCATTATCACATCAAAGCACAGGTTTTTTGTTTTGTTAGAACATATTTTTATTATTGAGAAACGATGTGTAGTATTTGTTGTTTTTATCAAAGAGAAAAAGGAAAGGCATCTTTGAGGGGCAAACGCATTTTCCAGATACCCATGATTCATCCACCAAAGGCTTTATGAATATCTTTTCATTACATTTATTACGTTTTTTTGGCTGCAACTGAAAAAGAAACGAAAAGTGGAAAAAAATCATCAAAACTAATGATGGCCTTCCAAAGAGATGTGACCTTTTCTAAAAAGGAAAGCTCGGTCTACTTCTAAGCTGTGAAGAATTTATAGGAGGGTTATGTTATTTTAAAACATTCCTTATAGCAACATAAAACTTTACGTTTTATGTTCCTGAGGGTGAAGGAGAGGCAATTGGATTAGCGGGCCTGCTGCTGCCGTTTCCCAAAGTGTGTGCCCGGGAACCCCCACCTCAGTTGGGTCTGTGAGGTCTGTAGTCAGACAAGTCAGACAGAGCCGGAGCCCACTTTTCTGATTTGCAAATCCTGTCGGCGTTCAAGGCTCTGAGACATGTCATAACAGAGACTCTTGTCGACATCTCTTACGACAGTTCAGGAAATGCCCAGAGCAGGATAAAGAGCGCTGGGCCTCCCCTTCCCTGTCAAAGGGTTACACACCCTGGGGGCCCTGGGCCTCTCTCTGGGCTGTGCTTCAGCCATGAAACATGTGTGCCTCATGTCACCGGGAACAATGCCTGTGTGCATCAAAGGGAAATTGTTACGTTGTCCCTCCACTGATGGAATACTCTACAGCCCTAAAAAAGGACACGCTGCCCGGAAGGCGTTGCCACGGAAACACAGCTGGGAGACCGTGTGCAGGGATTTTTCACAGTGGCTCCTATCACATGGACTCCCGTTATTCTAATTACACAAAACCTTCCACAGTGATTCTCGTGGAGTAGGAACAGTTTCAGAGCGTCTTTTCATGCTTTTGGACATTTTATAATGAAAACATACTTCTTTTTAAAAAAATAAAACAATACAGATATTTCCACTCTGAATTAAAAAATCCTGTCTCCCAAAGAAGTGATTAAAGCTGGCCTCTCAGCCCGATGAGAAAGTTATTCCTCCCGAGGCTTCCCCGGCGATACCGGGACCAGAACCGCTCGGAGCCTGCTGCGCTGGGGTCCGTGGCACCTCACGCGAATCTCCCCAGCAGAAGACTTTCCTCCTCGGAGCAAAGAGGACTGATCCCCGCGGGGCCTCGGCTTCCTCACACGGCAGAGATGGTCGTGCAGACTGGGCGGGATAATGCGTCTCGAGAGCGCGCACAGCGACAAAGGCACCGAATGGGGCGTTTCTGGGTCTTTTTTCTCCTCCTGCTGTTCTTTTGTCCTCCTTCACACGTTTTGCCCCACGGTCTGGTTTTGTGCTGATGTTCCCCCTCCGCCCAGCCGTCTTCCATGAATTCCCTACGTCCACACAGACGGCAGTCCTTCCCTCTTTCCACCCGGAAACCAAGAGGACAGATGGCCTCTCGGTTTCTCATTTCATGTGATCTGGCCCCAAAGAACACATTAGCTTCGTTGACAGTAAACCCCACCACACTGCCAGCCGTTGCTAAAAACATGGCAAAACTCAAAGCCAAACCAAAAGCTAAGCTAGGCACCTAATGTTAGCCAAACTAACACTAGACTAGTGTTAGTGTATACAGGATGGGCAAAAGTAGGTTTGCAGTCGTGAGTTCCTGGAACACAGTGTATTCCCGTATTAGTGCTTAATAATTCGTGTATTATTTTCCCACAGGACCAACTGTAAACCTACTTTTGTCCCACCCCGTGTCTGGGCTGCCCCGCACTGTAGTCACCGGCCACAGGGATCGTGACATCTGAGCCCCTGACTGTGACCAGTGAGAATGGAGACCTGCTCTAAGTATAAAATACACACTGAGTCCCAAGTCACAGAAATTATTAATTATCTCATTAATAATTTCCATATCGACTCCATGGTGAAGTGGCGGCATTTTGGACATATCGGGTTAAAGAGAAGAGATTCCTAAAACTAACTTTGCCAGTGTCATCTTTTTTGTGGGGCTGCTGGAGTTTAGAATCACACTTGTGGGGTACGTGTACTTCCGCTGGGCAGCGCTGGTCTGGATTAACCACACTCCAGCATTTTTCTCAGTACGTCTCAGGGGTCCCTTGTTTGCCCCAGGTCCTCCGTGCCCCTGTGTGTCGGTCGTGGGGGACGGGGGCGGCACGTGGACGATGGCACCCGTGGTTCTGCAGGACAGCTCTGCGGAACCTCAGGCTCTGACAGCCCCCTCTCCTGGCTCAGAAATCTCTTAGGCGTGCACAGAAATATTGGCTACATAAATGTGTTCATCTTTGTATACCTGACTCCTCGGCCCCCAAATGAGTGTGCAACCCAGCTCTGCCCAGAGATATGGCCCACAGTTCATTTAGAAACTAGAAATAAAGGGGAGACGTTTGGGTATTTTAACACACCCCCACACGCGGGATCTGAAGGGGCCCCAGAAAGTGCCGCGCCCCAGTGATGAAGGAAATAAAGTGAAAAAACACGTGGGCGGTGCTGGCGGCCAGAGCAGGGAACCGCACGTGGCCCGGGCCCTGACATCACTGTGGTCGGATCTCGCGATTGTCCGGCTCGGCCCCGCGAAGCCTCTCTTCTGAGTAATTTCCATGATGACAACAGATTTCCTGGTGGTTCAGAAGAAACAAAAACTGCACATTAGCTATAATTTATAAGGTCAGAAGGAAAGATTTGGACAGATACTGAGCTGTAGTCCATCACTAGAAACGTCTGTTTGTTGTAAAACAAGGTAATGACCCTGAACGACCCCCTCTATAATGAGAAAGGGGGTTTCAAAACTCCCCGCCCCCACCCCTCGCATGCAGGCTGTCTTCAGCCGAAGAGGTGGAATCCGCTTCTCAGGACCATATATTTCAGTGAGCCGCCGGCCGCCCGTTCCGGAAGACGGCAGGGCTCAATAAATAACGCACGTTTTAAAGCGAAATCTGGAAAACGTCACAGCAAGCCCCGTAGTCAGGGCCGGGCCTCCACGGGTCTTCAAGGAGAGCCTAGCGATGGGTGTGCGGGGGCCGGGGGCGCAAAGAATGGTTAGCAAACTCTGAAAAGAGGAGAACACAGGGGGAAGACCTCAACCGATGCATTTGCTTTTAGCCTTTGCGAAGCTGCTTCTGGCTCTCCGGCCTCCACTTAGGTCAGGTGGCATCTAGAAACCCCCAAAGGGAGTTCGCGGATGATCGATGCCCCATGCACAGCCTCTGGGGCCAGGTTGGTCAAACTCGTTCTCTGGTAAACGAGGCACCCTCCTCTCAGGCGCCCACCTTCCCCCAGACCTGATTGTCACCATCTCTGTGCTGCTCTCCTGTAAGGAGAGTAAGGCAGGTCCCCACCAGCCATGGCCTGAAGGGCGAGATTCTGTTGGGAAGTCACCGAGAGTAACCTAACTCGAAAGTCAGGGCTAGAGTGTTACAGGGAGGAGCCGGCACCGGAGAAGGGAGACCCAGGGCAGAAGGCAGTCATCTGTGTGTGATTCAACCAAGGCCGAAAGCTGGAAAACCCACCCACTGGTAGAGGGTGATAAGCCAAGGTCAATGGCGGAAAGGGGACAGTTTCCTCCTGGTCCATTTGCAGCGCCCCTAAGGCAGCAAGGTGTGGGAGAGCAATGGGATTGTGCACAGATAAGATCCAGTGAAGTTCATCCACTTACCCCCTGCTTCCTGCCAAAGAGCTGCACCCTGTGCCAACCAAAAAAGAAAAGAAAGCACCAAAAATCCACCTCTGAGAACATGCCAGGCACCTCTGAAACTGACAAAGGAAAGGAGAACGGTGGGGCCTTAGGGCTGAAGATAGATGTTAGCCTGTGGGACCACTAATGAAAAACAAACCGCCTTGGGTGTGACTCTGCCCCACCGTCTTACTCGGAGTTGAAAATCCTAACAAAAAAGAATAACGCAGCCCTGAGCGTAAAAACCACATGACCCCCGTCTTAAAGATTTCTCCTGCCAAGAAACCCAGGGGGGTTGTGACAAATGCCTAACGTGGCAGAGAAAGTTATGGAGAAGGTGGGACAGAGCGGGAACTCTCTGCGGGGTAGTCGGGGGACGCCGGGCTGACGGATGCAGCTAATTCGGAAAGAATAGACTTCCTATTTGAATAACAAGTAAAAGGTGTTTAAAGGGAGAAAGGTTATATTTTACTTCAGCAAGTGCAGCTTTGGGTACGTGTTACATAAATGTCGATTAAACTCTTTCACTTTGACAGGTAGGAAGAAGAGCTGGTCTTCGGAGTTTTCCTCCTTGGCTGGCGCATTCCGGAGGTCCGATTCTCAAGGCTCCTTCGCTGTATTTTTAACTTTATACTATTTTAATTCTGAAAGGGGGGCGGTGCCTAGTTTGGCTTTGAGTTTTGCCGTGTTTTTAGCAACGGCTGGCAGTGTGGTAGGGTTTTACTATCAATAAAGCTGATACGTTCTTTGGGGCCAGATCACACGAAATGAGTAGTTTCCCTGGGGGTGAGCCCTGAAAAATTGTTGACAGAAATATTCCTGCCACTTCCCAAAGGGCAGTTCAGCAGCCAGAAGTGGTTAGTGCAAGACTCAATGGAGAGAAGGCCGTGCCAGACAGCGGGAAGGAAGTCCGACCCAGAGACCAGGTGTGTTCATAGCTCACTGGTCAAACCCTCTTCCCTCCTGTCCTTTCATTCCTTCTCTGTTAGGGAGTCACGGTATTACCTGCTTTCCCAATCTTTTAACCTGATACTGACTGTGGCAGTGGTGCTACTAACAGTAATAGCAGTAACTGTGAGAGCAGCACTCCCATTCCACACTGCTGTGTAACTAAGTGCCCCAGTGCTGCGTGGCCCGACCCAGTCATCAGTCTATTGCTGCACTCGGAGCTCTGGGAGTCATGAATTCAGGCAGGGCTCTGCTGGGCGACTCTTCTGCTGCCCATGGTGTTGATGGGTGGGAGCTGCTCATGGTGCTCCGAGGGCAGACTGGCTGGTCTGCGGGGACCCCGTTGTCTAGCACATGGTCAGGGGCAGCTAGAAGGCTGGGCTCGGTGGTGCTATAGACCCCACATGGGGTGTCTCAGGGTCACCTGTCTTACCTGTGGCTCAGGTTCCAATGTCAGGTGTTCCCATGAACAAGGAAGAAGGGCCATGGCCTCTCCTGACTCGGCCGGGAAAGGCACGGTGTTTCCGTGCCCCAGCGGTCACAGAGCTCACCCGGGTTCAAGCAGAGGGGACTCAGAGCTACTCTCCCCCCACACCTGGACTGCCACCCCCTCCCCGCAAAGCGAGGAAGAAAAAAACTGTGTGGCCCTGTTTTAAAACTACCACAAGCAGTGACCTTGACGGAGCACATGTGCCAGAGAACCTCCGTGAACTGCATCATGTTGTTTAACCCTCACACCAGTTCTGTGACACAACTCTGTCACCCCCATCTTCCTGATGAAAACACTGAAGAGCAGAGAAGCCAACTCATTTGCCAAAGTCACTCTTCTAGCAAACAGTAGGACAACAATTTGCACACTAATGAGGTTGTTTGGAAGTTCAAATAAGATAATGTGTGAAAGCCCTTTTTTAAAAAGATTTTATTTATTTATTTTTTAGAGAGAGGAGAAGAGAGGGAGAAAGAGGGAGAGAACCATCAATGTGTGGTTGCCTCTCACGTGCCCCTCCACCAGGGACCTGGCCCGCAACCCAGGCACGTGCCCTGACTGGGAATTGAACCAGCTACCCTTTGGTTCACAGGCAGGCACTCCATCCCCTAAGCCACACCAGCCAGGGCAAAACCCCTTTTTTAAAATTTGGTATTTTGTAGTCACCTTGTTCTAAAAAGGATTTCAAGTAGCTTTGTCAAGGGCATGAAGTGGTAAATGAAAGCAAGAGGCGACCGTCTCCCCACTGAGTCAGGAGAGGCTTTAAGACAAATCCAACTCTCCTATTTAACACCCCCAGCCGCTTCCTGTCTCCTTAGAGAAAGCCCATAATCCTTTGCAGCCAAGTGGAGGCCACTGCCTCTTCCAGGTTCCCAGGGACACGGAGCGTGGCTGGCCTGCCTCTGGGGGAAAGGCAGGTGGCCCAGCTGTGCCTACATGGGGACGATGCTTGACCCCAGGGACTCGGGGGATGTCACAGGCCACGCAGGGCGTCTGTGCTGTGTGACACGGAAGACAAAGCCTCCCACCTGCACTCGAATTTGCAGGAAAAGCGACGGGACCTGCCAAGCCTTTCCCGGCTGCCTTACGTACAGAGAACGGCAACCTCCTACCCACTCATTTTTTCCTGAGGATGCACCAGCCCATCCTCCTGTCAATTGCCTCCTTCGGCAGAAAGTAAGTTCCGTGAGGGGAGATATTTTTCATCCCAGCTCCTGGGAGAGCACCCAGAACTCAGTGAGGACTCAGGAATCAGGGGCTTCCGACCCACGGCCCACCACAAAATCGTAAATGTACTCAAAACGTGATGAGATTTTTTTTGTGATGATGTGTCACAGTGTATTTAACGGGTGGCCCAAGACAACTCTTCTTCCGGTGTGACACCAGACGGTGGGACACCCCTGAACTGGATGGATCACTTCACTGTTCAACCAGTGGTTCACGGCCAACCATGCAACGGCCAGACGACAGGTTCGCTAGTTAAAGGAATGAATACTTTCATGTAAGTGGGTTTCGCGTGGTGGCTGCGGTTCCAGGAGAGTCCTACCCTAAATTTTTAAGCAGTGGAGGGGATGGAGAGCGAGATAAGAGAGAGCGGACACAGAGATGCCTGCCCATGGTCCATGTCAGGCAGACGGGCTTCCAGAATCAGACCAAGGCCACGCCGTCACAAGCACAGCCGCTGGACCAGCAGCACCAGCACCAACGAACCAATGAGCACTGGGAGCTTGTTAGAAATGCCTGAGTCCTGGGGGACTCGTTGGCACAGCAGAGCCTGGGGAGCCCTGGGTGAGGGTGTCGCCAGCAGGCAACCAGACAGACCTCAGCCTGCAGGAGGCAGGTTCTCCAGGGGATGAGAGGGAGGCAGCGACCTGCTCTGACAAATCACTGTCTCCAGGGAGCCGGGGGAAGGGGCTGGGGCACAAAGGCCTGTTCTGCAGAAGGCTGGGAGCGAGAGGAAGCAGCAGAGCGCTGCAGGCTGGGGCAGGCAGAGACCATGCCCAGGGCCCGAGGCTGCAGCCACCTAACTGGGCCTCTCTGCAGGATCCTCCGGGCCCCGCTCTGCATGCCGTCCAGGTGCCTCCAGCACAGTTACAACACTTCCCACGCTCACGGGCAGGGCAGTGGTTGCTCTCAGCCCCTTGGTTCTTCCCCTCCTGCCCATGTCTCAGCAAACCCCATGCACCCTGAGGTCTCCACTTCATCGTCACCTCCGCCAGGAAGGCTCCCCTGATTCGTTAGCCCCTAGAACTCTGCCTCTTGGAACTACTCATGGCACTTGAAACAGAGTGTTCAGTGCAGGTACCGCTGCTTGGCCAGAAGCTTCGGGAGGGCAGACCCTGCGTTCCTAGCCCCCAAGTGAGGGCTCGTCCACGCTAGGTGCTCAACACACGTTTGTTCAGTGAGTGAGTTCACAAATGAATGGATGGTCTGGAAGAGTTTCTCCACTGGTAAGACTGGCTCAGTGGAAAATGACAGTTTTTTCTTGAGCACTCTGGCAGATGTTTGGTGCCTCACTGTCTTCCCAGCTGACAGAACAGGGACTCTGCTCATGCGGCGGGCACCCGGGAGGCCCGTCCCCAGCCCTGCGGTCGGGTCGTGACAGTGAGGGATCCCTGGCCCCTTCTAGTCATGGCCCAGGGGAAAGGGTGTGGCCTAGTTCTGGTTCAAAAGACCCAAGGGGAAGGCACTGGTGCTTCTGGAGGAGATGGCCTCCCCTAGTAAAAGGGCCTCTGGGTGACCGACTTGTCCCAGTCTGCCCGGGCTTCCCAGGGACGCCCACTTCCTTCAGTCCTGGGCAAAGGGGGGCGGTCATCACCCAGGGTGTTGACCGTTTATTCCTTCTGTTTAGACATTGCTGTGTCTGCGGCTGCAGAGACATCCCATAACCCATAACCCCGAGGCGACATGTGTGAGGGTGAAGCTCTGACTTACAGAGAAGGCCTGAGCCAAGAAAGTCTGTGGTGACATGCCTGAGCCACATGACCACAGCCCTGGACTGTTCTACCTCTCACTTCGCGTTGCCTGACATAACTGGTCACCTTTACAGCTTAAGTCACTCTTAGATGGGTTTGCCATTACTTGCGGCCGAAAGCAATCCTAACCGGTACAGTCAAGAAACTGCAGGGGAGAAGCGCCGGCAAAAAGAAGACCCGTGGAGTCCGAGGAACAGGGACGACAGCTCTCAGAGAGTCCCAGCTCTGTAAGCGTCCTGGCCAACCACCGGAGACCTTCAGATCCGGGTCTCCAGCGGGAAGCCACTAGGGCGTCTCACGGTCATGCTGTCACAGGTGCGGCACGCACACCATCTGTTCAAATATTGTCAGACAGAGAAATCCCGTGTTGAAACTCTGGTTCACCGACAACCACACATTTTACCTGCTGCAACAGGCAGGGCCATTCTGCAAGGATTCGCGTGAAACAAAGGCGCCTCCGCGCTGCGTTTGCCGACGGAGCCTGAGGAGCCGAGTCCTGTGTGCTCTTTGTCTGGTTGATGGGCACGTCCTTCACGGCCCAGCAGAGGTGTGTGGGGCTTGGCTCCGTGGAAGGCGGCTCCGCCCTCCCCCGTAGCTCAGGAACAAAGTTCCTAGACGCATCTCTCATCAGCCTTTCATCAGCAGTCTCCCTGCAGCTGGGAGCTCCACGGGCTCTGCATTTCCCAGGGAGGCTCCCAGGAACACAGCCTCCCAGCCCTCCCTGCCCGGCCTGCCCTTCCCTCTTGTGGACTGGGGGCGTCCTGCACCTTTCGGCTCCTCTCCAAGTCAGAAGTCTCCTCCGTTCCTCCATCCCCCGTTCCCCTCCCTGGACAAGGAAGAGCTACAGAAGACGTGAACCCGCTGCTGAGCCCCAGCAGCTAGGTCTCTCGGAAGACACCATCTGGGAACTCCTGAACGCACCGCAGCGCCCAGCAGGACGCTCGTCCTCAGCGCTGGCGGCTTTGGGCCCGGACTGTTCTCTGCGGGGAGTCACCATGCGCACTGCAATGCCTCTGGCCTCTGCCCCCTGTTGTGATGGTCAGTGATGTGTCCGGACACTTCCAGATGCCCCCTGGGGAGGGGGCAAAGTCACCCTGGTTGAAAACCACAGGTTTAGGGGAACACAGAAATTATACTACAGAGGCCCTGAGGTTCGTCAAACCTCACCAACTTCTCTACCAGTTGGGGGCTGACATCAGTGGCAGACTTGGACGAGATGTCCAGTCAGCTCTAGTTTTGGTGACACGGGGAACGGAAAAGGAGACTTCGGTTTGCGAGCCCTCTCGAGTGTTTGATGATGGCGTCCCCACAGGCCCCCACCCATTTGGTCTGCATTTCACTTTCAAGGGGTCCTTCTGAGCTAACCGTCCACGCAAGTGTTGGTGCAGAGGAGTCAGACACCAGTTGGGGTGAGGTTCAAGTGCCCCGAGGCCTCCCGTGCAGCTGGTTTTAGGGGCCCGGTGTCAGAGGCTCAGCGGCATCGGAGCTCCCTGAGCCCGAGAGAGGCAGTCCTGGCCCCCCTCTCCCAGGGAGTGGGTTCCAGTGGGGTCAGCGCCACTGGGGCGCAGCTGTGCCCCAACTGCCTTACCAACCAGCAGGCATTGGGGTTGGGCTCTGGAGGAGCGTGTTGTGCCTGCAGGCGCCGGGACCTAGACAGACACAGGGAGGTCAGAGGCTGGCTGGGGAGCCAGGACGCAGGAAGGAGGGGAGAGCCGCTGAACCGCGCACCACCGGTGGCAGAGACAGTGGCCACCACTGGGGTTCGGGAGGAAGGCACCGGTGGTGCCGAAAGGGGTGTCAGGCAAGGATCCCCAGGGGAGCCGAGAGCTGGGACAAGCCCTGGAGGTGGCAGGGAGCTGGCGAGACCGTGTGAGGACTGAGGACAGAGGGAAGGCTGGGCTGGAGGCAGGTGCCAGCCCAGGCAGAGGTGGCAATTCACAGGGTCCTTCCCAGAAACAGTGACTGAGCTTGAACAGAGTGGCAGGAGAGGAAGTGGGCTCTGCACGGGGTCAGGGTCTGTGTGACGGAGTGACTGGGGTTTGGGCCACAGGGCAGGGGTCCCACGGGCTGGACCAAGCTCGGCTCACACCAGCCGGGCCCTCCCCGTGGGGCCAGCCTGCTGCCTCCCCACCTGCCCAACCTGCTCCCTGGCTGTGCCCCGCCCCCGTTAATGGCCGTGGACGAAACACTCCTCCACGAGGGCCCAGTGTGTGGCGAGCCAGGGCCTGCCCAGTTCTCCGCGTCACACCCCACTTACCCCGAGCACGCAAGAAGTGCACCCCCGCCTGGAAACAGGGAGGCCAGCAATGGCCGAGAGAATGTGATCCATGAAGACGGCCAGCTGGGACTAATTAGGTGGAAAGCGCCCCGCTTCCTCAAGCACCAGTTGGCTGTGGATGGGGTTCTGCTGGAATCGTCTGGAGATTGGCCCCGGGCTCGGCAGGCCCCTGGCGTGGGGATGCGGGAGGGCCTGGGAGCCCTGAGCACTGGGGGCAGCTGAGAGGGCCGCTCCTGCGTCCAAGAGGCCACGTTTGGAAGGTGCCTCGTCTGGGTCCTTCCTATGTGTCCCTGGGCCCTCAGGGTCTTAGGGTGGCAGGAACCCGGCTGGGTCCCTTGTCTGGCTGTCAGTGCCACCTGGCAGCCCCTCCCTGTAGGACTCAGTGTGAGGGACAGCCAGAGGTCCCCGACTGCCACACCGTGACACGTTTCTTGGGGGGGGATGTTGGATCCCTGGCGCTCACCCCACAAGCTCTGCAGAGGCGACCTGAGCTGGGCAGGCTCCCGCTGGAATCCACAACCTTGTGCAGCGCCATCTCCGCTCCTGGGACCGGCTACCTGTCACCACCAGAGAGGTTCCATCCCCCAGGCGATGCCACACTTGCCAGGCAGTGGGCTCTCGGTGGCTTCACTTTAATGCCCTCCTGTGAGCAAATGGGCCGCCTCACTAAATCCTCCTCATTCCAAGCCCAGTCCTAGGGCCCACAGGCCAGAAGACGCCCTAGAGGCTGGGGCACAGAGCAACCAAAACACCTCCCAGAGGGTGGAGTGACCGGCAGGCAGACTCGCTCCCTGGCGAGAGGATGCGGGCTGGCGATGCTTCACGGTGCAGCTGGGCCTCCGGCCACCCTGGGGGCCAGAGCCGGTGTCTCCAGCAGGCTGCATGAGGACAGAGGACAGAGGAGTGTCCCTGGAGGCAGGACCTGGACTTGCATGTGGGTGGGAGGGCACTGGGGAGGGAACCGTGTGGGGTGGGTCGAAGGGAAGGGGGCCATTGTCCACCTGGGAATTCCACTGCTCAAAATTCAGGTTCCCACTGCTGGGCCTTTTGGATTCCTCAACCTCCTAGACCAAGAGTCTACAAACTGACCTGGTGCATGTTTTTCTCAATGAGTTTCAGCGAAACACAGCCACACCCGCTCGCTCCCATGAGAGGCACTTGCAGCAGAGACCCCAGAGCGGCCCGCAGAGCTGAGGATGTTTACTCTCTGGCTCTTCACAGAAACGCTTTGCAGGGTGTGGGGTACTGGAGCCTCGAGACCACACGTGCGATGATTTCTGACACAGTGAGCCCTCTTAGTTTCCGACAAAACGGAACACCATCTCTCCTCAATTCACGCAGCGGCCGCATTCCTGGGAAACACTGCGAGATCCACTTTACGCTGATGAGTTAGTTTCCAGGCGCTGACACTCATGAGCAGGTTTTCGCTTACATGACTGGTGCGTGGGGCAAGGGACAACTTCCTGTTGAGAGCCGCTGCTCTGCGTGCCTGCTGGGTCCCTGGCTCCTGTCCCCTGGATGCCAGGACTCATCCCCACTCCATCCCCTTCCACCTAACGGTGCCCGTCAAAAACGCCTCGTCCAATCCCCAAAACAACCCCTAGGGGGCAGTATGCTGTATTGAGAACTGCATGTCCCACCACCTCCCCTGAGTCAGCCTGCCACGACAGTTCGGGAAGCACAGACCTGGTGAAAAGGTTGCCCCCCTTGGGACTTCGGTCTCCCAGGTCCTCACCGACAGGGAAGTTCCACCCACAGTGGGGTGAATGCCCCCAGGGGCCTCCCTTCTTCCTCAACTCAGGCTTGTCCTTGTTTGTACTCCGCTTAACCGGACCAGCTTCCACAGAAACTGAGCCTGCGGGGATGAGCTCGTGTCCACGGTGGGCTGTCCTTCCGACTCCAGGAAGAGAAGAGAAGCCAGCTGGGGACCTGCAGGGGGGGCTGGGGGCTGGGTTCTCCCCCTCGGTCCTGGCCCCTGCAGACCCCACAGCCCAGAGCAGGCAGGGAGTTCGGAGGCATTTACCCTCAACTCCCTGGGAAGAGAAAAACGAAATCTAACAAGAGGTCTTAAGGGAGTCGAAGCTGGAGGAGGGGGGTGGACAGACTGAACTTGTGGCAAGTCTGGGTGCAGAAAGAAGTTGAATTGTTTTTTTATCATGTCAACTTTTCCCCGATTATAAAAATATTTTTAAAGTCTTTGTTGGCATTACAACATTATGCTTGCTGAAGAAAATTTAGAAAAAAAAATACAGAAGAGTGAATCACAGTAAATGAAAACCATGCATGATCTTGCTGCCCAGAGAAACTGCATTTTTTTAAGCCAAAAAAATAATTTAGACTAACCAGCACTAAGCACTGCTCAGTCAGCCTCTCTGTGAGTGGAGAAGAATCACTTGTTTTTCACATCCAAAGTATTCATGTAAAAACAGATACGAAGTGGGTTTTGAACGGTCTTGGAGAGCCTTGCCGTGATCTCTCCTTGTAGGCTTGCCTGTGAATCTCCTTGTGAAGCCCTTGTTTTCATAGCCAGTCTGAAGGTAAACTTCAGTTCGGCTCTTGCTAAAATAATTACAAAGGGGTCCTGTATGGATCCTAATACAAGGCACAATCTTTCGAGAATGGACCCGAGGCGGCCTGTCCTGGGGTGGGGGGGGACACAGAACCCAACAGTCATGCCCCCCCTCGGTCAGACGCCAGCCACTCAAGACAATGAAACCCCTGGGCCTCTGTTCTCATCTGTGGGGGGGGGGGGGGCTGAAGCAATGCCTCTCACCTGAGGATGAACATTAGAAACCCCTGGGGCCTTTAAAAACCAGTCTGTGCGACCCCCAGCCCGAGGGATTCTGGTGCAGGGGGCCGCAGGCCACTGTAGGTGATGGAGGGACCAAGGACACCTCTGTGATTTTTAGAAGCGCCCCAGGTGGTGTGTGCAGAGGTGGCTTGTTCCAACTCCAGCCGACTTTTAAATTTTCAAGAATTTTGTGAGCTGATTGTTCAACAGTCATGATTGACATGTGAAATATATAACTTACAATGAAATAAATTGCACTTAAAACAAAGGTAATAAATCCTCAAAACCCACCACTTTCTAATTATTTTAGGACATTGTCCCATTATCGATGCTGTATGTGTTTGCATCTATTGTATCTGTAGAGTAGAAATGCTGTATCAATGTAAGCAGTGACATGACCCCCTTCAGCGACCTCCTGTCAATAGTTTGCAACCAGTGACTGTGGCAGTATTTACACCACAGAAATCGGCAGATGCTACCTAACCAGGGTTTCTCTCCTTGACGATCCAGTTGTTAACACTGCCCAGCACCCCACAGTCCCCGGTGCGATGTGGGGTTAACTCAGATCCCTGTTAATACAGGGATCACCAGCTCATTTAAAAATGTGTTTCGTCTGAAGGTGAGGCTTCTAAGGTCTGGCTTGCGGAGGGGTGAGCCGCTCCTGGGGTCCTTGGCTCTGTGGCCACAGCGCCGCCTTCTCCAGACTTTTCTTTTAAAGGAGAGACATGTTTGTTCTGCTCCCCGCCTCCCGCCGCCTCCCTGCCCTGAAAAAGCAGGTGTGTTTGTGCAGGTCTTTAAAGTACATAGGCTTGATAAAAATCTTTCCTTTTCTCTTTTCTTCATCCTCCTGCTACTCGTATTGATCCAGGTCTTTCCCCAGGCAGGGAGTATGCGGCTGTGTTTGAACATTTCTGCAAACAGAGCATCATGGACTCCAACAGTGGAGAAATGGCTCGGCCACAAGGAACCAGAGCTGAGGGGGCGGCCAGCTACTTCCTCACCTTTTGAGACTTTGCTGTTTGGAAGATTTTCATTGAAATTCCGTTCCGTGGCCAGCCCCTTTGTAAAATACCCAAGGGGAAATCAATTCCCTCGCTGGCCTTTCAGGGAAAGTTCAAGCTTGCCTGGGGTTGGGCATGTTCCTTTCAGCTGCAGGGATGTTTTTTTGGCATAGTAAAGAAATGAGGTTGGCATGAATGGATTGGGTGTCAAGTTCTAGGAGGCACCAATTGGCGTGAGAACTGGGCCCTGCGTGTCTCCGTCTAGGTGCCCAGGACACTTCCCTGCCCCAATTCTGAAGCAACTGCCAAGTGAAATGAAGGAGGACAGTGTCTCAAAGACCCCCGGTCACTGGGAAAGTCTAGGTTGGAGCACATGGCTTGTACCCATGGGCAAACAAACTCCCTAGTTCTGAAGCCCAGATTTAGGCTCCTGCCCCGACCCCACATGGAGAGAGCCCACCCTGGAGGTCAGCTCCCTCCTGAGAATGGATTGAAAGCTGCTGATGACCTGTTTCTCTTTGCAAATGTGCCAGCCAGGGAGGAGCAGGGAGTGAGGGCACTGAGGGCCAGCACCCGGGTTAGCGCCCTCCCTCACCTGGAAGGGCTCCACGGGCCTTCCCGCAGCCGGCCGGCCCGATCCGGCCGCTGCTCACACAAGTCCCTGCCTCCCATAGGGCTGGAAAGCAACTGTATTTGAGTGCAGACCCCTGCTGGGGTTAGACCAGACTTACGGAATGGAAAAGGGAGAACTGTAGTCACTTCGGGGTGCTTTGGGGAGGAAAATAGGGAGCGGTAATTAAAGTTGGCTCTACCAACAAAGTCAAAAGTTCCTGTGGTCTTTACCCTCATGTTGCTGTACAGGGTTGAACAGTTTCCCCCAAAACTCACATCCGCCTGGAGCCTCGGAACGTGGCCTGACTTAGAAACAGGGCGTTGGCAGAGTGGTTCGGAGAAGGGCATCCTGGGGGAGGGTGGGCGTCATAGCCAATGTGGCTGGTGTCCTTTCGGAAGACAGCCATCAGCACACAGAGACGAGGACACAGGGACAGCTCTGTGACAGTGGGGCGGAGTTGGAGTTACGCCGTCATAGGCCAAGCAACCTCGGGACCGTCAGCACACCGCTGGGTCTGGGGGAGGCGAGCAAGGCTTCCTACTGGAGCCCCCAGAACAGCAAGGTCCAGCACGTGGCCAGCCACCCGCGTGGAGCAGGGAGATTTTCTGTGGTGGAGAGACTGGCAAGTGTCAGGGGTCATTGGACCTGTGCAAGTGGCTGGCAGGGGACCGGGTGCCCCGTGGCCTCACCTCCGCCCACGGCCCCTGGACGCGTGTGGCCTCCCCAGTGTGTTGGTCACATCCCCCGTTGGGACGTTTGTCTGTGAGAATGGCTGCATCCCCCTGGGCTGCTGTGAAGAGTGGCCAGGCAGGTCCCCAAAGGTTGTTCAGGACCCACAAGGCTGTTGTCCCTGCCTTGCCACCCCTCCCTCGAGCCCAGGACCCTCCAGTCCCTTCACAGGCATAGCCTTGGGTAGGCAGAAAGCCCAGCACAGGCTCTGTCAACTCAACCTCACAGCCCAGGAGGGCGGAGGGGCCTGTGGGGACAGCCATGTGGACCGCGCCGGTCTGGGATCACTGGACAGTCACCCTAAGGTGCCCCCTTATCCTTCCAGATGCTGCCGAGGGCCAGACAGCCCACCGAAGTTCTCTGCCGTGTGTTCCGCTGTCCCTGGCCAACACGGGGGGCTGGGGACGGGAGACCTGAGCTACAGCCCCCTCTCCGTCCTGACCAAGTTGAATTTCCAAGGCAATGAAACGTGCTGTAAAGAGAAGCTTCTGTTCCCGGAGACTTAAGACCCTTTCCTGGCGGCATTTGCCGGAGGTAGGACTTATGTCAACTTCCTGCTCTGGGGGAAAGCGGCGCACGCTGGTCCACGCTGGCGGGCTGGCCGGCGGCCTTGGGGAGCCTGTCCTTTCGGGGAGGCCAGGTGGGGACTAGCAGACTGCCGCGGACCGTGGACGTTCCCTTCTCAGCCCCCAGCGCCGGCCGGATGCCGGTCTCAGCCTTATCCTCCGTCCTCGGGGTCAGCGCCTGCCTTTGGAGTCTGCTCTCCATTTGACCACCGAGGTGGGGGCCGTTTATTAGGTCTCCCCCCAAACACCGTCTGGTTCTACTGCTGAAAAACTGCCGTGATCACGCTCCAGCAAGATGTATTTCCTCAGCGAGTTCTTGCTTCTTTTGGTTACACGGGAAAAGTTGCATTTTTCTACCTAATCCTGTTGTGAAACTGTTCCTTTCATTCAATCTATTCCTTCAGATAACACCTCTGAGCCTTTCCATTTCTCGCTGCTAATCTTCTATTTATCTCTCCTGAGATTTATAACTTACATATGCATCTGTCGCTCTCTTCCAGTTTATGGCACTGCCTCTGCTTCCTTCGGACCGATTCTCCGCAGCCATCCTGAGGCTCGTTGGGGGTCCCGGGCGGAGCCCTGGCGCCGCACACCCCGCCTTCCTTTGCCTGGGAACATTCCTGTGTTCTTGTCAAAATGTGTCACCTTCTAAAATGTCTTCACTCTGCTCAGAGGTGATGTTCATTTTTTTATTCACAACTCTGCTGTAGATGGAAAACAAGCATCTCTGTAAGTCCCTACCTTCAGCTTCTCGGGTCATTCACACCGAGCCGTGGAATTGCCGGGTCACCCGGGAATCCAGTGGGTGACTTTCTGGGGCCCGCCACGCTGTTTTCCACGGTGGCGGCACCGTTTTACGCTTCCTCCCGTGATGCATGAGGATCCTAGCTTCTCCACCTCCTCCCCAACACTTGTTATTTTCTCTTCTTTTCGTAATACTTTTTCTTCCCCATGGGTGCGAAGTGCGCTCTGTTATGTTTAAAGTCTCGGGGCTTCCTCTGTCTCCTCACAGTTTCTGCTGCCCCATCATTTTAGGCTGTGCTCGAACCTTTGGGGGGCTCGGGTCCCGCTTTGCCAGGCTCACCTCCGAGGGGCTCATTCCCTCTGAGAGACTGAGGATCGGTTGGCTGCCCACATCCAGCTATGCCAGGCAACAGGCTGCAGCTCTACTGACGAGCATGAGTTGACAGCCACCCATCGGCTGAGACCAGGGAAGGAGGGTCATGGTGGACACAGGCGTGGCTGTCTACAGGGACCTCTCCGAGGTTCTGTTCCCTGCGGAGGGGCCGTGGGAGCCGGTCACCATAAACGTACCCACTGTAGAAGGGGAGAGACGCTGGGAGGTGAAGATGTGGGTCCCCTAAAGTGCGAATAGAGAGGAAACCGGCCCTGGGCACCTGTTGGCTCTGGTCTAGAAGCTGGAGAGGAGGGGGGATGAGGGACTGGGGGAGAAGTACAAACTGTCAGTCACAGAACAGTCGTGGGGTGCAAAGCTCAGGGAATACAGTCAGTGATGTTGTAATAACTGCGACGGTGCCAGGCGGGTACGGGGAATATCGGGGATCCCTTTGTAAACTGTATAAATGTCTAGCCTCTGTGCTGTACACCTGAAAACGATACAAAATAATATCGACGGTCAACTGTAGTAGAAAAATTTTAAAAGGACAGACTCTGCAAGGCAGGAGTGAACAGTGGACGCCAAGGTTTGAGCCGAGCTCCAGAACGGGCGAGATTCCCACGCTTTCCTGACGCCGGGCTCGGCTGCCCGGCAGAGCCCAGAAGGCCCGCCTGGTTCTCGTCACGGGACGAGGCCTGAGTGGGAGCGTGGACGGGGCTGCACCGAGGACAGTCGCCTGGGCAGACTCCTCGGGGAGAAAAGAACTTTCTTTTTTCCTTCACCTTTTCCAGTCAACCAAGCATTTTAAACCCTAGTGTTCACGTTCTGCTTTTTTCTCAAAAAATGGTTGTGTTGTCTGTTGCTGGCCTTCGCCCGTCTTTAAAGAGCCTCTTCCTGTGTGCGGTTCTCCTGGGTGGGCCTCCCCTCCCCGCCGCTCCCCTCGGGGCCAGAATCGGTGTTCTGCCTGATTTCTCCCAGATTTCTCCTTCACACCCTCGATTTTCCAACAGGCATTTTCCTGCTTCTCCAGGCCACTCTCAGTCTGGGCTTTCTCCTGAACTTGGACACCAAGAGGCACCCACGGTGACCGGCAACAATGAGGCCTAAGAAAACAGGTCATTTGAGCCGGGGGAGACGTCAGGGAAACCATCTTAGTATTTGATTGGCCTTTTGTTAAGAGAATAGTGACTCTCTCAGCAGCGCAGAGAGACACACTGGCCCCTTTTTAGAGTGGACAGAGTTGGGAAGGCAGGAACTGAAGAAGCAGCTCGGAGAGCTGAAACAAGGTGTGTCACCCGCCCGGACGGTCCAGAGGCCTGAGGGACCTCCATGCAGCAGGGGCTGGGCGCCAGCCCGGAGTACAGTGGCCTCAGGAAGGACGACACCCACCGGGGACCAGGTGGGTCTGATCGGCGGTGAAGTCCAGCGGGGGGGATGGACCTCGAGAGCAGGAGAGCTGGCCAGGTGAGTCAGGAGCCAAGGGGCCCCTGGGCCCAAGGCTGAGTGAGATGCTGGGGAGGAACCCGGCAGAGCGGTCAGATGTAGCACCGGACCGGGCCGGGGCACCGACACAGTGAGTTGCATTTGTGGTTTCCAAATCACTTCTCTGCTCAGTTTGTCTTGAGGACGGGGTCCCCACAGACCCTGGAGGTTGAGTAATCAGAGCAGGCAGGTGCGTTGGCAGCAGGACAGGCAAGAGTGTGAAGGAAGGAAAGGATGAGAAACCTCTGTGCCTAGCAGACTGCGTGGTCAGTGATGAATCCGCTGGCTTGCTTTATTAAATGTCTCCAATTTCTAGACTCTGGAAAGAGGTCTGTTCATGACTCTGAAGATGTGACTGACACATCTTCGTAACCTTACTTTACTTTGCTAAGAAGGGATGGTTTGCGTGCCCTTTGGCCACTGAGCGCATGGAAACGGGATGGTAATTTTGGGGTGCACAGGCTTTGTGTTCCTGTAGATTAATGGCAAGGTCAGTTTCCAAAGGAAAGATGAGCTTTGGCGTGTTTCTGGACTGTGCGGGGTGTCTGGGAGAGCCGCCCAGGAATCCCAGGGAGGCTTGTTCTCAGGGTCTATGAGCTCACCTGGCCAGAAGGGCAGGTGGCGTTCTTCACGCTCCCAAAGCACGACGGCTCCTTCTTCTCGGGAGGAACTGAGTGCAGGTATAAGTCTAGAGGCGCTTCATCAACAGCTGCAGTGTTAGCTGTTTCAAGACCACGGACCCCTGTGAAATCAGGGGCGATGTGTTTGGGAGAGTCTGTCTGTGCCCATCGAGAGCGTCTGTGCTTCCTGTGAGCCTCGTCTCCACCCCCAAGGCCACGTCCACGATCAGATGCCACACGCAGCAGCATCACCTGCTAGGGGTTCCTTTGCTCCCTTTGGCTGAAACATTAGCAAGGTCACATGAGGTGGTGGCCGAGAACATAGATTCCAGGGACAAACCCCCTGGATGCAGACCCGGCTCTGCCACTCACTAGATGTACCTTGTACGCCTTTTCTGAGTCTGGATTTCCACATCTGTAAAATGAGGATGACGATAGTCCTACCTCGGGGGGCGGTTGCAGTGATAAATGTTAATATGAGTAAGCGCCTGGCAGATATAGTAAGGGCTTCGCTCACATGGCCAGTCCTTGGCTGATTAGCACAGTGTGACATCACTAAGTCTCAGGGTTGGTTAGAGCTGGTGGACCCAAGGGAGGAGCCAGGAGTAAACTGAGGGGCACCTGCCTGTTCCCTGACGGCCAATGAGTCGCCCGATGCACAGCGTGACTGCCTGAGTGATCGGGAGTCGTCGCAAAAGCGGAGACTTCTATCAGAAGCCAGCGTGGTGTGCAGAATTCTGTCAGGTGACGTGGTGACATGCTCACCCATGCATACCCTTCGGAAGAGACGGGGGTGTCTGCCTTTCGGTTTGATTCTTCTCGCTGAATGTGACTTCATCTCTTAACCCTGTCTTCGTCGACGACCAAAGATGAAGAGTGGGGAATAGAGAAGGCAGCAAAGCGTTCGGAACTAGCTGGAGAGACTTTCCTTCCCCCTGCCCTCTGAGATTTAACAGAACATAAAAAATTCAGTCAAAGCCTTGTGATTAAAAAAAAAAAGGGCCTAGTGATCTCGCTTAAGTGGAAGAGCTAGTTTCTCTGTGTCAGGAACCACTCCACCACCAGGTGCATAAAGAATCCCATTGTGTCTCATTACTCAAAACAATTCCTCGTGGAAAGAATCCCAAAGGCTTAAGCCGGGCCGCAGGTTAAGGAGCCACGGAGAAGGGTCTCTCCCGTCCTCACGCGTGCGCACTTCTGGGGAGCCTGCCAAGGGAGTGGGCCAGGGAGTGGGGAGCCGTTCACTAACTAACTACTCCTCCCCTGGTAATTTTACATTTCTCATTTTAAACATTTTATTAAGGAATAAATCACCTAAATAAGATGTATAGATATTCGGTGTTTGAGTCAACAAGCTTAGAGAATTGTATATGTGTTGGTAATCATCATTGGAAAGAAGGTATAGAACATTTTTGTCGCACCAGAAATTTCCCTCAAACTCTCCGCAATCAATCTCTCTCCTGCCACTTTCTGACTCGTGTCCAGAGTGTGAGTGCAGAATAGCTTTGCCTTTATTTGGATTTCCTAGAAATGGAGTCAAGGTGTACATAGTCTTTCGAGTTCGGCTTCTTTTGCTTGGTGGCATATTGTATTTAAGAATATGTTGTGGAGTGTTTCAATAGTTCATCCTTTTTTATTGTTGTATAGTATTCCCTCACATAAATAGGGCCTATTTCGTTCTAGCGACATGTATTACATGGATTTTTTTTTTCTCCCTTGAATCACTTTGGCATCTTTGTGGGAACTCAATCAGCTGTCTGCGCGTCAGTCCACTGATCTATTTTTTCGGTTGATTTGTATGTGCCTCTTTACACCAGCACTGTCTCGACCACAAGTTTACACTGTATCTTGAAGTCGCATCATATAAGCCCCCCAAGTTTGTATTTCTTTATCAAAATCATGTTGAATGTTGTAGATTCTTTTGGAATCAGCTCGTTTATTTCTTTAAAAAAAAGCCTGCTGGGATTTTTTTATAGATATTGTGTTGAACCAATACATAAGTTTAGGGAAAACAGACATCTTAATGATATCAAGTCTCCCAATCAACAAACATGGACACACTCCATGTATGTAGGTCTGTTTCACTTTCCTCAGAAATGTTTTGATGTTTTTATGTAGAGGCCTTGTACAACTTTCAGTAGATTTATTACTAGGTATTAAAGTTTTTCAGTGCCATTGGAAATGGTGCCTTTTCTTAAAGCCTCATTTCAAACATTTGTTACAGGCATATAGAAATATAACATATTTTTATACTGACATTACACATTATGCCCTTGCTAAATTCGTGTAATTCTAGCGATTCTTTTTTTTTTTGGTGATCCTTAGGGTTTTCGTGATATAAAATAAATAGTTCAAAGCTAATTGGAGAGTAAGTAAATTTAAAAACTCAGATGTTACTGTTTTAACCACCTATTAATATGTCTTTGCTCCTGAAGGTTTAATTGCTAGGGATGATCTGTACAGAGGAAAGTTCACAAATCCTTCATGTCCATCGCAAGATTTCCAAACCTCGTGCTTAAGTTTCTAAATAACACCCAGACTTAGTTGGGCCCCGAGGCTTGGCAACTCTTGATTCTTCACACCTTTATCTACGTGCCTTTTTAACTGCGGTCACTGAGTGTTAATACCCAGTGCCGTCATTTCCCCCTCCACTTCTTATGGTGTATTTCCTCTGTGCGCACAGTAGGCACGGCTTTGAAATATGCTCCAGCTGTCACTGCATAAGTCGTGTCCTCAGTCCGGGTGCAGAGCAGGGAGGAGCCGGCTCGGGAATGACAGAGCCATGGGTCAGGGAGCTCAACTGGGCACCAGGCACGAAGGTCAGCCGTTTGCAGGCACCCCTTCATCTGTTCCTCCCAAAGAGCTTATGAAGTTAGAATCATCCCTAGCCCCGTTTCACAGATGAGGAAACTGAGGCCGAGGTCCAGCTGTTTGCCAAGTCCAACTTTGAATCAAAATCCCCTACTTTGGAGCCCAGAGTTTCGACCAGTCTCTTCCAAAGCATCTGTTTAAAAAATTACAAATCACATTTCCCTACACTCACTGTGCACAGGAGAAGGAATTTCACCAGGCTTGAAATGTCGTAGGCTGATAGGAAACGATGCCAACTCTCATTTATTACCATGGGGTGTGGGAGGGGTGGTAACCCGTCTTTCATGTCAGCTCAGGGAAGCGCCGAGGAGACCAATTTCTCCGGAGTCCCAGGTCTCGGAGGGGCCGGTGTGAGGGTGTGGAGCCATGTGGCCGACAAACAGCTCTAAGCCTGTCTCTGCAGAGGGCGGGTTGCCCACGGTGCCAGACACCATGGGCCTCATCCAGCCGGGTTTGAAGGGTGCATGGTGCCCCTGTGGGGGCACTCCCTGCTGTTCAGTTCCCACACACACGACCCTCACAGGCCCCCCTGCACGGCTGCCGAGGACGCCAAGGCTGGAGTTACACGGCGACCCCCAAACAAAACGACACAAACCAACTGTGCTCCGTAAAAGCCTGGCTAATGAGCCCGGGGAGCATCGGCACCAGAACTGGAAAAGGTCCCCTGTCCATGGCAGATTACAGCGTCGTAAAGACGCTCGTAAAACAAAGCCGCGGTGCTTCAGAGCAGGCTCTCGGCAGCACAGCGCTGTATCTGCTTTCACTGGGGGCCCCCCCGCAAGGGCTGGCCACGAGACCGTCCGGTCAGACGCCATGCCTGGCAGATTCTCCCCCGTTAAGTTCGTACTGATGTTTTCATGATCACTTAAATTTTCTATGTGTTGACCTTTACCCTTCATACCTCAGACTCGTAGGGGTGGGGAGAGCACTCAGTAACGCCTGGTGGCATTCCAAGAAAGTGTCACTCAGCGGTACCAGCACCGTCCTGGAATTTCCAGCCCGGAGGATGGAATCTGGCAGGGCCTCTGACGTCAATCAGGGCACCGGGAGGCAGCTGCAAACGGCTTCCAGCCAGGCACCTCCGCCCTCCCAGCCTGCGCCCGGGTTTGGAGTTCACTCTGTCACAGGCATCTCCCCCTCCGACTGCTGGAGACTGTCCAACCCTGAGGCCTGATCGGGACCCCGGGGTCCGCCAGCTCACAGCGGGGTGAGAGGGGTGCCGCTTGTCTCGAACACAGAAAGACACTTTCTTGGGCTCCTTTGTGCCACTCTGGACACCACTGACGGCGCCGTGGACAGAGCACCTTCAAATCACCTTGAACTAGCTCTGCATCATGAGAGGTTTTGGAGACTGCAAAAACTCTTTAACAGCACTACCTGGTGTAGCTGTAACCGGCCGAGTAATTGTCTGTATTACTGTACGTGGCCGGGAGCAGCCTCCGGGCGTCCGTTCCTGCACGGCCTGGTTTCCCAGCTGCGTCATCTCTGAAGTGGGCCAGTGATACCCCCGTTTCCACACGCCCCTGAGGATGTGCAGCTTCCCACACAGAGCCACCAAAATACCTGGTGGAAAGTAGGTGTACTCTCTAGAAGCTTTCGTTTTAAAATATTCTACCTCACCCCGGCTGCTGTGACTCAGAGAGTCGGGCGTTGTCCCACAGACCAAAAGGTCACTGGTTCAGTTCCAGGACAGGGCACACACCTGGGTTGCGGGTTCTGTCTCTGGTCAGGACACATACAAAAGGCAGCCAATCCATGTTTCTCTCTCTCCTTCTCCCTCACTTTCCTTCTCTAAAATAAAATACATAAATAAATAAAAATAATAATTTTCTCCCAGCATCTCCTTACTTCATATTATGAAAAATTTCAAACACACAGAAGAGAATGCAATAATACAATAGCCGATCATATCTCACCATCCAGATTTAACAATCGTTAGCATTATGTCGTCATTAATGCGACCTGTTCTTTGCTGTTGATGCAACTTTAAATAAATGATCGACATTACTATAGTAATGTTGTAATGACACTATATTACTGTGCATGTTGATAAGCATCTCTAGAAATAGGAATATATTCCCCCCCACCACGTTGTACTGACTTTCCCGGCGGGCAGCCTGCTCTTTGGTTACTTGCTCTACGCCGGCAGCCGCCTTGGCTCAGGGCCTCTCACTCCATCCGTTACTGGTTTCCTCACCTGTCTCCCCCACCAGACTGAGCACTCACGTGGGAAGGGGAAAACCTTCTTTCTCCGGAATCTCTCTTGCTTAGCATTGAGCTGTGGCCTAGTAGGTGCTAAAGAAATGTCCTCTGAGTGCAGCCCATGAGCCAGGGAGAAAATGACTTTGGCTGATCCTGGGCGATACTCATTTAACTCACGGCCTTCCCCCCTCCTCCTCCCGTGAACCAGAAGGCTGAGCTGACTTTGCTCAAACCGCCCCGAGTAAAACATACCCGGGGTGGAGGTGCAGGAAGCCTGGTCAGGCTCAAAGGAAGGAGACGTCTGGCCTGTTAAGGCCACACAAGGCCACACAAGGAGGCTGTGTGAGCGACGAGAGGGGAGGGTGCTGGACGGAACTGCCCTCTGCTCACGGAGAGACTTTGGCTCTGCAAAGCCGCAGGGCCAGGTCGGCCATTCTCAACCTCTCACCTCGGGGCACACCTAGACTAAGTACTAAAATTATGTGGCACGGCAAAAAATGTGTTACAATTTTTGCCGATCTGACAAAAATAGGTATAATTTTAATTCATTCACACGGAATGGCTATTGTCGTGTTGGCTATTGTCACTTTTTTTTACTGGACAATCTAAGGGACGAGAGGTCCGTGCCCCCGACTATTCAGTCAGGTATCGCGTGGTTTGAACATTTTTGTTGAAAACCACTGAGCTAAGTTACCAACACTGGACCAGCTAACCAGACCCTCGTACCCACCCCCGCAGCGAAAGGGGTTGTGTAATCATGCTGTGATTAGGGAAGGCCGTGAGTTAAATGCTTCGGAATATGTGAACAGCCATAAATCAGCAATTCCCGGCTTCGAGCGCAGCATTCCTGAGCATCCATTAATCTGCGGTTGGCTCCTCCTGAAGCTCTCGGCCCCTCTGGGTTTCTCTGCCTCCTAATTGAAATGGTGTGCCGTGGAGAGTTATTGCTTCTCCGCATCGGCTTGCCCTTCCAAGGGTGGGTCGCAAAACAAACACAGGAAAAAGAAACTGGATTCAATTTCTAGGCCAGCGCTTCTCACGAGTGCGTCAGTGTGATGCTCGCCCTCCAAGCCCCCTCCCGAGGCCAGGCAGCCTCCCAGTGGCTGGTGAGCAGGGTCCTCTGATGAAATCCAGGGCTTCAGGTCCGTTCACGGTGGGATGGAGATGGGCCCTGGAAAACGCAGCCCCAGCACCTTTAACGTTCAGCTTCTCTTTTCCTCCAAACTTCCCACCCCCGGGAGCTTAAGAGTGTGTAGCCAGCCCAGTGCCTGCAAGCCCCTCCTTCTTCCTGCTGCCAGACAGATGTCTTCCGGCCTCAGGCCCGTCTGGGTGAGGCCCCTGATTTATCATGCGGAGCCCAAAGAGCAAGGCCTGCAGAGGCCTGGCCATCACCTGGCCTTTGCAATTAAGCTGAAGGGAAATATGGATCCCGGGGCGAATGGGCCACCTCACGCAGGTCTGTGCGGTGCAGGTGTGCGGTGGAAGGCTCTGGTGCCCGTGTTTGGGAGGGTGGGAGCCCAGGCCCTGTCCACCACGCAGAGGGAGCCGAAGCAGGTCCCCCGCCACGGCGGTGAGTGGTTGTGTGGACGTGCTGGGGTGGCCATGCGGCCCCTGGGGCCCAAGACAGTGGACAGAGTCACTGTGAGTGTCCGGTTTCATTGGAATTTTTTTTTTAAGCTTCAGTAAAAAAACAAAAGGGAGAAAGTATTTTTTTATGCCGTGGTTATTTATAGCACAGGGTGGCATTCGATTTCTTCTCTCAGGTCAAAGAGCTTTTCAGTTCTCGATTTTAAAAAGTCCTATTTATTTGTTTATTTGTTTAACGAACAGTTCTAAGGCACCGGCTGTGAGCCTACGTGACGAATATTAACTCCCTTCCTCTTTCTAACACCCCCTCGCGGTGGGCGCTACTACCTTTCTCGGACACCTGACTGCGAGTCGACGGCCGCATCGCGATGTCTCCTGTGTGTGTGTGAGAATTCCCCCCGACACACTGGCTGGAGCACATGCTGAACCATTACCCACAGATGCTGGAGCAGCCAGGGATGGGAAGCAGACTCGCTAGTCTGCTCAGGTATGATGGATATAAAACGGGACACGCTTCCGTGATCAAAGCTCCCGCAATAATTCCCAAAAGACTGGCGCTTTCGGGTTTCAGTGCTTCCCAAGTAACCTATTGGAATCAAGCTAGACCTGAGACATAACTGTGAAAGGGAGAAAAGAACCAGCGCATGCGCACTCCAGAGTTCAGACTGGTCTGACCCACGGAGACCAGTGTCTTCCATCAGCTCGTGGCTCCTGTGGCTCTCTTCCTGTTGGTGCTCGATAGCCGCAGCCGGGGACCAGCTGTGAAACAAAGCACGGAAGACTCCGCGGCACTCTTCACCAAGGGCCGAGCTGCTGCCCGCAGGCTGTGCTTTCTCAAACCGCCCTCGTGGGGGTTCTGACAGTCTCCCGGGAAGGTGTGCTGGAGACTTGACAGATTTGGACTGTGGGAATGCTTCCCGCCTTTGCATTCGGTGACACTGAGTTGGTACCTTGACATCAACCAAGGTGAAAGCATTTACACCATAGAAACTGGCAAAATAGTGTGTCTGCTTGGCCACCCCCAGAGCTGGCTGACCCAGGACACTACCAGGAAGGGAGGAAGTCTGAAACTTGACAGACTCTCCAACAAGGCAGGACTACCTAGGAAAAGAATTTAAAAAGAAGAAGAAAAAGAAGCAGACCTGGCTAGTGTGGCTCAGTTGGTTGGGGTGCCATCCTGTAAATCAAAAGGCCACGGGTTCAATTCCTGGTCAGGGCCCATATCCAGGTTGGGGCAAGTACAAGAAGGCAATCAGTGGATGTTTCTCTTTCACATTGATGTTTATCTCTCTCTCTCCCTTCTGCTCTCTCTAACAAACACACACAAAAAATGTCCTCAGCTGAGGATAAGAAGAATTTTTTAAGAGGTATGAGGGCAAAATGGAAACCATAACACAGTCGACCCTTGACCAGCACGGGTCTGGGTGGCATGGGCCCACTTCTACGCAGAGTTTTCCAATAAATACAGTGAATATATTTTCTTCTCCTTACGATTTTCTTAGTAACAATTTCTTTTCTCTAGCTTCCTTTATTATAGGAATACAGAATAGAACCCATATAACAGACAAACTATGTGCTAACCAACCATTTATGGTATCATAAGGCTGTTGGTCAAAACTAGGCTGTTGGTAGTTCGGTTTTGAGGGAGTCCAAAGTCATATGCAGGTTTCTGACTGCACAGGGGGTTGGCGCCCCTAACCCACGCGTTGTTCAAGGGCCAGCTGGACTCCGAGAAGAGCTTCTGAAGGCCCAGTGGCTCTGGTGTTGAAGTGGCCATCTTTCAAATGAACCAGGAGAGAAGGTAGAGACCTGGTGCCCATCCTCACCAGCCTCAGGATGAAGACGCCTACCTGTTCTCGCGAACCCTTCCCGTGCCTGTTTCTGTGCTCTGCTGGGTGTGGCCAAGGTCTGCTCTAAACCTCTGTTCCCGCCTGACCTGCCAAGCTTCAGAGGGAAACAGTAACATCGGAGTCACTGGGTTAACTTGTGTCTGTCAGAGGGAACCACAAAGGCAACCCCGTTGGTTTTCTGTTGCTACTGTAACACATCGTAAGCTGAGTGGCTCAAAGCAGCACAGATTTACTGTTGGAGTTCTGGAGGTCAGAAGTGGCGCTCGCTGGGCTAAAACCCACGTGCTGACGAGGCTGTGTTCCTTTCAGCAAGCTCTGGGGAGGACCCATGTCCTTGCCATTTCCAGCTTCTAAAAGCTGCCTACCTTCCTTGGCTTGCAGCCTCTTCTTCCGTCATCAAAGCCAGCAATGGCTGGTCCAGTCTTTCTCACGTCACATCACTCTGACAGAGACTCTCTGCCTCTGTCTTCCACGTGTAGGGCCCACCCAGATAATCCAGGATAATCTTACTGTAAGGTCAGCTGGTTAGCAGGCTTAATCCCTTCTGCTGCCTTAACTCACCTTTGCTACGTAACAACATAACGCAGTTACCGGCTCTGGAGGTAACAATGTGGACATCTTCAGTGGGAACCATCTTGCCCATCACAGCCACACGTGGCACATAAGGTCTTCAGTGAAACGCCCTGGGAAGGACTTTAGAATTGTATCTTTTTGTGGTGGTGGTGGGAGGGGAACTTAATTAAAATGACTCCACTCCAGCCTCACTTCTCAGTGATGGCCAAAAATATGTGTGTGTGTATGTGGGGGGGTGAGTAATCACACGAGTCCTAGTCACTGGCAATGAGTTTTTCTGGCAGTTCTGTATTCTGAAGGCCTCGAATCAGAAATGCTGGTGTCTCCCTCCCCCAAATGGCTGCTCTACCCAAACTGTTTGAACCCGTGCGCTCAGTTGCCAGCTCGGCTTGGCTTAGACGCAGCTGAAGTCCCCTGGCACCGGCCCCCTTGCTCGTGCGCCAACAAAGCCCGATACACAGCGATCAGGCCTGACTGAGAGAATAAGGCACCGTTTCGCTCACACCACGGAACGTGCGGTGGGAAATGCGTGGAATGTGAAGGCAACGAGGGGTGGTCGTGCCGACGTGAGGGGACGTGAACCCTGACTGGACTCCCTTTCGACGTCGGGCTGAGCTCACAGTGACATGTTCCTGCCCTGCCTCACCCTCCAGTTTCCCAGGACTCCACGGAACCAGGGGGAGGCAGCTGGGGAGCAGGGAGGCCGGACTTCAGAATCATGGGCTTGTGCATCACCCAGTGTGCTTCCCCACCAGGGATGGAGAACAGGTCCTCAGCGTTTGGGGGCCCGAGCTGAAGCAACGCCTGTCTGTTGGTAACATAATCCCAATACTGTGCAATAGCACCCAGGGAAGAGAGGGCGAATAGGAGGGTTGTTCATCTTACTTCCCTGGAATAGGTCCCGGAGGAGACCGCGGGGAAAGAGACCCAGCCCAACAAATTGCTGGACCTCAGTGGGTCTGCAGAACCCCCTCAAAGGGCTCTGCGTATCACCCATGTCTCCGCCGCCCCCAGCAGGAGACCTCCCCCCACAAACCCCGAAGCCACCGTGCGAGCCAACGGTTTCCAATAATCATTTCCTACACAAACTCAACAAGGGGGAAAATTCCTCTTCAAGCACATGTCCAGATGATTACATTTCCCTCTGACGGAGAATTGTCAGTGACGGCCGCGGGGCTCAGAAGACGGCGGACGCTGCAGACCCCTGATTGATGGGGGAAGACAGGTTGTTGATGTCCACGGAATCCAATCTCCTAACCTCGGCCCGTGTTTACGGCACATCGACTCGCAACTTGGAAAAAAAGCCCGGCTTTTTTATGTCTGGCTGTTAGGAGAGAGCTCTGGAGAAAGGGAACCAGGCCAACTCGTCTAGTTGGGTCGCCGGCACCAGACCACACATTTTATGTGGTGATTTAGGATTTAAAGCCCAAGTAATGTGTGCAGATACTCTGGCCGCAACATTTGCCTGCAGTACCTGTGACCGGGCCTCGGAGAGACCCTTCGAAGCCCTCTGTGATTAACTTCTCAAAACAATACAATACTTTTCTTAATCTAATGAGAAGCAGAGAATGCAATCCATGTATCCCAGGCTGTTGTCATTGGGTTTTTTTTCTTCATTTCTTTTATTTAAAAAAAGTAGTGAGTAAAACATAGAGCTGTTCATGAAATGTGACTCCCTTGAAGAATGGTAACGTTTTGTTGTGCATTTGTGTGGCACCCAAGTTCATGGTTAGATGAAAGTGACCAGTTTCATTTCTATCATTTGGTTATGGCTTCAAAATCATGCTGTGCTATTATTTGCCCCATTTTGCAGAGGAGCTAAATGAAGAACAGCATGAATAACTTACCCCAAATTACCCACGAAGCCAGCATTATTACAATTCCCAGGCCAGTGGGCTCACCACAAAACTCCACGGCTTGACAAATAGTGTGGAGAACAAGCCAAGTTCCCTTCCCACAGGCTCACTGTCCACGCCCCAGGCAGGAAAGGGGCCAGATGTAATTTGTTCAAGGAAAAAGAGCCCAGCACGGGCAGGGGGTCATTTGAATATTTTAGAGATAAGAGCACAAGTATTTCCTTAGAGGTTACTGAAAATTATTTTTTAGAGCAAAGCTGATGAGTAAATCAGAAACACAAGGTGACGTGCGGTTGGAAGCCATCCACCATGGAGAACTGGGGCGGCCTGCGGTCAGGGAGGAAGGCGGGTCCCTCTCCTCAGGGACGCTCCAGGACCAGCGAGCGTGCCCTTGGAGCCAGACAGTGGGAATGAGCTTAGCATTTAGCTGAAGGACGACCCGGAGTAGAGTTGTGAAGTGGGCCAAGTTTACCTGTGTGTTTTCCTATTTCCCGCGGGGCCCCACCTCTGTGCTGCAGCCCCCTTCCTGCCTGTGGGTCCTCCTGGTGACGCCAGTCTGCTAAACAGGCCCCAGATATGCAGGCCCCGTGGGAAACCCCATTGTCCCGGGAACCCCGCCCCCACCACGCCTTACGGGTCCTAGTCCGGTCCCTTCAGTCTCTGTTTCCCTACATGGAAAGGCACGCGGCTGGGTTGATCGGAGAAAGTAGCCTCATGAATACATTAGCAGAGGGTCTGTCACCTCTTGTAGATGCTAATTATGATGATAATCATGATAATGGCACCCCTCACTGCATTTTCACACAGCAAGACATTTAAGAGTATCACGGAAAGAATGCAAAGAAAATGGAAAAGGGTAATATTTAGTTTCTGCCACTCAAAATAAGGTTTTTCAGCCCAACAGTAAACTCGAAAGTCAGGTGTTTTTGAGAGGTTTTCCTCGATTCTTTTCTATCCATTGGCGTACAAACGGCCAGGCGTGGAGGACTAAACCATAGAGTTTTCTATTCAGGGAAGGAGGGAGTGGTGCCCTGGAGGATTGTGGGACACAAGAGGCCGGCAGGAGGAGTTAGGGGTGAGATGTGTGGGTCCCAAATTACCTCTCCTGGAAGAGACCCAGAGACAGAGAAGTGCTTTTGCTGAGTTGAAGGGAGTACAGAAGGCAGAGGGTTCCTGCCATGCTCTCTGTGTAGGGGACACCACTCTGCTGGCTGGTCCCTCACCAGCACCGTGGGCCCCTGAGAAACCAAGAGGATGGAGGGGCACCATCTGGCCGAGTCTAGTGCCACTAGACTGGGGTCACTAGATCACCAAGCTGAGTGTTGGAAGGTCTGCCACGTGGCCCACTAGGGTGGGTGCCAAGCGACCTGTATCAGAGGCCGTCCAGAAGTAGATGGGTGGGACCAGACGGACAGGTCAAGATAAACCTGGGAGACTATTTAAGTCAGGGCCACCCTGGTGGGTCAGAGGGCCCGGCCGGACCCTCAGACTGCCCGACCCCCACGTGGGAGGCAGAAGTGCAGACACCGAGGGCAGACATTCAGAAGCTCTGGTAGCAATTTGACAGGATAATATTATGCCGGTTAAAACCAATCATTAAAAAAATGGGCTGATGTCTTTTAAATTTTTATTTTCTAGTAATTCATTTCTATTAGATTTCATGAAAGCACCTGCAACCAGCCAGAAACTTAGAAAAGGGCAGGGGAGCTTCCCACACAGATCAGTGGGTTAGGGATGGGGCTCGGTTTTAAACCAGACCCAGCACATTTTGTCCCTTCAACCCAGTGAAAATGGACTTGAAGAGGAGAATCAGATTTGTTTTAGAAAAGAATAAAGAAGCAATGATGCCAGGTTTCCGGCACTCGGCATCGGAATGAGAATGACTCTTCTCCCATCTCCCCCCACCGCCTCTCTCAGGTCTTCTCTTGCCCCTGCCCCCACCCCAGGCTGTGCTAACCCAATGAGGGACGTGTCTGAGGGGTAATTAGTACAGGCGATACCAAGACAGACACGCTTCGAAGTCTGACCTGGAAGATGCGAGAGCTGGCTGGGCGGGAGGAGAATATTCGAGGGCATGAGGCCGGGGCCCAGCACAGGCCCACTTCACTGAGCAGAGGGACCAGGGCCAGAGTTCAGGAGGCTATGTGCTGGGGCTCCGTGACCATGGCCTTGCCCTTGTCCGTGATGAGCATTATAAAGACAAATACCTGTATGCGGATCCCATTCAGGAAAAATCCACAGTTGCCAGACCAATTCATTACAGAAGAAGCTGTTACAGAAGAATCTTCTTAAACATTCATTTTCAGAGAGATCTATTCACCTCACTCCCCCTGCACATTGACCTCCTCAAATGTACGTCAGTGCTGTCTTGGGGATCATGAACTTAATCGTCCCAGATGAGAGGGGAAGAATCTCACATAAACATTCTCTTTAGGAGCCTCTTCAACTGAACATCAACCAGAAAAAAAGTACTGGGACACAACCAGTGTGAGTCAGTGGGTGGGCTGCAACTTTGTTTTCTGGGACCTTTTTTCAGGTGGGCTACTGTGGGGAAAGGGAGAACTCACAGGAACTGGCACCCCATTCACCTGAGGCCGTTCTGAGCGCCTTTCTGTCGTTCATCCCATTTGCAGTAACTGCTGCAGCCGAGGCCAACAGCATTCTCTGCCCCGCGTCCAGCCAGGGAACTGGCCAAAAGTCACACGCTTGGAAGGGGCAGAACCGGGCTTCCAACCCACGTCTGTTGGACTCAGAAGCTGTGGTTCACTGGCCACCCCTGCTCTCCGTTAGCCATGAGACCCAAGAAAAGGGATTAGAGGGCGTGGACCACTGGGTCCCCAGCCACTCGGGCTCCTCCCTCCCTTGCTTTTTTGTTGCCGTGTAGATTCTGACCTCGGAGGCCGAGTCTCACACAGATGGAAGGTTTTCCTGCCTGGGGTGCAGGCCCGTCCACCTGGAGAATGCCGGATGCCACACGGCCTCACCGAGGACTCCAGACGCACAGGACAAGCCCGTCTGCTCTCAGAACTGTAAGCTGGAAGACAAAAGGGTCCCCGAGGCGGAGCTGTAAGCTGCCCCTCTCATCTGCCAGCCCATAAATAAGCCTCCAGAAATGAGGTTTCAGTTACCTGCGGTCAGCCGAGGTCTGAGGATATTAAATGGAAAATTCCAGAAATAAACAATTCATACGTTTTAAACTGCATGATGAAATTGCATGCTGTCCCCTCCTCCCTGCCCAGGACTCTGCTTTATGTGCCCACCGCCTGTTCGTCACCAGTAGCCATCCTGGGGTCAGACCCACTGCTGGGGCGTCACCCTGCTTGTGTTCAGGTGCCCCTTGCTCCACTGAGTGAGGGTCCCACACCATTCATATACTTTCTATTACAGTGCATTGTTACAGTTATTCTAGTTTACTATTAGTTAGTGTTAGTCTTTTACTGTGTCTAATGTATAAATTAAACTTTATCAATAGATATGTATGTACAGGGAAAAACAGTGTACAGGCTGGGGCACAAGTAGGTTTACGTTATTCGGGTGGAAAATAACACAATACTTAATAATAATACAAGGATAAACTCTGTGTTTTGAGAACTCACAACTGTAGACCTACTTTTGCCCACCACGTATGCAGGGCCTGGGGCCGGCTGTGGTTTCAGGCGGCACTGGGGGCCTGGGACAGTGTCCCCTACAGATAAGGGGGGACAACCGTAAGGAAATTTCTCCCCGTCACCCAGACAGCTCAGGCCCCTGCCAAGTGCCCTTGGAGGACCTCTGCTCTCCAGGGCCGATGTTTGCGAAGGGACTTCTCTGTTGGGGATAAAACCGGAGGTGCAGCGATGGGAAGTGATCAAAGCGAAACTTCTTGAAATTGTTCTTGGGGATGCGCCGCCAAAATCAAATATACTGCGAAGGGCGACCGCTAGGGGCGCCTAAGTAGACACGCACTGCGCGCATGCGCACACACCTGACCCACAGAAAAGCAGAATGGCTGTGTGCATTTATATTTGCAGCCGTGGAAGCTTCGGTTAAAGCTGAAGGTGCTGGGCGGGGGGGACCTACCTGTCTTTGGAGATCGTCACAGACACCAATGGTCCAGTCTTCACTCGGGAAGGAGAAACCGCCTGCAGCCGCAGGGGTGTAATGAGCTCGTTTCCACGAGGCCTGGAACAGTCCCCGCCCGACGCGCCGCCTGCTCATACCTCCGTCGCCCCCCGAAGCCCCAGCGGGCTCCAGCACACCGGTGGTTTTACAAACCACTGGAAACATTTGAGAAAACTTACGACCTTGGAACACATTGCCTGTTTTGTTACAACTTAATGAGACTGCATCATTGATAAGTCTGTCTCGGGCCCTCCCAGCGCACCCCGGGGCGGGCGCGGCAGCCTGGACCCACTTTCCGCGGCCTGACTCCTGCCTGCACCGAGCAGCCCTCGGCCGGCAGCCTCCCCTCTGGCTTGTACTCTCCAGCGACTTCCACCAAAGCCAGAGTGGATTTAGCCTGTCGTCATTTGGCAGTTTGTTTAAAGCCCCTCCTAATAATTATAAACATGAAAAAGTCATGCTCTCCGAGGTAAACCATGTTGCATGTATTCTGGAATAGCTCGCTGTTTGAACTCTTGGTTAGGCAGAGTTAGAGGTCATTCATTTGATAAATGTGCATCGTGGCTTGGGCCCAGCAGGCCCCGGGCTGGCCCAGGGGCCCCCAAGGATGTTGGAAAGGATGACCCTCTGTCCCGGGTGCCTGCACTGCGGGGTGAAAATGAGGACACCAGTCTATGAACACGGAGGAGTTTGGGGAAAGGCAACTGTGGCTGTGCTTTGGGGGAGGCTTCAGCATTGGAGGGGGCAATGGGGGTCCCATCAGATTCTGGGGATCCCTCCCAGGCTGCTGAGGGAGTGAGCACAGAACGTGGTCAGGACTTGGGAACTGCCTCCTTGTGAGGGGACATTCTGTGGGGAACATGGCCACCCTGCCCTGAAGGAACTTAAAACACAGTCGAGAGGTCAAACCCATGTAGCCTGTCCTGTGGTAACAACACCGTGTTGTGGCTAAAACCCCACAATACAGATTCTGATGCCCAATCTCGGGCTCCCCCTCAGAGCTGTGTGACCCAGGGCAAGTGTCCTAACCTCTCTGTGCTGCCCCATTTGTGAAATGGCAACTGTTTACCTTCCAGGCATATTGTAAGGAATGAGTAAGTGTTGCCCTCTGGACGAGGCAGGCCTGACTCCACGAGCTCGTCTCGAGTGTGGCCACTTTGTTACTCTGCTGGCCTCTGTCCACCCATCTTGGCCCTACAGGGCACCTCTAACTCAGCACTGCGGTGCCGTGTGCACAAGTCCATCTTGGGGGCAGGGTCTGTGTTGCCCATGTGCCAGGGGCCAGGCCGGCACCGGGAAGCAGTCCACGTCCCTTGAGGAGGAGAGGCTGGAAAGGCTGGGCGAGTGGAGGGAGCGGGGTCCCAGGTTCAGAGCCGGGTGGGCTCCCACGGATGGTGCTCAGTCCAACCACATTGTCCCATCTCTCTGCTGTGCAGGTGCCGTAACTGTGATGGGGCTGAAACGCTCCCTCCAGGAGCGGTTGATGGAACAAGGGTCCTGCCAGTGGCTTCCCAGGGAGATCAGTGTCTCACCCATGTCCGAGGGGAGGGGGGTATGGACCAAGAAGGGCAGGGATGTCCACCGGTCAGCCCAGCCAGGCCTGGCCCTTTCTAAGGAGTACCCAGGGTGGGCCAAGAGTGAGCACAGGGCTCTGGGGAAGGTGGGACAGGAAATGGGGAGAAAAGGCTTTGGGGTGTCGGGGTTGGCAGTCGGTTTCCCCAAGCACTGGGCCCAGAGGGGTAACAAGCAGAAATGTGCTGGGAGGTGCACCCCATATGCACCTAGGAACGGTGTCGGCCCCACAGATGGGGGGCCGCCTGGGGAGCTGCCAGCCCCTCCTGTGCCAAAGGGTGTCTTCACCTTGGCCGTTCTCGGGCCCTGGCGCCTCTTAGTCAGGAGACCAGGAGGACAAGTAAGTAAGACCACAGCAGGGCAGGAAGTAAGACCACAGGGCAGGAAGTAAGACCACAGCAGGCACAGCCAGCTCCCTCGGTCAGCTCAAAGTGAGCCCTCCCCCTGGACAGGGTCCCCTGCAGCCACAGCCACAGCAACCTTGTGACACAGTGCCCATCACGGCTCAGCAGCCTCTAGGAGAGTCTGCATGTCCAGCCGGTGCCAAAGTAGCTGTGTCTTGTCAGGCTGTTCCCAGGGTTTGGGCTGGTGTATCCCAGCCCAGCCCTGGGCGGCAGGACAGCTTGGGATAACCACTTCCAGAGGAGGGCAGGACGGGGGGCCTCTGCACCCCCAAAGCCCAGGCAGGTAAAACAAGGTACTCATGAAATAGCTGGTGGGTGCCAGACTCCCAGAGCAGGAGGCGGAACGGGGTGGCAGTTCATTTTAGAATGCATAGCTGTCCTTTCCAGTTTCAGCAGGTGTTTTGTGTTTATCCTGTTGTATGAGAGAGATTCAAATTTAGTTTATTTCACAAGGCAGTGGAAACTGTGGCCAAAAGTAGGGCTGATTTTGGCACAGCTAGGCATCTTAATCCCACTCAGTCATGGCCATCACGAGAAGACCAAGGTGAGGGCATTTGGGCCATAATTTCCAGCCAATGTCAGTAGCAACCCTTGCAGGGTAATGAGTCCTGCACAGGTCAGCTCGGCGTGGCCACGAATGTTGCGGCTAGAGTCTCAGGTGCCCACCAGCCCAGCCGTCTGACATAGCCGCCGGCTCCCACGGGACATCTTTAACAGGGCCCGAGAAAGCCCCCTTGTCCGACATCGTAGGCAGCAAAAGCATTCTCACCTCTGCAGTTGCTAGAACCCCTCTTAGTTTATTATTTTTTTAAAGGCAACTCTGGATGTTCTGCTGCCGAGAAACACAACTGCGGGTCTCCAGGCCTTTCTTATTACTCCGGAGAACTTTTCTCCTGAACGTCCAGCGGTGCCTTCTCGTTTCCCTGCACTTGGCTCGTGCCAGCGAGCTGCTTGCAGGAATACCTCGGGACTCGGTGCCAGCCCTGAGAAACGTAATCAGTTGCAAATGTTTCAGGGTGGATGACTGATGAACGTAGGAACTTTATCGCTTCTCCCATTTTTTACTGTTCATGAACAGCAGAAATCTCACATGAGACCACCTCTTTCCCGCCTTCCCCACAGTCCTTCAAAAATGATGAAAACAGCAGCCAAGAAGGATGGTTTGTCTGCCGCCGGCTGGACCAGCAGGGTCATGCTGAGCGTGCATCAGGGGCCGCCAGGACAGAAAGTGTGGGGCTGATCGGTTGTCTGTTTCACTGACATCTGACAGCGAATGAGAACTTGGCTTAACGTGGTTTCTCCTTTCGAGTGAAACTGTGTCCCCCGTGGTGTGGTCCCATGGCACAGCTGGCTGAGGGTCAGTGCCCGGCACATCGGGTGTCCAGCAGCGGCCGTGAGGACAGAGCTGCCTGAGAGGTACCCGCCCCCAGGTTGTGTCTCAGACCCAGATCAGAAAAGCAGCGTGCGTGACTGCTGTGACCCTTCTCCTCTCTGAAGCATGGCTGGCTGCCAGCCAACAGCCATCTGTGGGCCTCTCGCCCTGCTGGGCACCCTGCCCGCAGCTGGGAGCAAAACGGTGCACAAGGTTGCGGCTGCAGAGGGCAGGCAGCAGGGGACCTGGGCGGCGAGGAAGAGCTTGGCACTGAGCAGGGTTTCGGACCCCGGCCGACTCCTGCGAGGATGAGCAACAACAGCGTCCACTTGGGGCCTTGCTGGGGTCTCCTCCATCTTCCCCGAGGGGAGCAGGTCCTCCAGGCCATGGAGTCAGTGTCCTGGGGCTGCCGGGGTGTGAACAACAGGCGGGTTCTGTGTCACCGTCCGGAGGCCGGACCTCTGAGAGCGCAGCATCCGCAGAGTCGGCTCCTTCTAGAGCCTCTGAGGGAAGGTCCTCCCTGTCCTCTCTAGTCCTTTCTGGAGTCCGTGGGCAACCCTTGGCTTTGGCTTGTGGCTCCTCACTCCCATCTCCGCCCCCATTTCACCTGTCCTTCTTCCTGGGCATCTCCCTGTGTGACCCCATCCCTCTGTGTGGCCTTCTCCTGGGGACAGTGTCATACTGGATTAAGGGCCCACCCTGTACCATAGGACCGAGTCTTAACTAATTACATCGGCACAAACCCTGTTCCCAGATAAGACCGCACCCCAGGCTTCCAGCTGTTGGGAAGCTGGAGCTGGCGTGTAGTTACCAGCTGCTGAATGAGGAGGCACAAGCCCCCCACCCCCACTCGGGGGCAGTGGAAACCCTGGGGCCGTTTTTGATTGAAGGCTCAGCAGTCTGAATACATTCACACAAAGGAAGTCAAGTCTCAAGATGTGTGACTTAGGGTCCCCGGAACAAAGGGCCTGGGGGAAGGGCAGTTGTCTGTCCCAGGTGGGGAGGGGGGAGGGGGAGGACCTGTTGTCTCTCTGGTGGTTGGGACAGAGGGCACTCACTCTTCGAGGGATGAACTCCACGCAGTTATTGTAAAGGGTGCTCCAGGGAAAGCAAAGCAAGACCCTGGGTCGCAGGTCCTGAGTGAGGTCCTCACCTGTGTCCGTTCTCTGGGCATGGACAGGGTGTCACACTGTCACGTGCCTGTGCAGCAACGCCAAGAGCTGTTTCCCCATCACAGGAGATGCTTAGCCCATCAGTGTCCATAGGGGTGTGGCTGGTGGGGCCGGCCACTGAGTACTGGGACAGGCCAGGAATAAGGACGGAGACCCGCAGAGCAGAACTGGGGAGAGCCAGGGGTGAGATCAGAGATGGGACGGCTGTGTGTCGAGGGCAGGGACAGGACGAGAGCCGGGCACTGAAATGCCATGAGCCCAGCAGCAAGGGGGTTAGCCCCCACCCCGGAGGGCCCCTCAACACCTCCGCTCTGAGGCGCTCTGATGGAGAATGGGTGTAGAATGAGGTCTGTGGTGCATGTACTTCTGCACCGGTGAAGAGAAAGAGTTCATTGGGACGTTCGGATCGTGGGGAGAGGTGCCAGGTTGGTGCTCGTTGCTGCAGCAGTGGCCGAGCCCCCCGCTCTGCTGGCAGCATGTCCTGGCTTCTGGGGTCACCGTAGAACACCACACACACTTTCAGAAGAGAAATACTTGTAACTCACTGGCATTTGAAAACAGGTTGGGACCACGCAGAGTCTTCAGGCGTTTAGAAAGACCAAGTCTTTAAATGAGTCGGATACAGCAAGGTGGCCACGCCACAGGGCAGCCTTTGTGACTGCCGGTTCATTCACTCTTCCCGCCCATTCGAAGAGGCCTGTGTCACAGTGCGTAGGTGCCAGACAGCGTCCGGGGTGCTGTGGGCAGGGCAGCAAGCGGTGCAAGCCAGGCTGCTGTCACACCTGCCGTCACACCTGCGGTCCCGGGTCTTGGGGGAGAGGTGAGAGAGCCGGCAGCACGCACGGCCTTTGGAGCCCGTCTCTGCTCAGGAGAAAAACTAAGCACCAAAGGGGAGGACAGGTGTGGGTGTGGGCCAGGGAGGGGTCCCGGAGCCGTGACTCCTGAGCAGACCCTTGAAGGAGACAAGGAAGTTCCCTGGTTTGAGTCCATCCCTGGCTTCCGCGTCTTCACCTGGAGCAGGTGACCCCTCTGGGGGCGGCAAGAACTGAGAGCCCTATCCCGTCCGCTGAGAGGCTGCTTAGAGCGACCCCCTCCTCCACGCAGCTGTGTGGCCGACGGTCCCAGGAGCCCTTCCTCCGGGACACATTCCAGAGGTTTGGTCCCCAGGAAGCACGGGGAGGAAAGCCAGCCCCGTGGGCCTCTGGGGGGGTCTTCCAGGGAGGCCTCACACCTGCTGGCGGCTCGGCCGCAGCCGGGCCCCTGCGTCACGGGGCAGCTCCCCTTCCCCGGGAGCCCACATGTGACTTCTCCTCATCAATTCACTTTTCAGCAGCAAATACATCTTTCTCGTTTTACAACAGTTCCTTACACTTCTACCATTTTTGGCTTCCACAAGAAGTCTCGGTAGCTGAGGGGGTTGCGTGTGTGTTTAATGAACACCTGAAGGGATGTGAAAGTCTCTCTCGAATCGAGCCCCTTTCTCTCAGTCTCCACTTCTGCTCTTGCTGACAGAAATGATGGCAAGATGGACAAGTTTGTAAAAAAAAAAATAAACACGCAGAAAGAACCCTCAGGGTGTGGCGACTAAGATAAATCAAGGAGCCCTTTCTGGAGACATTTGTGGAGCAGCTTGATCATCCAGGCCTTGAGCGTGGTTTGGGGGTGAAAAGGAAGGAAAACCCCCGCAGTCTGTCCCTCAGGGGCTTCAGCCTGGTTGGGCACCAGACACAGAACAAAGTCACTATCACCATCGCTTAGCAACTGGAATACACCCAAGGCATTATGGGAGCCCAAGAGGGGGCCTGCCCTGCAGTCTGGGGTCACCGTAGTCAGGGAAGGCAAGAACCTGTCACCCCTCTCTTGTGTCATCTCGGAAGGGGCTCCCCATCCTCCCCAGATTGCCCCGGAGAACCTCAGCTCCTCCATGCCTGGGCCCCCACATCCACCGACCAACCTCAGGGGGCTGTGACTTGGGGACCAGGCGGGACAGGGCAGAAATGGGAGAGGACGCTCCAGCTCGGGCAGGGTGCCGACCAGGTGTGCCCTGCGCCAGAGACCAGACCCGGCCACGTGTGGGTCCCACTGCTGGCACAGCCACAGAGGATTCCAGGCCACCCGCTTCCCCACAACCCGGAGGCCCCTGCGCTCCTTCCCCATCCGCTCTTCCCAGAGTGCCTTGCTCCGCTCTTAGTGGGGCACAGCTGGGGGCCAGGGTCATTCCTGTTGCTCAGTGGGTCAGTTGGTCAACAGACACTGAGTTCCAAGTAAGGCCCTGCTCCAGGGTCAGGCAGACAAATGGGACTCGGACCCTGCTCCCACGAGGCTTATAGACCAGTGAGGAGACGGATATTTATCCCCTGATCATACGGACAAGGCGAAGGTGCTAATCCCTAAGTGCAGGGAGTAGGGGTCCCCGTGATTTACTAGGACACTAACTAGGGACGAGGGCAAGGAAGAGTGTGTCTGGAAGAAGGAACAGCATGTGCAAAGGCCCTGTGATGGGCAGCACAGCAAATACGAGGGACCCAACAAGGCCGGGGGAGTGGAGGGGGAGGGGGCCCACGAGCCTGCCTGGACAGGCAGCCCTTCCGCTGGGCCTGCTGGAGAACTGTCTCCTCACCAGAGCTGTCTCCTCTGGGAGACCAGGCCAAGGGCCGGTGACATCCCTGAGGCACTGGGGCACTTGGCCACTGGCCAGCAGGACTCAGCCTCCGGGCTCGGGGCCACGCCCTGCCTGCACTGTCAGGCGAGGCTGCGGGCTACCCCGCCCCACCTGCCTGGCCCTGGGAGACCGGTCCCTGGGTTGAAGGCTCATTAATGTCAGAGGCTTGGCATGGGCACCTCTGGTTCGACTCCACGTTCCCACAATTGATCCATCATGCGGGGAGCAGGCGGCCGCCCCTCCACGTGTTTCTGATTCCCTTAATGGTCCCCGGGCTCTGCTGAGCCGCCCTCGCTGTCTGACAGCCCTGCCGTGCTCTGGAAAGCCCTCTCCGAAAGGTCTTTACAGTCTCCTTACGCCACCATTTTTAAAGCTCTTTCTAAAATAAGAACTATGTGTTTTCTAACCCTCTGAAAACAGCCCTGTACTCCATGTTTTTCCAATGCAGTATTTCAAGTAGGTAAGACGTGCATACCTCATAAAACATAAGAGACACAAACGGTTACACAGCGAAAACTGAGTCTTTATCCGCCTCCCCCTCCAGCCGCCCCCTTCCTTCCCTGCCCCGGACGCAGCCCCGCCTAACCAACCAGCTCCTTACTGGTGTTTCAGCCTCGGTACCAAGACCGCACTGAGGTGTTCACGATACTTTTCCACTTGAAAATGCAGGTTGCTCTATTCGCGATTTCTTAGGAATATTCTAGTTCAAAAAACACCCCTTTTCATTCACTGCGAGGATTCTGCACCAGGCCCGATGGCCATCTGTGGCCCCCCGCCTTTGCTTCAGGGGTTGTTCAGTGTGTCCTGGGTGCTGGGCAGCATCCTGACTCCACACAGATGTCAGGGCCACGCTGCCCCCCACCCAGCTGTGACAACCAAAAATGTCTCCATATATTTTGCCAAATGTCCTGGGGGCGGGGGGGGGGGCGGTGCTCAAAATCACCTCCAGATGAGAAGCACTGGTTTATTGTGGTTATTTAAATTGTAGTCCTCCTCTCATTAGACAGGGATCTGGGAGACTCACAAAGATTCAAAACTCCAATAAGATTAAACATAAATGTTTAAAGATTGGCTCAAAGTTGAAAATCATTAAGCTTGGTGATGGATATATGAGGGTTCATTATAGTACGCTCGCTATTTTGTGTATGTTTGAAACTTTTTACAGTCACAAAGATAAATGTTTACATTTGTTGGAAAGTTTTCATCATAAAGAAGATAAGTGGGTACGTTGACGGAAGTGTGACTGAGGGGCAAGGAAGCAGGCAGCCATTAGAAGAGGGACAAAACCCACGGGTGCTGGGGTCTCGTCCGCCTCGCTGGGGGTGCTTAGAGTCGGAGCTTCCCGCCCTCAGCCCAAAGATACAACATGACCAGTTAGGAGCCTCAGTGTCTAGTGACAAAAAACAAGCCGGTGGTTCAGAACAGGCACAGCTCCTTCTAGCAATGACGCCTGAAGAAATTCTGCAGGGCGCCCGTCCTGATGCAGAGGATCTCGGAGACACAGCGGCCCTGGGCCTCCGCTGGGAATGCCAGGTCAGACCCCAGGACGCGGCTGGGAACTCGTCTCCTTAACGAGCGCTCTTCAGAACTGGGCCAATAACGTAAGGCTAGCGTGCAGTTTAGTATTCCGTAGAAGCAGGTCTGCAAGGAAGGAAAACAAGACGCCCCCCACAGGCAGGTCTCTGGTGATCTGGTCGAATCCACGAACAAACGAACTTCACAGCAGCTAGAGATGGGACAGACTCAGAGTTATTATTTCTCTGAAACTTCAGGCCGTCGTCCAAGGTGGCAACCGCTGTTTCCCAGAAGGGTTCGGCGTAGGCCAGCCTCTCGGGCTCTTCCTCCGGCAGCTGGAGGGAGGGCGCTCTGTCTATCAGAAAAACGTCCTTAGTGAGGCCCCAAGTGTAAGAAGAGTGTGAGGTCCCCCACCCACCCCTCCTCCACTCGGCCTCCCAAGAGGACTGGCCAGACATCTCTAGGGAACCTTCCGGCAGAAGACGACATTTCAGCCCATGATCATTTCCCTGAAAAAAAAAAAAACAAAATAAGTGGCCCATTGCGATGATTGAAAACAACACAATAAAGACCAACAGAAACCCCAACTCTCGGCAACGCCCCTGAAGCAGAGTCGAAAATGGAGCGGGGGCAGATACATCTTCCACAAAAACACTTCGGCCTATTTTTTTCTGAATATGCCAAAGAGGGGAAAAAATGAGGATTCAAATGATCCAAATCTTGAAGACTTGGGAAACTTGAAAAGAAATACAGGCACAAAGAACACATCCACTTAGGGAAACCACGTACCGGTCAGTTCCCGAAGGTGATACATTTGGTGGCTGCCTTTAACCTTCTGGGGTTTGGGGTAAGGGTCCCTCTGGGCTCCACGCAGGCTGCGCTCACTCCAGATACCCCAGAGCCATGCCGGGGAGCTGTGCCTAATTTGTGATGCAGGGTCAACTGCAGCGAGCAGTCCTCGGAAGACTTGGGGACCTGGAGACGAAAGGCTACTTGCCTAACCCAAGACCCAAGACCCAAGGTCCTTGCAGCTACTTGGTGCCTCATTTCTACCCATTCACCCTTAAAACTCTAGGGCTCTTTAAAATATTGCATTTGAATCTAGTTGCTAAAAATCGGTTCTTCAGATTACAAAGCTTAAGTGACTCCCACTACTCTGGTTTCATACAAGGAGAGACCAAAAAAAAACCCACCAGAATTTATTTATAAAAACTTGTGTACTTATTCTTTTTTTAAAATATTTATTTATTTATTTATTTATTTATTTATTTATTTTAATATATTTTATTGACTATGCCATTACAGTTGTTCTATTCCCCCCTTCATTCCCCTCCACCCCGTACACCCCCTCTCCCACCATTCCCCCCTTTAGTTTATGACCACGTGTCTCAAGTTCTTCAGATTCTATATTTCCCCTACTATTCTTGCCCTCCCCCCTATCTATTTTCTACCTACCATCTATGCTACTTATTCTCTGTACCTTCTCCCCCCTTCTCCTTCTCCCACTCCCCTGTTGCTAACTCTCCATGTGATCTTCATTTCTATGGTTCACTCCTGATCTAGCTGTCCTCTTTGTTTTTGTTTTAGCTGTGGTTGTTAATAACTGTGAGTTTGCTGTCCTTTCACTGTTCATATTTTTTATCTTCTTTTTCTTAGATAAGTCCCTTTAACATTTCATAAAATGAGGGCTTGGTGATGATGAACTCCTTGAATTTGATCTTATCTGAGAAGCACTTTATCTGTCCTTCCATTCTAAATGAAAGCTTTGCTGGATAGATCAGTCTTGGATGTAGGTCTTTGGATTTCATGACTTGGAATACTTCTTTCCAGCCCCTTCTTGCCTGTAGGGTCTCTTTTGAGAAATCTGCTGACAGTCTGATGGGAACTCCTTTGTAGGTGACTGTCCCCTTAGCTCTTGCTGCTTCTAGGATTCTCTCCTTCATTTTAATCTTGGCTAATGTAATTACGATGTGCCTTGGTGTGATCCTTCTTGGGTCCAACTTCTTTGGGACTCTCTGAGCTTCCTGGATTTCCTGGAAGTCTATTTCCTTTGCCAGAATGGGGAAGTTGTCTTTTATTATTTGTTCCAATAAGGTTTCCACTCGTGACTGTTCCTCTTCCCCTTCTGGTACCCCTATAATTCGGATGTTGGAACATTTAAAGATGTCCTGGAGATTCCTAAGCCTCTCCTCATTTTTTTGAATTCTTGTTTCTTCATCCTTTTCTGTTTGGTTATTTTTTTCTTCCTTCTGGTCCACTCCCTTGATTTGAGTCCCAGTTTCCTTTCCATTACTATTGGTTTCCTATGCGTTTCCCTACATTTCAATTAGTTTAGCCTTCATATGTTCCTCTAATTTGTGACTAAAATCAACCAGTTCTGTGAGCGTCCTGATCACCAGTGTTTTGAACTGTGCCTCCGATAGTTTGGCTATATTTTCATTGCTTAGAGTTATTGGCTCTGGGGCTTCGAGCTGTTCTTCTTGAGCCACAATGTTTTGCTCTGTTCGCGCCTGTTAGGTATGAGGAGAGGCGCCTTGGTGTTCACCAGGGCGGGGCCACCCTGGTCGCTGGTTTGTGACACTGTATGTAGGGGCGGGGTCAGAGAGGGATAATGGTGGCTCCCTCTGCCGCTTCCTGCCACTGGGGCCTGCGCAGTCTGTCTCAGTCTCACTGCTCGCTCCCTCACCAGCTTATCTGCTCATGAATGTGTGACACGATCAGCCCTCAGTGGGTCTGCCCGCTTCTCCACACCTGGGATCCGCCCACGGCTGCTGGCGCACCTGGGTCGCGTGCCCAGGTAGGTCTGGTGGATCTTTCCTGCCCGACCCCGCTCTGCTGCTGGCTCTGCCCCCCTTACCAGTTTGGCTGAATGGTTCGTTTTTCTCAGATTTCCGTATAGTTCAATTTTCTGTGGTTTGGCTGTGTTTTTGTTGCTAAAACTTTGTTGTTTTTAAATTTGGTTGTGAGAGAAGGCAGTGTTTCCACCTACGCCTCCATCTCGGCGGAAGTCCATTGTGTACTTATTCTTACACAGCTAAACTCAGTCACCTTCAAAGTACTCTCCATGAGATGCGATACACCCATCGAGATGTTTCTTCCACTGTTCAACACAGTGTTTGAACTCGTCGATTTTGATGCCTTTGAGTGCCTCTGCCATTTTTTTGTTTCACTCCTTTCCCATCAGCAAAACATTTCACCTTGAGAACTTTTTTTATCTGTGGAAACAAACAAAAAATAATTCACTCAGGGAGTAATCTGGTGAATAGGGAGAGTGGGGAATGAAGGTCATGCATTTTGGGGCAAAAACTGCTGAACACAGTGTGGTGTGACAAGGAGCGCTTGTCAATCACCTACCATGAAATGGGCAAATGTGTAGAAAGAGTCTTCGAAACAATTCACTGAAGCCGAATGCAGCCTCTCACAACAGCGCCAGCTGGTGCACCCACACAGATGGATTCCTAGAACACTCACCTACTGGGGGAGCCTGCCCCACAAGGGGCCTGTCCTCCAGGAGATAAGTCCAGGGGGACTTTGCCGGGGGTCCTCCCTCGTAGAGAAAGTGCAAAAGGAGATGGAGAGTGAGGGAGTCATAGCAGATGACAGGGACCCTCTCTTCCTCTCTCTCTCTGCACCGGTTGCAGAAAAGCCTCCAGGCCGAGCCCCCTGCATTGGCCTGAGGCTGGACAGTCATTCACCCAAAACCCCACAAGTTTTTTGCTTGCTCTCCTCAAACGCCACTGCACAATCTCTCCAGCAAACCAAATGCAATTGGAGCCTGCTCCAGTGGCTGCCAGGATTAATAGCAGAGAGCACTGTGGTTTTGTTATTAAGTTACTTTCAGCAATTAGTAAATTTATTGTCCTAATTGTTTTTGCATGGCTGCTCTCTGCATGTTTTTTTTTCACCGATGTCCCTCCAGCCTTGCCCCTGTCATCGTATTTCAGCATGACTGCTGCCCATCTCTCCAAACTGTCTGACCCCATCAAAAGCAGATTGGCGGTCGGGTCGGCAGGAAGGAGGAGTAGGAGTTCATTCCCACGTCCACCGCATACTTGGATGAAACCCAGAGAAGTTTCACGTTGGCTCATGGGGCGTCTGAGACGGCACACCAGGGGGGTGCGGAATAGGTGCTTGTGGTTAACGCACAGGAAAATGCCAGCGGATCCCCACTCCGACCCCTCTCCATCCTCCTGGCGAAGGGCAGGGGTGATTTTCTGGGGCCTGGGAGAACTTTGCTCTAGTCTTAGGGGCTAACATTTCCAGGAGCCCCAGAGTCCAGCTGGAGCTGCTCTGTGAATGGGGTCCTGGCTCTCCCTGGCTCTGCACTCTGGGGCTGGTCCCCCAGCACCCCTCACTCAGGGAAAGGCCATTGTCCTTAGTGCTGCCCACTGGAAGAACAGGGTATGGCAGCAGAATGGAGCCCAGGGCAACGACCTGACCATGGCGTGGTGCTCTCCTGCTGGTCTCCCACAGGCCCCCTGGGGGCACCCACCACCCACTTGGCTAGCAGGCAGCACCCTTGTAACAGAAACCTGGTTGGCAGGAGACAGGACCTGGAGGGACTCCTTTCTTCTCAAGTGTCCCCCTCTGGGTCCCCAAACTGAAGCCCGGCCACTCACATCCCAGCCACAGCAGGTGCAGTCGGCCCAGCAGACGGCATCAGTGACGGAGGCCCCTGGCAGCTTGGGAACCCTTGGGTGGCTCACTCGTCTCACCTCGTGAACGGCTCCTGTAACCACGCAGGCTTTTGCCCACTTTGGGAATCCCAGGAAATTGGAGGACGGCTGCACAACGGGGCGGCCCTTCACTTCCCAAAGTGCATTTACACGTGTTAGATTGTCTGTGGCCTCGCCTCACATTGGGAAAACAGGAGGAAATATATACGTTAGCACAGCATTTTATGGCTGGGTCCATGCGCCAGCTGCTGTGGCTTGCATCCCAGCCTGACCATCCATCTGCCCTGTGGCCTTGGGACCCCTGGCCTCAGTTTCCCCTGTCGCAAGATGGGTGCAATAAAACCCACGTCACTAGGTGGCTGTGATAATCACAGAAAGCAGACCTGCTAGACACCGCTGATGGCAGTGCTTGGCAGAGTTGTCAGCAGGTCTCTATGTAACTATTAAATTACCGTAGGAATCTAAGAATAGCTAGAGGAATGAATCTTGCATGCGGCCCCCATCACCCCGCACCTCTCCGGGACCGGGGCCGTTGTTTTGTTCCCTTCACGCGGCCACTTTCTCACTATCCGCGGTCACTTTCTCACTATCCGCGGCCGCCCACCGTGCAGGCTCCCGGAAAGCAGGCACTTGTTTTGCCCACTGCTGCCACCTCCCCTATTACACTGCGTGGCACACAGTAGATGCTCACGAAATATCTGTAGGGGAAAATGCCTGAAAAGGGGAGAGAACGGAGGAGCAGCAGCTCGCTCTCTGAGTGGAAAGTGGCGCTCCCCCCACCGCAGAGGGCAGCCCCAGGCCCTGCCCATGGATCCCTCCGCCCTCTTTTGAGGTGGGGACGCGGGGCAGCCTGCCGGGGTTTGCACACCCCTCCTGCCAGGCGGAGGGGAGCCTGGCCATGTTGTGCTAATTCACCCTGTCCTATGTGCACGGAGGGGAGTCTGAAAGCCAGTGTGCAAATGTGTTCCCGGCCAGAAGGCAGCGCGTTTTGTGCGCTGGTGCGGAGGGCAGCCTCCGCCACCGGACAGGAGTGGGCCGCGAGGGCAGCCGGCACCACCACGGTAATTCCACTCCAGCGCGTCAATTATTCATCCCGTGCGGGCTGGTCGCTGCACTCTGCGAGGCCACCCGCGGGCCACCGAGGCCCCAGCGCTGGGGCTGCTCCGGGGCTCACGGCTCCCCAGGAGATGAAGGGGCGCGCCGTGCCCTCGGCTACAGATCCCTGAGCCGCCATGAGCTGGTGCGAAGCCTTCCAGGAGGGGTGAGTTGGGGTTGCCCAGGCGTGGCCATCTCAGGCTGCTTCCAACTCGGTGACGGGGCTCGTTTTCACTCCCAGCCTCGGGGACATTTAGAATGGAATCTGGTGCCGGACCTGGAGCCTACAGCGCCGGGTTCCCAGTGAGCAGGCTGTGATGTAAGAGGGGCCTCTCCCCTCACGGGTGGGTCTGTCCATCCGAGGACAGCAGCAAGGGGGGTTGTGTCTGTGTTCAGTGCGATGTGGCCAAGGTCTGACCTCTGCTGGGTGAGGTGTTCCTCCCGCAGTAAATTAAGTCAGAATTTCCGGGAAGGAGGAGAGGGTTGTGAGGTTGGGCTCTCTTAGAAAGTCAGCAACTAACTCACAGGTGGTACACACACCCAGGATCGCGAAAGAGCCCTGAGTCCTAAAGCAAAGAAACCGTGGTTAAGTCAGGGGAACCATCACAATGGCCCTTGCAAAACAAAACTGAAGAAGGGAAGACGCACAGACCAGTGTCCTGGATCAGTGCCCGCTGTGGTCCATTCTTCTGGGCGTTTGGGCAGTCTTTTTTAGGTGTAATGTAAAAGGCCTTGGTATTTTGTGTGAAATTGTCATTGGCAAAACTTTTGCATTATTGATCATTGGCCCTCAGAGAAACTACATTGTGATTTTTAAAAAATGCTTTCTAAGTAGAGAATAAGACTGTTGTAGTTCTCTATGTAAGCCAGCATGCTTCCTGTTATTAGACAATGACCTTTATGAAATGCACCTTTCCCTTTTTGCTTTGGCTGCTGGGAAGCTCAGAGCTAACTTTTTGCTTGCAATGAAGCAGCTTCTTTTAGAATGGGGACTAGAATATGATTACTTCATCTTTTTTAAACTTAGTTCTTGTACTTTCTCTTCTCTCCCTTTTTTCCCTCTCACACATACACACACCCCCCCTTTCTCAATGTTTTTCTTGTACCTGTTTATTTTGCTTCATGTTCTTTCAAATCATCTGTGGAAAATGCGGTTGAGGTGAGTGTGCAGCGCTTTGTACACAGTGAACCCTCCTCAGGTGCCAGGTTGATTGACTGACCAACCAGAAGGCGAAGGAGGCGGTCCTTCGGAAGGAGACAGGCTCTGTCTGGACCCTTGATTTCCGAGTTCTCCACACCTGGGCCCCCTCCCGGTGGCCCTTCTCTCCCAGGTGGCACCACCATTGACGTCACTTCTGGTTTCCCTCCCTTTCTCCACCCAACATCAAGCCCATTAGCAAAGCTACCAATTCCCTCTGTGAAGTGTGACGGCATCTGTCCACTCCTCCCCCACTCTGGGTCGCTGTCTCCGTGTAAGGGACACAGTCCACACGCCACGGAGCCTCTGGCACTGTGCTGGCAAACCTAAGTCACGCATGTCAGTCCACTCGCAGCAGATGTGCCGCTGCCAGCTCTCCCTTGTCCAGAGGACTGAATGGTGACTGGCTGGTGTCCCTTGTCCAGGCGCGTCCTGGGCCATCCTCCCCGCAGGCTGGGCCGCCTCCCCTGGGCTCCACACCTGGGGCTCTCCTGCCCCAGACCCCGACCCCACGTGGGGTTTCTGAGGGTGCTGCTGCCCACGTCAGTGGGGGGAGAGATGCCACTGTTCCCCTGCACCCATTTGTTCCCTTTCGAGAACAAATCAATGTGTGATTAAGCATATTCATATGCATGCACACACACACACACACACACCCCCCTAAGAGTCCATTGCCTGGATCTCCCACTGGATCTCAGATGCCATGAATGCATTGTGTTAGTTCACAAATGTCTGTTCTCATCTGGCACAGCGCCTGGCACACAGTAGGTGCTCAACAAGCATCCTGGAACAAATGGATAAATGAGGCAAAGCTCATTCTGGGCACCCCTTAGAGTGACGTGAGTAGCAACAGAGCCTCTCCACCCTACAGTCCAGTGAGGGGTCAACGTAAAACCTTTGACTCCGAATCCATGGTCATGTGCCCAGGTCAGCGAGAGCTCCAAGGTCAGGCACAAGTGAGAAGCACCCTCTGTGGGGCTGGTGAAACCCAAAGGGATGCACCTGGGATTCTGCTGCCTTTGAAGTTGGCCTGGTGGTCAAGGGACAGGGGGCTACTACTGCCTTTATTGCTGTCCACACCTGGGTTTGAGTGACAATGAAGAGAAATCGGCTTTACTAGAAGCGGCTTCATGCAGAACTGCAGCGTCCCCTGTGAGCTACCGGACCAACCGCTGGAGAGGCAGCCAGGTCTAGCTGCCCCAACCGAGTGTGTGCTCAGTGCTCGGGGGAACGGCCGGGGTCTGGCGTCCTCTCTCCACTGGTGGTGGCCACTGGGCAGCCCCAGCCCCAGGCCCTGTCCCTTCCTGCACGCTGCTCCGTGACCTGCCCACACACTGCGCCCGGGGTAAACTGAGGTGATGGTTGTGTCCCTTTTTCTTCCTGAGTTTTATGACTGTCCTTTGAATGCCAGTCACATTTGCCTCAATCGTTTCAATTGTATAGGGCAGAGCAGGGTTTCCAGCAAGATGATTTGCCATCGGGTTTGGTGTGTCATTGGCTGATCTGTGAGAGTTGGGCTTTTCTATACCTGTGCTCAGCCTACTATGAAAACTTCCAAACACACAGCAAAGAGCAAAGACACTCACAATGAACACTGGCAAAGAACAGCCTGGGTCAGGCAATGGCTGACGTCATGGCACATTTGGCCTCTCTCTTTCTGTATGTGCACACGGTATATGCTAACATATGTGTCTATGTGTGCGCACACATATTTTGTTTCTTCAATTAGTAATAATCATGCCTCGGATAAACCTCATTGGCTGCGATACTGCCACTGTGCTGTTTTTGTTTTTTCAATTGTTGTAAACAATTGTGACACATCACAATAAGTGTGTCATTGTCCCAGTAACATTCTCCTGTATATCTGCAAAATCATCACCACACCTATTAAAATTAAATACCATTTATTATCCGGTCCATATTAAAATGTCTTTTATAGCTGTTTTTTTTCCTTGAACCAAGAGCTGATCAAAGAGTGATGTGTTACTAGTCACATCTCTCTGTCTCCCTTAACCTGGAACCATCTCCAGCCTTTTGGTCATGGCTTTAGTCCTGCACTGCCCCATCCAGGGTACAGAAAGTCCCAACCCTGGATCCGTCCTGCCTGTGGGTCTGGGTCTGGCTGGACAGTGTGAACGACGAGGTTTAACACATGACACTGAGCATCTGCCAGGGGTCAGTCTTGTGAAGATACCATGCTGGGCAGGTTTGTGTGTAAACTGTTTACTCCTAACAAGAATGTATGGCAGTTTACAATAAATAGATATAAGCTCTGTGGACTGAAAGAGAAATCTTTTTAACATGCAGGAGGGTAGCAGATGGGACGGAGGGCAGATGTGCCATAACCATAAATCATGCGGTTAGTGTAACCAAACGTGAGGTGAACTCTGAGTCTCCTGGTTGCCAAAGCAGAAATGAACACTAAAAAAACCCTTTAAATAGTCCTTAGAAAATACGAGCCTTACTCGCCCTAGGTTTATGAAATTAATTTGTCCCTTGGACCCTTAGACAAGCGACATCCATCAAAGTGAAGAGCAGCTCCTTTAATAGCTTCGTAAAGGATTCCGGAACATTCTTCACTGAGCTACTCTAGAAGGTCAATGCCAAGGACGTGACATTAAAATGTAGCACAGTGAAGTCGTTTTTTAAACCAGTTCCGTCTCGGTGAGTTTATTTCTGTGTCTGCTCCGCCGCAGGGAGAGGGCAGGCAGGTCTGGGGCTGGGTGGGCCTCCTGGCCCCGACTCCGGTCCTCAGTTCCCCTGGTGTCCCCCCCGTACGAGCACTCAGGGGAAGGCAGGTTCCAGCTGGACCCTGGGTCCCAGCTGGACTCTGGGGTGGAAAGAGAGTGACTGCAAGGCTAGCCCCCAGGGAGGAAGCTGAGAGAGCCCGGGTCCTGAGCCCGGAGACAGATGACAGCCCCTCCAGCGCTGGTGTGCAGAGGCGGCCACCTGAACCTGCGCTCGGCACAGACACCCCGTGTCCGCCCTGCCCTGGATGACACTCAGAGAAGGCCTGAGAGGGGGCAGCCTCCCTCTCCAGACGGGCCTCCAGGATGGGCCAGCTGCAAAGTGTGTCCCTGGCCACCTGCATGGTTCAGGACGTCCACTCGAGCTGGAGATTATCTGCCCAAACACAAAATTCGTGTTCTTTCAGTTGGCAGGGGTCAGTGGGACATAGTACATACTCTGTCACAGGGGTTTGGGGCAATTCCCAGTTCCGGGGAAAGTTCCCATGGCTTCCCCACTCTGCAGCCCAGCCCAGCCCCTGCTCCGAGACTCCCCACGGACCCCCACCCCGTTCTCTGTCTGCACCGTGCAGTCCCTTCTGCCGTAAACTTGCGGTTGTGGGTGTACTTGTGTTCGGGCGTATATGCATAACACAGGTCTGTGTGTTCCTTTCCAGTCCTAGAGGTATTTTTCATATTTATGATCACAATTTGTATGCGATTTATACAGTTCCTTTCCTCACTTTGTCTCGTGCCCTGTGTTTTCCCACTACTGCGCCGTAGTCCTCACAAAGGAATTTTTAAAAAACAGAGAAGTGTTTCTTCAGTGAATGGGTGTGTGGCAGTTTAATTACCTGCCGCCTGGTTTTGGACGCGGCCTGTCGTCTCACAGAACTCACTTCCGTGGCTGTGATTCTGCGGTAAGATCACACTTGCTTGTTACCGCTCCTGGCTTGCGGTGGTTCAGTTCTGCGGATGTGCTTCTTTGGGCCGTGGCTGGGACCGGTGCTGCCGGCTCCTCGATGGCCAAGCTGTGGAAGTGAGACTGTGGGAGGAGGGACGAACCCGGGCCACGGGGCGCGTGGAGCGGGCTGGGCAGGCGGCGGCAGACACCGCAGCGGCTGCTGGGGACAGGCTGGGGACAGGCTGGGAAGGCGCCTGTGCCTCATCTGGTGGGCTGGCGCGAGGTGACTCGGTCTCCCAGTCTCTGTCTCTTGCATTTGTGCGCAAACCGCAGTGCGCATCTGGTGAGAGAGAGACCTGAAGGATGTGTGGGCGTCAGCCACACTAGAAGGCGTGGCACTGTGGCTTGTCTGGAAGCCATATGTTTTTATCATCCTGTGCTTGTCTGAGAGCTTTCAAGTTCATGGTCTTGCCCGGCTCCCCCAGGGTTGTCCTGTGCTTCCGTCCTAACTCTTTTCACAGGCGACCTTGTGTTGTACTCCTCCCTGAGTCTGCCCTTCCCCCAGGCCTGCAGAATTCCTGGAAAGGAGGGATTCTGTCTTTGAGAGGATTAGTTTCCATTGGTATGACTTCCATGGGTGTAACATGAAATTATTCATTTCCATCCGTAGAATGGAAATGGCTAAAAAAGAAATACTTCCCCCAGTAAACTGAGCTACTGTGATTTTCCAGTGTTCAGCTCTGGACCCGGGTTGCGTGTGCAGGTAAGGCCTTGGCGATTTATTACCATAGTGTCCTTGTTGCCCGGAGCTGCTTCTGCTCTGTCCCTCCAGCATGGCTTGGCTGTCGATTCTTCTCCACACTGGTACAGCGCCTATGTGACCATCCTCTCGAAAGGTGCAGTGATAGCTCAGCGATGGGTGAGCCTTAACTCTTCCCCGTGCTGGGCATGGAATCCGAGTTTGAGATTCTGAGCTGTGAACGTCTTTAATTCCAGCCACGACACCCGGTTCGGGGGTCGTGTCTAAGGGGTGAACTGTGCTGGGGCTCGCCCCCACCAACTGCATGGCACCAGAGCAGACCCCCTCCCCGAGCTAAATGTCCCGGTCTCTCTCTGTCCAGCTGGAGTCTGGTGCCCGCGCACCTTCCCGCAGTGGCTGATGGGAGGCGTGGCCAGTTGTGCGGTCCAGCTGAGCTAAGCCCCGCTGGATTGCCCACCAGCCACTCTGGATATGTTTTCTGTGCAGCTGGTCGCTACGCTCTGAAATCTCAGACCACGCCGAATTTTCTTGTTTTACGGCCCGGGATTTCAGAAGCAGCACCACAGATGTGCAAAGTGTGAGTCTCTGGGTGCTAGTAAAATAAACCTTAATCAAACAGGGGTGTCGTGACTCAAAGAGCTGGGTAGCCCAGGGTACACTGGGTCAATCACCAAGACAGATGTTGCAATGACTCATTGGGTAGCACGGTAACTTTATACAGCCAGAGAGCCAGCTGTGAATATTTAAGGAGGAAAAATTCTTTTCATTTCTGCCGATACATTTCTGATCATAACTTGGATATTTTCTTTAGCCCCAATACTGATTCTCTTTCTCATCTTCTTCTCCAACAAGCCTTATATCCTTCTGATTTTTTCAACTCCACCAGAGTAGCTCTCGAATTAGAGATCCTGCAAGACTTAGGTTAGAATCTCACTTTTGAAAGGCATTCTGTCTTTATGACAAAATTCCCATCCACGGTGTTAGGACAGGGGCCTGAGATCTACTACATCAAGGTCACATGGCGCTACAGGGCAGAACGTAACTCTCTTGACCCCTGACCCCATTGCTAGTAGGTTGCACTCAAGTATCGTTGTGGTAGATTTTCCCTTTGTGTGCAGAGAAAGCGCCTTTTTGCAGTTGGGCAAATGACATTTTTTTGGGGGGGAAAAAAGCACTTTAATGTAGTTTTCATCGCTGCCTGGAAAACCTGAAGACAACAATGACTATTCCATGGATTATTTTATGTACTTCTTCCTGCACCTATGAACCAAGAGCCCACAGGAAACTCACATCTCGTCAGCGAACTGTAGGTTTTATGCGTCAGTGACCTGTTTCTCCAGAATCCGTTCGACGTTAAGATGCCAAACCCAGACCCAGACAGACATAATGTAATGTCCTCGAGCACCACGTGTTGTCATGGAAGGTAAATAGATTATTGACTACATTTAAAAATATATTCTCCTTACAGAATGCATTCTCCTTAATTAAGAAAATGAACATCATGGAAAAAGAAAGGAAAGTCCACCCTGACCCCCACCCCCAACTCTAATTTCCTCCTGCCCCTCATAGAGACTATTTTGCATTTGAGGTATGTACGTAATAAAGACCTTTAAAAATGCATTTGTGGATGGATGTATTTATATATGTGTGTGTATATATCCGTCATACACATATATATGATGGCTGTATACACACATATGTATAACACATTTTAGTGGGATTTTTAATGTAATTTATCTTACGCCTTGTTTTTTTCAGCCAGCAGTTTGTCTCGAAGGTTTTTTCATGTTAATTTTTGTGTAGGTGCAGCTTTTATTTCTTTGTGCTGTTTGAGGATTTGCTGTGGTCTCCTGTCTCCCCTCCTCCGGGCTGCCCTCCTTGACTGCACCGGGTGCGCCTCCTCCCATGTCAGAAAGAGCGCCCGCGCCACCTGCCCACTCTGCAGAGCGCCAGCAGCCACGGTGCGTGCGGGGCTCTCTCTGCCCCCTGCCTCTGTCAGAGGCCGTCATCTCTGCCCCATCTCTGCCACCTGCACTTGCTTCTGTCATTGCTTGGGTTTTGCTTACTCATGCTTGTATTACCACATGGCCGCCCCTTAACTATAGACATAAGTGACTAATCTTAACCCTCCGTTTAACCTAATAAGTACTTCTGTCAGGGAGAAACACTTCTCCCCTCCCAGTTCTTTCGCTCATCTGACAATTAAATTGACATCAGACGGATTAACAGGAGAAACACGAATCTCATTTTGCACACACGGGAACCCTGCAGAACCGAGAGAGGCTCTCTAACAGTCGGGGAGTGGAGCCTTAGGTGCCACCCTGCGCTGCGGAGGCGGGGAGGAGTCTGGGACTCAGGGGAGGAAGGCAATTCCCGGGAAGATGAGGGGTGCGTGCACCACGGTCACGCCGCGAAGATAAATGAGGTCTTTTTGATGTGAAAAGTCCTCTCTGGTAATAATAATAATAGCTCTCTTTCTGGTACCAGCCTCTGACCAGAGATTTTAGGCAGTTAAAGGGGAAGCAAAAAGCTCTTCTGGAGTCTGTTGGGCCTTATCTCCAGCTCAAAATAATACCTGTGCCAAAACGGCACATCCTCGGGTGGCCCGTCCTGTCCCCATCACTTGTTTCTGCAGCTGTCCCTTCCACCAGACTACCTCTGTGGAGGCAGAGACCACACATGCGTCCACTTACCTACCTCGTGCCCACGTGTGATGTCTGACACATGGTAGGTGTTCAGCACAGGTGGGTCGGCCTCCCCGAGGTGGGGCGCCAGCACTTTGTCTGAGCACACTGCGGTGTAAGGAGAGGGCAGAGAGAAGGCAGAGTTGCTGCAGACCGGCCCGTGGCTGGATCACTGTGTGGGGGGCTCGTCCCTTCAGAGACCCCCCCACGCTTTTTTACAGGGGAGACCCGAGGCCGCTCCCTTGTTTGCAGAGTGCAACCCGTGGCCAAAATGAAACCTGCAAACTAGCTTCCCGCGGTGCTTCTGTCCCTGTTAAAAATAAACCCTATTCTATCCTTGACAGTTTGTTTTTCTAAAAGAAAGAAAATACTCACACCCCTCCCGGAGCTGCCTTTCAGTTAAAACCTGATGAGGCAAAGACTTAATCTTTAACCGAAATGCACAGTGAAACACAAACTAATCATGGGCGTGCTAGCCATTCTAACCACCCTATCAACCGCCGCCCCCCAGCAGCCCCCTCGGGTTTCTGCCGTGCTGGTCAGGGGAGCGGAGTCGGCGGCCCGCCCCCCCCCGGCGCTCACGTGCTGCAGGACTGGGCGCAGCAGCCTGCTCCGCGCCAGGCGGCCCGTGGCCTGCAAGTATTTCCTCTGCTGGGTGATGCTAATTTTACACTAACATGTAAATAAGGAATGAGAAGAATGTTGTGGGAAACGTTACATTTCTCATATTTCAGCCATCAGGTGGTGCTGATTTTTTAGACTAACAAAGCCAAATAAGGCCTAAGGGAAAATATGATGGAAAAATTTCCCCAGTGGTGCGTTCCGTGTAACCCCGCACAAGCCAGCAGGGGCCTGATTCAGAGGAGACATATGGCGTGAGGACTGGAGTTTTTCACCTGCAGGGGAGGTAGGAATGAGATGGAGCAACCCAGCAGCTGTGCATTCTCTCTGTGTTAAAAAACCTCCTGTGAGAGCCCTGGCTGGGTGGCTCAGTTGTTCGGAGCGTGGTTCTGTACAGCAAAGGTTGTGGGTTCGATGCCTGGCCAGGGTGCTTACCTAGGTGGTGGGTTCAATCCCCAGTCAGGGGTGGGGAACCAACTGATGTTTCTCTTTCACATCCATGTCTCTGTCTCTCTCTCTCTCTGCTCTCTCTTCCTCTGTCCCTCTCTAAAATCAATAAATTAAAAAACAAAGTTTTAAACCCACCATTAGATACATGTACAGGTCAGGGAAAGGTTTTTCAATTTAAGAAAACCCTTTGTATGAAAAGACACATCCTTTCAAACATGATTAATATGTCTTGCCTGCAGATTTCTACTCGAATTATTTATAATTCTAGCGAGGAGGAGGCATTTCTCTGTAGCCAAAACAGCCATCTGGATGAATACAAATGAGTTTATAAAGGGCTTCAGTTACTAACGGGGTAAACTCGCGGGCAGGCGGCTTCTTCGTTTGCATTCTCCTGCCGACTGCCGTCAGGGGCCAAGTGCGCAGAGGGCCGAGTCCAGGCTGCAGCTCCGGCTGCAGCTGGTTCTGCCCGTGGTGGAGATGGGGGAGCAGAGGAGGGAGGAAGCCATTTCCAGAACCTTCCACGGCTTCCAGAATCTCTGCTGCCTCCAACATGCAGACTATGTCACTGAACAAAATCAATTCATCAGCCCACCGAGGGCCTAGGGTGGTCGCCGGTCTCCAGGACAGGGACAGCAGGGGCGGACAGACAGCTGAAGAGACCCGCCTTCTTCAGATTCGGCTGACGGGGGAGAATCCCAGCCCAGCTCCTTTGCTCCACCGTCCAGCGAGGTCCAGGGTGGAGGACGCCAGCACCCTGGCGGGAGGGACGGCACCTGAGAAGTCACTGAGCTGCTTTTTTATTGAGAAGGGAACAGCTAGAATGTTCCTGGAAGAAGAGGGGCCGCCACGTGGTTTTCTCAATGCACAGAAGCTAAAAACTTGGAATCAGATTTGTGGGCTCACACCGCACCCGGATGGCGGGGCCTGGGTAGGTTCGTTTTCCTGTCCAGTCTCGCCTGCATGAAGCAGGACAGGCCTTCCCCAAAGGACACTGGTGACAATTAAATGGCTGTGGTGGGGACAAGTCTTACCACACTGCCTGGCACGTAGAAAGGGTTGAAGAAATGCTAACCTTATTTATGTATACTTTAGTAATGGGGTATCATTTTACTTACTCATCTTTAATAATAATTAAAGGGAATGATAGCTAAAAAAAAAATAATAAAATTACTCCCAAGAGTGAAATTAAACAGAAGTTAAAAACCGAGGCTGAACTCACAGTACTGAAAAATTGTGTCAAACACTGAAGGACGATAACTAATAACTGAAAAAGTAAAAGTTGTAAAATAACTTTGAACAAGAACTAAGTAATTCTGAGTGGGTCTGGGGGGTAAACCTGAACCTTTTCCACAACTTTTTGCCACGTCAGCTCTGCATCAGACCAGTGCCTAGAAAAGGGGCGTCCTGGTGATGTGACCTGAACCAGAGTGTCTCAGGACCCCTCCTACAGCCTGAGCTTAAATGCTTGAAACAACAACAAAAAAAACTAGGTTTTTATTCTCTCTCTGAGGAAAAGAAAACTAGGCAGTAAGAACAAAGAAGAAATGAGGAGATGAAATTTAGGTGCCGTGATGGGCATCTTTGCCAGGATGGCCCTCTTTTCCTGCCAGACGCAGGAGCTGCGGTTTGTCCTGTGTTCTCCCTGGAGAGCAGAGCTCGCCTGGTGGGTCCCTTATCTTTGGTGCAGGTACAGCAAGGACGTAACTGCATATTACCCAAAATGGGGAATTCATGTCACATCGCTTTCCATCCGTGAGTAATAGACAGGAAATGGGAAATGTCACTACAAGGCTGGCCGGCCATCTGGCCAAAGCCACACTGTGAACACAGCAGCTGAGCTGCATGGAAATATTAAAGCAACAGAGTCTGAATCTGCTGGGCTTCTCCAGGGAACTTCAGTTCATGCATGGAAGGAAGGCAATAAAGTCCAATTATTGTGGACGGGGCTGCACGGGGCCTAGGAAAATTATCTCATGGAGGGTAACGCTGAAGCTAAGTATTTTTTAAAATAGCCATTAGTCACTCCAAGGAACAAAATCAAACAAACTGATCAATCTCTGAGGAATGGCCCATTAATCAAAAGACGGTGGTGAGAGGCTGGCAATTTTTCATTACTCCACGTGTAACATGTTACAGCTGACATGCTGACAGGTGGGCGGAAGACATGGAATGATCCCGGCTGGGAGGAAAGACGATCTGTGCGTCGCTGGTTTGGAACGGATGCCCAGGCCTTCTCCCTCCAACTGGTTGCTTTCTCCCGATTCACGGCGCACGGTGCCTGTCGTTGACAATGAGGCTCTTACGAAGGAGCATGACCGAAACTTTGGGGAAACCCAGAGCTTCTCCGTCTCACATCCAAGTCCCTGACTCAGGAGGTCGGCCCAGCGGCCCACCGCCCGCCGGCCACTGCACACACTGCTCGGAGTGGAGGGCTTCAGTGGCCTGGATGGCGCGGCTCAGTCGGAGGTGGTGAGAACCAGAGGAGAGGCAAGTTGTAATTAAACCGCAGTGAAACTGGTCTCCGGTATTATTACTGGGCCAACCCCATGAGCATGAAGCACCAGTAGCTGCCTAGCAGGATGTAAAGTTTAATTGAACGAACATATTTTTAAAGATGATAGGAAAGCCCTTTATCTGTTTTTATTTTCTCTACCTCATTGAACACACAAACAACCCAGCAGGTCCGACTGGGCCTTCAGGTCCGAGTCTTTCCCAGGACCCCACTTGGCCAGGCAGAAGGAGCTGGGACGGTGGGGGGAGGGGGGGTGCTGGCGCAGCATGGCACAAACAGAACTTAGGTGAGGAGCCGGCATCCTGGCTTCCGGTCCTGGCTCCAGGGCCGCATCGCTTTGGTTGCATTCATCTGTCCAGAGCTTAGCTTCATCATCTGCAAAGTGAGAATGTCGGACAGTAGAGGAAGGTTGGCACACGATGACCTCGGGGCCAGAACCGGCCCTCTGCCTGTGTTTGTATATAAAGTTTTATTGGCACACAGGCCCGCCATTGGTTTCCATATCATCATGACTGCTTTCACATGACAATGGCAGAGTTGAGCAGTTGACAAACTGTATGGCCTGCAAAGCCCAAATATTTACATCTGGCTCATTAAAGGAAAAGTTTGCTGACCTCTGGCCTAAATGACCTCCCTGCAGATTTCTTCCAGCTCCGAAATCGAGGTCCTTGGGGGCCTGAGTGGCCGGCCAGCACTGAGGGGGAGAAAAAATCGGGCAGGAGGAGGAGGCAGAAATGAATGCACCCCCTTCCCCCAAGCAGTTGCTTCGCTCTGGCCCAGGGCAGTGCCTGGGGGCCCGCAGTGGAAGTGTGGCGGCCAGCGGGGGCCCTGCTCAGGTGGTGCGGACGCTGTCTCCCTTTAGCAGCGGGCGATATTCGGCTCCCCGGAAGGAGACCGACGGTACCCCGGGCTCCTTGGTGCCTTCCACACAGCCTGGCCTCCTGCGTGCAGGGCTGTTGTGTAGTTGTGTAGGCCTTGTTGGGGGTTCTTCCCCGGGAGTGCTGGACACCACCCAGAGGACATCCCACAGTGCCTGCCGGCCAGACACGGCCCCACCCTTCCCAGCTTGCCATTCACCCGCTCAGGAAGTCACTACCCAAAGACTAAGCCAAGTTTCCAAATGTCCCCCTCAGTCTGGCCTCTCTCGTCCCTCCAGCCTCATGCCTGCCTTCCCTGCTGTCACCCGCCTTCTCTGCCTTGGCCTGGGGGCTCCTTGACATCCTTTGACACCCCCCAGGCTCCCTCAGTGACCACTGTGCTACTCCCCAGGCCCCGGAACCTTCTCCTTCTCCCCACCATTAGCTCTGGGCTCTTCAGCCTTCCAGAGTCCAGATCCTCCATGAAGCCTGCTGGTCCCTCCTGCCCCAAACCCTGCGGGCATGTTCCAGCAGAACGACATCTACTCCCACAAGCTTCAGTCTGGCCCCACACAGGACCACGCGTCCCTGACATCGGGTCTCCATCTGTGATTTCTCTGAGGCCACAGGACGGGGCCTTGAACTGACAGTTGAACAGCTCAGCAGCCCCCACTAAGGAGGCGAACTGACTGGCAGAGTCTGCAGAGCGCCTGAGAGTGGGTGGAGGGTCTGCTCGGCCATCTAACGGTCCCCAGAGCAGCTTCCGTGGGCAGCAGGAGTTGGGAGATGGCTCTGGAAGGGCCCAGAACTCCAGGGTGTGAGTCCAGGTGGCCCAGCAGCCGAGGGAGGGCCAGGCAGCAGGCACCTCGCCTCGGGGCGTTGTGTCCCCAGCACACACCAGAGGGGCCTGAGATGTGCATCTCTGGACCCTCGCCCACCCCGGGTCTGGGTCCCGGTCCTCCCTGTGCCACGGCCTAGAGCAGGGGACGTAGGCAGGACATCTCCACACAGGTCCCGTTTCCCATCCTGAGAAGCGTCCCTTGTCCTGCTGGGAGGTGGCCAGTGGCCGTGTCTGAATGTCACATTTGAATACCGATGGCTGCCTTCACAGAGCGGGCCCCGGTCCAGCAGGCTCTGATATACCATCCCGGCTATCGTGTGGCGGCCACACTGACTGTTCCTCTGGCCCCCGGCCTTGCTGAAGGGAGGGGAGCCTGACTTCTCACCGAAACTGGCCCCCCCCCACTTCTCTCGTACAGGTCAAAATTCAAGGCAGGTGCATGGTGCCAGGAGCTTGCCCTGCTGCAGGTGATGGGGCTACAGGAAGGCTCCTGGTGCCCGGGATAGCAGCCCGGACCCAGGACTGTGTGGTCTGACTGCTACCTCGTGCTCCAGAGGCCTAATTCACTTCCCACCCAAACTGGGACACTTCCTAGATTACTTTATAATAATTAAACTTGAAGTCCTTTAACTTTAGGAGGAGTGTGATCCCTTGTATGGAAAAGTTTGGGCGAGCACAGTCATCTAAAAACTTTAGTTGAGGAATGTCCCTTCTGACCCTGACACGCGCACACACACCACGTATCTGGGTCCAGATGAAGTTTCAGGGGATGGACCAGTGCTTTGTAGAACCTGGAACAGCACAGCAGGCTGTGCAGAGAACCAGTCTGGAAAGCCAAGCCGTCTCTTCCCTCTGTGCAAAGATAATCAGAAGAAATCCACCCATCAGGATGGTGGCCCTTGTGGCAGGGATTCCTGGCCACACTCGGGCCCATTCTTTCTCCCTGGAGCTGAAAGGATATGTGCAGGGCAGGTAGCACCTCTGGACAGATAGGGGTCAGTGGGGGACAGCCATGCCGAGTGCCCTGCCCAGTCTCAGGCTTTGTCTCTGAATGCCGTGAATGTCTGCCTGCCTCTGTGTTCACGACCTCATCTCCCCCTTCCCCTTGTGAAATTCCCTCTGCTCCCAGGGTGGCCCCGCGGGGACACCAGGGCCCTGTGGCTTGCCGGTGCCAAGGCTGTGGAGGCAGGGTCTCTGCTCATGACCTCATCGCCGGACAGACAGGCTATTTGCTGGGCTCCCCAGCCTGTGGCTGGAATAGAATGAGAAACAATTGTAGAATAAAAGCTACACTCCTCTCAAACTGACTTGAGCACAAAAGATGAAAGTTTGGGAAGGAGAGAGATGTCACTACTCACCTTCGAGTTTGAACCTGCGGTTTGTGATGTATGTGTAGAGCCCCTGGACAGAAGCACCTTGGGGCTGGCTCTCCAGTTACCCACCCCAAGGACCTGGAGCCTGTCCTCCCGGAGGCCATATATAACAGCGCCCTCCGGTGGCCAGCTGCCTGGATTTCCAGAAATCCACATGGCTGACCAGGCAGGACTGTGCTCAGGTCTCCAAAGGGGTGGGGGCGGGGGAGTTCTGGGTTCCACTCCGCTGGACTTTGCCAGGCTGGGGGCAGGAATGTCTGCACCACCCCCTGCCGCCCCCACCATCCACCCCAGGGAGCTCTCTTAGTGTGTCCCCGAGTTAATAAGGGAGGACAGGGAAGGACCCGTGTGCCAAGTCAGGCTGCACAGTTTGAGCTGGAAGCACTGCCCTGTGGTTCTGATTCACTCTGTCTCATGACAGGCTCCGAGCCCAGCAGGGTAATTACATGTGTTCTCGCACGAAGTAGGGTCTGGAATCGGGGAGAGAGGAGGCCAGTTGGCTAAGCGTGGGGTGGGGCTGCCTTGATTAGATTGGACGTGAAAAGAAGATGAATTTTATAACGAGCGTAGGTGCCAGCAAGCCTGCTATTATCTGAGTTTGGGAATCAGTTTAATCCACAAAGAGGAGTGTGAAAGATTTTGCTTGGAGGTCCAGGCCTTTATTTTTAAAGTTAAGGCATGAATAAACTGAATATAATAACTTAATAGGGATTTTTTTAGCTGACATTTTGCAATTGGTGGACAATTCTACAGCCTAAGAGCATGCTATCAGCCTCCAGCCTTTGTATATAAAACACTAAACATTCTCCAACATGATTTTTAGTTGGGAAATCACAACCCTGCTGGCATTTTTCTGGAGAAGTGAGGGGTGGGGGGTCTGTGATGATAAATGCATCCTGGCTCCTACCCTGCTGCCCCCCAGTCAGCCAGCCTGGGGGTGGGAGAGGCGGCCAGCCCAGCGCTCTCTCTGTCTCAGGGTCACTCTGCCCTCTCCAGTTTGCATTCCAGCCACCCCCTCCCCTGCCACCACCACCAAGTAGTGACCACCAACTTTGGGCCTTACTCCTCGCTCCCGGGACATCTGCCCACACAGATGCACCGCTGGTGCAGGGATGCAATTTCCTTGGCCCCCGAAATTCCAAACCACCTACAGGACTCAAGTTCAGGATTTTCTTGGAAGGCTGTGAAAATCCGTGTCTCTGCCATGGGAACGTTCAGAAGCAGAGGTCTGTGAGGCTCTGGTTACGAGACGGTATGTCTGAAGCTGTCTGTACTCCTGGACTAAGCAGGCGAGCTGCAGGCCCCTGAATCTGCCTGTCCTGTGTGTCGGTGAGCCGGCAAGGACAGAAGCAACCGTCGGAAAGTACTCCCACCTGCCCCTACCTTAGCTCTCCTTCCCCCACTTCACGCTCCTCCAGGTGGATTCCAGAAGGGGCCACGTGGTACCTGGTGCTTCTTGGAGCAACCGGAGCTGCTTCCACAGGGCAGTCAGACACTGCCAGGAGCCCAGCAGATGGCCTGGCGGTTTAAAAAGAATCTGCTCTGCACAAAATAGCCTCTACTTGCTGACATTTTGTGGCCAGAGCCAAGTTTCTTTGATAATCAACACTTATCAAAAAAAAAAAAGATTTTTTCCTTTCTTTCTGAAATGACAGATTTTTGAGAAAGTCTGGCCTTTCCCCCAAGCCACTGCCATTTCCAGCCCACAGCTCTGTGTGGCTCACACACTGAAGGCGTCAGCGGCTCAAGGCTGCAGCGTCCAACCTTCCACAACAGCCCACTGAGCTACTGTGAGTTGAACTGTGTCCCCTGAAAAGAGATGTCCAAGTCTGAACCCCTGATCCCTGTGTCTGTGACCTTATTTGGACTCAGGGTCTTTGCAGATGTCGTGAAGATAAGGTCCAACGAGAGTAGGGTGGGGCCTGATCACTGGCTGGTGTCCTTAAAGAAAATCGAAATTTGGACAGACACTGGACACATGTCCTTGGCCACATGGCAACGGAGGCAGAAATTGGAGTGATGTATCTTTAAGTCAAGGAATGCCAAGGATTACAGGCACCCTCCGGGGGCTGGAAGAGAAGGGGAGGGCCCTCCATCAGGGCCTCCAGAGGGAGCAGGGCCCTGCCAAACCCTCAATTTCAGACTTCCGGCCTCCGGAGCTGGGAGAGAACACATTTCCGTTGTTTTAAGCCACGTAGTTTGTGGTCGTTTGTCACGGTGGCCCGAGGAAACTGACACACTGATGTCTGTGGCTCTTGCATTGGAATCAGGTGTCTTCGCACGACCCTGTACACGGCGAACTCTCTTAAAAGTTCTGACTGCATTGCATGGTTGGAAGCGAGGGAGAAGTTGCTCTGGCCAGCGGCCTTGACATCCGCAGGTTTCCTCCCCTGGTGGCCAGACGGAAGGCACGACCAGGCAAGAGGTTGGTGTCCCAGTGAAGAATGAGACGAGGAAGTGACGGCAGAGGTGACAGGAGGTCCCAGGTTTCACTTTCTTTGCTAGTGTCTGGTTTGCATCCTTACAATGAGAACGTAATCACGCAGTTGCTTGGTGATTAAAAAGTAACACAAGAAAGTCTTAAAAAGAAAAACAAAGAGTAGCTACATCCAGGGGAAATGGGCAGGTAACCAGTGCGGTTGTACCTTCCTTCTCAGCAGCTGAGCTGGGCGAGGTCTGTCCTCACAGGGTAAAGGTGGTGGCTGAGCGCTGAGACTCTGGGTTGGAGAAGCAGACCGCTTTTCCTGATCCTGAAGCTGAAAGCGCCCAGGAGGGAAAAGGAGAGGGAAGTAAACATAGGTTTTGGTAGTGCCAAGGTCGCATGGGTTGGAGTTGAGTTCCCTTCCTTGAATCACAGCCCCAGGCCCTGGCTGGACCTCTGTCATGGGCTTCTCCAGGCTGGCCTGGGGTTCATGTGACTGGGCACCAGTTGGTCTCCCTCCCTGACTTTTGGGTGGATTGGGACAGAGACTATATAGCTTAGCTTTGTATCACACCATAACCGAGCCCACCAACTGCGGCACTGGCATTCCATACACATTTGTTCAATTAAACTCTGTGTGGTTGAATTCAAGTCCTAGGTGCAGACGTGTAAAATATCTTATCCTTCGATAAGATGAAATTTGCAACTTCGTCTCACTTTTAAACTTTGTGAAGTTTGAAAAAGAGTGAAATTTGAAAAGCACAGGAATAGGTAGACCGAAAACCACTTTCAGATCAGAAACTGGACAACCTGGGTAATTGTATTAGTCAGAAGCAGAACACACAGAGCGTGTGTGTGCAGTTAGATAAAAGAGAGATTTATTTTAAGGGGGTGGCTCACGTGACTCTGGTGACCTGGTGACCTGGTAAGTCCAAAATCAGTAGGTTAGGCCAGCAGGCTGGAGACTCAGAAAAGAGTTATACTTTGAGTCCAAAAGTTGTCTCCTGACAAAACCCTTCTTGTTCATGGATGTCAGTCTTTGTTTTGTGGGGCCTTCTCCTGATTAGGCAGGGCCCACCCACACTGCAGACGGTCATCTGCTTTACTCAAAACCCAAAGAATAACGTTTGACCAGCGATCAGGGCATCTTGGCCCAATTGAGTCAACAAGCAGAATGAACTATCACAGAGATTGCCGGGATCACCGTTTATCATTGGATGCGCCCTTGCCGGTTGGGGCAGAATAAGTGGCTCTTGGCTGTCCTGTACATGGCTGGATGTTTAACATCCTTAATCCCTGCCTAGTCAAGACCCCTGGTGTCCCCATCATTGTGACTCTCAAACCTGAACGCCCTCTCTGGGCTGGTCGTGCCTGACTGGGATGGGGAAGCACTGATCCAGATGGGCCGACTCAGTGCTCATGTTGCCCGGATGTTGGCAACACTGAAATGACCCAGGTGGGCTTCCTGGGTCTGGATATTCAGACCTCCCACAGACACGGCCATCCGCTAATCTGGGATGGGCAAAGTTTCCCTGTAAAGGGCCAAAGAGTATTTGGAACGCTATGGTCTCTGTGAGAGCAACTCAGCCCTGCAGTGGCAGGGCAAAGTCAGTTGTGGCTAATGCACAAATAAAGGACGCGGCTGCTTTCTGTTAAAACTTGACTTATGTATACCAAAATTCAAATTCCACATGCTTTCTCACGTGATAAAATATTACCCTTCTTTTGACTTTTTTCTGCCCTGACCAGTGTGGCTCAGTTGGTTGGGGATCATCCTGCAAAGCATAAGGTCTCCGGTTCAATTCCCCATCAGGGCACAGGTCTGGGTGGCAGGTTCGGTCCCCAGACAGAGCACACACAAGAGAAGACTGATCAATGTTTTTCTCCCACGTCACATTCCTGTCTCTCTCTTTCTCCCACTCTCCCCCTCCTCTAAAAATAAACAAATAAAATCTTTTTAAAATAAAATGAAATAAAATATAAAACCCACCCAGGCCAATGGGGTTCAGTTAGTTGGAACACTGTCCTGTAACTGAAAGGCTGCAGGTTTGATTCCCTTGGGGTACATGCAAGAGGAAACCAGTAGGTGCTTCTCTCTTGAATCGATGTTTCTCTCTCTCCCTTCCTCTCTCCCTGTCTCTCTAAAAGAGCAATGGAAAAAATGTCCTCGGGTAAGGGTGATAAAAGTAAAATATAAAAACCATCCTCAGCTTGCAGACAGTCTATACTAACTCTCTTACTTTCCATCCCCCATAAACTCACTGCATGTTCAGCTAATAATTGAACAAAGGCTTGAATCACTGTTCATTGAATTGAACCAAATGTGATTTAAACAAACACAGTAATTTTTTTTATCAGCAAAAGCTTTTTGGAATTTAAATCTTATAGAAACCCCAATGTTTGGAACAAACAGTATTTTATCTGTAAAATTTTATTTTACGGGTTCAAATGGATAACATTTGTGTATTTTGATGAATACGAAAATCAAGGGGAAGTTCCAGATGGCCGCGTCAAGACGCTCTTTGATTAAACTGTCCAGATGCTTTGAAAGAGGAGAGGGAAGGAAGTTTCTGTTCCAAAGCAGAACCACTGACGTATGTAACAGTAATTTATATTCTTATTCATAAAGATAGAAGTCAGACAAGAAGCATCAAAAACTCACAATACATGACAGATAGAACGATGGGGCGTGTCACCAGGTGCTTTCACACAACGGCATCTTATGGCTGGGACAGGGGCGGGCTGGAGCTATGCTCCCACAGTTTTACGGCAGTGGATAAAGCAAATCTGAATTTTGTAAAAGATCCATGCAGGAGACACAAACTTCCTAGCCACTAGCATATTAAAAAAAAAAAAAAAAAGGCAAATTCCCTCAAAGAAACGCTGGAGGAAGCTTGATTTCCAGGTGGGCACAGAGGGGAAGCAAGAGGAGGCCCAGTTCAACACGCAGGAGACCCCGGTGGATGAATGGTTAGTGTGGTTTTGAGCATCTGAATATTTATGATGTTTTTATTATAGTTTTTCCATTAGAATTTTTAATTTTTAAAATTGTAATAAAATATAACATGAAACTTGTCAATTTAACTATTTTTAAGCATAAAATTCAGTGACATTAAATGCATCCCTATTGTTCTTTTCCATCATCCCAAACAGAAACTCTGCATTCATTAAAAAATGGCTATTTCTCCCTCCCTAACCTCCTACAACGGCCCCCCTGCTTTCTGTCTCTATGAATTTGACTATTCTAGGTAGCCCACAGATGTGGAAGCATTCGGTATTTGTCCTTTTGTGATTGGCTTACATTAAGGTTACTTAAAGTGAGTAACTTATGTTTTCAAGGTTCCTCTATCAGAACTGCATTCCTTTTTAAGCCTTAATAATATTCCATTCTATGTGTAGATCACATTGTTTATTCAGCTATTGATGGGCATTTGGGCATCTCTACCTTTTGGCTCCTGCCAAGAGGAACACTGAAGTTCAAGGTGTTGCTGTTTTGAGTCCCTGCTTTCAGTTTTTCAGGCTGTATATTCAGGAGAAGAACTGCTTGACCTTGTAATAGTTCTGTGTTTAGTTTTTTGAGGAATCTCCATGCACAGTGTTCCACAGTGGCTGTGCACACCGGCAGCGCCCAAGGGTTCCAACTTCGCCACATCCTCACCAACAACTGTACTTTGTTTTATTTGTCGATAAAATAGCCTCCCTAATGGGTGTGAGTTGGAAACCATTTTTAATGAGGTTTGAGTTGAGCACTTTTAGCCACTGAAGAAGCATCTTCACATTGCTTTAGTTTCCATGGATCAGTCTGGAAGCTGGAGATGGGCTTTTCCCCCATTTCAGAGTTTGTGCTTTAAGAGTAAACCTTCCCCGACTTCGCTCTAAGAAGTGAGAGGGGTGATTGATTTCAAGCTGGAGGTGAAACCAGGAGAGGAAACAGATATTTCCATGCAGGGACTGGTGTTCATAGCCCAGGTAGGAACCAGCCACCCCCTGGTTAGGACCAGGCTAAAAGAGAAATCATTCCAGTCCCTTCTCTCTGTCCCCCAAACAACCACAATCAGTAAGCCTTTATTTGCCTGATCTCCCTTCCGGGGCCCAGTTCCAACACTACAAGAGATTACCCCAGTTTAGAACATTTTAACTCAGTAGCAGTCTCAGGTCACTGGGGGTTAATTCAGGCAGACCCCTCTATGAGCCAATCAGAAGTCATCACTGCTTCTGGGGAAATTTGTAGTGGGTCCTGGGAACACCTGCAGTGGACTGTCTGCAGGCTTTCTCCCCTCGCTCCACTGCTCAGTGACTTTAAGCCACCTCCAAACTGGTGGCCCCCACCCCACAGTCACAGCTGACGTTCCCCTTTCCCACACCCCTAGGAGAGCTATGGGCTTCTACTCCAAGGGAGGAGCAGAATTCCCTCCAAATGGCCTAAGTGGTGATAGCTCCTTTGGCCTCCCAAGTGTGGCTCCTGCCTCTGTCAGGAACTTGTATCAAACACTCTAGGGGCCAGACTGAGGGGTTTGCTTGTCTGATACCTTCTTGCCTCCCACTTGCAGCCTGGCTCACCCATGGAGATGCAGGGGAATGGGTGCCCCTATCTCAGGATGAGTTCGTTCCCCACATCCCCAGGCTCCCTCTCTTTTCCCAGCCACAGAGGGCTCATGGTCCCTTCTTCATTCTGGAGGATGTTCTAGTGCCCAGGGAGCAAGATGTTGAGGTCTCAAAGGTCCCCCTAGATATGCCTGAGGGGCTTGAGGCCTCAGACAAGGGTCCTGGTATGTCAGTTAGGATGCATTGGGCTGCAAGTAACTGATAATCCCACCTCAACACAAAGAAAAGCATGTTCTCTTGCTGGAGCAGACATGCTGAGGGAGTCCACTTCCACAGCAGGTTTATCCCGTGGCTCAATAATGTCTTCAGGAACTCAGTTGCCTCCATCTTTCTACCACCATCCTCAGCATGTGGCGTGGTCCCCAGGGCAGCTCCTAAGGTGCCAGCTTGTGGCCCCACTCCAGAAATCACATCCAGACACTGTGATATTCAAAAGGCAGCTCTATCTCCTTCATTCCTCAAGTTAAGAGCAAATAAGCTTTATCCAGCAGCTGGGCCCCTGAACATCCCCTTAAACCTCATTGGCTCTGAGTTCATTCGACACAGAGGTATGTGAAGTAAAATTATGGAGGTTTCCTTTGCCGCCCTCCCTGGTCTCACTGGCCACCAGAAGGAAACGCTGTCTCTGTTTTGGTGTGACCTCTTCTTGTCCCCTCTAGGCCTTTGCACACAAGCATATGTTCATACACACAGTGGCGCTTTGCTTTAATTTTCATGTAGGTAGTATTTGGTTCTGCTACTGGCATTCTCCACTTAGCTCCCAGGGCTTACAGATCCCCTTCATTTACTTCAGTGGTTGAATATTGCCCCACAGAGTGGACAGTCCATCACTTTGCCTTCTAACTAGCTTTTCAGTCCTGTGCCTTATTCCCCTAGCTGGACGCTAAACATCCTGAGGGCATAGCTCTCCATCCTCAAACACTTAATACAGTATATACCTACCAGGTGAGTCAATTAATAGTCATTGCTGGGAAGAGTCTGTCTCCCTTTTCACACACGTGCTGTTTCAGCACTTCTGAGCGATGGGGAGCCCTTCTCTGAGCCAGCATTAGAGACGCCGCACCGCAGTCTATCAGTCTGCGGCTCTTTTGTCTGTTGACCCAGTGACGAGTCAACCTACTAGCAAGGGAGACTTGGTTGCTATCCACTGTTCCTTTGGCGATGTTTTCTGGGTTCAGGACAGTGCACCACCTCCGTCTCCCTGAGCACGCTGTCAATTCAGAGAGCCTGGGCTACGTGCAAAGTTGTCTTATTGTTCGGCTCACGTAGGAGCATGGGGGCAGAATTATTAACAGCCTGTGCTTCCTGGAGAACCATTTCAAGAGCTACTAATAGTGTTCACAGGCTGTGGGGCTGGGACAGCTACCCAGATGCCTAGACACACAGTATTAATAACCCTTTCCAGGTTTCTTGAGACAGACACTACATAAAGTAGATTACAACTGAATCTATTCTAGACCCTTTGGTGGGGAGAAATCACTTCAATATGCGGCCATCACCTCAGAACAGACCAACCAAGTTTAGGACAATCACTCTGTAAGCAGATGCTGGCCTTCAGACCTGCTGATAGCATCCGCAAATATCATCTCAGGCCTTGGTGGGCTCCTTGTACTTCTGAATCTGCTGAGCTTCCTGTAGTAGCCGAAAAAATTACCATTGCGAAGGAGCAAACACCTGCCTCCCAGATGTGTTCTTTGCATTGGGCAGGACTCTCAAAACTTGGACCTCGACAGGAAACCTGGAATGAAGAAAGGAAACCGAGCAATAGACATGAGACTGAAATTAGTTTATGTCCCTCGGCTGATAACACACAAGGGGAAACTTTTCGATCAATCATTTTAATTAACATTGATGATGAACACTCTGGTCCCGACCAGACTTAGTAACTAAGAAGTCTACAACTGAACTGGGAAATCAGGGGATCCACACATGAGAAACCGGGAGATAGGTGATCAAGACTGTGAATGCCTGTGACGGGTTCAGAGGGAGGATCCATGGTGCTTCTAGTCAGGACACCTGCCTCGCTCCCTGGGGCCTGCAAGGACCGTGCTGGACCCAACCTGTTCACTGCCCGGAAACATAGCTGTTCTGCCGGGAAGCCGCCCGCATGGCTTTGCTGTTTGCTGTCTTGCACGTCTTCACACATATCCTCCTCTGTTGGTGGGGGAAGGTTCCCTACCTGCCTTCTTGTTTCTGTCGCCTCCCTTACCAGGAAATAGCCTTGACCATTACAGACCTTGAAGACCCTACTTCTTCTTTCCTCACCCTATTTTGTTGAGAATAACACTGCTAACAAGATAAAGGCAGAATCGGGAGAAAACCTAGACGACCTCCTGTTGAGACAGAGAGGAAGGTTGGGAACAAGGAGGTCAGGTCCTGCCTGGGGGATTTGGCTGGGGGTGGCCGAGCGGGCTCCACCCCCTGCTCCGGCACTGGGTGTCCCCTGTGCGCCCCCGTGAGTGTTCCTGGAGATGACTTTTTTTTCAGGCCAGCATTGCAGTCTATGCCTTCAGACCATGCGACTCCAAAGGGAAAGATAAAACCTTCCCGGCAACTTGGCATCATTTTCTTTCTTCTTTTCACTACAGAATAGTGTGTTTTCATTGGTCATTAAAGAGGGTCGAAACGGTCCGGGAGAAACGGGCTTTCCTTCCCTCCAAGCCTGGCTCTCTCGGAGCAGCAGGCCGGGCAGGGCCGCGGGGCTCACGGTCTGGCCCGCTTCAGTGTCTCCTGTGCTTCTCTCCCAGGGGGAGCGCGGCGCTGCAGTCCGGACGCCGGCCGAGGAGCCGGCCCCTGCTCGAGCCCCGGCCTCTGCTCCCCGACTGACACCGCGACCACCGGGCCCAGCCGAGCCACATGGCCGCGCGCTTTCCTGATGCATGAGGTGGGTAGAGTGCTTTCCTCCAAACCGAGAGCTCCGAGGGGTTCACCAGTTAAAATCCGCAAACATGTGTCATGATAGTTATTATTCCAGTTTCGAGCTGAAACCGGACTGGCCAAAAGGAAAGAAAATACCGGCGCTGCCCCGGCCAGCAGGGACCTTGGCTTTTCCGGTATTTCCAGTCCGGCTGGCGGGGGCCTGTCCCGGGCAGCCCCGGGGCGGCTGCGCCCTCACGTCGGAGGGCGAGGGGCCCCCCCGAATCGAAACCGGGCTCTGGGTGTGTATCAAAGGCTGCGCGTCCCCTGTGAGACCCCCAGGGACGGGGACCGGCGCGTCTACCCCACGGCCCCAACCCTGCTGTTCTTCGGAGACTGCCGGGCAGCGCAGGTGATCGGCACACACGCTTCCAGTTTCTGGGGGGTAGCTGCACAATTCGGGCCTCCGGGGAGTAGCTGCCGTTTTCACTAGAGAACCTCCGGACGTCCGAGGCGGCAGTGAGAGGGCGCCTCCGTCTGGTCCGGCCGCCCGCACCAGTTCCTGCCCCCAGTGCCAACCACCGTGTCTTTTCCACGGAGGACCCGCCTCACGTACCTCAGCCAACCCGCCAGCCCCCTTCCTCTGGGCCTAAAGAAGTCCATCCCACCCCGACTCCTGCTTCCATGCGGAAAACAGCTGCCACACTTCCACCCGGCTCCTCCTCGGCCGGAAAAGAGAACACACGTCCTCCTCCCTGTGGGCTTCCGGTCGGGGCTTCCGCCTCCTTCCAAGATGGCCGACACCGGAAGTGCCCACCGCGCAACCTCCGCCGCACCGCAACCTCCATCGCAGCCGTTGCGCGAGGGCTTTTCCCCGGTCCGTCAGCCAGGCAGGACGTAACACAGCGAGGTCTGCAGCCGCGCCTAGGCCCGGGTTGAGACAGGATAGTGCTCTTTACACGGGTGCTGTTTAAATATGTGTTCAATATTTACTTAGCGGAAGGGCTAAGTACTCTAAATAAATAAAGGAAGGGCCCAAAGGAAGAAAGGCCTGGCAGTGGGGTGGGGGAGCAGCCTCCATCTCTCCCCCATCTCCGGAGACTTCATTTCTGCCCCCAAGTTTGCAGTCTCCTCTCAGCAATGCAGAAGCCCCACCGGAAAGGGCACCCTCCTGTCTCCGAAGGCAATGCCCTGGTGACGCTCTCGGAACCCGTCCTTCCAGGCCTTCCCTCTCCGTCGAGATTTCCTCCAGGGAAGTACTTAAAAGACCAAGGTCTCCGGTTCTTGCAACCAGAGCCGACGCAGCCCTTCAGCTGGACCGCCTGGTGAAAGGAAATGGGTTTTCTTTTTGAGTGCACTAGGCGCCCGAGCACTGTGGCGCTCTTGTACCGCGTGGCTCTGTGCCTGCGTGGCCCCTACCCACCTGGCCTCCCGGGGCCTCCTGAGAAGGCTGTGACTTAGGAGGTGCATGGCAGTTAGGAAAGATTAATTCTGGCTTCTGCCTTGTCACCCGGGAGCTGCCTCTGGGTTCCTTCCCCCAGAACCTCTGGGTTCCGGAAAGACTCCTTAAAAAAAACTCGAATCTCGTGGACCACTGCTTTTTTTGTACGATGCTAGAAATAGAGAATTACTAGCAATGAAAATATACAAAATACCAGCCCTATTTCTTTTTATGAGATTTAACCGACCCAATTAATATGTTACTTTGTTATCGAAATTTTGAAGGTTACTCTCCGTTTCTGTTCTCATTAGAGATCGGGAACAGGGTGAGTAGCAATGCACTCTGCACATCGAAAGCTTCTGCGGGCTTCCTCGACCCCAAAGCCTGTCATTTTGCTGGGAGAGATTCTCATCCAGTCGGGAGAGTGGTCAGGTTTCCAGCCCAGAGGCCCCGATCAGTCCCCAGGGTTAATACTGAGTTTGGGTTTAAGTTCAGGGCCTGTGCGACTGACCCCAGATCCCCTTCACAACCAGCTTTTCCTATTGTGAGATGGGAACTCATTTGTGCAGGTCGTGTGACCTGCTGTCTTCAAATTGTGAGACAATATATTCTCTCCTTTAGGTTTTATTTTTATTTGATTTTAGTCAAACATCAACCTTATTATTATTACCTTTTCTCTACAACTGCAGACAAAATGTGGAATCTGGGGGTGTGGATAAAAGGGAAGAAATAGTATTTTTTCTATTGCATCAACCACTAAAATATTTCAATTCACTTTTTTAATAACTTATGCTTTTTGAGATACTTTGGGTAGGCCTTAATATAAGAAAAATAATGAGCAATAACTCCTGGTAATAGGAGACTTTTTAAGTCTTTTGTCTTTAAAAGGAGCAGACCATTTCAACTTTAAATACGTGGAGAAAATCAGTTTTCAAATTTCCTTTTGGAACCTGAACAGCAGGTCACAGTGGCATCTAGTGGACGTTAGTAATTTAACAGTCGGAGTGGACTAGGCAGAAAATGAAGACAGTGATTTTTAAGTACTGAATTTCATCAAATACAAGGCTCAGATTTTTTTCCTGTTTTGACTGTTCTTTAAATTGCAGCGTGGCTTGTAATATATGGCATGTTGTAGTTTAACTGTTTTCTTCCCTAGTGATACTTTGTCTTACAATTGTTGGCATCTTAGTATCATCAAAATATGATTTCTGATACTACTTTTGTAAGATGTTCATTCAGGCACTCTTTATTTACTGGTCTTCCACTTCATATCTGCATCTTACTGACTCATTGCATTTTATATATGTTGCACATATTATAATGCATTATTTTCAAGGGTCTTAATTATATTGCATAAAGTAGATCTTTTTCCTCTATAACACGTAAATGCATTGATATCAATCAGCCCTAACCCCATGAATTAAAAGTCTGTTACTGCTGAGACTCAGTGGCTCTCAACACTGGCTACAGGTCAGCAGCACCTGTGGAGTTTTTTAAAGTCTTCTCAGATCTGGTCTAACTGGTCTAGGCATGGTACCCACACATTAGGAATTTTTAGAAGCTTCCCAAGCTTTTAAATTCTAATGTGCAGCTTCAGTTGAGAACTGTTTCCTTCATTCAAGTCAGAGGACTTCAAGATTATATGGGATTTTTTAATTGTTGAGAAATATTAAGCTTTTTGTTGTATAGTGAACAACTTTGCTTCTTATAATGATCATAATTATGAACACAAAGAAGCTCTACTTCGTAAAGCAATCGTGGGCAGCACTGAAACTGTGATAGGGAAGAAAATCGTTTTCCCCGAAGTCATCATCGCTCGGTGTGTCACTGTGTGATGCACAACCCGCCCTGGATTCTTGCACTCTCGCACACAATGCCATTTGAAGTGAGCACCCCGATGAGATCAGGAATGCTGTTGAAGCATGAAACTGTGGCTATAAAATTTACAAGATGCCCCAGTAATGTGCCTTGAACATACCATAACCCTCTCAAGGAATGTCTGTCCACTAAGGAAAAAAATTAGAAGATACCATTTCCTTGGAATCCTCTTTCCTTGGCTGAGAGTGAACTCTGCTAATTCAGGGACTGACCCCTAAGCATACTACAAGGATGGTATAATTGCTCTTGACCTTCTGGCTAGTGCAGCAGTAGAATGTGATACCTCGTCAGACAGCAGCAGGGATCAGAGTAGTATTTCATGGGCGACGGCTTGGAGAAGAAAGGACCCGTTCAGTTCTGGGCCCTACCACTTGCGAACTTTGTAACCTTGTGCAAGTTACTTGACAAATCTCTCATTCCCCAATATGTACACTTGGGGTCCCAACACCAGGTCGGGCTGTCCCGGGTCTCAGTTAGCCTATACAAACACAGGAGTCTCGATGGACAGCCAGCAATGACAGAAACTCACCGTGGTTGGTGGGCCGGTCATGTCTTCTTCCTGCTTTCAGCTCATCTTGGAAAGTCGGGAGGTGGTGTTTTCTGGCATATTCAAGGCAGATAAACCATTAACCCCTTCCAGCCTGCCTCCCTCAGCCCCTGCAACTGTGGATGCAAAGTTGAGGCCTGGGATCTGTGTTTAAAAAATAGCTTAGCCCCATTTGGGTTCCTTGGAATTAATCAATAACAGGGCTTTTTAAATTCATAAGACTTTCTTTTTTTTCTATTCAGTGCTCTTATAGCTGAGTAACAATGTCCTAAAATATTCTCACTTCAGACTTTCTCTTTCCACCAAAAACAACCCTTATGCAGAGCCAGCAACTGGCTGGGCGTCTGCCGTGTGTCCCTTGTAGAGAGAACCATGGGTCCTTTGACTAAGGCCCAGGCTGCTGTGAAGAGAGACTAACAGCCTGTGATCACCATTGATCAATTACAGTGGTGACCCTGCAGGACAGCAGGGCCACGTGCACGTCAACAGGGCAGAAAAATGGAAGAGGGTCCCCAGGGAGGAAACACGGGGGGGCCAGGCCGTTCCCTAAAGCTCAGAAGAACCAGTGCGGTTTCACTGGTCTCAGCCCCAAGCGTCCCAGGTTTCACCCAACACCACCCCGCAGAGCACGGCCCAGGGTCGGATGACAGTGGCCATCTGCCAAAGGTCCTCACTAAGTTCCGATTGGATCTTACTCCGTTTCTACCACCCACACTAGTGACTCAGTCGTGCCTCTCACTTTCATAAAGAAGAAACGTGACAGGGACAGAAACTCCCAACAGCACCGGTCACTCTAAACCGGCAACTCGCCTCACTTTTCATTTTGCCGATGTACCCGGGGCAGATAGACCTCATGCAAACAGTGGTGGCCTCAGGTGCACCCCTTGGCTAAACCACTGTTCTTTCCTTCTTCGAAGCAAGGAAGAAGGTCCAGGCAGATAGGCCATCACCAAACAGAGAGCACACGTGCCCCCGAGAAGCCGTGGCGCTGACATGCCATCCCCACCTGTTAGCTGGCCACCTTGGGCTACTCATAAGCTCTCTGAGTTTGTTTGCTCGTCACTGAGTGGGACCTAAGAATTCCCAGCGCACAGTGCGCAGGTTTTCGTGGGGACCGAGTGAAGCAACAGTGCTGTCTCTGGCACGGTGACGAGGATCAGCATGAAAATGGAACGTGAGCCCACCGCATTTGAACTTGAGAGTAAGCATTTGAGAGGGGTCAGTAATTAGCTACTGAAAGGTAGTTGAGAAAAAAAGGAAATGCGTAAGCCAGAAAGAGCTTAAAAAATGGAATATATCTCCTCCCTGGAAAACGATCCTTCAGACCCTGTTGTAGGTCAGGTGGAGCTGGGTGGGTCACCCCGTCCCAGGTGTCACTGTGCGGCAGCAGAGGTAGAGACCCAACCTGAGCTCAGGGCAGCTCCAGGCCAAGAAGGCAGTGCCAGAGAGCTCCATGCAGCCTGCACCCCGTGTTTCCTTTCCTTTGCCCACCCCCGATTTCTGTTAGGCCTGGTGCTGGCTCCTAGACAGGGGCCGTGTGCTAACTTGAAATGAATAGGCTAAAAAGCGGGAACTGAGCAGCTAAGCCAAGTCAAACACCGCAGTGAAAACCTATCCCGAGTTGCCCGGAGGTGTTCCCAAAAGCAAAGCAAACATTGCACATGAACAGCATGCTGTAATTCTCCACCTGGGGGCACCCACGTGGGGACACATGGAGGCTGCGTGGGGCTGGGGTAGTCGCCTGGGCTCCGCACTGCTCATGGGGTCATTTGGGAGACCCCCGGGACCCCCCATCGGCCCCCATTTTGTGAGGCCACAGCTCTGTCTCAGAGACCCCGGCTGCCTTTGAGGCCGCTGATCACCTAGGAAGCAATAAATCACATCTGGCTTTGCCCGGCTGGCTCCGGAGCTACAACAAGTCACCAGCTTGTCTTCAGCTCCAGCAGCCCGTCTAGAATCAATATTTATTGTCCACGTGTCCAGATCCGTGATTTTCAACTTCTCCACGCTAAGATTCACCTGGGTTGGGGCCAGGCTAACATAACAACACAACTTCCCAGACCCACCTCCTCCAACTCTGATGCAATGGCTCTAGGCGGGACTCTGGAAACAGCTTTGTCTCTCTCTCTCTTTCTTAAACTTTGTTTTCTGATTACAGCTTACATTCAATATTATTTTGTGTTCGTTTCAGGTGCACAGCGTAGTGGTTTGACAATCCCATGCTTTACAAAGTGATCCCCGATATTCCCAGCACCCACCTGGCACCACATGTAGTTATTACAGTGTTACCAACTACGTGCCCTGTGCTGGAGTTTACATCCCCGTGGCTATTCTGTAATTGTCAATCCGTACTTCTCAATCTCTTCGCCTTTCTCACTCAGCCCCCATCCCCCCCACCCCACTCTGGCAGCCATCAGTCTGTTCTTGTCTGTGAGGCTGTTTCTGTTTTCTGTGCTCATTTATTTTGCTCTTTAGATTCCACATGTAAGTGAAATCACCCAGCATTTATCTTTCTCTGACTGACTTATAATACCCTCTAGGTCCATCCACACTGTTGCAAATAAGATTTCATTCTTTTCAGAAACAGTTTAGCTTTTATTATGTTCTTTCCATTAATGTTTATCACTCTTAAGACTCCATTCTTTTTTTTGTGACCGAGTAATATTCCATTGTATATATGTACCACAGCTTTCTTATCCACTCATGTATCAATGGGCACTTGGGTTGCTTCCAGATCTTGATGATTGTAAATAATGCTGCGGTGAACACAGGGGTGCATGTATTCTTTCAAAGTAGTGTGTTGGGCTTCTTCAGATAAATACCCAGAAGTGGAATCACTAGGTCATAAGGCAGTTCCATTTTTAGTTTTTTGAGGTAACTCCGTGCTGCTCCCCACAGCGGCTGCCCCAGTCCGCGTTCCCGCCAACGGTGCACGAGGGCTCCCTTTTCTCCACGTCCTTGCCAGCACTTGTTTGTGGATTTATTGATGATGGCCATCCTGACGGGTATGAAGTGATATCTCATTGTGGTTTTAATTTGCATCTCTCTGATGATGAGTGATGTTGAGCATCTTTTCATCTGTCTTGCCTGTCTGTCCATCCTCTTTGGAGAAGTGTCTGTGTAGCTCCTCTGCCCATTTTTTAATCGGACCGTTTGGTTTTTTGGTGTTGAGTTCCTTATAAATTTTGGATATTAACCCCTGATTGGATGTATCATTGACAAATATCATCTCCTGTTCAGTGGGTTGTCTTTTCATTTTCTTGATGGTCTCCTTTGCTATACAAAAACTTCTCAGTTTGGATCCCTGGCTGATGTGGCTCAGTGGATTGAGCTCGGGCCTATGAAGCAAAGGGTCGAGGTTCGATTCCCAGTCAGGGCATATGCCTGGGTTCCAGGCCAGGTCCCCAATAGGGGGCATACGAGAGGCAACCACACATTGATGTTTCTCTCCCACTCTTCCTCCTTCCCTTCCCCTCTCTCTAAAAATAAATAAATGAAATATTTTTAATCTTAAAAAAAACTTTTTAGTTTGATATAGTCCCATTTGTTTATTTTTCGCTTGTCCAAGAAAATATATCAGAAAAAAATATCACTAAGAGAAATGTTAGAGATTTTGCTGCCTATGTTTTCTTTGAGTCTTATATTTAAGTCTTTAATCCATTTTGAGTTTATTCTTAACTGTGGTGTAAGGAGGTTGTCTAGTTTTATTTTTTTGCATATCTATCCAATTTTCCTGGCACCATTTATTAAACAGACTGTCTTTACCCCATTGTATGTTCTTGCCTCCTTTCTCAAGTATTGACCATATAGGCATGGGTTTATTTCTGGGCTCTCTGTTCTGTTTCATTGGTCTACGTGTTTGTTTCTATGCCAGTACCATGCTGTGTTGATTACTATAATCTTGTACTATAGTTTGATATCAGGTTGCATGATTCCTCCAACTTTGTTACTTCTCAAGATTGCTGTGGCTATTCAGTGTCTTTTGTGGTGGAACTTACCTTTAACAAATAACCCTACAGATGCTGAAACTGGCCAGCCTCAGGTCCCCATGAAACTCTAAATGCATATGAAACAACTAGATTCTAACACCTATTCACATAACACATTCAAAAGGGACCCAATCCCTAATGAGTAATTCTCTCTAGGAACCCAGGCCTCGAGAGCAAAATGGCTGCTTGTGCACATTTTAGCTAAAAACTTATTGCATGTTCTTACTCCCTGGGTTGCATCCCTGTGGGCAGAAACGCAGATCTGTCAGCATCGTGGCCATTAAAACCCCTAAAATCTAGTCGGGGGAATGGCTTGCGAGAGGGACACACCAGCCAAGTGAAGAGACGGCAAGGCATTCAGGGATGGAGGGACTTTTGCCATCGATAGCATCTCTCCCAGGGCTGGAACCAGACAGACGGCAGGGAATCCCATTCCACGGAACAAGCATGCGCTGAGACCTCCTGTGCCCTGGCCCAGTGACCCAGTGGACAGAAGCTGCCCTGTGAGGAGTGGGGCAGCTGGCCGGAGGGAGGAGGAGAAGGAAAAGAGCTGTCTGACCAGGCCATGGTGGACCAGGGCAGAGAAGGGTGCAGCTGAGGGTGGGGGTGGGAGCCTCATTAAGACTAGGGCATTGCCGGTTATGGGGTGGAGAGGGGGTTGAAAATTCAGGGAGGGTTTAGTCTTGATTAAATGGATTTCTTAGAGCATAATATCAAGGGAAGGGCTTCAGGAACAGATGAGAAGGCTGCCGGGAAGTTTTCCCAGCCAGAGTAGACCTCAGGGGAGGCTGGGCACTGCTGGGATTGAAATCGTGGATTCAACGTGTGTGGAGAATGGGGGGTGCTGAGTTGAAGGGTGTCCTCCACCCCCAAATTCCTGTCCTTCCTGGAACCTCACCGTGTGACCTCATTTGGAAACAAGGCCATTGCAGATATAATGAGCAGAGTTAAGATGAGGTCATATGGGAAGGAGGGAAGACTCTTAATCCAATGTGATGCTATTCTTGTAAGAAAAGGGGAGGAGACACAGACAGAGAAGGATGATGACAGCAACGCACATCCGGGGGATGAGTCTGCACCCAAGGAACTCCAAGGATTGCGGGCAGCCGCCGGGAGTGGGGAGGGAAGCCCGGACAGATTCCCCTGTGTGCCCCCAAGAAGGAACCAAACCGCCAATGCCTGCATTTTGGACATCTTCCCCTAAACAGTGAGAGACTCAGTGTCTGTTGTGTGAAGCCACTCGGTGTGTGCTTATGTGTCACAGCAGCTCCAGGGAGCGAATGCAGGGGGCTTGAGGAGACAGCGGGGGCTCGGCGGCTCCCCGCTCCTCACTGCCCATGTGCCTTCTATTCCCTGGTCTGTGTTGTCCCCAAACAGATCACCGTAGCCGCTTGGTAGAGGTTTCTGAGCCTTCTCCAGAAATTCAAGGTTTTTTCCTGATTATTAAATGTGCACCGAGTGATTGTGAAGAAGAGGCCTCGTGGTTCCAGTTCGGGGTTGGGTGTTGCAAGGAGAAGGTAGCACGCCCGCCTCTCCCCTCCGGGCTGCCGCCCCGGCTTCCCCTGTGGCTTCCGAGTGGGAGAGGACTGAAGACGGAAACTGTAGAGGCTGCTTTCCCGTGAGCGTCAGGGTTGCCTGGACCGCCAACTCTGCATGTGTCATGTCACTTACTTGCCATCACGGGTGTCCTCTCCCCCGACTCAGTGAAATTTCCTAAAAGCAGCCACACACAGTCTTTCCTCAGCCATGCTCCCCGAGACAGTGCACACCAGGAAAAATGGTGCCTCTTCCAGCCCTGGCCTGCCACCGCCGGTGGCTCCGTTGGTTGGAGCACCATCCTGCACACCAAAATGTTGCGGGTTCGACTCCTGGTCAGGGTGCATACAAGAGGCAACCGATCAATATTTCTCTCCCACATCAGTGTCTTTCCCCCTCCTCATTTCTCTCCCTCTAAAATCAATAAAAACCTACACTCAGGTGAGGATTTTTTTTTAAAGGGTGCCTCATCCAGGTAGACAGATTGTAAAAGGACACCCCTGTCTGGACAGCTGAATTACAACAAGTGCCCCTGCTGAGTGCTTTGATCAAAGGACCCGACCCCTCCAGTGGGGAGCAGGGCTTGGCCGGCTGAGTCCGGGCTGGATTTTGGCTCCCACAAGGCCCATGTTGCAAAGGGGTGACGCTAAGCCAACCTGGAGCAGGGGTCCATTTGATGACCTCTTCACTGGAGCTGAAGGACCCGGTGAAGGTGGGCTCCCACCCTTCTCTGGGCTCCTGTGCACACGTCTGTCCCTGGCTGGAGGGGAAGAGAGCTGTGCGACACTGTCTGTCTTACCTGAGTTCACACTCCCATCACCTGACACTGTGCTCAGTCGCAGCACACACGTGCCACAGGTTTGCCCAACTTAGATGCACGCATCCAACGTGAGACCGGAAATCTCTCTCTTCATTCAACTGGTCGGCTCCCCTGCAGGTATCTTTCCCATCGGTTCTTCCTTTGGTCTTCAACAGATGGATCCAGACAAGAGAAGTAAAAATCCAATTCCAGGAAGGAGGAAACGTCAAGCTCTTAATCCTCCAGGACCCGAGAAGAGAAAGTATTATTATTATCGTTTTGCTTTTCTCCTTTCTCTCCGCACACAGTTCTCATGGCTCACAAAAGCATCCCCTCCCTGTCAACAGTGTCACTCTGTGCTGTCACCACCAGTGGCTGAGGCCGAAGACTGACCACCACAAAGAAGCAACACTTCCATCCATTTCCTTCAGTGCAACCCTGGAAGCATTAAAGGAAATGAAACCACGGCCCCCGTGGGCCACCCACAATTGTGCCCTGGACTAACATCGTGTTGCTGGCAGCAGGTCAGGGAATCGGCTCCTAAATCAGCCCTTGGAGAGTGGATAACACAGGTGTCTCGAGGCAGTTGGGACCCAAGAGGGGGCCGTCAAGGTGAAAGACGTGCCCCACGAGAGAAACAACATCTCAGTTACATGGCGACGATGTAAGGACTGATTTCTCAGCCTCACTGTGGCTTTCCTGGGCCCCGGTCAGGCCTTTAAGGTGATTTGTGTGAAGCCTTTGAAGTTCGGTATTTTCAGAGCTCGAACTGGGCCTGCTTGAGTTTGCTGAAGGATAAGAGTTACTGGAGATACGAAAGATCCATTTGAAGGCCAGAGAAAAGAGAGCAGGCGTGGAGCCGCTTCCTGTTGGAAGGCAAAGCAAACCTGTGTTCCCTGCGGCTCTTTTCCTCCCTCCGCACCGGCTGGGAAGGAGCCCTGAGTGAGTGGGGGTATTTGCTCTTACGGATCCAGTCAGGCGGTTTACACTAGGAAGGGGGAGCCAGGGGCGCTTGGTGGGGTGCCCTGAATTCCCACCTGGTGGTTCTCAGCCTACAGGACTTTGCCCTCAGGAGAAAGGCTTCTCAATCACTTAGACTGAGCACAGTCCCGTAGAAACCTTGGTACCATCACGTGCTGTGTCTTAACCTGCTAGGACTGCCCCAGCAAAGTAGCAAAAATTGGGGGGGGGGAGTTCAATACTGGCATCTATTCTCTCATCATCCTGCAGGCTGAAAGTCAGAAATTAAGTTGTTGGCATGGCTACACTCTCTCTGAAGCTCCAGAGAGACTCCCCTGAACCTCTCCCAGCTTTTGATCCTTGCTGCCCACCTTTGGTGTCCCTTGGTTTGTGGAGTGTCATTCTTACTTCTCCTGTCTTCACACAGTCTTCCCTCTGTGTCTCCTGTGTGACTGTGTCTAAGGACACCGGTCACATTGGAGTAGGGCCCACCCATCTGGCCTCATTGTACCTTCGTCACCTCTTTAAAGGCCCCATCTCCAATTATAGCTATTTTGAGGTGCTGGGGTTTAGGACTTCAGCAGAGAGATTTGGGGTGTTGTACAGTTCAGCCCATAACCAACATCTTTCCATGCCAGGGTGGTGAGAACTCAGACTCACTTCTACCATGAAGGTGTGTGGGGGCCACAAAGCTTCTATAGTTCTCTTTCTCATGAGCCTCTCTTCCACAGCAACAGAGAGGAGACTTTAATTTGTCATTAATATTATCACCATCCTCTTTGATTGAAATATCACCTTGGATCAAAATAGGCCCCACTGGAGAAATATTCATTGGTAGAGTTCAACTCATCAGAGTTTCTCTCCTCCTGACCTTCTGATCCAAGATGGCAGCCAGAGCACAGGGAGGCTCGAGGTACCATGAAGAAAGAGTGGGATGCATGAGTTGGGTCTGCGTGGGGGCTCTTACATGTGACCACGTCACCTTGGAGCCCCACCCCCAAGGTCTAGTGGGATGCCCACTCCACCCCTGGCCGAGGTGAGGTCCATACATTGGTTCACACTTTGACTCTTAGCTGTATGCTAAACCTGATTTGGGGACATGTGAGGATCCCTGGGTCCTCTCCATGCTGCAGAGGAAAGCAGGCTTTAGGGAATGCTGACTGACCTCATCCATCCACCTTCCTGCCACCACCCACTCACCTCCATATTGGGATGGGGTTGTCTTCTCTAATGATTACAAACAGGGAGTGGAAGAAAGCCCCATTTTCCTTGGGGTCCCCTCAGGACATTCAGTTTGAGGCAAGTAGGATGAACACATGTGACCACTGGCTCCCACTTCCGGCCTCCCTTCTTGTCCTCATCCACCAGAGCTAGAAGCACGGTGCTTTCCCTCATTCCTCATGGCAGAAACTTGTGTGTGGTGTCCTGCGTTTCCTGGATTATAAGAGCATCAGAGTTCAGATCTCCGGGCCTGGATCTTTATATGGTAATAGAGCTCAAAGAACTTTGAAAACTTGCTCTTGCCAATGCCTGGCTTTCAAGAGCACTGTCTTGCTGAAAACGTATACTGGCTATCAGAAGCCAAAAACCTAGTATTTCCTGCTATTTCTCCTCCCTACCCTGCCTCCCAGGGCTGCCAGAAGAGCAGCCTTCTCTCCTCACAGACCCCCGCACTCAGTGGGGACTTTTAGGGTGACCTCCCCTCCTATGGAGCTGACCCTGAGACCAGAAGGAGGAGACCCAGGCCCCTGCTTGGCCTCTTACCAGCTGCTCACTCTGAGGACACTCTCTTTCCTCCTTGAGCCCAAGAGTCTCTGACTCTTCTTAGATGGCAGAAAAACAAAGAGAGAAAGAAAGAAAGAAAGAAAGAAAGAAAGAAAGAAAGAAAGAAAGAAAGAAAGAAAGAAAGAAAGAAAGAAAGAAAGAAAGAAAGAAAGAAAGAAAGAAAGAAAGAAAGAAAGAAAGAAAGAAAGAAAGAAAGAAAGAAAGAAAGAAAGAAAGAAAGAAAGAAAGAAAAAGGAAGGAAGGAAGGAAGGAAGGAAGGAAGGAAGGAAGGAAGGAAGGAAGGAAGGAAGGAAAGAAAGGAAGAAAGGAGGGAGGGAGGGAGGGAAGGAAGGAAGGAAGAAAGGGGAATAGAACAACTGTAACAGCATAATCAATAAAAAATAAATTTAAAAAAAAATTAAATAAATAAATAAACATGAATGTTGTCAAAAAAAGAAAGAAAGAGAAAACCACTGACTCAACAAATATTCCTTCAAGGTCAGTTCTGTCTTATTCCTGGACCTCGACTCCTAATTTAAGGGCCAAGAATTTGACCAAGTTCTTCTTGGTTCTCATATGGCCCAACCCAAACAGCTGCCAGCCAGAACAGGGCTGTGGGAGTTTCCTGTGGTTGCTGTAATAAATTGCCAGGAGGGAGGAAGCCTAAAACAACAGCTGTGGAGGCCAGAAGTCCAAAGGCAAGGTGTCCGTGGGGTCATATGCCCTCCGCAGGCTCTTCCTTGTGTCTCCCAGCCTCTGGCGACTGCCAGCACGCCTTAGCGTTCCTTGGTTTGTAGCTGCATCACTGCAATTTTTGTCTCCATCTTCACGTGACATTCTCTCCTGGGTCCCCTCTCCTCTCCTTATCAGGACACCAGCCATAGATTCGGGGCCCAAGCTAACCTGGCATGACCTCACCTTACCTTGGTTACTTCTGCAGAGACCCCGCTTCCAAAGATGATCACATTCCGAGGTTCCAGGCAGACATGAGTTTTCAGAGGAACAGTATTCAACCCACTACAGGAATTCACGGGTTAATTCTTCCTAATGTTGTTCTCACTGCCCTGATAAAAACCCCAAGCACAGAGTGGGTGCTCTGGAAGAGAACAGGGCCTCCCCACCCAGCCTCCCAGAACGCACCCTATTTATCTGAAGGTTGTATGTTTTCAGAACAGCCCTCCATACGGCAGCGGCTCCTGCAAACACTGACCGGCAACGTTTGCTCGGCTCACCCACACTCCCCCTTTCTGAAACGGCCCTCCCCACTCCCAGTCCTTTAGGACCATTTGCTTATTTGGTTATACCGCTCGCTTCTTGTTCCAAAAGGGATTTCAGGCAGAGGGTTTTTATTACCTTGTTCAATGGACACAGCAAGATCCTGTGGCACTGATGTTTTCTCCACAAACATCAATGTCTGCAAAACCAGCATGAAAAACCCAACGGCACTTGGAAATTGAAGTGACAGCGTTGGGTTTGATGCTGGGCCCCCTCTTACTTTCGTTAACTCATTGAACATCCACTCCGGTTCCGCTCTCACAAGCTGTGTGTGTTCTCTCTGATTTGGGGGATAACTTCTTTCTGGGGCAGGCCTCTAGCTGAGAAAACAGATTCCGGATGATTAGGAGCTGACCATAGAGATTCAAGCGCCTGGTTTTCGGGCACACATCTTAGAAGGGAGGCTGTGAGGATAGCCCAGCAAACCAGAAATGTACCTGCAGTCCACGCGACCTGAAGTAGTTTGCTTTGTCCTGAAAATGATGAAGGACACACGGCCTCCTAACTTAACGCCATGAGAGGAAGGTCTTTCTCCAACTCAAAGTTGCTGTCCTTTTTACCTTATTTACCGAGAATTAGAAAAATTGGGCCTTGCAGCTGTGCAAAGTCATCTCAGGAAAGAATGTACGCATCCGTCTCTATGTGTCTCCATGCACACGTTCACGTGTGTGTGAAGGGGGCGGGAACAGGAAGCAGCGGGGAGGGCACAAGCGGCCTCCAGACTTACCCAGTTTGGTGTCCAGAGCTTTTCCCTCCCAGTGGAAAGAGGCTGATGGTTCTGAGGGTGTCTCAGGAGCCTCTGAGTCCCTCATCCAGGCACTGCCCGATCTGCTGCAACCGAGGTGTTTTGTAGGTGATTAGGATAGAGCCCAGCGAAGGAATCCTGGTCCTCGAACTGTTATGAACAGAAGCTAGGACTGGGAGTGGAGAAGCGACTTCCAGAACATTGTGCCTGAGCGCCACACTGCTGGTCAGCGACCTTGGTGGCATGTTGCGGCAGGGCCTGCCCACAGAGTTCCACCCCGAAGCGGCTGGCTCTGGCAGCTGCCTCTTCTGACAGCTGGAGGGAGGGAGGGCCACTCTGAGCTGGCAGCTGCGGAGGACAGAGCTCGGGGCTCAGGTGGGAGGCCCACAGCGAGGCCCAGATCTTTCTGTGACCAGACGTGAGGGCCGGACGAGATACCTGGTGATGACAACAGCAGCCTCATTTGCGTTGTCTGGCTAAATCACAGCCTGTGTAAAAGTTCTTCATAAATTACAAGGCGGGAGGCCCCTGGAGGTGTGACTCGTGGCCTCTTCTGACCTTCTGTGGGTTCAGGGGAGTAGCAATCAGGTGGAGTCCAGGACAGGCTGGCCCTTGTCCAGGCTGGCAGATGGATGACCTGACATCCTCTTGGGCCCCACCTGGGGCGGCCCCTTTAAGAGCAGTGTGTTCTGCACGCATGCGTTTGTGTTAAAATGTGCAGAGCATCCAGCTTTCAAGTGTCCACCAGCTCGAAGCATCAAGTCTGTTGACATCGTGGCACAGCCACCGCCACCACCTGGCTCTGGGACTTTTTCGTCTTTCCAACTGAAACCCGATGCCCATTGAACACCAGCTCCCCATTTGTCCCCTTCCCTCAGCCCCTGGCACCGCCATCCTGCCGTCTGTCTCTGTGAGCGTGACTAGTCTAGACACCTGGTAGATAGAGACTCATGCAGCATTTGACTCTTGCTTATTTCTGTTAGCACAACGTCTTTGAGGTTCACCACGCTGCGGCACGTGTCCAAGTTGCGTTCTCTTTAAGGCTGAATGTGAGTCCAGGGTGCGGCCAGACCACATTTTTCTTGTCCATCCGTCCGTCAGCAGACACCTGGGCTGTCCCCACCTTCTTGCCGTTGGGAGCGATGCTGCTAAGGACACGGGTGTGCCGGCATCAGTGTGAGTCCCCACTCTCACAGCTTTTGATCTCTTTACATTTGAAGACATGATTTTTCAGTTGTCACTTTTTAGACGAGCCCTGGGAACCTTGGTTGGGAAGTTCCTGGTATCTGCCTCATCCAAAAGCAGAATCTTCCTGTGTCCAGAGCACAGAAGAGCAATTAGCAAATACAGGATCGTGTCAAAATGTCTGTTGCTGAGGCTGTTGTCGACTAAGTTATGGGCCCCAGACAAGCAAAGGTGAAGTCATATTTCACAGGCATGTCGTTCGAATTTCAGACCCTTCCTGCTCCTTACCAAATGAGCCGTGTTTAGTCAAAAACTGTCTGCCCTGACTGCGCCGAAGGAGCCCAAGCTGGACGAAGACACACAGAGCCTTTGGGAATAAAAGTGTAAACGGGGACCCGCTCAGTTCGTTTCCCCGCTGGCCCAGGGCTGGTTCTTTTGTCCATCGGGAGCCATGGGCCAGGGCCACAGGCCTGGGAGGGCTCACAGCTCAGCCAGGACAGGGTCAGTTGTCCCAGGGAAAGTCCAGATGAACGACAGTTGGACAAAAAGTCTTCAAAACATCACACTATGTCCACTTCACTCACTGTCAAATGGAGTATCCCTAAAAATACCACGGTGTATTTAAACAGCGCGGGATTTGCATTTTCTCTCAGTCGTATTCCCCGAGTAGATCCGCTGAGTGCCAAGACATTGATGGCGGTTTTATATTAAATGTGTTACTTGCTGCCAAATGACCCCAAAACCAAAATTATATACTTTATTCCAAAAACACCCCAGCATATAATTACAGAGCGTGTGGTTCCCTTTTACTACATATGTGTTTACTAAACAGAAGGGCTCGGCGTGGACCTGGGGTGACCCTGAACGAGAAGAGACGATCTTGCTCATGGTGGTGACTTCCAGGGATGAGACAGCAGGGCGCTGCCTGGCCTTGGGCTGCAGACGGACCCTCAGTGAAAGACATTTCACAGGCACTCCGAGCCCTGCTTGGAGCTCACTGCGCACCCAGGATGCGTCCTCCCTGCCGTCACCACGCACTGCCCGGAACACGGGGACGGGCTCTGGTCCATGTCCGGGGCACCTGGGTGCCACGGAAGGATCACAGCCCCAAGTCCCTGCCCTCGGGGCACCTCAGTGGAACTGATGGACATGAGACCGGGATGCACATGCAAGTCCAGTCACATGGTGGTTCTCAGCCATTCTGGTTTCAAATGGCCGGCAGCTGAAGGCATTTCCGGCACAGCCCAGGCCCCTGGCTGCCCTTAGGCGCTGTGTCTGAGCTTTCAGAAGGACTAGCCCCAGCCTGGTGGACTCTCAAGACAAACTCTCGTACATCCAAAAAGAAGCACCTTCTTCAGCGTGTCCATCATCTCCAGCTCATAGCAAAAAGCCCCTCGCTCCACAGGGTGCCGATGACCCACCTGGCTCCACACCCCCGCACAGACATCGCCGAACGGGCCCTATCTGCAGTGGTGGCCCCCCAAACCCCAAACATTTGTGCACGGGTCTGAATTCGCCAGCCTGCATCCACAGCCCGTGGCAACCTGCAGGTCAAGAAACTGAGTAGCTGTGAGGTCCGCCGTGAGTCTGCTGTCATCGCGGGAACGGGGCTGTTCGCTGGGGAACCCTGATCGGGGACCCAGAGGAGTGAGTAGGCACAGGTGGACCAGCACAGGGATCGCGGGCAGGCAGCCGGGAAGACCAGCAGCTGGCCTGCAATGCCAGCCAGGACAGTCACCAGAGGGTGTTTTCGGGAGGAGGTGACTGTGCACAGGTGCATCAGGCATTCCTCTGAAGTGCAGAAACAACACTTCTGGTTGGTCCTGAATGTCTGCCTGGGCCTCGCTGCCTCCTTCGGGCGCAGGGCAGTTAACTGCCCAGCAAATGACATGTGTGCTGTACACGGTAATTGTCTGGACACTCTTCTCTCAGACGCCCAGGTCCTGAAGCTTCCAGTCGGTGGAAGAAAGGAAGACAGGAGGGCAGAGCGTGCCTGCGGGGCCCGCATCCAGCCGGGTTCCAGTGGCCAGGGAGCCCATGAGGCCAACAGGACTCAGCGACCTCTGACCTCTGTGTGTGAGTCTGGGGCTGTCGTGGGTTGGGAGGGTTTGGGGTTGACAGTCATTTGTCTCAGGGCTGTGGGCAGGCGAGCATCCTCCCGGCAAAGTGGTCGCGTCCCTCTGCAGACAGGCACTGCGGCTGGGCCTGGGGGGCTGGGGACCCCAAGCAGCAGAGTGTGGCGGCAGCCGGGCTCCTGAGCAGCCTGGGAGGACAAGAGCCTGGACCCTGGGTGTTTGTGAGAACTCATCCATTGGCCAGACCCCCGACTGTGCGCAAGGACCGAATCTGGAGAGTGCTGTGAGGCCGCGTCATCTGGGTCAGCACCGCCTCCGCTGCCCTGTGAGTGGTCGGAGCTCCCAGACCTGGGAGCCTTGTCCTTCCCTCCCCCTCCACCATACCCCTCCCCCCAAAGCGCACATACATGCAAACTCACACTCTGGCGGGGGGAGAAGCGGGGGCAGAACGTGAAGGATCTCATTTAACAAGAGTGAAAAATGGTACTGAAGAGAGGAAATCCTGAGCCATCTGATACATGAGCTAATCCTCCAGCCACCTGGAGCCCCTCGTCCCCAGCAGCTGCCCTGGTCCGCACAGGACGGGCGCCGAGGCCAGGGCCTGCTGGGAGGGCTGCGGGCAAGTCAAAGGCGACCTGGATTAGTGTCCCGAGAGGGTCCCCAAGCCTTGGAGCCACTCAGGGCACTGGCTTTTGGCTGCCCTTTCCCACCAAGAAATTTAATTCCTGCAGTTTTTAAGGACAAAATCTCTTAATCACTCAGTTTAGCTTCTTAGTCTTGGGAACCAGAGGACATTTGTCCAGAGCATCCAGCTCTGGGTCCGGGCCCCACCCATGTGCCTGGGTCACCTCCGTGACCCCGGGAACTGACTGATCTGCACCGACGATAAAACTTCAGTGCACACACCTTGCCTCTGCCAGGTGTCCCCCCTTCAGGGCCGCCAGGTTTCACATGTGTTGTCTCAGCATCTTCTAGACGGGAAGCAGCTGTTGGGACGCAGACAGCCAGGGGGGTCCTGGAAGGCCGGGCCGTGTGCCCCAGATCAGTCGGACTGGAAGCCGGCCTCATTCCCGTCTGGCTCCAGCTGCTTTGCAAAAGTCTCTTACGCTTCCTGGGCTTTGCTTCTCAAGCCCCTCAGCGGAGAAATTGGTAAAAAGGAAGAGACCCAGATTTCTCTCTGGGGCCATAAAAACGTTACTATAAATATTTCCTGTTCTCCGGTTAGCTTTTTTTAAGATCAACTAAATCAAATGTTAATTTTTGTGTTTTAAATATCATTTTCCTGCATGCTGGCCGGTGTGGCTCAATTGGTTGGAGCATCGTCCTGTAAACCAAAAGGTCGTGGGTTCAATTCCTGGTCAGAGCACATAGGAAACATAGCCAATCAGTGTTTCTCTCCCTCTCCCTCCCTTTCTCTCTCTCTAAAATTAATAAATATGGCCTTGGGTGAGGATTAAAAAAAGATCTTTTTTTTTTTTTTTTGCTTAGATCAGAGAATGTCTTCCATGACACAGAAATGATGGCCTGTTTTCAAGGCTTCTGCCCGCATCCTGTTTAAAGTGCAGATGGTCAGTCTTGCCAGACGAGGAGCAATTCTTGGTGCTTTCGAACTCAATGCTCCTCTCTCTGCAGCCGCCCTCCCGGTCCCCACCCAGGGTCCTGGCACCATCTGAAGGGTGAGAGGCACCCAGGGCCACAGGCTTCCTACAGGGCACCCACAGCAGTGACACATGGGGACTTTTCCACTGGGAGCCATGGGCTGGGAGGGTGCCCAGGGCTTGAGCTAAGAGGCCCCCACCTGCTCAGACTCAGTGGAAGGAAAAGAGGGAGAAGTCTGGACCCCCTCACCTCATTCCTGTCCCTCCTCAGGGGCTGGAGCCCTGCCAAAGCACAGGGGCTTTGAGCAGAGTCTCTTGGGCCAAGAAGCCAGCCACCCACAGGCAGTTGCTTGCCCGTGGCCTTGGGTGGGCGCACACACCCCCCACCTAGAACTGAGGTTTACACTGGGGCTGGTTCCCCTAGCGGCCGCTCCGGGGCGCGGGGACCCCCAGTGGCTCTGTTTTCTAAAGGTCCCTCCCTGGCAGGTAGTTACAGAGGTACCTGGGCTACACTTAAATGAAGAACAAGTAAGCATGTTTTTTATTCTGTGGAAAACTGCAAAGGGGTCTCCTGTTCCCTTCAACATGCAAACAGGGTGCGCTCACCAGCCTCAGGGAGGAAATTCCCCCGGGGTCCAGTCCCTGGGTCCATCCGTCACTGGGAGGGCAGCGGTCGTGGGCCTGTGACCGACACAGTCCCCCCGGACCTGCGCTGGGAAGGGCCCACGCTTGGCCCACACCTGGTTGGATGCGCTGCAGTTGCTGCCTTGAAATTCTTAATAATTTTGGAACAAGGGCCTCCCTTTTTCTTCCTTTTTTGCACTGGGTTCTGCAAACTGCACAGCCAGTCCTGGGAGCAGGCAGCGCCCAAACTCCCAGACCAAGTGCACAGCCTGGCCCGTGCCCATGACTGAGCCCGAGCCAGAGGTGCCAAGCACTGCTCTGTCCACAAGGCCTTCGCTTTTACAGGGACTTTTGTGATCAGAAGTCACGTGCCACTTAATGAGTTAATTCTAAACTCCTAGGTATTTTAAAAACACCTACATCGAGTGTGGGAGAGCAGGGTGGGCAGGGGAGACAACTGGAATTGAACAACAACAAATTTTTTTTTAAAAAACCCACATACATCCAAGTATCACTGGCCTACCTACAAGGACTGACCCATCCTGTTCTGACCACTGCGAGGGTCATTCTTTGGGGTGGGGCCGGTGCAGTTTGTGCTGGAGGGCCATCCAGGGCAGTCTAAAGGCCTAGAGGGGTAACTCCCTGGCCAAAATAACACATGAGGGGGGGCTGGGTGTCCCAGAGGGGCTGGGTCCCCAGAGAGGACCTGGGTGGTGAGAACAGGCTGGAGGTCCTGGAAGGTGGAGCCGGACAGCAGCGCCCAGGGGAGCCGCCTCTTCCTAGGTGCCCGGCTGTCAGAGAGGAAGCCCAGGGAGCACAGCGAGGCAGGACCAAGGTCGGGCAAGGAGGGTGGGGCTGGAGCCCCTGGCAGGACGGCAGGACGCGTGGGCAGAGAAGTGGGGCTGACGCTGAGTCAGGGTGAGAGGGGACTCCCCAGCGGGTCACAGGACACTTGGGGGGCAGTGAGAAGACCAGGCCGTCCCCATCCTGGGGGACGCCGGAGAAGGCCCAGTCAACACACGTTTGTCCTGTGACTCTTCGCTAAACCGTTTGTGTTTTAAAGCTCTGGATGAGGCCTTTAGGAGCCACAGCCATTTGGACAGTGGCTCCCATCTCCTGGGAGTGGGGTGCAAACGATCCCCTGTGTGGGCCCCACTCCATGCAGTGGGTCGTGCTCTTGGGGCGGCCAGGGCATCGGGGTCTCTGTAAGGCCCCCCAAGGGAGCCGACCCCTTGGGAGGGTGAGAGCCACTGCCTTCAGGTCAGGTGGCTGGAGCGCAGGGAGTCAGACAATGGGAGGGTGAAACCGCAGCCGAGTGGCTTCCAGCCCCTCCCGGGGCCACGCCCACACCAGGAAGCTCCCTGCCCACCTGCCCTTGATGCTGAGCTTAGAGAGGAGGAGGGAAGCAGAGAAACCATGTCCACACTGTAATTTCCTTCACCTGCGGTGCCTTTTGGGGTCACACAGCCAGGCTGCACGTGCACCTCCCGGTTCAGCTCCGACGTCGTCCCGCCCCCAGCAGCTCCGTCCTTGCCCCCCAAGTGCAAAGCCACCGTCCCCCATTCCCCTCTTAATCTACAGAAAAGATCAGGGTGTCGGGTGTTGAGGAGAGATGGATGCTTGGGAAGAAGAAGTAGGAGACGGATTTCTAGGGCAGCCCTGTGAATGGAAGACAGAGAGCAGAAGTCAGACCCAACCCTGGACGTGCGTGACCTCGGCGAGATCAGTGCCCACAGCCAGTGCCAGGGCCACACCCTTCCTCTGCCTCACCCGGCTCCTTCTTCTTGCACCTCAGCTTCGCAGACACAAGGGCTCCTCATCCCCGGGTGGGCCTTCCCGCCAGTTCCTCTGCCTCCCTGGCCTTTCCTTCCACCCTTGAGACACCTCGACTGCCGTGACGAGTGTCCAGGTCTCCAGACACCATCTCCTGTCCTTCCCTGCTTCCCAGCTTCCCAGCTCCAAGCCCACTGCCCACGGGGACACCCACTTCCCCGTGCACACACTCGAGCCCCTCCCTTGCCACTCCCCTTCTTCGCTTCCTCTTAGGAAAATCCCCACTGAGCTCAGTCCAGCCCCTGCCCCTGAGGGGCCCTCACAGCGCCCCTGCCTGTGCTGGAGAGGGCTGGCCAGGTGCACTCCAGTGACCGCTCGCCTCACAAGGGCACCCGCTGCTGACCTGTCTCAGTCCCGTATCCTCGGTGACCTAGGCAGCCCTCCTCTCTCCACTCCGACCTCCGACACCTCCTCCCCAGCTTCCCTCCGAACACAGCATCCTAGCCCCGGAATAAACTGGAACCCTCTGAGACTGCCCCAGGGCCGCCGCCTGACCCCCGGGCGCCCTCCCCTTCCCCAGTGAGGTGTCTGCGCTCCGTTGGAGCGCTCCTCCCCTTGGTGCACACCGGGGCCCCGCTGTCCCCTCTGCAGGGACACCTCTTCCTCATCGTCAGTGTCTCCCTTCCCACCGGATCATCCCACAGGGGTGATGAAACGCCTGGGCTTCCGTTTCTCTCATCTTCCAAACAACAAAACGAAACAAAAACCCTCTCTAGACCACACACCCACCGGCAGAGGTTTCAACTGGTCTGTTCTTGGTGTTTGTCGCGAGGTGGTTGTTCACTGGGCTGGTTCGTGGATTGTCTCGGATCCCTTCACAATCTAGAGAAGCCTATGCATCTCTTAGCCGGGCAGTGCTTTTACTTACATGAAGTAATACACAGGATTCTCAAGGAAGTCAACTAGACACATCGCAGTGCGGTTATCAAGCTACTTTAAAATCGTTTTGCTCGTGGTAATTGATACGCTCCCTGTCAAGGCACCCCAGGACGGGACCAGCAGGGCCTGACCCCCCATGCTTCTGAAGTGGCGTCACCGGTAAACGATCCTTCTGGGCACCAGAACGTCTGTAATGCACACCGTCGGTGGCTTCTCTTGGCGATAAAGTCGTGGGCACTGGTCACGTTGCTGTAGGCGGCTGCCTCTATTCATGACACAAGGAAATGCTTGTTTTCAGTGGCAGGTTGACACACTGAAACAACTTTTTTCTCAGTTGAGGTGACAGACAGCTGCTCTGAATTCGATGGCCCCCGGACCCCAGACTGAGAACCCCCTCCTACAACTGCTGCTTCATTTCCTGGTTCCCGTGGTGGTCCAAGCCCTCGAACGAATTCTCTGCTCCTTCCCTCCTGTACCCCACCCCGATTCTCTCCTGAACCCATTCCAATCACTCCACCGAAACTGCTTATCAGGGTCTCCGATTTCCTTCCTCTTTCTGAATGTGACGATCACCTCTCAGTGCTCCAGTTACCTGATGACCCAACACAGTGGCTCTCTCTAGGACCTGGAACTCCTTCGGTCCCCTCCCGCCCCCTCCTCATCCGCTCCTCATCTAACCTCCCATGCTGGGAGTTCCTGGAGACAGTCCCGGGCTCCTGCTCTTCCCAGTCTGCACACCCTGGAGCCTCTCGTCGCAGCCGGGGGCTTTCAATCCCACACCCGTGCGGCTGAGTCCCAGGCGGACTCGTCCACCTCAGCCCACTCCTTGAACTCGGCACCTACAATGGCTACCCAGCTGTGGGACCCACCCCCGGATGGGGAGAGCCCTCCCAAACTCAGCTTGTCTGGAATGAAACTCTTCTCTGCCCTCCGCCCTCCAAATCCAGCCCCACCTCCTCCCCCTGTCTTCACTGGCAGTACCTGGCGACTCCACCCTCCCAGGTGCCTGGAACAAGAGCCCGAGAGGGTCGGTGACCCCTGGCTCTCCTGTCCCACAGCTGAGCCATCAGCTGACCCAGCCAGCCTCACCTGCCCACCGGTCTGGAAACGGACCTCGTCCTGGCACCCACCTCAGTCACTGCCACCACCTCTGACCTGGGCAATTGCAGGGGTCCCCTGTCTGGGCTCCCTGGTTCAGCCCGGTTGTGGCCTTGGACAAGTTCCTGAGCTTCTCCAAGCCTCAGTCTCCCCATCGGTAAATGAGGACAAGAACACACACAGGGCAGACCTGTGGGGGATTAAATGAGTTAATGCCAATGGAGACATTTAGCAGACATTTGGCGTGGAGGAAGCGCCCAGCAAACCCAGCCGTGATGGTTTTACCATTAATAGTAACAGCTCCTGAAAGGCTAAATTTACGGAGAATGAGCATCAAACACCATTTTTAACTGTATTTTATTTAGCACAAGTGACTCTCAGCTTCTGTTTTCATTTGACACCACATTTTTCATCACAGCAATATATTTCCAGCGCAGCGCTCACATAAACAATTTCACAAGCTTACAAAATTCACAGAGTAGTTGTCTCGTTCGTGGGGGTGTGCAGCAGCCTGGGACAGTGCCCTTTCTGTCTGGATGGAAGTTCCAGCGAGAGGCCCCACCAAGCTCTACTGGATGTCCTGGGGAGGGCCAGGGCCACTGTCTGAGTCCCCCTATCTAAGCCTGGCCTGCACCTCAAATCTGGGTTTTTGTGGTCTCAGAAACCAGGATCTGTCGCTTTAAGAAAACCAGACAACGGCCTGAAAAGGTCAGCCGTGCAGCTATGCAGCCGGCCCCCCACGGCCTGGAGACCCGGCCCGCACCTCTGTGGGGCGTCAGCCAGGCCACTGGTCCACCCCGTGGGTGCTCACGGTGGCTGGCCCTTGGTCTTGAGTTTTCACAAGTGCAGAGGACCTTCCAGATTCTTCCCCTCCGTGAGGACATGGATTTTGTCTTCCACACCTGGGGACGTGGCAGAAACTAACTGCTGCCTCAAAGTTGTTGTGACAGATGTGAAGCCCCTAGGCCACGCTCAGTGCCTTTCCGGAAGGGCCCCACCCCTCCCAGTGGGACCCGAGTGCTTTCCTCCTGTGAGAGCGAGTCCCCTGTAGGGTTTCCCAGGGCTGCCGAAATGAAGCGCCGCAAACCACAAACCAGGTGGCTAACACAGCACCAACTTACTCTCTGGGGGTTCCGGAGGCCGGAAGTCCAAAATCAAGGTGTCGGCAGGTTCCTTCTGAGGATCCGAGGGAGGTTCTGGTCCATCCGCTCTCCCAGTTGCTGCTGCTGCTGGCAACCTGGGTGATCCCGTGGCCGCGTCACTGTGTCTGCCCTCACGTGGCGTCCTCCCCACTTCTCTGCGTCTTCACGTGGCTGCCGTCCCCTAAACCCGGTCTCACTGGTTTAGGGCCCACCCCACCCCCGTGTGACCTCGTCTTCACCCATTGGTCTGCAGTGGCCCTGTTTCCAAACAAGGTCCATTGGGAGGCACCAGGGGTTGGGGCTCCCCCATGTTCTCTTCGGGGACACAATGCATCTCATGACGTCCTTATACAAAGCCTTCCCACAGGACATGTCAACGATGACACCCCTAACGATCGCGTGCCGCCTGAGACAATATGCTTCCAACCTGCCATTTTTCCTGTTCTAACATTTTTCTTGCGTAGCCAGTTTTCGGTCGCCTGCACCTTGAAAAATGAACAACACCACAGCGATCGTGTCAGGAGAAGCAGCTACGCAAAGCACGGGTGTGCTTAGCAAGTGAAAGTCGGTAATTCCGTTTTTAAATGTCGATCGATGCCTCTTTCATGGATGCTGGTGAAATCTGGCGAATGGGCGTTAGAGAGACAGTGTCTCCCGGGAAGTGGCCGAGAGGTTTTCATGGCCGTGGGGACATCACTGTCACTCTCGCTGCATCAACAGCCTGCTCAACCGCTGATCTGGAAGTGGCCCTGCGAGCTTTTAACCACGTGCCACCATTTCCATCCGAACAACATGGCTTTTCCCCAGACCAGTTCTTGTCAGGAAAAATGGATTTTCCCTTCCTCGTCCAAAACAGAGGGCAAATCGTTAATCTATAAATTGTCACTTATGTAAGATCTGGGCAAGAAATTTCACATTGGTTTTCCTGAATAACAGCAGCGTGTCCTAATACCATGTTGTTAATACGTTAATCACGAGGTTATTCTGTCTCTGCCTCTCTCGGAAAGAGTGCTGGCTTTCGGCACCGGGGCAGATGGCATAGGAGTCCTCGCGAATTCAAAATACAGATGCCTGCCCATCTGAAAAGTCACCCAGACACTTTGGGAGCCCAAACCTCCACAGTGTGGCCCCCCCCCCCCCCGTAACTGAGCAGGAAGTGGTTTTTCCAAGGCATCACTTTCTCGATCACTTTCTCGTAATTCACAGGCTGTCCTGCAAGAAGATGGACTAAAATAGCACCTCCCGAGTGAACAGACAGCCATCTCTCTGTCCGTTATTAAGCAACACAGAATCCTGCCCTGAAAAATCACACACGTTTAGGAATTCCTCGTTGCTGATGCCTCATTCTGATGTGGCATAAGGTCACTTTCCTCTCTCCTGTGGGTGGTTCTGCTGATTTATCTCATTCGGGTGAACCCAGACCTCCCTGGAGTTTGTTCTCCGTTCCCAGATTCTAGCATTTATGGGAAACCTAATCAGTCGGGAAGGGCCGTCTGGCTGGGCGGACCGGAAGGACCAGAGTTTTTCGAACCAGACATTTTCTTAAGTCACTGAGCAAGCATCCAAGGAGGCAACTCTGCCCCCTTGCAAGATGCAAGGCCGGGGTCCTCTCAAAGGCAGCACCTCTTGTTCCCAACAAAACCCTAGGAAGCAAAAGTGTGAGCTGTCGGCCGGGGCGTCAGGAGCCCGTGGGGCCGATGTGGGTGTACTGACCCATCGTTCCCACCGACTCTAAATCGGCTCCTACGGCAGAATCTGCTCCTGCCACGCCTGAAACGAGGTGTGAGTGGCCACGCCTGAAACGAGGTGTGAGTGGCCACGCCCTCAACACTTCCCCCAGACAGGAGGGCCCAGGGGGTTCTGGGTAAACAAACTCACAACAAGCAAGGCCTGTGCCCTGCTTCCCGGGGTCTGGCACTTCCTCCAGCAATTGTGGGGGGAGTGGCCAAGGAGCCACGTGTGTCCAGAGGAAAGCTCTTCATCCCAGGGGCCAAGGGACACTGGATGGCAATAGAGCAAGAGCAGGGCTGGGCAAATGACACAACCGTCCCTTGTCCCAGCCAGGCCATCCCCACTGGCCCGGGCTGTTGAAATGACACCTCATTGGGAGAGAAGCTCCGGAGCTGACCCAGCTGGGGTCCACGCAGGCTGGGGGCGGAGCGTGGAGATGGGGCTCTGCCCTGTGCCGGAGGGTCCTGTCTCTCTCTTTTTCTCTCTCTCCCCGCCCCCCCACTCCTTTCTTTCTTCTTGCCTTTAAAAAAAACGTGGCCCTGGCTGGTATGGCTCGGTTGGAGCGTCGCCCTGTAACCCAGAGGTTGTGGGTTTGATCCCCGGTCTGGGCCTGTATGGGAGCAACCAACTGATGCTTCTCTCCGGCACCAGTGTCTCTCTCTCTCTAAAAGCAATGAAAAAAACGCCCTCAGGTGAAGATAAAAGAGACAATGCAGCTCACAGACAACAGGACAGAGACAACATAAACCTTTATAAGGAAAAACACCCTCGCCTTTCAGGTCTGGAGCTCATCAAACCGGATCAGTCTGCGGGGCACAGCAGCGCTTGGGATGGGATTTTCGAAGCTCCCACCCCCCCCCCCCCCCGCAAATTTTCACTTTATAGCCCCGAGGTATTCAGTCTCCTGGCTGAAAACCAGAGCATTCTGCTGGCCCTCCCATTTGAGTTCAGTTACTCTCCGGAAAATCAAATTGTCTTTATTTTTAGCAACCCTATCTCATTATTGCTCTGTTGACCTTTCAAAGGGCTAACAGGCTCTTAGTCCACTTGCCAAGGTGATTTGACTTCCCCTTGGGAAAGTGCGGGGAGGATGTCTCCAGTCAAGTACATCCAGAAAAGCCCCGCGGGAGACGTTTCTGGGAGACTCGCGGTGCGCTTCTGCACGTGGGCAAGGGCGAGAAGTCCCGCAGTGACCAGCTTCTCTGGAACCTACCTGTCCTCCACACCAGACAGCTGGCCACACAGCGTCCCAGGAGGCAGTCACTGGGAAACACTGCCCCAGATCCCCGCCCACTGAGCCCCACCCTGCCCACCCAGGACTGTGCTTCAGGGGCTCTGTGAACCCAAATGCAAGACCCAACATTGATTCGTGAAATGCGTCGTCTTGGTACCTCAGCCCCACCCACCCGGCCGGACAAGGTGTTCACGGAACTTGATTCCAGGAACCCTGTTTGTCTTGGACACACGTCTCTCTAGCCACCGCTTCCACAAGCACATGCATATCTGCAGGAAAAGGGGAGCCCCCAGGGGCAGCCGGGCCCCCAATACAGCCAGCGGAGCCCCACATGCACTGCCCCTCCTGGGAGGCCACCCCCCGGGGAGAAGTCCTTCCAGGGCGTCAGAGATGAGTTTTGTGTGGTTTCCAAGGCGATTCATTCATTTGAAGTTGTTTTTCCATCAAATGGCTCCAAAGCGAAAAATCATCACTGGGAAGTTGAATTATGACCTAATGCCGGTAGCAGCCCCTGTGGGTAACTCCAGGGGAAGGGGGTGGGGGCTGGTGTCTGGGAGTCGGGGGCTCATTAACACTCACTTCTTAAATTAGCAAGTCCTTCTAGCACCTGTTTAAAAATAGCAACCTAATGGTTTCTAAAATTAGCAGTCATTGCTCTCCATAAATATTTAGACCTCCAATAAACTTCTGGTCCACTTCCCTAGACTAATGGGGTCAAGCAGGCTTAGCTTTCATGCGCATTCCTTAGGATCAGTATAGTTAATGGACGTTGACCTTGACAAGAGCTGTGAGAAGCCTCAGAGAGTCCTGGACCAGGGACAGCCTGTGGGGCCCGTCAGCCAGCAGGAGACCTCAGGCCAGACTGGGAGGGTCTCAGAAGACATTTGGAGAAGTCCTCCACCTCCGAGCTGCCTGGAGGAACAAGCCGCCCTGATGTGCCTGGGACTGCCCTGATTTCAACCCTGAAAGTCCCCTGTCCCGGACCACCTCTCGGTCCCCAGCAAAGCAGAACAGTCCATCACCCTGGGCACTGCGCTACTGCACCAGGCCCAGCTCTGAGATGTCTTCAGGGAGGAGAGAACATGGATGGTACCCTCTCGGTTCTCACGCTAACTTCAGTCCTATGGTGCATGTGTGAAAGAGCAAATAAACCATGGGAAGGGTTGGTCAGGCCGGCCTAGAATTTCCACCCCCCTGCAGCCAGTTTCCCCGCATGTAGAACACTGGGGTGCTGCGGGGAATACCCTGGGCAGCCCGCACCCCTGCCGGGGAAGTGCCTGCCACCACCGAGGCCCGGTAAGTGGGTGCGTCGGCGTCGGCGTTAGCGCTCCTGGGCACCAGGTGCTTCAGATAGGTCGGGGCAGCGGCCCTGGCCCCGCCCACCAGACCGTCTTCCCCAGTGGCCCCTCCTCCTCCCCAGCTGTGACCGAGGAAGCCAGTAACTGTGTGTGTGTGTGTGGGGGGGGGGTTGGGGGACAGGGGCCTCCCCAGCCCCGAGCTTAGTACCTGCACAGAGTGCATTTGCACAGTGGAGGGAAGAAGGCTTCCAAGGAAAGCCTTGTGAGGAGAGGCACGTGGCCAATCAGCAGAGCGTTTGTGCAAGAACACAGGTGCCGAACAATCACTTAAAACGCCTGCAAAGTCCTCAACCCTGTCCCCCCATCGGGGGGACCGTGCGTCCTGTGGGCACCGCGTCCTTTTGTGGTTGCCTGGTTTTGTTTGTGTGCTCACCTGGACGGAGCCGGGGACTGCCTGCCACAAGGCTAAGACATTTAAAGCCTCTGCTTACTTTAAAAGCCATCTTTTGAAAAAAAAAAAAAGATGATGGTGGCACATAGCACTTGTTTGTTGTAACAAACAAGTCCGTCATCGCAATGTAGGGGGTTTCTTCACTACGGCCCAGACCTGGAGACAGGAAGGCTGTGGGTCCCCAAAGACAGCGGCCGGAGCGGCTGCCGCGCCTGGGAGATGCCCTGCCAGCCCAGTGCTGCCCCCTGCAGCCTTCCCGCTGAAGTGCAGGGCATTTCTCTGTACAAGAAAGCAGCAGGTTTTGCCTACTGAAAGCTTCACCAGTGTTGAATACTTAAGTGACTTCATTAGCTTAGAAACTTTCTCTCTTCAGAAGACAGTTGGGGACCATGAACCCCACCTCACGCTACAGAGGGGTATGAGGCGCCCCTCAGGCTGGGCGGGAGGGTCACTGGTTAGTGGTCTTGGCTGCAACACCTAAGGAGCTGGCGACCTTGGTAATCCCTGTCCCCTGACGTCAGTGGGCAGTCTCTAAGGTCACATCCAGCTCTGGGATTCTGGAAGGCAACACCTGACCTACGGATGCTAAACTCCGCCCTCCCTGAGCACTCCGGGGAGACTCCCAGCATCTGAAAGTCTTTTGCTTTAAACAGTCGGTCCAAGGCTGTTTGCTGACTCATATGCCATATAGACGTGAACCCTGTCAGTCCATCTGCTGATGGACCAACAGCTGGGGTGGTTACTGACGACACAGAATAAAATGAGGGTCCAGGCCGCAGAATTGTTTGAGGGTGGGCACGAGGTAGGGCTTCTCGCACCTGCCTGGTAAGTGCAGAGAGATAAGAAATCGTGCCCTGGCGTGCCCTTCCCCGGGCTGAGACTGCAGGGGCTCAGCCCGCCAGCCTCCCTCTGTCGCCCCTGCCAGGAAAAGTGTCATAGAAGAGCAGCTCAGTCGTTCACCCAGTGACGTCTCGGAAACTATTTTTTTTTTTAATATGCTGATTGTCCTACCCACTGCCCATGGAAAACCCGGTTTCCGTGGCAGGAATAAACGCACCGAGATAATATTTAACCCATTTCCTCTCTCTCCCTTCCACCTCCTGGCTTCATTAGGACTCCAACGGGCGCCTGAGCGAGCGCGGCAGCCACCCGGGGCCATGGCCAGCACCGCCGTGCAGCTGCTGGGCTTCCTGCTCAGCTTCCTGGGCCTGGTGGGCACGCTCATCACCACCATCCTGCCGCACTGGCGCAGGACGGCGCACGTGGGCACCAACATCCTGACGGCCGTGTCCTACCTGAAGGGGCTGTGGATGGAGTGCGTGTGGCACAGCACGGGCATCTACCAGTGCCAGATCTACCGCTCGCTGCTGGCGCTGCCCAGTGACCTGCAGGCGGCCCGCGCGCTCATGGTCATCTCCTGCCTGCTGTCGGGCGCCGCCTGCGCCTGCGCCGTCATCGGCATGAAGTGCACGCGCTGCGCCAAGGGCACGCCGGCCAAGACCACCTTTGCCATCCTGGGCGGTGTGCTCTTCATCCTGGCCGGCCTGCTCTGCATGGTGGCTGTCTCCTGGACCACCAACGACGTGGTGCAGAACTTCTACAACCCGCTGCTGCCCAGCAGCATGAAGTACGAGATTGGGCAGGCCCTGTACCTCGGCTTCATCTCCTCGTCCCTGTCCATCATCGGCGGCACCCTGCTCTGCCTGTCCTGCCAGGACGAGGCGCCCTCCAGGCCCTACCCCGCCCCACCCAGGGCCACCACGGCCACGGCCACGGTGCCCTCCTACCGGCCACCTGCTGCCTACAAGGATAACCGGGCCCCCTCGGTCATCTCAGCCACGCACAGCGGTTACAGGCTAAGTGACTACGTGTGAGTTCCTGGGCCTTTCCCTCCCTGAGCCCTGAGAGGGACCAGGACCCGGGACCCTGGCACAAAGTTTACTTCTGGGCTGCTTTTGTGCCCAAAAGAAGAATGTGAACGTGAGGAAATGGACTTAGAGCACGGGGAACCAGGGAAAACAAGAGGAGAGAAGCTCTGCATACCAAAGACTAAAACAAGAAACTCTGTTTTTGTATTTATTTTATGTATTTATGTGGGCGACTTAAAAACAGCCGATTGAAAGCAGCTTGGGAGTTTGGTCGGGGGATTTGGTTGCGATACAGGAATAAACCTTTTGGCTGTGGCTGTTTATGAAACGGACAGTGCTCGTTTCTGTTTCCAGACTGTTAGTGTCCGCGACGGTGCTGGTAACCAGGGCGGTGCGCCAGGGCCGCATCGCAGGGCACTGGAGCCTCTCGGGGAGTGGCCAGGACCCCACGGGACCGGAAAGCCAGAGGCGGGCTGGGCCGAAATCCATCCAAAAGAGGCTTGGGCAACCCCACCCTAACCAGGTGCCACATCCTGGCTTTCCCCCCTGAGGCAGGGCAGGAAGTACAGGACTTCCCTGGGATAAAGGTAATTGTCCTAAATCACAAAGTAAAGACACAGTCATTTTCTACCGGTAAGCAGCAGGCCCCTCCTCGTAAGGAAGCCCCTCGGGAGGAGAAAGCGACAAAGTGAAACCTGCTTGGTAGCTGGGCCTTCCAGGCATTGGCAGGGAGCCCGGTCAGGGGCGCTGCTCACTCCCGGGGCCCCAGCAGGATGGACGGAAGCAGGATGGCAGCAGCCGTCGGGACAGGGACCAGAGTCTATTGACCGTTCTGTTAGCAGAAGGGCTGCTGGGAGGGCCAGGTGAGGGCTGACTGCTTTAGGATCCGATGATGCTTGCTGGCCGGGGTCCGGCTCACCGGGTCAGAGAGCTGCACATGACCGCACACGAACACACACACATGCACACACATGCACACACACCCATGATGTGCCCTGAGGGTGCCCTGCTCGTGCCTCTGTCCCCACCTCCAGCTCTGACTGTGGGAGGAGACACCCTGCCCTGCGGAAGGGCTGAGTCCGAGACCCACACACAGAGCAGCGGGCACCTGAAGCCCCTCGTTCTCAGCAACGTTAGGGAGTGGGGCTGAGGGACAGTCTCACATGCATTTCTCTTCTATTTCTTGCTGACCCCTGGGAGGAGGGGCGGGTGCTGTGCGTTTTAGCTTTTATCTGAGCACATGGAGGGTTGGAGACCTGGGACCTGCTATCCCAGGGAGGCTATGAGTTTGGATCAGGAAGATCACCCTTTATTTACGACGAAACAAGCAATTTGAACCTATTGTTTAAATTGTAAAAAACACATTTGAATCAATAAAAAGGAAGTAAAATCTTCTAAAAATCGAACGATGTTCTCTCAGCCCTGCCTCAAGGTCACAGTTCAGAATGTTCAGTGATGTTATTCTGGTTAACAGACCGATTACAAATTAAAGAAAAAATAAAATAGCTTTCCTCAAACTCTTTCTCTGAATTCTATCCCTACGAAAATAAAGTGTCCCTTTCTCCTACTCAGGTGAAAGACTAACAATAATAATGATTACAATTTACTGAGTACCTGCGCTGTGTGAGACATACTTTTTGTTTTCTCATTTGGTCCAATGAGACACATGAGAACCCAATGAGATAAATGCTATTCTTAACCCCATTTGACAAAGAAGATAATTTAAAGCACATAGATATTTGCCCAGGGTCACAGAGCTAGTGAGTCAAAGGCCCAGGATTAAAACCCAGACAGGCAAGCAGGGGGCAAGTACAGTAACTGAGGTAAGGCAATGACCTATAGTCTATATACATTTACGTCTAGACTATTTCCAAATGATTAAGTGGACTATTTATGGCCAGAGTTGGCTCCTTCCAGCACCATCACTCTGCCAAGCTACAGTTAGCTGGGTTCTGGTTGGATCGGATGAAACGTATCAGACCCAGAAGTCCAAGTTTGAGTCCAGATAGAAAGCAGGAAGCGACCCACAGACACGTCTGTCCCACAGCTGGTCCAGCAAACAGGATGTAAACCCAAGTAGGACCTTGAGCGCCTCCCTCAAGCACCAGGTTGTATGAGCGTGGTTCCCAGCTCCCACTTGCTGCGTTGCTCCCATTCAGCCCCAAGACAAGCACCCGGGGTCCTCTGAGCCCCTCCCTGGCCACGTTGCCCCCCGGGCCATTGAGTAGACGCCTGTTGCTGCCCACATCTTTAGCATGAGGCAGGTTGAGCCAAGGGGGTCCTGACAAAAGTGTGCGCCCCTTTCAAAGGTAAAACCCGCAGCCCCAAATCTCAGACTGGGAAGGAAACAGGAGTCAGACTCAGATGTTTCCCGGGAAACCATTGTTAGGGATAGAAATTACAACCGATGCTCATGGGACGAAACATGCTGTTTCTTCACTTTTCTTGAATCCAATCTGGCTCTGAGGTGGGGATGTCCAAAGCCAGAGATGTCCTTTTCTGTCCACCTGCATTTAGGAGGCCCCAGGACCCCTGGACTTGGGGAAGGGGTGAAGCCCAGCATTTAGTCCTTGGGGACACCCTGATGACCCGTGCTGACTGCCAGGTGCCCGTGCCAGCACAGCCTGGGATGTCCCCGTGCTCATCCACCCCCACAGTCATCCACGGGAGCCCTGGCCACCCCTGGCCCGGTGTGTGAATAGGCACTGGAACCTTCCACCCTATGAGGCCTTGGGCAAAATAACCCTTGTCCCACTTCCTGAGAGGAAGCCACTCCCCTCCTAGGCTCAAAGCACCTGAGTGTCCCTCTTCATGGACAACACTTTCTAATTGCTTTCGGGGGCTTCTCTGTTTGAAGTCCAGGCCCCGGAAACCTCCCAGACAACCCTGCTTTCGTGTCAGCTCTTCTTGACCTACTCGGAAATAATCTGAAACCCACAACACTCTTGCAGTTGCATAGTAACAGCCCACTCCTTGATAGTAATAAGCTGAAATGGAGCCAGGGTTTGCACCTGAAACGTCTGGCCACGAAACCCCATGCTTGGCCACAATGCCATCTGGCTCCCCCTGGCCTCCAAGTCTCTTTGCTTTCTCACTGCCAGGCAGTGACACTCAGGGCAAGAGATGGGGGTCTGGAGCATGCAGCCACCATGGAGTGGGGAGAAGGGATCGGGACGTGTCTGAAGGCAGAGCTAGCGGGATTTACCGATGGCGTGGTTGTGGATATGAGGAAAAAGAGCCTTAAAGGGCGGCTCCCAGATCTGGGGCTGGACTGACTAGAAAAATGGAGTCACCATTTTCTGAAATGAAGACTCTGAGAAGAGAGGGCTCCAGTCTGCTAGGGTAGACTGCTTGTTCTGCGTGTTCGGTCTCAGCTGTCTCAGGGGAAGACGTCAGGATGTGTAAGCTGGAGTGCGGGGAGAGGTGGATTTGGGAGCCGTTAGCCCGGGAATCTTCTCGAAGCCAGGAGCTAGATAGAAGAGGTCATACTAGTGAACATAAACGAGGAATTTAAGGGCTGACAGGGGGTGTGTGTGGGAGCTGGTGTGTGCAGGGGTTCCCATTCAGATGGGGAGGGGTCCTAGTGAAGCAGGCAGATGATGAACGGGTGGTGAGCCGGGACAAGGAGGAGGGCCGCTCTGGAAGGCCGGGGAAGGGCGCCATCGGCAGTGCTAAATTAGTGCTTCAGGCTGCACAGCGGCTAGGAGGGGAGGGCGCAATGGCTGTCTTCATTCCACAGGTGAGGAAATGGGGCTTGAAAAAGTGAGGAAACTTTCTGAGGAGTGCTAAACGGAAGACTCAGCTGCCCGTATGGAGAACATAAAACTGAGATCAGAACACCCTTGTTTCCAGTTCATACTGGTACAATAACCATTTAAAAATATGCATGTTCTGCCCTGGCTGGGCTGGCTCAGTGAGTTGGAGCACTGTCCCGTAAACCAAAAGGCTGCAGGTTTGATTCCCAGGGCACTTGCCTGGGTTGCAAGTTCAATGCCCAGTTCGAGTGTGTACAAGAGGCAACTGATCGATATTTCTCTCCGTCTCTCTCTCCATCCCATTCTCTCTCTCTAAAATCAGTAAGTATGACCTTGGGTGAGAATTAAGAAGTATATATAGAAATACATTTGTAGATGTATTTGCATGTTCCTCCTGCCTCTGCATAAGCCTTAGGCACACCTGGGCACAGGCGCCTCCCCAGGTGACAGAACAGGGTCTTCTCGCCAGGTGTCTAGCAGTCCCAGACTCGCTGGTGACCATGGACTCTGCCTCAGATCAATACTTTTACATATAAAGAAAAAAAATAAATACATAAGATTTAAAAAGAAAACCAACTATATTGAAATATATTATCAAGATATTTAAAGACTATGACATAGTAATATTCATGCTCCTTTATTAATACACTCATGACAATATTCAGCAGGGGTCTAATAAATACCACCATTTGAAAGAAGTAGTGAGCATAAATGAGAGTTTAAGAAGTCTGCAACAGCTGTAATCTAGTGTGAAACTATCGTTGATTCCCCAACAGTGAGACAGTCACAAGGTCTAAAACACACCCCCCAAAGTAAAGCAACTTGCTCAGGTGAGTTGAAGATACAGTTACAACCCCTTCACTTCATGGAGTGGACAGAAGTTCTATCACAGAGCTGTTCACCAGAAATGTATATGTCATTAGCCAATGTTACCCCCATAAAGTTAATTTTAAAAACACCTTCTCTTGAGAAAATGTGCCACTGGAAATGCAAGTTTTATTCTGCACATAAGCGATCATTTACTTAAGTAAACCCTAAGGGCTGCCTTGGGACCCCAGAGGACCTTACGTGTGTGTGTGTGTGTGTGTGTGTGTGTGTGTGTGTGTGTGTTGGGGGGTGGAGTGGAGCATCATTCCTGAAGACAGAAGAAACCTGGGTCCAGCATTAACTCTCAGAGTATCCCTCCCCTGTCTGTCCAATGAGTACAATGATAAAACCCAGGCTTGTTGGTTGAGCACACAGTAAGAGCCACTGGTTGTCTTGGGGGAAATGAATCACAAGTTCCCCAAAGACAGCTCCTCCTGGTGGCTGGGAGGACCAACAGCATCAGATACCCCAGTCTCAGGAGTCAGGCCAGGCACCACCAGCCAGTCCACAGACAGGAGGGAGGGAGGAAGGGGGTCGAGTGCCTGGAAGGGGACTTGCTAAACCAAGGCCAAGAGCAAGGGCAAACCTAAGGCACATTTCTTCTGAAGGCCACATCAAATTTAGACAAATGTGATTAGAATTAGAAATGCTCTGTAGCTTGTCACTGTAGGGAGAGGGAGGAGCAAGCAGAGAAGTCCCCACCCCACCTCAACCCCCGGGAATGACAAGTGAGTAAAAGAGCTTTAACGAAAACTCCGAGGATTAAAAACAGCTGCCCCACATTTCCTATGGTCTCCTCATCCCTTTCTTATTTAACAGGAGCCAGTGGGGGGGGGGGGGGGGGGGGAGGTTGTGACAGAGAGAGGGGGAGGGAGAGAAAGGTTGAAATCTGAGTTTCTATATATTTGAAACCATTTCTTGAGTCAAAAAGCACAAAGCCAACTACTGGGCAACTATCCAAAGACAAACACAGAAATTTAATTCTAGTAAATTATTTTAAAATACTACCAACTGGCTCTTGCAGGTGTGTGTGGCAGGGGATGGTATTAGCAAACAGACCATTTCCTGTGCAGGGAAGGTCGCCCCGTGGAGGTCGCCCCATAAATCAGGGAGGGCCCAGCTCCCGGGAGCGAGTCACCGTCCCCCTCACACCTCCTGCTCTGCAGCTTTGTCCCAGGCAAGCCCAGCACAGTACACACTTTCATTCCTGTCTCCAGAGGGGCTTTGACTCAGAAGCTCAGGGCCCTGCCATCCGGGCCAGGTAACTGCCAGGCTAATGAGTGAGGGCTGCAGCTCTCTGCCCCACCAGGCGGCCCAGCAGCTCCTGCTGGGAGCATCAGCTACCACCTCCTGTTCTGGGGCGGTCTGTGGCTTTTTCCAGTCCCCCCAGGTATTTTTCCACAAATCAAGCATTTGCATACATCTCCCATCCAGCATAATGAATAGCAAGAAGGCAGGATTTAACCCCCAGGAAAGCAGCAGAACTTTGGTCTAGCAGCTTCAACAGGTGTCTGGGGAAGCTGGTGCCTGCCTTGGGTAGGAGTTTACCTGCAACCTTGTTGAACACGGACAGCAGGCATCAGGGAGCTGGTCCCAGGACAGTGAGGAGGTGTTCGGGGATGGGGAGCCTAGTGCCACACCTGGGAGTCCCAGAACCCAGACACACCCTGATTCCCAGCCCTCTCCTCAGATGACTCTTTCAGGGGTGGGGGGTGCAACCTCTTTTCCATCCTTAGCTCCATAGATCCTTCTACTATGAAACTCAGCATTCATGTTTGAACTTCTCCATAATGCCCAGGCATGAGAATATCATGTACTTTGTTTTTCTCAAGTCAAATCTGGTGTTGATTGAAACCACAATGAGATACCGCTACATGCCCTCTAGAATCTGGCTAAAATTTTAAAAGATTGACAATATCAAGTGTTGACAAGGAAGTGAAGCAACTGCAACTTAGATTTCCAGGAAGGGTGTAAATTGGTGCCATTACAATGGTAACTGGGAGGAAGTACTTGGGGGCTCCTAGGTGCTGGTAATGTTTCCCCTCTTGACTTGGGTGGTAGTTATATTACCGCTGGTGGTTTGCTAATTATTAATAAAAAGGTGAGCAGAAAGGAATTAGACATCGCGTTTAATAAACTGGGGAATATAAGCCTGTTTGGCAGAGGCTACAGCTTCACACTCCGGGGCGTCATAGAATTGCTCCATCAAGGGGCAACACTCCTCTCTTTCCCGCACACGGTTGGTGGGGTGCACAGGGGTGGTAATTGACCAAAGAGGCTTGTCAGTACAACTAGGAGATGGGTCTCACAAACACCCTCGAAGGCTTCAGAAGTTGACTGGTTCTTCTGAAAAGGCACCTGGTCCATCCCAACCCAAGCTAATATGATCCCAGAGGAACAAATAACCCCTCTCTCCTCTCTCTTTCTTTCTCATCCCTACCAGCAACACACTCTCCCCATTTATTTGTGGGTTCTCTCTTGCTCGGAGCATGTGACCATGTGGGTTTACCAGCTACTGGGGCCCACGGCAGACTGTGGTGGCTGCAGGAGACTGAGCTGGAGTAGGAAGCAGAAACTCTGGACACTGGCTTTCGCTTCGGCCTTGCTGAGGACACGGTCGGACTTTTTTCATGGAGGGATGGATGGAGATGGGAAACTGAAAACCTGCGGGACAACTTTGATTTCCACACAAATAAACCACTTTGCCGTGCCACAGTCTCCTGTGCCTGGGTCCTCAGGATGCTTTCCTCGTGATCCCACGGAGGAGCCTGATTCCCACCAGCCACAGTGACACAGCTGCGTTCATTCTGTAATTATTTATCCTGGTAGACAAATAATCAGGATATTTGTTTTCGTATTCCTTACAATGTGTCTCCTTTCCCCACCAGATTGTGAACCTTCTTGTCTCGGTCACTTTTTATTCCCGTGGCCTCACACTGAGTAGTTCCTCAACAGGCGGCTATGATGGAATGGATGTCCTTGTGGTTTACAAGAGAATGCCCCGTTGAATCCCTTTAGACACGTGACCCCTCAAATAGTCTACATATAACTTAGTTTATTTTTAATATCCACATGCACGGTCCTGACTGGTGTGGCTCAGTTGGTTGGGCATCGTCCTGCGAAAGGAAGGGTTTGCTAGTTTGACTCCTGGTCAGGGCACATGCTTAGGTTTTGGGTTCAGTCCCCAGTTGGGGCCTGTACGAGAGATAACCAATTCATGTCTCTCTCTCACATCAGTGTTTCTCTCCCTCCCTTCCCTTCTGTCTAAAATAAATAAACAAAAAATAGAATCTTATTCTAAAAATTCACGTGCACAGCTCCATGGAAAAACAAGGACTCCTGCCCTGTAGAAGCACAGTTGGAAACGGGGCGAGGGGCTTGACAGGCACTGAAGGGAGGAGAAAATGCAGGTGATGTGTTCCGTACGGGGCCCAGGTGCCCATCCCTTATCCCAAGTGGAGGTTGAATCTCACTGCACCAGGAAAGTCAGTAACAGACAGCGGACAGAAGGCCGTTCCCCTTTGGGCCCAAACGTAGTCCGGGTTTTGGTCAAAGCCAGGCCCATGGGAAGAAACTCCGACACCAGAGTCTGGTCTCTACAATATCTGCGCATCTGGTCTTCACGCTCAAAATCCTTTCACGAAAGCAAAGCCTTCCCATTCGCGTTTAAAGAAAAGGCTTTAACCTGCCCCAACATGAAAGCCTCCACCTTCCCTGAGCCTGTTTCCATCTTCTCCTGCTTGTTTTCCGCTCCGCTCCCTCCTGGAAGTCTTCCTCACACAGGTGAAGACCCCAGAGTCTCCAGACTCTTCCGGGCCGCCTCCTGACTCTCTCCCCCGTCCCACGCTGTTCAATTCTGTTACGTCCTTCCTGATTTTCTGTTCGTTCTATTAATTATGGAAAGAGGGGTACTGAAATGTCCGGCTGTAAATTGAGGATCTATTTCTTCTTACACTTCTATAAGTTTTTGCTTCATGTATTTTGGAGCTGTTATTAGATGACTTACAAAAGCCAAAAGTAAAATTACAAACCAAATTACAGGTAAATGTAAAGTGATGAGTACATGTTGGGTAAAGTGGTGGTGAATAGAAAGCAAGCGAAGGAAGGAATATAAGATTGATATTAGAGAAATCTGAACTCAACAAGACTCACTAAGCTGTTCACAAAGGTCCCTTCATCATGATGAATTTTATAATGCACAGTGACAAGATATCTCTCATGAACCTGGGAAAATGGCAGGAAAACATTAATACTAAGATTCTTTAACTCACTTCTCTCAGTCCCTGTTGGGAACCTTACACCTGGCTTCTAGCTAAAAACATTGCATTGATTACAGGAACCTGTGCGCTCCACGAGCCAATCGGCTACAGGTACATGAGGTGTGCATGCGCTCCACAAGCCAATCGGCTACAGGCACATGAGGTGTCCACGAGTACCAGTTGCACCCAAGTAATCAATAAGTGGGCCCTTCTTTGTCTCAAGCTAGCCAATAGCAAGCAACCTAATCTCCTTCCTCTCCCTCCCCCCCATATATATATCCAGTTCGGAAAAATAAAGTTTGCAGCTTGATCAGAATCTTTTGTCTTGCTGCCATTCTTCGCGCCTCTTGTCCCCCCAACTCATTTGTTCTAGGTAGGTGGTCGAGCCCCAGTTGATTGCTCCGCGGGCCGGAGAAAGTCCCTATCAAGTAAGAAAACAAAAAAACGAAACCAGATATAGACAGTCGGAATAACAGAATGAACAAGGCTGACCTCATCTATGTACATCTCATTCTGTGTCCTGAAAAGAAAGAGGAAATGCAGTACATGGTCTTTTTGAAAACAAAGAAGACTTACACAACTTTATATAATATATTAGGTCACAAAGAACACCTCAATAAATTCCAAGAAGGGAAATAGAAACCACCTTCTAGAACTATATTAAGACTAAAAATAATAAAGTTGTATCAAAAAATATTAATACCGAACCTGTTGGAAATGAAAAAAATCTGTCCTGTTTCAAAGAGGAATTCCCACTATAGTGGCAGCTTACCCGGGAAATTACAATAATAGGGATATTATGTATTAGACCCCATGGAATAGGTCAAAGCTGAAGACAAAGTAATAATCATATTATTAAACACTTTCTAAAAATCTAGCCAAGCATTCTAAAGGAAAAAATAGGAAAAACTAATGTAAAACTTAAATAAATAAGGGGGGAAGACAAAAGAATTGATAATAAACTCAAGATTTAGATTTTTTTTAAAAACCAAATAGAAAAAACACAAAATAGCTGATGACTTTTTTTTAAGGGTGTGGGAGACCACAAATATGTAAAATTTGGATTAAGAAAGGGAAACACTTACAAAACAATACCATAGGCACCTGTGTGCCAGTTAATGGTCTTCTGAGAAAGTATGTCTTACCAAAACTGACTGCGGAAAGACGGAAAGGCCAGCTGTACCCCAAGTCTGGCTTCTGGCCCCCAAGCTGGAAATTAGCCGTAAACAGACTTGCAAGTGTGATCAAGGCTGGCCGAGCCATAGGCTCTGCTCCTGTTTCCTTATTCTGCCTGAGCGCCGGTCTGCCACGGAGTGGTTTTAAAATGGAAAAAGACTGGGGTGGGCAGCAACGGTGGGGTGAAAATGGAGACAGATGTATGTGAACAACAATAAAAAACAAAAACAAGCCCTGGCTGGTGTGGCCCAGTAGATTGAGCGCTGGCCTGTGAGGCAAAGGGTCGCTGGTTCGATTCTCTACTGGGGCACCTGCCTGGACTGTGGACCGGTCCCCATTTGGGGGTGAACAAGAGGCAACCGGTCCCTGGTTCTCTCACACATTGCTGTTTCTCTCCCTTTCTTTCTCCCTCCGTACTCTCTCTGAAAATAAATAAAATCTTGAAAAGTAAAATAAAAATTAAAAAATTAAAAATAAATAAAATGGAAAAAGAGCCCTGGCTGGTGCGGCTCAATGGATTGAGCGCCAGCCTGCAAACCAAAAATTCACTGGCTTGATTCCCAGTCAGGACACATGCCTGGGTCCCTAATTGTGGGCGTGTGTGATACTGATGTATCTCTTGCACATTGATGTTTCTCTCCCTCCCTTCCCCTCTCTTCAAATGTAAATAAGTACAATCTTTTTAAAAAATAAATAAATAAATAAATAAATAAATTTAAAAAATTAAATGGAAAAAGAAAATTCATGAATCTAAGAGTTGATGCCCAGGCTGGAAAACAGGATCGGACCCCAGCTGCAGGAGGCGCCTCCACAGGAACTGGCCGTGGGGCTCAGAGGCAGGTGCCTCCAGGGTCGGCTGCAGTGTGTGGTGCGTCAGAACGTCACCGTGAACAGGTTCCCCCGTCAAAGCACCTTCCCGCTGAGCATTAGCCCTGCCGCTGGACTCGCTACAAGGGGACAAAAGTGGAAGCTTTCAAACAGGCACTTCACTGGCACATGCCGGACCCTGCCCTTTGGTTTTTACAGTCCCACGGTTGTTTCCTCTCTTCACCCTACTTTTTATCTCCAAAAGCACATCTTTTTCCTACATGAACTAAGTAAATAAGTCTGTGAGCGGTCAACTCCGAAGCAGGATACAGTGGGCACGCTGGTGGGCGGCAAGGAAATGTCCTTGGCCAGGGAGCGGAGGGAGCACTCTCTCTTTGGAGGTGTGCTTTTGAGGCTGGGATTTCTCTGGCCAGAAGAGTAATACTGTGTGCTGTGGCTCTCTTTCTGCAGAATCGGCTTGGAGGAGGGGAGGTCTCAGCAGAACAGCCTAGAAGGTGTCGGTGAGATGCTGAGGCTGCGGTGGGGAGACCCCTGCTGCTCCGCGGCGCGCTCTCTCGCTGGGGCTTGTCTGCCGAGAACCACTGGGCGATTCTTGGAAACCTCTCCGTCCTGAACCAGGGCTTTGGCACCCACTAACGGAGGACTCTTCCAGGAGTAAGATGAGTCAGTGGGTGTTAAAACCCCGATGGCATCGACGTGGCTTTAGCCAACGGAGGCTGTCACCTTTACATGAAGACGTGAAGAAAATCAGCCTGTTAGTGCCCAGCTACAGGGCACTAGGCACAGAGTCTGCACGTGGTGGGAGGCAGGGGGAAGCCCCCCAGGAAGCAGCATCATGTCCCCTCTAAGGCTGTGCCTTTGCCCGGCAGGGTCCCCGAGTCTCAGACTGGACACTGGTAACAGCAGCTCCTGGCTCAGGGGGACATTGCAACCAGAGCCTCATTCCAAGTCAGGTCTCCTGCTCTGTGATCCAGGGCACTCCACCAAGCGGCTCTGAAGTCCCGGCCAACACTCTCAACACCGCAGCTCCAAGCACTTCCTACCTCATCCTGGGAAGCCAGGAAAGCAGGGGGCGCTGCAGGGAGCAGCTCCTTGGGCTGTGGAAGACACCATCTCTCCCCTCGGGGGTAGATTTTCAAGCACAGAATACTGGGTCCCGGGCAGATCCACAGGCTGGTGTTTGGAAGAACCAGAGCTACGGCTGGGCCAAGGCCTTCCTCTTCCCCAAGTCAGCGAGGTCTGCAGCGAAACCTCGGAAACCTCCTTATTTTCCATGCCTGTAACCTTCACCTGCGGGGGTGTCCAGGGGGACCTACCTGAAGCCAACCGCTGCTCCCCCTGCAATGTTCAGAGCTGATAGGGGCACATGAGCAAGCCCCGGCACCCGGGACGTGTGATGGGGGTGGGGGGTGAAGGAGGGGTGGTCGGTGGATGATGGTCAATGGCTGGGCTGGCGTTAAGTGGCTGGGAGGGTGGGAGGTGAGAGGCGGGTGGATAGGAGGGGCGGGGGCCCTGTGGGAGGCAGGTGCTGCGGGGACGGGGGATGCTGGTGAGTGGATGGGGGGTGATGGCAGGTGAAGAGGTAGGTGGACAAGTGAGTGGTGACTACTAAGAAGCCACTTTCCTAACAGCTTTCGGAGAGACACGACTGGTGTCTACACCGACTCACATGATTCCAACATCTCTGGCTCGAGAGCAGTGTGAGAGGAGAGGGCTCCTCGTGGGCTCGACCCTCTGCAGCTGCGAGTTCGCTGTTCACGGAAGGGGAGGCTCCAGCCCGTGTCTGCCACTTCCCAGCCGCCAGGTGCGGAGTTCCAGGCGGCGCCTGGCTCACCTCCATGGACGAGTCCTTCATTCAACTGCTGTTTATTTTTGTCTAGCTTTGGTCGGGCACCAGGCAACACGTTGGTTCTATTCCGCTTTCCGATAAAAGGGAGTTACTTGTAGTCTAGAGTAAGCAGACAAAACACATACGTGCCAAAGGATTTATAAGCATCAGCTGTGATCAAAGCCACGCAGAAAACGAGTGGGGAGTGGTGAGAGGTGAGAGGGAACAGCAAGGACCCGGTGAGAAAGAGAGGTTGGGGAGGTGCAGGCCAAGACCCGAAGGCCAAGATGAGCCGGTCGGGAGGCAGGCGGCAAAGGGCCCTCAGACACAGGGCTCAGCCACTGCAAGGTCAAGGGCAGACGGGAGGACAGTGTGGCAGGAGTGTGACAACCAGGCTGATATGCGGGGACAGTCCCAAGTGAGGCCTGTTATCCCAGTTCGGGCAATCTGCTCAAGGTCACTTGAGGATAAGCAGGAGAGAGATCATTGGGAGCAGATGGGAGGTGAGCTGGGAGCTGACACGCAGGCTGTGTGAGGACTTCCAGCACTCACGCCCTGCGTGAGAAGTGACTGGGTGGATGGGGCTTCCGTAACAGCCCAAAGGACTGTCAACACTTCACGAAGGCGGCTGGGAAGTTCAAGACCAGGGAGTTCCATCCGTTTATAAATCAAAGTACATTCACTGAGTATATTACATTCTGCACGGGGGGTTTAAAGATGAGGACAGGATATAGAGATGGTCGGTGAACACATGAGAAGATACTCAGCATCGCCAGTCTTGAGGGAAACGCAGACCCAGAGCACCTGCGAGACTGCCGCACGCCCAGTAGGGCAGCCAAAGTAAAGCCAGAAGTCGAAGATCGAGGTGTTGGCAGGGTTGGTACCTCCTGAGGCTGTGCTTGAGCCTCTGTCCCACCCCCTCCCCGGGCTGCCAGAGGCCTCGGGTGTTCCCTGGCTATTGATAGATGGCCGTCTTCTCCTGGGGTCTCCATGTGGCTTCCCTTCTGTGTGTGCCTGTCACTGGGTCCAAATTTTCCTATTTTTTTAAGACACAGAGGGCACACATTAATGACCTCATGAAAAAACCCTATTTCCAAGCACAATTACATTCTGAGGTACCAGCAGTTGAGGCTCTCACGTGGTGCATTGTGGGGCAGGATTCAACGTGTTAGACCGCGTAACCCAGCCTTTCACACCCACGTGTGTCCCCAAAGCACTGAGATCCAGCAGTCACACAGGTGACTGCGCACCAGTGTCTACAGCTCACAGTAGCCAGAAGAGGGAAATAGCCCCAGTGCTCAGCCAATGAATGTGTCGATAAAATGTGCTCTAAAATGCTTGAAATACTGTTCAGCCACAAAAAAAAGAATTAAGTGGCGACATGGATGAACCTGGAAAACTATGCTCAGGGAAAGACGTCGGTCACGAGAGGACAGACGTGGAATGAGTCCACTTCTGTAAAGTATCTAGACCAGAGCGGGCAAATTCCCTGAGACAGAGCAGAATGGCGGTTGCCGGGGACAGAGGGAGGGGACGGGAAGTTAGCTCAGTGGGTACAGAGTTTCAGGCTGCGGTGATGGAGACACCTGTGGGTGGGTGGATGGCTGGGTGCTTGCACAAATTGGTGAATAGAATTAATGTCAATGAACTGTACACTTAAAAATCAGTTACAGTGGTAAATTGTATGATGTATATAATACCTGCGACTCTGAATGGAAAGACCCAGCCCCTGCTCTCCGTGAGCTCACAAACTCCGGGCAGTGGTGGGGTGACGGGCACACGGAGCAGGACAGGGAGGCTCCTTCCTCTCTGGAAGTGCCCCTTGGTGGCTGGCTCAGTGGCGGACAAGGGCCCAAAGGGGAGGCCTGCAGGAGACTCTGCCGGTGGTGATGGGTGTGAGAGCCAGAGACGATGCTCAGACTTTCTGTCAGTGGTGTTCAAGTTTAAGGGCAAAACAAAGCACTCACACTTGTGATGCTCTGTGAGAGCCCCGGCTCTGCCCTGTCTTGTTTCATCCTCGCTGACCGAGAAGACGGTAGCTGTCAGTGCCTCAGGGAAACTAAAGCACGGGGGTGCCGCATGACTTGCCCAAGGCCACAGCTGCTCAGGGGCAGGCTGACTCCAGTCCAGCTCTTTGGGTGCAGGGCTGCCCCCTTTCCACCAGCAGAAGCCCAGCATGTCCATCACAGCGAGGAGGGGTGGGGACCGGGTGAGCTGGGTGGGGGCTGGGTGTTTCTAGCAGGTGGAGAGCTCAGCCTCCCCTGGTCATCCTGCTGGCCGGCTGTGTTCAAGGCCCTCCACGGAACATTCTGGGCTCTGAGGAGCTTTCCCCAGGACTCCACTGCACATCTCACCAGCACTAAGGCCTGACGTGCCCACGTCCAGGGACAGAAAGGAGGCCATGAAGAAGGACCAGTTCTGACTTCAGCATCGCAGAGTTGAGCACAGCCAGACTGAAAGGCACCTGCCCACAGAAACCAACTTCCCCCTCAAGGTGGTGTTTGGGGGCGTCTCGCCCAGGGCTCTAAGTCCCACTTTCTCATCAGTCTGGCACGTAGACAAGCCCACACTGCCCTGTAGAATACAACTCCTGCGCACAGTTCCCATGCTGCTGGGCAGACAAGCACAAGGAACCAAGCAGAAGACGAGGCGAAGGCCAGGCCGCCCCCTGAGCTTGCTCTGCACGCCCCCAACACCCGGCTGGGTCTTGCATTTTGCACAGGCCGCCAGGGTGTGTTTCTTCCATCTGCTTCGTCAGCCAGGAAATAGGAGCCCCCAGTTAGGCCAAAGCTCTGACTTTAGAAGTAAAAACAACCAGTGAGTCACTGGAGCCGAGACCAGACAGAGCTGGTTTTGTCGCCTGGCGGGCTGCTCCATGAAACTGGCATTCCCTCCGCTGAAGCCGACCCACCACCCGGGGCAGTGCGGTGGGTTGGCAGCTCCCAGGTTCAGAGGTCCCGCTCTTCCTGTGGCCTGTTTGGCTTGGAAGAGAACACCCCACACAGGGAGGCGGCAGTATCTGAACTCCTGGAAAGTGGGTGCGGGCTGCTTGGTGGGGCTCAGAGGACACAGCCAGGGCTGGGCTGATCCCACTGAGGGGGGCCCTGGCCGCCTCGGCCAAGCGGAAACCGAGCCATCGAGCCCACAAAGCAATGAGCCCCCCATTCTGGGACGAGCGGAGGTGGGGTGAGAGGAAGCTGTGATGCTTGGTGCCCACACTGGAAGGAGGGTGGAGCCGATGAGCAGAACGGTGGGTGGCAGTACTGTAAAGAGCCCGCCCTGGGGCTCTGTCTTCTGGAAGCAAATTGGACACCTGTCCCTCCTATGGGGAGTGTGGGCCTCAGTCCCCCCTCTCCTGAGTTACGGGAAGTGGGGCAGACGGGAGCCATCCTGCCAGACCAGCTGCGTCCTGCTCTGACTGCCCATCAGTAAGGCCCTCCCAACGCTGGAGTTCTGGGACCTCTCTTCATCAGCGAACCACCTCTCGGATTACTCAGAGTCACTGCCCTCGGGACCTTTTCTCCCAGTTTCACTGAGGTACATTGGCACACCACATCGCATTGATTTTAGGCATACGACACGATGATTGGACTATGTACGTATTGTGAGATTATTACCGCCGTAAGCATAGAAACTGTGTGTGTGATGGATGTCAGCCTCTCTCTCGTGATGAGAACGGCGGCTTTCAGTCGTAACTCCCAGGAGTTAGCCAGTCTCTGTGACTTATAACTGGCACTCACCCCTCAGCTCCCCAGGCTGTGTCCTGGCCCACCCCCCGAGCTCCTGACGCCACGTGCCCACCGTCCGTCCTCCATACTGCAGCCCCAGCCGTCCGTGTGGTCTGGCAACAGCCACGTAACATGCTGGTGCTGTCACTTAGTTCATCCTCTGTTGGCAGACACTTAGGTGACTTCCAGTCTTGCTTCCCATCGCAAAGCATCGCAGTGAATCTCAGCACTGGTACCTCTGCAGAGCTGTGAGGCACAGCAGGTGTGTTTGTTGCTAATGTGTAGGAAAATGTCGTTAAAACGTCTTTGGTTTAAAAAGTAATAAGACTTTTGGAGATTAGCTTCTTCAAACTCATTATGCCTCTGGTTACATTTAACATAAGCGCCTTTTAAAGCCAGCTATACGCATGTGAAGTTCTCATGGTGGATTTGCAAAACTCATGGGAACAACCAAATAGCATTTAATCATAATGAAATAAACATGAAAGTGTAGTGTGAATAGATACTATACTACTTCTGTAAGAAGAGCATTAAAAATCCTCATTTAAAAAATATAAAATCAGCCCTGGCTGGTGTGCTCAGTGGGTTGAGCGCTGTTCTGTGGACTGAAAGGTCACTGGTCCGATTCCCAGTCAGGGCACGTGCCTGGGTTGTGGACCAGGTCCCCAGCTGGGAGCTTGTGAGAAGCAACTGATGTATGTTTCCCTCCTTCCTTTCCCACCTCTCTAAAATAAATAAATAAAATATTAAATATATATAATCAGTTTATATATTTATATATATGTCATTTTATATATGTATGAAATCAATAAGTTTGACAGTGGAGTTGAGGGCTAGCAATGCCGCCCTCTAGTGGCCGGCCCAAGGAGTCATCCCATTAGGACTGAAATTCATCCCATTCCGTGACCCCGGTTCACCACACGGGGCCCCTAGTGTGGACCGAGCGTTGGGACTGGCTTCAAAGACACAGCATCTGCTCACTCCTGTCACTTTAGGTGCAAGCTGAGTGGCATTGGAGCTGAGTGGCAGAGTTTCTTCAAGAGTCAGCGTCTTCTTGGGCATCAGAACATAGATATGTCTCGAAATCAGTCAACTCAAAGTACTGTAACAGCCGTTCCCTGATGCAGCTTCCAGATATGACGTCTGGCCAACCAGTGGGCCTCAGGGCCAGCTGCCCATGGAATCTGCTGTGTGAATGCAGGCACTTCATCGGGTGTCCCCCCACCATGGCTGACCACGGGGCCCAGACTTGGGTTGGGTTGGTTCTGTTTGTAAAGCCCCACGCCTGACTGGAGTAGGCAGGGCGGGAGCAGAGGCCCAGCCCGGCCGGGAGGGCTGACCCCGAGGACTTCCTCCCCAAGCACGCAGTTCTCAGCCCTGCGAGGGTGCTGACCAAGGGCAGAGGGACCCACACTCATTTCAGTGATGAGTTACCTACTGCGCTTGTCTCGCCTCATCCAGGGGAGGGTCGAGGACAGAGACATCGAGTTGTCTTGAGTGCTAGAAGGGAGAGGTATGGACCCCACGTCACCACTACTAAGCATCCGTTACCGCAGCTTTCAAAGGGACGGGACTCGCTGCTTCACAGAGCCAAAGCCTGGGGAGAAAGGGCTTCCCTGGGGGACCCGGGTGAGTGGCTGTTACTCTCTCCGTGCTGACGGAAGCGGGACTCGGGCACAGGGGCCCACCCAGGCTGGAGAACGGGCTACCCTCCAGGTGTGGACCCCAGGGACTGAAGCAATGTCCAAGGCTGCGCTGGGTGAGCCCGAGAGGGAAACTCGGGGGAGGGAGAGGGGCAGAGCTTTTGGGCTGAGGCGGCCGTAAGCAGGGACCACTCCATGGGGACAGTGACACCTAGTGGCTACAGGAATGCACGCACATGTGCAAGCATGCAGAAGGAAGTGGCTTGCCTAGAACCATCTAACCCCCCCTCTCATTTTCATCCTCTTCCCCCGCCTCTGTGAAAGTGGGCCAAGTCCACGTTTCTGGAGCTGTACACTAACTTCCCCAAGTGAAGTAAGTTGTCTGAGGCCTGTCTGTCTCGAAGACAGACAGGTGGACAGACATACACACACACCCTCACCAGGTGAGAGGGAGCAGAGACCAGAATACAACAAAATAACACAGAAAGGGAAGCTGCAGGGGCCCCAAGAGACTCCAGGCTCAGGAGGAGCGGCCGCTCATCCTCCACCCCTGACCCCTCGACTCCAAGTCCTCAGGGCCCAGGACAGGAGCCATGGCAGAGGGGCCCATGGCCTCCTTCAAATGCAGATGTGCCTTCAGCAAGGACCAGGGCAGCGGCTGGGAAGACTGACTGCCCCTCACCCTTTCTGACTACCCACCGAAGTGCCCTTGTCCTGGTGATGGACACCCTGCTTCACTGGCTTCCATGATGGTCCAAGCCTGGCCACCCACTGGGTCCCCCTCCTCACCATGTGCCCCCACATGTAATGGCAGCTTCATGCTCCGGCAAACCCATCAGCCTTCCTCCTCAGACACACAGGTGGGGGCAGGCTCTGGTCCCTGAGTCACACTCCCAGACCACAGGGAACCCATGTCAGGTCCTGCCAGCAGTCAGCCCATCTGCACTGGCCCCTGGCTCCCTGCCCCACGGAGCCGCTGCTGGAGAAATCAGGCAACACAGCCCAAAAGCCAAACAGGACCCCGTGCAGCTACCGACCCAGGTGCTGAGTTCTCACCAGCGGCCGCCCTGGGGCTTGGGCTGCTGGAGCTGCTGGCCAGGCTCCTGCTGCTGGAGACCCCTGTGAAGGGCCTGGTGCAGCCCAGTGTGTGGCTCAGGACACAAAGCTAATGCTGCTCCAGCTCTGAGATACTGTTGTTTACGTCCAAGGTGGTGGCTGCAGAGCAATGAGTCATGCCTGCAAACACACACCGGAGGGGCCCTGCCACCCTCCGCCTGTCATTGCTGCAGAGACTGACACGTGGAACCAAACACACTCCTCCATGAGGGGTGGCCCTGAGAACCCACCCCCCCATCATTCCTGTCTGCACAGGGATGAGCTCCAAGCATGGTCACCCCAGCGGCAGGAAGATGAAGAGGGCCTTTCTCCCTGAAGAGCGAAAGCACCACCCTGGGGTCCCCCAGTCTGGAGCCCTGAAGCTTTCCTGTCGGTCAATGAGGACACAGAGGAGACGCAGGAACGGGACACAATGCGCTCTTGGGGGGAAGGTACCCACCGGGAGAGACCCTGTCTGGGACAGCTTTCCCTTTTGATTCCCCAACCTTGGCCGCGAGTCACCATCCCCTGAGGACCTTGAAAGGAGCCTAAGGTTCAGGCCAAGCCCAGACCACTGTGGCCAGACCCTCCAGAGGGGACCCAGCTGTCAGAGTTTGTCAGCTCTTCAAGGGATCTCAAGGGCAGCTACATTGGGGGGCCTCTGGTCAAAACAGACACTTCTGACACTTTAAAGTGTCTTGGCGCTGTGTGGCCCATGCCTGCGTGGTGACAGCCCTGCAGGCAGCCACCTTCCAGTTCTCCGCACGGTCCATGGCCCCCAGTTTGCCACCTTCCCATCTAAAAGCGAGGCAAATCATCTTTGTTAAGGCCGCAGGTTGAGCAGCCCAGGGAAGCTTTCCCCCACTTCCTCCCCCATTGCTGCTGACTCGGGTTAGTCTTCTCCCTCCAGGGTCAGAGACCTGGCGGGCGGCCCCCACCTGGGGAAGGTGGGGCAGGAAGGACTGGGCGCAGGGCCCTGACCTGACTCGTGTCCACTGAGCCAGAGTGACGGCATCAGCACTGACCTTGCGCTGGGACACCTCTTCTCAGCGCCAGCTCCTAAACTGGGGCTCCCCGGCCGCCACACGGGCCACCACCCAGTCGCTCCGCCCTGTGCCTCCTGCAGCAACAGCCCCAATTCCCCGTCTTCCCAACAGGAACGGGGACCTTGTCGCCGTCCAGGGACCGGGGAGAGCAGAGGCACGGGTGAAAATTCGAAGTTACATTTTCTTGCTTTGAAAAATCAATCTCAAAAGTTAACCTATTTGGATACCAAATGGCATCTAAAGTAAAATCTCAACTCTCCCCATAAAAAGAAAAAACAAAACAAAATAAAAAGGTGAAGGAGGAAATAAGCCAAAACAGTAACAAGGGTTCCTTTTGGGGGTGAGATGATGGCGATGCCTACTCCCAACCTGCTTTAATTTTTTTGTTTCTTTTATTTCTTTCTTGTTAAAAAATTGATCTGAGAGAGAGAGAGAATCACTGACCTGCTGTTCCACTTATACATTCACTGATCGCTTCTTTGTGCCTGGATGGGGGATCGAACCCGCAACCTTAGCGCATTGGGACAACACTGTAACTGACTGAGCGACCCGGCCAGGGTCCAACCTGTTTTTTCCCACTTCACTCTAGTTTATTAACTTTTTAGAATGAACGTATTACCTTTAAAACCGGAAAGCAAAAATCAAGTATAACAACTTCCAGAGATTAGTCAGCTATTTAGAAATCTAAATCTAAAAACCATGGAAACATTCCAGAACTCTACGGAACAAACCCTCACCATCGCTTCCCAGCTCCAGCGAGAGCAGCGGCTGCCCGTGGCGTCACACTCTCACGGAAGTGGCTCGGGCGGCAGCGCCTGCTGCTCCCAGCAGGGAACGCTGAGCGGGTCCCGGGTCCGACACGCACCCACAGAGGACGCGGCCTATCGGCACACGCGCACCTCCGAGGCAAACCGCATCGGACACGGGAGGAAACGTCTCGGGAGGAAAACCGGTCCCCGTGCGTCTGGTTACAGAAGCCCATTTAGGAGTGTCCGCCAGGCCCCCTCTGACGCCGGGTCCGGGGCCTTCAGCCCTGCTCCCGTCCCTCTGCACACAGAGTCCCCAGACTTGGCCGCCCTCCAGCACGAGACAGCTGTCCTCAAAGGTCCGGACCTTGGGCACTGCCGTCATGTTCCCCAAGTTTGGGCCGTTTCAGCTCCGGGGAACTGCCCCGAGGGTCTCCAGGCATCTCTGAAACGTTAACAAACGCGAGGTTGGCAAGTCAGCGAAGACTTCTTGGAGTTAAGAGCTGATGTTCAGAAAATAAATTCTGAGCCCAGACACGGAATTGAAACGCCTGGCAGGGTCCTGTGTTCAGAGGTGGAAGGGTCTGTAGCAGCAGTTCCCAAACAGGGGCCACTGGCCTCCCGAGGGACAGTGGGCAATGTCTGGTGATGCTTCATGTCGTGAGTCCGGGGAGCAGGGTACCACCACCCAGGGGCGCTAACAACCACCCCACAGTCACAGGACAACGCCCACGAGAGTGTGAGCAGCGCCCAGGCCGAGCAGCCTGCCCCACACCACGCCCCGACGCGCCACCCAGCTCTCCCGAGCTTTCAGGGAAGGCGTCTCCCCGCCGGGAAGACACGGGCAGTGGTGAGCCTGGTGGTGCGTCTGGTAAGATGCATCCTTGCTGACTGAGAGCGAACGGATGTCCATTTCCAGAAGGACAGAAGAGCAGGTACTCCACCTTTAAGGACACGACACCAGAACCACTGTCACTTACCTGTCTGCATGTCCTCGGTGGGAAGGGTTGACGCCACACTGCTCGGTTCCGAATTCGGAGTATCTGTCTTCAAGGGCAGCAAGTTCACTCTCCTTGGTTGAAAGAAGGAGGAAGGGCATGCGTGGCGGTCAGTGTCGTGGGAACTGTGTGCACCACACTTCAAAGCCACCCACAGGAAACGTCGGGCATTTGCGGCTGACCCTCTCACGCAGGGCAACAGACGCAAGGCTGAAGCGCCCACTTGTTTGGTCACTAAGTTGCTCGTACACGAGGTTAAACCACCACAGTCTAGTGAACTGTAATAGTGAACTTAACCTTCACCAGCTGTCTGCAGGCGCCAAAGCCTGCATGTGGCTGATTGCCAGTGGCGTGCTGAACAGCCTGCTATGAGACGTGCTTTCTACTATGGAAAGCCCCAGAACCTAGGTAGGTCTTTTTAAAATCCAGTCTTAATTTTGAACAACTATTATTTTTTCAAAAATTACAACCGCAAGTAGCTTGCAAGATATTAAGGGAAAACTTCAATAGCAGAACTATTTCAAGGAACATCTTCCCACTCCCTCCCCCACCTGAAAAAGACAAAACAGAACAGTGCTGGTCGGCAGAAAGAAGTCCGAGCCACACAGCAACCGAACCTCCCCCAACCCACACTGTGGCTCTGCCAGTGCAACCGCGTGACCGCAGCAGAGAGGGGGACACGGTGTTCACAGAGCCTTCTATCACCCACCCACTCTGCCCGGCCGCCTCCCTGTGCGGTCTGTCTAGAAGGCGGAGGGTGGGGGACTGGTGGAGAAGGCAGCAGACACAGGGGACGACACCCGGCAGTGGCAGCCCCAGGGGGACAGAGACTCAGAGGGTGGAGTCTGCACCTGTGCAGCAGGGGCAGGGAACTCCGGCAGTTCACCAGACGAGAACAGAGGCCAACAAACAGCCGCATCGTCACCAGAGACGATGGCTTATCTGACTAGATGCCTGGTTCACCAGGAGTCCGTCTGCTGGACAGCAGACACCACCTGGCGACATCCCTTTGAGCCCCTGCCCACGGTGAAGTGCCTGTTGCAGCTGTGGACAAGACTGGCGCACAGCAGGGGACGCATTTCCTGCCCTCGGGCCTTGTCACCTGACAGGGAAACAAGCAGAAACAAAACCTCGCCACAGTGTGTGTGACAGAGCAGAGGGCTGAGGGGGGGACCTAGTGTGGCCCAGGCAGGGGAGCACAGGCCCAGGGCCACAGAAGGAGGCTGTAAAGGCAGAGGCCGCCTCCAGGAGCCGGGACCCTGGGGACCCAGCTTTCGGGGTCTGGCTGGAGGAAGGCACCCGGGCGAAGGGGAGGGACAGCCGGCAGGCCTGGCCGGAGTGCGGAGCCACAGCGGCTCCGCGCCAGGCGGGACGCGGGGCCCCACGGAGGCCTGCGAGCACGGGAGTGGCCCTCTCCGGGCTGAAGTCAAGGACCGTCTCTCTGGGGGCAGCGCGACGGTGCTGCTGGGTGGCGTTCACCCGTGGAGTGGGGGCCTCTCAGGGCCCCTCCCCGTCCTTACCGGGGCGTCTTGCTCCAGGCCCGCGGCGTGTGTGGGGCGGCCTGGCGGGGCGGCGGCCCTCCCATGTTCTGACTGCGGGGCTGCAGGCTCTTCCTCTCCTCCGGGGGCGCGGGCGTGTCCTTGGCCACCGCTGGGGCTGGCCTCGCCTGAGTGGGAGCAGCGCAGGGACTGCTGGGGTCCTGGGTCCTGCCGGCAGGGGTCCCCTCCGCCTGTCTGGGTCCTGGAGGAGACCCTTGTTGCGTCTGACTCTTAGTTTTCCTCGCTGTCTCAGGGGTTCCCGAGTTCAAGTCTGGCTTCTCTTTGAAAGGTATTCCAAGTTCATCCTTCTCAAATGTCACGAATGAACAGTAACCATCGGTGGAAGAAATGGCCAGGAAGGCCCCATCGCTGGACCTTTGTCCCCAAAACAGAAGGAAAAGTCAGAAACTTTACCTAAGTCTATGGGCCACTCCTCACACTCTTATTAGCAGTTAAAAACAGGAAGGTTGAGCAAAGTCACAAGCTTCATTTGAAGGGAAAAAACACGACTCAGAAAGCCGGTGGGTGGGCCCGAGGAGGCAGGGGGTGGGGCCGCCGGCTCCCGCCAACCATGGCCTGGCGAGTCCCCAGACCACAGGCCCCAGGGCCACCCTCTGGTCTTGAGGCTCAATCAGCCCCACAGGGCAGTCTGAGGGGCACCGTTGCCTTGTGACCATAGAAGTGTACTGCAAATCAGAGAGGGCTTTCCTTTTGATGTTCCTTCCTTTTTCAGAAACTGGTAAATAAGGGTCAGAAGTCCTCTGCTGTACGGAAACGCTCCCGGGCCCGAGGGGACGGGACGCCCTCCCTCCGCCGCCGCCTCCCCTCAGCCGAGCCACTCACCAGGAAACGTCGCTCAGCGTGTGGTAGTGAATGTTGGCCACGTAACCGAAAGGGAAGAGCTGCTGCGTGTCGTAGAAGAGCACAGAGTCTTCAGAGGCCACCGCAAACACCAGGCGGTAAGGCAGGGCCACCAGCGGCCCGGGGGACGGCCCGTCTGCGGGGGGACAGAGGGCGACAAAGGAAGGACAGTTACACAAGCAACGGACAAGTTCCCACAGGGCACAAAGTACAACTTCTCCTCCGAAAGCCCTTTCTCAGGGGAGACACACGACGTAACTGTACTAACACTTTACAAAAGAATTCCGATCTAGTGTTTTATATTTGAACGTAGGAACACATGGGAACCACGCCTGAACCAGAGTCCTGGGCACCGAGGTCCAAAACAAGAAGAACAGAGAAGGGGGTTGTGAACGAGGCAGGGCAATCTGACAGGTCCTTTCTGATAAGGAAAAGCGGGGTCCCCTGGAAACACTGTGCCCAGTGACATTTGAATGTTCTTTCCAGTTATATTCATTCACATAAAAAACCAGAGAGTTAGAAACACCTTCCACTTCCAGCCTCGGAGCAGCAGGGACCCGATTTGCCCTGCGATTCTTTAGGGCGCTGGCCGTCGGCCACAAAGGCCGACGCCCGAGAAGGAAGGCAAATGCGGGAAGGGCTGCAGGGCCGCCCTCCCTGCCTGGAGTGTCCAGGCCCAGAATGTGCCCGAGCCCAGGAGACGGAGCTGGGGTGCAGGCTGCGCACAGACCAGAGAGCTGCGGTCGTCTGCGGCTGGGCGCTGGCCGGGGCAGGTGGGCGAGGAGACAGGAGAGAAAGGTCCATCCCCGAAGCGCACACGGGCCGGAAACAGCGCGCGCCCACCGGCCACAGGACGAGCTGCTGTTTCCAGCAGGGTGGCTCCGTCTCCCCTGGGGAAACCCGCCCTGGACTCAGTGCGGCTGCAAAGCCCCTCGCACAGCTTAACAGCAGGACCCGTAGAAAGTGAAGTTTCCAACCAACCTCACCACATCCAAAAATAAAGTTCAACAATACTTGTAAGGATAAAAACATACCCAGCATCCACTAAGGTAAAATTCATGTCTGACACATAGTAAAAAAATTTCAGAGGAGCAGGAAGACATGACCCACAGAGGAGGAAAAGAAAGCAACGATGTGACCAGTCACAGAAACTGCCCCCGTGGTCTGGGAGCAAGCGGAGAGGCGGCACCCACAGAAGTTCAGAGAGGGGGACAACAGGTCCCAGACGGAGGGAGGACCCGCCGGAGGGCACCACGGCCAGGTGGCACAGAGGAGAGGTCACCAGACAGCCGTGGGACTGCCCGAAATCCAACACAGGGAGGGGAAGGGACAGGGCAGAAAAGTTACGCTGCATAAAAAACTGATAATGAGCCCTGGCTGGTGTGGCTCAGTGGACTGAGCACAGGCCTGCAAACCAAAGGGTCGCAGTTCGATTCCCAGTCAGGGCACATGCCTGGGTTGCAGGCCAGGTCCCCAGTGTGGGGCGCACAAGAGGCAACCACACTCTGATGTTTCTCTCCTCTCTCCTTCCCTTACCCTCTAAAAATAAATAAATAAAATCTTTTAAAAAAGCATTAAAAAAACTGATCATGAGCCTTTCAACCTGCTTCAGTGGGAAAAGACTGGCACGGACACTCCTTTAGTCACTCCCAGCAAAGACGGAGCGAACCACGGCACCCGTCTGGCAGCCCCGGCCCAGCTCCAGCTCCTGCAGTAACATGACCCAGCCAGCTTCACGGGCTCACCTTTCCCCAGGGCACAAACCCCGCGTCACACCCGCCCTGGTGACCGCCCGGCAGAAAACCCCCCACGGGCTCTGGGTGCTCACATGCCTGTGTCCACCTCCGGCCTCAACTCAAAGTAGACGGGACAGCAGCGGACAGCCAGCGTCGCTTTTCCGGGACACGGAAGGTGAGCGACAGGCCTAGAGATGGAAGAGGGTTTCAGAGAAAGGCGCCGCTGCCCAACAGCAGCGAGAAGAAAGGGACGTCTCCACCGGTTCCTCGGCCGCGTACCTCTTCAGGTTCTTCCTGGAGAAGACGTAGGTCGTGCTGGTCACGTTCTCGCCCGACTCCACGCACCCAGCTGGGGAGGCGGGAAAGGCAGAGAGTCACTAAGCCCAAGAGCAGCCACTTCTGGTGCGTAAGATAATTTTCCTGGCAGGGTATTCCCTGGACACTGTTTCTGTGACTGGATGAGCACAAACCTCGTCCCAGTCTGGGCTCAGCCCTTACTTGGTTCTACCCGCCTGTCCTCTCACCTGAGTGTCACCTCCCCTGAGGGGCTGGGCCGCCCTGAAGCCACCTCCAGGCCCCGGGCAGGAAGAATGGAAAGCGGGAACCCTCTGAGGGAAGACCTCTGCCTGAGGACCTGGCCAGTCCCCGCTGCAGGGCTGCGGCGACACCCCCACTGTGTGCCCAGGTCCGACCTCTGCTGCCATCCAAGCGCCGAGACCGGGCCTTTTCCCACCCGCGATGGACCAGGAGGCCTGGCCCTCTGCTGAAATCTCCAGCCTCTGCAGACGCTGACTGGGCGCCGGGGGCAGCCTGCACCCGGATTTCTTCTACACGCACCCCAGGATGCCCTTAGAGCCAGGTCAGACCCTGGCAGAGTGCCGTCACACACAGCTGCCCTGGGAACGCCCCCATCTGACGCTGCTCTTTCCCGATGCAGCGCCACAGTCTCACACGGGACCGCCTCGTGTCCCACTGGGAGGGTAGCAGCTGCCCCGCCCCGTCCTTCCTCCCCACGTGTCCACTGACACACAACTGTCACCTCTGCGTTTCCTCCAGGCTCACAGAACCGTGACTACCAGCCTACCCGACCCACATGTACGCGCACATGGTGGGTTTTTTAGTTTCTTTACAAAGTGGAGTATCGTTTAGACTCTTCCTCATTTTGCTTTTCTGAGTCGACTACTCATGAAAGTTAACTTACACAGTACTCATGAACCGTGTTCTTTCTCCCCCTTTATCCATCCTCCTTGGTTTCCCTTCTCGGACATTTTTATTTCTATTTGGCCTTTCCCCGATACCCACACACTGTCTCTGATATCGCACTCGCTGTTAGACACCTGGAGGTAACTAGAGGTTCGAGCCCTCAGACCAGTCCTGGCGAGGCCCTGCATTGTCCCACGCACCTGGCGTCAGGAGCAGAGACCCATCAGGGGTGAAGCTAAGGCGACGAAAGAAGGACTTCATGCTGTCGTCGTGAAACATCCGGTAACTTCTTGCCTGTGGCCCAAAGTTTAAACATTATTCCAAACCCTTATGTTCACAAGAAAGGCTTACTGATTTCTAAGTTTTGTATTATCATTCGTTACTGACCATAGTAAACAAACCTAAAATAATGTATCATACATCAAACACTCTTGAGAACTAATCATGAGCTGATCCTTTTTGTTCACAGAAGCTCTGTGTATACACGTGTACATGCATGTGTGTGGGCACGTGGTTCTACAGTGAGTTTAAAAGCTCTCAGGCACCAGTGGTCTGTGTGGGGTAAGCCTGTGTGGGGACAACAGGAAGACGGCCGGGGAGTCCTTCGCTCATTGTCTGTGTATATAATTTAGGACTTCCAACCAAATGAAAGCTTTTTTAGCCCGCGACCCATGCAGTCCCAACCTGCCACCCTGGGGCCGGACGGGCACTCTGTCCCTTTCTTTTGCCAGTAAGTAGCTGGCTCCCTTCAGGCCAAGCGCCTGCCCCGTAGTCTTGATTCCTCCAGGACTCGGGTCCTTCTCTCACTCGCCAGTTCCTTCTGAGAGCAAAGTCCCCTGCTCCCGAACGCCAGCCCAATGGCTGGGTCCCGCTGTCGCGGGCTACCTGAGCGCTCAACCTGCCTCTGCCGGCCAAGATGCTGCACTGCCTGCTGCCGACAATCCGCCGCAAGACCCACCTGCCTGGGTCCTCCCAAGTCGGTGGTCCTGACCCCCACTACACCTCGGAATCCCGTAGGACGCCCTGCCTGCCTCAAGCTCGGTGAGGCACGCCTCTGGGGATGGAGACCAGGCAGGCATTCGTATTTTTTAATGCTTCCCAGGTGACTGCGCAGGGCAGCCTGGGCTGGAAACCACTGTCCTCCACCATCAGCTCTGCTCCGGCGCCCAGATGTCCCCATTTCCAGACAGGCCAGCCCCCCACATGAACTGAGCCTGGACTGTCCGAGAGGAAACCTTATTGGGGTCCAGGTGTTGCTAAGAAAGTGATTTGCCTGCAAGATACGGGGGAGTTCGGACCTCCTACATCCTGGCTAATGCTCTGCCGCGAGGAAAGTCAAAGCTGCTCCTACCTCCCCTTCAGCGCCCGTGCCCGACAGCATCTTTGAAACATTGAAAGCCACACGCTTCTTCTGTGTGCTGTACACCCTCAGGGTCCTGAACAAAACAGAAAGTCTGATTGACTTTTTCCAGCAAAAGAGTCATGTTTCACACAGGAACAATCCGTTACCCAAATCGAAGGTCACTTCGATGATTTTCAGCCTGCAAAGCCATTTACCAAGGACTTTCCCGCGTAACTGAGTAACGATGAAGCTTGCCTTTGGCATGAGCCACTGAAAGGCCGTCACTAACGACGTGGAGGAAGATGTCATCCTCTCATTTCTTACTGAACGTCTCCGCCTCTCAAATAAGGTGTGCGTCAGGCCTGGCCAGGTTTGCCAGGGCCGGACCTTTGGCCCAGGGCAGCCTGTGTGCCTGTGACTGTGGTGGAATTTACTGCACGTTGAACGGTGTCGCCCTTGGGGCTTCGCAGGGGTGAGGGGACCACCAGCAGGGGAATTTGGTTGCTGGAAATGCATTTCGTTCCCACAGCTGGAATAAAATGTGTTTCCCTCCCGACTGCCTGAGTAAAAACATAATCAGAAAATAAACGACATTGGGAATATAGCAGAAAACTCTATGAAAAATGCACACTGACGTTTCCATATTACTTTCATCCCAGCGCCACCTGAACGTAAATGTACTGTAATTAAAAGTAGTCAAATATTCAGTAGGGCTATTTTGACTGATGAGTAACGGGCCTGGCACTCTGATTTTTTAACGTCTTAGTTCCGAGAACACAATTCAGTGCAGTCGTCCCAGCAAACACAGCAGGAAGCCCTCCTCTCAAAAAGGACCAAAGGTTTTATGTTTATATTAAGTTAAACAGTCTCATTAAAATCACCGCCATAGTAAATATAATAAAAAATAGGTAAAGTATCTAGCCCTACCACTGGGTACATCTTCTTAAGTCATATTTATAAAACACCTTTTCTTCAAAAGTTGCCCGTGAAATTCAAATTTAACTGAGAGCTCCTTCTGCATTTATTCACTCATTCCGTGAAAGTTTACTAAGCACTAACTTCAGGTCAGGCACTTGCCCTGATCAGTTTCCAATTTTTCTTATACTGGAAAAATAGCAGAAAACAAAGTCCTTTATATGAAACTGAGAACAAAAGAATCAAAGCTAGGCCATGGTTTATACCAGTTAAGTTGTAATAAAACACTTCTACAGAAATTTTCAAGTAAATAAAGATAATTTGTCTTAGACTAAGGTACCTGTCACAGCTCAGGGTAGCAATATACTGTCCCAAAGGATCCCAGGTTATTCCTTGTACATAACTTTTATGTTCATTAAAGATGGAGATCTTTTGTCCTATGAAAAAAGCACACAACAGCATTGCAAAACCTGCTCAAGCACACACAATTGGCATACACTACCATTAAACGTTGCTGTCTTTGTACAATACCACTCTGCATGCAGTAGGCGGTGAGACTGCAGCAAACTGTGTCGGGCACAAAGACAACTTCACAGAGCCCTCATTCCCAAGGCACTCGGAGCTCAGTGGCAGACACAGACCCGCTGACGGGAAAGCACACTGCAGCTTGACAGAGGCTGTGCTTATGGTCCAGGGGAGGGGAGCGGCTAACAAGCAGCAAGTGAGGGTCAAGGGGACGAGCTGAGCCCAGTTCTCAGGTCAGGCAGGATGAAGGGGTCAGCGAGGGGAAAGGAGGTACTGTAGGCAAAGCACAGGGGTGAGGGCCGTCGACACGGAGCGATGACAGTAACAGAACAGTGAGTAGGTGAGGGACAGGGCCAAAACGACAAGGCAAGGAGGAGTGGCAGTAGGTAACAGAACCCCTGGGTCCTAGGAAAAGGCTCCTGGCATTCAGAGTGGACAACAGGAACTCTAAGAGGAAGGGACCTGATTACAAAGGCAAAACTGAGGTTTTGGAGAGAGCAGAGAAGTGTCACTAGTGAGAAGGTGGGAGTAGACAAGGGCGAGGCGAGAGCCTGAACCAGAGCAGTGCTAACGGGGATGGGCCTGCAGGGGAAGTACTTAGAAGGAAAACCAGGAACACACAAACATTACCTGGATGGGGGTGGGGTTCAGGAAGCCCCAGCCATACTTGAAAAAACCAAACAAACCCCTCTTCCCCGCAGCAGTCGCCCCTGGCTCACTCGCTCTGCACCGTGCTCCTCCTCCAGTCACCCAGCCCCTCGGCTGCTGCTGCCCACCGTTCTCTGCCACCCGCCTGCAGAGCTGGGCCCTAAAGCTGCCAGTGGCCTACTCTCCTGCCTTTCTCCTTCCTCGGCCTCTTTCCAGGGTGTCTGCTGGGGTTAAGAGGGCTGGGGTGCGGAAGAGGGCATACAGAGGCCTGCAAAGGCTTGGGGGGAGCTACTGGGGAGAACAGGAGGGGGTCTAAGCCCCAGGTAGGGGACACTGGTGAGGCTGGTAAGTCGCCCAAATCTGCAGGGTGGAAGGTCTTCATCCAGCTGCGTTAGCCTAGGACTGGGAACTAACAGGAGACTGTCACCCCGATCCCAATCCTGGGTTGGGGTTTGTCTTCAGAGGGATGGAAGGAAAGGGTCTGAGGGAACAGATGGTTGATAATGGACCACCTGGGTCAGCAAACTGGCTGAAGGAAACAGGAGGAAACAGCCGAGGCAGAGGGGCTAACGGATTGGGAACAGGCTGGGGGCTCGAGGAAGAAACACAGGAGGTGCTGAGAGAAGCGAAGGAGGCAGTTTGACGGGAGAGGGGCCCCTGGCTTCAGAGGTCAGCTAGAGACCTGCGGACTGGCACAACGTGACAACGGGGTTAAGCCAACGTCCTCTTACAAGTGTTCTCCTGAAGACTGCGACAAACTGTGAGGAGCTAAGGGGGATGGGAAGTAGAAGAAATCACGCCATGTGGAATTCCTTCAATAAAAATCAACTGACTTGAAAGAATTGTACCTACGCTACACGCACACACACACCCTTTACAAAAAAGACAGCAGTCTCGGGTGGGGCCCTGATTTCCACACTCCCTGCAGCATCCCAGCGCAGGAAATGGCACCCACACGCACCCGGCTGTCTAAGAGCTCAGTCACCGCGGACGCGTCAGATCCTCTCAGCTCTTCCTACAAACCATGTCCCAGCCCAACCCTTTCCCTCCCCTTCCATCGCCAGCAACCGAGCCCAGGCCATTGTCACCTCTCCTGAATTAAACCTCTGCCACTAACTGCTTCCCCTGCTATCACTTGTGTTCTCCTAGGACCACTCTGCCACGTGCCACCCAGAGACATCTTTTTAAAATGCAAATAAAATCCCATCATTCTCCTGCTCAAAACCCTCAGCAGTTTGGGTCACACTTGGGGTACAATGTACAGCCTCCTGGGGCCCGGCCCCATCCCTCAGTCCCCCACCCCACCTCCGGTAGGCTCTCCATTTCCTACACACGCACACACACACAGCCTCTGCACTCGCCGGATGCTCTTCCCAAAACAACGCACACGGCTTGCTCCCCACCTCCCTTCGAGTCTGTCCAGACCTCGTGCTCAGAGCCTTCCCAGGTGGCCTACGCTCCCCACCTGGCCGCTTCGCAGCCCCTCCACCACCTGACACCCGCTGGGACGAAGCCACCTTGTTCGTGTGCTGTTCCAGCACTTGCCGCAGTGCCCTGAGTGCCGCCAGTGTTCAAGGTCATGACAGCTGGCCTCACGGGGCGCTGAGGGGACTCTCTAGGACGAAGGCCAGATTTGAGGATGAAAACAAGTGGCAGCCGCACTCATCAGAATGTGGAGACAGGGTATGACAGAGCGAGGCAAGCTAGAGGACTGTGCAGCTGGCGGCCCAGGACCACAAGGACAGACTGTGACGGCGGGGACAAAATCCCGTCCATGGGCACCGGGAGTCAGCAGCCTGCACAGCAGAGGAAAGCGGAGGAGGCGCCGTGGGAGAAAACGCCAAGGCTGAGTGAAGGCCCACAGGTCAGGCACCGCACTGCTCTTTACACAGCTGTGACTTCTCCTGCGCTGCTGTCTCCACGATAGGGAACAGGCTCTTTGCAGGCAGCTCAGTGGCCCCCAACCCCCAGTCTCCTGAAATGAAAGCCCGACTCCGCCCACCCCGACCTGGCGCAGTCCATGCCCATTAACAAAGACTTGCCAACCCTCCCCCGACCTGACCTCCGCAGAGGAAGGAACCAGCCTGTCCCCATCGTGGCTGCACCCCACTGCAAGCAGGGCTCACGACGCCACGGCAAGGCTCCTGCCTTCTGACCGGTCCCTAAAACTGAGTTGGGCCCACAGCACAGGGGCTAATCCCCACCCTTCTCTGCGGCCTCCCGATGTTAGCTCACTACAGAAAGTCTTCTGACGCCTTAAAGAGAGCAGGTTGGCCCTTTAGACCCCTGGGCTACTGCTTCTCCTGATGATAACAACGCCCTTCAGGTACCTTTGCTGACGTCCCATACGATGGCCGTGTTGTCCACTGAGGCGGAAGCCATCAGATTCCCATCCGTGGCCCAGCAAATGTCATACACGTCTTCCAAGTGGCCCCTAGAACCCAGAGGGAAAGGAAGGGAGAGAAGAGAGAAATGACCAAACACCTGAAGGCCAGCTCAGGGACCACACATCAGCATGGGATTCTAGAAACTGCCGCTGGAACTAGGTTAGCCGCAGCTGTGACCTACTGCGGTCAAGGGTATCTGTGTCTTTAAAATGGATTCAATTCTACTAAGGAACACTTTATAGCAGAAACTAAGAAAACCCATCTTAAGCCTGCTTTTATGTTTTAAAACTATTCTCTTATTTCTGTCTTGCCTAAGTAAAAGTTTCAAGTTAGATACAAAAGCCAAAAGGCCTATCAGGTTAATGCACTTGGAAGGTAGAGACAAATCACTCCACGCCCCTCCCCACGCTACCTGAGTGTTTTTACGACGGTCCAGTTCTCCTTACTCAGCTCAGCCTCATCCTCATCCTGAAAGATCTGTTCTGGCTCCTTGTTGTCGTTCACCTTCCACAACAGAATGACCGCATCTGTGGAGGGAGTCGGTTAAGGACGGCTCAAGTGTTAAACTGCACGCTACGCCCTGTCTGGATTTCTGGGCGATTAAATAATATATTTGTTGTCGGCCCTGACGGCTGACCTCTAAGAATCCTAACGGGAAAAACAGGTTTGCCTCCTGAACGGAACCTCCAGAATCAGATTCATCCAGATCAGTGCTACACAAAGTCACCTTAAAAAGAAGCGTCCCCAAGCTAGCCAAACACCACGGCAAAGCGACTAATGACGTTAACAAACCTACAGGCATATCCTAGATATGACTGAGTAAGAAAAAAGCAGCCACAAAGAGCCACGGACACACACCAGGCCTGGCAGATCACCCCTAGCTGTGTGACCTCCAGGAAGTCACTTGAGGCCTCTGCTCACACTCCCCAGAACATCATTTTTATTTTACTAAGCTGTCTATGTGATAGACGGTCAGGGTCAAGTAACCTCTGAAATAAAAAAGCCTGCCTAGCTCAAATCTCGGGATTTACCATGAGACACACGGGTATGTAGTTTCTAAGGGATTTTGAAGTACAGTACTCACCATCGCCCCCGGAGGCTAACATTTCCCCGTTGGGAGAAAAACGCACGACATTGACGGCTTTGGTATGGCGAGCAAGACTGGACAAAAATTCCACAATGGCCTTTCCGTCTGGTCCTTTCTCCACCTTCCAGATCTGTCAATATCAAAACGGTCACCCAGAGAAACGGAGTGGGCACCTACCATACTGGGCACACTGACACGACAGCCACCGAAATACCCACTGAAATAAACTATGCTTATTTCCAAGAAGGAAATGCAGTTTTTCTTCTGAAACAGAAAATGAAGGCAGCTCTATCTGAAACACAAGCCACAGTCCCCTGCCCCGCTGTCCTCCCTCCTCCCTCCTGGTGCAGGTTGCTCCCCAGCAGGAACCTGGCTCAGGACCCTAAAACCATGGGCATCCCAGGTCCCTCAGTCTAGGGAACAGGACCAAAGAAAGGAGGTGGCTTTCCTTTGTTGCCTGGCTCCCAGGAGGCCCTGAGACTCACCCCTCTGGTCTAGAGGAGGAAGTGAGGAAGTAGCTTGAGTTGGTGGGCGTTATCCTATTTTGCTGTGTACAAGGCGCACCTTTTTTTGCCCAAATTTTTGAGGGAAAAATAAAGATATGCATTCATTATACATGAGTGGTACTAATTCTGTATCTATATAAATGTTCTTAATTCTTTTATTTATGCTTATGCGTTAAAAGCGTAACTCTAGAAAGCAGTAATGATACTTGTATGCAAAAATAACACGCTGAAATAAGATCATCAATTTTGTTTCTAAGTATGAATAAATAAAAAACTGAATTAAAAAGTTAAAACGAAAGATTTTTTTTTCCTGCAAGTTTGGGCCAAAACCACGAGTGCACATTGTACATGCCAGCTCATGGTACACAGCACAATATGGTAGCTGTAAATCAATGATTGCAGGAGGCTGGCTGCTCCAGGGGCCTGCCCGCGCCCCTCCGTGCCCCCTGTGCCCGCTTTACCCGCACGACCGTGTCGACGCCCGCGGACGCCAGCCGGTGGGTCCGCCCCGCCGCGCCTGGCTGCAGGTCCAGGCTGTACACCGGCTCCTTGTTGTGCCAGGCGATTTCGCACGTGATGACTTTCATCCTCCCGCGTCGCCCAGAAGCCCAGAAGCAGGAATGGTCCGCGGCCGATTCTTTTCCCAGAGACAGAGGACAGCGGTGAGTCGTTGGGAATGAACTATTACAGCAGGAAACCTGAACGCCCGTGAGCAACCAGGACCCCCAAGTATGAAAAAGGCGGCTGTGTTGGAAGGGAGGCCGATCACGTCTTGACACAAGACCTCGCAAATTCCAACTAGAATGTTCTGCTGAGACCCTGCTTTTGAGATTGTCCTGCTACTTCCGACCATCCGTCCGTCTGTCCAGAAGAGCAAAATGGACTAGCAGGCAGAGAAAAATCCAGGAGGCCGGCCCCATCCCCGCTTAGTTGGGGTTGGAGGCACTCCGGGAGAGCTGGGGGGCGGGCCGCACGGGGAGGGAAGGGGAGTGCCAGGAGGAGGGGGCTGTAGAATGAGGGGGCCGGGCCCGGGAGGGAACCCCAGGTTCCAGGAGCCTGGCTGCCCGGGGGAGTGGTCCCCAGGAAGAGGCGGCTGCCCCGGGGCTACAGGAAGAGAGGGCCGGGGCCGCTCGGGAGCCCCGCTTTCCAGGGACCGCGCTGCCGGGGCAGGGAGTCTCCCGGGACAGGGGACCCCGCTTCCCCAAACCGTTTGGGCGGGGCGCTCGGCCAGGAAGCCCAGACCCGGCCTGGCGGGAAAAGAGACGGCGCGGGACTGAGGCTTGGCGGGAATCGGCCGCCCGAACGCGCGCCGCTCCAGCGCTATCCCGGGCCCCCGCCGCCTGCCCTCAGAGACAGCCTGTTGCCTCAGCCCGGCCCGCTCTGGAGATCCGCGGGGACACCGGGACGCGTGAGCCAGCAGCGCGGAAAACGTACCTGCAGGGACTCAGTCAGCCGCACCTTGGCGCGCGCGGATTCCCGCGCTTGCGTGGGCGGGGCCATGCGGCGCCCCGCCCCGCCCCGGGCGGTGAGCGGGGGTCCTGAGCCGCGGAGTCATCCAATCAGGGCTCGCTCCTGCCGGCTTCAACTTTCCGACGCCCGGGTGGGCGAATGAGTGAACTCTCCCATCATGCCTTGGGCCCCTTCTTCCCCTGTGGGTCCGTCCTTGCAGTAAGCGTTGTCCGGACCCGTTTCTACGCTGGGCAGTGTGCCCGCGCTGCACAAGTGGCGGACGGCAAAGCCGACTCACCCTTCGGTGAGAGGAAGCGAGCGGTCCTGCAGGCCAGGAACCCTGAGACCCGCCCAAGACTACGTGGTCTTTCACTGGAGCAGCGAATACTTGAGAGGTGTGACCTGTATCGGGCACTGTGTTGGTCTGAAACGTCGAGTTTCAAACGTCAATAAAATACAGACATTGTCCTCGGCCTCCTGTGGGCGTGTACACGGGACATTGGAATAAAAAGATAGGAAAAAGAGCGTGGAAGGAACAATGTGCTCTTACCAGTTCCGAGGACAAGGTTATTTGGGACTTGAAGGGTCAAACGGTTTGAAAAGAGCGGAGCATTTAAAGTGGGCTTCAGATGATGAGTTTGGGATGAGCAGCGCTGGGAAATGGGGATTCGAGCCAAAGAAACTCGCAGTTGACAGCAGAGCACAAGTGGGAGCAGGGGTTGGTGTCACGGGGAAGGATGGATAGGGCAATGACCTGGAAGCCTTTGGACAGGAATGAGGTTAAATGGTATGTGTATTTCAAAGGCAATTTTAACTCAGTGTAAATGAACTGGTATCCTGGTGGCATACATTAGTCCAGGAGGTTGGTGGATGCGAGATTGACCCTGACAGATGGACACTCCTTGTGCTCATTAACAGCAGGTTTCCGGGCCTTCAAGGCCAAGGGATTTGCAAAACTAGTGCTATCCCCTAAGCAACCTTGCAGAAGAAAGCCTTCCCACACGACTCTCCAACTCCCCACCTTTCCCCCTACTTTCCCTCTAGATTGAAGGCACTGAAATCCACCAGGTTTCTTTCTCCTTTTGCAAGTGAAAAATGAGATGTGTTCTTTATATTTTGGCTTCTAGAACATTTTGCAGAGTTCAAAGCTATGGGATTGTTCCGTGCCTGGATCGTTTACACTAAACCTCGATTAACAAATGTGGTCATAGACACTTTTAAAAAGCAGACTATAACCTTTAAAAGCTGTTAAGTCAGAAGGCAGAAATAAATGCAGTGGGCCTTTTGAAATGGGATAATTTCCCAAATAGGAGTTTACCCGTGAGCTTCCTCAAAGACCAGGAGACGACTATCTTGGGATGCATTGCTTCTACCTGAGAAAAGAGGTTCACCTGCAGAGCCACCTCTTTGGGGCACTTTTAGGAAAAGAATTGACACGGGTTCTTATATAAATGCTGGTTTATGCTTTTAGCCAGTTTCATGGTGTAGAAATTGTCCACAAATGGATGTCTCGTGTTGACAAGAATGAAGATCCATAAGCCTCATTTCTGCAAGAAGCTAGGATAATGTAATGCAGACAGGTGGCTTATAGATGTCCTCTCTTAAGTCATGGCTAGGATTTAGAGAGCTTGGATTGGGAACAACTGATACACTGAGGGTGATCTGGCCATCCAGATTCCTGCCCCACCCAGGCCCTCTCAATCAGACCATCCAGCAGCAAGGCCTAGGGGCCTACACCTTTGTAAGTTCCCACGTGAATCTCACAATCAGTCCAGGCTGGAAAAAGCCCAGGACTCAATGTCTCTCGTAACCATCAGTGTTCTCCAAATTTCTGACCAATGCTGTCAATTCACAAATCAATCCTCTGACCATCTCCGGAGACGCCAGGATTCTAGACTGTGGATTATAAGTGTAAGATGCGGGCTTAAATGTACAGGAAGGAGTTGGCTTTCTTGGTGAAAAATTTTGGGACCTGTTATCGATTCCTGCTTGGAGCTGGTGGCCTTGAGGGGTGTTCTAGGCTGTGCCAAGTGTTTTCTTGAGAAAGGAAGAAAGAGGAAGAAAAAAAAAGGGACAATGTACTACCGTGTTTCCGCACCTCCACAAACACCCCACTTTTGAGAAACAGTCCAGGGAGTAAAAAGGGGACAACCACCTACATAGACAAAATTATAAGCCCAAGTTACTTTAAGTCAGTCTTGGTTCACAGCACAACACAAACTTTCAAAACACAGGCCTTTTACCGTGAAACCCATGGATGATAAGGAAGACTGTTGACTCATGTACGCAACACTGAATCTAAAAGCACCATTACTACTTGTCTGGAAGATGCAGCCGAGTCCGATTTAAACTGAGTCTGTATATTGTTACGGTGATGTTGAGATCTGACTGCTGTAGAAGAAATTAACACTGAACCCTGAGGTTAACTTGTTTTGTATATTTGCAATAGGAAGTAGCATTTACTCATAACTCATTAGAATGTTTGTGTAGAAAATTAATTTGTGATTCACACTCACTTTGTATCACTAAATTCACTCTGGCTGCATTCACTTCATGAGTGTATTTGAATGGCTTGAACTGACCTATACACTCCTCTGGTCCTGACTTTCTCCCTACTGGGCAGTTTATGGAAATTAATTTGTGGTCGTGAAATTTAATTCTAAAAAGCTAACAAATATTTTCCTGCACACTGCGCAGATATGATTGGCATTCCTTTTGTGGGCCATGGCAAATGTCCAAAAGATAAATAATATGGAAAAATATGAATCCAGCGAGTCCATTTAAAGACGGCAACCTGTAGACTTCCTGAAAGCTGGGCGTGGTCTGAGTAATGTATGGGCTTTTAACTTCTTTAAAGCAGTAAGACAATGGACCCAAAAGAAAATAGGTAAGGGAGGGAGGTGGGGAGCGGGCTGGGATGGGAGTAAAAAACAGAAAAATGGCCCTGGCTGGTGTAGCTCAGTGGATTGAGCGCGGGCCTGCGAACCACACGATCGCGGTTCGATTCCCAGTCAGGGCACATGCCTGGGTTGCAGGCCGGTTCCCTGCAGGCCTGTTCCCAGCAGGGGACACACAAAAGGCAACCATACATTGATGTCTCTCTCCCTCTCTCCTTCCCCCCTTCCCCTCTAAAGATAAATAAATTTAAAAATCTTTTAAAAAAAGATTTCTAAAAAAAAAAAAAAAACCAGAAAAATGTACTTGAACAATAAATAAATTAAAAAAAAAATAGTCAAGGAATATGATGTAGTATTCAGAAGAAATTACCATGGTCAATAACATATGAAAGCGTGTCCAACGGGAGACAATTTTTTCACCTATCAGATTAGGAAAAGTAAGTTTGATGGAAAGACAAAGGAAAAACACGCACACATTTTTCATAGGCGTATCAGTTCCTGCAACCATTTTGGACAGCAACTTTATTTAAATGTACACAGCATCCACTCCACACTATCAATATTCACTGCTGGGGACTTATACTCTGGATATACTTGAAAAAGTATGTGGTGCCCATTTACTAATTTCCATAGTAGCCTTTTTTTGTAACATCAAAAGATGAGAATAAATGAGCACTAGGAACATATTCATCACACGATGTGACTAGTTGTGGAAATGTAACCGATTATATGGTGTAACACCTTTGTGTAAATTTGATACAAATATGTAATCAAATATAAAGACATAAACTTTGATGTAAAATGAACACATGCATATGACTCTGTGTACATGCACACAACTGGTATTTTCTAGGGCATACGAACACAGTGGCGGTCACCCTTCAGGAGGAGGGGGGAGGTCTTCTCACTGCACTCCGTTCTGTTCCACTTCCAACAACTGTTTCCCTCCCTCCAACTCGTTCCCCCCAGTGAGAAAGTGGCCATGCTGATTCTGGGTTCGCTTCAGCAGCCATCCAGGTTCAATGTCTGTAAATACTCCTCTATACTCAAAGTTATAGATGAACAGTTCTTGGCTCTGAAGGCACACTGGGAAGGAAGCCTTAAAAAAATACTGGTATCAGTGGGGAGGGGTGGGGAGAAAATACAGACAACTGTAATTGAACAATAATAAAATTTAAATTAAAAAAAAAAATACTGCCATCTGGTCCAATCCCAAAGACTCTGATTTAATTAGCACGGGGCGCATCCTCGAGCCGGAAGTCCAAAATCTCCCCAGGTGATTCTAATACACAACTGGCAGTGAGAACCACCAAGACACGCCACTTTCATTATTCCTCACTGACAACTGATGACCTAATCGGCTGTGACAGCCAGAATCCAGTGTATGAGGCCACGTGCAGTCGTCGGCTAAAGTGGATCCTACTTGTTGGGATTGTGGACTATTCTGGTTTACTTCCTCATGTTGTTTTTGTTTTAAAAATAACTAGTTTATCCAAAAAGAACATACAGATGGCCCACAAATATATGAAAAGATGCTCAATGTCACTAATCAGAGAGATGCAAATTAAAACCACAATGAGATATCACCTCACACGAGTCAGAATGGCTATCATCAATAAATCAACAAATACCAAGTACTGGCAAGGATGTGGAGAAAGAGAACCCTTCTGCACTATTGGTGGGAATGCAGACTGGTGCAGCCGTTGTGGAAAGCAGTATGGAGCTATCTCAAAAAATGGAAAATGGAACTACCTTATGATGCTAACTTATGGAATTTATCCAAAGAAACCCGGAAAACGAATGTCCATTACAGCATTATTTACAATCACCAAGATATGGAAACAGCCCAGGTGCCCAGTAGATGAACGAACAAAACAATTATGGGTCATTTACACAATGGAATACTACTCGGCTGTAAAAAAAGACTTTACCCTTTGTGACAGTGTGGATGGATGTGGAAAACATTATGCTAAGTGAAATAAGCCAGTCAGAGAAAGACAAATACCACATGATTTCACACCTATGTGGAATCTAATGAACAAGCTGAACTAACAAGCAAAATCCAGACAGACTCATAGATGGAGAGCTGGCCAACAGCTCGGCAGCATGGGGAGCAGGGACAGAGGGGTCCAGCAGAAAGGAAAAGGGACTTACAGACATGGACAACAGTGTGGTGATTGGGGGGTGGAAATGGTAATGAAAAAAATACAATAAAAAATGTTTCTTTAAGTTGCAGCCAAGATGGAGGCGTAGGTAGAAACCTTTTGCTTCCTTGCACAACCGGTTAAAAGGAGGATAATAGCCCATCTAAAATCAATAAACAACCAGAAGTGCCAGAAAATCAAACTGCATAGAACTCCGACAACCAGAAAATTATTAACAGTCAACCAGATCAACCAGACCTACAGGGCCACAACGCAGCAAAGGGGCTTTGCCCTGCCCCGGTGAATACCTGAGGCCCCACCCCTTACAACTTAACAGGTGCGCCAGGACAAAGAAATATGGCCCAAATGAAAGAACAGAGCAAAACTCCACAGAAAGAGCTAAGCGATGAGGAGACAGCCAACCTATCTGAGGTGGAAATCAGCACCCTGGTAATTAGGATGCTCACAGAACTGACTGAGCTTTGTCGCAAAATGAAGGAACAAATGAAGGATATCCAAAATGAAATAAATCAAAATATTCAGGGAATCAACAATGAGAGGAAGGAAACTATGACTCAGAGCAACGATTCAGAACAAAAGAAAGAAACATCCTACTGGAACAGAATGAAGAAACAATTCAAAAAATGAGAAGAGGCTTAGGAACCTCTGAGACAACTTTAAACATTCCAACATCTGAATCATTGCAGGGCCAGAAGAGGAAGATCGAGAAATTGAACACTTATTTGAACAAATAATGAAGGAAAACTTCCCCAATCTGGCAAAGGAAATAGGCTTCTAAGAAGTCCAGGAAGCTCCGAGAGTCCCAAAGAAGCTGGACCCAAGGAAGCACACACCAAAGCACATCATAATTACATTACCCAAGATGAAAGATAAGGAGAGAATCTTAAAAGCAGCAAGAGAAAACGATACAGTTACCTACAAAGGAGTTCTGGTAAGACCTTCAGCTGATTTCTCAAAAGAAACCATGTAGGCAAGAAGGGGCTAGAAAGACCTATTCCAGGTCATGAAAGACAAGAACCTACATCCCAGATTACTCTACCCAGCAAAGCTTTCACTTAGAATGGAAGGGCAGATAAAGTGCTTCTTATTATATGAAATGTTAAAGGGACTTATCTAAGAAAAAGATGATAAAAAATATGAACAGTAAAATGACAACAAACTCACATCAACAACTGAACCTAAAAAACAAAACAATGAAAACAAAAACTAAGCAAACAACTAGAACAGGAACAGAATCAGAGAAATGGACATCACATGGAGGGTTTTCAGTGGGGAGGGGGAGGTGGTACGGGGAATAAGCATAATTTGTAGGCATAAAATAGATGGGAGAGGTTAAGAATGGTATAAGAAACAGAGAAGCCAAAGAACTTAGATGCACAACCCATAGACATGAACTATGGTGGGGATGCTGGGGGTTGGGGGGTCAAAGGTACAGGGTGGAAGGGAATAAAGAGGAAAATTGGGAAAACTGTAATAGAATAATCAATAAAATATACTTAAAAGTATAGTTTGTTTAAGCAACAATGCTCTCATGCATTAGACTTTCACAAATTTAACTTAACAAAAAAGATAAGTACCTACACCTAAACGGTACACATGCCACGAAAGCCCATGTTGCTCCTATTAAAATTTGTTAGCCGTATTTTCAAAGAATCTGAACTTGGCAATATTTCCTTAAGGGTTAAAAGTAAGTACTTCCAAAGAACCAATTCAGCAAACAAGGGTCTCTTATTAATCCTATGATTAACTTTCCCATTAAGCCAAATGTCCATACAACATACATATATTTTCGCAAGAATATAGCTAACTGAAAGGAAAAAGTTAGCAAATTCCAGAAAGAACTGCTACATAAATATTCATGAACTTAGGCCTGCTCTAGGTAGCTAAGACTCAGACAAGGTTTCTTTAAATGATTTAGATATAGAAAAAGTTTCTTTTCAAGTGTCAAATATAAGCATGCACATGCACTCCCTTCCCAACATGAGCCTTAGAATTTTAATGGAGATAGTCTTAGTCTTCTAAATATAAATTGTAATTAATATAAAATGAGCCCTGGCAAGTGTGGCTCAGTGGATTGAGGGCTGGCCTTCAAACCAAAGGGTCGCTGGTTGGATTTCCAGTCAGGGCACTTGCCTGGGTTTCGGGCCAGGTCAGGTCCCCAGTAGGGGGTGCATGAGAGGCAACCACACGTTGATTTTCCTCTCTCTTTCTCCCTCTCTAAAAATGAATTTAAAAAATCTTTTTAAAATAGAGTAAAATAAGTTCAAGTTCAACTTTAGGGTAGGATCTTAATGCACACAATTTTAGTTTTCAAAATATAATCTGAATATAGAATTCTTTAAAAGTAATATCTGAAGAGTTAGCCATCATATATATTTTTATTTTATTACAAGATATTTAAAATTTTGGGCAGATACAATTGTGACAGAAAACCAGCTTCATACCAAAAATAACACTTTCAATTACTTTATCAAGCAAATAAAACAATCTTCATTTATTTGCTTTTTCTAGAACAAAATGTACAGTAAAAATTAGATATTATACATGGCACAAGTAAGCATACATACAGAAAAGAACATTGTATTAAATGTTCAGAAACAAAAGTAAAAATAAATAGCAATGATAAAACTTTGAAAAAATAATGCGCATTTTAATTGTGGAAAATTAATTACATATACACAATTATATTTAATAGAAAGCCATCTCTTTGAAATTGCACAAAACAAGGAACCAACAAAGCATTAATTTTTATGGGATGTAATACTATAATCCTAGGATGATTTGCTGCTTAACTCCAGGATATAAAACACTTAGGTTTGTAATATAACCAAATATATGCAGTACTGTTCGAGAAAGACTGTCTTCCTCGACTCATGTTTGCCTGTGGTAATCCTATAAAAGGCTGTACAGGATATTTCATAAAAGAAATATTTAACAATTACCACGCCCACTCCATGCTAAGCAGCCAAAAATGGGCTCAATGTAAACATGGTGCGGCAGTTAAAATACTTGGTACTTTTTATACTGAATATCCTTTTTGTGTCCTATAAAAACACTTGAATCATGATTGGCAATCTCAGCACAGAAAAGATCCCAGCAAAATGGATGGAGAAGTTGCTGCTTATCTTATTTTCATGAATAAAATATTTCCAGAGATAAGAATGTAAGAAACATTAATGCTCACCTCACTCACAACTCATCAGAAGTGTCCCTCCATTTGTTAGAACGCCTGTCCACCAGGCTCAGACAAAGCCGGGGCAGCCCCTGTCGCTATTATGGCACAGCCCACCCTTTGACAAAAATACACTTTGGAAACCAGAAGAGACCGCACGAAGGTCAGGAGCAACCTGAGAACCTCTCAGGGAAAGACGCGAACCTCTGCTGGGGCAGTAAAAAAATATGCGCAGACTTAATTACAAATATTTACACTGTTTACCAGAAACATGAGTTAGCTGTTCAGCCGCTCAAAACCAACGACCCACGGGCATTTCGGAAGGGGTGATGACATGCCCGTGAGTTTGTGGCCACGCCTGAATGCACAGGGTACAGTGGAGATTGTGGTTCTTCCGCCTGCCACCTATCACAGCTGTGACATAAAACTGTTTACATTTTCAAAGCAATACAACCAAAGGAACAGAGGAAACACTTTATTATCTCATATAAAATATACTTTAAGAACTACTGATCTCACTCATTTGCTCGACAACTTGCCCTAAAATCTCATCGACGACATCCACATCGTAATTCACTTGCTGAAGATCAAGGTCAGGCACAATCATGGCCAGCAGCTGTCCTACGTTCACTCGGAGAGACCGCAGTTTGAGGCTGCAAATAACAAATATTACATTTAGTAGATGGATATAGTAAACCAGTTTAATATTCATCTAGGGCTTAATATTTAAGGGAAACATTAACCCACTTATTTGATAATTCGCAACTCAATGTAGTACTTATGTATCTGTTGGTCAGTAGTGTTTCATAACACTCAAGACTCTCTCTGGGTCCAAATAATACAATTTTGATCTGAGACGGGAGAAAACATGGTAGAGTATGTAAATTATAAAACATGTTCTCGGAGATGCCCACTGTTGCAGAAGAGGAAAAAGAAACAGTTCTGTGGTCAAATAAACTTATAAAACATTGGGTTAAATAATGTTAAACAAGACTTTTAAAAATGCAAGACTTCGTGCTAAAGATCACTGACTACCCATTTTTTAACATACATTTACAGGAAGCTGTTTTGCTGAAAACACTGAGGAGTCTTGGATATGGTCACCATTATTATCATTCTTCCCACGTGCAAACACACGCATCCAAATACCAACACTGCAGACTTTAACTCCCTGCAGCTACAAAGCAGCCTGAGCTTCAAAGATGGAGTGAAACAGGATGGAGAAGGCTGCAGCTGCTGCTCTGGGGCCTCAAGCTTTACAGGCCCACTCGCAGTTCACGGACACTGACCTCTGTAGAGAGGAAACCTCTGAGTGGGGCAGGACGCTCATCTCTGGGTTAGCAGTGTACAAAAATGGGACTTGAAACCTGTTTGTTGGCCTGCCTGGTCAGATCCCCTCGGGCCAGATGTTGGCAGAATCTGACATCATCTGCAGGCCAGCTGGGCTCCGCCCAGGCTTCCCGCCCACAGCCCACTGCAAGGGGGGGGACCCAGGGCCCAAATACTCCCTGGGCCTGCTCTGCAGAAATGACCCACCATCCTATGTCCTACCGAGAATATCCCCTTTCTCAGAGCCGAAGACTACCTATATGAGCAGCAGAGAAAAGACTAGTGTGACCCTGTGACCCATCCTTTAGGTCTCTGATGGTCTCTGGCTAATCCTCTGTTTACCAGACAGGCCGCAGACTCCTATTTTTGATGTCTGGGAGAAACATCATGATCTGCACATACCACTTCAAAAGTTCAAATAGTTCAGATAAAAAGTAAAATGAAACAACTTTAGTTATACATTTAGTTAACCCCATATTACTAAAGTATCATTTCATCCTATCATTAAAGTATATTTTTACTAAGGTATGGTTCATTCTTTTTCTTTTCATATTAGGGCTTCAAACTCTAGAATGTATTTTATACTTAAAGGTCCAGACTAGTTAGATTCCAAGTGTCAGTAGCCACATGTGGCTAGACTGTTTTGGAAAGCATTTGTCTAGGAAACCATCAGTTACTCAAAGGTTAGTGGCAAAAGAAGTGTGTGGGAGACCGTTTCAAGTGTCCAATGCCATAAACTGCACTGTGGCTCAAGGATCTGCACTGCTACCCGCGCCACAGATGCCTTCGGTTCCCACTTTTAGAAACACCAGTGGGGAGCTTTTTCTGACAACTTGCCCTCCATGCTCGGACGAAGCGCTCTATTCCTTCCATTCCCACGAACAGATTCCATTCAATTTTTCACAAACTTCAGCGGAACGCACAGCACAGCTGATGTCGGCGAGGCTGGAGGAGACCACCTCTCAGCAGGACCCTGAGATCCGAGGGCCCAGCGCACCAGCCGCCAGCACAGCCCCTCCCGCCTCAGCTTCTCCCTTCTCAAAAACAAGACAAATCAACACAGAGCCCCAATCTTATATCTTACTGAGGTAGGGTAATCATTAATTGCTGTGTTCTTGTTTTCACAGAACTTCTTTCTTTCTAATAATCAATCACCTGTACTACAGCATTTTTTTTTTAAAGTAACTTCAGGACTTCCTAAAAGTTATGATCGGGCAAGGCACACAGTATTAAAATGAGGATAGCAACCCATAAAGAAATGGTGCCACATGCAAAGTGCAGTGGTACCTCGGAACGAGTCAAACACGGCACTCGTGGCATCCTGACTCGAGACGCTGTCTCGGCACTCGGTGCTTGCTCACCACTCATCATTCTTGCTAGAACTTGTATGAGTCACACCGCCGCCCCGCAAGACAAAATGCTCCATCAATCGTCACTTGTTTGCCACTTGTCAGAACAAATCAATGAGTAACAAGGTACCACTTGTAAAGGGAATAAAGCATTCCAAATCACCCTGACCGGTCAAGCGCTTTATTCCTTTAAAATTCCTATTTCACTTAAGTTGAACCCAAACTGTCAGTTTCTGGAAGGAAGGATGACGACGTGCACTTCTCTCATGCGCTCAGTCCGGAGGGACGAGTTGCCAGGTGTGTGCCGGCCCACTAGGCCCCCGCGGCCCCACCCGCAGCCAAAGGCCCGCTCGGCATTACCTTTCCCCGTCGGCGCACTTCATGGACTCCTCGGCAGCACTTGAAGTTGAAACATCTGGTCCTTTCTGTTGACTCGCAGATTTTAATCGTTCGATTTCAGTTTTCAGTTCTTCACACTGTATACGAATTTGTGATTTCTCCATTTCCAATAATTCAACCTGAGAAACAGTGACTTTAACTATGAATTTTTAAAAATGCTATCAAGATATAAACTTAAGCTAAGAAAAGTAGAACACCAGCTTGATGAAAATTACCATAAAAAACAGACAGAACCTCCAAAAGCTTTCTCTAAACTAGGCTTTATTTATTTAATTTCACCTGTACATCTTTTTATATTGAAAGGCTACAAAATGCCAACTACCACTTGACGCAAAACAAATGGTACATAAAAAACCCTGGAAGCCCGGAAAACCTAGAGAAAGTGCCTAAAATCTGCTGCCAACCCAGTGGCTTCCGTTCCCTGCACTCAGCAGCTCTAAGTTCTAACCCAAAGCCAGTGGTGGCTGGACTCGTTCTGCAGTCAGCCACACGCGGAGACCGAAGTTCGACGGAGCCGTCAGGAAGAGGCATCCCCACGAACGGGCAGTTCTTGTTTCCAAACTCCTTCCAGCAGAGAAACCCTCCTTTCCGACACCACGTACATAGGATGCTGTTATGTGCTTAGAAAAGGAGCTCCCCAACCCCGACTGAGCGGCTCAGTTGGTTGGGGCATCATCTTGTACACCAAAAGGTTGTGAGTTCAATCCCCAGCCAGGACACATACCTAGGTCACAGGCTTGACCCCTGGCAACCGATCAATGGCTCTCTCCCCCATACTCTCTCTCTCAAATCAATAAACATATACTCAAGTGAGGATTTAAAAAAAAAAAGAAGCTACCCTAATTTGAATTGCGGGCATGTGCAGAGACTACTACTTGTCTCCTGATATCTAAGTTTTATTCCCTCAATAAAAAATGAAACAAAATGAAACAAACAAAAAATAAAATTAAATTAAAATCCTGAATGAAGACTACAGTTACAAGACACCTGCTAGCCAGGTAACTAAGTCCCAACAGATGGAATATAAGTGACCTTCAGAAACAGCACCTGCCACCCCCTGCTGCCTGGAATGTTGGTACGTGACGGCTGGACCTGACAGCCATCTCGGACCACAGCTGCACACTGTCATGCAAAGCAGCCCAGCGGTGTCCTGCGCACTACAGGACACTTAACCAGACCTGCCATCACCCATTGAACTCCAGCGATGCCCATCTAGCTCCTCAAGACACTCGAGAACCCAAACCACGGCTCCCAGCACCCCCGTGCCCCAGGAGGACCTACCCCCCGCTGAGGACCAGTGGAGGAACAGCCAAGAAATGGAAACACTAAGTGACTGGTCCCCTAGCAACTGGCAGTGAAGGCTCGGGCGCCCCTGGATTCCCAGGACTAGCGCGGTGTCCAAGACTCACCTCACTTTTGTACTGGTCTCTCTCCACAGTGCACTTGTCCAGCTGTCTGAACACATCATCAAGCTGCACGACCATTTCGTCCACTTCACTTTTACTCTCGTTATTGCAACACTGACTGCATTCGGGCTTTATATTCTGCAAAGCGCTGCACTGTTTTTTCAGTCTTTCTATTTCTTCCAGAGCTTGCTGATACTGAGATACCATGTGGTCTGGGCTTTCAGATTTCCCATTAACACTTTCAAGTAAATACACAGCATCGGTTTCAGTAGACTGATGGCAAGTTTCCTTCTTCACGTATTTGTTCATCATTTCCAGGATTTTACGCTTTAACACTGTGATTTCGTCAGCAAACATCTGGCACTGCCTTTTGTAATTTTCTTTTTCTTGGGTAACGAGAAGCACCTCATTTCTCAGTTCCTTTAACTGGCCCCCAGCATCACCCACAGATTTATCAAAGGTTTCCTGGGCTTCGTACGTCTTTCCTTCAGCTTCCGCACAGGATGGCAGTATAGCTGTCTCATTTCTTGTATTTATGTCATTTTCAGTAGTTTCTTCCTTTTTGACAACTAAACCTGGCACTTCAGTCTGGGTGGCCACAGCCGTTGCCTGATCACACATGGACGGTAAGGTGCCTGTTGAACTACTCTGACCACAAGGTTCAATGTCGCCCACGGGCTCCACCTGAACACCACCTGGCTCGATGTGACTCTGCTCAGATTTCACTTCAACATCATGATCTACTGCAGGCTTGGGAGTGCTGTTTTCTTCTAAAATGATGACATCTTCATCATCATCTTTATAAGCTGGATTTTCAAAGGCTTGATTACCCAATTTCCGATGCTTTACATTCAAAATTGAGGAACGAGTACAAAGCCTCCGTTTCATGCTAGAAGAAATTTTAGCAGAAGTTAGTATTATAAAATATAGATATGGACAAAATAGATGACCTTGAAGTAGTGTACCTGACAATTCGAATGAAGACTTATACTTACTCTCTAAGACGCTGGTCTATTTATCACACAGTACTGCCCAATGAGTTAACGGAGCAGAGGTTACGTTCTCCTTTTGCAGATGAGGAAACTGACCGCTGAGGTGTTGCTAAAGTACCGGGTGTGTACCATGAACACCTCTTCATCTGCTGTCCTCTGGGCATTCCAATACCCGTGCCCCAAACCAGACAGCATCCCTCTTGCCCATCGTGATTTCTTTCATCGTTCAGTGATCGAAAGTGAGCACTAAGCAAACCAGCATGCCCCACCCCTTCCTGTAAAACCACCTTCCCTGCAGTACCATTTGTTTGGCTGTCTGTGAATTGTCCCCCACTGATTACTTGTTGCCCCGCTTAGAGGGATATTTGTGTTGGTTTGCTATCTGGGCCTCGCGTGTCAGACCTCAGGTTTCCTTCATCTGAGAAAGATTTCCCAGCCTGGCTGGTGTGGCTCAGTGGACTGAGTGCCCAACTGCGAACCAAAGGGTCACCAGTTCCATTCACATGCCAGAGTTGCAGGCCAGGTCCCCAGTAGGGGGAGCACAAGAGAGGCAACCACGATCAATGTTTCTCTCCTCTTTCTCCCTCCCTCCTTCTCCCTGAGGATGAATAAAAATCTTTTTTTTTTTCCAAAGGAAAGATCTCTCCTATTTAGAGGGGAGCACAATGTCCAGTAAACTCTTGAGAAAGCATATACAAGACATAAAAAATATAAAATTTTACATGATAAAAGTGTATTTATTTGCCTGTTAGGTTTACTGGCTTGGTTTTACAGACTTCCAGGTTGGAAGGTACCTTCCCCAAACCATCCCACCTGCCAGGCAGCTTCTCTCACGCGCCCACCCCGACCTTTTGCACACAGGTCTGTTTTCCTAACAACTCTTTTCCCAGCGTTCCAGACTACACCACATCACTCAGAACGGTGTGTTCCCGGACGTCATCCTGCAGACGTAGTGAAATCCAGCCTTTCTCCCGTTACCTCCTCCCTGGTTTTCTGGCTTCCCATTCTGGGATCCCTTACTCGAGGCTGACCTCCTGTACTTTGTCTCTTTTTCTTTTTTCCTTCCAATTGTCCCTTCTCGTCCTGATTTCCAGGAACCCTCCTCGCAGAGACCACTGCATGGTGTCTTCCCTCCCTCCGTTTCAGTTTGTGCGCGGTGACTCTCAGTTCGCTCCTCCTCCTCCAGAGGGAGGGCTGGGCCTGTGACTCTCACCATCTCGGTGGGCTCTTCTCCTGGGAGCCGGAAGTGCAGGGGAGGAGGGGGATTTCTCGCCGTGCGGTATTTGCACTTTCACTGCCTCCTGTCTCCTAACTGTGCCCCCCACAGCCTCACCAGCACTCCCTGCCCCAGCGAGTTGCCTGCCCCCCTCAACTGCCAGACAGGCCTACTGCTTTCAGACCTGTACTCACCTTCAGAAGCACCCGGCCCCCCAGTTTGTGGTCTGTCTAGGGATCTCTGCAGGTACTCAGTTAACTGGGAGTTGCCCTGTAGTTTTCTTACCAGGCTTATCCCTACGTGTCATTGTCAAGACTTAAAATTAGAAACTCTTTCCACGGACTTTGGCTCTACGAATTTGAAAGTATATGCTTTAAAAATTAATGAAAATTTTCCCTATTCTCTTCTTCCATTTTAATGACAGTCACTTTTTAAAAGAAATTCCATCCTTTTTGGTCTACAAACTACCGGTTTTACTCTTTCTTACTTTGGAACCATTTGTATGAAGAAAATCCAATATGAAGGACGGTTTTAAACCAATAGTTTAAAAAAATTCACACAAGTCCTTAGTTAAGCGCAGTCGAGCTTCAAAATAAGACTCCAAAACGGGGGTTATAAACGGCAAACTGTTTTATAACATGTCCTCCTTGATGTACATATGCAGGACGTCAGGTATTTCTGATCTTTCCTGGGGTGGCTGGGTGGCTCAGCTGGTTGGAGCATTGCCCCGTGCACCAAAAAGTTGTGGGTTCAATTCCCGGTCGGGGCACATTTGGGAAGACAACCGACTGATCAACGCTTCTCTCTCACATCAATGTCTGTCTCTTTCTCACACCAGTAAACATATCCTCAGGTGAGGAATAAAAAAAAAAAAAATCCCTCAGAAAATTTGACAAAGGCTACAAAACCTCTCAGAAAAACTGGCCTCACTATGACCAAGAATCTCGTTCCGCTGTTTCTCTTTCCACAGTCAAGGCCAGGTGGAGTCAGACCGACCCGCCAGTTCACGGCAGTACGCTCCTCCCTCACCTGGTTCCTTCCGCTCCCTCTGAGCAGGCCACGTGCGCTTAGCAGCACTTTCAGGATTTCAGGAACCGTCTCGAAGCCTCTCCGGTCGCCCCAGACAGGAGAGGAGCCTGTTCCCTCTGCCGTCACTCCCACCTTTCTTTCCAACCATGTAGCACGTCAAGGTTACGCTAAGAATGTATGGGTCATGTGTGACATATCCCATACTGTTAATTACTTCATGTTTTTCTTTACTTAGACACTGATAACCGTAAAGGCAGAAGTGTCCACACTACAGAGAATCTCAAAAGAGGCGACATGATCAAATTCCATAATAACTGACTGAAAGAGGTGGCACCCACTGGGGTGGGATAAGTGCAGACCACAAAAGCAAAGTCACTCGCTGTCTCTTCAGGCAGTGGCTGTCTGGTTCAAGACGAATACACTGAGGCGGACGGACCTGGGTCCCCAGCACCCCGCCTGCCAGCCCGGAAGCGGCGCTGTGAAAACCTCCACAGCGTCCGCTGCAGCGCCCTGAGAATCAAGAGGGCTTGGGCATTCTCAGCAGGAACGCTGGCAGGACGGGGGACCAGACGATGCCAGGAGGGCAGTCAACAGATCCCGCAGTTCAACTTTGCTCCCAAACACGAGAGAAGCTGGATCATCTGACACCACAGAAATGAAATTTCAGGAGACCGAAGCTAGACTTGAGTTTCTTTCTAGAAACTTCTTTCCCAGTCTTGAAACTCTTAGGTGCTAAAAGTCCTGGATATACAACAGATGCCGGCAACATTTTTCTTTCATTTATTAGGTGTATTCAGGGTGTCGACCTGCAGCCCATGGGCCGCACTCGGCCTCAGATGGCTGTGAGTGGGACCGACCACAAAAACGAACATTTACTTAAAACGTGATGAGATTTTCTTGTGATTACGTGTCACAATGTATCTAATGGGTGGCCCAAAACAACTCTTCTTCTTCCAGTGTGGCCCAGAGACACCAAAGGGTTGGACACACCTGGGTAGATGATTCTTCAAATTAAAGATGGAAGCTGACTTTTCTCCCCAGAATGGTTTAAAAGAATCAACTTGCAAAAATAGAAGAGGCAGCAAACAAAGGAAAGAGTAACAATTTACATACTTTCATATGTAACAATTTCATTTTCATATTTTCATTTACAATCCTTAGATTCTTCGCTAGACTAGAAACTCCATAAAGGAAGGGTAATTTCCTTATCCTTAACATCTGGCCTAGAATACTCAAAAAGTATCTGAAATGAATCAAAATGTCCATTGATTTTATTATTTCTTTAACCCTGGAAAATGGCAACCACTTTAATGGGATTTCAGCAAGACATTTACGTGGAGTCACTGGGACCCGAGTTTTGACGCTGATGTAAAACGTGTATCTTCGTGCACTAAGCTACCAGGGCACCAGTGAGTCTACTTAAGATTCTTAATGTCTGATCTGATGTGTGATTCTTAGACAGGCCACAAAGAATGGTTGTGAGAACCCAAAAATAAGAGCAGGCACTTGTCCTTAGGACTTTTTACCCACAGAGCAATTTCTGTCCTGAACAGCAATCCGTCACCAGTGCATCACTGCCACACAAGTACCAGATTCACTCCCAAAGGGAAAACCACACCTCCGCCGCTGACCTGCTGCTCTCGGGCTCCGACTGGGGTGAGCCGCGGTGATTGTTCACAAGTCTTGTGGCGGCGTAAGTGTTTGCTGGTTCGGAAAGATGTCCCCTTGGAACACTGTCCTTCGGGGATGAAAAACTCTGACTTGACAAAGGGGGTGTCCGCAACAACATTTCAGCATTAATCTGTTAGAGGGGGAAGAATTTATCATAAAGGAATTTTTTAATGTGCAAAACACAAACTTACTTTTCTAAAAGAAGTGACGTTAGTCATAAAGAGACTGCCTTTAAAACCCAAAGTGAGCCCACTGCTCTTGTCCCCAGTTCTGTTCTCACCCCCACGGTCTAGGCTTTTACACGAGAACACATTTCAACATCAATCCTAAGCAAACATAGACATCTGTGGTGGACGAAAACCCTTCACACCCAGGAACGACCACTTAGTCACACGCTCAGATATGGCTCCTTAACACCATTAAGGGTTAAGAAAGAAAGGGCCTGGGAGGGTGGTCAACAAAGAGAAAGAAGACACCATAGCTTTGGTCCAGGCTAGTACTGGAACTAGGCTCCTTGGCGTTCTTGTGAACTCTTCCTTGACTGCCTAGCAACAACATTCCTAAAAGAATGCCTGCCTTTCCTTAGAAGATGTCCAACCAAATACAATGGCACAGTCTGAATGAAACTCCTGGGCTGAGAAGTCAGGGCTGGAAACGAGGGCAAAGAGGGTACAAGACGAGAAGAGCCTGGCTGGGCAGCACAGTTGTTCAGAGCACTGTCCTGGTGCCCCGAGGTGGCAGGTCTGGTCCCCGGTCAGGGCACATGCAAGAACCAACCAATGAAGCCCTGGCTGGTGTGGCTCAGTGCACTGAGTGCCAGCCTACGAACCAAATGGTCGGTCGCCGGTTTGATTCCCAGTCAGAGCACATGCCTGGATTGTGGACCGGGTCCCCAGTGGGGGGCACTCGAGAAGTGGCCACACACTGATGTTTCTCTCTCCCTCCCCCTCTCTCTAAAAATAAATAAATAAAATCTTTAAAAAATCGACTAATGAATACATAAATAAGAACAACAAATTGGTGTTTCTCCCTCTTCCCCTTCCTCTTTCTTGCTCTAAAAGTCTAAACTTTTAACAAAGAGGAACACGTGAACTGACTGAACAAGATCACTTCAATTTGTTATGCAACTCCTAAGCTTTAGAAATATTTGTTAAATTAATCACCACCCAGTATAAGACACGGCTACAAAATGGAAAGCTGAATTACCTGAGGGATCCTTTCCAGATGCCTGATCCTGAATTTTTCCTTGTCTCTAAAAGAAAAAGATGAAAACATTTAAATCTACTTTATTATCATTTTCTGTTCTGGCTTGCAGTGATGTGTACACTACAATCAGAGGGGAGTCCTCACGTTGGGGACACTTTCCACCTCTTCTCCCAGTAGCACCCTAACCTTGACTGGCCCCCAATTTCCCATCCCCACTGTCTTCAGGCCTTTGAATGGCAAAACCACAGGCCCGTTTACCCCAGTCCTGCTGGATTTACCTTGAAAAAACAGTGCACTATAAACCAAAACTGCCGGAAGTGCCTCGTGAACTCAGCTGCTGGTGTGCATCAGCCGGAGTCCCCCAAGGCTGACCGATCACCACTCACTTCCCAGCTGTGCTAGCCCACCTCCGCCTCCCACTGCGCCCACTCGCACGGTCCTCCAGGAAAGCCGAACACACCGCTGCTCCCTGCACATTTCCGTCTGACCTTCAAGGCCTACTACAGACCATCCTTGATGAATTTTCCTGACCCCTGACCCCATCTCCAGGCCTGAAGCTATCCCTCCATGTGGGCTTCCCAATAGTACTGGACTGCGCCTCTTATGGTACTTGCCAACTTCTAAGTGGTATTACATGCGTTGCACCTTGCCTGTAAGACGACTATCAGCTCATCAAGGGCAGTATTCACTTATGACACATTTGGGTGTGTGTGACCCTCAAAGACACCTTATTCTGTATGCAAACTATCTTGTATATAAACAGCAATAAACAGCTGATGGGGAAAAAAGCAGAAACCCACAGCATAAACTGTTTTTAAAAAGTACTTGTTTCTATGCACTCCATATCAAAATCCTTTGAAGGGGCTCACAGTCTTTTGGCTGCACAGCCAGCCACTGATCAGCATGGGTTTGATGTGGGCGGGTGTTCCTGCACACGGACTGTTTGTCAATAGAGTCAGACCTCTGCAGCCCTAGGTCCCCCACCTGCAGATTCGTATGAAGAAGGCCAACCTAAGTGACAGGCAGATTTTTGATGCAAGGGAGTAGGATGTGGGGGTTGGCTGGTGCCCTGAGGCCCACGCTGTTCAAAGGTCAACTGTACGAGCTGTTGGAGAGGAGTGAACTAACACTGCAGACACGCCGCTGTGGAGGGCGTGGGCACTAACTCTTTTCCCACTGCGCATGAACACGACACGACACTCACTTCTTTTTGTAGGTTTTCTCGTAAGTGGGATGGACCAGATCCTCATCTTCAGGTTCTTCTGGGACGTCACAATTTCTAGTCAGAAAAATCACAGGGGAAGAACAGGTCACCAGCGTCCACCCATCTGCACATCCTGAACAGCATCTCCTCCTCTCCAAAGGGCACTGCCAGCGATGTGGTACCTGAACTGTGGGTCAGGGTTATTGGAGCAATACCATTTTTCTGGGAGCTGGTCTATGCCGTCTGGTAGCTTCCGCCACTTTAGACAGGAGTCGCACTGAACCCACGTCTGGTCAGGACGTTTCCTGCAACAGAACGACGAGACACCAGCATGGAGACACGGACGCCAAATACGCTTCCACTCGATTTCCCACACCACCTCCCCCACAAAAAGCCCGTTACTTAATTCTGTTCCCGAAAACTCTGTGACAACACTGTCACTGTACAGCAAGTTAAACCAAAACAACTAATTTTGTTTATCAACAAAAGGTTAAAAATGACAGGCCAATTTAAGCAAAGTGACTTAAATATATTATTTCATAGCATACTATTAAATTTCTTCTATGATGATAAAAACTCAAAATATTTCAAATGCCTTGCTCTGAAACTTATATTAGCATGTGCAATGTCAAATCTATTTATTAGCACAATAAACCAATGGACAAGTTGTCGTATTACACAGTTTAAGTGATTTTTTATAATTGTATTATACTTTTACCCTTTATTATACACATCTCTGAATAACGAAAATCTGTGTATTCTTTGTTTATAAAACACTTTTATCATTTAAAAATCACTGTGATCCTGTAAAGAATTGATATTAGACATATTTAACAATGAAGACCTCACCTTAAATGCCAATAACTTTGTAATCTAGGTTTATAAAAATGCATTCACACAAGTACATAAAACTTCAAACAATCTGGAAGTTTATGAAGTATAAACCCATTTCAAGAGGTTACATTATGCATGTGTATACAGAGACACACACAAAATTCAATGGGGAATTAATACACTGCATTGTAGCTTTGTTTTTCATTAAACATCTGGAACACTGTTCCAGCAGTACAGGGCTTTACTCATTCACAGGACAGTTACCATGTAACCATGCTCAGTGGTTCCTGAGTGCTTGTTAGGCTTCCTATCTTTTAATTTATACAGGTCTAGGAGATAAACGCTATTAATGTTTCCATTTTACAAAGGAGAAAATGGAAGCTTACAGGACGGCAAGTAACAAATTCAACGTCACTGTGACTTAAGCAGCAGAACTAGAATCTAAACTCAAATCTAGCTTTACACTCACGATCCCACAACAGTTTTTCAAACTATGAGATGCAACTTAACAGACTATGAAATTAATTTAATGGGTTATAATGTGTTTTTTTAAATGAAATAAATGATAATCCACAACACATGGGTAAATATTGTTTCATGAATCTTTTGTGACTACATATAAATGTATGCAAGGTCTGTCTGGAAAGTATCCACCCATACACTGTGAAAACTAGAGACATTTATACAAGAAACGTACAGAGGACAATGATGCCTTAGTCCCTTCAAAGCAGACACCTTGAGACCTCACACAGTTCTCCCAATCGCCATCAGGTACCCTGTCATATTTTCCTGAATCTTATCGACAGTCTGACACCTATTCCCTTTCAAAGCTGATTTGGTTTTGGGAAAAGCCAGAAGTTGCATGATGCCAAATCTGGGCTGTAGGGGTCTGAGTCACCTAGGTGACTTCATATTCTGCTGAGATGTGATGCATGAGTGGGCACATTGTCTCGATGAAGCTGCCAATCACCAGGTGCCCAGAGCTGTGGACTTCTGAATTATCAGAATAGTTTCTGCAGGGGAATGTTCAAGCCTAACTTAAAATCTGATGCAGATTCATTGCTCCACTCGCTCAGTCATTTTGAATGAGACAGCCACATAGTGCACATGCTCACTCAACAGCATCTACTGCCCCCACTGACTAGTACAGTGAAGTCATCACTGTTCACACACGCACATTCCAGTCCACTCTCCTGGGCTGCCAGGTTACATCGATGTCACGCAAACCATTCTTGCTGTATTAACGATGGTTGGACTTTTTCCAGACAGACCTCATATATAATTAACTCATTTTACAGCTGATTTGAGTTGTAGAATTTATTTCTTACTGTGAGTTAGAGTCAACTGTGAACACTGTATAATCACTATACCCTCCAGCATCACACGTATTACAGCAGGTTGGCATTTTTAATGTGTACTTACTGTATATCCTCAACTGGCAAATTTAGAGGATATTCTGCATTTTTCTTCACTTTCATTTCATTCCAGTAATCATTTAGTTTCTCTCCTAGTGCTAGTATTGTAAGCCTCAAAAAATTAAAAATATAAAATCAATTTAAGGGAGAAGAATGATAAAGATTAAATTTTGGTTAAACACAGAGAAAGCACAAACAACCTAGTAATGATCATGTAGACACTGGGGGAGGGAAGAGGGACTCCAAAGCACAGGTAACTAGAAACAAATACTGACAACTATTCTTGGAGGACCTAAGTTCCTAGAGCAGAGCACAGAGCCAGAATCATCTGGGAAATAAGATACAAGATGATACTCTGGGACCCCTGTTGTGAAAGCAAGTTGTCAATCAATTAGTGGGAGAACCTCGGGCACTGAATTTCAACCCCAACCTTACAAGGTTCAATTCAAATCAGAACTCAAACTTTTGGTTTATGAAAGTACGTGATCATTAGCTGCAGGTATACTTCAAATAGCTTCTGTCCTACAATAACGTGTTTTTTTAAAAATTGAATTTATTGTGGTGACACTGGTTAATAAACTTACATAGAGGTGTACAATCCCTACTGTATCATCTGTATACTGTATTGTGTTCTCCACCCCAAGCCCCACAATAACATGTGAAAAAGGAAATCAGTGGGACCTACTGAGATAAACAAGACTAAAGCCACGATTCTCCCTCATCTCTTTTTCTCATCACCTCTATTCCTCAGTCCGTGAGACTGCACCCATTTCTGCAGGGTCACAAGGTGGGCATTTACTTGACAGAGCATAACATTTTCAAAAACCATCAGTAGGTCTCACACACCACCAGCAATGCATGAGAGCGCTGACTGCCCCACACCTGCCCACGTTTTATTTATATTGTAGATAATCTTTCCATTTTGCCTATTATAACTAACTCTTTTTGTGTCTTATTTAAAAGGAAAACCCCTGCCTAACTATAAAGATTATAGAAATATTATTTCCATTTTGTTTTTGCCTTTCTCAGTTAGGTCTACAATCTGTTTAGAGATGACCTTTGGCTTCATTTGATAAGTAGAAGGTAAAGTTCACATTATCTATGCAGAGAGCCAAGTGACTCAGCATATTTGAAAGGTGGTCATTTTCTCACTACACCTGAATGTAACCTTTGTCATAAATCAGGTGTTTATGTATATGAAAAGTGGGGGTTGTTTTTGGCTTCTCTACTCTTTCGCTAGAGTATCTATCCTTTCATTGATACCCACATTCTTAGTTTTGTAAGTGGGATTTATAGCGTAAGTCCTCCTGCTTTGTTGTTCTTTAATGATTGTCTCAGCTCTCCCTGGCCTTCTGACTGTCTACATAAAGTTTACAGTAAGCTGCTCGCTCTTACCAACACCCACACACACCTGCTGCGGTTTTATTTTTTCAAACTGGAATTACATTTGATTATTTTGGAGAAAAATGGACATTTTATAATACCCAGTCTCCCAATTACTGAACCTGGGTATTCCTCCTTAAATTTCACTCCACAATGTTGTTAGTTTTCAGGGTGTTGACATATTTCCATGTTTACTGACTCCAAAGTACTTGTTTTCTGATGCAAGTATAAATTGATTTTTTAAAAAAATTTCATGTTGTTTTCCTGTTGTTGCTGGTATACAGAAACAGGCAATTTCTGCATGTTTCTTATCCAACAACCTTAGAATATACAGGGTCCAGCAGAAGTAACGCCTGCTTAAGTGTGGTTGGTAGGGTAGTGATATAAGTGTAATAATTTACAGATTTTTAAAAAGATTTTATCTATTTATTTTTAGAGAGCAGGGAAGGGAAAAAGAAAGGAGGGAGAGAAACAATGATACGTGGTTGCCTCTCACATGCCCTCAACTGGGGACTCAGCCTGCAAGCCAGGCATGTGCCCTGACCCAAAATTGAACCAGCCACCCTTTCATTCATAGGCCAGCACTCAACCCACTGAGTCACACCAGCCAGGACAATAATTTATAGTTTTAATTTGAACATTTCACTTAAAATGTAATCTGGTGTGCTTGAATGTGGTATTGTTGTTACATAATTACATGCTTATAATTTTGTAATAAAAAGGGGACATTATTTGTGCCAGACCCTGTACATTTCTTGTTCCTTTATTAATTCCAGTTAGCAAATAATTTTAGACTTTCTGTAACTTTCACTTCTTTTTCTTGCCTGATTGCACTGGTTATTTCCTCAAGGATGAGGGTAACTGATATCTTTATCCCACTCTCACTCTGGGTGGGGGATCAATAATTCACCATTTGAAATGAAGCTGGCTGCTTTTTGGTAAATACTCTGTGTAGAGATATTTGAAAATAACTGTATTGTTACTATGTCCTTTCTGTTAATGGTTTTGTAAATGTCCATTTCCCACCCTAAATTACAAATGGGTGTTGCTTTATCAAGTGCTTTTTCTATACCTATGAAAATAACTATGAGTTTTTTTTTTAACATCAGTATGATGAGCAACATTAAATTTTCAATGTTAAAAACTACCTGTGCCATCTTACAACACAATCTACTTGGTTTAATGCCTGCAACCCAGGCACATGCTCTGACCAGGAACTGAAGCAGCAACCTTTCACTTTGCAGGTTATGCCCAACCACCTGAGCCATACCAGTCAGAGCTCATGCTTTCCCTCTGATAAAGTTTTCGGGTCTGCAGGCCTACAGTAATGTCTCCCTTTTCATTTGATACTGACAGTATCTGTTTTTCCTTTACCTCCTCAGTCTTGCCAAATATTTATACTGTTAACTTTATCAAAGAACATTAAGCTTTTTGATCGTCTCACTTATCAATTTATTGCCCCTCCGCTCCAAATCCAGTCTTCCTTGCTCAGTTCTGTGATACAAGAGTCTGATCTTGTAAACATTTATCCTTTGTCAGCCTGAGCAATGCTAAACCCTGCTAGGTGACAACTCAACACTTGCCTTTCCAGTTCTGGAACTCCACTGTCATTATCTGGCTGCAGCCATTAGCTTCCCACAGGAGCCAAGCTGTGCTCTGGGCCCTCACCCCGTCCTCCAGGAATGAAGACCAGTTCTAGCTCACCCAGAGCCTGGGAAGACAGACCTTTACATCCCAGCCCCAGCCACCACGGCGCCCGGATACAGGAGGCCGAGGTTCGGACCAGCACTGGCCAGGCAGGGAGCTCACTCCTGCGTTTATCATGACCTCTACAAAGGGTCTGAATCCCTCACTTCAGGGGTAGAGGGCCTTCTCCCAGTTTCTTCTCTGTCTACTCTTGTTCAACTTAGAGGTAACAGTTGCTCTTTTGTATCAGCTAGTTCTGGACACCTACTGTCTTTTATTACCCCTTTTAGTAAAACACCTACTATTCTAGTTGTGAATGAAAAGAGGCCACATACTAAACCTGACAGGCACCGGGAGGCGTCACGCATGGCGGGTGGCCTTGCAAACTCAGAGACCTACAGTAACCACACAGGATGGTCTGAAATGAAAACATCCTAACTGAAAGCACGCTGTCCTCAAGGCCCCCTTTTCTGACTTCTCAGTGACCCAGAGCAGCCCAGCCCAGTTCATTTCCCCACCTAGCCCCTCATGCTGCTTCTATCCTAGGCCCTTCCTTGTCTCACTGTCTGCAGCTGCAATAAATGGCCTCTAAAAATCACCTGGACTCATGCTGTGAAATCTCTCCTGCTCCAAGTCAAGAACCCACACACTACTGGCTGGCCCCAGGCGGACGCGCTCGGGGCCAGGTGCTCCTTCCAGTAACCCAAGAATGTAGGGACTTCCTTAATTTTCTAGAATTCAGAAATACCTTATCAGTAAAGTGAAGCCGAAGAGTGTACTTCTACTTATTGGGTATGATTATTGGTATGGAAAGCAATGTTTAAATGTGCTTTCTGTGCAAGCCTTTCACCTGTTTTTCTAATGTTCTACAATGTAAAAACACCCACAAGATTAAAAAAATTCAGCTTAGAAAAAGTTATGCAAGTATTTCCAAAATACACTCTAGTAAAAATTTCAAGAGGCAACATACCTGTACTCGTTGGTATAGTCAAAATCTTGCTTATTATGAGTCGGCTTTAGGAAATTGCACTCTATGATCCCCACCACTCCGACACCCATGTTGTTTGCCTGGAAGAAAATGAAACTGGTGTTCGACACATAACACTTGATACTCAAAATTACCCTTCCACAAAGATTTATAATTTGTATCACACATTTTCCCATAGTTTACCTCCTGAAATTCAGACTGAAAAACAGCATCTGGTGGGTAATTTACTTTTCCGGGAGTTAATCCCTAAACATGTTAGAGCCTTCCTCCAAAACCCCTCACACTGCTGTCAACTATCCATTCAGCCAAGGGTCATCACCCCCAATTTTACAGGAGGGAAAAAAGACCCCTCCTACTGGGGTCAACTGCTTAGATGGCAGAAACCACAATGAGCTCATTTCAACATCCACAGTGCCTAGCACAGGCTTTGGCACATAGTATCCCCTCAGTTTGCCAGCTAAATTACAGTCATTTATCCAAAGCTACACATGATTAATGACAATGAAATAAAAACCTACATCGGTAAAAATTAGCTATTTTTTAAATGCTGCTAGCTAAAATACTGAACTCAAAGCATGAGTCACATTCTGATTAAATGTGTAATTAACAAGTGTATTTTGTTCACAACTGTAGCTTACTTCTGAGTCTCCATACAAAGTCAAAGAGTATGTAGTTTACAAAATAAAATTTTTCATAAATATAAGTTTAGGGGGGGACAAAAGTAAGTTTACAGTTGAGTAAGCAAAGCAGGGTTTATCCTTATGTTGTAACTTATACTCTTTTCCACGTGAACAACTGTGAACCTACTTTTGCCCCACCCTGCAGACTAAACCACGGACTTCGAATCACAACCCTACTACTCTACTGAGAACCACCCGCGGCTCTGCACCTGCAAACCACAGCGCCCTTCCATTTGGGTTTCGCAGTCCCGGCCGTGCAGCCCCAGCCTCCTGTCTCCCCGTCACTCTCCTTCCCACTTATCCCAGGTCCAGGCGCAGCACGGCGGCGGCGTCTCAGCGGCTCCTTCCCCTTCCTGTGCAGACATTCTCTTCTCTGCCCGACGGCCCTGCAGACTGTCAACACCGCACTCATCTCAACCAGGACTGTCTCCAAGAAGCCTTTTCCGATGCTCCAAGGACGTGCACCGCCCTCACCACCCCAAGCTCTGAGGGCCTGCCCTGCATGTGACAGCTTTTATGCTGAGCATCCAGCATCAGAAATCATAGCAGGAACCTGACACCTACTTCACATGTTTACTGGGTCCACAGAACGAAAATACTAAGTCCAGCCCAACATCCAGTAAAGAAAAACATTAAAAGTGGGTTGTAAAAGCTTATTTTTTATAAGATCAAGCTTAACCAGAAACTGTGCATATGCAAATTTAACTGTGAGGAAAGGGCTAAGTCTCTAAGTCAGATTCGCATGTGGTAAAAGGGTTTACACTCTGTAGCAGACAGGATATTTCTTTTGAATCCCAGAGCACCAGAGAACTAAGGCCTATTACCAAAATGCATTCCTAATTACCAGTGAAAATCAGAAACTTCAGTTACAGAATATTTCTGGTGAAAATGTCTATTCTGCTTGTAAATGAAAACTAGTATTTTTAAGTAAATCAGAATTTTGGATTTATCTGGTGACTAAAATTAAAGGTTACAAAAAGCCCAACAAGATTCATTTACTTTTGCAAAAACGCTATATTCTGAGCTCACACCATGTAAAACATGCAACGCAGTTACAACATGCAAGATGAACCCACACTATCATACTGGGTATAGCTCACACCATTCTGCAAAGAATTCAGAATGAAGTAAGATGAATCAAAAATGAAATCACAGAATTGGAACACAAACCATGCTACACTTAAAATCTCTAACAAAGCTGATTTTTCAGACTTTATCACTGAATTCTTAGCATGCACCCCCCCCAAAGACCCTTCCGTGAACACATGTAAAGGACAAGCAGACTGACACAGGACAGTGTCCATTGTCCTGAACTGAACTCCATGATGGATATGGCTTAGGAGGAAGGCTCTACTAAATTTAGGAACTAACTCCCAAAAGGCAATCAATCACCTACCAGATACTACTTGTTCGCGCTACTGCGTCAGCACTAAGTAAAACCACTTAATTTCATCCAGCACGAAACAAGCAGGGCTCTATAAGCACGTGCAGTCAAAGACGTGCATCTGTGTCTGAGACCCCCGCGCATCGTTAGGGCCGGGCGATCTCCTCAGCCCCAATTTCCTTACCTGTAAAACAGAGACAAAATATTCCGTCCCTGACCAGATTACTCAGGACAGTGAGAAATTAATATTGAAGTATTCTACGTTTGAGAGCCATGTTACTGTGAAAACACTAACACGGCAATAAGTACAAGCACATTATTTCACGTCTGACCCAAGAACAAGTTATTCTAACTTTTATAAAAGATAGGGACATTTCCACCTTACCTTTAACTGATATCCAACTTTTTCATAGGCTTTGATGAGTCTATTTCTGTGATACATCATTATCCCATAATGATCTTTATTTCTGCAGTTGAATCCAAAAGTAATCCTCACTGTTTTAGTCTTAAATGTTAAGAAAAATTCTGAACACACCGCCTCACTCCCTTCAAATCATCCTTTCTATTTCATTAGTTAGAGACCAAGAGTGCAGAAAAAGGGCAGAGTTAGAAAGGATTAGAATCAGTATCAAAAGAAGAAAGGGGGTTGGTACACCTGACTAATACAGCTCTACACGGCACCATAAAAGGAAAAGAAAGGATACTAAAAATTTTGGTCGATAAACATCATGTTCGATGTAAGCAAGACTCTTTGAAACCAGCTGTGTCTTCACTTTCTGTCCACGTAAGATGATCTGCATTCTTGGCTTTAGATATAATATACTGCAATAAGCCTGAAAAGACATAAAACAATTATCTACTAATTTGTTCAACACTACTATGCACGTATTTAAGAAGCTAACACCTTCTTAAAGGACCCATTAAATCTTTCATAAAGGACCTATTAACTCTTCAATAAAATAATGTACACTATCTATACTGTTCAATAAAAAGAAACTCAATATACTAAGCCAAGCCCTGGCTGGTGTGGCTCAGTGGATTGAGCACCAGCCTATGAACTAAACAAAAGGTCACTGGTTTGATGACCAGTCAGGGCACATGCCTGGGTTATGAGCCAGGTCCCCAGTAGGGGGCGCCCGAAGGGCAACCACATATTGATGTTTCCCTCTTTCTCCCTCCCATCCCCTCTCTAAAACTAAATAAATAAAATCTTTAAAATATATATATATATGTATATATATATATATACTATAGCCAGTAAAATACCTATGTTGCTATGTCAAGTGAAAAAAGTTACAAAACAACATGTATGGTATGATCTTATTTTAATTTATTAAAAACTGTATACACGGCCCTGGCTAATGTGGCTCAGTTGGTTGGGAGTCATCCCATGAACTGAAATGTCGAGGGTCTGATTCCCCGTCAGGGCACATGCCTGGGCTAAAGGTCTGGTCCTCAATCAGAACACATGCAAGAGGTGACCAATCAATGTTTCTCAACCTCTCCTCCTTCCCTTCTCCTCTTTCTGGAATCAACTGTTTTTTAAGTATACATGTACAAAAAAGGACTATACTTTCTGACTCTGTGTCAAGTACATATATAGCTATGGTTTTAAAAACATCAATAAATTTTATTTAGACAAAAAATAGCAAGCATAATAAGCAAAAGGGACAGTTACAAGTTTGAAAAGGGAAAGTTATAAATAATGCACCAACACTTACGCAGAGTAGATAAGCATAGCACTTCTTCAAAAGTAAGCATTAATAATATAAATGTGTCCTCAATTCTTTTATTTTTTAAAGATTTTATTTATTTTTAGAGGGGAAGAAGAAAGAGAGGGAGAGAAATATCAATGTGTGGTTGCCTCTTGCACAACCCCCTGCTGGGGACCTGGCCTGAAACCCAGGCATGTGCCCTGACTGGGAATCGAACTAGGGCCTTTTTGGTTTAGAGGCTGGCATTCAATCCACTGAGCCACACCAGTGGCCTGAACTTGTTCTCAATTCTTAATGCATAGAAGTTTAGATACTTTACACTCTTGACCAAATTTTGCATCCTTAAACATGTTTAAAATATGCGCTTCTTTCTGTGCCTACCTCCGAGGTACCAGAAATCCCCACAGGAAACGAACTGAGTAACCCAGGGGCAGATGAAAGGTTCATTGCAAAACTAAACTTTGATCTCTTCCTTGTTTTTCCTGTCTCCTGATTTCAACAGCATCGAGTGGTGCATTGGCATTTATAAAATTGATCCACGATATTTGAAAAGATTACATTTTGTGGTACATTAAAACCAAACCATCTTACTCTGGCTGCCTCTAGAGTCATTCACATTTGAGAGCAAGGCCTTCTTAACAGTTAGGATACACTTCAGTAACACAATGCGGTCAAGTAATAGCAATAGCTACCACTTTAATTGCTAACAGAAAGTTAAACGGTAAACTTGTAAATGTCAAATGTCACAGTGGGTTAGTAATTCCCTCAACCTCAAAAACAACTATTTCTAGGATCAAAGTTGAGAGAGATTTATCACAAAATTTTATTAATGTACATTATCTCTAGTCTATATATAATTTATTGTTTTAGGATGTCAATAGGTATATATTCTAGAGTATTTTAAAATAAAAAAGAAACTCAATTCGGTAGCACTGACTGCTCCTACATGACCGTCACAGACTAGACTGGTGCCAGTCTGGCCAACCGAGACAGCAGCACCCGGTGAAAGAGTGGACACCGGCAGAGCTGAGGCCTCCACAATGAACTGTTTCTAAGTGGAAAGCACAGTGTGCTCATGAACTGGCAGTACGTGGCTCCTGTCTGAGACACTGTCGTTTAAAGACCCATCACGGCAGCTGTAAGACAAGCCCACAGCCTCACGTCCACCCGTGGTGAGGTCCTCACATCCACCCGTGGCGATGTCCTCACGTCCACAGGAGAGCAGGGCACTCACCCTCAGGGAGTAGTCGCTCTCCGGGGCGATCTGGTCCATTCTCTCCTGCTTCTTGTACCCTTTCCTCCCTGTTGTCTCATCTAAGTCTTCTGGGATTCTGATGTCATATTTATCCTTATCAAAATCAAACTCTGTTGCACCTTTGTAGCTGTAAAAATAATTTTTTAAAGGAGCAAAAATTTAACTTCACAACAAGCAATGAAATACTATTAGTTAACAAAGCAAAACAAAAAATAAAATAAAAGGAATCCAGAAAAAAATGTAAAAAAAACTGTATTCACAAACATTGCAGATGGGAAGGTCAAATAACAGACCCACTTTGAAAAACATTCAGGCAGTTTCCCAAAAAACTAAACATAAAACTCCCCTAAGGCCCATCAATTACACTCCCGGTCATCTACTTTAGGAAAACGAAGACTATATTCCCATGAAAACCCGTATGAAAATATCTAGAACTTTATTTGTAAAAGCCCAAAACTGTGAACACCCCGGATGGCCTTCAGCAGGTGCACAGCTGCACACCCTGGGCTCCCCACACATCGCTAGTATCGGGCAAGAAAAAGGAAGCAAACCACTGCAAACAAAAGAACTTGCACTGATCTCCAGAGATTTGTGCTGAATGAGAGAAGCAGATCACAAATGGCTTCACGCTGTGACTCCTTCTAGGTAACACTCTTGAAATGACCAAGTCACAGAAGTGGAGTCCATGTTGGAGGTTGCCAGGGAGTAAGGAGGGAATGGGTTCTGGTCATAAAAGGACAACCTGAGGAATCCCTGTGGTAATAAAAGTGTCCTGCATCCTGACTGTGTCCATGTCTGTATCGACACTACTGCTGTTTATAGCTCTCTAAGATGTCACCATCGGGGACACTGGGTAAAGGGTGCATGAGATCTCTCTCCATCATCCTTACAATTGCACATGAATCTGTAACTATCTTAAAATACAAAGTTTAAACTTAAAAAAAAATGGGGGAAGGGCAAGGAAGCAAAAGTGAAATGAAAGGGGGAGAGGGGACACAGGAGGTTAAAAAAGCACCAGATTTAAAGTATTTTTATTTATCACTATTTATGTTCTATTACTATAGATCTCTCAATATTACATGTTCATCCTACATTTTAAAATTCTGATCTCATTCTTACCGCAAGGATAAAGAACTACAAATCCCAGCAACACCTAGGTCTCGTCTATATTACTTTTCTTACCAGATGTTAAATCATGCTTGGCTTTAAGTCCTGGACCAAATAAACAAAGGTTTCTCTTTTAATTTACAGAAGTTGGAAGTTAGCTGGGCTTTTACTGTCTCATGTGTTTGTTTGTTTGTTTGTTTGTTTGTTTGTTTTGAGGAAAGGGGTGGAATAACAAAGAGTGAGAATAGAGTACTATGGAACTACACCTCAGGGCTATGAAATCTATTTTTGGTAACATGTAATTATCTCAGTTGAAACCAAAGTGGCCTTAATGAACTATCCCATGGATAGGCCGAACCACTGGCGATGCCAGAACACAAGCCCTTTCCCACACGCCTCTACTCCGTGTCCCAGTGGACAGGCGACCACCGCACAGTCAGTCCTGCATGCGCGCCTCGCTTCCCCCACGCTTAGCAGCCTAGCTGAAGACTGTATTTACCTTCTAAGATTCCAAATGATGATTCTTGTCCCCTTCTTACCAATAATTGCATCCAGCTCTGCTAGTAAGCTCTGTTCCGTAGAAAACAGAGAGTATTCCAGAATTGCAGCAAGGCTTGCTTCCGATTCCACTAAGTTAATCATCTGACGTATATCCTAAGTTAAAGAATTGGACCAACAACATATTCTCCACAACTGCAACACAGAAGCCAACTCAAACTTAAACAGAAAAATAATTTCCTAAGTTGTAAATGACAGTCTGATTTCAAGTGAACACTCAGATGGATGGGCAAGTTTATAATCCCTAATTTAACAGTATCTGAAATGTGTTTACACAGAAAACATTTTCCTAAAGCCATCTTGCTTGTCCTGGCAATTAGGGAAACTTTCAAGCCAGATCACAAGTCTTATCGGACCACAGTAAGACTGAAATAAGGAGGCTATAGGAAGCTCAATATGAAACGTAACCGCCTAACGGTGAGGCCTTCGGTGGCACGAGTCCCAGACAGAAGAGGAATGAACGCTTAGCCGCAGTTGCGGGGGGGGGGGGGGGGGGCACAGGGACTGGCACTGGAATGGAAGGTGTGATGAAAACAGGAATCTGCAGGAAGGCGAAGGACAGAACGGACACATGATTTCTTCGGGGTTTCTACAGTTTCCAGGTCAAAACCAAAAGGATATGGTGCTTGCCGAACGCCACTATGGGGACGACAACATGTTCTGCTTTTATGGCTTCCAGGTAGGTCTGAGACAAGAAGCCCACACTCATGGTTTCTCCATTTTTGGTAAAAACAATTGCATCTTTCCCCAAACGCATAGAACCTGACTTGAAACCATTCCCATACAATCCGACTGGGACATGACCGTTCATGGTGACTTTGTCACTGAAGCCGAAGCTAAAAAAGAAAAGAGAGTTTAAAAATAAATATACATAATCGCCATGTTTTTAACTCAAAAACCATAATACATAAAAAGCCTGGTTTTGCATGCTGGCCTCATGCTTCCTAGATGCGTCATCTTAGGCAATGAACTCATCTGTCTTAACGGGTTTTCACACCCGCAAATGAAGGAAACCAAGTCTGTGTCAGAGGCCTGTATGGGCTACCCACACTGAACAGGACCGCGTTCCCTGGCCCAGTCTGGCTAAGTGGCTAAGTCATAACTGGGGCCCCTGGGGTCCTGAAATTGCACCCCATGAAATCTCTTCCTATAAGTGAATGATTCTCATGTTCTCAACAAGCCTACAGTTATGAACACCACTGGCGTCGCCTTGACCTTTTGGTTCCATAAAGAGTACTGCAGGAACAACAGAAAGAACTCTGCTACTGAGGTCTCCCTGCGCCTGTGCTAAGTATCTTCAGTTTCATTTCAGGCACATTTGGCTTCACACTGACTTCCTATATCATGACCCTACAGCCCAAGGCCTTATGACTATTCTATGCTGCTTCCTCATCCTCTGAAGAACCACTTTAAAAATCACCCTCCACCCCAGGTGGTAAGTCTTGCTGGAAACACTGGTTAAAACTAATTCACACTAAAATACAAATAATGGATATCCACGTGCTACAACTCTATAAAAACTGGTAACATTTTAAATCGAGCCAGATACGGCAGGGAGGGATGAGAAGAATGGCAGCGACTGCCTAACAGCCCAACGGTCGGAGACAGCGGGAAACTTCGAGAACGGCGCACACTGCGGGAGCAGCAGCTCACGCTTAAACAACAAAACCTGGGCAATGGTGTGACACTCTAAACCCTTGAATTAGGTGACAACAATGACTTTCAGATGTGTGACACTTGTACATACCTTAGCATTTTATGCAGTTTATCTGAAGTCATACCATTCCCGTTATCAGTGAATGTCAGGCATATGTGGTTATTTATCACTGTTTTGTCAATCCATATCTGTTTAGCATTCACGTCGGGATCATATGCATTATCTGGGGACCAAAGTTTTGAGAAATTTTGAGCTTGCATTTTTGAAAAAGAGCAATTAGCTCACAACTCCTTACCAAGCAACAGAGGAACATATTTTAAGGATATTTAAAAAGCTGAAATGTTGAGAACTCCTACCTAAGACTTGGAAACATGAAACTAGAAGAGTGCACCCTGCTATATGCATCACTTGCTGACTTTCCAGAATTAAGTCTTTCCAAAGCCCCCTATTCATTATACGCACAGCACAGACTGGTACTGCTACACTGAGAGAGTGTAAGAAAACGAGAAGCATCACTGTACTGCAGAGGTGACCAAGATAAAAGGGCTTCTGGCCAAAGAACCAGCCGGGATACGCGTGGCTGCTGAACAAAGAGCAGCAGCATTTCCTGTTGAGCTGCATTTGTAGATGAAGGTTTACCTTCCACAGAGTTCCTCCAATTGTGGTGCTTTTCAATTGTTAAAGAGAAAACCACAGGCCCAAAATAGTGCCCCTGCGCTAAAACCCCATGATACCGAACCTGATTTTAATACCTGGTTTAATTGCAGCTTTAGCCTCTCCCAGAAGCGAGATCTTAATTAACCTCACCCAGCCTGGGATTCCCTGGTCAAGCACCAGGAAGGCGATCTGTCCCAGGGGACCTGTCCATCCCTACATGGAAGGGGGCAGGCAAAGCACTCTATGGGGTAATAACTCCCCAAAGGTGGGGCCCCTAAATCTCTTATTTTCCTTCCTTTCACTAACAGCTCCCTTGCCCCACCAGGGTTCCCATAAAATCCTTCCACGGTGCACCACCCCTCAAGGGCTCCTCTCACTCTAGGTGGGATGCCGCCCCATTCACGACCTGCTTCAGGACAATCAGCTTCCCCCATTCCCTTGGTTCAATTTTGTTTTTCGAAACAATCTAACCCAATCTCTGGTGGCCTTTACACTTCAGTGATCTCTGTTCTCCTTCCACTTAACACCGTTCTTTAGCAGTCTTGTCTCTCTCAGCACGCACAAGTGTGAAGGGATACATCAAAAAATTTAAAAATTTCAACAATACCTGCAGTATAAGGAACTTGTGAACTACCAGACCCATTCGAATAGCCCAGTTGGTACAACACAGACAAGGGCTCTCACACTGCCCTTCCGGGAGGCAGCCTGCAATTAAAGTCAAGCCACCTTTTGAAAGCCGACCCCGGACAGCCTCTCACCTACCCAGAGCGGGGTGACTCCCAGGCACTCTAACAGAAAGCTGGAGAGTCGGTGTATCCACCCCAGGTCGGAGGGGTTCTCTGGGTCCCCAGAAATAAAGAACGACAATGCAGAGCTGCAGAACTATAGCACACCCGCTCAGGGTTTTAAAAACCACTTGGCCCTGGCCGGGTGGCTCAATGAGCCGGGGCACTGTGCGGCAGCCCAAAGGCTGTGGGCTCAACCCTGATCAGGGTGAGCACAGGAAGCAACAAACCGATGTTTCTCTTTCTCTCCCCTTCTCTCTAAAAAAAAACCAATGAACATGTAACATATCCTGGGTGAGGATTCAAAACAAAAACCCAAGAACACCTGAAGAGCGTGTTAGCTGGGAGACTGGAAAATCGAACTATGCCAAAGGAAAGAAGGGTGCTCAAAAGTTGCTTCTTTCTAAACTAGATCCTTCGTTGGTAAAGAATCTAAAGTATATTTAAGTGCCCTGGCCAAGGAGCTCAGGTCGGTAGAGAATCCCCTTGATACACCAAGGCTGCAGGTTCGATCCTTGGTCAAGGCACAAGAAGATAAGTCAGTGGAACAACCAGTCCATGTTTCTCTCTCTTCCCCCTCACCTCCCTCTCTCTAAAAAGTAAAAAATAATAGTAATGATAATAATAATAAATTTTAAAAATAATCAAGTACTTGTAAGAATACCTAAGAATATAATTTCCCTTCATTATGTTTCTCAAACACAGGCTTCACTTAAAATTCATGGGTGTGAACCTCCCCCACCAAAATCATCCCACCTATGGGGGGGGGGGACGAGAGTTATCACCACAACCCTAACAGCGTTAACCCTCCTACTTAACAGCACCAGAGACAGGAATCTGCTCTTTGTTTTACATAGTTCCCAACTACTACAAAAACGTCACTCATTTTTTGCACGTCTATTTCTTTTGTACTCAGAATAACGATATTTTCAACATAAATGCTTTATGAACTTAGCAAATTAAAATACTTTGAAAGTAGTATTTGAACATACTACTTGAACAGTGACTAACTGGACATCCATTTAAATAGCTATTATGCTAAGTAACCTTCAACCTTTACACATAATGTTATTCAAGATACTTTTTTTTCAAAAAGCACATTTACAGAATATTTTTCAATGAAGTTTTTTTAAAACTTCAATTGCAAACAAAAGGTTACATATGAAACGTTAATTTTACATACCTATTAATTCAGCAACTGCACTGAATGGCCACGTGTGACTAGTAGAATTTGTATGTAAAAACTTCGGGCAAAGCTGAAACAAACCAATGATTCATGTGAATTCAGGTCTTACTTTTCAGGATAGAAACTGAGAAAAGAAAAATTCTGAGAGGCCCTAAAATTAAAAACCACAGGAGAGGGAGAGAAAGTACCAACCAGTCCACAGCTGTGGGCCAACTCACAACAGACCACCCACGCTCCGCTCTGTGCACTGGAGCTCTGAATCCCCTCTGGTAGGACCACCAGCCTCCACAGCGTCAGGTTCAGACATGAACCTTCAGGGCTGTTTCCCCGCAGCCGATGGAAAGAGGTCAACACCTCCTCTCTACTCACTGCGCACCTGGCCTGGGACTGCGCCCCCGCCACTCCACACCTATTCCTACCTCACCCCCTTATCTGTAGTCAATATAAACTCTTTCCAACCAGCTTAATCTGTTTTGCCAAAACGTAATGCAGGAAGGTGCCCACCAACCCCAGGACTTGGACATGCTTGTCTTTCCCAGCCAGCCCCGCTGCTGCTGGTCTAGACCTCCTGCCCAGGTTCTGATCCTTTTATGGCTTCCATTTGGCTCAATAAACCTGTCTTTCAGAATAGCTTTCAGCCATGTAAACTATATTTGTTTGTTCAAGTAAAAGTCAACCTAGTAAAGATCAAGTAAAAAAGAACCTAGATGCTTGTTTCAGGATATACCTGGAAATATAACACAGAAGGTAAGATTCCTGGAAGATAAGGCTGTTAATCAATGAAATAGTTTACTCATCGTCACTTTCTCCAGGACTTCCGGTCAAGATGGCAGCACAGGTAAACACAGCTCACCTCCTGGCACAACCACATCAAAATTACAACTAAACTATAGAACCACCACTTAGAACTGAAATACTAAGCTAAATGGAATATGACAATTATAGAATTAAAGAAACCACATCCATCCAGGCTGGTAAGAGGGGTGCAGATGCTAAACGGGCTGATCCCACATGCATTATTGTGGATAAAAACTCGGGAATAACCTAGAAGCAAGGAGTCCCAGACCCATACCAGGCCGGCCCCCCAGCCCAGGGTTCCAGTGCCAGGAAGTAAGTCCCCCTAACTTCTGGCTGCAAAATCCAGCAAGGATTAAGTCGGTGAAAGAAACTTCCAAGTCCCAAACACTTCCTCTTAAAGAACCCACACGGACTTACTCAGACTCACTCCCTCTAAACTCCTGCACCAGGGTAGCAACATGAAAGGCACCAGGGGCATACGGGAAGAACCTAAAGTGCCTAGCATTAAGGAGGAGCTGGGGGACAGCTCTCTCCCAGGCAGAAAGGTGGACAGATGCCATTGTCCCTTTTCTGACCCCCCCCCCCCCCCCCCCAGCCACAGAGCAGGCAAGCAGGTGACATTCTGAGACTCCAACAACCTGGAGTATCCCTGAGGCTGTCCTATCCAACTTATGGGCCCACCCAAGCTGTTACCAGCAACTTTTCCATATGAAAGGCTGGTCTCATAGGCTCTGATTTACAACTTCCTAAATCCTCTCAAACAAGCAACAGGTGGTCCCAGCCCCCCACATCCCCCCCCCCATACCTCTTGCTAAGTAGCCCCAGGCCTGGCACTGAGTGCAGTCAGATAGATCCATAGCTTGGCTTCACCTAGGAATCTCCAAACCAGCACAATCAGTAGCCATTTCAAATTGCTTTATAGCTCAGGCAGGGTGGCCCCAGGCAAAACACAAGTGGGTTGACCTTGACCCTTACCACACAGGAAACACCAGGGCTGGCACGCCCAGTGGTCAACTACAGACCACTGCCACCCTGCCCCTGAACAGGTGATCCTTCACAGAGGGCCTGGTTGGTAGGAAGTGGTCACTGCCACTTGTAGCTCAGTCCTTGCCGCTGACTGGCCTGGGTAAATCCCTCCCAGTGACTGGCCAACAGCAATCAAGGTTCAACCACAGGAGGAAGGTGTACACAGCCCTCATGAAGGCTGCAGCTCCAGTACCGAGCCTGGGTGATAGGGGAGGCTGTGTCACTTGACCCTTCAGGACATGTACTAGAATAGGTCACACTACTAAGACAGGAAGTCGGAGCAGCTCTACCTAATACATTGAAACAAACACAGGGAGACTGCCAAAAGGAGACAGAGAAACATGGCCCAAATGGAAGAACAGATCAAAACTCCAGGAAAAGAGCTAAAGGAAACGGATAAGCAATATATCAGATGCAGAGTTTGAAACACCGGTTATGAGGATGCTCAGAGAACTTACTGAGGACCTCAGCAGCACAAAAAAGATCCAGTCAGAAACAAAGGATACACTAATTGAAATAAAGACCAATTTATAGGGAAACAACTGGAGAGTGGATGAAGCTGAGAATCAAAGCAATGATTCAGAACATGAGGAGGCAAAAAAACAACCAATCAGAACACAAGAAAAAAGTATCAAAATAATAATAATAATAATAATAATAATAAGGACAGTATAAGTAACCTCTGGCGAAACTTCAAGAGGTCCAACATTCACATCATAGGGGTACTGGAAGGAGAAGAGAAAGCAAGAAATTGGAAATCTATTTGAAAAAATAATGAAAGAAAACTGCCCTGATTTGGTGAAGGAAATAGACATGCAAGTCCAGGAAGCACAGTGAGTCCCAAACAAGATGGATACAAAGAGGCCCACTCCAAGACACATCATAATTAAAATGCTAAAGGTTAATGATTCAGAGAGAATCTTAAAAACAGTGAGAGTAAAGCAGCTAGTTACTCCCCACAGGGGAGTTCGCATAATACTGTCAGCTGATTTCTCAAAAGGAGTTTTGCAGGCTAGAAGGGATTGGCAAGAAATATTCAGTCAGGCAAAGCAGGGACCTACGACCAAGATTGCTCTACCCAGCAAAGCTATCATTTAGAATGGAAGGGCAGATGAAGAGATTCCCAGACAAGAAAAAACTAAAGGGGTTCATCATCACCAAACCATTATTATATAAAATGTCAAAGGGACTTACTTAAGTAGAAGATAAAAACTATGAATAAAAAGCCAAAAATACATACCTATCAACAACTGAATCCAAAAAAAAACAAACTAAGCAAGAACAAAGACAGAATCACGGACACAGAGAGTGTTTGGAGGAGTGCCAGAGGGAGCAGGTATGTGGGGGAATGAGTGATGAGTAAAGGGGATTAAGTACAGTAGAGGGCCCTGGCTGGTGTGGCTCAGTGGACTGAGCACTGGCCTGGGAACCAAAGGATCACCGGTTCAATTCCCAGTTGGGGCATATGCCTGGGTTGTGGGCCGCGTTAGGTCCCCAGGAGGGGATGCATGAGAGGCAACCACAGACTGATGTTTCTCTCCTTCTCTTTCTCCCTCTCTTCCCTCCTCTCTAAAAATAAATAAAATCTTAAAAAAAAAAAAAAAAGAGGTACAGTATAGGAAATGGAGTAACCAAAGAACTTACCCAGATGACTGGCTATCCATGTTCATAGTGGCATTATTCACAATAGTCAAAAAGCAGAAGCAACCCAACCACGCATGGGTGAATGAACAGATAAACAAAGGACAGTATATGTACACGACAGAACATCATTCAGCCTTAAACAAGAAACTCTGACACACGCAACAGCAGGGTGGACTCTGAGGACACTATGCTGAGTGATGTAAGCCGTTCACAAAAAGACAAGTACTTATGACTCCATTTGTGCAAGGTCCCCGGGCAGTCAAGCTCACGGCCAGTACTGCAGAATGGTGACTGGCGGGGGCCGGGGCAGAGGGGAATGGAGCGTTGTTTTTGTCGGTGGGTCCAGAGCTCTACTTTTCCGAGACGAAGATGGTCAGGAGGTGGCCGCGCAACAGTGTGAACGTACTCAGCGTTGATGAACTGCACACTTAACAATGGTTCAGGTGGCAAATTTTAGGTTACATGTACCTTACCATAATAAAAAATAAAGCCAAGTCAGCAAGCTGGACAATGGGATGCTTCTATCTCCTTCCCCCTGCTGAGCTTCCAGAGGAGCTGGCCAACCAGCTGCCAGCAGCAGGAGAGCAGATGGGAAGTTCCTCTCTAGAAAACCGGACGGTCTACAATAGCACTATTGGGGTCCGTCACAATTCTGCTTTCTGGATAACGTTCTATTTTGTTGTTCTCACTTTAAAAAAATTACTGTGAAACAATTTTTAGTTATTTTACACATACTTATTTAATGGTCTAACGCCTCCATTCTCCAGTGTCCATAGACACTGAATGACACAGAGTGCCCCCAAGAAAAGAGCTGGCTCCTGCCTGTGTGACCACTCAAAGGACACTGAAGCCCACCAAAGAACTAGCTGGACCCAGGTATGAACGCTTTCAGTTCGCTGCTAGTGTCTCGCTCGGAAAGGAAGCGAAAGGCTGAGGACCATCTCCGGTGTGGCTCAGCTGGCTGGAGCATCATGCCGAACACCAAAAGGCTACAGGTTCCACTTCCGGTCAGGGAACAGACAAGAGTCAACCAATGATTGCAAAGGTAAGTGGAGCACCAAACCACTGTTTCTCTCAAATCAATAAGTAAATGTTTAAAAAATCAAAACAACGTACAGGAGGAGAAACATAAGTAGAAGTAATGCAGAGTAAAAGAAAAATTCAAATATACTATGACTAATATGCCCAGCAATAAGAACAAATATTTTATCCTAAGAGATTTTAAGAAGACATTCAGAAAGTAAGATAGTGTTTATACTAATAAAATACATGTAGAGAAGGGTAGGGCATCCAATGGAAGAAGTCTCCCAGAAAGGAAAGAAAAACCAATGAGAAAGGAAACAGTAGACAAAAGAGAACAGAAAAATAGAGGGAAGATATCTGTTAAATAAATGAGACAATTTTCTGGAGTTTTCAGCCTACTTGCCCAAAGCAATGCATAGGACTCCATTAAACAATAAAATGTGTCTTTAAAATCTTAAGACAAATCACTTCTAATCTAGAATTTCAAACCCGGCAAAATTCTATGTAAAGAGCAAGCAACAGTACCAAAAACAGACTTTCAAGAAATGACATAAAAACGTTTCTTCCCAGGTACTCTGTTCTTAGGAAGTTACACCTGTTTTTGGAAGGATGGAGGGGCTCCACCAGACCAGTAACTAAACAGCAAGTATTTTTTCCCCAGTGCTTGCGGCATGCATGCGCCCTTCACATGCATTTGTTCATTCAATTTCCAGAACAACCCTTTGAGGTAGTTACAATTCTTCTTCCCAGACCTTCGATCGGAAACTCAGGCACAAAGAGGTTCATGAAGTAACTTGCCTGGGCCGCACACCCAAGCTGTCACTCAGGCTCTGGACCCAGGCCGGCGGCCCAGCACCCGCGCTCTCAGTCACTACCCTGAGCTCACGGAGGGAGAAAACCTCAGAGGAGGAATGTGTGGCATGGAGACGCAACCAAAAGGGGAAGGAAATTTCCAGAACAAATGATAAAAGGAAGTCCCCAAATCACAACTGAACCAACAAAACTGACAAAATACTGGGTGTGCTTCAACATTTTTGGAAAAGATTTGCCAGCTCTCTGAAAGTTTGAATGAAAAAGTGATCATGAGTACAGAGAAAAACTAAGCAGACAAGCAAATAAAATACAAGTCAATTATTAAGTTCAGGGAAAACAAAAAGCTGTACAGCCAAGAAAATGTAACCATACTTCTGGCTGATTTACTTGTGAATAATAGTAAAAGTGATAAATCATACAGTAATTCAACCAAAAAAAAGAGACACACAAGCACTGGAAGGTTGGGAAGAGGTGAAGAGTGTATGCATGTGTCGGCTAAATCCACAGCAGGATTTCTGGAAAACAACAACAAAATGGTATCGGCATTTTACTTAGAAATATGGAGGCAAAAAGCAAATATTTAAGTAAGTTTTTGTCACTCCGCATTCCACTCTGGGATCTCCCAACCTACTAAATGATTTGTTTAAATCTGCATTCATGATGTTCACCCTTTGTGCCTTATAGCTTTTGACAAATACACAAACTCATTAATTCCTAGACCCTCTACTAACCCAGGCATTTGAGAGTTATACAGAAGCGAATGAGCATGGCTGTATTCCAGGGAAACTCAGGAATGGAAACAGGAAGGTCTATTTTACACAGTTTTCATGTTTCAAAATAAAAAGTTTTTGATTTGGGGGGTAACTGGTTAAGAGTCACTCTCAGCTCCTGGGCCACACAGGAGCAGGTGGCAGGATGGACTTGACCCATGAGCTGTAGTTTGCCAGTTTCTGTCCTAAAGCAAGGAGACCTTCAGAAGCTGCAGATGGGAGAGTTGCCAATGAGGTTGCAAACAGCCCACCTCACCCACAAAAAAAAGACAACTGCTTCACCCGGCTAACTACGTAGCTCTCATGGACTGTTTTGACCCCTTTGTTTTCTTTCTTAACCCCCAGTCTACAACAGCCCCCAGACGGCAACGGGGGAGGAGAGAGAAGCGAATCGAGGGGCGCACAGGGGAAAAGCCAGCTCCCTCCTTTTTTACACAGCGGGTTTCTGGGCCAGGATTTGGCCCGATCTGGGAACGGGTGGGGTGGGACAATTAACTGAGTCCCAGTTATTGAACTAGATGAGGCCAGACTTGACAGTACCTGAGGCCGACTGTCGAGCATTAGAATCTGCCCAGACTCACCCAGGGGCAGCGATGAACGACTAGCCAATGACATTTAAAGCCCGTAGTAAGAAAGAATAAAGTTGCTCTGGATCTTCAAACTCCTAAATGCTATTTCATACACTAAACCAGTTACATAACCAAAGGCCCTTTACTCAGAACGTGTAAACAACGCTTTTTAACCAATAAACTCCTCCAGCCCCAGAAGAAAAAGGAACACAGAGAACCGGGCAAACGATAGGTACTTTTCAGAAACACCAAAAGCCAACAAGCATGAAATATGAAAAGCTTTCAATTTCACTACAAGTCCAGCAAATGCAAAGTAAAGCCAGATACCATTTCACACTCATCTGGAATAGAGTCCGACCACACCAGGTGAGAAACTGGCTAAATGAATGAAACAAGGGGCAGAACGACGCACGATTTCAATAGGGGTTGTCCCGGCGCAAAGGTTCGACGTTAGAGGCCGGGTGGTCAGCCTTGGGCCGGGGTCAACCTCCTCAACAGGGGAGGTCCATTTCTGAGTAACCACCACCACCAACTTTTTTGAATACTCAGGGAGGTAAGCCACGCCCACATCTAAAGACGTGAAATTTTAATTTGTATTGTGTAACCACTCCCTACGATTTGACTCATAGGTCCAAAAAGTGTTGAAGGATTTCCAGGAATCTGAAACTGGCGCGATGCAGGGGCCAGCGGGGAAACCGAGAGTTAGTGGACTCAAGAGATTCGGCCCGAGGGCTTCGCTACAGACAAGCGGTAGGAATTTCAAGGAGTCAGACTCGTCCAGGCTCGCTGCGCCCTGTGCCGCTGCCAGGAGGTCAAGGCCGCCTGCATTTCTGGCCACAGGCTGCCGCTCCCTCGCCCTCGGGAGTGCCCAAGGGTCCGCAGGCCCGGAGGGTAAGGGAGCAGGCACCGTCCGAGGCTGGGGAGTCCGCCGCCCAGGCCCTGCGGGCGGACCAGAACCGGCAGACAGTGCAGAGGGAGCCGGAAGGAGGAGCCGCGGCCCCTAACCGCTCCGAAGCCTCGAGCGCAAAACAGAAACCTAACGCGGAGAAAACGGGACGAAGCCCGGGCCCGCCCTGCTGGCCGCTGAGCCGCCCCGAGGACCCGACCGGGACGGCTGCCCCCTTCCCCGACCCCAACGCGGCCCCAGCTGCCCGCGACCAGCCGCCACCGCCCGCTGCCGGCCCCCCCTCGCTTGCCCGCCTGCCCGCCCTCCTGGGACACGGCCGCTCCACCCCTCGCGAATGCTCACCGCGCTGAGGCGGATCCCGCTGGGTGGCTGCGTCGCCATCTTGAGCGAGCTACAAAGCCAGGACCGGCCTCTGCCGCAGCACGACCGGGAGGGAGACCGCGGGGACTGTTGTGGTGACCGAGGTCCCGCCCACTTCCGGGGCGTGTCGCGTGGGTGACCCCGCCCATTCACTTCCGCCTGCAGGCACTGTTGGGTTGGGAGTGTAGGAAAGGCAAATTGTCCGGCGGGTGAATGTGGATAAAGGCGGGTCCAGCGGAAGATCTTGGACTCTCTTTGCGGGGCCGGCAGGGTAGGGCACCTGCAGAGGCGGGGCCAGCATAAAGGAGTCAATGCATTAATGGGCCCGGAGGCTCGAGGGTCTCGAGTATGAAGCCTGGCATTGCGATGTGCGCCGGTGGCCCAGAAAGATAGACCCAAGGCGCTTGACCCGGCCAGACGTGAATTGCACTGAGAAAAACCATCCCTTGCCCACCTGTGTGGACGTGATCTGAAAGCTCATTAACTAAATGAGACATTGTACCTTTTGGGTTTACCCTGAAAATTTTCATCCTTCAGCCTGACAGAGCCTTTTATCGCATGCACATTTATTGAGTCCTTTTGCTCGACACACTTATTTGGGGTCAACTTTGAGGTGGGAATTGAGCTGAATAGGATACAGAAATGAGTAAGTCAAGGGCTGTCACCCACTGCCGGTAAAGAGAGGATCGAAAGGTTTTTAAAATATCCATTGTGTTTTTATGACTGTAAAAGTGGTATTTTCTTTGTAAAAATTCTAATAATACAAAAATATAAAACGAAATTCAACCCCAATTCCTTCACCAGAACATGTAAACAATGTGGTGTATATTACTTCAGACTTGAAACCAGAAAAATCTGCATTTGTCCTGTCACTACCAGAACCAATGAGGAGAGGCAAGGATTGAATCTTTATTGATGCTTTATTCAGATGCTGGTAATGTTACAAAATGGCAACCATCTTAACATCTCATCTCAAGCCAACCTTTTTTTTCCTCTTAGATTTATTTTTTTTTTAGACTGAGGGGAAGGGGGGGAGGAAGAGGGGGAGAAAAGCATCAATATGTGGTTGTCTCTCACACACCCCCCTACTGGGGACCTGGCTCAAAATCTGGGCATGTGTCCTGACTGGGAATCAAACCAGCAACCCTTTGGTTTGCAGGCTGGTGCTCAATCCACTGAGCCACACCAGCCAGGGTTCAAGCCAACCTTTCTACAGGGAGAAGGAAAGGGTAGGTTAGGGGGTGGGAAAAAGATTAATTAGATAAGAGTTGCAGTCCAAAAGCTATTTTCTTAGTAGTCATTTATCTGATGATGGACAATTCTTTATCTGTCTTACCAGACTCCCTCTCCCTGGAACACAATGCCCCCCCCCCATATCATCTGCATGGCCAGCACATCCCCTGGGGCACAAAGGTTGAACTGCTTTTGGACCTCCTGGAGGTCATGCATTCCAGTTCCTGAAATAACAGCTTTCCAATAGTCACTTAGGCCTATCAATTACGACTGACACTAAAATCTTTAACTCTTCAGTTTCCCATCAGGCTTGTTTACTATATATTAAATATTATTTACAATATGGGACCAGACCTTACTACAGATTCTTCTCCTACTAATGTTTTCATTTTATCCGATTACTTCATCTTGAGGCTTGTACATACTCAAACATTTTTAAATTAATGAATAAATAAATGAAGAAAAGTTTAAAAAAAAAGTTGTGTTTCTGTTGTCACCCTGACCACTGATCATCGGGTAAATGGCATAATGTGAATCCCCTAAGAGTGATAGTTAGTCCCATTAGAAATGCTCTGGATTTGGTAATTTCTCAGGTTTCCTCCAGCTAAAGATTGTGGGGCAGGATAGAAAGAAGCCAGGAAAATTCCTTGGCATTTGGAACAAGGAAGGAGACTGGGAACAAGTCAGAGCCCCCTGACTTGCCTGCCTCCCTCTCCCATGCTGACCATTCATTCCCTTAAGCATTAAGGCCTCAGGTTCTGATCAACATCAGATAATCTCAGGAACAAACCCTGGGGTCTGTTGACCACTGAGACAGAGTTTTAGTCAAAATGAAGATAACATCTAGGCCTCAGTTGTGTTTCAGCTTCAGGCCCAGAAACGCAGCAAAACCAAAGCGACGGCCTGGCTGACATCAGGACCAGCTGCAATGACTAATCGGTGGGGGGGACTCAAGAGCTGGAAAATTTTAGTTTTAAGTAATAGTTAATGAGCTTAGTAATTAATGCATGTGAAAAGTTACTCATGATAGACTCAGTTTCAGGATCTGAAGGTATGACACCCTGACTCCAGGAGAGCACAAGAATTCCACCTTTGTGCCCCAGGAGCACTGCAAGCTGTCAAGATGGCATCTGAGCCATTGTGCTCCAGAGAGAGATGTCCACTGCCCAGAACACAGACAAGGAAATACCAGTCAACAGATGCAAGAATGCCGCAGCTTTTATCTGATTAACCTTTTCCCCGAATTCCAAACCCCTTAACTAGTTTTTTTCCTGTCCTCATAAAAGGGCTCAGTTTGAAATGGAATATAAGACAGTCTGTTAGGGTACATAACCCACCGTCTTCTCAGATCACTGTCCACCTAAATAAAGAACCCCAGAAGATTCAATCCCTGTCTCTTACTGGTTCTGGTGGTGACGACAGCAGGAATGCTGACCTTGCCAGTTTCATAATAACCCCCAGCCCTAGTGCCAACCAATCAGCAGAGACCACTACCCTGAAAGGACACACCTGGAAAGCTAATGAATATTCTGTTAAGATCCTCTCCTGAGACCTCCCCTAAAATTCCTGCCTTTAGAAAATATAAAAATCCTTAAGACAAAGGAACCAGGGCCCATGCACTCTGTCATGCTTTGCCTCCTCCCCTTCTTTCCTAAGCCATGTGGCCTGTGCTTTCTTGCTCCAGGGGCCCATCTTTTGCCCCAGTAACTTGTTTCCTGAGTCCATGCAACCCAGCTGGCTCACTTCTACTGCCTCTTACTTTCCTGCTAAAAGGCCAAGGCAGCCCCGCCCTGGCTCACTCCTGTTGGTATGAGCTTGCCCCTCCTACTTTAAGCCCTTCCCTTATTTCCACCATCCCCAGGTTTAATTAATGGACTCTCAAAATCACCTGGACTAGTATTAGGAAACTAGTTTTGAAATCTTTCCTGCACGTCGTCAAGAACTGAGAGTCCACAATGCCACTAACAATTGTGTTGTTACTTGTGAGGCTCTTGTCTCTTCCTGACTGGCAAAGCAACGCATTAAGTGTGCAGTGGTGACCCAAATATAGAAGTTCCACGACGTCAAGGTTGTGTTTATTAAATATGTTGTGAAACCAGTTCAGTGGGTCTCAACTAGCACTTTGTAAGAAACAAAATAGAATTTTAACGTAATAGTATCGTGCAGTGTCTCTCCAATGCCCGAATCCAACTTCTTCACCTGTCAGCTATGTGGTCTTCAACAAGTTACTTTGCTTTTAAGGTGAGGTCAGCCTACGTCATCCAGGTGGACCTTAGATGCAAACACAAGTGTCTCTGTCCCAGCTGGGTAGCTCAGTTTGTTAGGGCATCGTCTCAATAAACCAAGGTTGCAGGTTCAATCCCAGGTCAGGGCACATAGAAGAATCAACCAGTGATAGGTTGTGGGTTTGATCCCCAGTTAGGGACTGTACGGGAGGCAACTGGTATTTCTTTCTCACATCATTTCTTTCTCTCTCTCTCTCCCCTCCACCTTTTTTTTTTTTTAATTTTATTTATTTATCTTTAGAGAGGAAGGGAAGGAGGGAGGGAGAAAAACATCAATGTATGGTTGCCTTTTGTGCGTTCCCTGCTGGGAACTGGCCTGCAGGGAACCGGCCTGAAACCCGGGTATGTGCCTTGCCTGGGATTCGAACCGCGATTATCTGGTTCGCGGGCCCGCGCTCAATCCACTGAGCTACACCAGCCAGGGCTCCCCTCTACCTTTCAAAAATCAATAAATATCTCCTCAGGTGAGGGTTTAGAAAAAGGAATCAGCCAACGAATTCACAAGTAAGTAGAATAACAAAGCAATGTCTCTATGTATCAAATCAAAAAGAAACAAACAAACCCAAGTGTCTCCAGAACAGAGGCCAAGAGATTCGGTCACAGAGGACTATTTCACCACGGAAGGAAAACGCAACTTTGAAAACGCTATGCTGCTGGCTTCGAAAACGGAGAAGAAGCCATGAGCCAAGGAATGCAGTTCTAGAAGCTGGAAAAGGCAAGGACACTGTATTTTTAGGACCCTTAGAACTTACAAGGGGAGCGAAGTACTGCAGACACCTTGGTTTCAGCCCAGGAAATTCGCGCCAGGCATCTGGCCTCCAGCACGGGGCAAGAATACATTTCTGTAGTTTTAGGTCACCATGTTTTGGTGATTTGTTAGAGCGGTGACAGGAATAGACAATAGTTCATTCATGTAAAGACATATCCTTAGCTATACATACAAATTCTTGCCTCTCCCTCCACTTTTTTTTTTTTAACACAATTGAGCATGCTGCAGAACGCCACATTCTCAAGGCTTACTCATAGGGGTGAAATGTGAAGCCAGCGCACTTGGGCTGAACTCAGCAGCAGGTTGGGGTGCCAGGGGCTTTCCTTGGGAAGGAACTGATTCACCCCACCCTTCTGGTGCTTGTTCCGGACACACTCAAATTTACTTGGAAATCTTTATTTTCAAAAATGTCCAAGCTGAGTTTGATTTGATTTCATTATGATTAAAAACTATCCTAGCCCTGGCCAGTGTGGCTCAGTTGACTGGAATGTCATCCCATACACCAAAAAGTTGCGGGTTCCATTCCCAGTCAGGGCGCATGCCGAGGTTGTGGGTCCAATCCCCAGTCCAGGTGTGTACGGGAGGCGACCAATCGATGTTTCTCTCTCTCAAATCAATGTTTCTCTCTCTCTCTTCCTCTCTGAAAGCATGTCAGTTGCCCCTCCCTATGGAGTGGGTGAACTCCCTAGCGGGCCCATGTCCAATGAACGATACTGTTTTGTGATGGTGTTAGTTTTGCACGGTCCCTGGCTTGTTTCTGTGTCCCACTAAATTGCACACAGTAGCGGCAGAAGCCATCGTCTTACATCAGAGCATTTAATTCCGGTGCAGAATTCTGCCGGGTCTCCCAGATCCTTGTTCAAAATTTCAACCATTTCCACACTGCTAGCCAGTTGTACCCCTAATTTAACTGAGCATAACGTACAAATACCGGGAGATAAGGCCTGTTCTTTAAAGCACGCCTCACCACCCCTTGAGAGCTGGGAGCCACTGTGGCCCTGAGACAGGCAGTTTTGCAGGAAGTCAGATGGGTGGGGTAATTTGAGAAACTGCCTCTCATGCACAACACCACAGCCACCTCCAGGTTTTCCTGTTAAACTTTCTCAGCGCTGGGGCTGAGAGCCTAGGGCTCCAGAGCGAGACCGACTCCAGGTTTCAGTTCTGCCGGCTCCATCCTCCACGGGGGTGGTAAGAAAGCAAACCAAGCCCGGGACACGGTGAGCACCATGGCTGGACCCCGGACAGCGCCCCAGTGGCAGGCCTCTGTTCATGGCCACACATGGCTACACAGCCACCGCCACCGCCACCGCCGTTAGAGCAGCAGGGTCTCCATGCAGTGGCCCTGCGGTTGCTGGGCTGGACACCTGGCACAAAGGTGCTCAGGAAGGAGCTGAGTCTGAGCCTCCTCTCCACAATGGGCCGCACAAGGGCCCCGGGGATAAGAAAGAAGAAAATACCAGAAGTGCTCATTTTCTTTCTCTCACAGTTTAAAAATATCCACTTCCTCTTTCAGGACACACAGTGCGTGTTGGCACTCAGGTAAATTGATGTAACCCCAGGCGTAGGGATCTGGGAGTGGGCGCAGATTTCGTTTTCACAGGAATGATCAGAACTGTTTGCAGAGACCACAGACGTGGCAGAGACGCTTGGCTGCTACAACCCAGAGAAGTCGTTACCACTGGTATTCCCATTTTACAGATGAGAAAAACAAGGCACAAAGTATGTGCCCAGGCAAACTGATGCCGGAGCCTGTATCCTCAACTACTGTGGTTTGTGCTGACACCAGAAGAGCGTGAAAGCACCCCACGTTTCCAAGACTTCTGTAGCGTCCTGAGACCCAGGGCTTGGTTGTTGAATCCCTGTCCTGTAAGACTTCTCTTGAATAACATATGGTATTATTAGAAACCATCGAGTTGTCTTAGATGCAAGAGAAAAAAGTGAAAACCAAAATTTGTTAATCTAAGCACAGATACGTAAACTGCCTTTCAAGGCATAACAACCACTGATGATATAAATAAACTACTAGTTTCGTCAATTTTGATAAACATTTATACACACCTTGATATTAACTATTAACCAGCAAATGGTTGTCTCCTCATGACCTGACGGGTAACGCATAGTGAGTGACACAGAATTTAAATTCTACTCTTCAACATTTAAAATCCCAGTGGCCGAGTTTGCAAATGTTTTCAAAGGTATACTCAGACCCCCAACAACGCCTTCCGTGTAATTTTTAACACCCATTGGGACGAATATCCGTGCACCTCTATCCGAGGTGCCTTTCGATCCTTTCCTGTGGCCCTCATCTGGGGCCCCAGTGGCTCTGAGCTCCCCAGACCCTCCATCGGGGCGAACGACACACGTCTGCCCTGCACACAGATCAACCAGCAGCGGGGGGTTAGTCAAACCCCACCTTGTCTGTGGAGCACTCATTAAGGACAGCAGGCAGCCTCTGGCCAGGAAAGCGATTCTGTGCTCTGGCGGCTGACGAGGGGACACGGGAGAAGCACGTCTGCAGGGCCAGCCCCGGGCAGAGGAGGGGAGCCCCGCCCGGAGTCTAAAGTGGGGAGTTAGTACCAGACAAAAAGGCTTCGAAACTGTGGGGTGACCTGCAGCCAGGCTAGAGAAGTCCACGCGGAGGAAGGGATTGCTTCCGTGAGCTGTGAAGGGGGCACGGTGGCAGAGGTCCCAGGAGGGAGTGCGGCAAAGGGAAGAGTCCTGAGAGGGAGTTTCAGCCAGTGACAGCTGGCTCCGGCCTGCCCGGCTCCGTGACTGGGCTGGCAGATCACACTAGACGGACAGGCCTGGCACTGCGCGTGGCGGGACATCCCCACGGGGGCAGCTGTCAGGCTTCTGAAAACTGGGCACTTCTGAGTCGGCCGAGCAGTGCAAACGTGGGATTTTAATGGGCCAGGGTTAGAGACACTCAGATAACTCCTTCGAGTGCCCACTGTCGCTAAATAGTCCATTGTCACGGGCAATTACTGTTTTCAGAAAATATATTTTAGTTCTAAAATGGGGTATTAAAATAAACACTTTGAAGGACATAGGTGTGAAAGGTTAAACATAATATTCAACAAGTTAAAAATTTAGAGAAACGCAGAGACAGACCCAGCATCCACACTAACAAAGGAAACGGCTCTTCATTCTCTTCGGACTTCGCTTCAACTTACAAACTTTGTGCTAGTGTGAGATGATATATTACCTTTATTTTCTTTACATAAATTGAGGAAGAAACATATAATTCAATCCAAATATATTACAAGGCATTTAGGGAGGTATGCTTTGTTGCCCAACAGAAAATGATCTGAAAGCTGCTTTCAAAACTGAAATAGGCTTGTGTTTAGAAGCCTACCCTGGCCCTCTTCTGGTTTAGAATCCATCCTGGTTTCCGCCGAAGTGTCCGTAAAGGAACTAAGGAATTGTCTCAGACGGTTAACAGTCCAGATGTTCCAAGAAATCATGTTCAACGCATTCCTCCAGCTGTTTCAAGACGCGGGGACTGTCTGTGGCAGGAAACTCGAAGGAGGCAGGTGGTCGGGCGTCCGCAGGCAGCGCAGGTCGGGCTTTGAAAGCACAGCTGAGCGTCTGGAAGAACGGCACCAGCTGCCCGATGCTGGACAGGGACCGCTGGCGCAGGAGCGGGGGTTCCCTCTTCACGGGCGTCTCGTCAGAGCCGCTCACGTCCTGAAAGAACAAAGCAGAACTAAACGGTGAAACCCCATAAAAATGGCACGGCTTTGTGAGGGGTTACAGATCTACGTGGCGGGTGTGCAGGTGGCCAATCCCGAGAGACGGGTCCTTCAGGAAAACTCATCAGCACTAAGGACAGCGGCACAGACACAGCTGCTAGGTCTCCCAGGGACAATTCCCACCAGGACTTCACCCAAAGCCCACCCGCACCGAGGCCCTGCCCTTCCTCCAGCAGGCCCTGCTTCCTCCAAGGAGCCAACGGCTGCGACATGACGGCGTTATCCGGGAAGCCTCACCGCTTAGCAGCTCGGATGAGAATGGGACACAGAAAAAACAGAGATGGGGCCTGCAACCACCTCCAAGTTTTAACACTCGGATAAGAGGAATCCTGAAAGTTGTTCCAAGTTACTAAAATCAGGGGGCACTCTGAAATAGTTCCCTGCGCCCTTCTCCCGGGACTGTACACTTTACACAGGGAAGCACTTACCCCGTATTTCAACTTCAGAAGCTCTAGAATCCTAACCGTGTGGGGTCTGCATTCTTGCTGACCCTCCTCCAGGTCCGACACCAGGTCCGTCAGGGCGGCAGGGCCCTCTGTGTCCACTTCCGGAACAAACGCCCACCTGTAACTGCACGGGGAAACCCAAGGTCAGCCACGCTGGCTCGGGGCCCACTTTAAAAAATTTAAAAATGGTCTTATTGAGATATAATTCACACACCACACAATTCACTCGTTTAAAGTGTACAATTCAATGGCTTTTACTGTATCACAGAATTGTACTCCATCACCATAATTAACCTGAGAATATTTTTATTATCTGCAGAAGAATTCCTGCTCACGTCCCGCCTCTGTCCCCTTCGCTTCACGTTGCCACGCTCATCCATGTTGCAGTGTGTCAGCGCTTCACGCCTATGCACTGCTGAACACGGTGCTGCACGGATAAGTCACATGCTACTTATCCATTCATCGACCGACGGACGTTCGGGTTGTCTCCGCTTTTTGCCTATTACGTACAGTGCTGCTCTGCATAGTCATGTACATGAGAACCCACTTTAAAAAAAAAAAGGCTTTCTTTTGAAGAACAGGTTTAGGTTCAAAGCCAAGCTGAACAGAAAGGAGGGCGTTCCCATGTACCCCTGTCTCCAAATGCACAGCCTCCCCAGGACATGTCCCCCACCAGAGTGGGACACTTGTTACAGTCGACAAACCTGCAGTGATAGGTCAACAGCACCCAGGGCCCACGGTCCCACTGGGGCTCATGCTCGCTGTTTAGCATCCTGTGGGTGGGGACTGATGTAGAGTGATGTGTACCATCAGCACAGTACCACGCCAAGCAGTTCCACTGCCTTAAAAATCCTGTGCTCTGCCTCCCTCTCCCCTGACCCTTGGAAACGTCTAATCTTTCCCTGTCTTCATAGTTTTACGGGGCCTTTTCAGAATGGCATGGAGTTGGGCCCTGGCTGGTGTAGCTCAGTGGATTGAGCGCAGGCCTGCAAACCAAAGGATTGCGGTTGGATTCCCAGTCAGGGCACATGCCTGGGTTGCAGGCCAGGTCCCAGCAGGGGACACACGAGAGACAACCATACATTGATATTTCTCTCTGTCGCTCCTTCCCTTCCCCTCCGAAGATAAATAAATAAAATCTTAAAAAAAAAAAAAAAGAATGTCATGGAGTTGGAATCATACAGTATGTATCCTCTTCAGGTTGGCTTCTTTCACTTAGTAACATGCATTTAAGGAGAACAGGTTTTTTAACCGCAGATATTTCTACATGATTACTCTCTTTATTGGAATAAGACAGAGAGAAGGGGCTTCTGGGGCCAGGCATGAAATTAAACACAGGAGCAGCCATTTTAACACCCGACAGGAAATGAAACCCCACAGGGGCAAAGTGACTTGGAGATGGTATGTTCCATTTATTTAATGAAAAACAAAGACAAAAAAGTCTACACAAAGGCAGTGAGGACCACCAGGGCATGACTCCTGTTTTAGAAGCATTCAGTAGAAAACAGCACCTATACCCCGACTTCCCCCCTTACTGTGAGCGAACTTCACAAAACCACAGGGGTCAGTGATCTGAACTGCGGTGCACTGAGTGGGCCCGTGGGCCCCTAGCAACCATACTGTGGTTTCTCATGTACAGAAAAGAACAGCGAAAGCACTTAGGAGGAAAAAAAAGCCACCCACTTCAAAGAGGACACATAGTCTTATCTGACTTACATTTGAAATAATGGCATCTTGTCAGGTGGAAAAGAAAGCGCCGTGTCCAAGAATTTGCAAGCTGATAAATATAAGATAAGTTCACTCTGGGGTATCTCCCCTACGGAGTCAGGGACTAAAACTTTCGTTCTGTTGATTTTGTTGCTGTTTCTGTAGATTTGCAAAGAAATTCTTGTTACAAACTCATTCAGTCTATTTGTCTATGTGGCTGTACCACAGTAAAATAATACATCTCTCTGATTCCATTTTGTTCATGCTTTGCCCCCACGGCCTTGGGCCTTTGGGCGGGTAGCTTCTTGCATATAGACATGCTACTCATGAGAGCAATTCTGCTTTGTGGCTTGAGTTTCACAAAGATAAAATAGCCACTTATCAGAAACTGCCTCTCGCGGGAGTTAAGGGAAGTATGTACTGTTTATCAAAGACTTGCAGGAATGTCCTCACTGAAACCAGGGTCAACAGAAGCACCCTCTTCTCAGATCCCTGCCGGCCCCCAGATGTCTGGTCATTGATCACCTCTTGCCCCTCCCACTGCCCCTTCCCTTGGCGTAAAAGGGGCCTGAACTCTGTACTTTCTCAAGATGGATCTGAGACACCACTAAGTCTCCCATCTCCTAGGTTGGCACCTTCTTGATCAATAAACCTTTCCTTACTCCAAACTGACTTTTTTTGTTTTGGCCTTTACAAAGCACAACAACTTGGGACTGGTAACATAAGGTCTGTGAACAGGATTTTACTTTTAAGAAATTATCAAAATAGGTGACCCCTTCACAAGAACTTCCAGAAGGTGGCATTCAGCATGACATGGGACAAACCCTACATCGTAAAGGGACGCCCGCCGCCCTGCACGTGTGCACGCAGACCCCCACCTGCTCACCTCAACAACTCATCGTCTGCTTTCAGGTCTTCCTCGAGCTGTATGAATGTCTGAATCTTAAAAATGAAAGGCGAATTCTGGTTACTATTTGAAGGAAATAACCCCTAGCTTAATGTTTAAAATTTTATGTCCATAAAAAGAGCAAATAAAGCAAACAACAAAATAAACAGTAGGCTGTTCAAAATGAACAGTAGGCTGTCTAGCCTACTGTTAAACAGTAGGCTGTCTAGCCTACTGTTAAAGAGCAAACCGCAGTTCCAAAATGGCATCCCTTGTGCTAAGGCCCAGGACACCAGATTTAGATGGAACCCCAGAAGTAACTGCAGTTTCAACATCTTCCAAAACCATCACCTGAATCAGCAAGTCTGGGATTTTCTGGGCAACACCAGGGAGGTAGGTAATCTGTCACAAGGACCCTCCACAGTTCCCAAGAGGTAATCTGCTCGATAAAACCTGTCCCATTCTGTGTCCCGGAATCCTCTTTTCTTTGGCTAATAGCTTCCTTGTCCCATCCTCATTTTCTACAAAAACCCCCCACTTTACATACAATCCCTCCCGAGCTCTGTGCTGCCCCCTCGATTGTTCTCTGACTGATAAGAATTCCCAGAGATACGATTGTTCCCCTTTCCCTGGTGCAGGGAAGAAGTCACCCTTACAAGTGAGCTTTCTCCAGCAAATGTAAAAGTCTTTTACATTCTACTAGGTTTTCAGAGTTTCTCCCGCGTCCCTTGTTTCTTAAAACTACGTAGGCTGCCCTGGCTGGTGTGGCTCAGTGGATCGAGCACTGGCCTGGGAACGGAAAGGTCACTGGTTCCACTCCCAGTCAGGGCACATGCCTGGGTTGCGGGCCTGGCCCCGGGTTGGTGGCGTGGAAGAGGCACCAGAGTGATGTTTCTCTCCCTCTCTTTCTCCCTTTCTTTTTTGTTTGCTTTCAAAGGTGGAACGTTGGTACTTACTAATTCAGAGACCATTATTGGCCACAAGGAAGTCAAATGCTGGGGAGATATTCTTAGCAGCAGAACTCTGAAAAACAGAAACATCTGAGCAGCAACTAGGGATGTCTGTCCGACTCTGAGATTGTCTGTCAGGCGTTCTACGGAAAGAAGATTTTACAGACGTCACACAAATATGCAGTTTGGGGTTTCTCCGCAGACGAAAAGAAAAATAAAATTGCCACTGCTTTGACGCTTCGCCGCCACCCAGTGTACGAAGTGGGTGCCGGGGGCGTTTCTGTGCCCCGGTCTACCCCGGCCCTCCTCCTTTCACGGCCTTGGCGGCAGGAAGGAATGCACAGGACCCGGGTTCCCTGCCACGGCCGAAGAGCCGGGCGCACACTCTGGCTGAAGCCAGGGATTCAACGTGCGGTCAGTGACCACCTAAACTGTCTTCTAAGAATATGAAACATGAGGCACAGAAACCAAAGACAGTCCTCGGTGAGTGAAGGGACCATAAGACCACAGACATTGGCTGGCAGAGGACACCCTGTTTTGGTGGCGATAAGTAGGAAGTGGAGCGAGGGAACAAAATAAATTTATTCAATAAAGTTTATATGGAATAACCATGACAAAAACTTTTAAGTCCTGAAGGGAAAGAAGTGTTATGGGTTAAAATCTTGGGGCCCCTAACAATCTTTGTCACTTGTCTACGGCAATAATTGTACCATGTGATTGTCTCCCCGTAATTCAAGGTTTCGGAGGAACTAACTTGCTAGAGCAGACGGCCATGCCGGTAAGACCCCCAGTAAGACCCCCGTGTGCACGAGCTCAACGGGGCGCGGCTTCCACAAGTGCCCCGGCCAACAGGGGGCGCATTCTCCATGCAGACGCCTGGCAAACACACTGGCGCTCCTAAAGAGCTGGCTCCTGCGTCTGGTTCCATCCTCCAGTGGACATTTAAACAAACGCGCCCTTGAACAAGATGCCTGAGCCGACTAGTGGGACACTGGAAGGCAGACAGGTGGCAGGACCGGCTAGGAACCTGGAGGTGAGGTCCGTGGTTTTTTGTTTTTTAATTTTAATTTTTAAATCTCATTCTAGCCTGGCCATCTGAGAAGACTGTAACCTGGAATGCCAAAAGCCCCAACTGGCATGTGAAGAGATGGCCAAATGACACCAATGTGGAGATAATACGAAGGTCAGAGTTATTACAAGAGGATTCTTAAAGCTGCCTCCAGATCTCTCTGGTCCTGAACCAGGGGCCTTCGTGGGGACGGTGTCTGTCCACCTTCTCATTCTAGACAAACAGCACTTTGTCCGTTTCCTTTCTAGTAAAAGAAGAATTGCTTTGGGCTTTTTGACAGCTCCTTTTGTGACGGATGTAAGATTCATGTCGCTCTGAGTCCAGATGTGCGGAGGTGCTCAGGCCCCCACCTGGGCACATCGACTCGTTCAGAGAAACTCCTCCTCCAGGAAGAGCCTTCCCACCTCCTATTTAAGTCAGCAGGACGCTGATTTTGCCTTTGTACACACACATAGATACATGACACACATTACATATATAAACAGAATGTCTGATGCAAACAGCAGTATACCGCCCAGACTTATCTCTCCCTCTCCGAGCCATGAATTTGCAGAACCTCTGGACGTTTAAACTCTGCGAGGGTCAAGTCCTCCACCTGCTTTCCCCCTCTGCTCAGAGAGCCGGCTCCGGCTGCACTGGGACCTCGCACCAGCGGCCTGGAGGGCGGGCTCCCACCCTTTCTCCCTCCATACTGTGCAGGAAGGCAACCAAGTTCAGCTTAGACTCTGCATTCAGCCAGAGTCTTCAGAGGGCTGCTGTCACCTTGACCAGCATTCCCGGCCACCCCCTGATCAGATGAGCCTCCTACGGCAACTCAGGAAAGGCAGGGCAGTAACTCAATGTTCACTTTCACAGGCCGTGATGAGGTCAACATTTCCTTCTGTGTTTTACATGCTGAAATCATGTCAGTTGCAGTCTAAAGCTACTTTATTACTGCAGACATTCACTGTCACATTAGTAACGGGAACGCTGTTGTTGTTGGAAGTAGAACAGGAGCTTGTGAACAGTTCATCACACAGGGAGGTGGGCTGACCGTCGGCACAGCCACGGAGCCACAGGGAGGACTCTGGGGAGAGCACGCGCCCTGCGTGCTCACCGAGTTGTAACAATTTACATCAAAACTCTGCTGGAAACAATCCGAACATCCTTCCATCAGTGAAGTGGGAAGCAAGTCACAGAACGGAATATTATTAGGCAATAAAAAGGAATAGCTACTGCCAAATACAAGAGAATGGCTGACTCAAGCACATTACGCCAAGTCCAGGAAGCCAGGCTCAAGGCCATGTCCCCTTGCACTAGTTACATCTATGTGACATTCTGGAAAAGATGAGACCATGCGCACAGAAAGCAGTTTATAGGTTGTCATGGCGGGGGGATGACATCTAAGGGGCATGAGGGAAGTTTCAGGGGGATGGAGGCGCTCTGCCCTGACTGTGGTCGTGGCCACGGGACTGTCTGCAAACACCCACGGGCCTGTATAACCACTTGTGTGTACAAAGCTGTCACAGTAGTCTTATAAAAGAAACAAAGTATCCTTCAAGAACTGCAGGAGTTTTAGTTGACTCACAACCCCACATGGGCTGTGAGTCTTAGGGGACCCCATCCCTATGTGGGAGTCCTTTCCCATCTGGAGGGGGAAAGAACAGAGTGTGCCCTTGGCCAGGTCAGTACTTTAGATGGAGGAGGACGCCGTTCAAATCAGATGCAATAGCTCCAACGGCTCGTTTTTTGAGGCAGACAAGACAACATAGTGTGGAGAAGAGAAAAACCTGTTATGGAAAAGTGAGGTACTTCTCCAAAACCTTGCTTATTCACTGGCCTCAATGTGTATCTCAAACTTGAAGACTCCTGACTGTAGGAGGACTTCAGCAGAAGACAGTACTGAGAACCAGCTAATGAACACTAACAGCAGGGTCATAACTGATGTTAAACACAAAGTTTCAGGTTTGCTGCTCTATTTCCAAGGTTCTCCTGCCACAAGCCTCGCTGGGTACTCACAGAGGCCCCCTCCAGGACGAGCTGGGGCCGCTCCAGGGCGGGGCGCAGGCCTTCTTACCTTGTATCAGAGGGAGGTAAGGGTGGTACTGATCGACTTCGCCGCTGAAGACGGCAAAGGCCTGGCGCTTCAGCAGCATGGCTTTCTGCTCGAAACTTGGGAATAGTTTTAAGGAACTGCTCTGCATGTCTACAATAAATGTAAGAAATAAGCTCCATTTAGAGAGAAAACTACTAGTAAAAGCCTGTACTTATTATTTGTATATTTCTTTGTAAAAAGACTTATTTCTTTAACGATACTTAACGATAAGGGACAGTGTAACAGGGAATAGAGAGGTCTCCAAAACAGGAAAACCCCTACTAACATGGCTCGGGGGAGGGCCACTGAGAGTTACTTTGTTACCTAAGAACCTGGCCAGTGTTTTGCCAGGTGTGACTCTAACCTGTGACATACTGTGAGGCCTCCCCCTGGTTACTGAGCCTGTGCAAGCAGCTTGGAGGCGGTTCTGCTACCCCGGGGCCAAACCCGCCTGGACTAACAGTGGCAGCCGAGAAAAGCAGAAGAAACCTGAGCACTGGCAGGTGTGACCCTTCGTGGGAGGAAGATTGGCACTGGGATTTAAACTCAAGTGCAGGCAGCCATGCTGTCTTGGCCACACGGTTCCAAAGGGTGCAGAAGGACCCCCACCCGCCCACCAGAGGAGGGGCCGTGCGGTTTCGGATGCAGAGCGGGAGCCTAGCCACGCACAGACGACCAGGAGAAGCCAGACTGTTGAAACGGGGGTCTGCCCAGCTGAGCTACAGGCTTCTGTTTCTGTCCCTGAGAGACGGTGCCCCCGAATGGCCTGGTTTGGCGAGGGGGGCGGGCAGGGTGGTGTGTGTTGGGGGGTGTTGCTTTTCCTTTTGAGGGAGTGAGATTTAATGAAAAAATCCCACCATTATTTTAATCCTGTGAAACTTTTGAATAAATAGTTCCTTTCCTTTTCACAAGACTCTGGCGGTGGGAGTCCCGGGCTGTTTTTGGCGGCAGGCGATAGAACCCAGAGTGGTTCAGTTGTAATAGAAGAAAATGTGAGGTATAGAAATGTATTCCTAATGAATTACGGTAAACTCAGTAGGACTTTCCAAAGTTTTCCTCCACTATAAAGCTATAGAAAAGCTCGTTACGGCGCCTTGTCCACAGACGGACCACAAAGGCCCCCCACGGAGCCCCGACACACCGTGTCCATCCTCACACCGCAGGCTACAGCTCAGACGGCACCGAGGAGGTTTGGGGGGTGGTTCTGAGAGATGGGTCAAAGCCGATCACGGCGGCATTGTTCTCTTAAAGTGTGACTGATGTTCAAGTAACCCAGAACTTACTCATTAAATCTTTAAACATTGTTTTCTCATGAGTCAGAAGATGGTCAATAATGGCCTTCCAACTGGGTATTAAATTAGTAAAAAAAAAAAAAAAAAAAAAAGCAAAATTAGTTAAATATGAAAAAGAAGACAATCTGATTAAAAGCATGAAGAAAAGACCACGCCCCCTTTGGACCCACTGACAACCGCTTTCTGAGAAGGTGGCGAAGTGAATCCTTCTGATGGCATCAGGGAAAGCTCAGCTGAAGCTTTTCACACTCATCACCTTGACGAGGAACGAATAATGGACTGAGTACCATAGAGAACGACCAGTAGTCCCCCCTCCCCGTATCAGCAGACTTCCGCTGCTGAGGCCTGGCGGCTTTCTCCAGCGGCCGCCCTTGGACCTGCCCACACAGCGTGGAGTTTGTGCCCTCGTGTCAGTGGGAAGAATGGGAGGCAGCGGAGACAAGGACGAGCCTTTAAATGGGCTCCCGAAGGCCAGCAGGGTTACAGGGCAGGAGCCACCAGGATGGTGGGCACTGGGCAAACCTCCAGGCCACACGGAAAAGCTGACCAATCTGCACCCTCTGTCCTGCCACTAATCAAGACATGGCTGGCCACGCCAGGAAGACAGCCACCGAGTGGTTCTGTTGACCTCCAAGAAAAAGGCACAGGAAGTTGCTTTGCAGCTGCATCTCTATGAACCTCGGCTGCCGGCGCAGGCCTGGTGGCGGCAAGCACCCAAACTGCGCCCACTAAGGGTCAGCCGAGACGTGGGATGGGGACAGAGTGGGGCCAAGTATTCCGCCATCATGAGACAAGGCAGCGCTAGACCAAGAACCACTGGGACCCCGTGGTAAGCTCTTCAGGAACACTATGCTCTTAACTGAAATTCTGTTGATGAAAGAAAAAGCATCTTCGTGCTTTGAAAAGACTGAAGGCCTTTCCCACGAGTGCACAGCTAACCCTGGGGCTTGTGACCGAGATGTCCCACAATCGGGGTGGCCGCCACCTCTGCGGCCCTTTCAGGCAGGAGAATGCTTTGTGTGGACGAAACCCTCTCTCCAGTGCCGAGCCAGGGAGCGCGGGGCCAGGGCGGCGTTCTCACTGAGCACAGGACGTGTCCATCTGGAAGAAGGCGGGGTCCAAGAACAGGTCCAGCACGTCCTTCTTCCAGGCTCGCTTCGTGTAGGCGTAGCCACTCAGAGAGCTCAGCAGCTGAGCGCCGGCCCGAAAGCTGGGGGCGTTGTAGGCGCTGCATGGGGGAGGGCGGAGAGAAGGGTCAAGGTCAGAGACCTGCTAGGAAAGCCGCTGTACGGCCGTGGGCGGGCCACAAGGGAGAGCCTCGGCCTGTGCTAGAGCCGTTACCTGTGGTTGCGCAAGTAAGGAAACACGTAGTAAAGCAGACGTGATATCAGAGGCACAGCTTTCTCCTTCTCGTCGCTTCGGTAGACCATGTCCAGGAGTCCTGCCAGGACCTAGAAGAAGGGGATGGGCAGACAACAGAAGTCTCCTGAACCCAGTGACGTAAGAAAGTTCGTCCTCAAGGAGTGCACAGACGAACAGAAAAGGCCGCGGTGCAGCTGGGCCGAGCTGGATGGAGCTCCCCTGGGACAGTGCCGCCCCCCTCCCTGGCCCGAGAAGACACGCCGTCCCAAGCCTCGGGTGCAGTCCCTTCCCTAGGGGATGGCAGGCGGGTGTGCACTTACCTCTGCCAGGAGGGAGAGGGCCTGCACACTGTACACCGAAGGCGCAGACGCGGACACCATGGTCGAAGTAGCGGCGGCCGCATCTGCTAACCAGAGGCATCTGTGTTGTAACCGTGCTGCACGGGGGCGTCACCGACACCCTCGTGAGCGGAGCCACGGGTTCCCGCCTTTCGTGGTGATTGTGTATATAAACGAGGCTTGGGCATTTGTCTCTGGTAACATGCGCAGATTCAGCAACTGATAGTCCGTATGTTTTGATCAAACAAACTAACGCTGACTCACTGTACTCCTCTCTCCTCCTCATTCTTGGACCTTCAACCTTCCCTTGGACGATCCATCTGACGTCCTGACCTCTGCGCCCCTTGGCCTTTTCTCTTCCGAAAATCTACTCCGCTCCGGCTCAGCCACTCATTGTCACCGTCATGCCTGTAGCCTCACCGATTTCCAAAACCTCCATTTCAAGCATCCCGGTCAGACCATGTCTCTTTATCTTTCCCGCTCACGTGCTCCCGGAGGCTGCTCTGGCAATGCCTGAATCCACCCACAGGCCTCCGGCCCGAGTCTGCCGCCTCCGCCACCCACCAACCCCCTTCTCCCTCTCAGGAGTTCCTACCTGGAGAAATGCAAAGCTGGCGACCCAGCTTTGCCAACCCAGTTTTGTGTAGTTAAATGCTCTGGCATTGATCCTTCTTTATTTCACAAGCAGGAGTCTCGACGGAGACCCGACGCTACCAGATGGTCCCGCCTCAGCGGCATGCTGCATTCCACTCTGCGCTGTGATTCTCTCCCTCAGGGTCCGCCACTACCTCCCCGCTTCTCAGCTGGTGGCCTCACCCCATACTTCCCAGAGGGAATTGCTGCTGTGAGATGGGAACACTCGGGTTTGAGCATCCTGAGTTACCGACCTAGGACATTTACAACCACGTTTTCTGCCTTGTCTCCTATTCGAGCGGATGGGTCCCTGGCTCCTATCAAAGAGTAACACTGCTGCTAATATTGATCCTGGCCCTGTGGCTGCCAAAATTCCTTCATTTCTTTTTCTTTTTTGTAATTTTAATTGATTTTTTAGAGAGAGAAGAAGGGAGGTAGGGATGGGGAAAGACAGGGAGGAAAGAAAGAGAGAGAGAACATCATTGAGGTCTCACTCCACTTACTGATTCACTCATTGGTTGACTCCTGTATGTGCCTTGACCGGGGATTGAACCTGCAACCTGGGTTCGTCAGGATGACGCTCTAACCAACTGAGCTACCAGAGCAGGGCTTTGCTTTCTAAGAATCCTTTCTTTCTGGTATCAATTTCTTCCTCTCTGATGCACCGTTCTAATACCACACAAATTTGCGTTGGCATACTCCAATTTAAAAATAAATTCAGGATGACAGCAGGCATTCTTTGGTCCTCAGCGGTCCCTGGTTACTGCCCTACTGACGACACAGCCTCAGAGAGTTCCGTGCAGACACCGTCCCCTGCTCCCGCCGCCCTCTCCCGCACCCACCCCCACCCAGGTTCATCCCCAGTGACTTCCGCCTGTTGGTACCGGCAGTGGGCCTCTGCCCTCCTCTTACTCCGCTTCTCAACAGCCGTCCGCTGTGTTCCTCCTCCCTCCTTCCTGAGACGCTTTTCTCGTAGCTTCCGGGACTTGATGTTCTCAGTGAATATGGAGTCCTAGAGCTTAACTTACTTTTCTGGCCCCTTTTCATTTCCAGACGTCTCTAGTGTAATTCATGCCACACCAAGCTCAAGTTCACTATCCAAAATGGTCTTGCTCCAGTCTGCTCTACCTCAAGAAATTGCTTAAGCCACAAAACCTAAGTCACGGACTGATCGTTTTTTTTAACCACTATTTGCAATCCACCCACAAATTCCACCGACTCTGCTTTTAAGTCTGTACACCTTTCCTATTGCCCCAGCCTCTGAGCCAGCACGCTCTCTTGTCCAAACCACCGCCACGTCCTTCCAACGGACGTCCAGTTCCGCTCCCGTCCTATAGCCTGAAGTGCCCGCAGCAGCCAAAGTAAGGTGTCTGAAGACTGAACGCAATCCCGTCACTGCTCCAAACACTTGATGGCTTCCCAAACAAGTGGGGTGCCACCCAAGCTGGTGACCATGCTCTGTATCAACCCGACAGCCTTCAGGCCTTCTCTCTCCCTGACCTCTCTGACCAGCCATGAAGCTCCCGCTGATTTTCAGGTTTCCTGGGCTAAGCCAGCTCCCACCTCGAGGACGTGCCGTCCCCTCTGGGCAGAGCCTTTCCAGCTCTCTGCACGCCTGCCTCTTCTTTCCTGGGGACTGTTCTGCAGCATCTCGAGTGGCCTCGCCTCCTTCTCAGTCCTTATTTATGACATTACTTTAACTTTCTTAGAATAGTAAGAGCCACCTGAAATTCTCTTGGTAATGCCCTTGAGTTTTTCGACCCCTAAAAAAGCTTTTGTTTGAGGTGGTGTTAGGTTTTCAGAGGAGTTGAAAGACACCTTTGCTCACTGAGCTTTGATTATCCTCGTCCACACTCCCACTCGTCTCTGAGGCCGCTGTGGCAGCAGCACCTAGAACGCGGCGTGGGGCTCACACCAGACACACGTTTACATGTTAAGCACCTGCATGCCTGCTGCATGCACAAAACTTCCAGAGGAGGAGAACACCCCGTTCTGTATTGTAGTCATATGGCCGCCGTGCACACTCAGTTTGCTCGAGGCTGAACCACATGCAACTGTGGCCCAAAGGCTCCAGGTTTTGGTTTAATTTGTGAATTAGGTCTTACTGAGAAGCTCAAGTTACCTGAAGCTTTACAATGCTGTGATTTCGGCCCTGGCCAGTGTGGCTCAGTGCATTGAGTCCTGGCCTATGAACTGAAGGGTCACTGGTTCGATTCCCAGTCAGGGCACATGCCTGGGTTGCAGGCCAGGTCCCCAGTTGGGGGTATGCGAGGGGCATGTGACAATGTTTCTTTCCCTTTCTCTCCCTTCCGCTCTCTCTAAAAGGATAAATAACATGTTAAAAATATTTGTAGAATGCTATGATTTCTTTTAAAAAATCAGGCAATTACTATGGTACCGTTCATTATTGCACAAAACCCAGACCCAATGCCTTGACGGGCCACAGTCCACACAGCAGCACAGGCGGTGGAGACCCACGTCTGTCTGAGCACACGTGGCAGAAACACCTGCGGGCGAATTAGCCAAGGAGACGAAAGAGCTCTTTTCTAGAACCACAACTAAAACCTCAACCACAGCCAAGAAGCAGAGTTACCAGCTTACATCAGCCAATGAGAATGCACCAGCCACAGAATCTGTGTTACACAGCACAGTGATTTCTCTTATGCAAACCACTAAGCTGTCAGAGGAACGTGGCGGGGGCGCTGCGTGGTGGAACCTCCGTCTGGCGCAGCACCCCTCCTCCTTGGGAACAGAACCGCTTTTGGGGGGAGTCCAGTTGCCATGGCACCATGTGCCAGCCCTTCTGCCCCTGCCCTGGGTAAGCCTCGTGGCCTGAGCGGAGCCAACCGGAATCTGTGTGGGCCCTGATTAAGCCCACCTGAGCACCAGGGCCTGCGCCACCTAAAACCAGGTATCCACACCTGGGCTTCTCACTTGAGGCAACAGGTTCTGTGGGGTTTTTTTGTTTTTAATTTTTTAAAAAGATATTTATTTATTTATTTGTTTATTTATTTATTTATTTTAGAGAGATGGGGAAGGGAGGGAGGAAGAGAGGGAGAGAAACATCAATGTGTGGTTGCCTCTAGCACACTCCATACTGGGGCTATTGCCTGCAACCCAGGCCTGTGCCCTGACTGGGAATCGAACCAGTAATGCTTTGGTTCGCAGGCCTGTCTGTATTGTTTTTGAGTCTGTTGGTCTGAAGTGGATTTCCGACACTTGGGAAAGGGCCCCGACTTCTTGACACTTCTTCCCCCATGTAGTAAAAATCATGAATTCAGATTCATTTCTGCTGATGCAACTATTGCTAATGACAATGACAGGACAGTTTTCAACACCTGCTTTGTGGTGGATACTGTGCCTCTGAGAATTTAAGTGTATTTTTCTGCCCTAGTAAATGAAATGAAGACCAAACTGATTTCCTCGTTTGGTGTTAAGCAATATTGGGACTGGACATACTTTTCAGTCCAAATGTTAAATAATACTGAGAACTAGCACAGATAATTACTTGCCCTAAGATACTCTTGATCCTGAAAGAAAAACTATAAATCAACTGAAATAGTTCACGTGTCAAAACGAGCAACGTGTTCAGCAAGATCCACTCTGGCCCTCGTGTGCACGGTGCCTGCCGATCCAAAGGTATTTAACCACCAACTTCGCCCAATCCCAACCAGTTCCACAGGGAAAGATCTGCCACAACGACCCAGCCAAGGCCCTACTGAGACAGGAGAGGAAGAAGCTGGGAAAATTCTTGGGCAAGAGGGATGGGGAAATGGAGACAAGAAAAAAAACAGACAAGAAAATTAAACAAGACCAAAGAGTTTGAGCGACTTTCAGCCAGCTGGTGGATTGCAAGACCTTATCTCCTGACCAAGGACACTTGCGAGTGGATAGTTCACCCCTCTCCTCCCCGACCAGAGGACACACAGCCTCCCTGGCCATGCGCCACAGGTGTGGGGAAGAGAAATGTTAAGGCCGATGACCACCAGAGAGAGCACACGGGAACAAGGGAAGACAGTTTGGAAAGAAGCGCCCCCTCCCAAGGAAGAGGTCTGTCTGCGCTCCCCTAGGAACTTCCCTCCCAAATCCCCACGTGTCTCTATACAAACTTGCTTCTGAAAGCTCAAGGTGAGGTGGTTGTTAGGGGTTTTACCCGCCACCTTCTCAGACTGCTGTCCTCTGACAGTAATAAAAGCGCAGTTATAATCCAGTCCCTGTCTGTACGTTAATGGCTGAGCGGTGGCCGGCAGCACGAGCCCCAGACATGGTTGCCCTCCGGTTTCACCACCGCTCGCCCCACAACTTCCCCTGCTGAGGCACTCCTGTCACAGCCAAGTCTCTCCCTCTCTGCAGGTCTGGCAGCCTAACTCTTGATTGACAGCCCCGGCTGGTGGTCTATGGGGCAGCGACAATCGACAATATACCTGACCGCTGACAATGTACAGCTCCTTAATTCGGGCTCTTCAAGAGCACAGCATCTGGCTGATCGGTGATGCCTTGAGTAGACGGATGAGTCTCCTGACATTTTCCAAGGAGGCTTTAGCTAGAGACAAGGCTGGGCTGTGCCTGGCATAGGCGACTTCCCTTATAACATCTGCACATTCGGGCAACAATGAAACACGAACCAGAAACGAAATACACAACATAAACCACCCGACAACAGCTTGCTGGTTCACTGTTTCTTTCTGCAGCTCCGCAAATGGAAAACATACATTCTCCTGCATGTATATTTTATCCCATGCTCGTGTCTATCACCAAGTCCACGCAAACTATCCTGGAAAGTTCCTTCCACGGACCCACGTCTCAGCTCTGTGAGGGGTCAACACCGTAGTACGCCACCCAGGACACTGTTAGGGGAATCCTACTGTTTATTATACATACAACTCATGTTGTAAGGAGTGAAAACAGGGTTTACTTTTAAGGAGAAACCAGCCGCACTGGCTGGGAGCAGGCGCTATTTCCTGACCCTTCCACACCTACCGCCCACATCTTCCTCGGCGTCAGATTCCTCCAGAGAGACCTGAGGCTGGGCCTTCACCTCCAGGCTTCTGCTCAGCCAGCTGGTTTGCTCCAAGGAAGAGCCAGCGACATTTGCCACGGCTTCCAGGATTTTCTGAGTGACTTCCTGAGAGGAATCGGCAGGAGGAGGAAAGGAAGTCCGTTAAGAGAAAGGATCTTAGGTCCCTGGAAGGGCACTACCCAACAGCAACACGGTGCAAGGCGCAAGGTGAGCCATGTGGACGGCATTACACGTCCCAGGAGCCGCCGTACAAGGTGGCGAAGGAAGCCAGCTGGGGATGTCGAACCCAACACACCCGAAATCGCGCCAACGTGCAATCAACACAGGAATCGGTGACATTCCGCGTTCTTGTTTTTGGTGCCGTTGTTAAGCAGACGTATTTTTACGCTTCAGCACATTCAACCCTGACGAGCCACACGTCAGGGGCCCAGAGGCCACATGTGACGAGGGATTCTAGTTTTGGCCGACAGAGATACCACAGCACAAACAGGACATCATGGCTGCGTCTAGCGGGTTACTTTCCTGGTTTCTTTAGAACCATGAGTTCTTGCTAGAAATGAGCCTTCCAACAATATAAAAAGGTAAAAGTAAATAAATAAATGGACCTGATGGGGGCGAAGGGAGGAGTCACCCATGTGAGGAGCACAGTCAGTGAAGGATTTGTGCAAGGAGCAGGGACAAAGGCGGGAACACTGGCAGGCTTCCCAGGCCAGGGCCACGGAGCATCACCAGCTAGAGCAGCTGGAGGTTCCTGGCACCTGAGGACTGAACGATCCTGACTCCACCGTTAGCTCTTGGGTGTGAAGGGAGAGTGAGCATGCCTGCCTGCCTGCCTGCCTGCCTGCCTGGTGGCAAGGAGGGTGCACTGAGGCCAAAGCTCTGGGGTGGGGGTGGGGGTGGGGGTGGCCGGCCACAGGAAAAGGGCCTCTCAAGGAGCCTCTAGGCGGGTGCTGCCTGGGTAGAGGGTGGGGCACCTGCATGTTGATGCTGCTGCTTGTCTCCAAGCCAAGACAAAGGAGCCGCCTGGGCTTCCTGATGACGCTTTAGGGCACCTTATGCAACAGTGGTTCAGCACTGGGACCTGGAGAGACCACTCGTAGGTGCCACGGACCCTAATGATCGGCAGTAGTGTTGTTGGAGCCGTGAAAGAGACATCCCGGCTCCCACCCAGCACAGTCTTCGACTCAAAAAGCCCCTCCATCAGTGACTATAATGGCTACCAGACACTGGTTGTCTAAGTCCATTATCACATCTGTTTAGACTTGCTTTCCACTCTAAGGACAAGACTTGCTTTCTCCTCTGGGTAAGTTTTACCTTGAATGTTCAGCAGTTCTGAAGTGTCCTATGAGTATGTATTGCCTCAGTCGGGGGGTGGGGGTGGAAGAAGGGTTTAAGGAAAGAAACCCATGCACAGAGAGAAGTTTCGCGTCCCCATCATGCCTCAGGTCAGTTCCACCCACACCTGCGCACAGTGGGGAGGAGAGGGCAGCTTGGAAATTCATCAGTGGGTGCTCAAGCTGAGTCTGAGAACCTCCAACCGGGGGAGTATCAAGCCCCCTGAAGACAGAAAGGGAGGTAGAGAGACCGAGAACAAATGCAACCCAAAGGCCGATTCCACCCAGTGCTCATTATCCACTGTAGGGCAGAATCTTCTGGAGGCGGACAGCACCCCAGGGGCAGTAAAGCCTGCTGCACTTTTCAGGCACAGACCTGCAGGTCTCTCTGGTCCTTCTTGCTCTCCAGGTTGGGAGTTCGAGTCACGAAGTCGTTCAGCATGCTGTTGAGAGACAGGCAGCTTCAGACCAGGAACGAAATACGTTCCAGCAGAAGATGCAGGTCGGGGAACCGAGACGAGCTACCTGAGGAGCAGGAAGTGCCCGGGGGGAGTCAGGTTCAACTGCGCCGACTCCTTCAGCACGCCCAGCAGCGCGGGGAAGTCCTCCTGCAGGGCCGTCACCGGGAGCCTGGGTCCAGAGCACACCAGGAGAAAGTTGAGACAGGACGGTGACGTGTGGGCAGGCTTCAGACAGTTGGAAAGCGGAGGGGAGACGGCGTAGCTGATGGGCCTGTTCCCTCTTTTCTCAGTTACAACAGACACAAGCTAACTTTTGGATTTCTGGCATAAGCTGGAAGTTTGGAGACCTGAAATGGCCGACAGGTCAGGTGCTCCTGGTCTGCTGCTCTGTAGAAATGAAAGTCTTAACCCAGAGGCCCGTCTCTGACCATCTGGGCCTGTCCAGAGCTACACCGGGCTTCTCCAACAACGCTGGGGACCCAGCCACCCAGCCAAAGGTGACTGAGGAACAGGTCAGCAACCCTCCGGGCACGCCCCACCTGCGGGGAGGCAGGAAGCTTCGGGGCTGTTGCCACACAGCCCGAGGCCCCAGGCTCAAGTCCTGGTCCCCGACTTCCTCCCGAATGACCCTGGCAGTGGCTCCTGTGCAAGAGGAGGATGGTGACACCTGACCTGGGGCTGCTGGGAAAGCACCCACGTCACTGGGGCCACCGGACCAGACATCGCTGCTGTCACATGAGCCATCACGAGCTGTTACTGGCTCATTGGCTCCAGGAGGAAAGAACCGCAGCGATGCTGTGGGTGAAGGGCCCAGAGCTGGTCTGACCTCCACCCTGGGCGCAGGGACTCCTGGGATCGTGAGCCTCAACTCGCCTGCCCTGGGCTTCAGGGTGTGGTGAGTGGGGAGAGCCAGGAATGTGAACTGCGTTCCCCGGGGGGGTTCACTCAACCGTCAGGTTTACTGAGGGTGAAATGCCTGGTAAACCGAGAGGCTGTCGGGCTTCCCAGGAAGGGGTCTGCACCCACTTTGCCTCACTGCCGAGGCAGAGGGCGCTGGCCCAGTGGAGGGGCCATGGTCCGACCTGAACGAGGCACACCACGCACACGGCTTCCCCGCCCGCCCTGGAGAAAGGCCTGGGGAATCTGCTCCCACAGCTCCCGCAGCCGAGCCCGCCGGGTACGGAGATGAAGCTCTGTGCAACCGGGCAGAGGCCTCCTGGAAGGGCACATGCAAAAGCCCCAAACACAACCATTGCTCCTTTTTCTTAAAGGGCTCTTGGTCCTTGAACACTGTTTTTTTTTTTTAAGGTATCAATTTAATGTAAACTGTGTCTTTGAACGTTCACCGTGCCTCACACAAAGCTTTGCTGACACGGAGGGATCAGCAAACAGCATGCAGTTTTTAAAACGTCAGGTTAGACATCTGAAGGAGGACAGGCGAGGCCACCAGGGTGCACCCACACCTCGGGACGCCACCAGGAGGCCACTGAGACACCTCTGGACTCGGGCTCTCCAGCCGTCTAGACGAGAAGTGCAGGCCCGGCCGGAGCACCTGCACTCGAGGAAGGGGTGTGAGCCTCCGTTACCTTTGGATGAACACATGGCAGAACTGCAGCACAGGGACGTCCACGAGAGGCAGCTTCTGAAATTAAAGCAGGGCCGTTACGCCACGTCGGCAGCGACAGACCTGGGCAGGCCCAGGAGGAGTGGGAAATCACTAGGCGGGAAACCACACGGTGGGAGACTGCCTGCCGACCCCACCCAGGACGGACAGATGCCTGGCTAAGACTGGGGTTGGGGGTCGGCCTGCCCAGAGTAACAGGATGCGGCTTTAACTTGGGCCTGACAAGACGTACCAGGGACAACAGTCAGCAGAGATGGCACGCAGCAGCCAGCACTAGCCAGTCAGACTTGACACCCCAACCAGTCACACTTCCTGGGTCTTTGCACCTAAAAACCGTGCCCTGAGAACAACCGAGGGAGGCTTTACCTCCCTTGGTTGGCTCCACTTTCCCTCTTATTCCCTCCAATAAACCTGCTCTTTAGCTCGCTGCATCTGTCTGGTTTCTGGAGCAACTTCGACCTCACAGGTAGGAAATGAGGCTGAACAAGAATTCAAGTACCGAGTGAAACGCATGGCGCAGCCTCACAAAGCAAAGGTCTTCGGCCAGAGAGCCTTTCAAAGACGGTAACAGGTGTGAAAGTATCCCCCGAGGTAACAAAAATAAATGCAACCTACGCACGAGGTCCCTGATCCTTGGTGCCCCCTGTGCCAGCCTCCATGAGTGATTCCCACTGCGTTCACCTACTGTCCACTCGGGCCCTGGCCAGGGAAGATTTGGCGTGGAAGTGAACCGGCCCAGACAAAAAGCCGGGGGCCAGCACTGACCCTTCTGAACACCTGCGACTAGCTGGGGACAGCAGACAGTTAACACTTGTCATTCTCAGCTCAAGGAACTCCTCCCAGCCCAGGCAACTTCCCCAAATTGCCGGTGGCTGGAATTACTTAAACACTGGTTCCCTCCTTGCTTGTCAACAGCTATTTGCAGAAATTGCAGAAGTAGAGCTAGCTGGTGGAACGAACCACAAAAATGTAATTTTGTTACTGAACAGCCAAAAACCTCGTGAAGATCTTGTTATTTTTCGCCTGGAGGTGGAAGTTGCCGATCTTTGGATCTTTGTAGAAATTAAGTGACGTGAGGGAAGAAGACCTGCAGGCATCAGCTCTGTCTGCACAGAGGCCGTCGCGGAGCCTGCTGGGGCCATGCGCCCTGTGACACGCTTCACAGGGACAGCCCGCCAGGGTGGAAGGTCAGCCTCCTGACCTGACCCTCGCTCCGAGTACCCTGGACATCCACGCAGGACCCGATGGCCGCTCCATCCCTGCTCTGTCCCTTGAGGGCCAACTTACACACTGATGTGTAAGAGTGAGAGGCAGCAAGACCACCAGACCAGTCTGGGGACCCGGGGCCGACCTCCGGAGTGGGGTGGAGGTCACTGCGTGCATTTCACGTGGATTCCTTAAGCCCTTCCCTTCACTGCTTCCCTAACCTGGCTCACAGTGTCAACGTCCAAGCAGGTTTCTCTGTTCTCCCGACCAGAGCACAGGCTGGCAGGGGGCCGGCACGGTTTCCCTGATGCACAACATGGGCTTTCGGCAAACAAGGGGAACAAAGGGGACCTGCACCCTGAACCCACATGTCACTGACAGGCGGGAAGCCCCGGCGGGGCCAGGCCTCCCAGGATGAATGTTTCCGTAGAGGCTCCCCGAGGCCGTGAGCAAAAGGCCCTTTCAAAGGAGCGGTGGCCAGAACAGAGCCCTGTTCCTGAGGTGGGCAGGGCTGTGCATGGGCCAAAATATGCTCAGTCAAGTTTCCTCCCATTTCTGACTCCAAGTTCGGCTTCTGGTGACCACCCGAGAGTGGGACGGCCTTAATATCTAAAGATGATACCTCCTTTTTTCCTTATGAAAATGTTTGTTGTGCCAAATAGACATAAGATTTACCATCTTCACCATTTTTAAGTGTTTGGCGCAGGGGCACTCAGTCTGTTCACATTCTGGGGGCCTCATCGCCACCATCCAGCTTCAGAACTGCCTCCTCTTCCCCAAACGAAACTCCGCCCCCACCAGTCATGGGCTCCCCTCCCCCAGTCCTGGGCTCACCTTGCCACTCTCTGTCTTTGGGAATCTGACTGTTCGAGGTGGGGCAGGGGGCAGTATAGGGAAGAACTCTGAGGCTGCGCTGCTGTTACTGGCCAGCATCTGGCATCCTGGTTGCCAGGAAACACCTTTTACCACTTAGGCTGATTAAACAGTAAATCGAGGTAGGAAGGAGGAAGGAGACGTGTCTCACATCTGACTCAGCAGTCCTGAGTTCAATAATATTGCCAGGTATTTCAACATCACAGGAAACACTGTGTTAGCAAGAAAGGGAAGTCCTTGAAATTCTATGTAGCATTTCCACTGTCTGGGAAAGGAAGCCTTGACACTGTGCTTTCATCCCAGGGCCTGGAATGCGGGAGAGGGTCCCCGGTGCCCAAACAAGGAGCTCATAAAACAACCTCGGTTAATTGTCTACCTCTGGTCATTATCTGTTTTCCGAGGGAGTCCCTGATGCTTACAGAAAGAGCCCATAAATAACTCTGGAAAGTGCCCCAATTTTAATTAACTGCCTCCTGTCACGTATTTGTTTTACAGCAAGATGAACAAATGGAGTCTGGAGCAAGATAAGAATTTGGGAGAACAGACCCCCACACATACCTAGTTTGGGTCGTCACGTTCACCCAGGAAAGCTGGCACCACATTTACTGTTAATCAACACGTAACTTTTTTTCTCCTACCCCACCGACAAGTCCTCAGAACAAAGAACTCTCTCCCGGGGCTTGGGGCGCTCTTGACACTCTTGGCTCCCTCGCCACTGGGCCTCTGGCCCAGGGGCTGGCCACCCTGGTCTTCAGCCGCTCTTGCTTATGTCGCCCTGCTTTGCCCTGAAACTCTGCCTTTCACCCTCACTCTACCCAGTCCCGTTTCTCTTCTCTGGGACCGGGCCACTAATACACTGATTACACGCTAACAGATTTGCTGATCTGTAATTCTTTACACGCGTCAGCAAGAAGAACCAGGTCTCTCCCGTCAACAGAGGGACCTCGTACGTGGAATTGCACTTGTCCTTTTGTGACTGGCTTATTTCACTCAGCGCAATGTTTTCAAGGTTCCTCCAGGTTGTAGCCTGTGCCGCAACCTCCTTCCCTGTCGGGGCTGAGTGATGGCGCCCCCTTGTGTGAAAGTACATTGTTTATTCATCTGCTGATGGATACCTGGGTTCTTTGCACATTTTGCTATTGTGAATAATGCTATTACGAACACTGATGTACAAATATCTCTTTGATTAAGGTATTTTATTTTTTTAATTTTTGAAAAAGATTTTATTATTTATTTTTAAAGAGGGGAAGGGAGGGAGATAGAGAGGGAGAAAAACATCAGTGTGTGGCTGCCTCTTGAATGCCCTCTACTGTCGATCTGGCCCACAACCCGGGCATGTGCCCTGACTGGGAATCGAACCAGGGACGTTTCCGTTCGCAGGCTGGCACTCAATCCGCTGAACCACACCAGTCAGGGCTTGAGTAAGATATTTTAATAATCACTTTGTCCATTCCCTTATTTTCATTTGTGAAATTTTTCTTAAATTTCTTCTAACAATAATTTTAAATCACTTGATAGAAGGCAGTTATTTCAAGGTTAAAATAAGTCCCTGGTTTATCAAATTAATTAAGAACCAAACAGACCAGACTCTACTCAGGCTCCTCCAGGCCGCAACCTTGGCCTGGAAGGACCAATGAGAGCCGTGAACTACGGCAGCTTGCTCTCCCCGGGGTGCCGGCCCAGCAGCCCCCTGAGAACCGCCTGCCTAAGATGCCTGAGGTGCCCAAAACAATTAACTGCCCACGCCTTCAGCCAACCCCTGAGGGGCTCCTGAATTCCCTTTTGTTAAACATTTGTTAAGAAAAGTTACAAATCCTTCCTCTGTGCCTTTATGATGTATATGCCTCTCCTACAACCGGGGAAGTCTTCCTCAGCGACCTGAGGGCCTTCCTTAGACTCATCATCAAGACAGGGCCCGGCAAGCACCACAGCAAACCTATGGCCTCCCCACACCGTCCAGCCCCCTTCCCAGTTTGCTGGAATCCCTGTCTGGTCCCCCTCCTGGCGTCCCCCACTCTGTTCAAAATACCAAGCCCCCTCCGTCTGCACAAATCAGAATGGAGCCCAGCTCTCCCCCTACCACAGTGGTTACTGAACAAAATCGGTCTTTACTGCCTTTAGTGTCTGGCTTTATCTTGGATGTGTTTAGGCTGCAAGTTTGTTGGATCAAGGGCCACTGCCTCCTTGTGAAGGTGCCACTCCACGCGTCCTGCTGGAGGTCCCTGATGGGAACCCAGCACTGGGCCTGTGCTCTGCAGCAGGGACCCGAGGGTGAAAGATGGTCCCTGACGGGGTCCACGGCAAGGAGTCCCTGCCTCCCCCACCAGGCGCACCGGAGCCTGAGGGTCACGGTTCACGCCGACTCCCCAAAGCCCAGGGAGGACGCCTCTGTTCACGCCCTGAATGCCCAGCTGCTCCCCTGTTTCAACCTGTTTCCCTTCCCAACACGCTCTACGGGACGTGGAGCTGTGAGCATGGCCCACGTTCATTCTCTGAGGCCCCCCGGGCTCCTGACCTGGTCGCCCCGGATCTGCGGCGGCCTCTTCACCACCTCCTTCACCAGGTGCAGCACCGTGTCCGTCTGCAGGGTGCTGAGCGCACAAACCAGGTCCACGAGCGTTAGCTGAGACGCACTCGCCACTGGGACAATCTGCCGAGGAAAAAACCAGCGAGAAAACAAAGGTAAGAACGAACGGGGCACGGAGAAATTCTGTAAGAGTTACCTCCGGAGGAAGAGACTTGTCTTAGTCTTTTAAATGTTTAAATGAAAGCTGGGCAAAGGCTCTGTTGGGAACAGAGTTAAGTGCTCAGTCATTTATGCTTCTGTATCTGATACAAGTTAGGACCGAAGGGTGCGTTTGATGACAGGGCCCGAAGCCTGGCCTGCTGAAGCTCAGGGCGCATTTTAGAAGCAGGTACACGAACTTGAAGGAACAGCCCCGCACTGGGACGAGGCCCCAAGGTCTCAGGACAGGAAGAAAAACTGGTAGATTCCGTTCACAGGAGAGGCCTCGGCAGGAAGCCCTGGTGTGGGGGGGCATGTTTTGATGACGGAAGTCTGCGTGACATGGTCCCATCCCTTGGGAGGGGCCACACAGGGGCAGAGCCGTGTGGCCTGGACCACCGGCCCCTCATGCCTCTCCAGGGAATAGGCTCCCCACTGGCGCTGAGACAGCGCCTGGGGGATGGGAAAGACCCTCTGAGGGGGGTTCTCGGTAGGAGCCGGGACGGTCGAGAGGGGGCGAACGAAGGGGGATGTTGGTTCTGCAAAAGTGGGTCACCCGCGCCCCTGGAGGATGTCTTGAAGGACCAGTCCGTGGGTAGAGAACGGACAAAACGCAAACTCCAGTTTGGGCCCAGGGACGCAGTGATCTAGTTTTCCTCACCGTCCCGGACAAACACCACTTTCTAAATCGAAAGGGCCTAACATGAAGACTTGGAGTGACAATGACACCTCACCGGAGGACAGTGACGACAGGGGGTTGTGCGAGGGAGGGGGCTGTGGGCACTCTCTGTCCCTCCCTCTCATTTCGCTGTGAACCTTAAACGGCCCTAAAAACATAAAGTCTTTTTTTAAAATGCGTTAAAGAAAAGCTGTAGGATGCTATCACAGCTGGGTGCCCCGGGGGTCTTCCGAGGTATGACAACGAGCCGTGCCCTAAGCGAGCTGGCAGGCTCCTGGCTGTGTGTCAGTCTCTGACACGCACAGGTCACAGCTGTTGTCGTGCGCACCGCTGGATGTTAAACTTAAATGTTGGACAGGAGCACAGTGCGCCCTCCTCCAAGTCCAGAGAACGAGTGGGGGCGGGCTCCACTCCCCAGCACCCAGCGTGCACGTCTAGGTGCCTGAGACTCAGCCGCACCAACCCCGCGCTCAGAACGGTGGAGCCGCCTCGGTGTTTTTCCAGGTGGGCCTGTGACGTCACCTCTGATCCCTCACACGCGACCTCCTGGTACTTGCGTCAGGGTGGGTTTGGCCACTACTGTAACTGTGTAAGCTCACCTTCGTCTTACTGTGACATCTAACTTTCTTCCTGCTCCACACCACAGCCACGGCCACCATCAGCTGGACTCCGAGATGAGCTGCCAGGGGGTTCAGGAAGTCTAAAATTTTTTGTCGTATAGTCTGAGAAATGGGGAAAGAAAGGAACGGTTATGGCAGATGGTGTCAGGGCTCTGGCGTCCCCGACACTGGACCCCCACCACTGGGAAACCCTGAGCTGGGCCCAGCCAGTCGGTGTCCCCAGTGCTGTGGGGACAGCAGGAATGGGGGCTCCTCCTGGAGGCCCTGGGTGTTGGGGGGCTTGAGATGCACGGCTGGCAAACTCGGTGGACAGACAGACAGCTAGGAGGGAAGGATGCGCCATGGAGCATCTGTGAGCAGAGCGGGGGTCAGCAGGAAGCCATCCCGTGTTTTCAGAGTGAGACCAGGGAACAGAGTGGGCACTGTCCCCATTTGAACCCATAGCCTCTGCTTGTCCCAACTGGCCCAGGGACACATAGTTGTTTGGGTCTAATTCCACTGTCGCCACTTAGCAGGTGTGTTCACCCTCTGCACCCTCGTTTGTAACTGGGACTGATAATAGTACGTACTTCATAGGGGAGAAGTAAATATGCTAATAAACCAAGAGTGTGTTTAGACGCCGCCTGACATTGTGCTTCTGACAGAAGGAACACAGGGAGCAGGGAACTCGCCCACACCCCAGGGAGCCGTGAGCTGGGCAGCTGGCGACCTAACTGCTTCCGAGGCAGAGACTTAGAACCAAGGAGAGGGAGCCAGACACGCTCTGGGGGTGCGTTCCTGGTTTAACAACAACAACTCAGTAAAGCAAAAACAAAACAAAAAACCTCAAAGACACGCCAACATTCTGCCCTGACCTGCCCATGTGTCCAAGGTGCCCCCAGCAGCAGAACCTGGGGGAACGTTGTCTTAGGAGACAAGCTCACGAGACACAGGTGAGGACTTCGGGAACGCCATCTGAAACCCCCAGAGACCTGACTTTTAGTTTAAACAGAAGAGGCAAAGGAGAAATAAAATAGGCTGAAAGCCACTGACAAAACCTCTATTCCATGAATAGAAGAATTACTCATAATAAACACACTGAAGACTTCTACTTCCGACTTATTTCTGACTTGGGTTCCACTGACCACACTCACTCCTAATGTATGCATTCCCGCATATGTTTATTTTTGGTGGGAAAATACAAGACAAAGTAATGAGACCCCACCGGAAGATCTCTCACCTTGGTGGCTTTAAAGTAAACGGAAGAGGGCCCCTTCGTGGCTCCAAGGAGATCCATGGGTCTCTTCTGGGCCTCCTTTCTGAGCACGTTCCAGAGAAGGGCCATGGTGTTGACGACTCGAGGCAGCTCCTCCAGAATGGCGTTCTTAGCATTTTTCAGATCAGTGGGATCACTCGCCGCTGTGGTCTGAAAGGAACGTGGGCACGTGAGACCTGGCTGCATCTAGAACAGCGTTCCCCTCCCTGAAGACTGTGGTCAGGGCTGACCCCGGGGCTGCAGCCTCTCCTCTTACTGTAAGCCCCGCACCTGCGGTCTGCAAGTAGGACCTTAACCCTAACCTTGACCCCATGGCCTGGAACCAGGGCCTTCTTTCAAAGGGGGACGGCTGAGAGGCTGAGAGGCCACGTCACAGGCTCTCCCAGCCCTTCCACCAAAGCCGCAGCTGTACTCTCAAACTTGGTGCTAGATGGGAGGGGCAACGAACAGCTCAAATGCCTCCCAGCGCAGACTTCACAAACACCATGAGAGCAAGTAAAAACCACGTGGAAAACAGAGAAATGCAAGCCTAAAACCAAGCAAATGGCCTTCCTGATGCAATTATGGGCTAGGACTGAGGGACAAAACTGCACTTGCATCACTTACATTTATGCACACATTTGCATGTGTGTGCATAATGTTCACATAATATGCAAAAATTTGCATACACATTTGCATTACTCACATACATACATATCTTATTTGAAACAGTCACAACCCAGTGAAGACAAAACAGTATTATAAAAATTACCCCCAACTCAGGAAAAAGATTACCTTTTTATTTTGGCTGGTTTGTTCCAAAAGACAAAAATGACTAATGGTTGTCAGCCCTTCCAAGAGAGTGAGCGGGTAATCCGGGGAGATGTTTTCCCTCTGGGAGGTTAGCCTTCGGTGAAGAAATGAGAAAGCGGTTTTGAGAGGTCTGAAGAGTGAGGCTACACAGATACTGATCCTGCACATGAACGCGTGAACCAGAGAGACAGCACTACTACCTTAAATAAAGCAGGGCTCTCGTTAGGAAGTATAGTTATAATATTGGTAGGTATCTTTTGCACTATTTTATATTCACGCAGTCACCTTGGAATGTTTTTAGATGTTTTAGAATTGCTGTGTAGGTGAGTCACGTTTTTATTTCTGATTTGTGAAAGTAACAGAGAGGGACTGCCTTGCCCTGTGGCACTGGGCCAGCCCGGGGAGCTGAGTGGGGTTCAGAACAGAGGATATGGACGTTCAGTTCCTGGTCACCCTCCCCCACTGCCCACCCCAGCCCAGTGCTATACAGGCTTCCGATTCGGTTAAAATCCCCTCCAGCTGGCTTCTATGGCCAATCAGCTACTCATCACAAAAACCGTCATTAAAGCAATAAATAATGGGTTAAGGGATCACCATACCTGATAGAGAGCTTCACAGATTCGCTTTCATACTGTTTGACCAGCTCGTCCAAGTTTTTGCAAATCTGGACAATGAAGGGTGTCACCGTCCAGCCCAGGGACTTTCCAAAGTACGGCAAGGAATGCGTAACCAAGCTCACCCAGGTCGGGTGCATGCCGTAGCCATAGGCCGGCTGCAGGCCTCTCACCACGGCGGACACCAGCAGCCCCTGGGAGGTGAGGGGGTGGGGCTGCACATACTGCGCGGCGCTGATGGCCTGCTGGAAGCTGAGGGCCCTGCGCCACTCCCGGGACAGCTCAGGCTGGTTTTCAGCCTCCTCGTGGACCTGGCCCAGGTGATGCTCCAAGACAACCAGCACCTGCAGGAGCTTCAACAACTCGATCTGCAGCGGGTGCTCACTCCAGATCTGGTCCTGGCCCAGGCTGATGAGACCCTCCTCCCAGAGGCCGTCTTCCTGCGGGGCCTGGCCTTGCTCCGCGGTGGCCAGGCCGTAGCGCTTCCAGCTCGTGTACATAGACGCGGACAGGGACAGCAGGACGAACTCCTGCACCCTGCATCTCTGCAGCAGGCTGCGGATGGACTCCACGTGCTTCCCGTCGGCGGACTTGGCCACGGACACCAGCTGCGTCATTATTCTGATCAAAACCTCCACGCTTTTGACCTGGACATCCCGGTTGCCAAGCAGGTCTCGGTGGGAGACCGGTAAGTGACAAGGGTAATAGCTGCGCAGGAAGCTCAGGCACAGGTAGGTGAGCAGCTCGATCAGCAGCGAGTGGGGGCACATGTTGGGGGACGGGGTCTGCAGTTTTCCGTAGAAGCTCTGGCCCACAAGGGACTCCTGGTGGCGCGCCAGGAGGTTGGAGATGAGGTTGAGGTGGGCGGTGGAGCTGGTGTCCATGCTGGTCCTGGACACGGCCTCCACGAACTCCTTGGGGTTGGTTTTGAGCATGGCCTCCAGCACGGAGAAGGCGTAGAGGACGCGCCGGGAGTCGTAGGGCTGCAGGTAGAGCAGGATGTGCTTGAACAAGGCCCTGAGCGCCTCCCGCCGCTCCTGCTGCTGCTTCTGCAGCCTGGACGTGCTGAGGGCCTGGAGCTCCACCTCGGCCTCCTCGTCGCTGGAGAAGGACTCCGAAGCCTGTGTCTTGTCCGAGTCCACACGCGTCAGGCTCAACCTGGCGGTGGACTTGAGGCTTTCCGCCTGGAAGGCCGCCAGCAGGGCCGGGCGCCTGGGGGGGCCCCGGCTGCCGGTGGGGATGGGCGCACAGCAGCCCTCGACATTGCTCAGGTCCTGCAGGCCGTGGGAAGGGGAGGACACAGAGGACGTGTTCTCGCTGTCCGTGTGGCCGAAGCTCGTGTCTGCAGACTCAGTGTGCTCGCTGCTGTCGGGGCCATCGTGGGCTGCCCCATCCAGCAGGTCCACGTCCCCGGGAAGATCGTCCTCCCTCGGTGGGCTTCCCGGTGGGTACATCTCGGGCTCCTTCTCCACCTCGGCCCAGATGGCCTCGCGGTCCACGGTGGTGAGCTGGCTCAGGGGCACGCCCTCTTCCGCGCCGCCTTCCCGGAGCCCAGGCGCTCCACACGCCTCTTTGAAAGAGGCGTGCTTCCCGTGAAACCAACGATGCAAGTCTTCTGAAAGTTACAAAACGACAGGCGACTTCAGAACAGAGGGGCCAGCTACGGTGGGTTAGTTCCTGAGTGATCTCCGTCTTAAAGCCAGACGGAAAGACCAACAGTAATAAAACTGCCCCATGAGACTATGCCAGCAGAGTCTAGACTACATGGTGCACAAAAGGAAGACGAGTGAGGTGAACAGGTCTTTACCAAACGTTCAAGCATCAGCCCTGGCTGGTGTGGCTCTGTGGGCTGGTGTGGCTCTCTGGTCCCACAGACCAAAGGGTTTGGGTTTGACTCCGGGTCAGGGCCCAGGCCCAGGCTGCAGGTTTGAGCCCTGCTCAGGGGATGTACGAGAAGGCTGCTGGAGAGGCCATGAGACTTTAAACCTCAATAAACCGTGGAGTTAACACTTTCTTCTTAAAATAAAGGACCACTAACAAATTTAAGTAACTTTTTAAAAACTTGTCTATCTATTAGGCGTTTTTATTTATTTATTTTTAATTTCTTACTGTTCCCACTATTACAGATGTCCCCCACTTTCACCCCCTTTGTCCCCCTCACCCAGCCCCCGCCCTTTCATCCCCACACTGCTGTGGTGGGGGGGGGTCGCGCAGACATGTTCTTTGGCTGATCCATCTGGTCCCCCCGACCCCTGCCCTTCCGACATTTGTCAGTCTGACCCATGTGTCTACGCCTCTGGTTCTATCTTGTTTGTTAGTTTACTTTGTTCATTAGATCCCACCTATTAGCAAGATCATGTGGTATTTGTTGTTCTCTGGACAAACTCTTAAGAAGGTGCTTAGCTTCACACGAGTCTCTGATTTTTACTTTGTTACGACTGGAACAGTGGAAGGCCTCCTCTTGGAGAAGGAGGCAGCGGGCCTTCCTGATGGACAACCAGACTTCACGGTCTCAGGCGAGGAACCTCGTAAAGAGAGGGCAGGAAATCCTCTGCCCTCCGGGAAGCCCTTGCTTATTTAGTGTATGTAGGTCTGGGGTGCTTGTCTCTTAAGATAAGACTGAGACCAGCGGTATTTACAGCCTGGAGAGCTCAACCAACGCACTCAGAGCCCGGGAAGCTGCGGCTCAGAAGAGAGGCGGGCCCTTCTGTTCGTGAACCTGGGGGGATGCCACACCTTGCTCCGGGACACAGCGGGTTTATTTTAGTCTTCCTCTCCTTACCCCCTGTGTCATTTCGTCTGCGTTCAAGTGCCTCTAGAAAGTCTCTGAACCCAAAGGCTTATGTCTTCTGCATTTCCGGCTATGTGTTAACAGAACTTTCTAGCTGGGAAGAACCTTAGCAGATACATAAGAAACCATGCAAATGTTGACACTCTTGGTCGTTCATGTGTGAGTCCCATCCCCAGGTCTGGGCAGGGACCCGGGAGAAGTGCTGGCCTGGCCGCCCCAGACTGCAGGTCTCTTCGGACCTTGGACAGAAAGCCGAGTTCCGGTGAAGGCCCTGGCCTCGGAGGCCTCTGGCGACCCGCCTGACCCGCCTCCCACCGGACACGTCCCGAGCTGTTTCCTTTAGCAGAAGAATCAGGAAGCAGCTACTTTTCACTGGAACACGGACGACTGAAATTTTTGCACTTCAGTTTTTAAAATCTGACTTTTTTTAAGTGAAAGCAAACCCACTACCTAGCATTTCTAAGTGCTGATTCATCTGACTGTTAAACTTTCAAGTCCTCACAAGTTCACCAAGCACCTTCACACTGGTCGATTCCAGCAAAATCACAAAGGGGGCTGAAGGGCCTTCCTTACACTGCCGCCCCTTCCTCCCTCCGGCCCGGACACCCGGGGGACCCAGGGCCGGCCCGCTGCCAGGCGCGGCGTGCTCACCCGGCAGGCTCTCCTGCCTGAGGCAGTGGATGGAGGTCCTCTGGGTCTTGGGCTGGAGCAGGAGCAGCAGCACGGGCTCGAGGATGCGCGCCACATCGCCCAGGGACAGCGCCCGCACCAGCCAGCCCTGGGCCGCTGCGCCGATGGCGCCGTCTGCGCAGGTCAGGCTGTCCAGCACGACAAACAGGGACCTGCGGGTGGGGAGTGCACCATGGCGTCAGTGTGCGGCACCCCGTGTGCCTGGACACCCCAGGGAGCTGCAGCCTTGCTGGGCTCGGAGACCCGAGTGGACGAGGTTTCCCAAGAGCACCAGCGGGGGAGCTTTTGAAATCCTGATCCCCAGGCCTCAGCCCAAATCTGCTCGGTGGGACTGAGGGCTGGGCCCCAGGCTCCCAGTGAGCCGGCATCCCAGGCTGGCCGTCTGGCCCTACACCTAGAGCTCTGCAAACAAGGTAGGGGGGTTTTAGAAAACAATGTGGATTATAAGGTCCCTGCAATAAATTCACATCTGGAGAGAGTGGTTGATGACTTCGCGAGAAGATACACGGTGTAGCCACCACTCCAATCAAGATCTAGACGGTCTCCACTTGCCTACAAAGCCCCTCCCCCGTAAGGCACGCTCTCGAAGCTGCCCTGGTGACTGGAGGCTTCCTGAGTCCCCCCCCCTCCCCCCCCGCAACCGCAGTGAGAGAATCCCCACCGGGTGTTTACGTACACGCGTCCCATCCAAGCCCACCACGTCCCACATCTCTCTCCCCACAGCCCGACACACTGACCAGGAGCCCCTGCAAAGCGTCCTTGTGTTACGGGTCAAGGACAACGAGGAAGACCTCACCTGTCGAAGGAGCGGTTGTGCGACGCCACTCGGCCGCCTTGGATCTCCCGCGTCAGGTGCCAGAGGACGGAAAACCTGAACAGCGCCTCCAGTCTGGTTCCCTGGATTAGGAAACAGGCCTGCGTGGGGAGCCTGGTCTGCCCACAGGACGCTGTTTCAGTCACGCTGAGCCCCGTCTGAACACCAGCGAGGGCTCCACAGCAGGACAGCAGCGCAGTGGGGGGGCCCTCCCCGTGCCCTGCTCACTTCACGGGGTGCACTCTCAGTGAAGCGCCAGCCCAGACTCGGCGCACGCCCTGCCCAGGGTCACAGGTGGGCCTGGGGTCGAGGGAAAACGTGGGACAGGTGGGGCTCTCCTGTCCTTCCCTGGGGAGTGACAGGCCACAGGGCTTCCAGCAGAGGGACAGCGCTGGACTGCAAGGGATGGCCAGGGCTTAAGGGGCCGACACAGCCTCCACGACTGCCGCTGCACCAGTGTCCCCAGAAGGCCTGCAGGCTCCTCCAGGGCCCGCACACCTTGGGGTCGCCTGGGCGGGTATCCCTGGTGAGCCTTCCGGGGACACGATCCACACTTCCAAGACTCAGAAGGGGACGCCGGGCTCCTGCTGGCCTTCTGGTTCCACACCTTGAACACTTCCGCTCATTAATCGAGACGCCCACTGCGCCCCAGAACGCCCTCAGCTGGAGGTGTGCATGTCTGCTGGGCCCGGAGAGGGACAGGCTGGCCCAGAGGTGGGCACCCTTGCGGGAGGAAGGGAGGGAGGGAGCTGCAGAGACTCACCTTGTCGGGGTCCAGCAGGGCGTGGCAGATGATGTCCTCGCAGATGCTGGCCGTCGGGGCCAGGCAGTGCAGCCGGTAGAACAGCTCCACACAGGGGACGTGATGCTCCCGGGTCTCCTCGCTCAGCTGGCCCCAGAGCACCCTGGCCACCCTCTGGGACAAAGGGGGCACGGCGTGAAACAGGCAGCACTGCTCACCTCCTCCTGCCCAGGCCGGTCCCCGTCCCAAAGTGCCGGCTTCTACCTACCTCTGCTAATGAGAACCCTTCATGTACAAAGAAGCATGGCCAACAAACAGAACAAAGCAAACCCACACCAAACCCTGGCCCAGCAGAAGTCGCCCAGGCAGAGACCCCGGCACAGACCCCACGAGGAGCTTGGGCCCAGCACAGACTCCCCTTCCCAGGAGGAGTCGACGGGAAGCAAGAACCTGCTGGCCCACCATCCTCTGAACAGGCCCAAACGGAACCTGACCACCCGCCAGTGCTGGGGTCCCAGAGATGTGTCCCCCGGAGATGAGTTTGTGGTGGTCGCCAGTCGTGAGCTGGACCCTGTAGCACCTCACCATCTTGATCCAGGGGGGTCCCGACTGGCTTTCATCTCTAATTCTACAAACCACCGTCTCCATCTCCACAACAACACAGTGGCCGATGCCTGACTCACGGTCAGGACAGATTGTATCTCAGACCAAGTCCTCCACTGTCCCTGATCTTGGCTCTCCTGGGCCTGTAGCCACTGCACCCCTCCCCAAGTCCCAGGGAGCCCACGGGGTGCCCCACCCAACAGCGTGAGGCTTCCGGGGCCCCACTTCCGGGAGGGGCAGTTCTAAAGGCATTCTTCCAGGGCACAGAAAAAGATGTCTCCTAGACTGTAATATTTTGGGGACAGCTTAGATCGAAGAACTTTTCCTGCCCATTTGTTTCTACGTGACAGAACTGTGTTCTGTGCGCAGAGCAAACGAACCTCTGACGGGCTCTGGCCCCTGAACATTATTTATTTGTTACCTAAAAGAATGTGGTTTCCAATTCTCAAGTCACAGCTAAACTGCTGGTACTGGAAACTCACTCCGGGACCAGAAACTGTGCCGAGAGCCCACAGCAGGCTCAGGTGTGCGCAGCCCGCTCTGCCTGTCACCAGAGCCGCCTCCTTCCTCGTCACAGTGGCGACAGCCTTAGGGACAGCTTTCACTACAGGGCCTGGGAGGAGCATCCCCGGTCCGCCCCGGTCCTTCCAGTGGGCAATACCTGATAGAAGTCTGTTTTCTCGGCAATGACCTTCAGGATTCCTGGCACAATGGGGGGCACCGTCACCATCTGCAGCTTGCCAAAAAACGGGTGGTACCCAGAGCTTTTGGAGCGTTTCATCTTGTCCTTGATGACCAGCGCCAGGGACTGGGACTGGTTTATCACCTCCAGCAGAGTGTAGATGGCCGCGTGCTGGAGCTCACAGTCGGCACCGCAGCAGCTGATGGTCATGAGGGCCTTCAGCCACGCCGGGAAGGTGGCATCGCCGGCTCCTGCAGGAACCCGACCAGAGAGGGTGGGGTAAGCAGAGCCGCCTGGGGGTGGCCCGCAGGCACGCAGGGTCTCAGGCGCCCTGAGCCCTGGAGCCGCATGGGCTTGCTGGTGGCGGTAACACATGCGCAATCAGCATCAGGGCCACCAGACAGTGAGGTCCGGTCTGGTTCGTCAAGCTTCTCAAATAGGTCAGATTCTCCAATGTCAAGGCCAGGGCTTTGAGAGGACTCAAAATGTTCGTTTTCTGTTATAAATGTAGGGATAGTAGAATTCCCATTAAAATTTAAAAATTTACATGAGGTAAAATTCACACTCTGGGGGAGAGAGTTCCAACTGCTTTCCGCTGGGCTCTCTTGGTGGCAGCGCGCACGCTAGTGGCCTCACGGGCCAACGCAGTGGAGGGCGCCAGCTCTCAGCGTGGCTCCTGCAGGTCTCCGTCCCTGGCAGCTGCAGCCAGCGGACAAAACCGTGGAAATTCAAGCAATGGCTGCAGGATGGAAAACCCCTGTCCTAGTCCTGCCGACCTGATCACTCTGGGATGTGAGCACCCAGTGAGAAAGTGGCTGTCCATAACCAAGCGGACAGCTGCCACCGAAAACCCACTCTGCTGACACCTTGATCTGGAACTTCCAGCCCCCAAAACCATGAGAAAATAAAGTTCTGCTTTGTGAGCCACTCCACCTGCAGTGGTTTGTTGGGGCCACCTGAGCTGCGACCCTGTCGGCTAGGGGTCACACTGTGTTCCCCGCTGTTCTTCCGACGGAGTCCTAACAGTGGGACCACAGACTGTGATCTTATGTGGAAAAAGGGGCGATGCAGATATAACTAGTTACAGTGCAGTCAAGCAGAGAGTCAGTGGGCCCCCATGTGACCAGCAGTGTCCTCAGCAGAGGGCCATGTGCACACCGGTGTGCACACAGGGAGAGCACTGCAAAGAGCCTGCAGGCCACGAAAGGTCCTGGAAGGACCAGCAACTCAGGCAGAGGCCTGGGACACAGCCTCCCTGAGACAGCTGGAGGGGGCGGGGCCCTGCCGACACCTCGGTCCCAGACGTCTGGCCTCCAGAAGGCGGGAGAGGGTGTTTCTGTTGTTTATGCCGCTCGGTTTGTGGTGCTTTTCACAGCAGCCCTAGCAGACTAGTGCACGAATCCTTAACAACAGGTCTGATGAAACAGTCTATTTTACTATTGTTAAGCACCTTTCATGCTCCTGACCTTTTAGTGGGCCGACACCCAACGTTTAAAAGTAAACACCCAGCCTCACCCATGAGCCACCTGCGTGCACTAGTTAGAAACAGAGCAAGGGCACAAAGGTGGCAGCGTTTCTCCCCGGCTCACGATCCAGCTCCTCTGGAAACATCTGCAGGGTCCCCACGTGGGCACTCGGGCCCCCTACTCACCGGGGGGCTGGAAGAGCGTGTCGCAGAGCTGCTCGGTCTCCTCCGCGGACAGGTAGACTGGGAAGGTGGCGCAGTCCAGCAGCAGGTGGCAGGCAGCAGCGAAGGCCTCCCTGCAGCCCTCCCTGGAGGCCCCCAGGTCCGTGACCACCTGGTCCATGGCCCAGTCTCCCTCCTGTGTTTGGCCAGGGCTGCTGGGCAGAGGTGAGGGCGGCTCCACACTTTTGGTCTTAAATGGAGACCCTCGAACTGTGAACCAGTCTGAGAGCAGCTGCTTAAACTGGGGCATGTTGATGGGCTTGGCCTCCCACGAGTTTTTCCTGCCTTGGCGGCCGGGCTCCGGGCTGCGCGGCCCTCCCTCGTCCCTCGGGCCTGCCGGGCCTGCCGGCTCTCCAGCCTTGTTTGCCTCTCCAGATGCTGTCAGCTGTGCCCCAAAGATGTGCTTGTGGGCAAAGTTGGCAATCAGCTCCTGGACGGAACAAAACGTTCTCTGCATGCTCCCGCCCATCTTCCAAACGTCGTCTTTTTCAGGAGAGGCGCTGGGGACCCGCAAGTGCTCGGCGAGCTCTGGCGATGACGCACTGAGCCCAATCCCACTGTCTTCGGATTTCAGTGGGGGCAGCGGAGGGTCCTCATCACCTGGGATCACTGCCTTTGTGTCTAAAATTACTTCACTGCTGTCACCTTTCACGGGACTCTGCAAAACATGGAAGTTTGTAACGTGCATCTGGTAAGACCAGAGGATCCAAATATCAGCCAAGTGCGGCGAACTGTAAACGTGCATTTCCTGGTTTGAAGTTCATAATTCTCTACACCAAAGAGAACCCTGTGCGTCGTGCACAGTAAAACGCAGATGGCACACAGTGCGGGGAGAGGCACGGCCAGGGCGGGGGCAGGCAGACCGCCACACTCCACGGGTGGGCTGGCCTCGACCGACTTAACTAGGCTCTTCAGCGTTACCAAAGTTAGTTAAAAACAGTTTCCGCCAGATTCCAAAACATAAATAAGGAAATGGGGCTGAGGGCAAAATAAAGGCATGAAAACCTAAGAGGAGAAAGCTAGAATGAAGTCTTTAAAAAAAAAAAGATTTTATGTATTTATTTTTTAGACAGAGGGGGAGGGAGGGAGAAGGGAGAGAAACATCCATGTGTGGTTGCCTCTCATGCGCCCCCTACTGGGAACTGGCCTGCAACCCAAGCATGTGCCCTGACTGGGAATTGAACTGGCAACCCTTTGATTCGCAGGCCCACGCTCAATCCACTGAGCTTCGCCAGCCAGGGCTAGAATTAAGTCTTTAAACACACATACACACACACGTAAAACACATGCGTGTGTACGTGCACAGTGAGTCCTCACCGACCGTCATCAGTAGATTTTGCAGCTTTAGGTCAAACAACGACATAGGAAGAAAGCAATTTCGCCACAGGCTCATTGATATGAACAGGAGTTAAGTTCCTGCAGCTTCTCATCAATGTTCCAATGAAGCAACGTTATTCGAACACTTGCTGTATGAATTTTGTGGCTTTTCCAAAGGGATGACACGTCAACCTTCAATGAATTGACCTCTTTTTTATACTGCTACTTAGATAACGTTACATTAAATTTGAAAGTCCTCAGCATTTAACCCGTAGGGCTTTCTAGGGAAGAATAAAAGGGTATTATGCAATTTTTGAGGCATTATCTTTTTAATTTGCAGACTACACATATCTTAAATCATCCTCGGGATATTTTTCTCTCCGTTAAATTGTGTTCCCTAAAAAAAGATAATGAAGTCCTAACCTCCAGTGTCTGTGAACGTGACCTTGACCTTACTTGGAAAGAGGCTCCTTGCACGGATGATTGAATTAAGACTAGGTCTTAAAGTGGCCCTAGTCCAGAGATTGGTGTCCTTAGAAAAAGAGGAAATGTGAACACACACAGGGTAGACACCAGTGAAGCTGAAGGCTGAGACTGGGGTGACGTGTCTACAAGCCAAGGAACGGCCATCTGAGCATCAGAGCCGGAGGCACGGACCAGAACCTTCCCTCACAGCCTCAGAAGACATCGGCCCCAATGACAGTGACTTCGTTATTCAAGTCACTCGGTCTCTGGTCCTCTGTTACCGCAGTCCCAGGAAACACATCTCTCCCTCATATTTTTAAAAACAGGCCGTCACACCCGCCAACACACACCCGCAAAGGTCTGGGCTGTGTGCCAGCCGCAGCTCTGGCTCCAGCAGGGAAGGAGCAGGGATGGGGGAGCAAAGGTGCGTTAACAGCATCCCTGCTACAAGCTTTTATAAAGCAGGGTTTGAGAAGCATACTGGAGACATTGCCTATGTCTCTTCTAGTCCTCGCTCCTATCCTGACCTGACCGACCCTGACTGCTTTCTGCTCCCAGGGAGGCGTAAGTTCCTTTCAGCTCAGAGAACCGTTGCGGCGGCTCCCCGCACCTACCCCGTCTCCGCTGGTGGACTCTGTGTCCGTGAAGGAAGGCGGCATCTGCACCTTGCTGAGCACTTTGAAGCACGTCCGCAGGGCATGCGTGAGTTCATCCAAGCTCAAAGCCTCCAAGTCCTCAGCCAGAGGCTGCACCAGGCAGGTGAGCATCTGCGGGAGGCACTGGGTCTGCACCTCGGAGTAGAGCTCCTGTGAAATGAAGACGTGGGCCTCAGGGACGTGGTGTTGGGCCACGGTCACCAGGGACAACGTGCCTCCTGGCGGCTTCTCAGGAAGCTCGATGTCTCAGGGCACAAGGAAGCTCCACATTAACTCCCAAAGTGGAAAACACAGTATTTCTTTCTGAGCGGGGCAAATCCACGCACTGTGTTCCCTCCGTCCAAGTCTTCACCCTGTGTAACAGGGAATCTCTGCCACACTTACTTCCGTGTGAAGGAAGCTGGTTTCCTTGGAGAAAGCTGGCCAACGACCGGGTTTCGGACACACACTGCCACCCACTCCTGAACGACCAGCGCCCAGGGGGACGCCCGCCCCCGTCTGGTTTACGGGATTTCAGCTCAGCCCCTTACGGCTGGCTCACAGTCCCAACCCCTTTGCAGGAAGACACAAAACTCACAGGGGGTTACGTCCAGCTACGTCCTCCGAGCTGAAAGGAACATCAAAACCGTGCCGTGTGCTTATGTCAAACTATTTGTGAGTTTAGGTTCATCTCACAGGTGCACAACACGAAGAGAAACATCACGGGAGGCGCCGAGCCGCCCACCACAGCCAAGGGCCTTACCAAGGGGATGACGTCCAGCAGGAACACAAGGAGGGCGCAGAGCTCCGAGACCGTGGGGGGTGGGCCGACGCTCTTCCCGGCGGCGGGGCTCTGCTTCGCTGTTCCACGTAAGTCCCTGGAGGAAAAACAACAACAACGATAGGTCAAGTCTTTCTCCCATGATAATTTCAAGTGTTTCTTTAATTTTCAATGAACTACTTATTCTCTTTCAAACATAAAGAGAGACAGCTTCTGTCGTTCCAACCATCAAGCTTTGGTGCCTACAACCTCCTAACAGAGAGAAGTATGATAAGGGTCTGCTTGTCTCCCAAACAGGTGCGCTCTGACATGAACTTCGTCAGCCCAGATGAGGGTGGTCCAAGCCCACGTGGGCCCCACACCCAGCAGACCTGAAGTGCAGTCGACTGCAACAATCCACAGCCCCAGCCCAGAGCAGAGGCCGGTCCCCAGGAGGAGCCTGGCGGGAGCTGGCACAGGCCACACACCTGCTGACGCATTGCAGGGGCCAGGGCTCCATGTGACACCAGTGGCCACCCGCGTGGACCGCTCCTGCAGGGCAGTGGACATCACTGCCCCGTGGACCTGATCGCCTTACACTGGAACTCCACACCCCTTTGAAAAGAGCGGGTGTCTGGTTAACAGGGAAGTCGCAAAGTATATCCTGGATCTCACAACAGAGCAACTTTGGGTGCCTCTGGCTATCCCCAGCAACTCCACCCACGGTCATGTTCTCCGCTGTCAGTCACGGCTTCGTGACACTGGAGTCTGTCAGCCTGAGAACGACTGCAGCACTGCCTCCCATGCCCTCACTCCTGGGGGGCTGCTCCAAAGGAGCCTGTCTCTGCACACCGCAGTACCGCCGAGAAAACAGTGCGACCATTCACACCACTGCGACTGCTACGCGCGTCTGTCACAATACAGACACTCTTCCAAGGACCTCCCAAGGCACAGGGCAAAAGTCACACACAGCTGTTACCACTTAGATAAAACTTCAATAGGCAAAACGGCCGTATCATCACACACTTGTCACGCCCAGATAACGCCGTGGACGGCCAGACGGTGACTTCAGAGATTAACGCTGGGATGGGGGGAGGGAGAGTTGTGAAAGAGGGGCGTTAGCTGCATCTTGGAAGCAACATTTTGTTCCTCCAAGAAAAAAAAATCTGAAAAGCAACGGCCAAGCGTCGCCTATAATTTCAGCAATGGGTGCGTGTGCACCAGACGTTACTCCCCGTCTTGCCCTCACGTTTGAAATGTTCCAGTTAATTTTTTTCAAAGAAAGCACACCTCCTCGCTCTGAAACGGAACCAAGCTGGCCAACACACACTCCAGCTTCAGTACGACGTGGCCTTGCTGCTGCCCACAGACGCAGTGACAGTAACAGGCAAAGTGACAGTAACGCAGTCCTCCCCGTCCCTCCTTTGCTGTGCAATGCCGCCTGCTGTCTGGCCTTGGGCCTCCTTCTACAACTTTCTCTGGGCTGTCCTGATGAGCTGAGAGTATCCTAAGGTCCTCAGGCCCAAGGATGGCCCAGACAAACCCTAAGTAAAGCTGCTATCGCAGCTGCTGGGATACAAAGGGCCACAGCATTCTAACGGGGAGGGGAGCGACAAGCAGGAAGTTCCAGTGTGACTCACCCAGAGGCAGGGTGTGGGTGACAACAGCATTCCTCCTGAGCAGAGAGCACTGGGGAAAAAGGGGGGGGGGGGGGAGCACGCTATTCCCCAGATAACGATGCAGAACTTCAGAGCTGGTGGAACTCTCCAGATTCAAAGTGACAGGAAGCTGATTACAGCAGCTCGGACGCCTTTATCTGACGTGTGATACACGGATGATCCCTAACACACCCTACCCGGTCACAGAGTCACACAAATAAGCTTCTCCCCTGGATCAGGCCTCTAAGAAACAGTACGAAGAAAGCATATTTCATCCCTAGCTAGAAAATGCACTGAGGACTTTTCTAAAGTTCGAGTTTAATAAGTAAAGAAGCTCCAGAATTACGGGGCAAAGATTATGCGAACCTTCTTAATGGCAGTGTGTTTTATCTAGCACAAGTTTAACTGGGTTCCCCCCAGCCCTGTGCTGAGACCGCTCACCTGCGGCCAGTCCCCTGCATCTGACCACCCTCAGCAGCCAAGAAACCAGCAGCCCTCCAACCCTTCCTGCGTGTTCATCGCCCTGCCCCGGCCACTCACCTGAAGCAGTCCTCGAAACACCTGGTCATGTAGTCCCAGAGGAAGTCTGAGCTGAGGGACGTGATGAGCAAGTTCACGGTTTTCACCACCTCAGAGGCAGTTCTGTTTTCTTTTATGGCGCTGCAAAGGCAGAGGGCTGTTCAGAACTGTGTCCGTGAAACACTCTGTCGGACAAGAACACCACGCCCGGAAAACTGAACCACCGTACCGTTTACAACCTACTTCGAGAGAGACTCGGCCAAAGACAAAAAGTTCACTGCTCACATACAGAAAAAGGGGCGCACAGTGTCAGCCCAGACAGTCTCTCAGACATAAGCTCGGAGCTGTCGTGAAAAGCACGGGACACGGGAAACCGCTTTAGTCCCACGGAACGTATCTGGACGCTTTATTAGTGGAGTAACATGGTTCAGCCGCCCCGGGGTGGGGGGGGGGAATCTGGCTGACATTTACACGTGAATCCTTCCCAAACACACAGCAAAATATGAAAACCAAGATCCTGCATTTATAAAAAAATGCGTATCTTCTGCGACTCAGGACATGTACCGCAGGGATTTATCCTGCGCAGAGCTTTGCATGTGAAGATGGGTGATGCGGAAGGAAAACCTGCAAGGTCATCCAAAACACTGAAGAGTGGAAACCGCCTAAGACGTGATCAGTGAGAGAACGGCAGTCAGAAGTTCTTACACGCGTGACGAAACCTCACTGGGGAACCGAAGGTAACCCTTATATTCCTCCGGACAAGACAGTGCAGCTGCTCACGGCTTGCATTTAAAAAAAAATGGGCAATCCTACAGTGTAATTCCATCTTTAAAATAAAAGATAGGCACCACTACCCCCATTTATACATATGCTCGCTGAAAGTCTGGAAAGAAAGAAAAAATGTTTTATGCCTTTCTCTGAAGGGCAGTGGGATTACGGGTATCTTTTTCTCTTGACACCTCCAAATACCAGCACATTCTGCAATGAGTGTGTTACTATTTTCATATTCGGAAAAGCAACAAAATACTTGGGGAGGAAAAGCGAGCACTAAGAATTCTTTGTTCATTTCAAATGAATGAAGCAGGAAAGCCTCTCCATTGAGTTGAGTTTTCTGCCACTCCAGGCAGCAGGGGGCCAGGTCGAGAGTGAACTGGTAAGACAGAGGCTGCCCCGTGTCTCAGAGGACACGAGTCAGGGCTGATGGACACCTAGACATTGGAAGGCAACAGTCTGCTTGTCTCCCCACCCCTACTCCCTGTCCTCAGGGTCCCTGAGCACGTGCCCTCAGGGCGCCCTTGCCTTGACTGCCCCCCAACTCCTCAAGACTCAAGCCCCCTGAATCCACTTCCTGGCCTTCCCCTCCACCCTGCCCTCCCTGAAACTCACTACAGGGGTCACCTAGACCCGGTCGCCTCTGTTGAGTAACTTTTCATGCTCGATCAGTAAGTACGGTTGGTACTTCCCAGGCTGGGCCGGGACCCAATCAAGCCCCCTTTAAACTCCTCGCAGTATTCAGCAGGGAGCAGTCAGTTCGTGCTACAATAACCTGCTCTGTGTCTCCGCTTTCCTGGCGCCCCGCAGTTGACAGCACACAACAGGGGGAAAAGATCAGGGCAGAAAAGATGGGGCAACATCGGGGAGGGAGGCGGAGTGTAAGGGGGCCACGCCCGCACCTTGCCAACGCGTTCCCGCTCTGCGTGTAGCTGAGCTGGAGGCTGCCGCCCAGTGCGTCTCTGCAGCAGGAGTAGAAGGCCCGGACCACTTCCAGAAACAGGCTCCCAACCACCTGCGGGCCTGCGGTCGGAGAGAAAACGGCCAGACATTAGCAACCCGCTTTCAAACCCACAAACGACACATGTGCCTGCAACACACACAAGTCGACTCTCCGTAGGCCAGTCGGGCCACATGAAACACACAGAAACTCCACGTGGTGGCAATGACTCCCACTGGGGGTCCCCATCCTGGAAAACGGCCAGTGTCTCTGCAGAGCTCACCAGGCGCTGGGCCCTGTCCTGGGCACTCTGTATGTATCAACCCTCCCGACAGCCATGTGACCGGGCACTACACACGTCGCAGTCCTGGTTGTCGGGAGCTGACCAGCAACCGCCCTTGACATAGTCGGGACGGATGAGATGCATCTGCACAGCAGAGGCAACTGTGGCTGGACGTCCTGTCTATCTCTCCCTGAATGTTTGTCTTTGCAATTAACAGGTGGTGGGATTTTGACACCTGTATTTCAGGTCCAGTGATCCACAGAACTCCAATGAGGTTGTACAAAGTGATTTCTTGGCCATAGAACAAAAGTACCCCCTGATGGGGTAGCCCCTGAATGTCTAAAAGTTGATGGAGTAACAGCCCCTCCTCCACCTTGGACCGGAATATATGTTAATAGAAGTAGACAGATAAAGAAGCAGGAGAAGCTGGTTAACTATTACAAACTGAGCGCGTAGAAACAATTACTACGGAGTCAGAGTCCAAAGTACAGAAAGATTCTAGACAGGAAGAGAGAGAGCTAAGTTAGACACCACAGAGGCCTTGTAATAAATTGCCTATAACCTCTACTCAGTCTAGTGTATCCCTTTGACCCATGCCAAATTCTAAGAACTTTAATAAACAATAAGACATTTAAAACTCTGTACATGCAGCTAGTTCTAATTGTCTGACTGATGGCTCTCCTGGTCAAAATAACCTTTGTTTAACATAACTGAATCTATGGAATTTCCTGTACTTTTCCTAGTTACCTCTGTATTGTTTTCTGGTTAACTGATCATGCCATACACCTGTTCCTTTAATGTTATGTAACAATCTCTATAAAAATAAAGCTTAATCAGACTCTGAGAGTTCGGTCAGACCCACAGAAGCTGGCTGTTCTCTGGCATCCAACTGGGTGTCTGACTCTTCATTCGTGGCCTGCGCCGTCCATCCTCCGGGGACCCTGAGACCTGCTGAGGCTGGACCCCGGCACCTGGTTACAGACGAGGGGCTGCGGCAGAGGTCAGAGGGAGCCAGATTCTGCTGGGGGCAGCCAGGACCCACGCATAGTGGTTTTTTTGTTTTGTTTTTTAAGATTTTATTTATTTCTTTTTAGCGAGAGGGGAAGGGAGGCAGAGAGGGAAACATCCACATGTGGTTGCCTCTCGCACGCCCCCTACTGGGGACCTGGCCCTCTAACCCAGGCATTTGGCCTGATTGGGAATTGAACTGGTATCCCTTTGGTTTGCAGACTAGTGCTCAATCCACTGAGCTACACCAGCCAAGGCTGTTTTGTTTTTTCTTGTCCTGAGCTCTCTATTTTTATTTGTTTGCTTTTTAGTTTTTATTGACCTTACTAGGGTGACACTGGTTAAGTACGTGCTCCGCCATAAACTGCTCTGCCAGAGATGTGACTCAATGTAAACATGATGTGGAACTCTTCCGGTCCTGAGCTAGGACACCACAAAAGGAACCACAGCCGTGTACGCTCAGGGAGGTGGCACGAGGAGCTGGGCCGTCTGTGCGCTGGGGGAGCACCATGGCCAATTCGGCAGCTGGACGCTGCTGCTCTCCAAACAGCAGCTGGCAGGCAGAGAGGGAAGGACTCTCGCCCGTGCACCCAGAAGGACAGATGCAGGGTCAAGTCAGAGGAAAAGAAAGGTCTGTCCACGCATCTGTGCAAGAAGCAACCGCAGGTCTTTTATCGACAGCCTGGGAATCCCGCACCTTTTCACAAGCAGAGGGCAGAGTGAGGCCGAGACCAGGCCTCGGAGCGGACAGACAGGGCTCGGTGCCACCCTCTGCCTCCAGTGCTACATCGTCCACTCCTCTGCCTCCCAGCTGTGTCTTCCCTCAGACAACTAGGTGACCACAGAGAGCAAACTAAATGACTGATACGACCAGGCAGAAGCCCGCCTGCCATTCGTCCCTTCCGGGAAATACAACCAGGAGCTCGAGCCAGGAGTCCATGGCTCAAGGTGCACGGCCTTGACATAGGCCAACCAAAGTATGAACGTGCATTCTTCCCAAGAACACTCCCCGAGTGACACAGCCAGCTCCCGATGCAGCTGTGTAAGTCACTTCATTTTCCGGACTGCGCCATGACCGTGACTTTCCAGAGCTTCGGTCACTCCCCCCGAGAGAGAAATGCACTGGGGCCACTGCGGGTCCACCGAGGTGCGGGTGATGGGGGTCTGTACTTGGACCTGTGGGCGGCACTTCAGGGCGGAGCCTGTGGAGACGAAGGCTCCAGGCTTTGACTGTGGCCAGGAGCAGCTGGGGCTGCCCATGCCGTGCCACCCAAGTTCACCTGTGTCCCTCAAGTATCCCCATGGGTACAGCACATCTGCGTGGTGTCAGGTAACCAGCAGTGTCTTGGCGAAGGAGCTCAGGCTCTGGGGTCAAACACATGAAGTTTAAATCCCGGCTCCAGGGTGGCCTCAGCAAATGACTTACCCTTGTTCAACCTTAGTCTCTCTGTCTGTGAAATGGGTCCAGTAAGGAACCCAACTGAGGGCTGTTGGGGCCTGGAGGCACGTGTGGAGGAGACACACACTAGAGGAGGTGTGCAAAGCACTTTGCACAGACGAGTTGCCCAGCTGGTGCTGTGACCAGCAGTGAGAACGCACCGGGATCTTGGTCCCCCCTCCCTCCAACCCGACCAGCAGCTTTCTTCCTTTGTCCCCAGGGCCTGCACCATCCCTGCCACACCCCATGCTCCACGTCCATCTCATGATGAGTCAGCAAAGCCCCCTCTCCTGGGGCTGGAGGGACGAGGCAACAGCCCCCCCGACGGTGGGCACACCCGATACCGGAGCACTGGATGACGCCACCGTGGCTGAAGTCTGGAGAGATGAGGGTTCTCTCCTCTCCTAGGGCGAAGACCTAAGTGAACTGTAGCACTGCTCTTTAACACCAAGGACAGAGGAAGTCACGTTTCTTGGCTCACGCTCACAGGAGTGCAGTGTGTAAGAGGGGACCCTTCAGGAGCCAGAGTCTAGTTCACCCCTTTCCTCTGACAGGGGAAAAGTGGCAGGAGCAGCTTGCCCAGGATCAAAAGGCCAAAAGGGGGAGGAGGGTCCCCCTTTTCCAGAAAATAAATCGAAGCTCTGACATTTGAAGTCTGACATTTGGCTGAAGAAGTGTTCTCGCAAAGTCATTACTGCCTGTGCTCTGTGGGCCCCCTGAAGTCCCCCCAAGGCAGGGGTTCGAGGGTGTGTTCCTAAAAAGTGTTCAAAACTTGTGTGTAAAGGTTTTAAGTGGCGCCCAGATTTGGTCACTGAGCCGTGTAACAGACTACAGAACCTCGGGATGCTGAAGTTCCGGGGACCCGGTCACACAGAGGTAACAGCACAACGCCTGCATCCCCGTGTCGCCCTCCCTGAGGTGGGCGGCCGAGCTGGCGCGTGGCGGCCACGCCGCGGACAGTACCTATCTCCGGCTTGTCCAGCAGGCTGACGAGGATGCGGAAGGGCCGCAGGCGGGCGGCGTGGCGCTCCTCTGCGTCGGCCTCTGGGAGCTCCTGGTGCAGCAGCTCGGCCAGGCCCTGTTTTTTAAAGCCGCAGGTTAGGGGGCTGCACCCAGTGAGCAGGGCATCACCAGCCGGCTGTTCTCCGGACAAAGGGGAACCAGGTGCACGGCACTCAGCTGGTGCGCAGGACCTTCCGAACCGTGTCCAGGGGACAGGCCCGGGGTCTACCCGGAGTGAGGTCCCGCAGAGAAACGCACTGAAGCACCTGACAGGAATTGGGGTCGACTTTCCAGAAATGCTCCTTTACCTCAACCAAAAGATCCTTGGAGTATTTCTCAAAAAAATACACGGACTGGTCCTCGTAGGAGTCTGAGAGCTCGGATTCCGGCACGATGGCGTTCCCTGTGATGCCCGAGCCTGCAAAGAAACCAGCACAGAGCTGTGCGGACGGCTGTGCCCACACAGACTGGGCGGGGGCCCGTGCTCACTGCTTCTAACAACGGGGTCCCCCCCAGGAAACAGCTGGGTCCAGCAGGACAGCGGGGCGCTGGGGACCAGATTGATCGAATTCCACAACAACAGGCACCGATTAGTTTGTCCCACGAACTCAGCCATGAATTCATCACACTGTCTCTGACACATGCGATGACCAGGGTCTAATGGCGTGAGTGTCATTTAAAAAGCCAGTGGTTACTTGTACAGCATTACAGGGAATTCATTCTCATCTGAATGGCCTTGCTTGGAGCCGGGGCAAGTCTGGGAGGTGCCTGGGGCGACGACCGGCACCCCCTGGTTCAAGCAGCGAAGCCAGGGCTCGGGGGCAGCAGCTATGGGATTGGAGCCAACGGAGAAGTCGGGTCCCCGGTCCTCTCTACGCAGCAAGACAAGCTCCACTAAGAGACAGCTCTGCATTGAACAAAATCATCCTTTTGATAAAAGTGCTTAAAGAGCCTGTACACATTCACCTTGAAATCCTTTCTAAGCTTCCATGCAATGGCTTCTGAAACTTTTACAACCAGGGGAAGAGAGGGAAGGAGGGGCCAAGATGACTTCCTGACTCTGGCTGCGGAGATCTGTGTGCTGGGGGTTAAAGAAAGCTGGGGAGCACAGAGGACGTCCGGGGCAGTGAAGCGCCCCTGTGTGACACTGTGCTGGGGGACCCACGTCACACACAACACGTCTGCCCAACCCAGACAGTGCAGTGCAGGGAGCGCCCTGGTGGGAACTGCGGGTGCTGGGTGGGGTGGTGAGACGTGTTGATGTGGGCTCGGGGGTGAGGGCGGGGGTGGGGCGTGCTGGTGACGGGGAGGCTGCACCTGTGCAGGAAGAGAGCGTTATCACGGGAAATCGCCGTACCTTCCTCTGAACTTCACTGTGAGCCTACAACTGCTCTAGAAAAAGAAATTTTTTTTTTTTTTAAGCTGCAGGCGCCTCTCACCATTGCTCTGTATTGCATCTTTCTCAGGTGCAGGCACGGGGGACTTCGTTACATCCGTGTAAGTGCTGCCCCCTTTCAGCCCGTGGCTTCCTGGACTCTGGCCCCGGGACGCCATCCGCCCGACAGGCAAGGGTGCAGGCTGTACGACACGGAAGCACGTGTCCGGGGTCCTCACGCTCCCCAAGTCACCCGACTGTCCCCCAAAGTCACAACACTACACCCCCCACCCCACGAAGCCTTCCTTGACACGGAGGGAGTCCCTGTTTGTGGGTTCCCCTCACATGCCCTCCCCTGGGAAACTTCTCCACAGCAACGGGCCGCAACTTGAATGGGTTTAGCTATGGTTTTCTGTGCTGTTTCCAGCTTCTTGCAATGGAGCTGAGTTAGCATCTCAAGACTCTCACTTATTCATCCCCGTTCGTAAAGTGGTGGCTGCAAGACCGCCAAAGCCGGGGCGTGGGCCGCAGAGCCCACGATGCCCGAGCCCCTGTGGTGTGTGAGGGTGTCACTACACGTGAGGACTCGGAAATGTGCCACCAAGGCCACAGCGCGTGCCGAGCAGCAGCGTGAGCGGCTTCCCTTTAGATTCCAGTAACGTGCCCCACGGTACCTAGTAACCACGCGTAAAGCCGTCTGTTCAGAGACATGTCTCTCCTCAGCAGCGTCTGGGTGGCGGCCGAGAGAACCCGCACGAGGTCCGGTCTGGGCAAGGGGACGGCGCTCTCCTCCGAGTCCTAGCAAGAGGGCAGGGGGTGGTCAAGTTGGTCCCAACGTTCCGACAGGCGGCCCTGCCTGCCAGGCTCCAGAGCTTTCTCTGAAAAAGGCAGGTCTCTGCGGTGCCCGGGGACAGAAGCTATTCAGTGTTTGCTACGTCATCACCATCCCCACGAAAGCAAACGAGGACCTTCCAGCGCCCAAAGCAAGTGACAACCATGCACAGCTGCCCCCCTCCCGGGACTAACACCCGAGGTCACGCCAGCCCACCTGCCTCCCTGGAAGTCCCAGCGACTCCCCCGTGAGAAAGCAATCGACTCACCAGACAGGCGTAAAATGGGAAGAAGAAGAGAACGATTTCCAGGTTATTTCTTTGCACCAGGACGTTTGAGTCCAACAGTGATGCACACAAAGCCTTCACCTAGAAATGACAGAGGACATCCAACATCACTGCAGGCTACTCCGTAGTCATAGAAACGAAGCAATGTTTCTGGGGGGCCTGGCACCGCCGCGTCAAACCACCAGGAAGAGAACAGTGAGGGGTGCACGCAGGAAGCCAGGGTCCCCGCTCCAGACCCTCGGGACTGTGTGACATCGGAAGCTGGTCCGCTGCAGCCCCGCCTGTTCCTCTCAGGGCTGGAGGGCTGTGGGCCCGATGCTCCGGGTCAGACCTCCAAGTCCACAATTCCAGAAAGGAATGTCTTTAGGTTCTGACACAAACGCTTGGCCAAACTCAGACTTCAAAGACGTTCAGTCCAGTGCGCCCCCAACCGACTCAGGGCCTGCTTGGAGTGTCTGAGGGCAGAGGGGGACACGGCTGCGAGAGACGTGGGGACAGGGGTCTGCCACACAGGCCGACGAAACACTGTGAGAACGCAGAAGACAGGGAGTGGCCTTCTTCGGGGAGAGCTGAGCTGGACGGACAGGGGGCACCTCCATGGGGCTCCTGGAGAAGGAGGGGCGGGCAGTGCGTGCAGGAGGTGGGGGTGGGGGGGGTGGACTGATGTCTGCAGCCAGGCCGGGTGTGCAGGGCCCTGACGGGGCGAGTGAGGTGCCTGGTGGCTGGGAGCCGACTGTCAGGGACACTCAGCGTCTGGCACAGGAAGCCCGGTCGCCTTCCCGCACAGTGTGGACTGGAGCAGAGCTGGGCAAATCTCTCACAAATTAAAAGGGAGGGGGCGGGGGGAGAACGGGAGGAGAGGAACCACTTAGAAATTGCATTGTGGTCTGGAAGCAAGACTTAAGAAGTTGGGGCAGAGCTGTGAAAACAGAGAGGAAGAGATGGGGTGGCATGGGTACCGGGTACTGAAGGGGCGGGAGAGGAGCCAGGGTGTGTACCAGGGCCTCCCAGGCAGGCGCTTTCTATCTTCCTCTTCACTCAGTCCGCAGAGGGCCCTGAGGCAGGTCATCCCCAGTTTGCCAAGAGGTATGAACTCAGGGGTGAGTAATTCACACCAAGCTGTGGACTTTCTAACCATGGAGTTCAATTCCCAACATTCTAAATTCAAAGCACCAACGCACCACTAGGTGGCGATAGACAGCAGGCCATCAAACACACAGGAGGGTGAGTTTGGGGAGGGAGAGGAGAGGAAGACCTGGGAAGTTCAAGGTTTTAAGGTCATGAGAAAGCATGTCACTGCCAGGAGAGAGCAAGCCTCGAAGGGACATGGGACAGACACCGAGGAACCCTGACAATCTAGTTTTGAGAGTGACAGCGGCTGGGGCAGGACCGAAGCAGTGACCGCCACAAGTGGGCAGAGGGAGAAACGGTGACTTTAGCTAAGGCAGCAGAGTCTGGACAAAGCTCTCCAGGAACCTGACAGCCAGCCGTGTGCTCAAGAGCTGGGGCGCCCAGAGGGCCTCGCTGGGTGTGACGGCGCTCGTGTGGATACATAAATTGCACGCACACGTTACAAAACAACAGCACATCCCGGTTTCCTCGTGTTGGAGGATGCTGTGTCCACATCTGACTCAGTGGCTCCAAATGACACACTCGGGCTCCATGTCCCCTGCTGCTTCCTGATGTCCCTTTGCAGCCCCGGTGACAGCCCATGCCTGCACGCCCCATGGGCCCCACGGCCCCAACGAAGAGTGCGGCACCCACCGTGAGCTGGTGATCTGTCCCCAGCATGTGCTTCTGCTCCTTGCTGGGCGCATCCCTGTTGAGGTGGCTCACCACGAAGAGCGAGGCGGGCAGGCGGACGGACGGGCTGGCCAGGACGCTGCCCCAAAGGGCGGCATAAAACACCTCTTTGCCGACCACCAGGGACAGTCTCAGGAGCAGAGCATCTGTCCTGTGGACAAGAGACGACAGAGTTTAAGGGCTGGTCCCAGCGTGTCCTGGTCTCCCGGGGCTGCTCCGTGAATGCTTTGCTGACAGCCAAGCCTGTTCCCTGGGGAAACACCACCGTCCTCACTGTGGGGAGCAGTCTCCTGTCTCTCTGTGTTTGTGCCCCTGTCACAGTCACTGAAATGGAAGTCGCTAGAACACACATAACCTGAGGTTTACAGCTCTTGGCCAACAGGTAGGTGAGCCCTGTCTCTGCCTCCGGCCTGGCCATGGATGCCGGGCTACTTTGCCAGATGGCGGTGCTACCACTATTGAAAGGGGACAGGCAGGGCAACCACTTACATTGAAGCCCCGGGAGCCATTAACATGTGGGGAAAAGTGGGTGTGACTGACTGTAGACTTTAATAATGAAAAAGGCGACCTCACCTTCAGCACATCCAGCCAAACATGTGCCAAGTGACATCTGACTTCAGACGTACTGGGGACAAAATGCACCTGGGCCTCCCACTCCACCGCCGTTTCCAGGAAGCCTGGGACCCTGCTCCCTGTCCCCGCGCCCCGGCGCCTCTGTGCACTGACTCCCACTCAGGGAAGTTCTCCCGAGGAGGGTGACACGCACTCGCCTCTCATCTTTCTCTAGGTCTCTCCCCCAGCAGCACGTCAGCAGTGTCACCACGGGTCACGGCTGCTTTTCCCGACCTGGACCACAGCCAGGTGCTCCTTTGCTCGGGCGCACCTGCCGCTGACCAGGGTGCCTTCCCTGTCCACAGTGAAGACGAAGCTGGCAGCGGGTGAGAGCATCTGCCTGCAAGATGGCAGAGGCAAATGCCCACAAGGGGCCTTGACTTAAATAGGCGATCCAACCCAGGATCCGGAGCGCCCCTTTCTCGAGTGCCCCGATCTGCACAGAATGCAGAAAACAGTCACAGAAGGACTGGCCCAGTGCAACTTGGTGGCCTCCCCGGGTGGCTGGTATCTGAACTCTGGGTCCGCCTCCTGGCTGGGTCCCCAGGACAAGCTGAACTGCTGTGCATGTCGGCTTGCCGCTGTGAGACGGGGAAAGAGAGGGAGGTGGTGTGAAAACGCCCGGAGTCTCGTGTAAACTGCTCAGCCCGGGAGGACAGGGCTGTCACTGCTCAGTCAGCTCTGCTGGCAGGCGCGTCCCCTGCGCCCTGATGACCGTCGGACACACAGCTGCCTTTCGGAACAGCTGCCTCCCTCTCCCTCATATTACGACCCAAACTGTCTCCAGCTGACTTTTCAACAATCCGTTCAGCGAGTACAAAAACATTTCAGACAAAAAGACTGCTACCTTTTTATGTTAGAAATAAATTCTGTTCTCCTTAAAACTAGTCTGAGCCTTTTTGTCCGATAAAATACTTGTAGCAAAGGCTGCGAGGTTTCATCCTCTCAGAAAATAAGCACAAATGGAGAGGCCTGAGCTACAGCAGAGGTTTAGAAGCACTCGGGATGGCTCGGTGGCTGAAGGCAGTGATTTTCCTTTCAGGGCTGAGCGGACGGAGCACATCTCTGGCAGGGTCTGGACAACGCAGCAAAGGCCCCACTTGGGGCAAAGCAACCCAGCGGCTGCGGTCACAGCAAGTCGGGCAGATGGGTCACTGTGTCCCCTGCGCAGACAGGATGGCCCTGAGTGAGGAAGAGAGCCCTACAGCAAATTCCTTCGCCACAGGTTTAGGACGCCCGGAGGGCCCCTCTCTCCAGGATCCCACTCACGAGGCGGCCAGCGCTGAGATAAAACTCAGCACAAACCGCAGCGCACACTGCCACGCCCGCCTTCAGCAGCAGGTTCCCAAAGTGTGTTCCCCGGGACACTGGCCGCACACACCCACCCACGGCAGAGGGCTCTCCACTGCCACACACGCCACGCACGCCACCCCTCCTCCAACATCCACAGCAGACCGGCTCATTTTCTCTATCAATAAATGCAGCTTAAGTCTCATTTTATTCTGAAAGAAATTAATGGGTATAAAAATGTAAGCAATATAGAGCAAAGCAAGGAACAAAGCAGCTGGGGTTAACAGCCAAGTGGCCAAATGAGAAGCACTCCTGTCCTCTCAGCTGTGAAACTCTAATGTGAGTGTCCAGTTTAAAGCCCAGAACGTGAACTTCTTCTATTCAAAACCAACCAACCATCAAAAACCACACCAAATCCCCAGCCCCACTATTTCCGTCCTCCCTCGTGGGGCCTGGCTGCCTTGCTCTGGGCCCCCCGCAAACACAGCTCCTTCAGCTGCCACCGACACTCTCTTCTCAGCCCGGCCGAGACCAGTGAGTGGCGTGGGCTGTGCCCCGTAAGCCACAACCCTGGCCGGGCGCACGCCTTACCAAATGGAACGGACAGTCACGGACACCGCCCCCCTATCGCAACACCGCACAGGGCGGGTGGCGACAGCAGCCCCTGCACCACCAACCCCCGCCTGACAGGGCAGGGCCGCCGGCAGGCCGAGACCCACCTGTCGTAGACCTCCGAGCCCTCCTCCAGACCGGGCAGCAGGCCGATGATGAAGGCCTGGAGGCTGGGCAGGAGCAGCTTCTGCAGCGGGAGGAAGTACTTCTCATACAGGCCGAGCAGCACGGGCCTCACCGACATGGCCGCGTGCGCCAGGAGGGGAAAGAGCCCGCAGCTTCGGGGAAGAAGAGGGGAGGGGTGGGATGAGTGAGACACGGACTTGGAGGTCCCAGGTGTGCAGCCAGCTGGCCACCTAAATGGGAGATGTAGCCCTGACCGGGTAGCTCAGTCTGTTGGAGTGTCATCCTGTAGACTGAAAGGTCACTGGTTCCATCCCCGGTCAGGGCACAACTAACTGACGTTTCTCTCTCACTTTTATGTTTCATTCTCCCTCCCTGCCTTCCTCTCTCTCCAGAAACAATGAAAAAATGCCCTGGGGTGAAGGCAAAAATCATAAGAAATAAAACATAAATGAACAGGAGACGTCAACACCTGCCTGTCCTGACACAGCCCCGCGTGCGGCCAGCAAACAGCAGGCCCCTGCGGCACGAACACTACACCCCTCACGGCCGTCTGGGAGGCTGCTCGGAGCCACCTCCCTGCCTGAGCCCCGCCCCTGAACCCCGCCAGCTTGCCCTTCACCGGTCTTGGGAACTGGGGCTCCGGTTCCTTGGATTACAGAAGGGGCCCAGGGAAGCCATCGTACCTGTACAGGAACAAATCCTTGGCCAGCCATTTGGTCCCCACGATTTTGAAGACGACCTCGTAGGTTTCCAGGGCCTTCAGGTGCACGCCGCTGGGCAGAGCGGGATGCAGGCACTGCGCCAGTCTCTTGCCGATGACGCGCCGCCGCGGCAACAGGGAGTACTTCAGGCTACTCTGAAGCGCCTGGAGAGCAGGAGGAGAAACCCGTGAGGGAGAAGGTGGTGGTAGTAATGGTGACGGTGGGAGACGGCAGCAGGCCACCGTGGCTGGAAGAGACGAGACAGGACAAGAGGGCAGAGGGCCTGCACGGGACGGCCTGGGGGGCACAAGCCAGGCTCCAGGACGTGGTGCCAGCGACGCCCCCAGCACTGCTGGGCGTGAGGCAGGCTCCAGACTCGAGAGCAAGGGAAAACTGTCTCCCTCAAAGTGACTGTCACCCTCGGGCCAGCTGCTCAGCCACCCGGCACCGTGCATGGGGGCCGTGTGCTTCTGTCTGGGGCAGCCCCAGTCCACACGGAGCGGGCGCCCTGCAGTCATGTGGGGGGGGGACCTCCCGCCCTGGGGGGACTCTGCGCACCCTGGCAGCCCCTGGCTGCTGCCCCGCGAGGGGAAGAAGCCTGAACCACCTGTCACAGCCAGGTGGCTCCGAGTGGGGGGTCACCCAGAGAAGACCGGTGGGGACACTTCTAGGCTGTCACTCCTGGAGTTTCACCAGTTGGGTCCACAGCTGAAACACAGAACCCTGTTGGCTCCAGGGCTGTGTCCCCAAGCAGGACACTGGTCTTGTCTAAAGCATCCCTGGCGACGTGCCTGCTGGGAGTGGGAGCGGTCGTGCCGATCGATCAGCAAGGCCCGGATGCCATGGCTGGGCGGGGCCTCGTGACTCAGTCTTGTAATACCAAGTGTCTGTCACGACCGTAGACATAACTCACGCAAATATTTACTGAAGGCCGCAGGATGAAGTCCACGCTTCCTAAAAAAGCTACTCAGAGGCCTTCCCAGCGTGACTACTGCCCGCCCCCTCACGCTCTGTGACGGCACAGACCCACGCAGGGCTGGCCGCCGTGCGTCCCAGGCAGCCTGCTGGCCCTCCTCCCCTCTCGGAGGCAGGATGGCCACCTGCCTCATCTAGTTTTCCCTGGCTGGGCGCCATGGGCACACCTGTCCCTGGCCACAATGCTGCCCTCAACCCTCCCCTTGTGGGTTGAGTAGCATCCCACAAAGTGAAAGGCTGTGGGTTCGATTCCTGGTCAGGGTACACACCTGGGTTCCAGGTTTGGTCCCTAGTCAGGGCGCACACAGGAGGCAACCTCTCTGTCCTGTGTGATCGATGTCTCTCCCCCTCTCTCCCCCTCTCTAAAATCAATGAGCACATCCTTGGGTGACAATTGAAAAGAAAGAGAGAGGGAGCGAGGGAGGGAGGGAGGAACGGAAACAGACTTTGCGGGTTGTAAGACTGGAGATTAGCATCACCAGGTGAAAATGATTTCCATGTGTGGGACTCACAGCACTTCCAGGAACAGGACTCGCCAGATGGCGCTCCTGCTCCCCAGGATGACAATTCACGCAGGGAATGGGGGTTCAGGCCCCAGTGAAACCCCTTCTGTGGAAGCAGTACTGAGTAGCATCTCATAAACACGCCTGCGGGAGCCCCAGCCCACCTCGTGGTCCATTGGAAAAGGTGGTCTCTTCCCCGTCACCCTCTTCTCTGTGCTGAAGCTCAGGCGCCAGACCACCGAGGAAGAACTGGCTGTGTCTCGTCAGTGGTAAAGGACACCACGAGTCCACGTGCTGGCTCCCCAAATGTCTGCCTTTATGAGACCTTCCCTTTAGCCCCACAGACGGCTAACACACAGCCTTGGGGGAACATCTTATTTTTAGGGCAAACTTCAAAGAGCATGAGAGTTAGCTCGTGATTCATTCCTTCCCCCAGCTGCTAGAAATTCCAAGCTCCGTGTGCTGGTTCAGCCACGTGGCTTCTTCGGAAGCCGCTCAACCTGTGAGCGGTCAGCTCATGTGCCTGGCTGGGGCACCGTGGTGGCCAGCTTGGCTGGTCCCGCACTGGGCCCCCAAAGACAGTAGGAAACTGGAGGGGTTCTGCTGCACCCTCTCCGAGAGGTGGGGTCGAACCTGACGCCCACGGCTGCTGCTGCTGCTTTTGAAAAAGAAAACGTTCTGTTCAGAGCAGCCCAGGGCGGGAAGGCTCCACAAGTGAGTGTGAGGCCCTGCAGATCACAAGCGGGCACATAAAATGCCCCAGTGTCCCCTCCAAACAGACACACTTGGTTTGTTTATGCAGTTACCACGTGATCCAGCCACCCTGCTGGGACACGCGGTCTGCACACTCAGGTTCACTGCAGCATCGATCACAACAGCCAAACCGGTGGGAAACAACCCCGGTGACCGCTGCTGGATGATGGATAAACGAGATGTGGTCCACACACTTCTATGTGACTCAGCCTTGGAAAGGAAGGACGAACTGACAGCTGGGGCAACAGGGATGAGCCCTGAAGGCAGTATTCTAAGTAAGCCAGTCCCCAAGGACAAAAGCTGTGTGAGGTCCCTAGAGCAGTCAGAGTTATAGACACAGAAAGTGAAATCGTGGGTGCTGCCGGCTGGGCCAGGGGACTCGTGCTTCTTGGGCACGAAATTTCAGCCTGGGGAGATGAAGATGTTCCAGAGGTGGATGGTGGGGCATTGGCACAGCGATGTGACTGCCACCGAACTGCACTCCTAGAAATGGGACAGAGGCCGGCGAGCTGTAACAACCACTAACTCGTGCGTGGTGGTCACACACTGGACTGAACCCCAAACTCTTCCCAGACCAGGGGAGACAGAACTCCTTCTAACCAGTTCTGAAGGGACCCAGGGACTCGGTTCAGCCTCTGCTGAGTATGAGTTTAACCCTTCACTAGCGGAACAGCCGCCCCGAACTGAGCACCACCCCCTGGTGCCTGAAGGCCCCCGGTTACCCCGCATCCCGGTACAGGAGTGCTGCCCAGCCCCTCTCCTGCCAGCACGCGCCCCCCCCCAGGCTTTGCTTTGGGAAGACGCTTCTCCAGGGGGAAAAAGCACAGAGAATAGTTCCCCGGGTGCTCCATTGTTTGGGTTGTTTTTCAGGAAACCAGAAAGCCAAAGGGACTGGCCACTGAATAAAAAATGTTGTATACTTAAAAAAAAAAAAAAGACACGATGTTCTTGTACAACTACAGAATAAATACCTCAGGGAACAAATGGATTGGGAAGGAGAAAATGGCCGTGTTTTTTCAAAATCACTTTTTAAAGGGCTAAACAGAAAGGAGAAACTGTAATTAAACGGGAAATTAAACTTCCTCATTTATTTTACTCAGGCACCATATTATTTTTAAAGCATTTCTTGAGCTATAAGTAAGACATAATTGCCATATTTTTAATCTCATTGTAGTCACGGGCTCAGCAGGGGAACCTTTAAACAAAATAATAAAATACAAGATAAAAGCTTAAAAAGGAAGGTTTGAGCCACTTCCGAGCGCGGCTACTAGAGACCCGGAAATGTCTCATTTGCTCCGCCCAGACAGCGTCTCCTTGGGACGTCCCGCGGCCTCTCCGGGACTCCTGACATGGTTCAGAAGGGGGCCACGTGAGAAACACGGTTAAAAACCCCAAAAGGGTGGACCAGGGCCTCAAAATTTAACACCCTTCAAATGATTCAAAAACTAATTCAATAAATTTTATGTTATCTACATTTTACCTAAAATGGTTAAGGTGATACATTTTTGCGTATTTTATCACAATTAAAAAAATTTTTAAAGGCAATTTTGCCATATGGGTGGGAAAAACTCTCTTTGAGTTTCAATTGGTGAAGCCTGTAAAGTAAAAGTTTAAATGTCTCCTCCGGAGTTCCTAGCAGAGCGCAAAGCAGAGTGGAGGTGCGGAGTTCAGGGTGGGGACCTCGACCGTCTGGGAAGGAACAGAGGCAGCCGACGGACAATCAGGCCTCTCGCTCCCCAGCAAGCGGCAAACCAGCACACACCGGCCAGCTTCACAGCGATGATCATCTCACGCCCCCAAACAAGTGGCGCAGTGAGTAGGTCCGGCCACGGGGCAGCAGCTTGAACGCTCATTAAGTCTTTGCCAGGAGCCACCAACAGCACCCTCCCGGAGAGAATGGGCAGAGAGCAGACTCTGAGTAATGACAGGACTGGCCAGGGCTTCCCACATGAAAGCACACCAGGCAGTGACGGCAGAGTGTCACGCCTGAACCGGCAGTGGCCTGGCCACCTTGCCTGCCTGGGAGGGCGGGGGATGGAGAGGCAGGCGCGGCGGGGCTGGGTTTCCAGGCGGGGCTGGGTTTCCCAGCGGCCACTGAGCTCAGCTCTTGTTTAACTGGGACCAACACGTGCTCGACTCCTCTGTAAACAAGGGGCTTCCTTCTCAAAAACATCACTGACTGAAATGTCACATACTGCATGCACCCAGGGCACCCTAACCAGTCAACTCTCAACTCGGTTATGACAGCCATGCCCCACAATCCCAGCCAGCAATAAAGCCACCAGCAGAGAGATCTGCCTAACTCTACCTTCCGCCATCGGTTAGATGCATTAGAATACATTTTTTTCTTTTAAAACTTTCTTTATTTTATTTCTTTTGAATCAGCTTTACCTTATTGTTGCAGTGAATATTAACTTGCACTTTTTCTGGGCAAACACCAGGCTGCAGGGGGAGGTGGACCCTGGGCTGACCACAGCCCCCTGCAGGAGGCCTGGGAAAGCACTGACAAAGGGGGAAGCCACGGCTCCTCCAGGTGGCCGTGGAGGCGGGCTCAGTGGTGGCAGGCACAGTGGTGGCCCAGTGCAGAGGGTGCCCACGAACCACCTCCCCCCACTCCACCTGGGGGAACAGCTCTGCTGCGGGCCTGGCAGTTGCACAGGCTCATTTACAGTGACGCACCGAGGAGCGCTCTGCTGGTCCCACGCAGGAGAGAGAGTCCAGAACAGCCATGGCAGGGGACACAGTGAGGGACGTGGGCTGCGGACCAGGACCTGAGCGGGGCGGCGCCCCCACCTACTTGTCAGGGGTTTTGTGGGTTAGAATCAAAAAGGAGCCGAATGGCGCCGAGTTCCCTTCCGGCTCCACTTCCCCAGGTGACGGTGGACACGTGGGCGCAAACACGGACACACAGACAGGACTGCGGGCCTGCCCCGTCTCTCCCTCACGATGACCCAGGGACCTGACAAGCCGTGTCGCTTCGCTGCGCCCCCTTCTGAATGTATTACAGCCTGCAGACTGTAAATGCCACTCTCCCTCACCATCGCCCACCTCCCCGATCTTGTCAGGCAGAAAGGTTGGGTGGGTGGCCATCACGCTTTCCATGTCCCCAGACTTACCTGTTGTCCATTTCCGACCACGGCGCAGATGCTCAGCGCTTCCTGACATGCACACCCTCACCCCCGACCCCGTGGGGGCCTCTTGGGGGCCCAGGCTCAGCTGAAACACTGTCCCTGGTGCAGGGCGGCTTCAGGGACGTTGGAGCCAGCAGCTGCGTCAGTAAAGGGAGTCGAATGGCAGTGACTTTGGAGGGTCACAGACTTGAAAAGCAAGGGGTGACAAGCATGTAACAGGGGCCCACTAAAGGGAATCAGTCTCTTTTGGGGGCCACCTGGCTCAGAAATGATGGAACATGGCGGGAAGAGCTCAAGGCAACTGAGTTCTACAGACAAGCACATGAAAATGAACTTAAGGCACAAACACACATACTTCAGAACACACTCTAAACCCTAAATCACACATGATGCAGAAAAAACTGAAACACTTATTTATAATCACAAACCAGAGATCTAATAAAAGTAATCATGCCACGAAGATACTAACCGATGCAGCGTATGAAACTTATGTTACTTTTCTGCTCTTGCTTAAACAAATTGTAATTCACGTACAAGTGATGTATTTAACAAGCCAACCAAAGCCTACTATTTTGGACATCAACTTGTTAAATTCAGAGCCAGAAGAGAAGAAAGAAATCCTGGGGACAGATTCTCACTACAAATCTCTAACAGTCTCCAAAACTCCTCCACAGAACTGAACATTCTTGCAAGCTCACACCCAGAAGAACAGAACTAGCTAAATGGGACTAAATCTCATCCCTCCCAGGGCGGGGCAGCCTTCTCTAGAGAGCCCCGAGCGGCCCTTCTTGGTCCTCGCTAGAGTGGGACGGGTTCGGAGTGGCTGCTACAGCTTGGGCCTCATCTTCCCGGGGTGCTCCAGTTTGGCCAGCCCAGGGGTCAGGCACCACACCGTGACCAGGGTCAATTCGGTCTCAGGTTGAGAGGTGAGAACACACCTTCCAGGCTGCACCACCTGCTTGATCTGATGTGCATCTGACCTGTGCTTTGCATCCCCTGCCCCCAGACAAGCTGTCTGCATAGAAGTGGGTGCACCAGCTCTCAGGGATGGGGGCAAGGGCCCACTGACAAGGCACACAGAAACAGTGACTCGGCAAGAAAGCCTGGCTCCCTCCAGATCAGCTCAAGCCCAAAGCCAGCTCTCCTCTCTGACACCAGCCGCTGTAAAACTGCCCAGGACACCGAGAACCAGGAGGCAGACTGTGCGGCTGGCACAACGCAGGAGTGGGGAGAACACGACCTCCCAAGAAAGACAACGAGGGTTCCGTGCTCAGGGTGGAGACAGAAAACCCCTGCAGTCTCCCTGGAAGAGTCTGACGCCAGCCGGCACCACGCGGTGCAGACTGCGAGGGCACAGGCGAGCACGGGACACTCTGCGCCTTTTAAGGGCCCACAGACCCCTTCCCTGTCAAGGAACAAGTGCTCCTGCATCTGCCCTCGGAAGTGATGGGCCCCGGTGGTGCAGGGCGGTCCAGGGTCGCCAGCTCAGTCACAAAGCTTCCAGCTATAAAGGACGGGCCGTCCCACTACACAAGTCTGAATGAAGAAATGTGTCACTCACACCCAGCAGTCTAGAGCGGGGCCACCTGGTCGTGTCTCTGGGTGTCCCATGGGGAGGGGGCAGCATCTAGTGGACAGAGGCCAGGCAGGACGCTGATGAACGCCCGCCTGCACATGGGCAGTGCCCCCGCCCCCGGTCACAGATGTCTCCTGTGCAGAGGCCAAGCAGCCCTGGTCTACGGCAGCCCCAAACACAGAAGTGGTGACCCTGAACTTGAACCCATGTACTCTGCTTCCAAGCTCAGTGTTCCTTACTCTGCATCGCACCCAAATCAGCGCACCTGCCAGGGGCTGGGAGAGTCAGGCCTGTGTACACTCATCACCAGAGGCACAGGGGGAGGGTACCAGGTAAGGCAGGGCTGTGTTCTCGGAAAAAAGCGATTCAGTGATTTCCGAATGGGTCAGGTACCGAAATGGATGGCATACGTTTCTTGTTATACAGAGATAAGAAGTTATCAGAGTTAATAAACAAGGAATAAACTGACCCCTGATGCGACAGGCACCCGAAGAAGCCTGCAGGGTCGAGCTAATGGCGACGCACTAGAGGCACACCCATTAAAATAGGTGTGTGCTGGGTGGGGGCAGGGACCGGGACCTCGCACCCCAGCCACGCTGCCTTCCCTGGGATGGGGTGCAGCTGGGCACGGCTTCCTCCTGTGAAGACCACAGTGGAAGTAACACGTGCCATCGAGACCTCCACATGCTCCCCTCTGCCCGTGGAAGGGGTGGCAGGGAATGGAGCCACCTGCAAAGCCACGTGTTATGGACACGGTGTCCCCGGTTTGGGCCCGTGCGGTGGCCACATGGAAGAGTGCTGCCCAGTCGGAAACGCCATGCGGAACTGAGACAAGAGCAAGAGAGCAGGTTGATAAGATCGACCTCGATCTTACTGGTGGCACTGAAGTCTTGGACTCCTGAGAGTATCATCATTATTTAAACTGTTCCAGAAAATGCTAGCAACATGAGGAAAAAACACAGACTCAGCGTGGGTTGATGGCATGCCTGTCTACCTGAAGAACTCAAGGCAATCAGCCAGAAAACCTAGGGGGAAAATTCACAAAGAGGGCCGGTTTCCAGATTCCACAAACGGATGGTTTCCTGCATGCCAGCAACCAGTTGTAATGTACAATGGAAACCAGCGCAAATACATGTACAGACCATCCAATGCATTTTAGAAACAGGAAGGGCTTATGTAAGAACAACTAAATCCCTAGGGACATGAGCGAACACTTTCTAATCAATGAAGAGAACTCCCACAATTCTCCGTGGGCAAGCCCAGCTGCGTGACAAAGGCACTTCTCCCCCAAATACTCTATTCTTGTTACCTAATGCCACTCAACCCCCAGAAGAGTTTTGGGCTTTATGAGTGATTGCAAAGTCAATCTGGAAGAAAGTGAGCTGGGAATGGCAGGAAGACTCCGCCACAGACGAGGGGTTCATCTGGGCTCAGAACGGGCCCTGCCTGGCAAGGCCGTCAGGAAGCACGGCCACTTCCATGCAGACACGCAGACACTCAAGCAGGTCAAAATGAAGTCCACACACAGACTCACGTGCCAAACGGTCCCCTCAATGACCAATGACACAGGAACTCCCCCTCTGGCAACATACCTCAGTCAAATCTCCACGTGTGAAGAACGTTCATGAGAACTTCATTTAGAGCTATGAAAACCTGGAAGTAAACCAGTCCAGCAATAAAGAGCTTCTAGCTCTCGTCCATTCACACGCATGTGTGACACATGCACACACAACAGAGAGAGCCACGGACGTGCAGCTCTGTCTGCCCTTCCCGCCCCCTTTGTCTGCCAGGAGCATTGACCGGCCGTAAGCCCACCTCCCCTGGGACACCGCACGGGGGCGTCACTACACTGCTGTGTGCCGGCCCACCGCCCCACCACTACCTGAGAAGGGTCGCTGCCGATCTTTTGTATCTTTTGCTGTTATGTACAATGAAACAGTGAAGATTCTCACGGGACCTTTGCGTTGTATTTCTACAGGATTAAAGTAGACTTACCATAATCACAAACTAACGCTAGTCATTGGTCCTTTGGGAAAAGCAAAAGCCGCAAGAAGCAATGCCGTCACCCTGACGGGCTGAAACGGAGAGACCGTCCAGGCTGGCGCCGCAGACGGCGTGCAGGAACCGGTTCCGTGAGCAGGCACCCACTGGACGCAGCCCAGTGCCTATCGACAGGGGAGGGATGGACAAACGGACTGCTTCCCTGGAGCCCTGCTCAGCAGCAAAAAGAAGTGAACGGTCAGCGCACACAACTTGGACGACTCGGAGGACAGCTCTGCCGAGTGAGTGAAGTCAGATGAGAGAGACAAAGGGAACATCCTGCGTGACTGTGTTCCTACAAAATTTAGAAAAGGCACACTGTAGGGACAGAAGGCAGCGCAGCGGTTGCCTGGGGACCGGAGCAGGGAGGGAAGCGGGGACTATGAAGGGCAGAAGGAGGCTCCTCAGGGTGACGGATACACCTCCACTGTCTTCATGTGGTGACAGTGTCACAGGACATGTCCAAGCCCGTCGAGTTATACTCTTTACATACGTGCGGAGCTCGCTGTTTGTCAACGGAGCTACAAACTAGTGAGGCCATTTTACAAAGATAAATAAATAGAAATGTCTACATCTGGCCCACATAAAAGCTTGAACGTTGCTATTGATGTTCAATTAACTGTCCTTTTTAAAAACAGCCACTTTTAATGTATGAGTAGTGGTCTGTCTGAGGTCCGTCTGAGTGGCAGTAGTAACTGAGGACCTCAGACTAGGGGCTTAAACAACAGGCATTTATTTCTCATGGTTCGGGAGGCTGAAGTCCAAGGTCAAGGTGTTGACTGACAGAGGGGCACCCTCCCACTGGGTCCTTGCATGGAGGAGCGACTGACCTGTCTCTCTCTCTCGTAAGGCCAGGGTCCTATCAGATGAGAGCCGTGTCCTGGTGACCTCATTTAACCCCACTACCTACTGTGTGCCAGACGGAGTCACGCTGGGTGGGGGCACTCAGTTCGCCCACAGCACCTTCCTTACCACAGCTCGATGTGACGTTTCTAGCTTCATAACTTTCTTGGCAACACTTATGAAATGAAAGTGGACCAGTGTCCCTTCCCTTATTCATAAGCTCGGATCTGCTGGACAAGTTTTGGTCACTAGATTCCTGGAGAAACCATTCATCTGTCCAAAGCCACATCCATCTGTCCAGCAGATTCGACGGGGCACAGAGGGGCCTGGAGCTGTGGTCTGAATGTCTGTGTCCCCTGGTGTGATGGGTTTGGAGGTGGGGCTGTGGGGGGGGCAGTCATGAGGGTAGAGCCCCCATGAGCAGGACAAATGTCCTTCTAAGAGAGACCCCAGAGAGGGGACACAGAGTCTCTGACCCAGGAAGTGGGATCTCACCAGACACGGAGTCTACTAACACCTTCACCTGGGACTTCTAGCCTCCCAAACGGTGACCCAGTCACCCAGTGACTTTCTGTGAAGTCCCCTGTCTGTGGTACTGTGCCATGGCGGCCGTGCAAACTCACATGGACCCCACACTCGGGACACTTTGTCTGAACCCATTCTATTTAACAGATGAAGTAGTTGATGGTGCTCGGGTGAAAACCAGGGTCCGGTTCAGACTCATGGAGGTTTTGGGGAGACAGGGTGCTGGGGCTGTGAGCTCCCTCCCGCCTCTTCCCCTGGTGCCACAGTGCCGGTCTGAAGGGCGCACGCAGGGGGCTCTGCTGTAAAAAGGAGGGGTCTGCAATGGGGCATGGATGGCTCCAGAAGCCAAAACAGAAGCCCCTGGGGCCTGTGCTGTGCCTGCCAGCTGCTCTCTGGTCACCTGTGAGACCGAAGGGCGCCGAACAAGGCAGCAGAACGCCGTTCTCCGAAAGGAAGCTTCGGTGAGGTTTTCAGATGTACAGAGTCGATTCACCTGTCCCATCCTTCACGTCCGTAGCCATGGTTCCAGCCCGGACTCAGCACAGTATGGGGCTCATATGGCTGAAAACACACTGGGTCCGAAGACACTCAGCGAGAGGGCATGGCTCAAAGCGCAGACACGCAATTGAGCAAATATGACCCTATTCGTGCGTGATCCTATGCCTGAAAACTATTAAAGGGAAACTTTCCTCTAACACAGAAAAATTCTAGGAATGACACTGAAAGTTTAGCAAGTTTTAAACGTGATATAATTAGGATCTGCACTCAGTCTGACGAACCGAGACCTCTCAGGACTCAGTGTTGTGTTTGACAACCTACAGCGCCTGCTCGACGGAGGAAGCATCTGGATGTAACCTTTGTCGCCTACACTGTTGTGTCCATTTGCGTTGCAAAGGTCGTTCAGTAGTTCATCACTAACTTACTCACGGAGTTTCTGTGTACCAGCCTGAGTCCGAGACATCTAACCGTCACCAAAGCCTTACAAATTATTCATTCACCTCGACGCCCACCAGGTGGCCTTGAACGCAGAGGTGGTCCCAGCGCTGATGGAGGCTAGCTCCCTGTAGCGGCTTCTCAAACCTCTCCTGCCCGCACCCAGGGGCTCTCGTAACTCCCTCCTGGCAGCTCTAGGGGCTTCCCTTCCCTCCGAGCACAAAACCTTGATGGGCCCTGGCTACCTCCCCTCCCTCGTGTCACCTGTCCGCCCAGCCACGCCCTCCCCCACTGTGCCTTGGACGTGAGCCCACGCCCCAGATGGTCTCCCAGCCAGCTCGCCAGCTCACCAGCTTGTGTGCAGCCTCCGGCCCTCGGCTCGAATGTCACGTCACCAGAGAGCCCTCCGTCTCAGCGGCACCCATCCTCCCTCCTCTCGACCCCACTTCCCTGGCTGACTCTTCCCCTCGGCATTTGGCACCTGACATGGCACCTTTTTGTGTCCTGTCTCCTGCCCCCAAGCCTCGAGCTCCTTCGGAGCAGGAACTCGGTGTTCACTGCCGCCGCCCGGGAACCCAGGTGTCCCTGTCTGGGCTCTGCCACTGTGTCACTTTGCCAGGCCTGCTATCACGGAGCGCCGCCCAGCAAGCACGACCACCGAAATGTACTGTCTCACAGTCTGGAGGCCACGAGTCCAAGATCCCAGCGGGGGCAGGGCTGGTTCTTCCTGAGGCTGCGAGGGAGGACCTGCTCCCTGCGGCTCCGCTGGCTTCGGGCGGTCAGCTGTCTCTGGTTCCTTGATTTACAATTGCATCACCCCGATCCCCGCGTCATCCTCACGTGGTGCCCTGCCCACATGTGTGTCCAAGTCCCAGTTCCTCCTTTTTACAAGGACACCAATCACACTGGCTCAGGGGCCACCCTAAGTGACCTCATTTTAACGTGGCCACCTCGGCAAAGACCCGACCTCCGGATAAGGTCCCGTTGGAGGGGCAGGCAGGTAGGACTTCAACCTTTTTACTTATTTATATTTTGCATATAAAGCAACCCATAAAAATCACAGCTGTATGACATCGGGCAAGTTAACCTTCAGAGGTGAAATGGGGCCAATAATGGCACCCGCCTCATTTGGATAAAGAAGCCAGTGCCCTGACAATGGAGAGGAGCACCCTGTCCCCATCCGTGAGCCACACGGGCCCTGATGTGAAATAAGCTCCCGGGCTGGACTCTGCAGGCAGGCAGGCTCGGGCAGGCAGGCTCGGGCCCCCATGCCGCCTGCTGGCTATGACCACCACCAGGTGCTCGGTCTGAGGCCAGACTGAAGACGGGCGGCAACGCGGCAGTGCGTGTCAGGTCCTGAGCACACAGTGCTCTCCGTGAACGCCGCCCTCACGGGCAGGGCTGAGGTAGGGCCATGTCACCCTCACCCCGCTGATGTCGTGCAAATTCTTCAAGGGGGCTGCTCCCAGTCACTGCCGGTCACAGCACCAGGACAGGAGGCTCGATACCCGGAATCCGGTACCAGCTACAGCAAAAGGTTGTCTTTTTAAACGTTCATCTGCCACAACTCCTATCCAATGGCATCTGCGAACCTACCAGACGCCTCGCACTAACCTGTCCCCACCTGACATCCGGTCTCTGGTCCTCCCTCGGGGCCGCGCCTCAGGCCTCCTGAAATCCTGGGCGAAAACCTGGGAGTCGAACTTGACTCCTCTTTTTCTCACATCTCACACCTGATACATGAGCAAACCCTGTCACAGACTCGAAGTGCAAGGCTATGCCATGTATTCGGAGCCCATGCCCTGCCCCAAAGCACCGCCCTCTCAGCAGCAGCTCCTGAACCTGAACGCCCCTCACTGCCCGCCCGGCCCCTCCCGCTGCTACCCCAGGGGAGCAGCTCGAAAGGCTTCTAGCTGGGTGCAAGGGAAGCCGGGCCAGGCTTCTCTGCTCGGCTCACCCTGGGGCTCCCCGCAGACTGGGTGGCCGCTGTCAGGCCCTGGTTTTTAAGGGCCCACAGGACTGGGAGCCTCCCTGCCCCTTGCCTCTGTGGCCCTGTCTCCTGCGCTGTCCCCACTCTTCACCTGCTTCCTGACCTCACTGCCCTCTGACACACCAGACCCTCTGAACCCGGTCACATGGCAGCCTCTCAGCAATGCCTTCCTTGATGACCCCGTTCAGTATCGCATCATCCCCCCCAGCACTTGCTGTCCCCTCCCTTCTTTTTTGTTCCCACAATGCTCATCGAGCTAGGACCCCAGCTTCCTCTCGTCCCCGCCAGAATGTGGGCAGGGGCTTGGTGGTTTTGTTCTCTGCTGTTCCCTGATATGTGGAACGACACCAGCCTGTTGGAAGTGCTCCAACAGCTACTGGATGGATGGGTGGATGGATGCCAGAGCTTTAAACTCCTTATGGAAGGCTCACAACTGACTTGATAACCTGCATTTGAATTCCACTCCCAGGTCTATGCCCCAAAGAAGTGGGGGCAGGCGTTCAAACAAGAACTTGTACACAGATGTTCACAGAAGTACTAAACAGCCCAGAGGTGCAAACGCACAGGTCACCAGATGAATGGGTGAGCAACGAGGCCTGTCCTCACAATGGAAAATCACTCAGCCATTAAAAGGAATGAAGTCTCGATACATCTTACAACATCTCGATACATTCAGGTGGATGAACCCTGCAAACATGCTAAGTGAAAGCAGCTGGACACAAAAGGCCACCTATCGCATGATTCTGTTTACACGGAAATGTCTGCAGACACAGGAAGAGCGTCAGTGGCGGCCAGGGGCTGGGCAGGGGAGGGGCAGGAGGGGTTTCCGTTGGAGGGGTGAAGATGTTTGGGAACTAGGTAGTGGTATTCCACAACATGGTGAATGCACTAAAATCCGCTTGACGATACACTCCAAGTGGTTAAACGGTAAATTCTACGTTAGGTAAATGTTACCTCAACATAAAAATGATGAGCACATGCCCTCCCAAAATGAGTGTGCCATTGCTGGACTGCAGGAGAGCCAAGCACTAGGACAGCACAACATCCAGAAAACCTGAATTTGCCTAAATCCCACTCCAGCGCTTCTCGCTTCTCCCTTCCCCTGCAGCCCCACCTGCAGCCCCACCTGCGGGCATGACCGTGAGTGCGTCTCAGCCCGAGGATTCCTGAGGTAGATAGAGCTCTACAACCAGACTCCAGGCTCCTATTTGCTCCTTTCCGACTTCTGTCCATCCAGCCAGCACCCAAGCCGTGACCTCCACAGGTTACAAATACACTTTGCGAGACACCGCGCCGTTCCCGGCCACTGCCTACATGAAATAGCTGCGTCTCCGCGCTGTGCCTGACAGCCCCGGGCGTGTGCAGAGCCACGGTCAGCCCTCTGGCCTTCTTCCCTCCCTGCCCTATTCTGCAAAAAGGTAAATGCAGAAATTCTTTCTCTTTAGCAAGGTTTGTTACAGTGCCCCACGTTTATGACCTGGGACCAGAGAGCTGCAGAGTAGGGCTGGGCGTCCCTCCAACTCCCACACAGCACCGGGGCGCCACAGTCAGGTATCCTGGCCAAGAGTCCCGGCCAGACAGCCACAGAGCAGGCGCATCCTGCAGCCCAGGCATCTGCCTACGGTCACGGCGGCCACCTGAGTGCTTGGCCGTTACTGTGCCATCCCCCCCTGGGCAGGATGGAAAAATACAACGACCTCCAGAACACAAGGTCGAGCCTGCAGGTGACCAGCGTCGATCTTCCTAGACCTGACCCCTTTCCTCGTCCAAACACACGCTGTTTCTGGGCTGATTCCAATATTTATTTCATCCTTTATTCCTCCAGGAATTGCTAAGGAGTAGTAAAATGGTCAAAAAAAATGGACCGAAGAAGAAAAACACAGTAAGTCCTAGGCAGTACATAAAGAACCATTCATCTCTGAATAACTGATTAGACAGTCTTACTGTGTCGAAAGACTGCTCAGCTAGTCTCCTTATAGATCCACACTGATTCTGTGCACAGGGAAAAAAGCTGGGAGGAGGTGTGTAGACTGATAGGTTAACAGCAGGTAACTCTGGGTGACAGGAACGTGGGTGGTTTTTCTTACCTGTATTTTCTAATTATTATAATCACCGTGTGGTATAATAATAAGACAATGCCTTACAAAAACTAGGACGGGGCTGCGTCCCCGGCCCCCATGCCATCCGAACGCGCTCCCCCACATACCTTGTTGAGCTTGCCCAGGGAGGAGATCAGATCTGCCCATTCACTGGACGACTCAAAATTTCTTAAAGCCTTTTCGATCACCGAAGAGTAATTTTTGTATCTGTAGTCATTTAACAGTTCCTGTTCTTCCGGATCCATCTTACATTCTTACAGCAGAGAAAGTGCCTAAAAGTGAATCAAAGGTCAACCAATGAGGCAGCTATTCGGGGACATAAATCGTGCCCAGCCCAGAGCAGATGACGCCCGTCCGTCTGCAAACACCACCACGCACAAACTCCCTGGGCGGGCGATCCAATTCAAATATTTAGCAAGGCTTCCAGGCTGGGCACTATGGTACGTAAAAGATAAACAGATCTGGGCCTCCTGGGTTGAGAGGCAAGGGATGGAGCAGGCAGAAGCAAAAACTCGAGGGTTCCACCTCACCGACAAAATTAGTTCTAGGAGCGAACCTCACAAAGCCGTTAACTATACATTGCTGCCGATGGGTACCTATGAATGCAGAGGGCCCCTCCCACTGCGGGGCATTCATAAAACCGAAGGAAAGGGCCTGTTTGGCAGTCCGACCCTCTACAACTACACTAGAATAAAGGACAGGAAATACTCTAGCAGAAAACCTGGTGGGGAAACAGTTAGAAAACACAAGGATATAAGAGTGTGGTGTATGGCAGCCTGTTCGGTTACTAAACTCCAACCTCCCACCGCGCCCTGTGCACCAGGTGCTGCGGTGACGGCTTTGGGCCAGAGTGTAGGGTCTGGGTGCAAGCTGGTCACGCCAGGACCTGAGGAACCATCGTTTTATTCTTCTTGCCTTTGTACATTCTTCTGACAGATTCTTTTATCTTTTCCTGTGGCTGGATGCATTCATTATACATGAACCACTGGCAGCTATTACAAAGCCCAAGATGTAGACGGTCTAATCCCAACTCCAAAGGCAGCCACTTCCCCTCATTTTTATCCCCATGAGACAAAAGGGGACACAGGTCAGGCAATGCTGCACTAGCCGGACTGTGAAAACATCCATCATTTAGACCCTGTGATGTACACAATACATGGGCACGCTTATGTCGAGTTCTGTTTTTGTCCCTTCGTTCTAAAAATCGGTGATAGTAGTTAAGGCTGATTGTGAAGTGTTCTGTACTTATGACTCTGGAGACTCGTAAGTACCAGAGGACACCCTCCCTGCAGTCTCCAGCATGCAGTCCACCCCCAGAGGGTGAGCAGGTTTGTGCATGTATTTGTTTGGCAGGCTTACACGTCCAGAATCCTGTAAGACTTTAGGATACCTTCGATACACACTTTTTGAAAAAAAAAATCCTATAAAAGATCTGAAAGTCAGCCAATTGGTCTATTCCAACAATTAAACTCTGAAAAATACTCCACAAGGTGTAGAAATGTCAGCATTCCAGACAACAAGCCCTGGGTCCTCATTTTCTCTCTTTATGCCCAGGGATCTCCCCATTCCTATAACTTACAAACACCACCCTCATGCTAATGACCCGTGGATTTGCAACCTGCCCAACTTCCCCCTCTGATGGCCAGATTCCTGCAAATGTCTACTTGACCCCTCTGCCTAGATGGGGTACAATTGTCCCAAACGTAGTGCACCCCGAACTAGACTCTCGAAGTACCTCAACAAAAGGTGGTTGAGCCACACTCCTTTCCTGGCCACAGTGAAGGAGCGTATCTCCTGGTCTGCAAAGAGAAGGAACCAAGGACTGGTTCCAGCTGCAGGACAGACAAACCTGGAAAACACACACTTGGTGGAAGAAGCCAGTCCCAAAGGCCACGTTGAACTCTGTTTGTATTAAGTGCCCAGAACAGCTGAGTCTACAGCGATGGCAAGGAGAGGAGTGATTGCCGAGGGCGGGGAGTGGGAACAAGGAGTAACCACAAATAGAAACCAGGGATCTTTTTAGGGAGATGGAAATGCGCTAAAACTGGCTTATGGCAATGGTTGCACAACTCCGCAAACTCACTAAAAATCACCGACTCGCGTACTCAAATGAATGTTATGGTCTGTAAATTACACTTCAATTAGGCTATTAAAAAAAAAACACAAAGAACCCTTACTCTTGATTCCATCTGATCAACACGCTCCTTCTCCAGGATTCCTTCCCTCAGAAAGTGGCTCTGTCACCCACATCATTCTGGACTCTCCCTTCTCTCCACCGGTCACACTCAACCCAAGTCTGGTTGGCTCTTCTCCCAAAACACCTACAGCCTCACTTGTGCTGTGTGACCACCGCCACACTGTGCACGGCATCTTTCTCCTGCGAGCCTGCACAGGCCCCCCCAATTCTATTGCATCTCCTTCACTCTGCCCCTCCCCACTGCACTTGGCACAGCGCTCCAAGAAGCCTCTTCTTGTGCATTAAAATACATACCCTGGCCAGGTAGCTCAGTTGGTTAGAGCATCATCTGATATACCAAGGTTGGTGGTTCAATCTCCCGTCAGGGCACATACAAGTATCGACCGACCAATGAATGCATCAGTAAGTGGAACAACAAATCAGTATTTTTCTCTCTCCCCTGTTTCTCTCTTTAAAGTCAGTAAATTAAAAAAACAAAAAAATCCCCACCATGTTTAAAGTCCTCATTAAGCTTACAATGAATCCTAACCCCTCCCCGATTCACCCCATGGCCTACAAGGGTCCACCCACCTCTTGGAGGCACTCTGCTTCTCCTAAGACTGACTCGGCTGCCACTGAGCCTTTGCACACGCAGGGCATCTCCGCAAAAACGCAGCATGCTGTGCCTGCCCACCCACACCGTTCCCTATTCACTCTTGGGAAGGCCTGCCCCTTTTTCTGAAATAGCCTTCATACTTTGGTAAACAGAGGTGGTCATTTATTTTGCCAAGTAAGAAGTCAGTACATCCAAATATGTAGTCCATAGCTTTTTTTTTTTTTCCAGGAAATTTTCAGGTGTGAAATCCCAGCATCTCGGAACCACCGCAATCTCCAAGCATAGTCTCTCTGTTCCCTGTATTAAGTATCTAAAAACGGGAAAAGAAACACGAAGGAGACTGGGTTCCCCTCTCAGTTCATAGTCCAATGAAAGGGGAAATACCTAAATACGTAATTTCAGTTTAATGTGGCACACACAGGGACAGAGGGGGAGCTGAAGTGACAGAGTGACGCTGGTAAGAGGCAGGGCCAGACGAAGCCCAACCAGCAGCTGAGGGTCCATGGAGCCCACAGGTGTGGGTGGCTACTTGGCAGGAAAGAGCCGGATCACCAGTAATGTGTATGTTTAGGAGGAGGGTGGCAAAGGGGCATCACTGCTCATGGCAAGGAGGGTGTCAGCTAGGTGAGAGCAGGTAACTGGAGCAGTCGATGTTATGCTTGGCTAGGTGAAGGAAGTACTGTTCAGTGTCACTAACAGCACAGTTGAGAAGTTTGAAAATGGTCACTCAAGCAAGCTCCTTTATTTCAACATATGGGCGGTCGCTACCATGCTGTCAAGGAAGTTTCCTGGCGGACTTGTGAAATCCATCATTTACGCGTGCATTTAACTCATGCAGCACACGAGTCCTGTGAGAAGGGTCTCACTGGCCTCCAGGTGAGGAAGCTGGGAATCAGGCCCTGGAGAATGCCGCCCAGGTCACACGGCAGCACCCAGCAGACACAGGATGGTGGCCCAGGCCGGAGCACACCGCCACATGGCCTGCGCCACATCACGCTGCAGGTAAAACAAACAGCTCAGCTCTTTTGACATTGATTTTGCAATCGACCCTGAATACCTTTTCTGTGCAAGACTCAGTAGCTCAGAAAGACTGATGGAGTTCTACCGCCTACGAACAGTTCAATACACAGAAGAGTCCTTCCTTAAACAAGTGTCATCTGACCAGGTATATCTGTCTGGAAATCTAAAATGTCAGCAGAAAATCTCTCACCTTACCCATTCTTAATTTCTTATAAAAACAAGTTCAAGGGGAAAATCAACAGCCAGATCCAAAGGAAATTCATTATAAAAATGCTTATATGAAGGAACATTTCTGGGTGAGATAAAAAGGAAAACTGAAAAATGACAGCCACCTTCCAGCAAGCACAAACCCATATCAACAGATAATGACTCCTGACCGAACATTCATCTGCAATTGGTTAATTGGTTTAGCCAACTCTGGGGCACATTATTTTGAATTTGGTCTTTCACAGTGGTAATTCAATTGTGGTAAATATAAAGACAGTAATGGGAGCAGGCTGGGGGCTGATGGGGGGCCTCCGTTTCCTTACCCCCCAAAAAAATCCTACAAAGGTTTTCCTAAATGTAGGGCAGATGTCTCAGGCTAGGGAAACACCTGCTAAAGGGCCACCCACGCCAGCCACAGCAGGCAATCTTGCAAGACGCAGGGGACAGGCAGGGAGAGCGCGCACTGCAGTTCAGATCCCTTCTTCTGGGGACTGCCTGGGAGACTTTGGGGTCTTCCCTTAACAAGAAAGCCCTCGTTTTATAAAGGTCTCGGTTCCTAGCCCTCCTCTCCAACTAGGACCGCACAGCAAACAAAGACTCAGCTTCTCGCCTAAGAAGGCAGAGGTGAGGGACTGGAGGGCTATGACCCACCTGACCTCCACCTGCCAAACCAGAGGCCGCTCCAGACGAACAAGGGCGTGGCCGCACTTCCCGCACCTCCCGGAGCCGGGGGAAACAAGCAGGGGACCCTGCCCAGACTCCAGGGCTGCCCCTCGAAGGTCCCGGACCGGAGTCCACTCCCAGGCGCGGCCTCACCAGAGCCACCCCGCACTGCAGCAGTGCGGACCAGGGTCGCGCTCCGAGAACCACCTTCACTCCGGGACCGCCTCCACGGTGCCGCCTGAACCCTGCGCAGCCCAGAGAGGACGCCCGCGCCGCCTCGCCTCTCGCGGGCCCGCGGGAGACGCCCGGGCTCCCTGGCTCCACCGGAGGCCGAGGACATGGGTCCGACTTACCTACAGCTGCGGTGGCCTTTCTCGGAGGCCGCGCCCACGGGCGGCGCAGAGGAGCCGGCCTGTTGGGCAGGAAGAGCCAGTGGCTACAGCGGCTTAGCCGGGAGCCGGGACCGCGGAGGAAGCGCCGCGCCCGAGCCCGTGGGCCACAGCTCCGAGGGGAGGGGCGGGACTGGGATGTGGAGCCTCGGGGTGAGGGGGTGGAGCCGGGGTGGGCCCTCTGTGCTTGGGGCGGGGCTAAGACGGGCTCTAAGAGGGCGGGGCCAGGGGGCGTGCCCTTGCTGTGCAGGGATTGGGCAAAAGAAAGACTTCGGTTTGTTCGGCAGAGCCGCAGGCCTATCTTGGACGCTTGGGGAGGGGTCGGGAGGCCGGCCCCTGACCCAGGGGCGGGTCAGGAGGCGGTACCTCGGCTTGCGCCGGGCGGCGGGGGGTGGGGGGCCGGCAGGCGGGTTCTCAGGGTGAGTTGGCGGGTCTTTCGAGCCGACCGCGGGGCTCGCTCCTACAGCTTCCCGGCGGACTGGGGGCGTCGCAATCAACCAGGACTGTCCCCACTCGCACAGGTGGGCGGGGTGGCTCCGCCTCACACCTGGAACTCTCCGGACACACCCAAAGAATGCAAATCTCAGTGGATCGGCCTGCCAGAGGAGGGGCTTTGGAGTTACAGACTGGAGAACCGTGGGACTCAAGAACCATGGGGCCTAGGGCACCAGGCTCACCCTGTCCTTTCTATCACCCAAACGCTCGGAGAGGAGGCAGACCGCAGAGGCTTGGGGGCTCTGGTTAAGGTGCCTCGTCCCTACAGGCCACAGCTTTCCGACCCTTGGCATCACAGGAGGTGAAGGAATTAATTCCTGAAATGCTCTTGGTTAGGTGCACTCTGGCTCAGAGAGGGCCCCTCTGTAAACCCTTCCTGTCGTTTTCACAAGCCTTTGGAGCTAGCCAGTTCGGAACCACCCTACCTGGCCTGACAGCTGCAGGGCGAGAGGCACCTTAAAGGATGGGCGTCAGGCGGAGTTCACCTGAGCTCCCCCGGTTGCACCAGCTGGGGCTCCCAGCCAACCAAAGCAGTGCCACCTGTTGACTGAGGTTGTAATTTCTATGGAGGCCTCCAGTCCTTTAACCCCTTGAGTTCCATTAGGAATTTTCAGTTCTAGTCTGGGACTCCAGATGGCAAGGGAGTCATGAAAGAATTTAGGGGATGGGGTGGGAGTGGGAGGACCACGAACATTATACATCGCACAGAACATTTCAATTCCCAAGGGGATCTAGCACCTCACCCAGATCACCTGGAATATTTTAACAGTTCGGGATGCGGGGTCTCTGGCCTAACTGTCTCCATCTCTATTTGGCATAAACCAAGTGCCCCAGATGTAAGTCCTTTAACGGTCAATTTTGGAAATGGTCTTAAAGGAGAAGCAGAGAAAAACTGAAGGCTTGAGCATTTGTCAAGAAAAAAACATTTCATGCAACCTGCTCCCCCAATGAAGATCTGATAAACTTTGTCTTACAAAAACAGGGTTGGCAAATGATGAGATTTTGCAGATCCTAGACACACTCCACACTGCACTGAACTAATAAGAGATTAAAGAACTGCTTATACTCACCAATGAAAGAGAACCAGTCTGTGTCGAGACCACCAGGTACCACTTTTTCCTAATACACTGTACATGTCCTAATACATGTATAATATAAATATAATATACATGCCTTGTATTTATGTCACTATCTCCAAAGAACTCCAAGTGTGTGGGAAGTTCATTTAAATTACCGAATTTTTCAAACTGTAAGACACACCGGACCATAAGATGCACCTAGGTTTTAGAGGAGGGAAATAGGAAAAAAAAATTTTGAAGCAAAAAATGTGGTAAAATATTTAATAACATAAATAACATAGGCCACTGCCCCCCTGCCCCCAGTGAGCCAGGTAAGTTACATTCAGACTATAATATACACACCCCTCTTCCTCCCAAATTTGGGCGTGGGGTGTAGAAGAAAAGTTCCTCTTATAGTCCAAAAAATACAGTAGTTTTGATAAATTCATGTAGTAGTTACACTCGGATTTTCAGTTGTGTGGGAGGTCTGTACGCAGGCAGATATGGGTGACCTTTTAAGCCTGTCTCTCCTATAAACTTGGCTCTAACCCACCCATCTAGGTAGAAGTCCTGCATCGTTCTGCATTTGACGCCGTGCCCACTTGTGGTTGACTCACAGGGACAACTAAACCTTTGTTCGGCGCAGTGTTATCATCGGCCTCATTGTTTCCACCCGACATTGCAGCTCAGAGGCGTGGTCTGCCACAATCCTTGCCACTGGTTTGGTAGGCAAGGGAGAAGGCCAGGTCTCAGGCTGATACTGTGGGTGGGCTCACCACACATGGGTCAACCTAGAAAAGTATCACAGAGAAGCTGATGTGGGCGGGGTTGCTGGCTCCTAAAAAACACATCTTATGGGATAACCATTTAAAATATACCACTTTTAAACCATATTTTAATCATCCACTTTATGGAAAAATTCACACGGAGGCTAATTGGGGGATCTAATGACCACATGGCTTGCAAATTGCTTACATTCAATGTTATCGTCTTCCTTCATTTGTACACCAGGGCAGTTGCCCGTCGTCTCCAGACTCACGATGGTGCACTGGATGTGACCAGTGCTCGGTGCCAAGAAAAGCCAGCGGGCCCGGCGCTAAGGCAGACCCAGAGACAACACGGCTCACAGCTCTCAGCTCCATGACCCTGGCACATTCCCCAACCTCACCAAGCCTTCACTTCCTTGTCTGAAAAATGACAGTAAGACCCGCCTTACATAGAACAACATCCAGAAAGCCTCGGTATGCCGTGGGCTCTCAATTCACGATTCTTTTCCTAGCCTAACTTATTTTTCACTATCGCATACCATGAAACACTTTCCACGTACCTCCGTTAGACACCTTTGGTTGCAAGACCAAGAACCCAGGTCAAACCAGCTTAAAAAGGGAAATGTCTCTGAAGGCTACAGAGCATCGTGGATCATGTCTTAGAGCCAGGGGTCTCGGGAACGGTCTGAGGCCAGGGAAGAGGTGCCACTGTGGGGAGGGGCCATCTCCCTTTGGGCCACTCTGGAACTGCTGCTTCTGAGAGTCCGTGGCCTCCTCCTCCAGCAACACCTGTCTCCCTCTGCTCCTAGGACCATGTGGGTGGGGCGGGTCACTCCCAGCCACAGCTCTGAGCTTCTTCTGGTCCATGTCAGGGGGCCCTGGGGCTGGTGCAGTCAGCTGAGGCTCGCAGGGCAAAGTCAGCTTGCGGCTGCTGCCCCTGTAAACTTGGGGAAGAAGCGTAGGGGACAGGAGGTCATTCTTGGGAGGAGGGTGGGTGCTGGGCAGACCGTCCAATAAGGGCCTCTGTGACTTTTGCACAAAAATGAGAAATGCCATTCTGGTGAGCAGTTTATAATAGAGAGTTTTCTGAGTGGGCTACAGGCTGACCCCCAAATGTGAAGGTGAAATTTGGCTGGAGACAAAAAAAAATGTGTAGAAAGAAAGGGACTGGTCTGTTTGCTTCCTTATGCACTTCCTGTCTGTGATTGCATGAGGTCGGCCTGAGGGCACTGCAGGGTCACTAACCAGGTCACGCCGAACATCAGACTCTGGAGATCCGGCTGCATGGGAAGACCAGCATGGAAAAGGGATTCAGGAAATGGATCAAAACCCATTAGAATGTTTCCAGAGCCAGACAAGAAGTCATTAAAATGTCTTAGGAGCTGTGGTCCGAGAGGAAGGCAAGAGCACGCTGGATTTGGTGAGGCACGTGAGTGATGACGGTAAGACGTGAAATGGGACAAATGCGAGCTGGGTGGGACTCGGGCTCCACCCTGCCCAAGGTGATGAAAAAGCGAAGTGAGGGCTGAGAGAGCTGGCCGGCACTTTGCCGTGCTGCCGCTGTAAGCTGGAGAGTCGGGAAAAAGAAGTACCTCCAACCCTGTGGCTGACCAGAAATAACAGGGTCACCTGTGTAGCCCTGACCCTCGAATAAATGAAAGCTTAAGCATTTTCATCCTTCACTGATTCTCAGGTGGAAAACAGGGTCATCCCTTTCTTCTGCAGTGCGGTTGTCAGGTGCCGTAACCTTTGTGGTCACCACCAAGTGACAGGTTGCTGTTTCCCCCTGTGAACAGCGCACCCTGAACTGGGCGAACGTGGGCTTTCTCCCCTCCCTGCGGCGTCTGACGTGTACCTATTGTGTTTGTGCTGGTCATCCCCACTTCGGTGTCGACTGCTTTGCAGACTTTCTTCACAAGTTTATTTCTTCTCGTTAGCAACATCTTTTGGTCTCCACCTTTTCTACAGGGTATACACAGAACCCATGAGGCTGGTTGCAAAATTCATCTGACTTGAAAGCAGTGAACGTGGAGTTGCCTGTGGTCAGGGAGACCAACGAAGGGGCCCCGGGAGGCCTCTGCAGAATCGCCCTGGGCTGCAGTGCACAGGGGAGTGGAGCGGGTTAAGGAGGGGACGTCTGTATCCGTGGGAGCAAAGAGCTGGTCTGGACAAAGATGCCCACGCAGGAACAAGATCAAAGAAGTGGCGGGGCCGCCTTGCAAACAACTTGGGGAGAACACAGAATGCAAAACCTAAAAGAAAACCCATTATGGAAGAAATGACATCCCAGCAAAAAATATATATATATATTCCTCCCGAGTCCTGGAAGCCACATATACCAGTGCAATCCATAAGTACAAGAATGAATTAAAACACACTCACATATAACAAACAGAATGACAGACAGCAGGGGTGCAGAGCTAAGGCACAGAGTCACCGCCTGAGAGACTCCAGGCCTGCGACCTCTCGCTCTCCTTGGACCAGGGGCTCAGCATGGGTGGTTCTCAGCAGCAGCAGCAGCAGCCCCTGGGAACCTGGGAGGAATGGCCATTCTCGGGCTCCAGCTCTGGGCCGTGGTGTAACACGCCCCGAGGTGAATCTGCTGCCCTTGACCATGCGGCCGCCACAGGACTGGCTCCTCCTCTCAGGCTCGAGTCTGGACACAGCAAATCAGCCAGACTGAGTCCCGAGCTGGACCCCCCTGCCTGGGCAGCCCTAACGGACACTCCTGAAGGACAGAAAACAGCAGACCATGAGCCCAGAATCTGTTCACTTGTTCCATTTATTGAACATTAAGCACCGAAGAAGGCCTTCACCAGTGCTGGACGACTTTGTCACGCACTAGCTGGCCGTGAGGCTCAGTGGCGTCTGGGGGCAGGAGGGCCAAGTAGACAGGGGTCTCAGCCCCCTCCTCCACAGTCCTGGAGCCATAATCCCTGGCCATGTCTGTCTTCACCCAGCCGGGACAGCAGGCATTCAGCAGAATCCTGTCGGCCTTTCTCTTCTCGTCCAGGCGCCGGGCCAGGATTCTTGATAAGACCGTGACCCCCAACTTGGACACCCCGTAAGCCGAGCTGGGCCAGCCCTCCCTCTCGTGCACCTCGTTCCGAGCATCCTCCACAAACTTCTTCATGAGGTCCACCAGGTCCTCCTCTGTGAGTGTCTGACAGCGAAACTTCTCCTGCAGGTCTTCGCTGCAGTTCTCCAGAGCTTGGGACCCCTGCAGGCTGCTGACGTTCACCACTCGGCCTGCAATGGAGTAACACAAAATGTGAGAGCACGTCACACAATCCTTGGATGACTGTGCCAACAACGGACCGTGACTGCGTGATGCTGAGGGCTCAACTGCTGATTAAAAATCATGGCTCTAGAAGGCACTAGTGGGGTTTTCATGGTTTTTTTTTTGGTCCTGTTCTCTTAAAGGGAAGAAGTGCTCCCATCAGGCATCGGGGCTAAAGAGCAGTGATGCCCCATTCAGTGAGGAGGTCTGCAGGAGAATCACCACCCCGCCCTCCTCCCACACACTCCAGGGGCTGTTGAACCTGCTTTCCTAGGGATAGCACCTTCACCCTGAACTTTAAAACTCTCCATCGGTTTGCACAATTTCCTAGGGTCGGGCTGTGCCTTGGGGATGACCCTTGTCCATCCTTAATAATGGATACTTTCACATATGGAGTGGCATTGACTCCCGCCCTGGTTTTGATTTTCCTTACATTTTAAGTGGTTGTTAATACATAATTAAATTTAATTAATGAGTTAATGTTCATAATAACAATAATTCACAGCTACTAAAGACACAGTTCTGTTTGTAAACACAAATATGCAGGCCCAAATTATAAAACAATTTGAAGTGTTGGTGGAAATCCAAAAATCAGTAAATGTGTGAATTTACACATTTCATCCAACAGAAAAACACCAGTTTGGGAGGATGCTATTCTTAGAATTTTTCTGAGTCCATTCCCATTGCACCCCATAGCATAACTGGATTTTACTTCCTTTTCTGAGAGGCATTCCCCACCAGCACACAGCCCCCCCCATGTGCGAGTGAGGGCTCCCTGGCCCCCCGGGTACCTAAGACTCTCAGTGTTTTCTCTCTGCCCTTCCTTCATTACTTCTCTCCCTCTCTCTCTGATCACAGATATGTCCTTCCCAAATTTAACTTCTACTGAAACCTACAGAGAAGTTGCAAGAATAGGTCAATAATATGCCTGCATACCCTTCATCTAAGTTACCAATAGTTAACATTGTGCCGCACTTAAGACATTTATCATGGCACGAAGCTATTATCTAAAGCAGGGATTTTCAACCCGTGTGCTGCAAGAATTTTTAAAACAGTCAATACCTATTTAGTCAGGGGCACTGACCTCTTTTCCCTTAGTTGTCAAATAAAAAATGACAACAGCCAACACAACAATAGCCATCCGGTGTGAGTGCCCTGTCTTGAACCTTAACTACATAGGCCATATAACAAGAGTTGCATCTTATTGGTCATGTTGTATAGTAAGGTTGTATCTGATTGGCTAATTTATGGTACCAGAAATCCTTATACACAAGTATAGACACCTGAGTTTTTCAAGTCATTTTTTCAAGTGCACTGGCTGGTGTGGCTCAGCTTGTTGGGCGTCATCCTGCAAACTGAAGAGCCACAATTCCTGGTCACAGCACATGCCTGGGTTTCGGGTTTGGTCCCCAGTCAGGGTGTGTGCAGAAGAAGGCAACTGATTGATGTTTCTCACATTAATATTTCTCTCCCTCTCTTTCTCCCTTCCTTCCCTCTCTCTGGAATCAATAAAAAAGAAAAAAATAATTAAAGTCACTTTGAAACAAAAAAGGTAGGTAATTACTATTTTTTGGTAAAGCAATAAACATTATACCCACTTTTTGTCAGATTGGCAAAAACATATTTCTGGCATGCCGCAGAATTTCAGTAATGAGCTGGTATGTGCCGGGAGGTGAAAGGGTCGAAACCGCTGCTCTGAGGGTGATCTGAGTCACGCAGCCCCAGCTGTCTCAGGCATCTTCCTTTTTAGGTCCGTGATTGCTTCCATCCAGGTTCCAGTATGAGGTCATGGCTGGCATGTGGTTGTCACCCCTCTTCAGTCTACTTTACTCTAGGGAACTTGACCTTTTTGAAGAGTCTGGTCTAGGCCATTATTTCACAGTATTTCCCCCAGTTTGGATTGGCCCGATGTTTTCGTGGTTAGGCCTGGAGCACTACATCAGAGATGCTGTGTTCCTCACTACTTTCTAAACAGTTTTGGTCTCAGCCACTTGGCTGCTACTGGGAATTAAATTTAAAAGGGAAAGAAAGAAAAGAAAAACAAATTGCTGGAACTACTCTACGTCTCTGCTGGAAATAAACCTAAGAGGAAGAAGCGTCCTCTTTGCTCTGAGGGCACACCTCTGGGAGAGGCCAAGGTGTGACTGTCCCAACAGTCAGATGAGTCCCAATCAGCCTTGAGAAGGGCCGCACCCACATTGCCTGCACGCCCCCTGCTGAGGGCCAGGTAGGTGGTAGCACAGGCCCAGAAACACCTGCCTCTTTTTGGAACGAGTGGGCAAGCAGCTCCCCCTAGTGGCTTGGTACTTGCTTAACCTATTCACTCAGAATCTCGAAATAACAAGCAAGCCAAATAACTTTCGTTACAGTGGTATTATAAACCTAAACAAAAAGGGGTTTTTAAACCAGGGAGAAAGCAATTCTCTAAAAATCAAGAAGCAAGAATACTCCGCATTTTGCCCTCCCAGTAAACCTGAGGTTTACTGAAAAGTGACAAGTTTTCCCAATGTGTTGTAAAGCAGAGATTCTACGCTGGGAAATGCTGGTCAGAGGCATTCAAGACAGTGATTCACCTGTTCTGGGCTGATCCCGGGGCCCCACCCTCCTCAGCGCCTTCTTTGTTCTTCAAATCGGCGTGGTCTGCAATCATTCGGCGCCACAACACTTACTCCCCTGGAATTAATTACCCTGATTTGATTGAGGGGTGCGGTCAGGAAAATTGGATACTGTTGCCAGCTCTATTATTACCACCTGGCTGTGCTCACTTCTATGGACCTCAATGTCCTTCTCTGAAAGTGAAGATGTAGGATCGTAATTTCTCCAGTAGCTTGCAAGCTTTGGAGATAATCCTATGATTCAAAAATCCGGAGGGAGAAGACTTCCTGGTACTTGGCTAAGAGACGCCCCTACAATGAAGTCTGGCACAGTGGTGAGAAAGCTCTCTGTCCTGATCAGGAAAGAGACCCAGGCGGAGTAAGCGAAGAAAACACAGTGGCAAACATTATACTCAACATTCTCTTTTGTGTAGGAAATAAAAAAGCAAAAATATGCATTTAGGTTTGCTTAGGTTTGGATTTAAAGCCCTATTCCCTAGGCCCTGGGCTCGCACCAGCTCTGGGCACCTGGGCCCAAGGCGTCTGTCTGCCGGCACCTGCACTCTACTCGGGGTTTCCCGTGACCCCACCCTCCTGAGAAACCAATAAAGGGAATTTCCTGGGGAGGCTGGAGATGGGGACCTGGGCAAACTGGGGGGAGGGTGGTGGTACAGATACAACTCTCACCAGGCAACTTGTTCGATTTTAAGACTTTTGCACTACAGATCATCTTTATTCAAAACGTTAAATTAAAAAATGATTTTATTTATTCATTTCTGAAGGGAGGGAAAAGGAGAGAGAGAAACATCGATATGTGGCTGCCTCTCATGTGCCCCCAACCGGGCACCTGGCCCACAACCCAGGCATGTGTCCTGACTGGAAACTGAACTGGTGACCCTTCAACTCACAGGCCGGCACTCAATCCACTGAGTCACGCCAGCCAGGGCTCAACACGTTAACATTTAAAAAGCACATTTGTAATAAGAACCGGAGAGTTGCTTTTCCTTAGAATCGCAGTTGGCTTTTTGGAAAGGAAAATCCTCAGGGAAGCAGACCGCCTCCCCCACCCACTCATCAAGCCCCGCTGTGATAGAAACCTATGACTTTGTTAGTGACAGTTCCCCCGCTGGCTCCGTGCTCCAAGGGCGTGATGGTCTGGGCCCACGATATGCCCAGCACTCAGAGTAGCAACTGGGTCGTGGTAGGCACACAACAAATATTTGTGGACAACGTAATTAAAGCTAGCTATCGAATACTTTGGAATTGGGCAAGATATTCTTGAATTAAAAATTTTTCCTTTTTATTCAGCTAGCAATAAGCACACTTTGCATAAACCTCATTGGCTACAATACTTGGCAAAGCTTAGAGAAAACTATCTTGGGGGTGTTCTGAATCAGCCGGACAAAGTTTGGTAGGAGAAGAAAGAAATACAGGGAAAGGCATATCAATGCTAGAGCAGATACGACCCCCCAGGCCTCCAGGTGACATGGGCGTGGTCCTGTCACCTTGGGGAGCTGGAGGAGGGCTCCGGGAGGTTGCAAAAAGGCAAGACTTCTGAGACTTGCAACACTGTATCATTCTGGGGCTGAGTTCGTGGTATGGGAGACCCGAGAGCACAGCCATGTGTTATACACACCTTTTAAAGCTAAAGCTAAGGGGTGTGGGTGAGGAGTCAGAAACACTACAAAAGACCGTTTACTGTTTCCCCCGCAGAGAAATAGCGCCCCCGGGTGATTCCTTGGGGAATCACAGACGCAGCTCAACGGTCCACACACCGGACTCACCGTGCGGCTTTACTATCGGCAGTAATTCGGTGCAAACATTTCTCGTAGCAAAAAAGTTTGTCTTCAGCGTTATCTCAGCTTGAATGTCAAAGGGTGTTGGATCGTCAACTTTGAGAAACAGCAAACAGAAAAAAAAAAATCAGGCATTTCCCCCTGGAACTCTTATGACAAAGTGGATCTTATCTGTCATTAAAGGGGAAAAAAAGCTAACTTTACATTTTTTAAACTGGTAGGTAGGTCGGTGGTTCTCCGACTTCAACCACACCTCTGAACCGCCTGCAGGGCTCGTTAAAGCAGCTTTGGGGGCCACGCCCCCGCAGTCTGGATTGGGTTCCCAGGCCATACTACGGCTACTGTTCTGCGTGTGAGCCGGGCTTTGAGGACAGCTTCTCAAACATGGACGGGCGGAGGGGGCACCTGGACTCTGTTAAAACGCAGCGTGTGATTCAGCAGGTGTGGGCCAAAACCTTAAGTTCTGAGATCGCAGCCAGCGCCCGGCGTTGCAGGTACCGCTGGGCGCCGCCCGCACCTGGAGGGGCAAGGCTCCCCGCGGACCTCCACCGCAGCACGGTGTTCCCCACACGCAGTGGGACATCCGGGTGTGTATCCACCAGTCCCTCAGCCCTGGGCTGCCCGGGGTGTCAGCCCTCCCCACTCCCACCCCGCTGCGCTCGCGGAGAGCCCGCAGACTGAGTTGCAGGGGTGCGCGCACAGCCACGGCGACTCCTCAAGGCCAAGGGCATGAAAACTCCTGCTGCCCAGTAGTTCCTTTTACTCGGCTCTGCCTCTGGGTTTCCCTTCTCCATTAGGTTCCGCGTGGGGCCGGCCTGTATTTTTTTTTTTTTTTAACCAGCAGCACTATGGTAGCTGGGTAACTTTCTTCACTGAGCAACAGAGTAAGTGATCGCCTTGATTTCCGTCCCTTCCCCGCCACCCCAAGTATCGAAGATGCTGCTTAAAGCCCCCCTTGTATGTTTGACAAAGAGAAGTTCCCGGGGGGAGCGAACGGGCGCGCTTCCTTCCTGCCAGAGCCTATCAAAGCTCTCCACTATGCAGAGTCCCGAGTCCAGAAACGTGCAAGGGAGCGCTAAGTGTGTCTAAGATTCATTTCCTGCCCTGGGCAGATGGCCCCGGGCATTTGTGAATGCGCGCTTTCAGGAAAGCCAAAGCCCAAAGCGAGCTTGGAGACCCTCCGTGGAGAAAACGGTTCTGGCATCAGACAGAAAGCTGATGAGCTAAGCAGGGCGTGGCCCCCTCCCAGGAGGCGGTTTACTTTTGTTGCAAACCACAGCAGCTGACAGTTCGGCGGGGCCCTTGCACAGGCCCGCACAGGCCGGCGGGAGGGCGGGGCGCGTTGTGCCCCGTACCCAGGTCCCTTTGGCGCTGACTGAACCTCTCCAGCAACTCTGGGAAGAGAAAACCCGCCACAGGAGGCGAGGGCGGAGGGCATCCCCAGGGGCATCCGCTGCCCTTCTTGGTCACTCAAGTGGATGGGTGGGGGCGCCTGCATCTCACCGCCCCGCACCCTTGGGCACCCAGGGACCTCCCACTCCCACACCTACACTTGAAGGCGATGCCCGCGTTGTTGATCAGCACGTTGAGCCCCCCGTATTCCTTGCGCAGGAAGTCCCGCAGGGCACGGATGCTCTGCGGGTCGTCGATGTCCAGCTGGTGGAAGCGCGGGCTCAGGCCCTCGGCCTGCAGCTGCTGCACGGCCTCCCGGCCCCGCGCCGCGTCCCGCGCGGTGAGCACCACGTCCCCCGAGAACTGCCGGCACAGGTCCCGAGCGATGGCGAAGCCGATGCCCTTGTTGGCCCCGGTGACCAGCGCCACGCGGCTGCAGGACGACATGGCTGCGTGGGGGGTGCGCGGGGCACGTGTGCAAAGAGTGGATCGAGCTGGAGGCCACGGAGGGCACTCTCTTCAGAGACCCAGTCACAGTCAGAGAGGCCGCGCAGAACTGAGCTCTGGGATTCTGTGCTGGACTTGAGCAACGAGGCCGCGGCCTCGGTCCCTCCCTCCAAGGAGGGGCCTTCTTTTCCCAAGCTTTCGTATTGCCGGATTCCTGGGCCCGCCCCCTCCTCGCTCAGAGCGCTCCTGGAGAATCCTCCGAGCCGAGCCGTCCGGCGTCTGTCCATGGAGCGGCTGTCGTTCTTCCAACACCAGAACGTGATGGGTTGATAGGGTCTAGGGATCCTGGTAGTTGGACTGAAAAAAACTATTTTAGGAGAAACACAGAGAAAAACAAGTACTTGAGTGTTTTTCTTGGGTATGCGCCCAATATCCCTTGTAAGATGAGAATGTCCACTTTTTCCTTAAAATGCCATGAAATTATTTAGACATGGTAACAGCTTCTGGGTACATGGGTGTCGTTTCTTACTTAGGAGCAACTCGACAGGGAGAGCAAAGCGGTCCTGTGAGTAGATTTACAGGTGGGCGACAGGTACCTCGCTCTGTGTGGTTCTCCGGGCGCCCCCAAGCGGAAGGGACTGGTTATGAAGCTCTTACCAGGTGTTAAGTCTTTCACTGGAATGTTTTTTTTTTCTGATCCTTTCATAACTCCTAGGGATGCCAAGTATCCGCATTTTAGGTTCGTCCGAGGTGATATGAATACTTTTTTTTTCTCCCAGTTAAATCTGTGTACCCACGAAGTTCGGCTGAAAAGGAAAATCTCAAAGGCCTGTGGAGGTGTGGATGGGCGATTAGAACTCCCCGCCCACCTTCCTTATTGTAACCTGAGTGTGGTTGATCCCGGGGTGTTTCCTGGTGACTGATGGGTTTACAGACAGCTTTGATCTCGTCATGACTCAGCTTTCCCCCCGAGGGCTGCTGGCTAAGCTGCTCGCTTGTCACTTGGATTCCACCTCCTCCATCAAGGCAAGAGGAGAGAGATCGGGGAGGTAGCACCTGCTCTCTGGCAGACCCCAACTGTGGCTCATCCAATACTTCCCCCCCTCCCTACGGATTATTTGGAATTCTATTTTAAAGCTACACGGCTATTCAGATTTTCTATTTCTTCTTGGCTGAGCATAATTCATGTTTTTCAAACAAGTAATATATTTCATGTAAGTTGTTGATGCTGTCGATATGAAGTTGCTCATTCCATGCCCTTACTAACCCTTTTCCTAGTGGTGGTGATGCTGTGCTTGCATTCCCAACGTTGCTAATTTGCGTCTTTCGTATTTTCTTTTTCTGACCTGTCTGGTTAGAGGTTCACCATTTTTTTGCTTTTTCTTAAGGCAGCATCAGCTTTTGGTTTCATTTATATTTTTCTCTCATGATGTTACATTTTTGTCCTAATCCTTATTTCCTTTCTTTTGCTCATGTTGGATTTTATTTACTTTTTCTAGTTTTTTATACCATGGAAGCTGAGGCCATTGATTTGAGATCTTTCTTCTTTTCTACTATAAGCATTAAGGGCTGTTATTTTTCTTTAAATACTAAGTTAGTGGCAAGCCATAAACTTGGAGATGTTTTGTTTCAATTTCAATCACTTTAAAATACTTTAATGTCTTCTTTGCTTATGGGTACTTAGAAGTATATTTTTTATTTTCCAACTGCTTTGGGATTTTCTACAATCTTGCTGTTATTGACTTCTAATAACTTAATTCCACTGTAGTCAGAGAACATATTAAGCCCGTGTCTTTTTTTTTGATAATTCATTTTTCTACAGACCACCCCTTCAAACCACCTAGGTTTGCATTTATGACAAGAATTTATCATCTGAATATTACAATCACAGTGGTCCTCTGCTTTAACAATTTCTGAAGTTCTTTTGTCCACTGGGTCGCTGCTATGTGAGCGAAACCTCGGTGACCCCTGGGCGTCAGAGCCTGCGCGGATCTGTACAACAGACAGAGAGATGGAGCACAGCAGGACCTGCCGGAGCAGACTCTGGAGTGGCCGTGGGCTGCTGCCTCAAAGTCAGAGTGACCTGTAGCACCGCTGGAATAAACTCTCAATTTTATTCAAGTTCCTGTTCCTTTTCAATTACTGTTCCTTTTTGGTTTGCCTCTCCAGCTGCTTCCTAATCAGACTTCACCTTTTTTAATTTTATTTTTTCTTTACCTCCCTCCCTTCATTCACATGCTCATCTGTGAAGACTTAAGTTTTTCCAGCTTTGGATGATAACTGCTTTTAGAAACTGCAGTTACAAGAGAATTGTTGCCCAAGATACAGAATTTTTGAAAAAAGATTTTAGGTATTTATTTTAGAGCAGCAGAAAGGGAGGGAGACAAAGAGGGAGAGAAGCATCGCTACGTGACAGAGACATTGATTGGTTGCCTGCCTCTCACAGGCCCCCAACCAGGGACCTGGCCTGCAACCCAGTTATATACTCTGGCCAGGAACTGAACCGGTGACCTTGCGGTCTGCAGGCCAGCACTCAATCCGCTGAGCCACACCAGCCAGGGCCAGGTTCTACTGCTAATTCTAGTTCTCTTGCGATTTCCACCACATCTGCAGTTACTTCCTCCACTGAATCTTGTGCCACCCCCCACTCCCGACAAAGTTATCCACGAGGGCTGGAATCAACTTCTTCCAAAGTCCTGTGAATGTTGATGTTTTGACCTCTTCCCATGAATCACAGATGTTCTCAATGGCATTTAGAGTGGCGAATCCTCTCTGGGAGGTTTTCAGTACCCTTTGCCCAGGACCATCAGAGAAATCACTATCTAGGGCAGCTCTATCTAGCCCTTATGAAATGTGTTTCTTAAATCATAAGGCTTGAACGCTGAAACCACTCCCTGGTCCATGGCCGGCAGGGCGGATGTTGTGTTGGCAGCCACAGCATTAACCTCGTTGTACGCCTCCATCAGAGCTCTCGGGTGGCCAGGTGCACTGTCAGTCAACAGTAATACGTTGAAAGAAAGAAATCATTTTAAAATTTTTTCTGGGCAGCAGGTCTCAGCATTGGACTTGATGTATTCAGGAAACAGTTTTGTAAATAGACACAAAATCATCCAGACTCTGTTCTTCCATTTACAGAGCACAGGCAGGGGAGATTTAGCATACATCTTCTTAAGGGCCCTGGAATTTTTGCAATGATGCATGAGCAGTGGCTTCAACTTAAAGCTGCAGCTGCCTTAGCCCCTAACAAGATGGTCGGCCTGTCCTTGGGAGCGTTGAAGGCATGCACTGACCTCTGCTCTTGAGCTAGGAAGGGGTCCTTCTTCCAATGTGAGGCACTTGCGTCTACACTGAAAATCTGTGCTTGAGTGAGGCCACCTTCATAATTGCCTGAGCTGGCTTTCTGGGCAACCTGCTGCAGCTTCGACACAAGTGCTTGCTGCTTCCCTGGGCACCTGAGTGTTACAGAGATGGCCTCCTTCCTTAAACCTCATGAACCAACTTCTGCTGGCTTCACATTTTCTTCTGAAGCTTCTGCACCTCTCTTGGAGGAATTCCTACAAGCCTGGCTAAGGGCTGCTCTTCGCAGCTGAAGGACTTTCCAGAGAATAGTGAGTGGGCAGAGAGGATGGAGAATGCTCAGAAAAAAAGAGACCAAGAAGGGAGGACCCTTAGGAGGGTTTGCAGGTCACCCTGAGACAGGTAAAGGTGCGCTGTAGAGCTGGAACGGAGGAGAGCTCTGGGGAGAAATGTAGCAGAAAAACGCTTCTGACCTGGTAGTAGTTCCCGACTACTTCTGGTTTTGCTTTTTCCAACTCAGATACAGTTTTCCTCAAATAAACTCTTAATTTTTTGATATGCCTTGGTTTATCTCTTAACACTACTAAATAGTTCTGCAAAAAACAGTTTATGCTAGATCAAATGTACATGACAGTTGATCAAGGAGAATCAAATGGGGACAAAAACGTGAAATGTGTGTAGTGGCTTTACAGGAGGGATTAGCCATTCTTCTCAATCTGTCCTTACCCACCAGCTCCTCCAAATGTTAGGTACTAGTACTTCTGGTACTAGTTCTGTATCTGTTATGTAAATTCTACGTTAAAATGCTCAGTGACCCTCGTGCTGGAGGACAGCCTTGGTGAAGGTTCAGGAGGTGGCCTGTGAAAAGGTCTGGCCCTTTGCCCAGGGCCTTTGCTGGGGGTAACCCTGAACCTCTCGTCCTGCGCTCCCTGATAAGACTGTCCTGGTTTACTTGGGGGCTCAGGGTCAGGCCACACAATGTGGGTTGACAACGTGATTACTGTGCGGCCACTTGGTATCCGCTGGGCCCTCTGGAGAACAATGGGCCACATCTGTGTGACCCACTCTCCACAGAAACACCTGCAATCCGGGCCCAGGCGAGCTTCCCTGGTAGGCACTACTCTGTGTATTGTCACGCACGTCGGCTGGAATAAACCCCTGCTGTCTGCACTTCCCTGGGATGGACAACTGAGAGCTGCATGCCTGGCCTTGCTGGACCCTGTCCAGTGAGAGTTGCCCCCCCACTGTTGATCTGAATCAGTCTGTATCTCCCAGAACACACTGTAAATTTGAGTATGCCAGCTTTCCTCAGTTCTGCGTCCTGGTAGTGACTGCTGGACCTGAGGGTGGTCTTGGGGACCTCCTGAACTTGTAAAATCCAAGTGATATTTATTTCGGATATGCACAGTTGGTTTAGCATCTAGAAACCAATGAATGTATCAGTAGCATAGAAAGAAAAGCCCATGTGATCAGATGCAGAAGATTTTAGGGACCTAATGAATTGGTAGTGAGGGCCCCACTAACCCAAGTGAGATCACTCAGAGAGTTGGGTGGGAGACTCGACATGGGACCCTCAGGGAACTCCGGCGTGTAAGGGGCGAGAGCAAGGACTGGCCTCTCTGAGGTGACTTCTGAACAAGGGCTGAAGGATAAGAAAGAGCTGGTTATAGCCCTGGCCAGATAGCTGAGCCGGTCATTGCATCATCCCCATAGGTTGCAGGTTTGATCCCCGGTCAGGGCACGTATAAGAATCAACCAATGAAAGCAAAAATAAAACAGCACATCTGTACTCTTCTGTCTCTGTCTGTTTGTCTCCCTCTCCCCTTCCCCTCTCTCTAAAATCAATGATAGAAACAGAGCCAGTTGTGCGAGACTAGAATGACAAAGAGCATGGGTGACCCCCAGACACGTGTGTGCTGGGTCCTGAGGCTGGATGGCCCCTGACCCCGCAGAGTCACGAGGAGACCATCCTGCTGAGCAGGGGCCTGGAGGCAGGATCAGAGGCAGGCAGGCCCAGATCATTCCAGAAACTAGAGGGTGAGGGCTCCTCATTGGACTCACCTTGGGGTTTCGAGATGGCAGGAGGTCGGTGCAGACATCTCGAGTATCAAGTTTGTTTCCGTCATCCCTCCTGCTTGAATGTGAAATGGTGTGTGATCATCATCTCACAGAGAAGGCAAGTTAATAAATAGTATTCGTGTGGTAAGATCCCAGAGAATTATATAACATTTCTTTTTGCAAGTAACATCTGGTTAAGTCAAAGTTATGTCTGGCTGTAGTTAACAGCATTGTGGCAATGTCAAAGTCATGGCTTGTTAATGTTCTACAGTGCTGTACGGTGGTACTGTTCGAGAGGCTAGGTGAAGCAGGGAAAATGTGTCCTATGCTTTGCAATTTGTTTTTTTCCAAGTAAGTTAAAAATTCAACAAACTGCTCTAAAGTACAATCAGAGAAAATGTGCAAAAACCTGGAGGGGGTCCCTAAAAGTCTGATCCCTGGAAACACAAAGACCCTTTGGTTGGGGGTCTTTGAACAGGGGGCCTGTTCTAGGTCCCATAGGAACTACTGTCCCAGCCCTATGGCCAGTCCCCCGGCCAGGCCCCTTCGTTAAGGCTGTCTCCTCTCCGAGCCAGAATGCACCTAACAGGAAAGGTGCCTGCCTCACTGACTAGCACACTGAACCCCCCCCCCCCCCCCCCCGCCCTGCACAGGAAGTTGTACGGGGCTTTGCTGCTCTGTAGGTTGTCTGTACAGCTGGCGGAAGCCTGGGCTCACGCCCTCAGCCTGCAGCTGCCGCACAGCCACCTGGTCCCCCGCCTCCTCCCACAACGTGAGCACCACGTCCCTCAAGAACTGCTGGCACAGGTCCTGCACGAAGGCAAAGCCTATGCCCTTGTCGGCTCTGCTCACCAGTGCCACACGAGCGTAGAGTGACAAGGCTGGGTGGGGCGTGGGGGAACTTGAACAGAGAGCAGACATCGCTGTGGGTCACAGGGGTCGGGTGGTGTGGTCTTGCTCTGTGGGGACCCGGATAATCTGAGAAGAGGCAGCACACAGCCAAGTTCTGGGATCCAAGGCTGCGATCTAGACACAAAGGCCCGCCTCTGTCCCTCCCTCCACGGAAGGGCTGAACGTGCCAGGTTTACCAATGCCACCACTTCCTGTCTGCCCCTTCCCACACCTGTGATGCATGTTCGTCCCAAGCGGAACACACAGCCCTCTTTGATCCCAGCTCTGAGCCCAGCAGTGGACGGGATGGAGAGGGGCGTGCCCCCAAAACACACTGGTTGGTGCTGATAATCGAGGGCCAGACACTGATGGCCGTGGAACCGAAGAAACTATTTCGGGAGAGCCCCAAAAGTGAAACCATGCAGGGCGAGTGTTTTGGGCTTGGCCCCATTATCCACTGCAGATTGGAAATGTTGCTTTTTCCCAGAATGGACAAGATATTAGACAGGGTAAGTGCTTCTGAGGACATACAATAGACCTGCTTCCTTTCTTATTAAAGAAATCGGTCCTGTGATTACTTTCAGTGTGGGCAGGGCTCCTCTCGCTGAGGATGCTCAGTGCGCCCCCAGTGGACTGGAGGACTTACGGCGCTTTTACTCTGTGCTAAGCCATGGAGGGTGTGTCCTGGTTACATAACCTCTGTTTGCTTCAAGACCCTGCGTTTGGGTGTGGTCTGTGGTCACGGTTATTAGATAGATACACAAAACCATGCCTTGCTCACTGGTTATAAACGGCCTGGGGCTACTTTCATGCTGCCAACAGCAGATCTGAGTAGTTCTAAGAGAGACTGTGGCCTGCACAGCTGAAAATATTTACTCTGGCTCTTTCTAGAAGGTCTGCTGCCCCTTCCTTGACCCGACGTTTGAGTCTGTTAGATTTCTGAGTGGCTCCGGCTGTAAGCCATGTGCAGAGTGGGTTGACAGCACCCTTCAATCCCCTGCGGGTTCTCACTCATCACTCTCATCCACCCCACTCTTTCTCCTCCTGCACCACAGAAAGAAAGTCACAAGACTCACAGGATTAGTAGCCAACTCTAACAATATTTATGGGTTTTGGACAGAAATTATTTGACAGCCCACAGGTTCTTGTGGTCAATTCAGGGCAGAAACCGTGATGGGGCCTGCGGAGGAGCTACAAGAGGGGCTCACCATTGCTGAACTGTCTTCTCTGAGACAAACTGTCCATGAGGTCCCTTAGCCTCTGGGGGCAAAAGGGCCAAATACACAGGGGTCTCTGCTCCTTCTTCTGGGCTTTTGGTGGCCTTGGGTCCAGCCAGGTCGGTTCTCACCCACCCCGGACAGCAGGCGTTCAGGAGGATCTTGTCCCCTCCCCTGTGCTCACTCAGCTTCCTGGCATGGATTCTGGACAGGACTGTGACGCCGATTTTCGAGACTCCATAGGCGGTGCTGGGCCAGCCCTCCTTCTCGTGAACCCCTTCCTTTGTATCTTCCACGAACTTGTTCATGAGCCTCACCAGCTCCTCCTCGCTGATGGTGTCGCTTCGAAACTTCTGCTGTAGTTCTGGGCTGCAGTTCTTCAGAGCTCTGAGACTCACAGTGCTAGACACATTCACCACTCTGCCTAAAATACAGCAGAAATCATTACGTACAAAGGCACGCACGAGAACGGTGGCTGCCAAATTTGCTGGGGTTTTGGACCAGGAAGATTCCATGGGAGTAATTTCCAGTGTGTTATGAACATAAACAGACTGCCTCTATGAGTAAGGACATGAAGCAATTGAAGTTCCATTAATAAAAGGAAAATGGTCTGTCCGGGAACATGCTAAGGGGAATATAAAGAGGTACTCATTGCTTTCAGGAGCAGGCAGCTCCTTCTCCTCTAAGACTATTTTGGGGAATACATGAGGATCTTATGGTCACCTGTGCAGGGCTCCATAAACAGACAGGTGTCCACAGACTAACAAAGAGCAATTCTAAGGTGAACAGACAACATCCAGTGGGGAAGGCTGCTACTCTGATTGGGGTGGTGGGGGGAGGGTAAAAAATCAGTTCAGGGGGCTGAACTGTATGCTGTCTTGTCCATGTTTGGGGTCGATAAGCATAGGAGCAGGTGGTCAAATGGAAGCGGGCGGCCAGCTACAGTGACGCACAAGTGGATGACTGTTGACACGGGACCCTTGCACCCCCTGCGGCACGCAATGCCAAGGACCATTCTCCCTGCCAGTGAGAGAGCCAAGACAGCAGGTGGTGACGGGGGAGAGTCCTGGAGGAAAGTGGGCAGTGAGGGCTCCTCCTCAGACTCACCTTGGGGTTTCATGAGAGGCAGGAGCTCTGTGCACACGTCTTGGGTACCAAAAAAGTTTGTTTTCATGGTCACTTCTGCTTGAATATGAAACGGTGTGGGATCATTAACTTGAAGGAGAGAAGAAGAGTAGAGTTGGCATGTGTCAAAATTCCATAGAATAATGTGAATTTGTGTAAAACTGGCTCCTAGTAACAGTACTCTGCCAACGCCATGTTCCTTGCTCAATGCTATTCGACAGTGTTGTGAGATGGTGAGGCAGGAGGGAACGCCAGAGGTGCCCTGGGGCCAAGACAAAGGACATCCATACAGGACAGAGACCCTGTTCTAAGACTGGTTGTTCTCCCTCTCTGGAAAAGCTGAATCATGGTGACTCTTAAATGCAGAACATGCTACATGAGCCCTGCTCCATTATAACAGCATTATAATAAATTCACATTGTGTGACCCCTTCTCTGGTGGCCAATCAAGGAAAATCATGGGAGACCATATGTGCAGTACCTTTAGGGTAATACAACCACTTGTACATGCGCAATAAAAGTCCGCCAAAACTAGCCAGGAACATTGGCCCTGTAAGAATAGAATCCCTTCGGCCCCTGAGGTCAATCTCTGCTAAGAGCTGACCAGCTCCCATGATCTGTGGAGTGCGCTATCGCTTAATAAATCTGCGCTCTCTCTTTCTGCTATAAACTCTGTGTGTTCAGTTCAATTCTTTGTCCGAAATCACCAAGAATCTAGTTAATTGCCCACCTGTGAAAATGGTACCATTCCCGAAGGCTGGGTGAAGGGCGTACAATGGGATCTTCGGGAACCGGATTGTGCACTTTTCTTGTCTACTTAAAAAGCCATTCAAAATTCACCCAACTGCCCTACAGTCTAAACCTGGAGAAACTGGACAACCGAGAAAAGATTCCCTGGCACCCAGAGCCAAGGGTTTCCAAACCGAAGTCCGTTTGGCTCCAAAGCACTCAGGTTTCTCTTGCACTTTGATCTATGGGCACCCCTGTCCCCTCTCCCTCTTTCTTGAGAGCCATTCTGCACCCCAAGAGACCCAGCGTGCAGATTCCCCAACAGATCCAGCCCAACCCTGGCTAGAGGTGCTCGGGGTGACTCCGCCCCTGCGACCACCCAGTCCCTCACCCTTGAAGGCGATGCCCGCGTTGTTGATCAGCACGTCCAGGCCCCCGTACTCCTTGCGCAGGAAGTCCCGCAGGGCGCGGATGCTCTGCAGGTCGTCGATGTCCAGCTGGTGGAAGCGGGGGCTCAGGCCCTCGGCCTGCAGCTGCTGCACGGCCGCTTGGCCCCGCGCCGCGTCCCGCGCCGTGAGTATCACGTCCCCCGAGAACTGCCGGCACAGGTCCCGAGCGATGGCGAAGCCGATGCCCTTGTTGGCCCCAGTGACCAGCGCCACGCGGCTGAAGGACGACATGGTTCAACGTGGAATTCCTAAAGCACCTGTGGAGAGCGGCCCGCGCTGTGGATGCTAAAGGGCGCAGCGCAACCTACAGCTCCCACCGAGGGTGCAAGCTTCTGCGCCTCTGCAGGTCACACGGTGCTCAGTGCCTAATATCATCCGGCCTGGCGCGCAGGCGCAGGCCCCGCCCCTCAGGGCGTGGCCCGGGTGAACCGCCCAGGGGTGGGGAATGCAAACAACAGCGACCTGGCAAGTTTACAAACGGGCGGGCTCGAGTCCAAGGCCGTTGGCTGCTGGGTACTGTCGGTTTGTAGAAATCATTCTGATGGGTCTTGTGACTACAGTCGCCTTCTCGAGGGTCTTTCCTCGTATTCCTCTAACGAAGCAGTCACAGCTGCGCTTGAAGAAATGGAACATTTGTACGGACTTTTTTTTTCACCCCCTGATGTTTTACAAAATACAGCTCGAAAAGTAAAGTATCTGGAACTGGAGTTGTGGAATAAGCTAGGAGACATGACGGGCTCATGGGTGTGTTGATTTGTCCCCTATCTATGTGAAAGCAAAGCTACTGGCTTATCCTCGGCTGGTTTTGAGCAAACAGTGGGCGATGTTTGCTAAACCGTCACAGGGTTACCTCCGTGGATCCGCGATTTTAAAGCAAGAACCTTTAAAACGGGCAACGCCTGACTGTTGAGTCAGGGGGCACTGACCAGTTGTCCCTTGGATTGTCAAACAGAAAAATTATAACAGCCAATGCACTAGCCGCCCAGTGTGAGTGAATCTAAATTGTACTTTTTTTGTTTTTGTTATAATGGCAAAAAATCTATTTCTTTGCTGTGCTGCAGAACTCCAGTATTAGTTTATGTGTGTCCCGAGATGAAGATGGTTGAAAGTCGCTGCCCTAGACACTGGCCAAGTCATCAAGTTACCTGTGTCTGGGTCCTTGGGTGCGTAGGTGCCGAGTGCCTTTGCAGCCACTTTTCACACTGAAAATCACGAGTCCGGAGGCCTCTTGTCGTCTCCATCTTAGAATGAGGAAGTGGATCCTCAGAAAGTTCAAACATGCGTCGTGATAGGAACTGAATTTTCTTCCTTACTATTTAGCACTTACAACAGAGGAAGGAGGGGACTATCGGGTCAAGTTTCTTTCGTGTGCTGTCCCGTAGGGCAGCCACTGGCCACGACTGGTCCGTTACATGTACGTTTAAGCAAAATAATACATTTGCGAGTTCAGTTCCTCAGCTGCACTAGCTCCACTTCCAGAGCTCACGGGTCATGGCGTTGGGGCTGCCGCATCGAACAGCAGCACAGGAGGGTGCACTGTGTTTCCGCCACAGCCGGGAGCTCTTCCGGGAAGCCCCCTGCAGTTTCGTGACAGGTTCCCAGCCAGTTGCAAAAAGCTAAAAATTATAATCGGGGAAAGACCTTTGATTTTTTGACTAAAACATTTTTTTTAAATTAATTAATTTATTTATTTTTAGAGAGGGGAAAGGAAGGAGGGATAAAGAGAGGGAGAGAAACATCAATGTGTGGTTGCCTCTCACGTGGCTCCCACTGGGGACCTGGCCTGCAACCCAGGCTTGTGCCCTGACTGGGAATTGAACCAGCAACCCTTTGATTCACAGCCTGCGCTCACTCCACTGAGCCTCACCAGCCAGGGCTTGACTAAAACTTTTTATTGAGATAATTATAGATTCACACATAGTAGTAACAAATACTAGATTTCTCAGGTTACACCCAGTTTCCCTCCATGGTAACATTGGGCAAAACCATAGTGCAATATCACAATCAGAATGTTGTTATCCAAATAGTCCATGCACCGATCACTCCAATTTCCTCAGTTTTACTTGTACTTTGTGTGGGTGTGTTTGTGCACGCCTATTCAGAGCTATACAACCTCATCACGTGTAGGTTTGCGTATCCACTGCTGTAGTCAAGATATTAAACATTTCCACCAGCACCAGTGTCTCCCCTGTCGCTCTTTTATAACCAGACACACTGTCATTGCCTACCACCCCCAACCCCATATCCTGGCAACCACTAATCTGTTCTCCATTTTAAAAATGTTATTATTTCAAATGTTACATAGATGGAATCATACAGTATGTGACCTTTTAGTATATATATATATATATATATATTTTTTTTTTAAGATTTTATTTATCTTTAGAGGGGAAGGGAAGGAGAGAGGGAGAGAAATATCAATGTGTGGTTGCCTTTCCTGTGTCCCCTGCTGGGAACTGGCCTGCAGCCCAGGCATGTGCCCTGACTGGGAATCGAACCATGGTTGTTTGGTTTGCAGGCCCACGCTCAATCCACTGAGCCACATCAGCCAGGGCCTTTTTTCAACTTAGGATAATTTAAGAGCTCTGTTTTGGATTTTCTCCCTTACCCAAGTATATGCTTGCTCCGTCACTTGCTGGGCACCTTCCACACTACTAGTTCTTTTCTTCTATGGCTGGGGTGAGCCAGTGTTAGAAAGAAGTGGGATGGCCCTGGTTGGGTGGCTCAGTTGGTTAGAGCTTTGTCCCAATACACTGAGGTTGTGGATTCCATCCTCAGTCAGAGCACACACAAGAATCAACCAATGACTGCATCAATAAATGGAAGAACAAATCGCTGTCTCTCTCTCAAATCAATAAATAAAAATTAAAAAAAGGAAGTGGATTAAATTCCCTAAGAGGGCCACTCGGCCACAGCACACAGCGTTTACGGAACTTTGGACACGGCGAGGGGCCGCTGTCTCAAAGGGCACATTGTAACAGGGCCATGAATCCTGCCTTTCAGCCGGATTTGTTTATCAGTTTGGTGCTGGTAGCAACACAAGAATTGACATGTCAGTAGGGCCGGCTGCTCCAGAAAATACGATAGATAATACATCTTGTGGTAATAAGACTTTAGCAGGTGAAATAAGTGGCATTAACAGTTAATAGGGGAAAGGAAGAACGATTCCAAAAATGGTACCCAAGAAAGGGAATAAGAAACGATCAGAAAGAAGGAAAAAAGAGATGTGACATGTGCCAATGAATTTCTAAAGAGAGAATAAAGTGCTTTCTCATTTTTAAGTTATTGTTTTATTTATGAAACCATAAAACAAGTATAAGAAAACTTAAAATGTATATTTTCCAAATGAGAAAAGGACTTTGTAAACATGGGAACAGGGGAAAAATCACAAAGGAAAGTACTGATAGATAAGACTGTGGGAGCCTTTTTTAAAATTTATATCGAAAAACATCCTAATGTAAAGCCAGTGAATCGAGCAGATAATTTTGTATCTCTTCTGTCAAATTTGGGTCTTGGTCCTGTGGTGCGTTTGAGCCCCTCCCCCTCCTCACACGTGGCACCTTGTTTGGGTTCTGAGCCACTTTCGACACAGAAGACTGGAAGTGGAGGCCTAGATCTCTGTTGTTGCAGCTAACGGCCAACCCAGGAGTTAATCCTTAAATCGTGAGAGGTAGGTCTGAGACCATCCTGGCTGCCACATAAAGAACTTTATCACATCACAGTTGTTAACTCGTGGAATAAGCTCACATGTTTACTACTCACTGATTCAAAGCAGTTATTTCACTTGTTCTAAAGTACAGAGTCCCATGGTGTCTATAAAATAAAAGATGTTGGAAAACAGTATTGTTAAATGATAAGCTGTTAAGCTCTCTTCCCTTGTGTGTGGTTATTTACCCTCACAGAACTCAACCTGGCACTGGCCTTGCTCCTTACACTTTGTCTGTTTCGGGTGCTCAGTCAGTCTTCCTACCAAAGTAGAGCGTGGACTTGGAGTCCAGGAATCAAACCGTGGCTCAGCTGCTTAGTAGATAAGTAATTCCAAACAATTTACCTAATTCTATCAGAGAGAAAGCTGCACCCCTCTGCGGGGGCGGTTCAGTGGATTTGAAGCAGGAGAGTCAGGAAGGAGGAAACTCTGGAGGTGTCCCAGGGTTAAGACTAAGGACTTCGATACAGGTCAGAGATCAAGTTCTAAGACTAGTTGTTTCCGCTTTTCTGGAAAAGCTGAATCATGGTGAGTCATGACTGCACCTGCGCAGAACATGCTACGCGCCCCTCTGCGGGGGCAGTTCAGTGGATTTGAAGCAGGAGAGTCAGGAAGGAGGAAACTCTGGAGGTGTCCCAGGGCTAAGACTAAGGACTTCGATACAGGTCAGAGATCAAGTTCTAAGACTAGTTGTTTCCGCTTTTCTGGAAAAGCTGAATCATGGTGAGTCATGACTGCACCTGCGCAGAACATGCTACATGAGCCCTGCTCCATTATAACAGCATTATAATAAATTCACATTTTGTGACCCCCCATCTCTGGTGGCCAATCAAGGAAAATCATGGGAGACCACATGTGCAGTAGCTTTAAAGTAATACAACTACTTGTACCTGTGCAATAAAAGACACCAAAACTAGCCAGGAAATATCAACCCTATAAGAATAGAATCCCTTTGGCCCCTGAGGTCAGTCTCTGCTCAGAGTTAGCCCACTCTCATGTTCTGTGGAGTGTAGTATTGCTTCATAAATCTGCTGTCTCTCTTTCTGCTACAAACTCTGTGTGTCAGTTATAAATTCTTTGTCGTGATCACCAAGAACCTGGTTACCTGTGCCCACCTGTGACAGATTGAGTGCCAGCCTGCAAACAGAAAGGTCACTGGTTTTATTCCCAGTCAGGGCACATGCCTGGTTTGCAGGCCAGGTCCCCAGTTGGGGGTGTGTGAGGGGCAACTGATTGATGTGTATCTCTCCCATACTGAATTTCTAGTTTCTCTCCCTCTTTCTCCCACCCTTCCCCTCTCTCTAAAAGCAAAAAAAAAAAAAAAAAAAAAAAAAAAAAAGATAAAGCTTGATACTAAAGTGGTAAGAACAGATCTGAATCAGTAATACACCTCTGCACTAAGGAAGAAGGTCCAGTGTGAACTGAACTCAACTTGGATTTGTACAGAGGTGACTGGGCTTTTTAAAAGGAGGGAGAGGGAGGAGGGAGGGGGACCAGAGGGGCTTGAGGAGAGTCAGGCAAGAGAAAAATGCCTAATGAGTGTCAGTGCTGATTAGGCCAGCTGTGTGGTAGCTGCATTCTGACAGGGAGACAGAAGCCCCATCCTTTCTTACAATCATATTTCAAAGGAATGGTTTTCAGGTCCTTGAGAAAGACACTCCTGAATTGTAGGAGATACATAATATCTCAAATATACGGAGCAAGGATTCTCACAGTATAGTGTGAGCCTTTTTAGTAAATGCTCTAAAAAAGGGTGGTAGAAGCCCCATCATCCAGTGTTTGCTAGAATAGTAAATTCTTTTGGTACCCTCCAGCTCCTTAAGGGGGCTAGAGTCATCCTGGGGGAACAGGCCTTGAGCTGTTAGAAACTATGTTAGTGTTTGTTTATGTCTTTGAATTTTGGGTGGGGAGGGTTGTGGAGTATATGAAATCATTCACACTGAATCTGCAGATTGTATAGGCCGAGGTTGAGATCTCATGGAGATGAAGGCTCAGAAGATTCCAGCTAGTTTGGCCAAGGAGAGAATCTTTGTCAGTTCCCTCCTGGAAAATGAGAGTATATATTTAATCGTCCTTCCTCATAAAGGGAAATATCTATTTTATCTGCTCCTTTCTTCCTGTCTTGAACGTATTTGTGTGAGAATATGATGACTGGAGCTGCGGCAACTATTTTGAGATCACGAGGAAGCAAACTGAAAGGTGAATAGCCAGCCAGCTCCATAAGGAGGGTATTGTGTGGAAAATTAGAAAGAGCTTTGATGACATCACTAACTCTTGGATCCAAATCTGGAAGCATCTATTTCTAACCCTTTTCTTTTCAATAAGTTTTAAATTTAAGAATAGATTTGAAAAGTTGCAAATGTAGTACAGAGTACCAATATACCCCTCATCAAATTTCCCATATTATTAACCATCTCACTGTGATGGCTCATTTGTCACAACTAAGAAGCTAACACTAGTACTGTAGTAATAAGTAACTTCATGTTTTATTTTAATTTTACTGGTTTTCCCCTAATATCCTTTTTCTATCCAAGATTCCCTGCAGAATATCACATCACAGTTAACTGTCCTGCCTCCTTTGTTTCCTCTGGTTTATGACAGATTCTCAGAGATTATTTGTGTTTCATGACCTTTGACAGATTTTAAGAGTGTTGATGAGGTGTTTTGGGGTTTGTCTGATATTTTCCTTTTTTTTTTCTTAAACCACCAAATTATGCTTTAAATCTTTCATTTATTTGTTTTGAGAGAGAGGGGAAGGCAGGAAGAGAGAGAAACATCAATGTGTGGTTGCCTCTCGTGCCCCCCCTACTGGGGACCTGGCCCGCAAACCAGGCGTATGCCATGACTGGGAATCCTACTGGCCACTTTTCGGTCCGCAGGCTGGCACTCAGTCCACTGAGCCACACCAATCAAGGATGATGTTTTTTCAAGAGAGAACAGGGGTTACAGGCTTTGGAGAAGAACACCACAGAAGTAAAGTACCTTCCCTACATCCCTGGCATCCTAGCAACATAGTTCATCACACACGGTTAACTCTCATCACAGGGCCACTGCACTGCTTGCATGGTTTTTCTACTCTGAGGTTACTTTCCGCCACTTTATTCTTCACCTGAGGATATGTTTATTGGTTTCAGAGCCAAAGTAAGGAGGTGTGAGACATCGATGTGAGAGAAAACCACCGGTTGCCTCCCGCAGTGCCTCAATGAGAAATCGAACGCGCAACCTAGATACGTGCCCTGACCTGGTTCCTGCCGCCTTTTGGTGTACGGGAGGACGCTCCAACCAGGTGAGCTACCCAGCCAGGGCACTTTCCCCCCACTTTCCACACCGTACTGTACTCTTTGGAAGCAAGTCACTATACACATCTTATCATCAAGGTGGAGTGGGTGGGGCGGAAATTGAGCTCCCTTCCGCAAGGAGGACTATTTACCTAAACAAAAGGAAATTCTTTTGGAAGGCCGATCCTCGGACTATTAAGCCTTTGAGGCGGGGCTAGCCAAGCAAAGGGGCGGGCCTGGGCTGTTGGGGAAGTAGGGGCGGGCAGAGTCTGTGGCTGCCAGGGATTGTTGGTTCCGGGGCGAGGTGAACGTCCGCGGACCAAAGGGTGGGTGCCTGCCCTGAGGGTCTGGCCTGAGATGCGCACCTAGGAGGTTCCTTTTAGCAGGCAAAAGGTGACGCTGCAGGTCGGCTCATCAGGGTGCAGTTTCCCCTCAACTGGGGTCCGGGATCCTAGATCACTGCTTGTCTGGGCGTCCTCGGCACATCCGGAATACACTGCACATGCGCCAGGCGGTAGCCAGTTGCGGAGACGGGGGCTCCTGGCAAGCAAAGACTTGGTTTCAGTTAGTGAAGACTCCGTGCAGTCCTGACGGCGCCCAGCTTCTCCCTCTGCTGCCGTGGCCCGTTTCTTTAATTCGCGATCATTTGAGTGCTGTTCCGGGTGTCCACGTGCCTTGAGCCCACTTGCCCCGCCGCCATGTTGAAGCCGGCGCCCTTCTCCAAGGTGAGCCGGAAGCACTTCTGGGTCTGGGCATCCTGTTGTCTGGGTAACGGGAGCAGCCTTGTGCTGGAGCGTTCTTGTATTTTAATTTTTTGATGTAAGGAGAACTGAGTGCGTATCACATACCTCCGCCAGTCCCGGAAATAGTACTTTTGGCGAATGTTCGTCCAAGAAGCCATTGTAGAGGCGCTGGCGAGGGTCGGGATGCGAAGGAGCCTAAAGACGGGGGTTTGTAACCAGCCGGGTCTGGCTCTCGCCCGGCCTGTTGGGGCGGCGCTGGGAGGGCGACGTGTGGGACCTGGAAGACTGCTCGTGTGCTGGTCGGACAGGGAGGAAGGACCGTGCCGTTAGCCAGACTGTCATCGTAGCTCCACAGGTAGAGGTCACTTGCCGGACCCACGGTCCTACGCGTAGCTGGCCAGGACTCAGTCTGCGGGTGAGGTGCTGCGCACCAGAGCTGACGAGCCGGGCCCCCACCCTGGGAGCCGACTTGCCACCTTTTGGTAGATGAAACAGTGACACTTCCAGGGCCCAAGTGGGGTGTTAATAGTGCCTGGAGCTCTTGTCTTGTTACTCATTTCTGTCCGGCATTAGTAGTAGATTTGAAAAACAGTTGTATGATTGAAGTGCACATATATAAACGCAAGTAGTATTCATACTATGTTAATCATGTACTCATACGTGTGTAAATCAGAGAAGGAGAATACAAAAGGAATAGTAAAAGCCCCTTCCCCTTGCACATCTTTGAAAATCTTTTCCTAAATCCTTTGGTTTTATAAACATCTGTAATGTGCTCAGAAGTAAACCTAGAAGGGATCATTGAGTTTGTAAAGTTCTGCATCTTTGTTTTTTTCACTTAACATATATCTCGGACAGTGTTACCTCTTAGCATATATTTTTCTCCCTGTTAATGGCTGGGTAGTACTCCTGTGGTTGTTTTTAGTGGATTTTATGTTTATGTTTCCAAGGAAGTAACATGTAGAAACTAGTAGTCATTTTAGATTTTATTATTATGTCTTTGTTTTGTTTGCTTTGTTGGCGCTCATTCTCTCCCTGATCTCTCGAAAACCCTGATTAACTACATTTACTTCAGGATCGTGTTTTGTTTTTGTTTTTTCTCTCCAAGACTACCTGGCCAATGGGGGCTTTGTGGCTCCCTTTTGTTCAGAAGTATAGTTAGGTCGGTGCTTAGTAAATTTCGATTAGATATCAGGTGGGTAAGTCACCAAAGCACAGGATTATCAAATCAGTGTTAAGGATTTACACTGATTAATCAGTGTTTAGTAGGACTTCAAGATAGAACTGCTAATGGGCATTCAATTCCTACACAAGGGATCAGGATTTAGCTCTTACTATAAATGTCCTGTATACAAAAAACACTTTAGAGAAATGGTTTACCAAATAAAATATGTTTGTCTACTTATGTCTTTATAGGTGCAAAGAACAGTGATTATCATACACTGGGAGAAAAGGCAAAGGAAATGCTTTTTGTTTTAGGTTGGGCACCTAAACAGAAACTGCAGTTTCAGTATGAAGAAGGGAAGAGGAAGAACAAGCCGCATGAGAAGACGAAAACTCTTCAGAAGTTCTGAATCAAGAGGAGGTACGATTTTGACTTTTTTGGTGCTAGTGATCACGTAGCTGCTCTCAAGGGCACGTGGGCAGAGTTCACAGAGAATGTTTCTCAGAGAATACTCTTTGTGATTGTGCCTCTGTGTTCTTTTTAATTTGTGGGGATATAGGTATACTTATCATTGCTTCAACTGTGTCTTCTTTGGGGATGACTTCCAGGGTTCTGTTTTCAGTCCTAACCTCTCTCCTGACCTCTGATTACCTGCAAAGTGTCAGTGTTTGTATATAACGTCATCATTTTGAGTTGAGCATAACTTAGTTTGAATGACCTGTTGTATGTGAAAGTGCTTGGCTAACTAGAAGGTACTATCTTATAACATTAGGTTTTTACCAGTTGCTTTTCCTGCCTCTTTGAGATGATTATATAGTTTTTCTTTTTAGTTGCATTGTTTGTACATTTTAAAATTGATTCCCTTTTATGATAACACTGAGGCAGTTCATCAGAGATTTTCTTTTTAGTGGTGATCTGATTATACAGTGATTTTGATTACCATTTTTTCTTTCCATGATTAGTGAATGAGAGCTACAAGCCTGAATTTATAGAGCTTAAGAAGTGGCTCAAGGAGAGGAAGTTTGAAGACACAAACTTGGTACCTGCTTGTTTCCCAGGTAAGTTGGGCCTTCAGTTCTCATGGCCTTTGTCACACGAGGCTTGTGGGCACAGGTGACAGGAAAGCAGGGGCGAGACTCGCAGGTAGCACTGTTCTCTCTGGGAGCATGTTTTGTGTTGGGTGTCGGGCCTCCTGCCTTGTAGTTATAACAGTTGTGGAGGTGGGTTAACATTCTTTACCTAAAAATAAAGTGGCTTGTGGAAGGACTTCCAGAGTGGTAAAATAAAATTCAAAATGTAAAAGGGAAATGAAAACAGAAAACTGAGGTGAAGGCAGGGGTCAGGCTGATACAGAAAGGCCATAGTTGTGAAACCTCACGTGTGTCCCAGAGGTGAGCCACCGCCCTGACGCACCTTCCAGCAGCCCGGATGGATTCCAGGAGCAGCGCCTGAGTCTTAGTGTCTGTGGGCCTCAGGCTACTCAGCGGAAGTGCAGGTGATCCTGGCGCTTGGACTTAAGGGAAAAGTCCTCACTGGGTCCTCGCAGAGAAGACAGCTGTGTGACGTGGTGACTGGTGTCCTCGTCAGCACACTTACGGTGGTGGCACAGGGCTTTTGAAACAGTGCAGGCTCACAGGATTACCCCATGGCTCAGGGGAGGGAGGTTCCAAATGGCCGATGCACTGGCGGTCTCTGGTGTGTGACCTGACGCGGGAGTCCTGGGGAGGCCACGGCCACTTCCTGGGTGCTGGAGGAGCAGCCTCGGGGCTGAGACTGCGGCCGTCCCCTGCCTGAGCAGAGGGGTTAGCGTTCTCTTGGTTTGAGCAGCTGGTGGTGGAAGTTGAATTAATACTCTTTTCTGGAAATTGAGCAGCTTGTCTTGGACTTTGGTTTAGCATTCTCTTCTGGAACATTCCCTTATGGAAGTCGGGCAGCTTGCGTGGGTGTGTGCCTGCACACAGGGCTGCCCAGCTCTGTTGTCCAGGTGTGGGCTTAAGTGACCACGGGGAGGCAGGACCGCCTGGCTCTTCGAAGGGTGTGGGTCTGTTGTGGCGCAGAGGTGGCTGCGTGTCGGGGCCCCGACCGACCTTGTCACAGGTCAGGTGCGGGCGTTTTACCCGATGGAACGTTCATGTCCTGTGCTTCTGAACGCTCCCCTTGGCCACAAAAATGATTATTCTAGTACCCTCAGGGCACTCAATTGAGCAAGTTCACATCCTTATCCATCATGCAAGAGAAGTGACTTGCCCTGTGGCCCCTGGTTGGGTTAGGTGATGCGTCGAGAGGTGCTCCCCGTGCGTCAGTTACACAGGGTGGCTTTGGGCCGAATTACTGTTCGAGCCATTTCTGTTAGGGCCGCTCTTCAGGGTGGTGAGTCGTATCTGTTAGTCCGGGACAGAACGTTCCTGTTCGGCCAGGAGTGGACACACGGGGCCCGAGGCCTGCGCACTCCTCAGGTGTCAGTTTGCCTTGAGGGGGATAGGTTTAAAATGCCCAGGCAGGGGTTGACAGTGCTTTAAATGGAATGCCTGAAAGTAAGTAATCCGTTTATACTTGGGAGCAGTGGAGAGTTACTGTTTTTATTTTTATTTTTTTAAAGGTTTTATTTATGTTTTAGAGAGAGGGGAAGGGAGAGAGAAAGAGAGGGAGAGAACCCTCAAAGTGTGGTTGCCTCTCACGTGCCCCCACTGGGGACCCGACTCACAACCCAGGCCTGTGCCCCGACTGGGAGTCAGAGAGTTACTGTTTGTAGAAGTAGGAACAAGTCTGTCTGGGCCCCTGCAGATTCATAGCTGTGGAGGGGCGGAAGCCAACCGGTTAGGCCGTGGTCAGAGCTGCTGGCTGACAGTGCCGGGGGCCAAGGGGCCCTGTCAGCTCTGGCTGCTCGAACAGATCACCGAGACTGGGGGCTTAACCCGCGGTGTGTCCCTCACAGCTCTGCAGGCCGGGACGTGCGGGATCAAGGTACGGGCAGGCGAGCATCCGGTGAGGACCGATTCCTGCTTTGCAAATTGCCATCCCTGCCTGGCGTCTGCACGTGGTGGGCAGAGCACAGGGGACTGGCGCGGGCTCTCGTGTCTGTTTTTGTAAGGCACTAAACCCCACTTAGGAGGACTCTACCCTGTGACCGAATTACTTGCCAAATCCCCTCATGTTTGGGGTTAGGGCTTCAATGTGTGACTTCGGAGGAGAAAGGGGACCCAGACATTCAGTCCATGACACCTTCTCCAGGTCCTTTATGTATCTTCAGCTCTTCCTTGGTGTGCATAGAAACATTTATGGCATTCTGACCAAATGTACAAACTTGGGGGGCACTAAATCATAGTGTGTGGTGGAGCGAGGCGAGGACCCCAAGTTGCAGGCGGGGTTCAGCCTTCATACTGCCACCTGATTTGTGCTTCAGGAACCGACCTCAATCGGTCCTCCTACCACCAGAGCCCTGGGCACAGGGGAGCCCCCAGGCAGATTCGGGGGAGCAGAAACTTTAAGGTGGTGGGAGTCTGTGGTAAGCTTTACTTTGCTAAGGTCCTAGTGGCCGCTTGCGACCTTGCCTCAGCCCATGCAGGTTATTGTGGTCTGTTTCCTGATCAACATAGTTTCTACTGTAGTGTAGACACAGGTGTAGTATCTTCCAGATTTAGCCCGTACGCCAGGTTCTGGTCACATACAGGGAGGGCAGATGTAGGTTTATAGTTGTGAGCATGTGAAACACAGTTTATTCTTATGTTATTGTGTATGAATTACTGTATAATGTGTATTACAACTGTAAACCTACTTTTGCCCACCCCCATATATGTTTGGCGATAAATTTCCACTTAAATCTTCATACAAGTCTTTTAAGGATGACTCCGTGGTGGGGGCGTGGGGGTCCTTTCCTTAGTGTTGGTTCCAGACAGGCTCTGGCACACGGGGATGATTGCCCCCACCCTGGGGCACACCCCAGAGGTTAGGTTCTTACAACCAGAACCGTGTGTGATCAGGTGGGTGCTTCTGGGTGGGGAGGCGAGTGGGGCCTCGTCAGGCAGGGATTTCCTCTCGAACCAGGAGCTCCCAGTAGCCCTGCAGGCTGACCTTTGCTGAGTTGTATTTCCTCCTGGTCAAGCGATACAAGGTCAAGAGCTGTGAACTTGAAGAGATGAGTACTGTAGACCCATGCAGGAATTACTGGTCATGTCGTACGTGTGCCCACCAGAGAAGCAGCCATCTGACTGTCCCAGGGGGGCACACAGGGGCAGCCTTCCGGGTGGTGGTGGTGGGGACCCTGTAGCCGTGAGTGCTCTGGCCAAGGCCTTGGCTCGCAGGGGGCCACTGGCGCTGGGCCCACCCCACCCAGCTCGCCCAGTTAAGGGAGGCACCCAGTCTGTGGGTTGCCTGGGCAAGGAGGGGAGGGTGTAGTCTGCAGGCTTTGTGGGACCCGACTGGGTGTTACTGGTCGATCAGTCAGAGGGGTCTTGAGTCATTATGGGGAGAGCCGGGTCTGGTAAAAGTGGGGTGAGGCCTCTGAGGTTGGGCGGGTAGTGGGAGTAGCACCCCGCCCCCAGGGTGGTAAGGCCCCAGGGTGGTAAGGCCCCCGGGAAGAGAGGTCCACTTAAAGGTCCCTGTGCGAGACCAGCAGAGGACCCGTGGAAAGTCCGTGGTCTTTGGGTCTCGACTGTGCCCGCCAGGGTCACACCCAGAAGGGAGGTCGGGACGTTTTCCAGAAGAGCTACTATGTCCTCGGGGGTCAGAGGACACAAGACACCCAGCTTCAGCTCTGTGGGATTTGGAAGTTCATTCACATCTCTTACTCAGAAGGGTGTCTCTGAGCCCTGGGAGCTGAGAGGATTTATCCTTCCTCTGTCTTTGTGTTCCTAGGTACGGGAAGAGGGCTGATGAGCAGAAGGTCCCTGCAGGTGAGAGTTCCTCTCTTATCCTCCAAACCCAGTGTACGTTTTGCTGCTTTGTTGTGTGGTTGTTTAAATCAAGTGGATTAAAAGTATTTCAGACATACAGGCATTTTTTTACTCAGTAGACACTTTATAATACAATTCTGTCAGTAAAATGTAATTTGCTGCACACAAGAGACAAACCCCAAGTAACAGTGCATAGACAGTAGAAGGTTCTTTTGCTCAGTGTGAACAAGCCTGGGTAGGCCGCCTGGCTGGCTCAGTGATCTGTGGCCAGCCGTGGCCCCAGTTCTTCCCAGCTCTCTGTCTGCATCCTTAGAGGGGCTGATGCCCTCAGGTGCTTCATGGAGTTCCTGGAAGCGAGCAGCAGGACAGAGCAAAGGGGGTGAGGAAGGGCAGACTTCCTCCCACTGAGGATGTTCCAGCCGCACCTGCTCTGCCAGCCCAGGTGCGCAGCCCTGCGGCTGTGAGGAGGGCAGGGGCTTGTTGGTGTTGGCGGCTGGTGGTTTCTGCAATGGCAGGTTGTAGGAGTCAGATCGTATTTTCAGAGTGTGAGTGGAGGGAGCTGCTCTCATCGGAGAGACCGTGCACAGCAGAGGGGCAGAAGGAGTGAGCAGGGCAGGGGGTCTCAGAGCCCATCCCCAGATGGCCCCCCACTGGTTCCTCATGCCCTGGGTGTCTGTGTCCTCCCCTCCCCCACGCAGAGCCAGAGGGCGGAGCCAGAGGACAGGGGCCCAGGGCCCGTTGCGCTCTTCGTCCACTGCTTAGTGTGTGCACCTTTCCGTGCAGCTGCACCGCGGTGCCTTGGTTTGTTTGTAGGTATCTTCCTGTGCCGTCCATGGTATTTTTTAGTGTAAAATGTTTTATTTTTTAATGATCGTTTTATTCAATTACAGTTGTCTGGACTTTTAATTATTTTTATTTATTGAAATTACTTTATCTTTAATTTAATTTAATTTATATAAAGCCCAGCCATGGGCTCATCTTTACTGTAAAGAGTGGTAACTTTTAATGTCATAATTCTGCTATGCTATTTTAAATGAATTTATAACTTTTAATTGTGACAAAACATACATAACGTAAAATTGACCGTCTTAAACCATTTTCAGTGTGCAGCTGACTGTTAAGTGCTTTCACGTTGTATAATGTTACCCTTTGAAAGGAGGTGGAGTTCATTCTGTAGCAGAATGTGGGGGGGAGAAATGCATGTATGCAGCAGGGAAGGTGGGTTATTTCAGTTGAGATCATAAAGTGATAATTGGCAGCTGCTCTATGTGTACTTCAAAATATGGCTTTTTTTGTTAGACTTTTTGGAAATTGAGACATATTTTACATAGAGTGAAATGCACAGGTTTTAAAGATTTTATTTATTTATTTTTAGACAGAGGGGAATGGAGGGAGAGAAACACGGATGTGTCATTACCTCTCGTGCATCCTTAACTCTTGTGCGCCCTGCACCGGGCAACCTGGCCCACAACCCAGGCATGTGCCCTGACCAGGAATCAAGCCAGTGACCCTTTGGTTTGCAGGCCAGCACTCAATCCACTGAGCCACACCAGTCAGGGCAAAATGCACAGATTTGAAGTATCCAGTTTGATGAGTTTTGATGATGAAGGTACTTACCAAAGATACAGCACATTTTATTAAGTGGTTCTTTACGAATCAAAAGCCATGGCCGTCAGGACAGGAAGGGACGGTAGCGATCACCCAGCCTGGTCTGGATTCACAGACAAGGAGCCCGGACAGCGTCCGGCTGAAATCTTTGCCTTTGGTGCCCGTTACAGAGGAAGCAGGACCTTATATCTGGTTCTCAGTGCTTCGTTCCTGGCGTCAGTTACCTGGTGTCTTAATTTTCTTCCCGTGTTTCTGTCTCAGTGGGAGGAACTGAAAAACTGTCCCTTTGCGGGTGGTGAAACGAGGCCCTGTCCGCAGCTGGGGCACCCGCTGTGCGGGGAGGAGGCCGCAGCCTGGCCCAGTCACCGCAGACATGGGACCCCGGGTGGGGCTTTGGGTGGCTTCTGTCTCTTTCCCGAAGGCAGCAGGATTTCTGGGCCTGGGAAAGCGAAGGGACAGTTTGATTGGAGTTGTCCGAGTGTTTCCACTCTTTCTGATGAAAGGTTGACTGGTGGTGGGTGTCAGTCCCATCATTGACCCTTCATTCCCGTGGGGGTCATAGGGCCTGTGTGGGAGCATCTCACCTCCACCTGCTGACTCGGGCACCGGGTCAGTCCGCGTGGGGGTCTGAGGTTGGGTTTTCCAGGCTCCGAGGGGAGGATGGCAGAAAGGGGGCGTGATGAGAGGTGTGCTCACAGGCTGTTCCCAGAGCACGGGCGTGCTAAACTTGACTTTCTCTTTTGGTAAGGAGGGACAGGTGATTCTGTCGTTGCCCGAGAGCTGCCTGCTCACCACGGACACAGTGATTAGGAGCTACTTAGGGGCGTACGTCGCTAAGTAAGTGGCCGCACACATGCTCGTCTGGCGCCCCCCGCTTCTCCTTTCACGTCTGTGTCGTTGGCAGACCGGTCCCCTAAGCCAGAGTTCAGGAGGACCCAGCCCCTCTGCAGAGCGGGGACCTGCGGGGATGCGGAAGGTCTCCAGGGTTCCATGAAGCTCATTGTAAACAGCATTTCAGAGCTTTCAACAGGCCGCCTGGAGGAGGGCTTGCATCCTGACCTGTCACAGGAAGTAGAGGTTCTGTGGGCAGTAGAGGGACATTGCGGCCGAGGGCCTGGACTCGTAGGAGCCTGTTCCCTGTCGTCGTAGAGCTGGACATGTTAATTACTCTTTTATTTTACCTTTATGGAAGTTGCTTGAATTTTCTTTCAACTCTGAAGAGCTGTTGACATCATGAAAGAGTTAGTTTTATTTAAGCTCAAAGGGAGGAGGCCCCGTTGGAGTGGAGAACTGCTCCCTGGCACCTGCTGTGGTGGGCTTGTTCGGGGACTGTCTGAGGACAGAGCATGTGACATCCTCAGCAGACGGGCTTTCTAAGTCGTGAGGGTTGCAAGCTCGTATTGTCTTTTAACGCAGGCTAAGCTCTGGGCGCGCCCCTCCCCCAGCCCCACCTTGCCTGGTAGGAGGCCCGACGCATCTCTATGGGCCTGAGCAGAGGCAAGGATGCCCTTCGTATTAATATTTCTGTGTTGTTCTGAGATTTGGAGTAGACTGTATGGTAACGTAGGAATCTGGGCTTTGAAGGATTAATGTGAACTTTCTAAATACATTCTTGCAGCACGAGATCTTTTGGGGAACAGATGAGAATACTGTAGTGTAGAATTGTAGTAGAGATGGTTAAGGTTAGAATTGAAATAGCCACATGTACCCAGTGGATGGGCCAGGTCTAGATTCTTTCCATCAGCCTCCCTGCCCCGTCCACCACATTTTATAGCAACATCCGAGTGACACAGGTGACTTCCACCAAAAGCTTTAAAGGCAGAGAGCCAAGCTGGAAGCAAAGAGGTGTTTTGCAGAAAGGAATCCCTTGCAAACAAAGCTGGGACTCAGGTTAGTGTGATTGTCCTTGTGTCGATGGGCGTGACTTGCTCGAGGACTTGGGTTGGGTGCCCTCCGGAGAGGAGGTCTGGACAAGGAAGACTGGTGCGAGCGTGAAGGAAGCGGGGCGAGGAGTGGCCGTGGCCCAGCCCCGCTGGGAGCCGGACAAACCACGAGGAGGTCTGTAACTTCATTGAAACTAATTCCTTCATTCTGGCTTTCAATTTTAAAAGGTGGCAGCCTCCTCCCTCTCCTCTGCTGGCTCTGTGTACCTTCCTAGTCGCAGAAAAGCACGCGGGGGGCCGGTCCCCCTGGAAGCCTTACCTGGAGATTTTACCGAAGGCCTACACCTGCCCTGTTTGTTTGGAGCCGGAGGTGGTGGACCTCCTCCCCAGCCCCTTGAAAGCGAAGGCCCAGGAACAGAGAGCCCGCGTGCAGGAGTTGTTTACGTCCTCCAGAGGCTTCTTCTCCTCCCTGCAGCCTCTGTTCTCCGAGGCCGTGGAGAGCATCTTCTGCTACAGCGCCTTCCTGTGGGCCTGGGGCACCGTCAACACCAGGGCAGTGTACCTGGCGCGTGGGCGGAGGAGCTGCTTCTCCGCAGAGCCAGACACCTGTGCACTGGCCCCCTACCTGGATCTGCTGAATCACAGCCCCGCCGTCCAGGTGAGACGTTGACAAGGGCACACATGTCCTGTTTTCTATGGGAAGGACTCCGACGTGTGGAAGCTGTGACCTAGCATGTGAACGGAACCACAGGGAAGGGTGCAGCTGGCTTCAGTTTGTGCCTGCCTGCCTGCCTTCTGTTTATGCCCCTGCCTTTCCTCTCAGCCCCCTGCGCCCCTCTGGCATCCTCCTCCTCTGCCCGCTTCCCCTGCTCGCCGGTCCCGTTCCCTTTCACCCTGGCATCGCTCTCAGCGTTCACCCGTGCTGCGCTCACGGGCCAACGTGGGCATCTGGCCCCCATGAGCTCTGGTGTCATAGAGGACGGGCACCTGGCCTTGCTCCTCTGTGTAGCCTCAGGGCTCACGCAGGGCCTGCCACACAGCAGGCATCCCGTAAGCCTTCACTGAACGGGCAGCTGGTCTGTGGAGAAGGGGTCTGGGAAGCATGAAAGCACCCCGCTGCGGGCGAGGTGCAGCCTCCTGTCCCCCGGGCCCGCCCCCGGCACAGGAGGGGCTTTCTGCTGTGGGCCCGAGGGGCGGAGGTTGGCTGTGTGGGCATCCCTGTACCCATCCAGGGTGCCTGTGGAGGCACCCTGGCTGGAACCTGTGCTCATCTGTCCCCTTCATGTCCCACGCCACCCTGAGAAGTCTGTGGCACCCTGTTAGCCCATCGCCATTGGAGGAGAGCTGGGGGAGGCCCCGACTGTGCCTTCCGGGGCCAGGACAGTCTTCTTACTTGTCTGCTTGTCCCTTCTGTAGAAAGCTGTGCCTCTAACAACCTGGAGCAAAGGAGGCCAGGTCTAGGAGGCTGTTTATTTGTTTGGTGTGGCTTTATTTTTATGGGGCAGTCAGTGCATATGTGCCTAGACCAGTGGTTTTATAGTTGAGTGCAAGGTACTGCCTACTGCAGCCGGGGGGAGGTGGTTCAGGGGCCCTGGGTAAGCCCAGGGTGTTTGCTGTTTGGCCCTTTATGGCACAAGGTGGCCGTGCCCCCGTCCAGAGTGGTGTGTTGTTGATGCTGCAAGGTGGGGATTCCGGCCGGCGGCTCACCCTTGCCTCGCTGGGACCTGCTGCTAAGTAAGGAGACTCAGTGCCTGTACCCACTCCTGACTGTGGGGGCAGTTAGGTCTTCTTGTTCTCTTCCTCCATACCTATCAACTCACAAAAGTGTCACAAAATCCAGGTGACAGTATCAGCCAGTAACACCACGCTCAAAGGCTGCATATTGTAGGACCTGAAATCCTCTGGGCTTCACAGGGCCCCAGAGGCCTGACTGGCAGTCTTCTGCTCTCACCACATAGTTCCCGAGCTGGCGGGGAAGGCTCCCCCCACCGGCTGATTGCTCTGTCAGCCGGACTAGCTGCCCCCACTGGTCCTCGGCCTACCAGGCCTCACCTCCCCACCAGCCTCGGAGTCACTCAAACAGGCCAGTTGTGTCCTTCCACTGAACTCAGGGAACCGGTGACCTGTCACCATGAAGCCTGCCTCCAGTGGCTCCCACTGGTGACTCTGCTCCCAAGAGCAGCCCTGTGTGGCCTGTCTGGCCCTTCCCCGCCCGGCCGTCTACAGGCCGAGGTCCGATGTCAGGGGTCCCGAGTTCACCCCACCCTGAACCTTGGCAGGACTCCTTCCCCCAGGGGGTGAGTGGGCGAACTTGGGGCCACAGTGGGGGCGGGCACTGTTCCCTCTGTGGGTCAAGTCAGTGGCGAGTGGAAGGGGCACCTGGCTAAGTCAGTGCAGTGACTTAGTCTTTTTAGTGTTGTGTTTTGCTTTGAAAAAATGCTTTACCCAGATTTTTCTTTACAGGTAAACGCAGCATTTAACGAGGAGACTCGCTGTTACGAGATCCGAACGGGCTCACGCTGGAGGCCACGTGAAGAGGTGCTCATCTGCTACGGCCCCCATGACAACCAGCGGCTGCTCCTGGAGTACGGCTTCGTGCCCGCCCGCAACCCCCACGCCTGCGTGCATGTCACCCAAGGTTGGGCTCCTCGTCACTAACATGGTAGACGTTTCCCCCCGTCTAAGATGGGAGGAGTTTTAACAGAAAGGGCAAACCTTAAACTGCCTGTCATTTACTCTCCCCCAGGGAGTAGCCCGACTCTTACTGACCATGTAGTTGCAGTAATGAAATGAGAGCAGCAAGGTTTGATCGATACTGATGATAAGAAGAGCCAGGGTGACTTGTAGTGCAAGAAAAGGAAAGTTGCTAAGGAAATAAATGTACTGACAGAAGGAGAGGAAAGGAAATTTTTGTATTGAGACATTTCACTGTCACTAGAAATACAACAGGGTTAGAAAGCAACAAGTAATAGTTGCTTACATACAATAGTAAGCACCTATTGTATGTAAAGCACTGTGTTAACCACAGAGATAGATATATTAACAGTCTTTGATTGGAGTTTAGTGCTGCAGTGAAATAATGATTTTTCCCCCTTTCATTGGTGCCCTGACCAGGGATCAAACCCACAACCTTGGTATATCAGGTCAATGCTCTAGCCAACTGAGCTATCCCACCAGGGCCGAAGTATTGGTTTTATTTATGTTCTTTTGTGACCTGTTAACTAGCCACCATCATTGATATGGCTTTTTTTAATTAAAATTTTTTTAATTAATTTTTTTTGAGAGAGAAACATTGACTTGTTTTTCCACTTATTTATGCATTCATTGGTTGCTTCTTGTATGTGCCCTGACTGGGGATTGAACCTGCAACCTTGGTGGATCAGGACGATACTCTAACCAACTGAGTCACCTGGCCAGGGCTTGGTATGGCTATTTTTTTAAGGTAGTGATTTAGGTATTAAATTTATGCTGTGGAAGCTCTAAATATGGTGTGAAAAACAGTCCATAGTAGACTGAGTCCCTTCTCCTGAAGCAGCAGAGAACAGTTTCCTGGGCTGCGAAGAAATGGCCAGACTTACCAAGTGTATGATCTGGGGTAATTTTAATGTGAGTTCTAGTGGAAATGAAACTTGGTCGAGGTCATAGTGCTTCAGGCAGAGCAATGATGCTGTTTACGAAAATGAACTGGGAAAGCAGAACCGGGGCCTCCTGGGCGTCTCAGGGACCCAGCTCGGGAGCAGCCTCCGCGGGTCAGGGGTGTATGTGACACCGCTGGCCGTGAAGTACTGACTTGTGAATGTTTATGCACTAGCCATTATTACATTTAAAAAGCAAAAGCAAATACTAAAAGACCATTTAAAGATAGAAAAATCCCTCGTGGCCCTATTACCCAAAACAGCTTTGTTCATTTTTGTATACTCGCTGTCAGTCACTGAGGGCCGACCGCCCTGGATGCTGGCTTTCAGGGGCTCGGCGCCGTGGGCGTCTCCTGGTCCTGGGCAGAGCCTGCGCTTGCGCCTGCATCAGCGAGTCCCCGGCAGTCCTGCCGGGGCCGCCACCGCCTGCTTCTGTTGGTTGCTTTGCCTAGCGGGCGTGTGAGCTGATGTGGTGGTTTGGTCCCCCACCTTGGAGTTCTTGTGGCTTTTCTAGGACTGGTAATGGTCTCATTGCTTTGGACTTGGGTAGGTTGTGGATTTTTTTTGGTGTGAATTAGGTAAAACCGTTTACATGTGTTTTGATTGCCATTGGGAAGGAAAGTAAGCCGAGAAGGCAAGGTTTGTATTTTTGTCTGAATTATACCCTAAATTTCAGTCTGATTTTTTATGTAGATGTGCTTGTTAAGTATCTTCCGGCGGCAGACAAGCAGGTGGACAGAAAGATCTCCATTTTAAAGGATCACGACTTCACAGAGTAAGTGTTCTCCTCCCCGGAACTGCTCCATCAGATCTGGAGACAGGGTCCGGGGTCAGCGTTTCCGTAGGGACGAGATGCCTTCGGCTCTCACGGGGTGACGGGGTGTTTGTCGAGCGTGCACTGTGTGCAGTGACTTGTGCTCGTCGTGGTGGGGCACACAGCTGTGTAAGGTCATCGTCGGGAAACTTTTTCAGGGACATAAGACCCCAGCTTGAGATGCGGAGCTGTTGTCCCAGGGGAGAGCCCTGCCTGTGTGGGTGGGCGGCCCAGGGCCAGCCCGTCTCTCACGTGTGGTGCGGCGGGTCAGCCCTCTGCCCCCTGCCGCTGTGGCGCAGGTCCCTGGGATGGGGGTGGCCGGGTGACCCCCCGCACCTGGCGCAAACAGGCCTCAAGGCGCTCCCTCTCAGACTTGCCTCCGTAGGTGACGTTGTGCCACGAGTGACTGGGCCCAGTGTGGGGCTCCCAGCTGTGGGGCGGCGGTGGGTTGGGCCCCCAGGGCCTTCTGGACTCTCGCCATTCACCTGGCCGCCACCTGCGGCGCTGGCTTCCTGTGGACCCTCATCCAAGTGCAGCCGCTCACCGAAGTGAATGGGAAAGTAGCCTTTTACGTCTGTTTTTAACTTGAGAGTTTTCTGTTACTCAGGCTTTGTTATTAAGTATCTGCAGACTTGTTTTTCTCTTTGGCCTTGTGACCCCGATCGCAGGTTACATCGTGCTCGGTGGCCGCTTGAGAAAAACCGTTTGCTCTTTAGCCATTTGCCGTGGAGTACTGCAGTGATGGACTTGTCCTTGTTTTTCTGCTTTAGAAATCTGACGTTTGGATGGGATGGACCATCTTGGAGGTTACTCACCGCTCTTAAGCTGCTGTGTCTGCAAGCTGAAGAATTGTGAGTTCTGCGTGTGGTGGTCACGAGCTGTGGCCGCCATCTGGAACGCCCCTGTGTATATGGGGCTGCTCATTCCCTGTCACTCGCCCGTGGGTGGGGGGTTTCAGTTCTCGGGTTTCACTGCTTCTGGAATTCTGGTTTTAGCACCCTAATGAGAGTGCACGGTTCAGTCCCCACTCAGATACCCCCCTCGCTGACCTGCTGCTCCTCTGCCTGGGCAGACCGTCAGCAGTGTGGGCACCTTGCCGTCTACCTCACAGTCTCAGAGCTGGAGCCAGTGGAGCTCCTGACCCAGTTCTGCCCTGGGGGCAGATCCTGATCCCTGGGGTCAAGGAGATGCCCGGATGTGTTCATGGGGCAGGTAGGGTAGCCCCCGGTGGAGGCACTCGGCCTGGTCGGACTCCTGGTCCTTCCCCAGCACAGAGCTCCTTCAGCCTGGGGCTGTCCGGCAGCCGGGGAGCAGCTCACCATGTAGCAGAGTCTCAGGGGGAACCAGGGGCAGGGGCTGAAGGGGGCGAGGCACCCCGAGTTGTGGGGAGGGTGGGTGAGATAATGCCGGAGACTGGCCTCCACACCGGGCCTGTGGGCGTGGGCGCCCCTTCGGGCTGCCTCTCGTGCTGTGGCGTTGCTCCCTTCTCTTCTGTCCCTCCCTGGTCTCTGCCCTGGAAACGATCAAGTGTGTCCTCGGCAGACACCCCTGTGCCTGTGGGGTCCCCCTCCCTGTTGTTCACCAGACCCTCGGGCCGCCTGGCGGCCGTTGACAGTGCGGCCTCTCCTGCTGCGTCTTACCTCCCTCCTCTTCTTTCTCTGCCTCCCTTTCCCGGCCTGAGCTTCTGACTTCCATGTGCACACGTCAGCGTCCCTGACTCCTCGGAGGAGGACTGTGAGTCCTGCTCAGCCAGTCGGCCCCGCTGCGGTGCCACGGCTGCGCGTTTCTGGGGGCTGCACCGCCGTTGGTGTCCTCCCTCAGCCTCGGCTCTCCCTGTCCAGCTGTGGCAGGAAAAGCGCCTTCTTGGGGTTCTGCCTGGTGCCTGTTGGCATGTGCCCTTTCTGCTGTGTCACCTTGTCACCCGGGGTGAGCACTCCGCTGCCCGCATTCTCTGTCTCTGTGTCTAACGTGGGCACAGTGGTGCTTTCTCTGCTGGAAACTGCGAGGGTTAAATTAAATAACAGTTTTGTGTAGAACACCGTGCCTGGCACACGGCTTCCTCCCTTCCTTTGCTGAGAAGTCACGCATTCCTGAAGTTTCGGCCATCGTCCCTGAAGCTGCAGATGCCGGGACAAGCCTGTGGGGCTTGTCAGCGGTTCTGCATTTCTTAGCGCCTCTGCATTTCTAGGCGCCTCTGTCTACTGCCACTCGCATACTGTCGCAGTCACCTTGCCTTCCCCCTTCTACGCCACTCCCTCTTGAGGTTCTGCACGTGTGGCCTCTGTCCTCCACCCTTCCTCCGACTCCTGCTTCTCCCGGTGACTACAGTCGGCCCTGCCACTTCGGGCTCAGTGTCCAGCTGTGGCTCCCCGGTGCCTGCCCACTGAGTGCACCTCCTCCGAATGTCCCTAGTGACCTGCATGGGTGGGGAGGCACCACCGCCAATTCCGCTTTCCATCGTAGCACTTCTTACTTGTGGAGCGCGTTCCCTTCAGGTTCCATCTTTCAGGAGAGACTGTCACTTAAAGAAAAGGGAAAACCTGCCAGTTTGCCTGTTAGTTTGCCTGTTAGTCCTTTTGGCTGTGGACTTGCCTTCCTGCTCTGTCTCCTGCTGTTCCCATGCCCGGTGGGCAGGGCCCCGCTCACTGACATGCCAGACGCCGGGCGGCCTCAGCTCTGGCTGTGGTGGGGCTGGCGGAGGGGGGTGTGGCCCTGCTGTGGGCGAGTTTGGTTTCGTCATGGAAAATCAGGGCAGGCTGGGGGGGGCGGTGCTGAGGTGTAAAAGTCACCTGTATTTTATTCTGGTTCTAGTCCATGCTGGAAAAAAGTACTTCTTGGAGAAAGAGTTTCAGATACAAATGAAAAGACAAGTCTGCACATAGCCCAGAAAATATGCCGTCATTTCATAGAGGAGACGAACGCTGTGCTTCAGAAGGTACGTTTCTGTAACTTTGCATCTTTTCCTCCCAGACGGGCGCCGACGCAGGAGTTGCTTGTTCGGACTGGCTGGGGGCGGGGCCTCTTCTGGGGTGCTGTTTAATGCCTTGGTTCTAGGGCGCCAGTGTGATCTGGTTTTTAGTGTTAACGTTGTGTCTGCACCTTTTATTTTATTAGTATTTTTTTCTTGGCAATTTCTTTTTGAAAAAGTTTTGTAGTGTATTTTTTCATTACCATTTATCCCCCTTTACAAACTCTTCCATGTGCCCAACTTGCAGTCACCACACTGTTGTCTGTGTCCATGACTCCTTGAACCTTATCATAGTAAAATCCTCGAATGAATTATTGGTAGTAGATTCTTAAGTACTGTTTCCCTTTTATTTTTATTTAGTAACTGTTGTAATTAAACGAGCAATCAGCTCGCTTGAATGAAAACATTACTGGGATTCAAAAAATGTTAATGAATCCGGAAGACAGCATTGTGCTAAGTGAAGTAAACCAGAATGCACGAAAGACGAATGTTGTGTGGTCCCACTTATGTGAGACGCCTGGAGCGGCAAGCTCGTGGGGACAGGCAGGGCAGGGGCCGGGGACAGGGACGGGGTGGCAGGAGTTAGCGTGTAGTGTGGGTTGGGTTCAGAGTTTGTGTTCGGGGTGAGGAAGCACTTCTGGTGATGATGGCATAGCACTGTAGACATACTCGATGCTACTGGATGGTGCATTTAAAAGTGCTCAAAGTGGTGAATTTTATGTATATCCTATTGTGATGAAACATTTAAAACACGACTTCCAGGTTTCCCTGATGAAAGCTAGAGGAACGGCTTTGGCAGCCCAGCTCACGTTGGTTGAAACCCTGAGGATGGAGGAGCTCAAGGTTCTGCGGGCGTGTGCTGAGGCCCCACACCGCCCACACGCAGCTCCGACGTAGCTCCCCAGTGCCTGCAGCTCCCCAGTGCGTGCGCTCGGCTCCTGCGGGAGTGTGGCTTCTTGATCATTTTTACCTAGAGGCTTGTTTTTTACAGAATCGTGCACACTCAGAGTCTGGTTTCTATTAAACGTGGATATGCTCACTCTTCCGCCTGTCTGTCATTTGTGGGGCTGAGTGGTGGCCGCTCCAGGGACTGAGGTGGACATCTGCAGGGCAGCAGGGTCTGGGGTTCTGTCTTTGAGGGGGATGCACTGTCCATTGGTCTTCTAAACTCAAAGTCAACGGTGGTCCTGATGGGGTGGTCTGCGGACCGGGCTGGGCCGGATGAGGGGGAGGCCCGGGAGCTGGAGGCGGCCAGGCTCTGCGGGCGGGTGGCCTGCCTTTCCCTGGGCGTCCCGTTGCTCATTCTGCTCCGCAGCGGTGAAAGGGCGAGCATGGCGCTGCAGTTGCGCGTGCTCTGACACTGTCAGGGTCAGGGGCGCCCGGCGGTGGGTGGCTTTGGCACGGGGAGTGCTGGGCAGTCCTGGGCCGGCCTTCACTCCTGGCTGCTCTGAGCTGAGCAAACCACCTCGAACTTCCCACCCTGACGTCCCAGCCGAGCCTGAGTGTGGGCTGGGAGGGCGGTTCCCCTGTGCTCCAGCCCGGGCGCCCCCGCCCGGCAGAGGGGTTGGCACTGGGGCAGCAGAGGCCCAGGGGATGCCACCGCCCACCCCTGGCTCGCCGCTCTCTCAGAACCAGGGCACTGGGGACCGTCTGCGCTGGCTGTGACATTTGTGAGTGGAACATCGGTCACTGCTACACCCAGGAGGAGTCGGGCCCTGCTGTCTGGCTGTTTGCAGTTTCCCGGGACGGGTTCGAGTCTTGGTGGCGACGTCCCTTCACTGTTCCCTGTGCGGTGGGCACTCGCTCACCTTTTATTCTGTCCCTTCAGAGTTGCATTGGGAGGATCAGAAGAGAAATTCTTCTGCTCAGTGGCCATGGAGAGCAACCTCGAGTCTTTACCTTTCTTCTTTTTCTAAAAAAAACAACGAAAGCATTTGAGGCCATTGACTTGCCTCTCTGAGTGTGATTGGATGTCAAGCCTGCTCTAAATAGTACTTTTGAGATCCTGGCTCTGGATTTATACTTGTGACAGTGTTTTCATGCCTGTCAATCAACATTTGGGACAACTATGGGCAAGAGGGTGGGGGTCAGATCAGATATCAAATGATACCACAGGTGCTCATTGTAGAAACTTTATCGAAACACAAGACGGTAACATTAAGCATCAGCGTGACGGCGCAGGGCCCTCCTGTGCAGGGCCATTTAACCCTGCAGTTGCCCTGTTTCACGAGGAGGAGGTGGAGAGTTGTCTAAGATCGCACACTCAGGGCACCGTGGGGTGGAAAGGCCACTCGTCCTGCCCTCCCCAGTGGCCCTGTGTCCAGTGCTGTGTGACTCTGTCCAGAACTCTGCCGTCCTCACATGAGGACAGAGTTCATGGTCCGTGCTGTCATCCTGACTTTCAGCTGGCTCAGCGTGCACGAGAAGTGACACTGCTTCGAGTCTCGCGAGCGTTAGGGAGCACTGCTGGTCCTATTGGGGGGCGGGTCAGAGGGGTGGCGTTGCCTTCCCTGCCCTGAAATGGGAAAGTCTCCATTGAAAGCGAGGTGGGAGCCCTTCCTGCCAGAGCGCAGCCTTCCGCATGCTTTTACCCCAGCACCTGGCCGGCTTGTCCTCACCGCGAGGCTGCTCGCTGGGAAAGGCCGGCGCGGGCGCAGGCGCAGTGCGGCCTGTGCTGGGGCAGAAGGGGCTCTTGCTCGGGCAGTGAGGGCCTTGCCCCTGCCCTGTGGACACAGCTCCTCGGTCCACGAGTCCTCATGTGGGTGCATGGAGGTAGGTGTTGCAGGAGCCTTCTGAGGGACACTTTGGGGTTCCCAGGAGGAGGGCATTTCCCCTAAAAACTCCTGGCCTCTTGCATCCTGAAGCAGAGCCCATCTAACTGCCGATTGGGGAAGACGGCCTGGCCGGCTGTGCGGTTCTTTCAGGGTTATTCCTGGGCTCCGTCCTGTGCGGGCCTCCCTGCAGGGGCAGCCCAGCCCGGCCAGCGCTGGTGGGCCTCTGGATGTCTGCTCGGACTCGGGGTTCGTGTAGGTACACTGACCTAAAGCCACCGTCCCATCCTGATCTCTGCCCTTACTTTTATTCTGTACCCTGTTCAGAACCAGGGTGGGAAGGGGGCGTTCCCCCTACAGTCCTCAACAGGTTTGGCCTCCAGGGCCCCTGGGTAAGTCATGCAGGGTGGGCCTGCCAGTCCCGCCCCAGACTGCAGGGCCCGCCCCCGTGGGGCATTTCTGGCACCCCCAGCTCTCCTCGCTTCCTCCAGGTTTTTTTTACCCCTCCCTCCCCATCTGGGAATGAGGCCTGCTGACCTCGGAAGGCAAGCAGCATTAGACATAAGCATTTTTATTGTACTGTCAACATTTTGGCCCGTTCATATATGTAGTTGGCATTGACTTTATTTTTTAACAGCTGCAGTACATTTTGTGATGCCGGGGGTTCACAGACTTTTTCTATAAAGGGCCAGAAAGGAAGCACTTTAAATGTTCTGGGTCACACAGGACTTGCCCCGACTGCCCCGCACGACAGCCACAGACCACACTCGGGCGCACTGCATGGTGCCGCCCCAGCAACGCTCAGCGGACGAAGGCAGGTCACGAAGGCAGGTCACGGGCTAGCGCAGGCTGAGCCCTGTGCTGTCTCAGGCTTGTTTCCTGCCCCTGTCAGTGGGCGCTTGGGATCTATGCATGCTCGTTCCTCCTTGACGTTGCTTCACGCCTTTCAAACACAAAACCCTTCACGCCGACCACTGCACAGGCCTGGGCGGTGGCTGTGCTCTGGGTGGTGGGACGAGCACACAGACCACGGCAGAAAGTGACTGTGGAGAGACATCGGCTGGCGAGACGTCTCCCATCATCCGCCGCAGGTCTCCGTCTTGTTTATCTGAAAAACAGTGAATGAAAGGCTCCGTGTGTGACAGCGCCAGGGCGCACAGGCAGGCAGGCAGGCCCCTTGGGGGACCTGTGGCTGACACAGGACACCCCCGCCCCAGCCTGTGCTTGCAAAGTCACCGAGAGCCAGCAAAACCCATCTCTCCGTAGGGGAGCTGCCCTTGTGTCCAGACGCTGTTCTCTTCCTCACTCTCTCGTTTACCTCTGTTTTCTGTCTTCCTACACCTTTTTTGGTTTTCTAGGACCTTGCGCCTGCCCGAGGTTCCCAACTCACCCACCCCAGTGGTATCCGGTTATTGCAGAGTCTGTGGGTGGTGAGCCCGCCACGCTGAGTGGCCCGAGGGGACAGACGAGAAGTTCAGGGTGAGTGGAGGTGTTCTTCCAGTCTCAGGTCTTTGAAGCTAAATGGGCACTTACGTGCTTCTGCCTGAAGGTGGGGACTGGTGGTGGCTTCTTGGGAGGTGGGAGCTGCAGTTCTGGGACAGTGGCTTCGCAGCTCCTGGACTCTGCCCGGGGGAGCCGTCCAGCAGGGTGGGAATTTCTCTGCAGCTCCTCAGCTGCTAAACCGCAGCTGCGAGTCGCGTGATGCCGGGCAGTCGGCTTTGTCCCCTAGAGGGAAGTCTAAGGAAGCCTGTGCGGGCTTGTCAGCTGACGTGGGCACAGGGCTCTGCCGGGAGTGCCGCCATGTCACACAGGCAAACCAGCTTCTTCTGCAGGTCCCCAAGGTGTCCTGTGAGTTAAAGGGGACAGGAACATCGGGAGGGGAGAAGCAGGCCCGATGCACCTTTCTACAGCCCTGCCAGTGTGCCCCCCGCAGCGGTGTCGTGGCATCACACATGGCGCCGAGGTGGGGGCCCGGGGGCAGCCCCACCAGCTGGAGCCGGCACTGGTGGGACCTCCGGAGACCTCAGTGAAGGCTGCCCGTGCCCACAGTGGGGAGCCTGTAGGGTCCCCTGCCCTCCTCCCCAGGGCCGGGCCCCCCCTGCCCGAGCTGCCCTTGACTCGGGGAGGTGGTGATACAGGCACTTCCTAGACTTTTCTGCCACCGTCCTTGGTGTTTCCGCAGTGCAGCTTTTTGCTGCCTCTCTGCTGTAGTCCTAGCTGTCCCGGAGCTATTGTCACCCATGGGCGTGGTCATCGATTGCTTCTGTTGGGGGGATGAGCATGGGGACCCCTCACTGAGTTCCTCCCAGTCAGGTGCAGAGATGGCCGAGGCCGGGTCTCTCGCTGCAGGGTCTGCCTGAATTGTTCTGGGCTGTGCCAGGATGTGGGGGTCCTCAAACTTCCACCTGACTCTTGTCTGCCGATACCCTCTTTCCGAGCCTCTGGGCGGTAGGAACAAGCTGCTTAACTTCTCCCAGCTGGAACACTCTGGTTTTCCTAGGGCTGCAGTTATGCTGGTTCTGGGAGGTGGGACAGGGTGTGCTAGCTGCTAGATGGCCACCACGTGAGGTTGAGGTGCTTGCTGAGCGCAGGTTAATCCAAAGCTCCGATGCCTCAACGTTGGGTTCAGTACGAGCAGCCGGACCACAGCAGGTGCTCAGCACACCTTCCTTCTTTTCACAGGGCTCCTCGTCAAACAAGCTACACCTGCTTGTGAGGGTCCCAAGGGCTTGGGTGGAGGCCTGAGAAACCAGAAGTGGAGGGAGCTCTGCCGCCATGGGCTCTGCAGGGAGCCTGGGACACTTCCATCTCTGGACACTTGGTGGCAGGATTGCACCGCCGAGCTGGGGCGCCTGGCCCTCCCTGCTGCTCTGCCCAAAGCAGGCGGCTGTGGTTGGTTCAGACGGCTGTGGGGTCCGGGCTGAGCAAAACCCACTCTGTGTGTTGCCGCTGAGATAAAATGCAGACATTTGTCCTCTGTGGGCCGTTGGACCTCACTGGGTGAGCAACACAGGCCAACGAGCGCTAGTTAGAGGTGAAGGGGCCTGGCCAGGCGCGGTGGGCTGTGTAGGACCTGCTGGCCTCTGCCTGCAAACAGGCCATGGATGAATGTCCACGTGCCACACTTCTTTTTGAGGAGGGGAGAATTTCTTTACAGGGAGCCGGCTTCACCTCGTCACTGAGAGCGGGTGGAGCGAGGTCCCAACGCCTGGGCAAACAGGAAGGGCCACTCGTAATGAGCTGCAGCTGCCCACCTGCACAAAGAAAGGGGCTGTGCTCCGGGGGCTCCCCTTCTGCCAGGTGCAGCGAGCATTAGGACCTGGTGTGGCCTGTGGTGAGCAGGGAGGGAGCCGTTGGCTGGACCGAGTGGTGACGAGGGCAGCCTCCTTTTAGACGATTTCTTTGGTCTGCTGGGCTTGGTCAGGCCTCCGTTTCTGGTCCTGAGGTCAAGGCTAATTCACTGAGCAGGTCAGGGACGCGGCTCTCACAGTTCTCCCTCCGGACACCCTGCTCCACTTCTTGCTGTTGATACACATTTGGCTTTGCCTTGAGTAGAGGCTTGTTTTCTCTTTGGCATTTCCTCTGCAGCACACGAGCAGGGCCTGGTGGGGCTCCCGCTACAGTTTGGAGGTCTCTCCCCCTCAACAGGAAGAGTAGAGAAACCTCCAAATGACTGTGTGTCTGCCCAGCCTTGCCGGATGCCAGCAGCGGCTGGTTTGGGAAACGGTCTGGCTAACGAGGGTTCAGGCTGCGGTAAGGAGCCGTTTCTGGTGGCTGTGGTTCAGCGTGCAAGGCCGGCACCCCCAGGCTAGGCATGACTCAGGGACGCGCCAGCCGCGTGGAGGAGGGAATACTCCATCTCCACACTCAGCAGCCGTGTCTCTGGCACGGCAGGAGCAAGCTGCTGGCAGCGGGCAATCGGAAGATTGCACCTTCCTCCTTTTATTGGTCACCAGTGACAGGAGTCTATGGGGGAGGCCACTGCCACCAGGTAGGGTCCCTCAGGAAGCTGGCCAGCACTGTCCCATCTTTTACTGGGGTCGCCTGCCTTAGAGCCTGGCTCTTCAGTGCGGAGTTTATGTGGTGGTGGTGGTGGTGGAGGATTTAAAAAATAGTCGTCCTGTCTTCCAGCTGATGAGGATTTGCCCGAGCACTGGGCTCTTATTTTGACACACACGGCACGGGGCTGAGGAAGGGAGGCCCAGGCCCCTTCTGTCCCAGGGAACGAAGACCAGCACTGAAGCCTCCTGCTGTGCCCCTGGCCTTGAATCCGCCCACACGGTCAACGTAGTCAGATGGTGTGTCTCTCACAGTGAAATCTTCCGAGTTTTGTGGTTCGTGCTTTTACATTTCGCCGTGTTCCTCCTTTGTAGTTTGTGACTTTATCTTTTTTTTCTTTTTTATGCAGAACTGATGTGCAGCCACTTAGGTGGCGAGAACATTTGTTGGCACAGCCGCCAAAGGCCTGTGCACGGAGCGGGCCTGGCCTGCTCGGTCTCTGCAGCATCCCCACGGGCACCCACTGGCTCCGGCGATGCTGGGTTTTGTTGGCGTCTTGTGGGGGGGACGGATTCTCTTGGCTTGTCTCGGGCCATCTGGGGTTCTCAGAGGAGAAGACTTCAGAAGAGGAGGAGACCTCAGGGAGCAGGGGCCTGGAGGGGACCAGAGGCTGCAGCCTGAATGAGGCCGGGCCTGTTCCGTCCTGCGGCTGCGGTTCCCGAAGCTGGTGCCGACGCACCTAGCTTGCCGGTGGCAACCAGGCGGGTGGTGGGCGGCCTGCGGTTCTGGCCAGGCCGATGTGCATTGTTCTCGCCCATTAGTCAGCTTGGTGCAGAATGTGGGGAAGGCACCCGGAGTCCTCTGCTCTGTTTATGTACATTTTTTTTTCTTTGTGAGGGGGAAAAAGAGCTGTCTCCCTTTGAAGGGACAGGAACGCTGAGTTTTGTCTTCCCATCCTATCACTGTCAAACAAAAGCCACCTTCGAACCCCAGATCACATGGGGTCTGTCCTTGGCAGGAAGTGAGACCTTACCTCCTGAGTGGATAACTTACTGTAAGCTCTCAGCAGACCAAGAAAAATGCCTTTTATCATGTTCTGTTTTTTTCCTCCCACTGTTTTATTTCACTTACAACCTCACTCAGGCCCAAATGGTATTTGTCAGGGGTAATTGGCAAGCGCTGGGTGCTGTGTTCTGTCTGCCTGAACGGAAAATCTCAAAGCGGTTGTCCGTGTTGAAAGAAAATACTACATTTGATCTTTTTTAATGATTTCTGCAGACACGATGCGTGTCTGCATTTTTTAGCCCTATAACCCCTTTAGTTTTGAGGCGGCCCCTCCCCTGCAGGAAGTAACACTTCACAGTTAATTTACTGTACGTGGAGAAGTGACCACAGCACCGGAGAAGTCCCTTGAAAAACACCCCACGATGTATTGTTATTAGTCATCTCGTAAACAGGCGCTGGCTTGCAGGTCGTTAGAGCCGCATCCTGACCCCGAGCTTCACGTTTTATTCCTCTGGGTGGAACTGCGCTTGTGAATGGTGGCCGCCATCCACGCGCGCTGAGCCGCGCCAACTGCCTGCTGCCCCACACAGGACCTCGGGGGCCGGCACGGCGGACGCACCCGATCAGCCTGCGTGGGGAGCAGACCGGGACTGGAGCGGTGCGGGCATGGGGGCGGGGTCTCCCGGACGGCCCTGCGTGTGTTTTCTTAGACGCACAGCACCGTGTCCATGACGGAGCGTGGAGGCTGTTTAAGGTCACAACCCAGCGTAAGCGGACCTCTTCCATGTTCCACATGTGCATCTGTTTGCACCGACGAGGAAACGGCGAGGCCGGTGACCAGATCGCAGCCCTCGTGGGAACTACTTACCTCCTTGCACCAGTTGCTCCGGGACCGTGAGCGATGAGTCCCTTCAGGCCTTCAGTGTTGCAGACAGCTCTAGGTCAGGGGTCAGCAAACTCTAGCCAGCCCTTGTATTTATAAAGTTTATATAAAATGCGATTTTTGGCCTTGTGGTAAAGTATGCATAACATAAAATTTGCCACATAAGCCGTTCAGTGGCATTGAATATAATGTGTAACTGTCACCACTATCTGTTTCCAGAACTTTCCCATTGCCCCAAACAGGGATTCTATGCCCATGAAGTGGTCACTCCCTTCTCCCCTCCCCCCCTCCCCCAGGGCTGGCCTCTACTCTGCTCTGCCTCCGAGATTCATCTGTTCTAGGTATTTCATGTAAGTTGAGTCATGTAACAGTTGTCCTTTGGTGTGTGGGCGTGTCACTTAGCACGGTGTCTCTGAGCTCACCTGTGTTGTACCAGCTGTCAGATACCTCGATGTACCCTGCCTCCCCCCACCCCCATCGAGGTGGGATCAACAGCTACACATTGTGTAGCCTGAAGATGTACAACTTGTTGATTTGGTGGACTTCTACATTGTGCGGTAATAACCACAATCAGGCTGATTAGCACATCCATCACCTCACATAGTTACTGCCCTTTTTTTTGCATTTTGCGCAGGGTATATTTTCAATAAAACAGACATTAGGGAAAAGCGAAGATCTTGATGTCTGCCTTATTGAAATATATCTTGAGGGAAGTTCAAAAGAAAGCAACAGAAACTATGAAACCACACCTGACAAGGATGGCTGACCGTCTCTCCGTCATTTCAACCCAAGGCTTGCTTTTTAAAAAAAAATTATTTATGTTTAGAGAGAAGGGAGGGGAAGGAGAAAGAGAGGGAGAGAAATATCAGTGTGTGGTTGCCTCTCGCACGCCCCCTACTGGGGACCTGGCCCACAACCCAGGCATGTGCCCTGACTGGGAATTGAACGTGTGACCCTTTGGTTCACAGGCTGGTACTCAATCCACTGAGCCACACCAGCCAGGTGTGTGTTTGTTTTTAAAATCAAGGAAGTGCATCAGAAGTGACCTTATTTCAGGGATGACATTCACTCTATTCTAAGTTATTAGAAGAGTGTGTGATTCAATTTTATATCAGACCTCTTACATTTTTGTCAACATCAAATTATTTCTGCATACCGGGTGGCTTGCTGGAATAGTGTGAAGGTTGATCTTCATCAGCAAGATGACTTCCCTTCCCTTCTGGAGACCTAGGGCTTCCCCAGCTGGAGCCCAGCAGTGGGGACACGAATCAGAAGTACAGTTTCTGAAAAGAGGTCGCCAAGCAGGGCAGAGCAGAGGGGCTTTGCTTGCTCAAGTTCTCAGCCCTTCGGGCTGTCCCGAATATTGAAAAATCCGCAAGGGGTTACCGTGTTTGCCCGGTGCACGGGAGGTGGTAAAATGAAGGACAGAGGCACAAACGAGGATGCTCCTGGCTAACAAGTTGATTTCAGCCTTGCGAGGCTGTGTTAGCTCTGTCTGCTGTCACCGAAATGCTGGAGACTGGGTGGTTTAAAGACAAGCATTTATCTCTCCGTGTCCGGGATCTTGGAAGTTGGAGCTCAGTGTGCCGCAGGCTCTGTGGCTGGGAGGGCTCTTGACCTGGTGTCTAGGCTGCCACCTGCTTGCCATGCGTCCCCTGGTGGGCGAGAGGGCGAGAGCTGTGGCCCCTTCTCTTTTAAGGCACTGATCCCAGGTGGGGGCCCACCCACGTGACCTAATAATCCCCAAAGGTCCCACTGCCCAAACGTCCCATCACCCGGGTAATTAGCTCTCCCAGGTAAATTTTGGGGTGACACAATCACTTCATAGCAGGAACCCTGAGCGAAGAACTCATTTAAAGTGTGACCCACCAGGACTCCTGGTCCACAGAAAGTGTGAGACAATGAGTTTGTGTTGCGCTGAGTCCCTGAGTTTGTGTAGCAATAGAAAAGTAATATAGGTAACATTTCAAACGTCCCTTTCTATTGGAATGAAAATATGTTGATGGTCAACATGGAGTAGGTTGTGAAAAGCACTGCTTGACAACTCAGGGAGCTGCATAAATTAAGTGCCCCAGAAATTGGCCTTTTCTTTTTTATTCATTAAGCATTGTCACTTCTGAGGGGCCCCAATGGAGAAGGGAGTGGGGCAAGGGTCAGGGGTGCTTTTGTATCTTTCCGAACACTAGTCCCGGCCCTGGGACAGTCGTGGCCCGCGGAAGCCACAGCCCTGGCTCACACACATTCCAGGCTTGCTCCTGTTGAGAGAGCTCTACCCCAGCAGGAGCACCTGGTGTAAGGAGACCCGTGGTGTCGGAGGAGATTGCTTAAGACAGATGGGACCAAATCCGGTTGATTTTTTTTTTCTCTATAGCATGAGATATAATTATTTTTTTTAATACATTTTTAATCCTCACCCAAGGATGTTTTTATTGATGAGAGAGAGAGAGAGAGAGAGAGAGAGAGAGAGAGAGAGAGAGAGACTGAGACTGGTTGTCTCCTGTCTGTGGCCTGACCGGGGATCAAATCTACAACCTGGGTATGAGCCCTGACTAGGAATTGAACCCATGATGTTTTGGTGTCTGGGACAGTACAGCAGGCAACTGAGCCCCCTGGCCAGGGAGAGATACACTAATTGTTTGAAAAGTTATTACTCGGTAAACATTGTTCAGGCGAGTCCAGTTTGCTAGGTTGTGGGGGCAACTTTGCCCACAAAGCCTGCCACCCCCCCCATGAAAGTGAAACTACCAAGACATGATCTGCTTGGGGAGGAGAGGTGGCCCATCCCTCAAAGGGGAAGATCCAAGAGCCCCTTCCTCAAGGGGCTTTTACTGGGTTTGTTTGCACAAGAATACAGGTAAGGATCAAACAATAGATAGCATTCAAAGAACCATGAGGGCTTATTCTCAGTCAGGGTCAGATAGCTAACCGGAGCCATAAACTTTGAGGAACAAACTTCTTGCTCGCATCATTATCGTTTAAATGAGAGCATTCTAAACAAAGCAGGTTTCATAGGATTTTACATATTCTTTCTTATGCCTGATTTACCCCAATACCTGCCCTTTCCAGCACAGGGCTGCACCACCTTCCCCATCTTAGGTTTTTAGGGTTAAGTGGATTAGAGCCAGGAAGCACTTCTCCTAGACGGAAATGGGGACTCGGGCTATGTCACAATAGCTGGGGGACGAGGGTCCATCACTCCTTCATCACAGACCCCGCCCCAGTCCTTCTGTGTGATGGCCTCCCAAATGATCACCTCTGACCTAGGTTGCCCCTCTCTGAGGGGTTGTACCCGCCATGGACATCGACCATGCTTTGGGGGCAGGGGAAGAAGCGGAAGCAGTACTTGCTGCCAGAGACAAGCTTTGTCTCCTGTGGCCTGCATCCCGGAGGTCGCTCATTTAGCCATGGGGGGCAGTTACAATTCCCGAAACCAGGCAGGGCGGTTCCCCACACCAGGTGACCCCAGCTGTCCTGCTTTGGGTATCAACACAGCTGTAGCTGTGGCCCTGGCTTTGTGTCATCAAATTGTTCACAGAGTGATTTTTAAAAGAAATGCTGATCTTTTATCACCCTTCCTTAAGAAGTTTGGGGGATTTAAAAAAATGTTACAGAGTTTTCTTTTCTTTGGCTTTGATGGGATCAGAGGTGGTGGCGTGCGTTTCTGGCTTGTAAGACCGCAGGAGACCAGGCGGAGAAGCACCTTAATTATTGTTGTTGGGTTCACAGTGAAAATGAGCAATCAGATGAGGGTTTTTTTTTCAAATTTAAAAAATGTCCAGTCATTTGTACAAATGGTTTAAAAGCCTTGAGATTTTAGGAATGTGTATTTGCAATTATTCTTCTTTAATAATTAATTACTAATATGTTTTAATCACTAAGAACGTTGTTTTGATCATTAAGAATTTACAATGTAAAGATTATTTCAAGGTCAAATTTCAATGTTAATCACTGTAACCTAATGCATGTAAATCTCTACTGAATTCAGTTTAAAAATATAAAGTAAATCATTAATTCGAGCTAGCACACTTACTGGAAATTGTCTTTTATTATTCTCTGCTACAGTTCAAGGTCATTTCTTTAATCAAACCTCAGAGTTTGATCCAGAGTCAGGAGAAGAAAAATCATTCTTTTCCTTTCTTCCCCTAAAAATACAACCCTCACAGGAAAACCTCTCCCAACTTTCCTTTTCCCTTAATTGTTCTCTTCTCATCCTTAATGACTGGTGCTACTATAATGCTCTTTCTTTTCTCTCTCTCTCTCTTTTTATTTTTTTGTGTCGAGGGCAGATCATGGCCCAGGCAGGAGACACTGAGAAGTCATGCAGCTTCGCCTGCAAGTGGAACTCGGTCCCTCGATGCTTTGATGGGAAAGCTTCACAGGGTGTCTTCCTCTCGCCTTAATGGGCATCCCGATTACCTGGGGCTTTTGCTTGGCTGTGCTCCGATGGGGGGGCAGACATGCAGGGTATGGATCACAGAGAGGGCTGCTGGCTGGACCCCGCTGGGTGTGGATCCTGATACACCGCTCGTTGGTTTTGCGGTGATGGCAAGTGTCTGCCTGCCTTGTGCCTTCCCCGCTCATCTATACGTGAGGACAGGCCGCGCCCCGACTGTGCGGCCTGCTGTCAAGATGAACTGCACTGTGCCGGGCAGCTGGGCCTGGCCGCTGCGCAGGGACGTCCGTCGAACTCACGCTGCAGGGACAAAGAAATGGCTTCACTTTGGCCATGTGACCAGATCTTCCCCTGACCCTGCTGCATGGGTTATTGGGTAAAATCTGGCTCTTAGTTCCATTTCATTCAATTTAATTTTGAATTCAATTTAATGCAATTTAATTGAATTTAATTAGCTCCTTTAGGCAGCAGCCTGAAGAGAAACATGCTCCATAGCCTCTCTGTTTCTTTTCCTAAACTGGCTTTGGGTGGGTGGGGGCGTGGTCACAGGTTTGCCCTCCCCTGGCGGCGCTAGTTTTTGATGACAGTGAACTGGTCTCCTGTTTTCTGGGCTCAGGCCGTGCCCCGGCACATGTCTGCTGCCCCGCCCTGGGCCGCCACCCTGCTGGGGAGTTGCCCTGCTGGCTGTCAGCTCAGGGCCCCGCCCCCTGGGAGCCGGAGCGGTCCGGGGCAACCACTCTTCAAGGTGCCCTTCAGGGTGGCCATGCTCTGGTGCTGCTCAGTTGCAGGGGATGTGTACGGCCCTGGGCTGGGCTCTGGGGCAGCCCGGAAGGTGGCCCCTTCACAGCCTGACACACACAAGGAAGGCTGGGACTCTCGGTCCTGGGTATCCTCACAGGACAAGTACTACACACCTGTCGGCTTGTTACCTTAGGGTGCGTGTTTGTGTGCCCCCAAATTCACATCTCAAAGCCTCACCCAGCAGCACGATGGTTTGGGGGCCTTAGGGAAGTGGTTAGGTTTATGTGAGTTCATGAGAGTGGAGCCCCCGGAATGAGATTAGTGCCCCTCTTAGCAGGAGAGACCTGGGGGAGCCCTGCCCTCCCCTCCCCCTCCTCTCCCCCTCTCTCCCATTCTCACTCTCTCTCCACCGTGTGCGGACACAGAGAAGAAGATGCTGCAAACCAGGCGGAGGGCTCTCTCCGACCCGACCCTGCGGGCACCCTGGCCACGGACTCCCAGCCTCCAGAACTGTGGGGAAGAAGCGTCTGTTGTTCCAGCCACCCCATCTGTGGTATTTTTGTCACAGCAGCAGGACAGACTGGTACTTTGTTTTCCCTGCTCACCAATCTGGGTTTCCTTCTCACCAGAGTTCACCCAGGGTCCCGGGGCAGGGCCTGTCTGGGCTTCCCGTGTTAACGCTCCAGGGTTCCACCCTCCAGGCCGGGCTCTGTCTCAAGTTCAGTTAATTGGAGGAAACACTATCTTGGTCAGTTTGTGAATGTGATGTTTTATACGACTCACTCAGTATTCCTTACAAAGGAAGAACAATTTACTGTTGAATTAGCAACAGGGGAAGGTAGCTAACATTCCTACATTGTGCTTTTTGGGTTAATAATTTAGCAACAGCCATCAGGGGGACAAAAGGACAGTATGGGTTCTGTTTGGGAGTTCTTCAGAGCTTGGGTGCCACCGACGGAAAGCACTTGGCCTTGGTCCTTCTGACTCTGAAGTGTGAACAGTGAGTGTTTCCCAATTTTGATGCCATTTTCAACCATCTTCGTGTTGAATCAGATTCTGTAAGTAAAATACAGGGTCCAGCACAAATAGCGCCCCTTTTTTGTTACATAAAAATCTTTTATTGCAGACTCATAAGCATGTAATTCTGTAACATAACAATATCACACTCAAGCACACCCTAGGACATTTTAGGTGAAACGTTCAAATTGCTGTCCTTCTCGTGCGAGACATTCACGGTCCCTGCCAGCCACACTCGATGGCCTTCCTTCTGCTGGACCTTGAATGTCATCAACATACAAATGTCTTTACTACAAAGAAGGTTGTTCTATTTTTCCCTGTTCCTTCTCTTTTTCTCTAACACTGCACCTTGCTCACAGTTATTAGTAGGCCTCCACCGCCACGACTCAGCCCTAGAGAGGTTCACAGGGAAAGCTCCCGTGGGAGGCCGGGCACACTGGGGAAAGGTGTAGTCATACAAAGTGGCATGGATTTGGGACCCAAGAGAAAGGAAGTGGATGCTGGAAACGAGGAGACAATAACGAAGAATGAAAAGGTAATGAGAAATTTAAGCTTGTAATATTGCTTAGGCTGAGGGCCCCGCCACATTTTCACTTGGATGATGGCAGGAGGGGGCAGCAGGTAGAAATGTCCTAAAGGCCAGAAACACCTGTCTGTAGAGCTTGGTTGTATCTGTTTTAAGATGCTGTTTAGCCCTGGCTGGTGTTGCTCAGTGGACTGAGCATTGGCCTGTGAACCAAAGGGTTGCCAGTTCGATTCCCAGTCAGGGCACATGCCCGGGTTGTGGGTAGGATTCCCGGTGGGGAGCACACAAGAAGCACCACACATTGGCGTTTGTCTCCCTCTCTTTCTCCCTCACTTCCCTAGTCTAACAAATAAATAAAATTTCTTAAAAATAAAAAGATGCAGTTTAATACCCCCTAGGGCTGTTTCTGGGGCTTTACTTTTCCTTTAAGGGACCTCATGTGGTAAACAGCCCTCAGCTACGTCAGTCACCCCATGTGTACGCCAGGTAGTTGTGCATCTTGAGGAAGAAAAATAATAAATTCCACAGGCCAGCAGCAATTTTTGCTAGAAGCAGTAATTTCCTCATCGGCTGATCCTGTCTGATGATTTGCATAGATTTGATACATCTCGGATGTGTACAGTCTCTCCTGGATTGTGTCTCATTGTTTGTTGAAATAGTAACTGCTATAAAGTTTAACCGAAGGACATTGAGTGAAAAGCCCTCATCTCTTATTTATTAAATGCTGAATCTGTAACATTTTTTCCCCATTAGAAGCTGAATACAGATGGTGTCTGAGACACGCAATTTGACATACTTTATCATTTGGATCTGAGATGAACGTCCAGGGGTTTCTGGTCCAGTGAAAGCCCCCTTTTATTACACTAAAATGGAGATTACATATGGGACCTGTCGCTTCCCACAAATGCGGAGCTTTCGTTCTGTCTGTAGTTGATTTATTTCAGGGGTAAGATTTGTCCCATGGCATTGGTATGTGAATGGTGTTACAGGTCAAGTTAAAAGAGAGTAGTACCTTGAACTCCACCATCCTACAGTCTGCACAATTGGTTGTGTTCATGTTTCAGGTGTCCCTCTGTTAAGGACTGAGCTTTGTTCTCCACAAATCCTTAGTTTGCAGCCCTAACCCTCAACACAACTGTACATGGAAATGGGGCCTATAAGGAAGTAATTAAGGTTAAGTGGCTATGATGGTTAATTTCATGGGTCAACGAACTTGACTGGGAGAAGGGCTGCCCAGGTAGCGGGTAAAACACTATTTCTGGGTGTGTCTGAGAGTGTTTCAGAAGAGACGGGCATTTGAGTAGGTAAACTGGATACAGTAGAGGACCCTCCCCCGTGTGGGTAGGAGTCCTCAGTTCTCTGAGGGCCCTGTTAGTCCAAAAGTGCGGGGAAAGGGTGAATTCACCCTCCCTGCTTCAGCCAAGACCGCTGTCCTCTCCTGGTTCTCCACCTTCTGGGCTCAGACTGGGATTTGCATCATTAGCTCCCCCCAGCCCCGGCTCTCAGGGCTTTGCACACAGACTGAATTTTACTATCACCTTTCCTGGCTCTCCAGCTTGAAGATGGTGGACTATGGCAGCGGTCCCCAACCTTTTTGGCACCAGGGACCAGGTTCGTGGAAGATGGTTTTTTCACGGACTGGGGTTGGGGCGATGGTTTCAGGATGATTCAAGTGTGTTACATTCAAGCTTACCCCATGCTGTGTGACCCAGTTCCTATCAGGCCCAGAGGGTGGGGACCACTGGGCTATGGGACTTCTCAGCTTTCCTAGCCATGTGAGCCAGTTCTTGCTGTATGTCTCCTCTTATGTATGTACATATATCCTAATGGTTCTGGACTTCTGCCAAGATGGAGGCATAGGTGGATATCCGTGCCTTCTCACACAACCAAGTTTAGAGACAACTAAATATTAGCAATAGAAAACACAGCCAGAACACAGAAAATTGAACTTTTCGGAAGTCTGTTAACAAATTCTTCAGTCTGACTGGTAAGGGGCAAAACCAGCAGCTGGTGGAGCGGGGTTGCACAGGAAAACTCGGTCAGATGGACTCGGGCGCGCGGAATCCAGGTGCAGGGTTGGACCTAGTGAGCGACAGAGCGAGCAACCAAGCGAGCCACCGCGGGGAAACAGCGAGGGAGTGGGGCTGCGGGTTGACTGTGGTCGCGCATTTGTGCGCGGATAGACAAGTGAGGGAGTGGGCGATTGGACCGGGACCCAGCGGTTCCCCGCGGCAAGCGCCAGGGAGGGCGCCGCCATTTCCCTGCTCTGACCCCACCTCCACGTACAGCGTCATAACCCAGCGACTCTGAGTGGCCCGGCCCGGGTGAAACACCTAATGGTTCTGTTTCTCTGGAGAACTCTAATACATGAAACCGTGAAGCGGGTGCCCAAGTCAACTAAGACTGGTTTTCTGATTAGAAGAGGAAGACGTCAGGGACGTTTGTGCACAGAGGAAAGGCCACGTGAGGGCCCAGGGAGGACACGGCCCCACAAGCCAAGGAGAGAGGCCTCAGAAGAAACCCGACCTGCCGACGCCTTGATCTTGGACTTGCAGCCTCGGAAACTGTGAGAAAATAAACGTCTGTTGTTTGAGCCACGGAGACTATGGCATTTCGTTATGCCAGCCCCAGCGATGACACTCAGCGCATGCCCGGCGGATCACGGCCACAGTGCAGGTACTCAGTCCCCTCTCCCCCGACGACACCTTTTCCTTCCCGTTGGGACTGAGCGTCTGAGTAACCAAAACACGCTGGGTGTGGAAGAGCAGGGTGTCTGTGCGCCCAAGCTCGTGAGTGTGGGGCTGTTTTCCTCCCTGGGGTCGGTGAATGAGCCCTTGGCTCTGTGGGGCCCCTGCAGTGGTCATCAGCTGTACTGATTTGGTAAAGCACGTGTTACACCAATGACCAACAAAGAGATTCCTTAATGTGTATAAAGAAAACACACAAAAAGCATAGGGTGGTGTTTTCTTAAGAAAAGAAGACAAATGACAAACTACCAGGGGGAAATCTTATGTACTATAGAAGCAGGGGAGCCTCTCTGTAGCCACGGCGATGGGAACGGCCCAGGTGCATTTGCCCACGGCACAGAAGTGGTCCGTGGACTCCTGCGGCTGAGAGCCGGGCCACACGGTTGAGCCCTCACAGGCACTGTGGGGGCTTTCACTGACCAGCCTCTCAGCCCCAGGCCAGGTAAAGGGGCCTCTCCACCCTCCCTTTCCCTGCGGAACTGCCCTCCCTCTCATGAGCAGCAGAGCAGCTGAGCATTTGCCCCACGCTCTGCTCTGCTGGGGCTCTGCCGCCTCTGGGGCACCCAGCTGCACTGTCCCCCTGAAGTGTAAACTGCACCCTGCAAGCCCAACAGTCGGTCCATTTACCTGTAGCCCTGTGCAAACTGGTCCTGGTCCCAAAGCAATGACACTTGATACTCAAGAAGCGAATGGATTGCTTAGTTATTTTTACTTGCAATTTCAAGGTGTTTTCCTTTCCCCAAATCTCCCTGGGCTATAAATTAATCTTAGTCAAAACATGCTTTTAAGAGAAGGGGACTCAAAGCAGGACAGCAGTGTGTTCTTTTTGAAATTGCATATAATTTCACACGGTGCGGCCTTTGAAGCGGAAATCCGAGCCGTGGAGCATCGCTGTGGCGTTTCAGGAGCCTCCAGGTCTGAAAGCCCCATCTCAAAGGAGGCAGGGATTCGGTTTCAAATGATCAAAACAGCCTTGTACTCTTCTTGGAGTTATTTTGACATCTAAATACTAGTTCTGGCATTTCTCTCCCAGTGTAAATCAATAACATTGACTCAGTGGGGTCACCGGCGCACGGGGGAGGGTGTGTGGGAGGCCCGAGGCTCGGCCCGCCGGGCTCTTCATCGGGAGCATGGGGTCTGGACGCGGAGCTATGGTGCAGAGCAGGCCAGGGGGCTCAGGCTGGGTCTGCAGTGGTCATGGGACCTAGCAGTACTGGCTACGTGTAGGTTTGGGCCACTCCTTGTTCCGGCTCCCCAGGGTGGGGAGGAGGTGAGTGCTATTCCTTCACCAGCAGAAAGGCCAAGGCTTCCTTGTGTTGAGTGCCTCTGGCTTGTTTGTATGGGCTCCTGCCATTGAGAGGAGCTGTGGGCTTCCGACAAGTCCGAGGACCCTTCTTCCCACAGGTTTCTCATTGGCGAATGAAGGGTTTGGTGGGTGTAAACCTTCTGACTCTTCCAAAACAGGCAGTGAGAATTGTGGGTACCGGTTTTCAATGGTAATTGGAAACTGTGGGTACCAAGTGACATGTGAGAGCCCAAGAGTCATGGGTGGCCATACAGTTCCTTGGAGCTGAGAAGTGGCCTGGTGAGAAGTGAAGCCAGAATGAAGATCATAAGAGACTGGAGAATTAAGAAGTTGGACGAAGAAAAGCAGAGATGGGAGGCAGAGAGAGCCGGTGGGCTGCCTGGTCCCCTTGTTTTTCTGAGGGTCCTGGTCCTCAGGGGACAGGAGGCAGCCCAGGACGTGTCTCACATGTTTGCTATCTTGTGGAGGTGGCCCAAGCTGGTTTCTGTTATGTGTCATCCAAAGAACCTTGACCAAGCATTCTCCACTACTCCAGAGCTGTGTCCAAAGGCAGCGTGGTTCAGGGGCAAAGGCTTGTGTGCAACAGTCCTAAGATAAGAAGCATTATTTAGTCTGTGATGAACAATTAGGGAAGGAAGAGGGCCAATCAATCAATGTACCGTAGGAGTAGGGAGTGGATGTCTCCCGTTCTGTGTCACGGGGAGAGATCTGAAACCTCTTAGCCAGGAATCAGGACGACAGGTTGTCAAGGTGAGCGGGAGACCGCCAACCAGACTTCTGTTCCAGGGCTCGCTCTCAGCTTGTTTAAAAAGCTGTGATGATGGCAGAAACAATTGCCCATGGAACAGGTGTTGGGTTGGTCAGAAAGTTTTTGTCCCCCATAAGACAGTTCTCGTAGTGCTTGGTTGTCCTTAACTTCATTTGAAACAATTTTGTTAGACTGCATTGCGACAGCTGTCACAGCCGTGTGCATTTAAAAAAACTCGCCAAAATTGGTGAATTTCTGTGCAGCCCTTTCAGTATTGAAGATGGAAGAAGATATGCAACATTTTCGGTGTGTTATGCTTTATTCTTTCAAGAAGGGCAAAATTGCAACTGAAACACAACAAAAGATTTGTGTGGTGTAAGGAGAAGATGCTGGGCTCACGTGTCCAAAGTGGTTTACCAAGTTTCTCGGTACTACTGACATTTTGGCCAAATAATCCTTTGCCGTGGGGCTGGCTTATGCACTGGAAGATGTTTAGCAGCGCCCCTGGCCTCTACCCATTGGAAGCAAAGAGTGGGAGATGGCCGACATACTCAATAAAGTTATTGGTGAAAACGAAAAAAAAAAAAAAAAAGCGCATCTTTTATTTTATGGGAAAAAGGTAATGGATTTTTTGGCCAACCCAGTACGTATCACTGCCTTCTGGGACAACGCGGACCTCTGTCCTCCTGGAGTCTCATGCAGAGCCCTTCCCACACTCCTTGTGTTTGCGTGCACCTCAGGCCGTCCAGGAGAGGGGTACGGCAGATGCCCAGGCTTCTGAATTAAACAAACAAACAACGCCCTTATTTCCTCCTAAACACTCTTTCTTCTCCCTTTCTCAGCACCGAGTCCCGCACTGTACTTTCTGGGATGATGGAAATGTTTCCCACCTGTGCAGGTCACCGTGGCAGCCACGCACCTCACGTGGCTGCAGAACTCTTGGGATGTGTAGTTAGTTGTGCCTGAGGGGCTGACTTGTACATTTTATTTAGTTTTAATGAATTAAAAGTTAAACTTCAGCAGCCACCTGTGGCCAGGGACTACTGCATTGGAGAGAGCAGACTGAGTCCATGCATTCTGTAACGCTGGCTTCTGGTGGCCGTAAGGTGTCGTTGGGACGTTGGGTTGTGCTGTAGGGCGGTTAGACTTCCTTGTCTGTTTCCCCAAATCTCACATCTCCCGCTTCAGAAAGGCTGGCGGCTGCAGGAGGCTGGCTGTAGCGCCTTTTAATCAGATCCGATTTTGGCCTTCGGGTGGGACCCCCTGCCTTGGTTCTGGTTCACACTGGGCATGGGCTCCGTGGCTGAGTGCACGGGGATTGTGGCTTTCTCCTGTTCCGCTGGCTGCGAGAATTGCACCGCATGCTGCGGCCAGTCACATGTAACCTGGGAGGAAGGCTTTGCTTATCTTTCAGCTGGTTTGAAGCCCAAACCACAGCGTGTTGGGGTAAAGTAGCCGGGTGAGGTGGAACCAGCGGGCTGCGGGGAGACTTCCTCTGGGCTCACCACAAAACCTCAGCGTCGATATGCCTTTCTCTCCTTTGTGGACTCAAAGGACGGGCCCACTGGGTCTCAGTTGCCACTAAGAGGTTGCCTGAGGGGGGAGCAGTATCTTTACTGCAGGTAATTTCTTCTGCCGTGGTCCCAGAGTTTTCAGTAAACCGAGAGCAGCCCTTCCTGCACGAGGTGGTGGACAGTCTCGTGTTCCTCGCGGGCTGCCTGTCCTCCGGGTTTCTTTCAGAATGGTTTCCAATGTTCCTGTCTCAAGGTCAGGCTCGCTGGATCCAGAAGCGAGGGCTTTGGAGATAGAACTAAATGCATGGGTTTCACGGACAAAAACTGCAGGCCCGTAGCCTCTCTAATGGGGACGGGCAAGCAGGTGGCTTCTGCGCTGTTTCTGATCTGGTGTCCTCATCAGAAACTTGCTTCCTCAGTACCCTGCTCAGAGCACAGCTTGTCTCCGATGGCCTGGTCGTTCTGTCTCGTGCATCCAGAGCTACGCTGTGGCTGTAACTGTCCACAGGCTTGGAAGGGGGTGAGAGAGCATCCTCTGCCTTTTGACTGTTTGGCGCTGGACCCTCCTGAGGTTGAAGGGTGAGGGGTGGGCCACCTACTGGTGCAGTGAGTGGTGATCCACGTTCCTGGGGGCCGGAGCTCAGGGGCAGGGGAAGGGGCAGGTGGAAGTGTGAGGCAACTCCCTGCTCCTGTCTTGGCAGCCGTTCTGCTGGCATGAGAACCCGAGGAGCCTGGTGCGCCCTTGCTGTTCTGGTTGCACTTGTCCTTGTATTTCACATGGCCACCACTCAGAGGAATGCCTGGCAAGGTGCCACAGCTGGGAAGGTGCACCCAGGGACTGCTGCTGTGCCATCCGCCTCAGCGGAGCCCGTGGGGTGAGCCAGGAGCAGACGGCCGCCGGACTCGCTCCTGGGCCTCCCTGCTGCCCCCTCTCCCAAGCAGCACATGTACCCTGCTGGGCCTAGGGGAAGATGGCCCTTGCGGGGCCCCCATTCTCTCCCTGCAGCCTGACGTCGACGTCGGACTTCCTGTGTGTGCTCACTCGGTGTAGTTCACGGAGCACCAGCCCCGCACCTGCAGCCTCACACCTGGGCTGCGCTCGTCTCTGGGACTCACGTGGCCTGGCCCGGCCTCATCTGCAGGACAGCTTCTGGACTCGCTTTCTTTCCTTAAGAGCTCTCCCTTCGTTCTTCTGTACCCTCTGTCTCCCAAGGACCGCAGGAGAATCTTCCAGGTTATTTCTAGTATGGTTTTCTCATCGGTTCCTCCCATGGGTGCAACAATAAGCCTTGTGCAGTAAAAACGGGCCCGAAGGAGCCAGAGCCAGAGAGAGCCAAGCCCTGGGGTGTTCTCCCTGCTCCCGGTCTCCGAGGGGGGACCGTGTGCCCGAGGGGCAGAGGCAGGGGCTGGTCTGTTTCCAGCGGGAGAGGGCGGGGCAGGAGGGGAGATGCCGAGGCCAGTGCGGCCTGCAGTTCTCGTGTGTAGGCGGAGGGCACTCCACGGAGTTCCCCAGACAGCGGGTGGCTTTGGGGCTGGTGTCTGAGAGCTGGGGTGTGTGTGAGGAGGGGGTGCATGTGACAGTGAGAGTGGGGGTGTTTGCTCTTCCATGGCTTGGGCCTGTGGTGGGGCTCAGCACTCCTGGGGGCACTGGACAGGAAGGGGGCCTCGGAAGCTGCTGAGACAGGCCCCTGGGCCCAAGGTTCTCTGGGCCTGGGCAGTGATGTCACCATAGTAGTAGGTCCGTTCGCCTCCGTTCACCTCAGTTTGGGCAGCTGTGGGGGAGGGCGGCGACCTGCAACACGGACTGCAGAGGCATCCACGGCCCCTCAGTGAAGGAACAAACAAAATGCGTGCGCATGTGCACGGTGGGCCCCATTCAGCCTCAGCAAAGAAGGAGGGAGACCCTGACCTGGCACCGCGAGTGGAGCACGGGGTCACCTTTCATTGTATCGATCGAAAGGAGCCGGTTGCGAAAGGGCCAACGCCGTGGGACTCATCCGAGGTCCCCAGTGAAACCCACGCAGACAGAGAGTGGAATGGCGGGCGCAGGGGCTGGGCGAGTTGGGGGCTAAGGGGCGCAGGGTTTCTGTCTGAGACAAGGAAGATGTTGTAATGGTGGATGTTGGTGACGGTGGCACCACAGTGAGAATGCTTCGGATGCCACTGAGCTGTGCACTTAAAAATGGTAGAGATGGTACGTTTTATCTTATGGGTATTTTACCACCACAGAGAGATGACACAAAAGGGGGAAAAAAGGGCCCGATGTGTTACAACTTTCAGAGTGAAAAGAGAAGCCTGGGGCAAAGCCTGGGAAGGGGAAGCTGGGAAGATGGGGGAGGCTCAGTCATTCCAGTGAGAGCAGCTTCTGGCGTTCGAACATACGAAACGTGCAGCCCGGAGTCCGACTGGCGGTGCGTCCCTCCAGGCCGCACGGCCCCGGGTCCTGCTGGCGTGCTTGGGAAGTGCCCTGGGAGAGCCAGACGTTCCTTTCTGCCCCCCCAAAGCCGGGGGACCACGGGGTGGGCGAGGCTCCGTGGGGTCCGTCCGGGGCCAGGCTGCTGGTCCAGTCCCTTCTCCCCAGTCTCCTGATGTATTTCGGGGACACTTGCAGAACACACTTTTTGCTTTCCATAGTGTCTGGCCAGGCTACTGAGCCCCCAAATTCTCTAACGGGAGGGGCAGTGCAGTCATGGGGGTTCAGCCCTGGGGGGTTGTCCCCAGGGTTCAGTCCATTCCACGAGCACAGTGCTGACCTCCTCAATGGCCTGCGGGAACATCAGCTTGGGTACAGATTGCACAGCTGGGAGAAGACAAAGGAAACCCTCGTCCAAGAATCCGAAGTGCCACTGTAGGTTGAACTTGACCTCAAACTCCTTTCCTCAGGTCACGGGACTAAGCCTTCAACATTCGAAGGGCACTGGAGGAGATGGGTTTGCACCCGAGCTCTGGGAGGTGGTGAGGCTGTTTTATTCCCAGTGGTGGCCCGGACAGGAGGGACCAAGGGCGGGGGGCAGAGCCCACCAGCACCCAGGGCTGAGGTCCTTTCCCTGCATCATTCCAATCCCTGTCCCTGCTGCTCTGTCCCCCAAGGCCATGCCCATTTCCATTGAGAGAATTAGATATGAGTATATTTGTGTTTAATGGCAGGGAGTGGACAGCGACTTCTCCATCAGCTCTGGGGTGGCAGGGGGTGGCTACACTTGCCTTTCCTCGTGACAAAGTCAAGAAGGTAGTCTTGGAGCTTGAGTGGTGAACTTGACCTTGTGCTGCTGCCGTGGGCCTGGCTTTGGGAGCCCTGTCTCCATCCGCAGCCGGTCATATTCCTCTCGCTTCAAGGTGAGCTCCTGCCACGAAAGTCCTTTGATGTTTAGACTGAAGCAGCTGCTGCATTTGAGGCCCGACAGACAGGTCCCAGTAACAGCTGGGGCCCTTTGTGCGCAGCTCCGTCGTCTCATGTTTCCAGGCGGGTTTCTTTCTGGGGACAATGTTTCATGAAGCACCTTTGAAATGAGAATGTGTCAGCTGAGGGGCCCTCCTCTCTGAATTGTCAGGGGAAGAATGCGGGTCACGTCTGAAGTTCTGTTTCCACGGTCCTGGGCCCACCTCGAAGATGGAGATGAATGTTCCACACCCCCTTCTGGGGATGAAGCTTTAGTTGATATTTTTTTTCCAAAGAAGAGTGTGACGATTCTCACCTGCTTCTTTTTATCTCTCTAGGGAACTGTGGGCCGATCCCACTGTTACTGCTGGCCCAGCCACCCTCTGTGTCTCGGTTTCCTCATCTGCAGAGTGGGTGTAATAACAGCTCAGGGCTGTGAGAGTTTGCATAGCTGTCTGTGAAAGGGCCTTAGGGATTTTTAAATGCTATACAAACAGACACTCCTTTTCTGCTACAAAACCAGCGAGAGGGTGGGCCCCTTGTCCTTCTCTGGACTGCCTGCCCAGCAGTGAGGTGTCTTGAGTGGGCGGCCATATTAAAACTCTTCCATAATGAAGATGGCTTCTCTTTCCTCCCCAGCCCTCTCTTCCTTTCTCCCACTTTTGTCTGAGAAGTAATGAAAATTGCTTTTCATTTCTTTTTCACTTTCCTGGTAGCCCAGCCTCACTGGAGAGGCTCTGGATGGTGTTGCCCTTGAATTTCTGCTCTTGCCATCTGCTTTTACAACAGGGTCAAGTGAAGGTGATGTGTTGAGTCTGTACAGGTGCCGGAACGCTGGGCCCATGGAGACTGATGTGGATGTGAAGGTGGGGTTCTTTTTTTTTTTTTTTTGTCTTGGAGAACATTACTGGGAGGACGAAGAACCACAGAGTGGGCCCCGCCCAGGGCTGGTGTGGGTGTCTGGTAGTCCCCCTCGCCCTGGGGCGCGGCCCCCTGCCTCCGCTCTGCCCCTGGGTCCTGGATCTCTGCAAGTCCGGCAGGGCTGGATCGTGTTCCCGGGCCCACAGGGAAGTTGCTTCGTATCTGGTCAGTGGTTTGTTTAAATGCCTGACTGTGATTCTGTGATTCTGTCAAATTGCGGCCAGCGGTGGCTTTGGAGGGGTGGGAGTTACCCAAATACTGTGACACGGGAACACTTTCTGTTGATTTTAATGTAATTTGTACAGTGTTCCAAGGCTCTTGGCGGCCCACGGTGGCCTGATTCTTTGTGTAACATGAAGCTGCCAGTGGTGTGGCTGAACGATACTTAGAAGCATGTGGCTCATCGACTGTGAACCTGGACACGGGTGTTCTGGACTTTTCTGCCAGTGACGATCTGGGGGAATGACGGGCTCGTCAGCCCAGCTGGTCTCCCTACCCTTGGCCCCCAGCGAGTGCTCGAAAATCACTACCATGTGACAACTTTGGGTGGTCTCTGGGTGGACAAGGTGGGAAGGGATACATTATACAAAAACCATCGTTGTACTTGGCATTTTGGCGGGCTGCCTCAGAGGGGATGCTCTTGTGTGACGTGACCTGCTCTGTCAAGGGTCGGAGGGGACCAGTAACGAGCCTCTCCAGCCACTGTTATGTTGTTCGGGATGTCAGACGATTGCAAGGAGAGCTGGTGAAGTGCAAAAAGAAGCACACAGGGAGGTCCCAGGTGGGCTTCAGCCCCGCCACACCTTGCGCACCTGTAGTACGATAACAAACCTGGGCAATGCAGCAGGGTGCTTTCAAACAGGTGGCCCGTGAGATCCCAAAACCACTGCAGAGATGGCACTGACACGTTTTGAGCCCCTACTATGTGCCAGTTGATATCCTGGGCTTCACCCAGTCTTGGGTCCTCCCCTGAGGGGGTGACAGAATGACCAGGAAGACTGGCCTTACAGAAAAAATGCTGCCGGTCGTTCACTAATCACACCGGTGACACGTTGTGACATGGAGATGCACCCAGAGAAAACAAGCCGACTTCAAGGAAAGGTGCCTGGAACATCGCCATGTTGTTGCGTCACCTTATGTTAAGGTTTTCCAGGTTCTCCAGTAGCCACGACTTCCAAGTTCACTCTCAGTATTTATTACCTTTGCAACTGTGCCCTCTTATGAGCTTATTTTTTCAAAACATCCTCTTTGTGGCTGATGGAAGCCAAGCGTGTCCCAGAATGAACGGACCTCATGGCTGTGCCTGCAGATGGCACATCTGGAGGGCATTTTGGACACACGGCAGTGATTTGGCTGCAGAAAGAACCGGACCTCAGCCATCAGCTCCTCGTATCACCAGCCATTGGGGGTGAACCCCGAGATGCCTGCCCTGGGCAGGGGGCTCTCGGCTGCTGGCTGTGTCCCAGGAGATCCCCAAACATCTTCCTGATTGTAGAGCTCGCTGTTGCTGGTGTCAGGGGGCAGTGCTGGCGAGCCACATGGAGGTCAAGGGTATGAGGTTCATTCTCGTGGTTCAGCGAGAGGATCTCATCCAGCATCCTTCTGGTTCAAGGGAAGCAAGGGGCAGTTCAGTGTCAGTTCTCTGTTGAGCACAAGAGGTGGTGTCTGGGCAACTGAGGCCAAGTTCACACAAGGAGGGACCCTCCCCACCTACTTGGTAAACTTGACGCAGGTGGCGGAACTAATACCTGGATAAATACCCCTGGTCACTTGGGACATTTTCTTTATATCAACATTTGCTGTAGGAGGTGCTCATGGCTCCTGGCTTGAGCTGAGCAAACAGTGTGTTTCAGAAGGACAAAGGCTGGCCTGGAACAGGTGTGCCCAGTGGCCTTGGCGGTGCCCTTGACGGTGGTGGCTCCAGGTTTGTTAGATGTGGCCTTGACTTAGGACACTGGTCCAAGGAGCTTGTGGCGTTTAGAAGTGCCGACTTTACGTTTGTTCTTTTGTGATTTTTCATTCTTCGTTCTCTATTCTGCATCACTGAGCCTTGCAAAACACGCGCTGGATACGGAAGAAAAATTTCCACTTCAATTGCTGTATTTGGCCACCTGAAAATTTCGGTAATCGGCCTCCAGCATTATTCTAAATAAATGGGGAGGGGGAGGCCCCGCAGCCTCCATCGCCCTAAACCCAACTTTTCACCCTCTGTGGGGAAATCGCAGGGTCTGTCAGTGATCCTTTGGATGTTCCTCTCTTTGTCGAATTTTCCTCTTATTATGATTAATTGTAATTTTTCAGGGTTTTAAAAACTATAATCTTTTTAAAAAGCGGTTCAATGAAAAGCGGCTACATACATGAAAAGGAATCGATTATGCTTTTTAAGAATCATTTCTTTTTCCCCAGAATGTAAGGGTTGGGTTCGGGAGAATTCATTATTTTCGACGGAGGCTGGCGAGTGGGTGGGCGTGCTCCTGGGCCTGGAACCCCCTGCGCTGGTCCTCGAAGTCCGAGGCCATTCTGGCTCTGGGGGTGGGCTCTTGGGCAGAGCGCGCACCCCCTCGGATGGAGCCCCCAGCCTCCATTTCCTTATCTGTAAAGGGGAGGTAAAAAGACCCGCCACACAGAGTTGTTGTGACAACGGAATCAGATGGTGCTTGTTTAACCCTCTGTGTAGAACCTGTGGGTGGCCTGTCTGCCCCGGGGGCGGGGGGGGGGCAAGGGCGTGTCCCATTCACTGCTGTGTCCGATGCCTGGTACAGAGTGGGTGGAGATGTGTTACAGAATTTCCCATGACCTTCCTTCAAAGGGGAAGGGCCAAGTTTAAAGATTTGAGGGATAAAGACAAGACAAATCATAATGAAAAAAAAAATTGGACAAAGATATTTTTGTGAGCATGAGGCACCTAGATGTATCTTAGCATTGGGCATTAATTCTACTTATAAGTAAATTTATTTTATTGTTTCAGCTAAAAAAGGTCATTTATTTTTTTAGATGATTTTTGGGGGTTCCTGAGAGAAACCAACTTATACATCTTTTTTAAAAATTAAAAAAAAATTTTATTTTATTTATCTTTAGAGGGGAAGGGAAGGAGAGAGGGAGAGAAACATCAATGTGTGGTTGCCTCTTGTGTGTCCCCTGCTGGGAACTGGCCTGCAACCCAGGCATGTGCCCTGACTGGGAATCGAACCGTGGTTGTTTGGTTCCCAGGCCCGCACTCAGTCTACTGAGCCACACCAGCCAGGGCCGACTTATACATCGTTAAATGTTTGTGTACATATGTGTCTCAGGTGGAATCGTGTTTTCCGGCACCGAATATGCCAATGACCTGCTGTTGCTTCCATTTCTTCTCTTTCCCCTTCCTTCTCGCTGCCTTTTCTGCCTCCAAGACGAAACACTGCAGTGCATTTAAAATACTTCTGAGAATGAAGGGCGTGGAGAATGGTGGCTTCTTCCGGAAACTTTTAAATGAAGTCAAAATAGTGTTCGTCCTTAGGAGTTACTCGGGCTTTGTGATTCCACAGGTAATTCGTGATTTTACCCGAATCTGGGAAGAGCTGGGGACACCGACTTGTGTCTGACTCAGCTGGGAATGACGCGGGCACTCATTCCAGCTCTCCTTGCAGAGGACCAGGGCCTGCAGCGTTCTGGGGACGATCTGTGAGCCGCCAGCAGATGGAGAAGGCACTCCACCCAAGTTCAGCCAGGCGTTGGCCTTGTTGAAACAGGTCTCGGCACTTCTTTCTGGACCAGGAATGGTTAGCCTTTTTCTGGATGCGGAAAAGAGAGCAACTCACCAGGCTTGTGTTTTAACATTTTTATGGAGGATATAAATATATGTTATTACAGATTCTGGTGCTTATTTGCTCACTTAAAATATCTAAAGATTTATGTGTTTTTTTTAACCTTTAAGAGACTGTAAGCGTGATTCCTGTTTTGTTAGGGTGAACTTTGGCTTCCTGCTTCCTAACTTCGGAACCCCAGGCCGACTCCCCATTTTTTGGTGGGGGTCATAGCAAGAGGTTATTCATTGACAAGAGTGGGGGTGACCCGGCCCTCTGTGTCCAGGGGCAAACTGTCCCTCCCGGGTGAGTCATTACCAGACCCTTCCCTCAGGGGGCTAGGAAGTGAGGTGCTGGAGGGTGGGGGTGGGGAGACCTCGCTGCGGCCCCCGGCAGAGCGGATCACGGGGTTCCCTTTGCTGCGCAGCCTCTCCAACACTCGTCATTGCCCAGCTTGTTGGTAACCGTCATCGGAACAGGTGAGAGGTGGTCCGTCATTGCGGGTTTGCGTTGCTTTTCCCTGCAGCTAGTGAGGTGGAGGGTGTCGGCCACGCCTCTGTCTTCTTGGGAAGAGGTCTGCTCAGGTCCTCTGCCCGTTTTTTAATTGGACTGGTTTTGTTGTTGCTGAGTTGATGACACTGTTTATAAAGTACAAACGCAGAGCCCACGTTGTTTGGGATCTCCAGCCTTCACAGGGAGGGCAGGGGGCGGAGCACTGGGGCAAGTCCTGGGGGAAGGAGCAGACTGAGGGTTAGTTTTTGGTGCCACTGAGGGTCTAACACCGAGTTCTGCTGTTTTCACCGAGGCCTGTAGGTGAGAGCCGCTGGCCAGTGGCCGGCATGTAGACCTGGACTGCCCAGAAGACCAGACCTTGCTAACAGGCCAGGGTTCTCGGTGGCCAGGGTCAGCAGAGGCATAGCTGGGGAGCAGTGCAGCCTGTTCAGGAGGCCATTCAGCTCCCTCTGAGCGCGTCCCAGGTCGGACACAGGGGCATTGGAGGAACAATGGAGGTGCCGTTCGGAATGTGCAGACGCAGCCCCGTCGGCGCAGCCGCGACCTCGGGGGATGCAAGAGGGCTGACTTCACTTAATGAGAAAATGCGAATGAGAGAGGGGGCTTCACTCTTCCTGCCTCAGCAAAGGAGCCTCTGGTCCTGCCCCAAGGGGACGGGTCCCAAGTCCCCTGTGGTCCACCCTAGAGGGTGACCGTGCCCAGGGTCAGACCTCGGGTGGCCTTGGCATTAAAGGAAGACCCTCGTCCTTCCCATCCCTTCCTTCTGTGACAGCGTCTCGGAACCCTGAGCTGGAAACACTGACCCCAGCTCCAGCCCCCAAACCTCTCTGTGGCCTCGTTACTGCGGACCCTCCTCACAGCCACAGCCCCCTTCCCCAGAACTTCTTAAGGGAGGCCCGCCACCCAGTTATTCCACACTCTGCCGTGGGTCTCCCAGGGGCCATGGGTTTGTGTCTGCATTTGTTTCTACCGCAGTTCATTGTGCCTCAGACAATGGCAGAATGGTGGGTGGGCAGCAGCCTGTTAATCAGTGTCTGGGAGCAGGAGGTGGGCTGCACAGTCTCCCACGTCAGCCCTGGGTTCACCCCCCCCCCTTGGTGGGCAGGGAAGGTCTGATCCCCGGGCAGGGCCGCACACAGCACAGGGTGGAGAGGCAGGTGGGGGGCGGGGAGGTGGCGGCAGAGAACCCTTGGCCAGGTGGCTGCAACCTTGTTTCCTACTAAAGGCCTCCGTCCAGTTCCCAGTTCGAGTCCTGAAGGGAAACACGGCCAGTTCTCTCGCCCGCTGGTCATTTTCAGGTTTTGTGACGAACCGCAAACCCTGATGGAATATTCTCTTAAAAGAAATGGCAGCCTCCTCTGCGAGATCAAACGGCTCCGCAGCTATTTGCAATTTGGCCGCCGTGGGGAGAGGCTGCTTGGCCTGGGCCCCGGGTGTGGCTGCTTGCATCCCATTTCGCCCCGATTCTCCGCCTTGTTTGCCCAGCTGGAGTCTGTTTAGAGAGCTATTTAGATTCTCCCGCAGAAAAGAAAGCTTTCCATTCTCAGAGAAACCGCAGCGCTGAAGTACGTATAAGAGAAAAGCATTCTGATGACTAATCAGAACCAAATCATCGACTCTCTTTCTGCACCCTGAGTGGCGAGGGTTACGCTCTGAGCTTTTAGCAAGAGCACGGGTGTGACTGCAGGGTGGGGTTGGCAGGGTCGGTGGGGGGACTGCACAAATGCCACTGAGCACAGGACCTGCCCTGCTGGGAAAAGGACAGGGAAGGTCCATGGTGGGATTAGAGCACCCGTTTAAAATCTGACTGGGGAGTTCTTCGCCTTTGTCGCAGGAGAAAATACTAGCTGAGCATGCAAGGATTTTCATCTTGATCGCATGTGGTTGTCAGAGGCTGCCCGACTTAACCTCTCCATCCTGCAGGGCACTGTCCGCAAACCCTGACTCGGAGCCTGGAGACTGTCCATGCAGCCGAGAAGGTGGGGAGATGTCCTGCGGGGACAGATTAGTGACAGTGGGCCTGGCTGCCTTATGAGATCAGTCAGTCCCGTTTTTGAACAGCTTTGATGCTTTAAAGGGTCGCCCTCACTTTTACCTACTGCTCCTGGTGCTGCCCTTTGGAGCTGTAGGGGCAAAGCTGGCTCTTCACACTGTGTTTCTTGCAACATTTAACAATGTTAACAGTGTTGGGGACCTGGCCCACAACCCAGACACGTGCCCTGACCAGGAAGCGAACCAGAGGCCTTTCGGTTCACAGCCTGGTGCCCAGTCCACCGAGCCACACCAGCCAGGGCTCCTCACTGCTTTCTGATTCAAAGGAAGAATGTGAGTCACCTTCTGGCCCCTCCTGCAGGTGTCCTCCAGTTCCGAGCACAGACAGGTCATCTGTTGTTCATATATGGAGCCCTGTGGCCTCCTCTCCTTTGTGACACTGTGCTTCTATTAATCCATCCCAAGATCTCACTCACTTTGCTGGCAGCTGAGTCTCACCATTGGCTTGTGTTCACCTCAAAGCCTGAAGAGCAACCCGCCCCACCCCTTGAATTTCTTTGTGCCTGATGGGTTTGAAGAGAAGCAGATGCAAAAATTCTGACCTAGTCATTAAGGCCTTGCCTTTCATCAAGGCCTTTGAACGTGGCAGTTACTGTTAGAATTGTAGGCAAGTGGCTGTATTATGTTGTTGGGCAACTTGGCATATTTTTTCACATCTGATGTGATAGGAACACACTAAAGTGGGTGTTCTCTTTTAGGAGTGTGGCTTGGGCTCTGTTAGATCGGAAGGGAACTATCTGTGCAGGACACGGCCCCTGAGCGGTTGAAGTAGATGAAGGGGGGGCTGCTCGGGGAGCTGGCCTGCCCCCTGAGAAGTCTGAGGACACGTGTGGGCAGCAGCATCTACAGGGCCGTGGGACCCTCTGACAGTCTGTCAGTGCCCTTCGTGTGCCGGGCTCCCATGTCCGGTTCAGGCCGAGCTGGTGGCACCAGCGCAGACCCAGCCCTCCGTGTCCCAGGAAGCCTTTGTCTGACGATTGTCGCACCTGACGCAGATCTGACCTTCCTGAATCCTTTGCTGCAGGGCACATTCTTCCGTGAGTACCTTTGGAGTATCTTTCTGCGTCCTAAGTGCGTGTCTGCTTTGAGTGGACAGAGCCTGTCTGAAAATCTCTCCCTGTCTCCAGAAGTAGGACGTGGAAGGTCAAGGGTGGAGATATCTGGTCATCGTGGTGCTTGGTCCACTTTGTGGCAATGGGGACTGTAAGGATTGTGGCGTGGGCGGTCTGAGGGCATTAGCGGCCTCCAGGAGAGAAAACCACGGGCACAGGGCAGCTGAGCACTGTCTTGAGGTTCTGTCTGAGAGTCTGGGCAGCCTGGGGCAGTTTTAAAAGAGGGTCTTGTCTCTTAGAGCTACAGGGCACAGGGTGCTGAACAAATGTCAGGATATGATTACAGAGGAGCAGAAATGCAAGAGACTAAATGGATAGCTTTAACGGCTCCTCAGTGTCAAAGAAAATTCCCCTCGAGGGAAAAGGTGGGGCCTGGAGACCTCGGGCGGTGACGAGTGCCTGGCTGAGGCTGAGAACTTGGGGTCTCAGGTGGCCTGAATCGCTCCAGATGGTGTGGTGGAGGCTGTCTCCAAGACTCGGAGACGGTGGCCTCCCCACCAGGTCGTTAGGTTGTGGCCCCACAGAGGCGATAATAGTGAATCTCAGGAGGAACCGTAGATATCCTTGTCACCACCAAAGACATAAAGGCGTCAAGGGGGTGGGCCCAGGTCCCCTGCGTCTCTGTAATCACAGATGAACCTTGGCAGGTGTTTAGGCCACCACGAACTTATTCAGGTGATCATCACTCCTGAAGCTGTCCTGTTGGGCGGGACATGTTTGCTGGGAAGATGAACACATGTGCAAGCTCGGTGTGTGACTGCTGATCTGGCCAGTGCTTTCTCCCCAGTTCCCACACAGAGGGAGGGGAGCGGTCGGCCTTTAGATGGTGAGGAAAGCGGTTTGCAGTCGCTGCGCACGTGTCTGCAGGGACCTTGTGTGTCCTGGCCTTTGGCAGAGAATCACTCCGCTCCACCCGTTGATGACATTGTGTTATTTGGACATGCCGATCATGGAGTGGCAAGTGTCGGAGATGCCCCAACACAGGGATCCTCCATCAGAAGGTTTTAGCTCACGGGACCTCTGAGACGGTCTGGAGCGATTTTTGGCTGTTACAACCCGGGGACTGTGCACCACTGGCATCTTCTGGGCAGAGTCCACGGGTGCCACTGCCGTACTTAGGACCGCTCCCCACCCTCCAGCTGACAGTTCCTTGACCTCAGATTTCAACAGCGCCCAGGAGCGGAGCAGCGTCCTGCTAAGATACCTGCACGCCAGACATGGGAGAGGACGTTCAAAGGTCTGTCACTCCATGATGTATCTGGGGGTTCAGTTGTCTGGGGCACACCAGACCTCTTTTCCTAGTGAGGATAAATGTCACCTACTAGTGACTAGTAGTAGTACTAGGTACTACTATGTACTAGGTACGCAAAAATATTTGTTGAATGAATCAGTGAATGAAGGGAACATGGGAAGAGCCCCCTGTGCCAAGACAAGGTGGTCTTCAGGCGGGTTTCCCAGAGGCCAGGAGCAGGGCTGGCGAGCGGGTGGGGGGGTGGGAGAAGGCTGTGGTTTCTATGGTTCACATGCCGCTTGGTCACCTGCCCACAGGAGGAGGGGGATGGGCAAGGGGCCTTCATCGAGCGAGGAACGAGGCCTGGTTTGTGTGGTAGATGATGGCGTGTGGCTGGGGAGAGAGGTTGTCCTGCTGGGCCACGAGGCCGGAGTCGGGCGAGCCAGCCTGGCCCCTCTCCGACGGCGCAGTCAGAAAGCAGCAGACACCTGCACGGGGCAGCGTGGCCGTAGAGGGAGGAAGAAGCGGATCCCAGAAGGCCCTGGGAGGGAGAATCGTCAGCATTTGCTGGGTGAACTAGGAGCGTGGGTAGAGGGAGGAAAAAAGGAAGAAAACCCTCCAGTCTCTGCATCTCTGGTAACTGGAGATACCAGAATAAGGTCCAGTTTTACGTGACAGGCAGCGAGTTCTGTTTGGGGTATTTGCAACTTGAAGGTGTGGGGGATACGAGGGGAGGGCTCCAGTTGGCAACCGGAAAAGTGAGGACAGTCTCAGCTGGACATGGGCCTGGGGACACAGCAGTGAGGCCGAGCAGGTTGTCCAACCCCCGTGGACACGGCTGCTGCACCATAAAGTGAAGGTCCAAACGCAGGCATGCCTGGCCCCAAGGTTTACCCTGCCGTGTCCCCTAGATTTTAGAGTTTCAAAATGAGGCTTTATTTAAAAATATAGGTGGATAGCAATTTATACCAAAACTACCAGTGCAGTTGCAGGTTGACCCAGCTGACCGTCCCTCTTCTGTCCTCACGGTCCTTGCAGTCAGACCTGGACACCTGCAGAATGACACGTGCACAGTGTCACTCACTGTGGCCTCGTTTGAGGGCAGGAGCCTGCAGGCAGCAGGAGGGGAGGGTTCAGGAGGCCGCAGCGCATCCGTGCGGCGGGCTGTCATGCAGCTGCGCAGACAGAGTCAGGGCTCCCCATGCCCTGGTGCAGAGCGAGCTCTGGGGACAGGCGGGGTCCCTCATGCTGCGCAGGGCTTGCCCTGTTTTGTGTAAGAAAGAGAGAAAGTAAGAACATATATTCATATCTGCTCGTATCTGCATACGGAGACATAAAGGGCCTAAGGTAGTAACAAAGCTGGAATGCCTTCTAGGGGCAGTGAAGGATGGAGTGGAAGGATGCAGGGGAGGAGTTAATCTGGATGGGCATCTTTTAGGTGTGAAGTAGGTGAATGTGGTACCCATTCAAAACAGCTGAAACACTGAAACTGTGGTGCACTTACCCATTAGTGTTCATTTACATTTGATGTTTGTTTCTGCCCCTGAACAGATGTAGTTGGCTTATGGATTTATTATATTCCTGTAGTTAGGCATTCGTCCATCCCTCCATCCACCTCTCCTGCTATTTGTGTTCCAGGGACTGGGCTAACCACCAGGCAAATAATTGAGAAAACATGTGGTTCTTGCCCTCCCAGATACGAGGACAGATTAGTCAAGTTGCCCCACAAATACACTAAAATGGCAACCACACCACGGAGAGTGTGAACACTGCCTGGGTTATCCTGGGTAGGGTAGTCAAGGGCGTCCGAGGGAAGGCTTTCCTGAGGAAGTGGCTTCTGGGCTTCAGAAAATGCAGGAGGTAGGAGGCGAAGAGGGGGAGCAGAAGCAGAGGAAATAATATTTCCCAAGGTTCTAGAACAAGAAAGAGCACAGTATTTGAAGAACCCAAGGAAGCCAGTGTTGCCACTGTGTAGGGGGCTGAGGAGATGGGGTGGACAGGTAGGAGAGAAGGGGGAGCACACCCATGTAGCACTTGGGGGCATGTGGAGGATGGGGGTCTTTGAAATGGGAGCAGAACTGGAGAGGCTTCCATGACGGTGGAACAACACAACCCCCTTTCAGTCTTCAGATCACTTGCTGCTCTTCGGAGAATGATGGGGGCAGAGCAAGGGTTGAATCAAGGAGACCAGTGGGAAGTGACCTTCGGTTAGACCAGGGTGCAGGCTGCTGTTGGGAGAAGTACATGGGTTCAAGAGCAAGTGAACTCAAGTGCCCTTGACAATGGGTGGTGTAGCTGGGAGGAGAGTGGACCGGTTTCTGGTGAGCGCAGCTGGAGACAGGCTGCCGCCTCCCGGGAGCGGGCACGTCAGGGTGGGCCGTTGGCTGGGGCCATGGTGACTGGGGGGCTGCTTGGGCGTCCGGGGAGACGACTAGTGCCCTGGGCAGGTGATACACTGTCGTGTGGTGACTTGATGACTTGACCGTTCTGAGTGCGTGAAGTGACCGCAGGCCCGGTTAACGTGCTCAGGAAAACCTGGCTCACTCGTCAGCCTCACCTTCCTCATTTCTCTGCTCGCCACCCTCGTTCCCGGCAGAGCCGTCCTCCCCTCGGCTCTTTCTGAAAACACGTGCCACGTGATTCTGGGACCCGGGGTGTCCTTGGCTCCCTCCTCCAACTGCTCTGGAAGGGGAAGGTTGCTGTTTCCCCTCTGAGGAGCCCCTCCCAGTTGGCTTTCTCAGGTGGCATTTGGGACATGTCGACAACTACATTTTCCTTGTCCTTCTGGTCCCCCGTGAAGGCTTAGCTGCTAATGTTCCTTGGCGTTTCCCATTTCCTTTGTGTGTGTGAAACACGCCCTTCTATTGTTGTTCTGTCTGCTGGTTCTGTATTGACGGACTGTCTCTGTTTTCTTCCCTCCCTCAGCAGAACAAGGCCGGTAACTCGAGCCTGCCGTGGGGGCCGCAGCCCACAGCCCCCTGCCTGGCAGCGCGCCCCGAGTGGCATTCTCATCTGCCCCGCTAGCCGTGCCCACGTGGAAAAGCACGGGGTCCCGGGAAGTGCCCCGAGCAGAGCACTTTTCTGCATAGAAAGGAGAGAATGGGAGCTTCCTTTACGTTTCCAAAGCTGGCATACAATTGATGAACGTGGAAAGTGCTGTTTGTTACTTACCTGACGGTGGAATCACAAGAGCCCTGTGACCTCCGGGTGACGTGAAGCCACCTGCGTGCCCCACCCAGGTCTGGCCTGGAGGTGAGGCTGGTGACTGACTTCCGCCGACAAGTCTCTAAGGGCAGGCAGCTCATTTGGAGAAAGTGTCTGCTCCCAGCAGCACAAGGCCCATTTTGCAATGAGTGAATCTTAACAACGTCTCTGAACATGGTGGCGAGTCAGTCCCATTTTGTCAGTGGTGACGTACAGATGTAGAAAGATGACAATGGTGCAGCTTGGAATGAAGAACAGGACTTTCACGGGGGCCCAGGTTGGGTCTCAAACTGCCGGCTGCTGGTGTATCGTGTGGGGCCCTGTGGCGGCCGGAGGCAGGGCCTCGGATCTCCGACGCCGTGGGTCGTGATTGACCTGCAGCCCCAGCTACTGTGCTCTGAAGTCTGTCCCTGATGGCGCTCAGGCCACGCTTCCCGTGATTGAACAAAGTGGGATTCTGGGGCAGGGCGTGACTTGGAGGGACAGGGCCCCTCTGATGTGGCCGAAGGCCTCCGCAGGTGCCTCGCCGAACTCTGTGTGGAAGCGCCGCAGTCCGCGAGCCGGGTGCTGCCGCTCCCTTCCGCCCTCCCCTCCCTGCAGGGCACGTGCTTCGTGGTCGGACACGCCTCGGGCTCCACGCCTTCCCGTGTTCTCTTGCAGGCATATTCTCTCTCCTAAGAAATCGCTCGTGATGGTTTTGCTCTTCAGAAAACCCAGATGAACACGTGCTTAACCAGCCCACGTGGTCCCCGCCCGCCCACCTCTTCTGTAACCCCGTGTCCAGGCCGAGTCGCACCCTGGTGCCCCAGGTCTGGCGCTGCAGGTGCCTGCCCTTATTTCCGGTGTGGCCTGCTCTAGGGAACAGTGGGGGCAGAGGCGTGGGGAAGGCCCGGCCAGTTAGAGAGCACGACGCAGCCGAGGCTGTGAAGGTAGACCACGCGGTTTCCTAAACGTTATCAAATCTGGAAGTCGTGGGAAGTTCATTTCCGAAGGCTCCATCTCACTTTGGCTTTTTAGCAGTTCATGTAGGTTTTCTCTATTTTACTTGAACCTGCAAGTCCACAGAGTTTTTCAACACTAGAAAGTTGTAGAATTCAAGATGCACGTTGCCTTTTATGGATCTGAATAATTGTTCAATAGCCAAGTTCTCTCCGGCATTTGAGAAGTCTTGGGTTACGTCCTCTAATCCCTACCTCTTCCCCTGGGGAGAGGCGGATTAAATAATTTTGTCTGAGTACATGGTGCACTCATAGTAGCTATTGTCACATGATTTCAAGAAATAACTTTCAAAAGAGTTTCCAAACAACACAAATTGTTTCCAAGCTACTACTATTAACATTTCCAGTAATTATTTTTATAAAAGAATTTTCTTTCCAGAGGCAATTTTCCTTCTAAAAGCAGCTTATGGCCTCGGTAGCTCTGCTCAGTTTCTGATTTAATGGAACCCAGGCTTCGCGGCAGTCGCTGCCGGGATCCAGTGAGGTCATACTGCCTTCGGGTCGGGAGAATAGACCCTCAGACTTCGGACTTGCTGCACCTTAGGAAGGTTTGCTGCCTTCCGGAAATAACACGTATGCAAGCAGGACCAACCTGGTCCTGTTAGGGGCCCCGTGCGAAGTGAAGATGGGGCTGCTTGTAGAAAAACTGGGGGGAAAGTGCCGTTAAAGACGCTAACGTGGGAAGCTTTCCTCTTTATTTCGTGTGTGGTATCTGCTTGTATGCATCTCCATGATCCCACTGAACCGCTTACAAAACACAAGTTCAGAGGTAGAACTGAGAATTTCAAGGCAGAGAGAGCAGAGCCTGCCACCAAACATGGGGTCCTTCGGGCCGCGGGGCCCTGTGTGACGACATCGCTTGGTCTCCCGGGAAGCTGGCCCCGCAGACAACTCACCAGAAAGTCAGTAGGCAGGAACCAGAACGCAGGTTCCCTTTTCCTCTCTGGGCTTGCAGGGACAGGTGTGCACGGGGTCGTGGCGGCCGCTGGGGGCCTGCGGCACGCTGGGTTCTTCAGGTGCGGGTGGCCTCCCCCTGTGTTTGCGGAGCTCCCATGCTTGTGGTGCGGGAGGGGAGACACAATAAAGCCAAATAAAGGAACAGACATTGTGAAGCCTGGCGAGTATAGAAGGGCGATGCAGGAAATCCAGCAGAGAAAGTGGATGGGTGTGGTGGGCAGGGGCTTGACAGTCGCCACAGAGTGGCCAGCGAAGGCCTGGCCCAGGAGGCGGCATTCGAATGCAGACCCGAGGAGGAGACGGGGTGGGGGTGGGGGGGGCAGCAGCCTCTGGGGCAGAGTCTGCGGCAAAACCAGAAAACTCTGTTCTCTGTTGACCTTGCATGATGAGCTTTTGGCATCACTTTAGCTTGTGCGGATCTGAAGCATCCTTCTCCTTTTTTTAGGTAGAAAAATGGACTTTTCTGTCAATTTGGTTAAAAGTGACTGGATGTGGCCCCAGCCCCAGAAGTGGCACAGACGTTCCTCAGGAAAGGGCATCTCTTACTAATGGCCAAGTTCAAAGCAAACTTTAAAATATCCAATCGATTTCTCATTTATAACATTTTGTTTTGTAAAAGATTTTATGTCAGTGACGGCAGAAGGAAGGTGCCAATTGTACAATAATTGGTGTATAAATGGAAAGTTAATCAGGCATCTCCCTTCGCAGCGTCCTCTCCAAGGTCGGAGCGTGACCGAGGTGCGGAGGAAAGCCACGTGCACAGGGGCCCATGACAGGGTCCTGAGGAGGCTCCTCCTGGAGGCCAGCGTGGAGGCAGGGGGCTCTGGGAGCTGCCGAGGGGCAGCACACCAGGGTACCTGTGACTCTGTTAGCCGGGAGGACGACTGTGAGAGCTCAGGCAGCCTCAGGTTTCGGCCGGAGCCCATCCCCGGGAAGACCCCCCCCGGGAGGTATGGTATCGCCGTTTTCCAGGTCACTCGGAAGATGTATTACATTGCTCACACTCACTTCGTATGCGGGTCGCCAGACAATTCTTTGGTTTCATGCAGACAACTTTCTGCTCTTCTGGAATGTCAGTGAACTTGGGGGGAAGCCACAGTCAAAGTGGACTTGACTTTTGTCTGAAGTGTGCACCTTGTCCCCTGGTTTCGGTGAAACGAGGCAGGCACGCGAAGGCCCACTTCCCACAACGGTTCCTGTCCACATGTTGGTGATGTGTTTCTTCAAGACGGTGACTCAGACGTCATCTCACCTGGAGACAGCGTCTGCTTTGTTGATTGGCTGCTTTTGGAATTTGACGGGCTTCTGTTGAACATGGCCTCTATTGCTCTGGAAAATGGAATGTGAAAATAATCCCCACTTTGTCCCTAAGCTGAGCTGAGTTCCAGAACAGCATGCAGGTAGCCCTCCCTGGATCACCTTCAGAACACACTTCCTCTTTGAACAAGAAAAAGTCCATGAAAAAAATAAAGGCAGGCAGGTGCCACCACGTTGTCCTTCCAGGCCCTCACCTGTCTGATCCTCACCTGAGGGTGAAAAACCCTCCACGATACAAAAATATCTGCTAGAGCGCAGTCGCTGGTTTACAAGGCAAATTCCGAAATCCTCGCAGGAAATTCTCGGCATCTGCAGGGTCGGTGTGAGAGAAGTGTATTCAACAACTGGTCGTGCCAACCGCTGATATTTCCGTACTCACTTTGGGATTGACTTTGGAAGTATTTAAGTGCGTAAGAATTAGCACGCATTAGCCTCTGTAGTTATTGCAAGCTGAGTAACTTTTCTTTTTTCTTTGCTCCTTCTTTATAGGAAATGTGAAGTTATTAAGTTCATTGATACTTCCTGAAATGCTATCATTAGTTCCTGTTTGAAGAATCCTGGGGTGAGGTGCTACCACACCGTCCCCAAGAAGGTTCATTTAATGACCCCCCTGCTTATGTTTTCCAGAATATCTCACTCTTCCTTTCCTATTACGCAGAGACCCAGGGGGGTTAGGTCTGGAATGAAATGCAAAATTATGCACAGTCCTCGCCTTGTAAGCTGTTTTCTTCCCTCCAGAATCTACTGCCACTTCTGACAGGCTGTCACCGATGCCCGTGGACGCCGGAGACCGGGAGGAGGCCGTGCAGGAATGTACCGGAGCTCCTTGCCCTGAATGTCCGCTCGGGTGGCCAACACTGACTAGGAACTGGGCTGCCAGCACATTCGGACTAAGTTTGGGGCACAGAAAATGAAGGGAAGCCAGGCAGCACACTCAGTCTGGGCCTGTGTACTTCAAATACGAAGAAATCGTGCTTTTAAGTTAAATTGACTTCAGAAGCTCAAACCAGAGTGACTTCTGTTGGATTCTCAGACCCCAGCTCTGGTGCCTGGCCCCCTCCACCCTTCGCACAGGGGCCTTCTTCCCTGGCTGTGTGTCAGGGGTCTGGCGATGAACGCACGCCCATCTGAGAATTTCTATGGTGCCCAGAAGCTCACAGATACAAGCATCTGGGACCTTTTATTTCTCAGCTGGGACGTCTTTCCAAGGACAAACACACATAGTGTCATTGGGACACTTAAGATCTTCATTTTGACTCTTTTTCCTGTCACAGAGAATAGTTCTGACCACTGGAAAACTACCAGCTTCTCCAGGAAGCCAGATCCTTTGGAAAAGATGCAAACCCACTAAAAATAACAACAAAGCCGGCAATGCAAAACAGGCTAAAAAGCCTGTGTGTAGGTCTATTTCTCTGAGCTATTCTTGGCAGTGGCCAGGACAGAACCTTGAAAGTGTGATAAGTATGATTTCGGTTCCAGTGACACATGACACAGCATATTCAGGGTGGGGTGCACGCCAGATTCCAGCCCAGGGTCTGGCTTCTCGGCAGTGGCTGCCTGGCCATGAGACATACTTGGAAAGCACGGTTGTGCTGGGAGGGTGGGCACTGCTCACCCGGAGACAGTTCCTTATGGCTCAGGCGGGTCTTTGAGGCTCTCCACCTCTTCCTCGGCCACCTTTTCTGGCTCCGCTCTCGTCTTCAGGAAAACTGGCTCCAAGGGCCAAACCCCAGGTCATCACAGACACAGGGCGGAAGGATCCTAACGCCTCCCGACTTGCAGAGGGCCTCTGGTCTTCTCTGCTTCTCTGTCCTCGCTTGGCTGGTCATAGGAGACAGTCCTCTGCAGAACAGCCACCGGGCAGTCTCTCCAGGACCCTGTCTGGTTGGCTTGCCTCAGGGAACCCCCAGGCTGGGATCTGGCCCTGGGGCAGCCAGCTCGGGAAGGCTAGTGTGTCCACGTGCTAAGAGAGGGGCCGTCTCGCTCTAGCACAGATGGAATTAATTCACTCACGAGACTCAGGTGTCTAACCAGAGCTCGGACCCACTGCTTGTCCACAATGAATGTAACTGCAGGAAGGCTGGAGTCCCCAGCTGCCGAGAGCTTACGCTTCTCGAGGAACGAGATCATAGTGGGCCGTGCAGTCAGCCAGAAACCACGGGCGTCTGTGCTAAGGTTTCAGCCACAGGGAGGCGTGCTCCCTGATGTGGGCTGTTAACTGGTAGCCCCCTGAGAGGTGCGGTTCACCTGGGACCTGTGCCTCTGACCTTATTTGGAAAAGGGGTCTTTGCAGATGTAACGACGTCAAGGAGCTCAGGGTGAAGTCATCCTGGGTTAGGGTGGGCCCTAAGTCCCACGGCAAGTCACAAGTGACACGTGTTTGTAGAAGAGAGGGGGCGCAGGTGCATGTGGACAACCTGGCCGTGTGAAGAGCCAGGCAGAGATTGGCGTTATGAACCCACCAGCCCAAGACCACCAAGGCCCACAGCGCCCGGCAGCTTCCATGGCTGCCCAGTCTCCTCTGCCAAGGCCTTGCCGGCCTGGCAGCTCTTTATTCCCTTGAACCCGCCCTTGCACCCAGTCCTGATGGTTTTACAACTTAACTCTCAGGGTGAGGGGCTACCCGATTTCCTGAGGTTCTTTGGGAGAGTGACTAAAGCGGAAGACACACTCCCGAGAAAGTGTGCCCCGCCAGGTTGGAAAATGCCATGCTGGATTTTCTTGCTTCCGTGTGCATTTTTCGGGAGACCTTGCCAGCTCTGCCTGGTTCCATGAACTGTCTTTTCCAGGAGACTTAGTAGTGAAATTAATGTGATTTCTAACCTGGAGTCCAGAGTCCACTTCATCGGTAATCGTGGGGACTGGATGAAAGAAAAAGCAGAGACACAAATTATCTAAGGTTGGGTGGAACTATTTCTCCAGGTTCAAGGCCATCCTTCCTGTCTCCTCCAAAGAAGGTACTGATTCCTAAGTAAAAACTGAGTTTTTCCAAGGAACACGTTCATGGAAGATGGAATGTTTGTGCCGACTCTTGGAGGATGAATCCGAGTTGCTCTTCTGGTGACTAGGCGGGTGGAGGGTGGTGGGCGTGTGTGTGCCGAGGCTTTGCTGGGGCTGAAATGTTGGCCGCAGCAGGAGGGAAGCTGCCAGAAGGGTCGACCAGGAGGGTCGGGCAGACGCACTGAGCAGGCCTGCCTGTTCTTAGCTGGGGACAAGGAGCCGTGGGGAGGACTGGGCATGGGAATGGCACGGTCAGATTTGAGATGCCATGTCTCAACTCAAATCACTTTTCTTTTTTCATCCACCTTTCAAAGGTGTAGCAAGGTGGGTGCAAAAGTAAGTCAGATTGTTAGGAGCACCCCACTAAGAATGGCACCCGATTATCCTGAACAGATCAGAAGGACTGACCTCACCCGAGGCAGCACTGGGTGGGAGCAAGAGAGGTGGGCGGTGAGGGGACAGCAGTGCCCCCCAGTGCTAGTTACCAGGCACTTCTGGAAGGGGCCTTAGGCCTCCGTGACTCGTGCTCAAAAATAGTCAGAGAACGTGGTCAGCCAGTGACAAGAACAGTGGCCACAGCCTCCCCAGGGTCTCGGCTGCAGTTATTGTTAGGTGGCTTATGTTCCTAGTGCCCATTAAAAATTATACAGGGAGCGTGGAGAGCAGGTCCGGGATTTCTTTGCTGTCTGCTAGTGGTCGTTTTTTTCCTATTATCATGCAATTGGAATTATTCACTGAAGTGAACTAATTAAATATTTGCCTTTACACATACCAGGAACTTCCCACCCGTGCTCTGTTGGTGGTGCCTGCTTGTGCCTTTCTTTTCTTTTTCTTGGTCATTTGCAAACACAGGCTGAACCCTGAGCTTGGGAACCCCTTTGCCCCCTTTCTCGCTGCCTCTGTCTCTCTGTCCTTTTTGGTTAGCTCAGGTTGGGAGGTAGAATGCTGAATCCATAGAAATTCATTCTGGGCCTCGAGGCTCTTTGTGAAGGTAATTCTGACCTCCAGCCACACACAGAATGTCGGTAACTTGACCTCCGTTTGATTTCCACAGAAGCTGCCACTTAATACACTGAGAGAGAGCGGGGGAGGGCGTAAGTGAGGAGGATATAGTTCTAGTTGGCAAACGAAAACAGAATCAGTAACAGATAGTTACTGAAAATGACTCCTTGCTCCAGTGATAACAGCCCGTATGGGTTCTTTATTTTTTGTTTACAGGCGTGTGTCTCGAGTGTCTGGGGTCCCAGCGCACAATTCATAATGACTTTCAAGTTTGGCTATAAAATTTTACTTCATGGGCTAACGTTATTTGTATGCAGAGGGAATCAGATATTCATATACTTATAAGGTATATATTTATTAATAAATGTCCAAGATAAAACATAACATTTTTTCTCCAATTAAAAACTCAGCGCAAACTCGTGGTAAATTAGGAAAATAGGTGGAAGTGCAGAAGTCACCCAGAACCCACCATCTACAATTACCCCGTTTTTATTTTTCTATGTGTGTGTAGACTCACTGTGTGCGATTATAGATGTTACATCATGTGTAACTCCGAATTCTGCCTTTTCCCCTTTAACAGGGCTGTGTATTTCCCCCATGTTACTGAGCATTCTTCATCTACACCAGGAGTAGGTAGAGCTGTTGTTGGTTCATTTTAGGTCATCCGATCCTCGGCACGACTAGGTTTTTGGGGCTTCCCAGACCACATTACGTGAAGGATCCGTTCCACCTCGCTGATGAGGTACAAAGACATCTGTATTTCCTCTGCAGGCAGAGAGATGTTTTATATGAAGAAAAATACAGCCAGGTGTCTGAGCTGCCTTCCCTCTCCCCTGGGCCCTGGGAACCATGGGAAGGTCCAGGGCCCACCCACATGACCGGCTGAACGGGTCGGGGAGGGGTATGGGTGGATGAGAGTCCCCATTGGGTAAGTGGCCATGCAACTCATGATCCAACACATCACCCCTTGCAGAGTGAAAGAGGATGCTGATCATCTCGATGCCACGTTAACAGGAGCAGACTGGGGCCATTCTGGGCAAGCAGGGCAATCAATGGCCGCTCGGCAACAGGCTGCCGGCCAGCAGGCAGCTGGGTGCAGACCTGGGACATGGGCAGCACGATTGCCCTCACTGGTGGCCATGGTGCCAGGGCTGCTGGCCTGTCCCAGTGTGGGGGCACGAGAGAAACCCTGTTCAAAGGTCAGTCCTCCATCTTCCAGTCAGATCGATTACCCCGACCCTCTGTAATTTCTCTGGGGTGTCTCGTTCCGAAGCGTTTCATTTAAATTCTTCTGCCAGAGCCTCCTTTTTGGGAAGCCAAGTCCGCCAAAACCAGGGGTGAGCGTGACCGGCTTTACGATCACGGCCACTTGTTCTTCATTTGTCTCTGGAAGTCACCATTGTCATCCTATCATCATCCTGTCATTATCGAACACTGTGTGCGTGTGCGTGCATGAGCATGCTTGTTTGTCAGCATGTACACCCATGTATACACAGCACGCATGGGGGCAGATCGGTCTGGCCCAAGTCCCACTTCAGTGGCCTGTCCCCCGTGTCCCCTGGGCAGGCTCAGGGGGCCTGTGCTGGTGCTCAGAGCCAAGAGGAAGGTGCTTGTTGAGCAGGAGATGGTGGCAAAGAGCGATTTCAGAGCCCTGCCTATGGAAGGCGGAGGAGCCCGGGGCTCGGCTGTGACGGGCGGGGAGTTGAGTGTGCTCCAAACGTACCTGGCTTCTCTGTGGGTGGGCGCTGTGCAGGGCCACGGAACAGGCCACGGGGCCCCAACAGCTCTGCAGACACGCGCTGTGAGCCGGAGGGGCTGGGAGGCTGCAGAGGGGCGGTGTTCTGGACATTTGGGAAGGAGATGAGGGAGGACAAAAAGTATCCATGGTAGTAGCAGTGAAACAATTTTTTTTTAATTAAAGATTTTGGAAATATTTACTCATCTTCTTAATCTAAAGGTTTGAGATTTTCCCAAAGAAGGTCACCCTACCTTCAGGGCATGTGGCAATAGATAAGGCCCGTGTGGTCTCAACTCCTCTCTTCATTTCCTTACTATGCTCATGAAATAATTTTTTAAAAAATTTTATTTGATTTTATTGATTATGCCATTACAGTTGTTCTATTCCTCCCCTTCATTCCCCTCCACCCTGTACCCCCCCACCTCCACCATTCCCCCCTTTAGTTTATGACCACATGTCTCAAGTTCTTTAGATTCTCTATTTCCCATACTATTCTTGCCCTCCCCCCGTCTATTTTCTACCTACCATCTATGCTACTTATTCTCTGTACCTTCTCCCCCCTTCTCCTTCTCTCACTCCCCTGTTGCTAACCCTCCATGTGATCTTCATTTCTAGGTTTCCACTTCTGATCTAGCTGTCCTTTTAGTTTGCTTTTATTTTAGGCGTGGTCGTTAATAACTGTGAGTTTGCTGTCCTTTCACTGTTCATATTTTTTATCTTCTTTTTCTTAGATAAGTCCCTTTAACATTTCATAAAATAAGGGCTTGGTGATAATGAACTTCTTGAATTTGATCTTATCTGAGAAGCACTTTATCTGTCCTTCCATTCTAAATGAAAGCTTTGCTGGATAGAGCAATCTTGGTTGTAGGTGTTTGGATTTCATGAGTTGGAATACCTCTTTCCAGCCCCTTCTTGCCTGTAAGGTCTCTTTTGAGAAATCAGCTGACAGTCTGATGGGAACTCCTTTGTAGGTGACAGTCCCCTTATCTCTTGCTGCTTCTAGGATTCTCTCCTTCATTTTAATCTTGGCTAATGTAATGATGATGTGCATTGGTGTAGTCCTTGTTGGGTCCAACTTCTTTGGGACTCTGTGAGCTTCCTGGATTTCCTGGAAGTCTATTTCCTTTGCCAGATTGGGGAAATTCTCCTTTATTATTTGTTCAAATAAGTTTTCAACTTGTGACTGTTCCTCTTCCCCTTCTGGTACCCCTATAATTTGGATGTTGGAGCGTTTAAAAGATGTCCTGGAGGTTCCTAAGCCTCTCCTCATTTTTTTGAATTCTTTTTTCTTCATATTTTTCTGTTTGGTCACTTTTTTCTTCCTTCTGGTCCACTCCCTTGATTTGAGTCCCAGTTTCCTTCCCATCACTATTGCTTTCCTGTGCATTTCCCTTCATTTCAATTAGTTCAGCCTTCATTTGTTCCTCTAATTTGTGACTAAAATCAACCAGTTCTGTGAGAATCCTGATCACCAGTGTTCTGAACTGTGCATCTGAAAGTTTGGCTATATTTTGTCGCTTAGAGTTATGGGCTCTGGGGCTCTGACATCTTCTTGAGCCATTTTTGGTCTGTTTGAGCCCGTTAAGTATGAGAAGAGGAGCCTTAGGAGTTTACCAGGGCGGAGCCACCCAGGTCTTTGGGTTGTGACGCTGTATGTGGGGGCAGGGTCAGAGTGGGGCAATGGTGGTCCCCTTTGCTGTTTCCAGCCGCTGGGGCCTGCTGGGTCCGTCTCACTGCTCACTCCTTTACGGGTCTATCTGCTTGCGAATGTGTGACCGCGTTCATCCTGCCGTCCTGTGCCCTCGCCGGGTCCACCCGTTGCTCACTGGGTTCACCTGTTGCAAGCCCACGCCTGGGATCTGCGCACCTGAGTCCCTCTGACTGAGTTTTCCTGTGCAACCCCGCTGTGCCAGCTGCTGGCTTCGCCCCTCTTACTGGTCGGCTGAAAAATTCGTAGTTATCAGACTTCTGAAAAGTTCAATTTTCTGTATTTTGGCTGTGTTTTCTGTTGCTAAAATTTTGTTGTATCTCAACTTGGTTGTATGAGAAGGCACAGCGTCTCCACCTATGCCTCCATCTTGGCAGAAGTTCCCTCATAAAATAATTTAATGTTTCTAGTCTTTGCTTTCAAAATAGTTGGCATACCTGTCTTTCTTATTTACCCAAAACCTTGAGAAAGATACGCAGAAGTCCAGTGGTTTTACTTGAGTGGGTCTCATGAGAACTGGTGATTTGGATGGTCACCCGCCCCACCCGCTTCAGAGGAAGGGGGCCATGCCCCTCCCTGTGGTCCTCACGGACTTCTCTGTGCTCGGGCCCAGGGATAGTCACGTGCTCTGCTCTCCTTACCGTGGGAAGGACACGCATGGTGGTCAATTTGTGATGTGCTGTTTGACATCTACAGTGTATTAGGATACAATTCAATAGAATGCAATCTGAAGCTTCCACAGATTGATATTTGTTAGTGGTGCTGGGTAGTCAGGCGTCCCCCCTCCTCTCTCTCTCTCTCTCTCTCACACACACACACACACACACACACACACTCCCTCTCTCCTTTTCATTGTCAGCAGAGACAAGTTTCTGTGTACAAGTGTTTAAAAAGTGTTACGAAGGCCTGAATGTAGAATTTTGCAGCTTCATTTGCTTTGGCTAGTTGTGAGCCTGGTCTTTGAACTGATTTATGTAGGGAATGTCATGAAAAGAATGTTTAAAATTACTAGGACAAAATTCACCTGAACGCACTTTGAAAGCACTGTTTCTATACCGCTCTGCCCTCTGGGGTCAGTGAGGGGGCGGCGTTCAGGGAAGTCGTTACAAAAATCAAAGACGGGGACCAGCCCGGCGCGAGTGTGGCGGATTTGGGATTACTGACAGGATGTTATTTTATTTCTAGAGCTTCAGGAAAATTGTCATCTTACAACAGGAAAGCACGTAGTTTGGTTTACCTTTGAGGGACCTTCTGTTTTAAATGTGGGACTTTGTTCTGTCTTTCATAAAGAGAAGAAAGACATTTCCAGTGAGACTTGTGCCAAGTATGGAAAGTTCTGATACCAGAATGACACAAATTATGGAACATTCCTCCTCCCATCAGACTCCTGGTGTCCCCCAAACTCAGCTCAGTGCCCTGGACACGCGAGGGGCTCAGTGCAATGGCAGGTGGGTGACGTGCCCTCCATGTGCCTGCATTATGCCCTGTTTCTCACTCGGCTGGCCACTAGGTGTCCCCCTGCGTCCATATAACTCTCCGTTAATCTGCATCCCAGTTCACACACGCCAGTGCTCAGGCAGGTCGAGTCCTCCTTTCCCTGGGCACAGGTTTCAGATGCTCTGGCCGGTGTGTGTGCACAGAGGTGCACACCAGACAAAGGCGGAGATGTTCAAGTTAACTCTCTGGAAGAAGAAACAGAGGGGCTATTCTTTTTCCAGGATGAGAGACGTGTTCTTCCCTATGCTGGCAACACTAGGAAAATTTTACAGTCAGCGAATTTTTAAATTAGGAAACACAGACTTTAGTTGTTTGTGTGAATACTCTCCTGCCCTTTCCCGCCCCTCCCTTTGCTGCCCTTCCCCACTCTCTTCTCCTCCCCCCCTTCCTCCTCTGTCCCCATCCCCCTCTGCCTCTCCGGCCCTGTAATGTCTCCGTGCACTGTCGCACAGAGTGTCGGTGTTGTCCAGGCTGCTGGTGCATTTGTGGAACTGCTTCTCTGTGATCACGGGGGGCAGGGAGTGGGGGCAACACTGGTCGTGGTCGGATGGATGGACAGCACCCACTCTGGTCACCCTGGGAACCATCGGTGTCACTGAGAAGCTGTCACCGGGTGGGTTCTTGAGGGTGTGTGCCATAGTGGGTCCCCTCTCGCACGGGGGCGGCTCGCCGGCCCGGACAGACACAGTGGAGAGGGCTGAGGCCCCCGGGCCTTTGACATGGTCGCTTATCCCTCCAAATGCTAGGCCCCTGTCTGAACCGCAGCCCTGGGAAGCGGGACTTTTCTTTGGGACAAAGTCACTTCCTTGAGTCGTATTGTCTTTTCCTCTGATTTTGGAAAAATTTCCATTTTGGAAAATTTGGAAAGTACAGAAAGTATCATGAAAATAACAATTCTTGCTGTCTTACATGAACAACTGAAATCATGCTATTGTATAATTTTAGAACGTGCTTTTTATATTACATCATATCACGAGCGTATCATTAAATACTCTCCAAAACCCCAAGTTTACAAAAAATATTTTTCAATTACAGTTGACATTCAACGTTATATCAGTTTCAGGTGTGCACTAGAGTGAAGAACCCAAGTTTTAATGGCAACATCACTGTTCCATGTTTTGCCTGTGGTTCGCTTTATTTAATCGTTTTCCTGTTGATGGACACGTAGGTTGTTTCAGAGTTTTTACTTTCAGAAATGGTGCTCAAATAGATATTGTTAGATATGCTTTTTTTTTTTTTTACCTTTCTGATTAATCCCCTAGAATACATTTCTGGAATTGGAGTTAATGGGAGGGAAATGCATTCTCGGTATGGAGGCGAAGCACAGCCTTTCTGGGGAAGAATCTTCACCCTTGGGGCTGTGAGCTCAGGGCCGGAGCGGGGCCTGGGAGAGTGTCTGTGTTTTGCAAAGAGTTCCACCCACAGTGTCTTTTCATAGAAGACAGTGTTGGCAGTAGGAGGCCCGGATTATTCTGCTCTGCAAAGGAGCTGCTCTGCTCCTTGCCTTACACCAGTATCATTTATGCCTTGAAAGTTGAGACTCCGGAGGTTTTAGTCAGAAAAGGCTGCTTTGATCACTGTGGGGTGGGAAGCTCATGGGGCACTTACAGGTCTTCTGTGACCCAGAGGGACCTGTGTGGAGTCAGCCACGCAGTACTAAGGGCGCCCTTGGCTCAAGCAGGCACTTCGTGCAGGTCGCCGTGGCAGGCGTGTGGTCGTCGGTGCGGGGGAGGCTCATCCTGGTGTGGAATTTGGAATCTCAGGGGGAGGGCGTTGGTGGGGTCCTTGTCCCTCCGCCTTCTTTCATCAGCCGGAGCCCATTCTGTCCCCTTCTCACAAGAGATCCTACACGTAGGGGTTCCGAAGCATCTCCGTGACAATTACTATCGAGAAAAGCTATTTCTAAAAGAATTTTTAAAAAGAGGATATTAATGTAACACTTTAAAACCTTCCTGGAATAAAAATCAACTTATTTCCATAAGTCAGCTTTTAATATACCTCTTAGTGTTTTTTAAATGGTGTTTCCCTTTAAAAAAGATATTTTATTCACGATGCTACTACAGTTGTCCCAATTTTCCCCCTTCGCCTCCTCTGCCCGGCACCCTCATTCCTCCCAGCAGTCCCCGCCCCCTTTCGTTCATGTCCGTGGGCGGTGCACACAAGTTCTGTGGCTTCTCCATTTCCTATACTGTTCTTACCTCCCGCCGCGGAAGGGGGAGGATGAGGGGAAAGGTGCAGGGATTCAGAAGCCTAATGGGTAGGTTCATGTGATGTTTCTTTTTTAGAAATTAAATTAAATATGTCCTTCCTTCCTGAAATCTGGAATGCTTTCGTATTTTTGGGAAAAGGGCAGAAAGGTTACGATGGGCAAGCCTTTCACCTTTTTCTGCCTTGGATTTCACAAATTACAGAAGGTGTCGCTAAGAAACAGCACAAAGGAGGAAACAGGGATTCGGTTTGCTAGCCCTTTCCTGGCCTTCTGGTTTGTGTCCTGACCGTCAGAGCTCCCACGTTACCCCAAGTTCGTTGGTGTGCCACAGTGCTCCTGGCAGCTGCCCTGCCTGTGCCCGGGCACTGTGCAGGCGGCGGGTCTGGGCAGCGTGCGAGGGGTACTTGGCCTTGCAGGGAGGCCCTCTTCCCCAGTGGTAGGTGCTCGGTCACTCCTGTGCCCTCCGATGCCGAGGACTCCGCGGGGCCCCTGTGCCGCTCGTGGCTGGGTTCTGCCCAAGTCTGCCTCCTCGGAGCACCTCCATCAAATCTCACTGTGTGCTTTGGGCTCAAAATCTGCTTCTGTGTGGAAGCTGCTGAGGTGTGGAAAGGACCCTGGTGCCATGGGAGCCTCCTGTGCTCCGCCCCACAGGCCAGCCCAGGTGCCGTGGCTCAGCAAGGCTCACAGACAGAGGTAAGAGTCTCAAATCACGTGGTTGGTTGAGTTAATTCAGTACATACCACAGAGAGCAACAAGCAGTTGAGGGGTAATGCACACACTCAGGGTGCTTGTGGGGTGAGGGGTCCCCACTCCAGGGTTCCAGTGTCCTGGGCCGCCTGTGGCTCTATCTGCTGCGTCAGCCTTCACTGTGATGACATGGTGGCAAGGACTGGAGTTGATGTTCAGTGAGGGCTTCGCAGAGGAAAGGTGGCGGTAACCAGCACATGCTAGCTCAGCCGGAGAAAGGTGCACCAATAGCTGTGGGTCACCGTCTGACCAGCTGAGCGGCTGGTCTCGTAGAACTGCAGCCTCCGAAGGTGCCTGCGTCTAAGTCCCCAGAGCTGTGAACGTGTGGCTTTACTGGCAAAAGAGACTCTGTGGACGTGACTATGGACTTGGGCTGGGGAGATTGTCCCGGACCACCTGGTGGGCCCAATGTCATCACAAGGGTTCTCCTAGGAAAGCGAGAGTCACTGGAGTTGGAGTCCAAGGAGATATAACGACCGAAGCAGAGGCAGCGATGTGTCTATTTGGAGATGCTGTAGTGTTGGCTTTGGAGACGGAGGAGGGGCCGTAACCCAAGGAACGCAGGTGCCGTCAGAAACTGGAAGATCCAAGTGTTAGGAACCGAAGTGTGCTGTCACCCCTGCCGACTGCATGCCTTGTGGTTCTAACCCCAGGACCTCGGAATGGGACCTCGTTTGGAAACAGGATCTTTGCAAAGGTCATTAAGTTGAGAGGAGGTCACTAGCCCCAGTCCAGCATGACTGGTGCCCTCATAGGAAGAGGAGGGTTTGGACACAGGCGTGGATGGAGTGAAGGCAGCCACCTACACGCTGAGGAGGGAGGCCCGGAGCAGACCCTTCCATCGCGGCCCTCGAAGGGACCTCGGCTGCCCACACCTTCACTGGGGTTTCCAGACTCCACTGCCAGGAGGCAATGGGCTGCTGCGGTTCAGGGCCCCAGTCTGTGTGGAGTCTTGTTATGGTGGCCCCGGCAAACTAAGACTCCAAGGGACTAGATCCTTCCCTGGACCCTCCGGAGAGCAGCGCAGCCGTGCTGACACCTTGATGGTGGCCCAGCGAGAGACCTGCATCACACATCTGGCCTCCAGAACTGTAGGAGAATGAAGTCATGCTCTTTCAAGTAGCTGAGCTGGTGGTAATTTGTTATAGAAATAACAGGAAGCTCATAGGGTGGCTGGGGGTTTTACGTGTGTTTTATTGGGCAGAGCACACGTGGGGCCAGCATGGGGACGTCATGGGTGTCATCTGTGAGTGCCCAGTTTAGGGATGACAGAGCTGTCACCCTATAAACTGATCTTTCTGTCTATAAGGAACACTCTTGGTAGCAACACCCTTTTAAAATAATAAATGCAATTAATTCCATCTTTTACCCGCCTTGTGTGGCTAACTCACCAGTTCCACGTAACACAGCATGTCTCCTGGATTGTGTTACATGCTGACTCACTGTCTATGGTTCACACATGGGTTTACTCAACACATCAGTGAGTTTCACCTGCACTGCACAGGCCACCAGCTTACTTACTATCTATGTAGGTAATGTCACCTTGGAGTTCCATCCACTCCATTCACTTCTCTTGTTGTCTGTAATTGTGCTGAATACTGAAAAGTGGTACACCAAACACAGGTTGTGGCCGCTTATTCCCCGGATGCTGATGTGTGTATAATATGCACATTTGGAAGCAGAGGCCCCTGTACACGCTGCCACTCCTGTCCTCGGCAAGGGAATTGGGGAATTTTGCGGCAGATGGAAGTTCTCCATCCTCTCTTGCTCCTTCTTCCTCCCTTGCTGGTCTCTTTGTAAGGCTCCAGTGTGCATACAGCCCACGGCTGCGTTCAGGCTCCATTGTTACAGTTGAAGAGCTGGGCCACCCATTGTCTTATGCACAAAGGATAAAATATTTCTTCTCTTATGGGAAAAGGTGGCCAATCCCTATGGCAGAGCCCACAAAAGAAATACTACTAATTCAGTTTCAAATTTGAAGGCACCAAGGCTCTAGAAGGATATTACTATTATTTTTATTGATTTTAGAGACAGGAACAGAAAAAGAGAGAGCAGGAGAGAGAGAGGAAGAAGAGAGAGAAACATTAATAGTTGTTCCACTTATTTATGCATTCATTAGTGGATTCTTGTACGTGCCCTGACTGGGAATTGAACCAACATCCTTGGCGCAGCAGGATGAGCCACCTGACCAGGGCAGGGAGTTTATGTACTTTCCTAAGGTCCCCAGTGACCTGGCGATGGTCAGCCAGGGTTCAGCCCGAGAACCTGGGCTTTTCCCACATACCGGGCTGCTTGGGGGATGTATCTTCATAGTTTGTATGGTGCACTTTTTATGCCATAGAAAGGTGATTTTGACCTGTCTGACTAACCTAATTTGGCGGTTGCTGATCTCTTTTCCAACTTGGCGAGCTCACATCCGATACATAATATCTGTTTCTGGGCCCTCGCTGTCTTCTAATTTACTACAAAGCCGACAAACAGTTCTTTTACTCTGTCACGTCAAATCATTAAAGGAAGAGCTAAGGTTGTGTTGGGTACAGGCGTGAGCGAGCTTCAGTGCAGTGATACCAGTTAAGTATCCGAGGGAAGCATTTAAAGAAGAAAAACCTTTTTACGTTGAAATAACTTTCTTTTTAAATTATATTTTATTGATTATGCTATTACAGTTGTCCTGGTTTTTCCCCCTTTGCCCCTTCCCCCCAGCACCTCCCATCCCCTCAGGCCATCCCCCCGCCATTGTTCCTGTTCACGGGTCACGTGTGTACGTTCTTCATCTGCTCCATTTCCTAGACTACACTTCCCATCGATGGCTGTTCTGTAACTGCCTAGTTGTGCTTCTTAATCCCCTCACCTCTTCACCTGTCCATCACACCCTCCTTCCATCTGGTGACCATCAAAATGCTCTCCATATCCGTGATTCTGTCTCTGTTCTTCTTCTTTGCTTAGTTTGTTTTTCAGATTCAATTGTTGATAGATCTGTGGGGTGTCCCGGGGCAGCTGGCCGGGTCGGAAGGATGTGCCTGGGCTGGAGCTACACCTCCCGGCCGTGACTGTGTCGGCCCCTCCAGGGGGGCTCATTCTCTACCCTCTTCTCTGTTCTCTGTCCCGAGTGTCTTCATTAGACTAAATCAACAATTTGTTTTTGGAAAAAATGAAAATGAATGACACCCCTTTCACTCTTGTGTCAGGTGGAGTCTGTGGCTCCTCTTACAGGGAAGTTAGACACATATGAGAGCGCTGGTTCTCTGCCAGGTTCTGCTGATTATTTCTCAGCTAGCTTTCTGCCGATGGGTCTTAGCATTCTCGTTACCTAGAAGTATATTTCTAGTTAAGGAAATTACAGTAGGAACATAGACAGGCAGAGGCCAAGGTCACTCCTTCCTGCTACTCTGCAACCTTCCTTTTTAGGTGTATGTGTTTTCTGTATACTTTTCTAACACTCAGAAATACCTTTTGGCCATATTCTTCAGGTTGCAAACGCCCAAGTATTGCACACTCGGACACGGGCAGTGTGTTATTCCCTCAGGGCCTCATTCCCTTTCCTTCCAAGTCTGCTCTGCTCTCTTTACCCAAAGTGCTTGCTAATGATGTGTAGGTTCTGTCTCAGGACCTCTGAAACCAGGCAACTGGTCAACCTTCTTCCAACAAGATTTTGACCTATGTTATCCATCAACTGTTTTCTGGGCTTCATTCAGTTTTGAAGGGTGTCTTCAGCCGCTTTTGTCTTTAGAGGCTGGTGTAGCCCTCCCTTTTTCACACTCTTTGGCTGGCTGTTGTGTGTGTGTGTGTGTGTGTGTGTGTGTGTGTGTGTGACTCTTCAGGGGCTGCAGGGAGCTGGTTCAGCCCCTACTGGGAGGACAGCTGTTCCCTCCCCACAGGGACAGAGTTGCTCAGACTTAGGGTCACTGCCTTGGGAGACGTTGGTGTTTGTTTCGTCTCCTGCTCCAGTGGGAGTGAATCACATTTGAAAATAGTCCTGTCCTCGTAGTGACTACAGTGAGGAACACACATGTTTCATGACTATTTACTGTAATCAGCCTTAACCGTGCTCCTTTCCTTTTATTTGAAAAATGAGCCCAATTATTTCCATTATCTAGCTTCATGCACAGTCTTCATACTTAGTTTCATTAAGATAAATTTCTGCCTAGATAGGCTGAGAAAGAGTCTTTTTTTAATTCCTGGAGATGCAGAATTCACTAGGGGAATACTGAAAACTGCGGTGGAAAAGTGTGGGTGGTTGACTAATAGATTGCTAAAAACTATTTTCAGCCGACCCCCACCCCCGCACGGTCTCCTCCCTGGACTGTGCTGCGTGCAGGAGGGTCTCTAACACTGAGCTCTTCATGAATATTTTATACAATAATATTTCTTGGAAATGGAACAAGTGCCTTGGTCTATCTGTATTATATCAAGTTCCATAATTGCAAGAGACTATTATCACCTAAAAAGTCTACCTTTTTTGCCTTTACTCTCCTAGCCTTCTGATGGAGAAAGAACGCCATTTCAGAACGGAGGGATTTCAAGGGCACTGCGTTTCACATGCCTGTTTTCTGGGTGGTCGGCGGCCACCTGCTGCAGAGATGCTGTTCTGAAGGGCGACTGCACTGACTTCCCTTTCAAGCAGCGGTTGCAGCGTGAACACAGTGTAAATCACAACTTTTAACGCTGCTGCACCGCCCCAAAGACCTCTGGGCATCCGCTGGATGTGTCAGGAAAAGCCCCTTCAAGATCCAGACAAGCTTTCATGGCCAGATTCCCCAGCACGGCTGGTCACGGCCCCCTGGCCCACCATGCAGTGAGCCTGCCGTCGTCTGTCTGGAGGAGCTTCCCTTTTTAGTGTTTGCTTAAAATGGAAGTGATGCTGTCCAGACCCCGGACGGATGAGATCATGGCGTGGGGTCCGGGCTGATGCTGTTTCCTCTTGGCAGTGCAGTAACATCGGGATCAGAAGCAGACGGATGGCTGTGATGCCATTGCAGGGTCCCGGCCATTCCTTACGTTCCGTGATTATTCAGAAATTGCCAGAGATATGAGCACTTGTAAGGTGGTCGGCAGGCACGCCTAGGCGGTCACGGCTGGGTGGAGACACCACGGCACTATCACTGGTGTGCTCCGAAAGGACTTCTCTGTTGTTGGCTTTTTAAAAAGTAGACTTTGTATGTTAGAGCAGTTTTACTGCACAGCAAAGCTGGGCAGAAGCCTCAGAGATTTCCCACAGACCCCTCGCCCCCACCCAGCACAGCCTCCCCCACGGTCACCATCCCCCACCAGAGCGGCGCATTTGTCACCCTGGTAAACTTGCAGTGACAATCGTAATCGCCCAAAGTTGACGCCAGGGTTGCCTCTTGGTACCGCACATATAATGACACCAAGTAGCTCCGCCGTGTGCTGTTGCCCTTTTTAAATGTATTTGCCTACGTGCAGATTGATTTTTGTAAGGTCCTGCTGGAGAAGATGAATGACTGAATTCTATTTTTCTGAGAAGTCTTGAGGCCGGAGAATGTTTTGCATGAATGTCCCATGAACTGTTAGTGTACACCCCCTGACAAAAGGGTCCCATGACTATATGTGGATGGGAAATCCTCTCGAGAAAAATGAAGGAGTCATCAGTGGGACATTTGCATTGCTGTTCTGATTCCAACAGACAGATATATGTTGTCTGAATCAACTAAATTATCTGATTAAAACTAAATTTCCCTTCTGAGAAATTGATGGGAATACCAACCAGGAACATTCTAGCAATCTGCCCTCATTTTTGTTTCTAAGTGAGCATTCCCTGAAGGAGTTCATCTATTTGTTCACTTGTTCATTTAACAAATACCTATTTTCTGCCTTCTCTGTGCCCAGACTTAGGGAGACACTGTACTTTGACAAAGGGAGAGTGTGGCAGATGGCCGGTCACTGCCCTCCCTCCTATTAAAGGATGTTAGTCTATCCTAATGCTGAGTCCGTGGCCACCCGGGCAGAAACTGTTCCTCCCTGGGGGTGAGACGTACCACGTGACTGTGTTCTGGCCAATGGGATGTGACCTCGAGGGCCCTGTGCAGGGCTGTGACCTGGCCTTGTGCGGTGTGTGTCAGTAGCTGGAAAATGGAAGTCATGGATTTGGAATGGCAGAGCAACAGGACAGCAGGGACCCAGGATCTGGTGCTGTGGAACGCCATGTTGGCCTTTACATATGGGTGACTGGGCTACTCTGTGAAAGTGGGGAGCTTCCATCGGTGTGAGTCACATTTATAACCTTGGCCTTGGCTGTGGCAGCCAAACCAGCCACCTGCCTGATCCAGGAAAGGTTTCTGTTCTAAGGCACTGTTACACGTTGGGCGGAGGACACGTGTAGGAACTCTTTAAATCAAACGGTATATAGTGACCATCTCAGTGTATACAAACGGCCCAAATAAAGAAGGGGAATGTTTAGTGCTTAAACTTTTCATTCGCAGATGTCAAAGAAGGAAAAAACCCAAGGGACTCAAGTTCCTTTCAGTGACAGTGGAGAGAAGGCACAGGCTGTTTTCATGGTTTCAGCCAACGTGTGCGGAAAACGAGGCCAGCTCTCAATGTTGCAGCTGAGCCTTTCCGGTCACCTCTCCCTCCCGGTCAGCTCAGGGCGCCCAGGCACTTGACCGGGATCCACAGGTTTTCACACAGTCAACTTCTACTTTTCTAATTCCTCCTTTACGTCTTCGTGGAACAAACCCTGGCCTTGTAAACTTCCTTTCACCCACGCGCTGCCTTTATCCACACTGCAGCTGTAGGTCAACACACGAGCAACCTGTAGATGTGAGTTAGGCATAAATTAGCTTTTCCTTCCTAAATAGGGGAAAGAAAAACCTCAATTTATTACCAAATGTGACGTTTCGGGTCTGAGTAGACTAAAAGGAGCACATAAAAACACGCTAAGCTTCCACATGGTTAACAAGATGCCACTTGGTGGGAGAATTTTCATAATTAATGGAGCAGCTCAATTTGCTGTGCCCGTTGACTGATGACTGTGTTGGGGACTGTTCCCAGCGGGAGTCTGTGCGGCTGGTTTGGGAAGCTCTCGTGTCCACATCCTGTGCCTGGGCGTGGGCCGAAGCGCCGGCACTCAATACCTGCCTTGTTGAGTCAGGAACGGTCACGCGGCTCAACAACGAGGCCCATGAGCCTGCACCAAGCAACTGCATGACCCCAGTGGGCAAACTGAGACCCAACAGACATAAAACGCAAACCGAAGCTGCTCAGAGAAGACATAGCACTCACTGCCTATTGCCTATTTTATGGAGTCTTCGAGGGAGACTTTGTACAAACATCTATTCCTGATTCTTCCATGGATTTGGCAGAATGAAATGACTTTAGCATCATCTTCAAACCATCTAATTTAATCTGCTTTGCTGCAGATACAGTTTATGGGGATAAATTATCTGTACGCCAAGGGGTTATCAGCCAGTGTCCAATCAGTGTACTCTTCTGTTTGGAACCCAGGTGTTTCAAAGAAGGAATTAAATATAGAGACTTTGAAGGGCATGATTTGAGAGGGAAGAAGGAACAAAAAAAGGGGATGGAGATGTTACCCAAAGATTAGTAACTGCAGGAAGTCACTGTCCCCTTATATCTGAAGAAACCAAAGGGTAGCCTTGCCGAGCTGTTCACGTTGTTGCCATTAAAACTGAGCTGACTTGACAGAACCTACAAGCCACCCTTGCCAGCCTTTGCTGTGGCGGCCACTACCACCAGAGTCGCTGCTAGAAGGTGGAATAATAACATCTTCCTTCCCTGCATCTTCCGGATTCGAGGCTGATGCTCCCAGTGGTAACAGGAGTCTGGCTGGCAGGGAATCTGGGAAATGTAGTTTCCAGGCGTTCTGTCCCAAAATCTAGGGCTGAGGATAGGGAAGGGAGAGCGTGGAGCTGAAGAGCCAGAGACTCTTGTCCGCTCCCAAGTGTTTCCCAGGGCATCTGTCATGGACATTTATAGTAGGTGCGTGTTGCTTGAGACATCACGCCTGGCCATCCATGCCTGTGAAATCATGTACGATTCTGATCTAGTGTATACACACATTCCGAGGTTGTGTGGGTGCCAGTGAGCATTATATTGAAAATGTTTATGTTAATATTCTGTTTCTTTTTGTAAGAAAGAAGAGCGAAGCTATCACCTGCATCTCATACCTTCATTGTGCCAATCCTGTCTTTCTACGATAACCAAAAACAAGTAAATTGAAATGGAAAAGGTAGGGAAGAAATGATGTGAAACTCAGCCTAAACCTCCCATATACCTCTCCCTCTTTAGAGAAGAAGCCAGGCAGCTGATAAAATCCCCAAGGCGGCCCCAGCCCAAGAAAGAGCTGGGAGGGATGTGAAATGCTATGGGACCCCCATTTCCCCTGGGGTCATGGGTTTCTGGTGGTCCAAGCAAGTCAAGGAAATGGAGATTTGAGGAAACAGACATCAGCTCTTTGCTCCACTTTGTGGCCCAGCAGTGTTTTATGGGAAAGCCTTTAATAAAAAGGAAAAAAAAAAAACCTATGGGCCCTAGTGTATTATATAAACAGGAGTGGCCCATTGTTTTGGTCCAGTTCATTCTTATCTCTTCATGGGAGTTTGGCAAGTGCTTCTGGGGGGCGTTTTGCTCCCTGGTTGGAGGGGGCTCAGCAGACTGGCAACGACTGTCTGTCGTTTACAAGCCCAGTCCCACGGCTGGGGGGGTGGAGGCCGCTTCCTTCTCCCCCCTGAGCTGTGGCACAAGGGAGGCGGCGGAGACCACACTGAGGGGGCTGGGGAAGTGCAGACAAGTGATCTGCTGGGGCAAAGACGTCTTTGATCTTCGCACCAGACAGCAATTTCAGCAGAAATCTTCTCTGTTTTCATGGCAGTGGGAGGGGCATCAGCGACTCGCCTGGCATGTGTTGGGTTTGCCAAGAGGAAGCAGAGATGATCTTTGGCTTACCTGCCAAAGATCAGTGTTAAGCCGTGCGGTGAAAAAGGCCCATGTCTTTGTTCACTATTAGAAAGGGTCTGAATATTTCCTAAAGGCAAGTCATTTGTTGTTTCATGTTTTTAATGACTGGGTTGACATCAGCTGACGTAAGATCAGACACTTGCCAGGCCCGAGTCAGGTCATGGCCACTTTCTTTTGGATCGCACGCATTCTATCACTGTCGTCAAATTCAGCATGGTGCTCGCCTTTCGATTGCCTGGGCAGCACCAGCTGTCAGCCTCCAGGGAGAGAGCAGAGCTGTAGGTGGGAAATGCTTCTGACCCTTCGTATGGCAACTTGAAGGACCAGGAAGCTGCTTGTGTAGAGAGAGGTCCAGAGAAGAAAGTAGGTCTGGACAAGGGCGTCCGCTGATGCCTGTGGTCAGGCTTCTCATCCCAAGCCATTCTGAGCCGGTCGGCATCTGTGGACGGACAGCGCAGAGCCTTGGGAAAGGAGCCGTGGCAGCTGCAGGGTGCCCCATCTGGACGTCCTCTCCGTGATGCACCCAGTTCAGCTCCTTGGAATTCACTGGTTTCGGAATCATGGCCTTTTCTCGAACTAAATAAGTTATGCTGCCTCCAACTGGACAGGCCGTAGGGCCCCTAAGGTAGCCAGTTATTTCGATCTTCTGCATATACCAATCGGCTATCAATAAATACCTACAGAGGGAGTGAGCAGAACTGGTTCTCAGCTCGGGGCCATGGATTTCCTGCAGAACTCCCCCTCTCCCAGCGTCTGCAGGGAACGTCCTCCTTGCTTGTGTGGGCGTCTGCCAGGTTCACCCAAGACAGGCCACGGGAGGGGTTGCGTTCAGGGGCACAGACCATGTGACATGTCAGGCAGATCAAAGCAGGGATTTCGGGGCTGCCCGCAAGGGGAAATGGGTAGTCATTAGTGAAAGGATGTGGAATTGGTCATGTTGACGGAAGGCTCCCACAGGCAGCCAAGATGAACAGACTGGCTGCATGAGTTATGCACGAGGGAAGCTCGCAGGGGTTGGAGGTGCTGCGAGGGGGGAGCAGGGTTCGAAGTTTACTCACACCCAGGCCCCGGGCACACCGATGGTAAGAGCCTCTTCACCTCCAGCCACAGTTTTGATTTGTTTTTACATGGAGCCTACAGGGACTGTTGGGGGCCATAGAAGAACTTGATAATGATGTTTCATTCTGAGAGCCAAGCTGTGGTTTCTCATTTGCCGTTTCTTTTCATTGCTTCACGTTAATATGTTTTGTTTCTAGATTTAGGATCAAAATGTGTGTGTCTGCTGGCTTCTCCACTGTGGCTGCAGCCACTGCACACCTCTCTGGGAGCTTGGAGGTGAGCGGTAGAGTGTGCGACAGGTTGGAGACACAGGTAGTGGATGTGGGGAAGGAATGTATTAGAGGTGAGACCCATCTCAGCGAGGGACTCGTGTTGTGCCTTGGAAAGTCTTGGCTAACAGATTGAGAGTGTAGAAGGTCTGGGTGCAGCTGTGTGTGTGTGTGTGTGTGTGTGTGTGTGTGTGTGTGTGTGTGTCTGTTCTTGGGACTCTGCATACAAATCATGGAACCTCAGAGAAATTTTCCACTGATTGGTTGGGAGACGTTTGAGCTTATCCATCGCCTCACTGACTCTTTAATCAGTTTCCCCAAGGGACTGATGATGTTTGATCCTTTCCTCAATCTTCATAAATATCTCAGGGCACGGTGTCCCTGCAAGGAGCAGATTCTGCCCGTCTGAACTCCGTGAGAGCGCAGTCTGTGACTTTCTTAGTGATCTCTGCCCTGGTCCTTTGCCCTCCCGCAGTCCCCTTGCAGCTCCTGCCAACCTCCTTCCACAGACCGATGCCATGGGCAGCAGCGCAGACTGGGAAGCGTGCACCTTGCACTTGGCTGCTTTGCCTTTGGTGGCTGAGGGTGCAGTTCCCACCCTTGGAGCAGACTTCACCTTTATGGGTGACCTTGTGTATGGAGACTGGTTTGCGGTAAATATGACAAATGTTAAGATAATAAGCAATGAGGGGCATAGGGGAGATGGGACTTTGCCAAGTTCTCTGTTCTCAGAAAGGGGTTAAGTTTTGGCCAATCTTAACTTACAGAGAGAGAGAGAGAGACTACACTCTACATATAAAACCATATCTCTACAAATAGGATATAATTGATAATATAATAATGTGATGCATTTTATTATGTTATGTATTATATATGTTATATGTACTATGCACAGTATATTATATCATACATATGGTTCCATGTCGGTGGTTCTATGTCCTGTGTGTACATGTGATTCCAGTGAGAACAACCACATCCGGCTTCTTCGGAATTCCCTGTGGCTCACCCCCTGATACGGTTGAGGTGTTTGTAGCTGCTCTGTTACAAGATGATCTCCCTAAAGAAACAGTATGTTAAACTTCTCATCTGTGATTTTGTTTTTTAAGATTTTATTTATTCATTTTTAGAGAGGGGAAGGGAAGGAGAAAGAGTGGGAGAGAAACATCAGTGTGTGGTTGCCTCTCATGTGCCCCCTACTGGGGACCTGACCTGCCCGGCCACTGAGGCACGTGCTCTGATTGGGAACTGAACCACAGACCCTTTGGTTAGCAGGCTGGTGCTCAACCCACTGAGCCACACCAGCCAGGTGTAATTTTGTTTTCGATTCAGTGGCTACTGAATCAGTGAATTCGGTGGCTTCCTGGGCTGGGAAGCTCCGTGGTTTCAGTGCAGTCCCGCTATGCTGGGCTGGAGGAGCCAGCTTGCATTTAAACCTGAGATGAGAGTCTCCCACTGAAACTTTTAGAAGTAAGGACATTTTGTTTCCCGATAGGGAAATAGCACTGCATCTGGGCCAGCCATCTCCACCCTCACTTCCTCCTGGAGGCTGTCCCAGTAGACACGGGGCTGGGTGCCTCTCTCCTTCCTTAGACACTGCCCTGGGGGCACGCAGCCTGGATGCCACTGGACGTACCGTGAGAACAGCCGCCTTCCTCTGTACCGACCTCCTCTGTACCGACCGGGCGAGGTCCCAGTCAAGTAGCTGAACACGTCGCTTTATGGCAGTCTGTTAACTCTGGGTGGATATTGTGGAATAAAGAGGCGCTTTTCTAAGCACTGGGCAGGGGGGCCTTTCTAGGTGGGGGCCACTAGAACTCCTAGCCGTGGGGAGAGCTGGATGGGGAACAGGCCGATGGTCAAGGCTGCTCTAGAGGGCGTGATGAGGGCCTTCCCGAGGACACGCCACTTAAATTGGATTCACGGGACAGGGAGCAATCGGCCAGGCAAAGACCTGGGGGAAGAGACTTGCAGGTGCGGGAAGAGCAGCTGTAAACATCCCCAGGGGGTGACAATGCACCCTAACAACTCCATCCTCTAAGAGCACCCCTTTCCCACGCACCCCTACTTTTCTGTTTTTCTAAGAGACGCCCATGAGCATACGGGGAGGGCCTGTTTCCAACAGGGCGGGTTATTTATTTATTTAAAAAGACTTTACTTTTAAAAATATTTTTGATTTTATTTTTTATTGTCACCTTTGAAAAATATTTTCATTTTCATTTCATTTTATTTTTTCATTGCTTTTACTGAGAGAGGAGGGTAGAGAGAGAAACATCGATCCGAGAGAGAACCACAGTTCGGCTGCCGCCCAGACACACCCTGACCAGGGATGGAACCCGCAGCCCGGGTGTGTGCCCTGACCGGGAATCAAACCTGCAAACTTGCAGTTATGGGACGAAGCTCCAGCCAACCGAGTCCCACCAGCCAGGGCTCAATCGACTTGACTTTCAAGTTCAGTTTTGGTGCCCAGAAAAACTGAGCAGAAGGTACAGAGATTTCCCAAACGCCCCCCCCCCCCACGCATGCGCGGCCTCTCTCACCATCAGTACCCCCCAGAGCGGTGCATTTGTTACACCCCAGGGCCCACATCCACTTGTTGTCATCGCCCTGAGTCCACACTTCACATTAGGGCTCGAGTTGGGTGTTGTATACTCTGTGGGTCTGGACAAGTTACAGGGCATACAAGGAGTTTTACTAAAAACTCTCTGACTGGTTATTTGAAAGTATGAGGCAGCCTCCCAAATGGTGCTTGCGTGGCGGAGGAGAACAAAGGAAAACGGCCAGGGCAGTTTCTTGCCCCTCCTTCTTCCAGATCGTAAAGGTCTTTGACACGTGGAAGGCAGGCTTTTATTAACTAGGCGTTTGTATCATAAACATAATTCCCAGACAAGCAGGAAAGTCCCAGGATTCTGAGTCACCGATGTCTGAATAGATGTTTTGTAAGGCCAAGCATTTTCTTTTACAAATAAAGCATTGATGAACGAAACAGTGGCTTGAAACGAATAGGAAAAGTTTTAAAATGTGCACTTGGCCTTCAGAAGACACTGCTGTGATTTATAATATTTTTCCCCTTTCATCTGTACTCACATTACAAGAAAATCTCTCTTTTTGGCCACAAATATCCATCCATGCCCCATGCAAAGGAGGCCTGTATCTGCAAATAACAAAACAATTACATACAATTTCATGTGGAAAAACAAGACATGCGCTGGATGGAGGGTAGTTATTGTCTCCTGGTGTGTGGGACACAGGGCCGCTACGGTGTCTTTTTTCATGACTGGAAGTACAAGAAAACGAGGAAGGATTCTCCCTGTGAAAGACAATTTTGTCAGTAAGATCGGTGTGGTTATTTCTTATTCGGGCTGCTGGAAACACAGCTGGGCTGTTTTAACATATTTGTACACTGCAATAATAGAAAGATGCAGAAATAGGACTGGAGAACGTTCAGAGAGGGGCGAAGAGTCAGGTATGTGAGGCTCTGGGCTCTGATTTCTATTTATAAGAACTAAATACTTCACGAGGCCTTGGCCCCGCCAACAGCGAATGATGGGAAACGCTAGTTATCCCCACACAGCGCTCGAGAAACGAGGCTCAGAAATGAGAGAGTGAATTAGCCTGATGTGAAAGCTGGGTTGGAAATTCAGTGGGGGGAGGTCAGGAGGTAGGGAAGCCTCCTTGTGCAGGTAAGGTCGCAGAATTTGAAACGAGACACTCACCCAGAACGCCCCCTCTAAGCCTCAGGGACCCCCTTGGAAGAGGTGGAGTGAGACTGTAAGAGCTGGATAGGAGGGGCGTGATGGGCAGGCAAGTCTGACTCCGTCTTCCCGGCTAATCCTCCCTCTTGATTGAGCCTGGACCCACATTCCTCCAGGGTGCGTAATGACCCAAAGAAAGGGGGGGATTCTAACCAAGCAGAAATCTTATTTTCTTTAATCTAGCCTTTTATTTAGATTTTTTTTTGCTTTGACTCCCACTGGCCTTACCCTGACTGACCTACCTCCCTCCCCCTTGCTTAATCATAAGCCCTCAGGACAGGGAGGCTCTGGTCAGCGGCCAGTCATCTCTGAAACAAGATCCTGGGTCTACTGACGACTGAGACAGAGTTTTCAATCAAACCGAAGACAGTACCTTGGCCTCAGCTGTGTTTGAGCTTCAGCCCCAGGAAAGCGGAATGATTCCACTGAACAAATCCTTGCGAACTTGGGCGGAACAACTGCGTGCTGACTGCAGGACCAGATGCAGTAACCCATTATCCCCACCTCAGCACTGACCGCAGCCCTAACTCTATCAGTCACCGTGATGGATGACTGTTCCCCCGTATAATTCATCCCTGGAAGCCATCGGGGAGCCGGGCCTTTGAGCGCGAGCTACCTGTGGCTCCTGGCATGGTGCCATCTCCTTAAGAAACTCTTACTTTCTTGGCCGCAACCCCCTCCCCCCAAAAAAACCCCCACCACACCCTGCTCATGGGCTTAAGTACCATTTTCCACCTCTCTCTATCTTAAACTTTCCGTTTTCTTAACCCTTCCAAACAGATTTTTCCCTGACTCAAACTGTCCACTTGGGCAAGGACGCCCAGCCCGAGAAACTTGGGTCGTGCCGAGGAGGGGGCCTGAGCGCATGGGCACAGCTCCTGCAGGGGGAGGAAATGCCGTGTCCTCTTGCTGTGCGATGGGATTGAATCATTCCCCACCCTCGGCACTGCAGGTCCTGGAGCTGGGTCTCACAGCTCATCCGCTTTCTCCCCTGACACAGAACCTTTCTGGGCTCTAGCTGAACACTTCCGGTGATGGGTGAATCAGTTCTTTGGGGTCAGCTCATTTATTGGTATCTCTGTCCACATTCACAATGATAACCACACAATGAAGTCACCTGGTGAACTTTACATGCCTTTATTTCCTGGGACCCCCGCCCCGCAGAGACCCAATTGTTCTGGGGAAGGTGCTGGCTTCAGTGTTATCGAAGCCTCTTCACGGGACGGGCGGCTGGGGTTGAGATCGGCGCCTCCGGTATTGGAGAGGCCGCCTGGTGCTGAGGAGCTCAGCTCGCCTGGAACCCCTGCCAGCTGACTCTGTCCCCTGGAGCTAATCCACTTTGTCTTCCAGGGGACAGGCCTTCAGACACGTGAAGCTGATGACCTGCCCCATCACCTCCCCAAGGCTGCGTCCTTGCCAGGCAAAGTCACTCAATTTTCTCCAAGTCCCTCCTACAATGTGGCTTTAGTCCCCCACCATCCTGATCATGAGCTATCTCGTCAGGACGCCACTTCCAGTGTGTGTCTCTTCATGCTTCTGTTTCAGCGTCAGCTTGCTGTCAACTAAATCCCCTCAATTTTCTCCTGCAAGAAGCTCACAGCTTAGCCAGGAGACAAGCGTGCCAGAGAACCAAAGCTTCCCCATCCTGTAATTACGAAATTGATTTTTAAAGTCTAAATGCAGGACTTTTATTATCCTCACTAAATTTAACCTTGCTGGGTTTAGCTAGTTAATTCTGTCCTCCAAAAGGGCTGGTAAGGATTGCTTATCTGGTAAGGCATCTTCATGTCTTGATCCATGTTATCGATAACAGTAACAATAATAGCTTCTAGGTATATTAAATTTTCATTGACTTTACTGGGGTGACACTGGTGAATAGAATTATGTAGGTTTTAATTCCATACCACATTGTGTGCAATGGCTTCTATCTGTTCACTGTGAGGACCTCGGTGACCGAGAACACGTGTGGACCAGAAGCACCACCATCCTGGATTGAAAGAGACAGATGGAGCCCCAGTTTCTATGGGCGGGAAGTATGCTGAGAAGGCCACAGAATCGCCAACTAAGTGTTCTTACAGAAAACACAGGAGGCCTGGGGCAGAGACGAGAGCCCAGAGACTAAGAGCCCCTGGAGGGTCCTGGGCTGAGGGAGGATGCTTGCACAGCCGCGCATCTGGCTCCCAGGCATGCTTTGGACCAGGCCGACTGCATGCCCCCGTCTCTCCCCTTTCTGAATGTGAGCGTCTACCCTGGTTATCCTGTGCTTGCCGCCCTCTTGAGCGTGGTGTCTGTGTGTGTGTGTGGGGGGCGTGGAGATAACGGGGTTTTAACTCCTTGTTCACAGTTTTTGGGCGGTGATGAACAGGTAGGTACTCAGTGAGTGGTACCCAGGTAGTCCGCTCAGAGAACTTCGGTGCCAGCTGGACGTGGTTCCGAGGGGTGAGGCCTCTGGCGGGTCTTGGGAGAGGCCAGTGCACCTCGCGGGATGCAAATACTCTGTGTTCAGAGGCAGGTTGAGTCTGGGCTCTGTGAAGGTGCTGAAGGGACTGCACTGGTTTGCAGGCGCCAGCCTTAAGAAACTGGCTGCTTCTATTTCCTGTCTCTTGAGATGCTTATTCTTGGAATCCAGGCACCATGCTGAGAGCAAGGCCAGGCTGCCCTGTGGAACCCCAAGTCGGTTCCATGAGGAAGGAACCGACTGCCAGCCACGTAAGAGACTCCGGGTGTGTGCAATGGTTCAGCCCTGTTTCTACCAGCAGGGGGCGGAAGCTGGATTCGTGAGCTCGCAGAATCCCTGTGGCTGTTTTAGGTCGCTAAGTTTGGAGTGATTTGTTTCACAGTGATAGGTAAATAGAATGGCACCGGGCACTGGGCTAGCGACTTTTCATGTATTTTCTGATTGAAATCCTCCCAACAAGGCTGTGACACAGGCATTATTTCTCCCGTGATAGATGAGCAAACAGGCTCCCTGGCTTAAAGAACATGCCCAAGGCCACACGAATAGTAAGTGGCAATTTTGGGATCGAAACTGGGCCATGTATCATTCTCTGAACCTCTGAAAGGCTGAAGAGAGTCGTGGAGCCACTTAACATCTATGGATGGAGTACTTTTTGTGGAGAGAGAAGCGAATGAAACAAAGTCTGCCAAACAGTGATGGCTTGTGGGAGGAGTCAGACGCAAAAACAGAGACACAGGGTTTGGCATGATGTGCTGAGAGTGGAAGCGAAGAGATAGAGCTATGTTTCCAGTTCTTTCTCCACAGACTGCTTACCTGCACAGGTATATAGATCTTATGCATATACACGTTTTAATAAAAAGGTCTGTAACTATCCCATAACTTAACCGTGTTCACACCTTCGTCCAGCAGGTATAATGGGCCCACTATTTGAAATTGATGACCATTTTTGTTTCTGGAACTTCTGGTTTTGTCTTGGTCAGGAATGCCTTGCTTCAAAGTTATAATTCTCTGTATGTCCTCTTAATGTTTATAGTTTTTCCCCCTATTTTTAATGTTTAACTCTTCAGTCTCTCTGGAATTTATTTTGGAGTGTATATGAGGAAGGGAGATCCAACTTAATATTTCTTAATAAATATCTAATTGTCTCAACACTATTTATTTAGTTGTCCATCCTTTCCCCACTGAATCAAACCATTATAAGTAGGAAATATGTATCTGGGACTCTTTCTGGGCCCTGTTTTATTTTATTGATTTATTTTTCTATTCCTGTACCAATAGCACACCCTTTCCATTAACGCAAATTTGAAGTATGTTTTGATGTTTAATCATAGTTCCCTTTAATCTTTTAAAAAACATTTGATTCTTCTTCTATATTTTCTCTCTCTTTTTTTAACAGTTCCATTTTAATTTTTTGAGGAAACGCCATTCTGTTTTCCACAGTTGCTGCACCAGTCTGCATTCCCACTAACAGTGCGTGAGGGTTCTCTTTTCTCCACAACCTCACCAGTACTTGTTGTTTGTGGATTTACTGATGGTAGACATTCTGGAAGGAGTGAGGCAATATCTCATGGCAGTTTTAATTTGCCTCTCTCTGATAATTAGTGACATTGAGCATCTTTTCATATGTCTACTGGCCATCTGTATGTCCTCTTCGGAGAAGTGTCTGTTTAGATCCTTTTCTCATTTAAAAAAATGTTATTTATTTATTTTTAGACAGAGGGGAAGGGTGGGAGAAAGAGAGGGCGAGAAACATCAATGTGTGGTCGGCCCTTGCTCGCCCCCAACTGGGGATCTGGCCCTGACTGGGAATCAAACCAGTGACCCTTTAGTTCACAGGCCGGTGCTCAACCCACTGAGCCACACTAGCTAGGGCTCTTTTCTCATTTTTTATATTGGACTGTTTGTCTTCCTGGTGTTGAGTTGTATAAGTTCCTTATATATTTTGGAAACTAACCTCTTATCAGATGTATTATTGGCAAATATGTTCTCCCATTCAGTGGGTTCCACCTTCATTTTTTTTATTGTTGTGCAATTACAGTCATGCCCATTGCCTCAGTTACTCTCCCCTGCCCTCCCCAGTTCCCACATTCAGTACCCCCCAGCCCACTGTCTTTGTCCTTGGGTCCTTTATTCACATTCTTTGACTTGACCCTTCCCTTCTTTCCACCTTACCCCCCTCCTCTCTCCCCTCTGGTCACTGTAAGTTTGTTCTTTATTTACATGTCTCTGGTTCTGTTTTGCTTGCCTGTATATTTTTTCTTCATGACGAACTTTGAAATCAGCTTGCTAGTTTCATAAAAAATTCTGAGGGGAATTGATTTATATTGCATTGACTTCATAGATTAATTTTGGGAGAACTAACTGCACTTACTGAATTACTACATTATTTAAAAAACAATATCATTACATTTTATAATAAAGATTTTTAACTCTGGGTGTTGTGAACATACAAACTCTGATTTAATTAGTTTCTTGTGATTCTACTCTGTACCCAGGGGACAATACCATTCATATATATGTGTGTGTATACATAATCTATAAAAATATGTAGTATATATGTAATTTAGGTTCTGTACCTTTTTCATTAGTTTTATTTCAGACCAAAAATTTTTTGTTTCTGATTATTTTTCTTCTCTAGTTATAGATGTTTTCTATTTCTATAATTTTCTTAGATGGACATTGGTCCTTTATACCTTATTTCTAGGTCTATTGTATATTTGTTGCTATCAATAATACTACTCCTAAAAGTGGTAAAAGTTTAAGTTAGATTTCTACTCTATACCTTATGCCAAAATGAATTCCAGATGGATTAAAGAACTAAATATAAAAACTAAACCATAAAAGTATTAGAAGAAAATATGAGGGATATTCACTTTGTTATTGCCTGTGTATAAGAAAGCTATTGATTTTGTATCTGATATTATTTTGAATAGTATTTCACTCACTTCTCTTTGGATAACAATTTGTTTACATGCAGGGCACCTTTTATGTTTTGTTCACATTTATACCTCTTATTCCTTTTCCTTTTTTCTATTTATTTATTTAAAAGATTTTATTTATTTTTAGAGAGAGGAGAAGGGAAGGAGAAAGAGATAGAAACATCAACGTGCGGTTGCCTCTCACATGCCCCACACTGGGGACCTGCCCCACAACCCAGGCATGTGCTCTGACTGGGAATTGAACCAGCGGCCCTCTGATTCCCAGGCCTGTGCTCAATCCACTGAGCTATGCCAGTGAGGGCTCCTTTTTTCTTTTTAAATAGGACCTATAATACAGAACAGTGATGGAGGGCAGCTATGGTGGTTGTCTTGTTCTCAACTTTAATAGAAACTTTCTAATCTTTCATTATTCAATATAATATTTTCTCTGAGTTTTCCCCTAGGCTACATGATTTTACATCCTTTCTTAGTAATATGAGTTTTTTTTAAATCTGAAAAGCATATTGAATTTTATCACATGAATTTTTGGAATACATTGAGAGGAACATACAGCTATTGATATAGTTTATTACATAATCAATTTCCTAATACTGATCTGCTTTTACCTATCTAGGTAAACTGTGCTAGGCTATCATTAAAAATAATATATTATTGAATTTGGTTTGCTAAATATCTTTTAGTATTTTAAATCTATGTTCATATGTTTGTAGTTAACTTTGACTACGGCTTCACTTTTTTTTTTGTCATGTGCTAACGTTATCTGTTTTTGGAATCAAAGTGATTTGAACTGGGTAAAATGAGTCTAGAATGTGTTCTTATATACTTTCAGATAGGCGTATAATTTAAAGATTATCACTTGGTTCAAAGAATATAAATTCCTATAAAAGTCCTTGATCCTGTTGCCTCTTTATTTTATTTTCTTTACTTTTTAACTCCCTGCCTGAGGATATATTTATTAATCTTTAGAGATAGAGGAAGGGAAAGAGAGAGAAATAAGGAAAGAGAGAGACAGGGAGGGAGAGAGAGAGAAACATCCATCATACCCCCACCGGGGATTGAACCCACAACCTAGATATGTGCACTGACTGGGGATCAAACCCACAACCTTTTGGTGCACGGGGCAATGCTCCAACCAAATGAGCCACGTTGAGCTTTGCCTACCTTTTAAAATTTTATAGGTTTTATAAAACTGTTTACATCTGTTCACATTTTCTACCTATTCTTGGATCAATTTTGATTAATTCATATTTTTTACAGGAAATCATGCCCTTGTTGAGATTGTTAGATTATTATGCAGTATTATTTAATAAAATCTTGTATCCAGAGTTATGTCCCTTTTCTTATTGCTAGGTTGATTAAAGTTTGGACTATTAACTCCAAATTAAGTATCAGAATTAATCTTCCACATCCCCAAACAATATTGCGTTATCACTCCACCCTCTTCCCAAACCCGCCACCACCCATGTCTGGGTCATCTGGGATTTTATCTGCAAATGATTGTTAAAGATTTTAAAATATGCTTCCTAGTTATGTTTTATTGTTTCTCTGCTTACTGCTGATACTTGGGTCCCACGCCTTCCCCTTTTGGAATTTCTCGTTTTTCACTGGTTAGGGCCTACTAGGCAAGGCTGGAATGCGAATCTTTGAATGTCTGTGAAGGTGTCCGGAGCTTGTTTGTCCTCTTCCATGCTGATTTGGGACAGGAATTAGATTCCACATTCAGAGTGACCCCACCTCCGAACTTTTACAGTATGGCTCTATTATTTTTAGCGTAGCAGTCCAGTGTCGTCAGGGAGGACTTTGATGCCACTCAGGTGCACATTTCAGGCAGCCTGTGTCATTCTCTCATGAAGCATTTGAGATTTCCTCTTCATCCTTGAACTTCTGAATGTTACAGCAGAGTAACAGCAGGTTTTTTGACAAGTGACAGATGTTTTTACTTCATGTGTTTTTTCAACCTGGACATTTTTCTTTTTGTTTTTTGCTTACTTTTCTTCTCTATTTATAGATGTCTTCTATTTCTAGAATTTTCATTAGATGGATAGTGGCATATCTTTATTTTCCATTTGTATCTTTTATTTTCCATTTTCCCCCTTTCTTGACATATTCTTAAGTAATCCCATGGCTCAATTTTTCCAGGGCCAGAAATTACTATTTAACTGTGAACTTTCTCCAATTCCACTTATCCAGTGAGTATTTTACTTTCTGAATCAATGTTTAAAATTCCTAAGATTTCTCAAACTTTCTTGCATAATAGGTGGTTGTTAATTTATGAACATGGTAGCTGCTCTTATGTTTCCAAAGCATGCCTTTGATGTTAATCCTCTTCTTTTGCTTTATGAGCTCTGTTTTCTTTGCTGTTACTTCTTCTTTGTGGTGGCTCTGCCACTCCTCCCTGAAATCACTGACTGTTCTTTCTGCTCATCCTCATTTTGTTTGTCCCTCTGTGGCTGCCAGTTCTGATCACAGTTGCTCACCCCCAGTGCCCGAGGGTTGGGCAGGGCGGGCTGTGGGAGGGTGTTCTGGCTTTTCTGCCTGGCCTCCCAGATCTGGGTTGTGTGCTCAGCAGTTCTGCTCTGGGCCCTGAAGCTGGTCTCTGTGTCCCTGCGCTCCCTTGCCTGTTGCCTTCCAGCCAGTTCAGTCCCCAATGAGTCCTGATGAGCCCCCTAAATAACTCAGGGGCTATTGTTCCCTAGGAAACAAAATGCATTGACCTGTTGGGTAAAAGGAACAAGTATTTATCTCTCTCAATACTAAAGAAGCCCTGCTAAGAATTATCCTGGCTTCCTATCTGATATCCATTTGTAAGAAAAGATGATGATTATGAATTAATATAGCTAATATGTATTGAACACTTAGTTTCTAACCTTCATTAATGCTATGTAGATTAATTCATTTAACTCTCAACAATTAGGTGAGGTATTATTCCTTTGCATCCTAGGTAACTGAGGAACACAGAAGTTAGATTTTTAATTTTACTTCAACTCTTGTACCAAAGCAAAGATTCAAACCTAAGCAGTCTGAGTCCTAGGGCTGAACTCTTAACCACTCAACTCTATTTTTCTCCATAATTAACGGATTCATTAATAATGGGCCTATTGAGATAATTAAGCATAGTCATTTTTGTCCTAAGATATTCTGACCATAATAAAGTTAACAGTGCCATGCTCTGAGATTTTATTTCTCTCTCAGAGCAAGGGGTTCATTCAATGTTTGGGTATAATGCTGCATACAGTCAGAGAAATGGTATCTTATTTATTTTAATGAAAGACAAAGCTTCCCAACAGAAATAAAAACGGTGTCTTTGTTTGTCTGCTGGACCTCTGACTTGCCCACCTAATGACATCATCAGCATCGGGCCTTCAGCCGCAGCGTGGCCACCTAAGAGCACACAGACAGTGCTTTACCTTGTGGGCGTCTTTCTCCAAAAGGCACCCAGTATCTGACACCTTGCTCCGCTACACTTCTCCAAAATACGTGGGTTGCAAATTTTTCAGATGCCTCACGGATTACATATGTGGTGAAGAAAGAGATCTTTGATCCTAGGACACACCCCAGCAAGAAATGTCCATTCTGAACCTCAGCTGGAACATTGTTAAAAACAAAACCATGAGAAAGGTTTCCTCTCAGAATGTTAACCAAAGAGAGGTTGATGGAAAAACACAGTTCTGGACACCGGGCTGGAAGCCTGGGCCCCACAGCGAGGTTGGACTGGCACCAATTTACACGAAGGATCATATAAATCTTTGGAGACTACCGGCCATGGCTTTGGTTGTCAGCATTTTAACCCTTTCTTTGGGGATGTCTAAACATGCACAGTGCCCACTGTCAAAGCCTCTCAGGACAGAAACTGAAAATGCGCCCCATCCCCACCCGCCTTGCTCCTCCTGCACCTGGTGAGAGAGAACAACTGGTCATGTGACCTCCTGTGGCCAATGGGATCCTTGGGCTGGGATTGTGCCCCTGGACTGGGTGACTCAGCTTTATTTTTCACTACTTGTCGCTGTGTTTTGGGTTCATTTATTGCATTTCCCTAAATGAATTGTAAGTTTCCATGAGGGCAGTACATTTTGTCCACTGCTGTATTCCTATTACTGAAAATAATGCCTGGCTTATTGAAGGAATGCAGTAAGTTTCTTGAACGAATGGATGCACGGATGGATAGATGGATGCGTGTTCAAAGAAAGGCTGATCTACTATTCCCTTTCCCAGCGTGTCCTGCACAATAAAGAAGCTCATTCATGTCTTTCTTCATCCAATCATTGTTATCTGGAGAAAGACACAATGGGGCAAAACAAGGTCATTTCACCGTTTTGTGGAAAGATGGATCCGTTCCTTCTACTCTGCAACTTTTCTGTCCATGCAAACCCTTCCCCATCAGTGCATGACTCAGACGGGTATTTCTAAATGGACAGGTTTTCCTTGTCTTTTTAAAATATTAAAAAAATTATTTTTAAAGAGAGGGGAAGAGGAGAAAAAGAGAGGGAGAGAAACATTGATGTGTGTTTGCCTTTCAAGTGCCCCCTACTGGGGACCTGGCCCACAACCCAGGCACCTGCCCTGATTGGTACTGATTGGTAATTGAACCCCTTGGTTCACAGGCTGGTGCTCAGTCCACTGAGCCACAGCAGTCAGGGCGGTTTTCCCTACTACAACTTGGATTGTCAGCCACTGTAGATCAGATGCGTTACCCAGTCACCATCACAGAAGCCCTCCACTTTTATTTGTATGTAAGGACGTGTTTGTGTGGATTTAGTTCCATACGATTTTATTACGTGTGTAGGTCCACATATCCACCATCACAGTCAGCTAGATGGGCAGTTCTGTTACCACAGGCAACTTCCATGTCGCCCTCAAGTGACCACACCCCCTCCCTCCCACCCTCCAGCCCCCAGCCTCCAGCTCCTGGCAACCAGGAATCTATTCTTCGTTTTTAAGCTTTGTCTTTTCAAAAATCTTATATAAATGGAATCATACAGTATGCAACCTTTTGACTCTTTAAAAATTCAGCGTAGTTGCCTGGAGGTTCACTGAGGCTGTGGGTATCAATAATTCATTCCTTTTTGTTGCTAGGAGGTGTTCCATGGGCTGGATGGACCGGACCAGAGTCTGTCCAGCTGTTCATCTGTCAGAAGACATCTGGGCTGTTTCCAGACTGTAGTTAGGACTCATAAAGCTTTTATGAACATTCATGTACAGGGTTGCATACAGCTTCACTATGTGTGATCATAAGTTTTCATTTTTCTGCAATAAATACCCAAGCGTGCAATTGCTGGGTCATATGGTAATAATGTGTCTAGTTTTCACAACAAACCACCAAGCTGTTTTCCAGGGGCTGCTTCACGTGTTGCCAGCAACGTCTGAGGCACCCAGTCTCTCCACGTCCTCGCCAGCGTTTGGTGCGTCACGCTTTTGACTCTGGTTATTCTTTTTCTTCTCCCAATGGTCTGTTTATTTGGACTTGGTTTTTCATATGAGGAAACTTCATTTCTATTTTAACTGTTCTTACTATATCTTTAAGAAAATGACAAAGGAGAGCACATATACAAATCAAACCTTAAAATATAAATACAATCCTTTGCTCATCGTGGGTATGAAAGTAGCTTGCAGAACAGGGATGATACAGACATGAGACACAGAGGCTAATTTATAGGGACAAATAGGAAGATTCACAAAATTTAGTGATTTGTGCCCAGGTGGGATGCTTTTATCTTCGGATAGATAGCCCCTGAAGTGTCGATTTGCATCTCCCTGATGATTAGTGACGCTGAGCAACTTTTCATGTACTTACTGGCCATCCGAATCTCCTCTTTGGAAAAACATCTATTCAGATCCTGAGCTCATTTTTTAATTAGATAGTTTTTTCTTTGCTATTGAGTTGTGAGTTCCTTATATGTTTTGGATATTAATCTCTTGTCAGATACATGATATGCAAATATTTCTGTTTATTAGGTTGTGTTTTCATTTTGCCGATGATGGTTTTTTCCTGTGCAGAGCCCCTCCCCTGTTTTTATGCTCACCTGAGGACATGCTTACTGATCTCAGAGAGAGAGGAAGGGAGGGAGGGAGGGAGGGAGGGAGAGAAACATGTATCAGTTGCCTCTTGTACATGCCCTGACCAGGGATCGGACCTGTAACCCAGGCATGTGCCCTGGCCAGGAATCAAACCTGTGACCTTTCAGTTTACAGGTGGATGCTCCAACCAGCTGAGCCACACTAGCCTCACTTGTTGGGTTTTCAGTTCTGTTACCTTTGCTTTCCCTGTCACATCCAATAAATCACCTCCAACACTCACTCGTGTTGAGGAGCTTACTACCTATATTTTCTTTCAGGAATTTTTATGATTGTATGCCTTACTTTCAAGTTGTTAATCCATTTTGAGGACTAATATCCATTTGAGGACATTTTCGTGTGTGGTGTAAGACGGGGGCCAGTTTCATCCTTCCGCGGTCCACGCGGTCGTCCAGTTTCCCCAACACCGTTCATTGCAGACACTGTCCTTTCCCCATTGCATGTTCGTGACTTCTTTGTCCTAAATTAGTTGATCATACTGCTCAGACCGCTATCCTGTACACCTGAAACCAATATGAAATAATATCGAGAATACTCGGTAATTGACAAATACAAATAAAAACTAGGAAGGTAAAACGGCCTCCCTCCAAATTAATTAGTTGACCCTATAGGCGTTATTCTGGGCTATTTTATCCATTGATCTGTGTGTCTGTTTTACGTCACCGCCATGCTGGTCTGATGACCACAACTTTGTAAAACAATTGCAAATCTCTAGGCCTCTCTGTGTGCGCCAAGCCCAAAGCTCACTTCAGGCTGAAGCCGGAGGAAAAGCACACAGGCCTTTCTGACAGAAGGACAGGGGTGTGTCTCGCTGCACTGGCTGTGACCCGGGTGGGGGTGGTAGTCCAAGAACTCGCTGTCTGATGGTTACAGTTCCACTGGACCCAGGAACTAATGTCCTTGGGCCACCAGAGAAAGACAAGGCCATCAGGGGTATTTCCTGGATGGAGCCGCCAAAACGGTGCACCAGGCGCAGGTGCAAGCCCTTGCAGGGAGGTACTGCAGCGGGGCTGGTGGGGGCAGCGCCCTCGTGGGAGGACAGCCGCCTGCCGGAGGGCTCAAGGGAGCGCAGGTGTGTTTAATCAGAAGCTGCAGCCACGTGGGGAGCTCACAGGCCTCTTTCCCAAGAACACTGGGCTCCTGGGTCCGGGGCCTCTGGTTGTGTCCTGGAGGTCGAGGCCGTTTACAAACTCTTTCTCTGCTGGTGGCCGTCCTGTGGGACCCTCACGGAAAAGGCCCACGGACTCCCAGAGCCAGGCCATGAAGAGGTGTTGCCAGCGGCAGACGCGAGCCAAAGCTCCCACCCAGGGGATACTGGTGCCCTGCGGTGCCGGTGAGAACCTTCAGTCGGGCGAGGAAGATGAGGCCTGGAGGGAGCGAGGCGGAGAGAGAGGGACTGCGGCACCTGCAGGCTCCCTCCCAGAGAGCAGCGGGCAGGCCCCGAACCTGCGGCTCGCCCGGCGCCTGCCCGCAGGCCCGCGCCCTGCGCCCCTACACCCCCCAGGTGAGTCCTTGCACACCCCGGGGGCTCCAGAGGCCCAGCCCGCGCGTCTTGCTGTGGGCTTTCAAAGCTGCATGTTTTGGGGGCTTGTCCCCTGGGCGCAGGTCTTAAAGGTTGGGAACGCCGATGTGGGGTTCAAACCCTTGGCTCCTCGAGGAGCAGCTCCGGCCTTGAGTTTCCTCCAGAGCACAGGTCGCACCAGGTGCCGGGTTCGTGGAGAGGCTGTGTCCCGGCCTCTCCTACTGCTTAACGACTGGGCCTCTCTCGGCCGCCGCCCAGTGCCGGGGAGTCTGGGGGTGACCAGCCAGTTTTTGGTGTTTTTCGGAGGAAGTTGTTCGCTGTGAACCCAGAGACTGGTGTGTGAGGAGGTGGGCACAGGAGCCTCTTATTTGGTTGGGGTCGCCGTCTTGAACTGGGACCCCCACCCCGCCCAGCGTAGTGCCTTTTTCAAGGTTCTCACATTTTAAACGGTACCACCCTAGTTGCTGAACGGAGTTGGCTGCTGTCTGCAGGGTCAGCCTTCAAAAGCTGGTGACAGACAGGTGCAAATATCCCCACACCTTCCCTTAGAGATGCTTTTGGATGTGACACCTATGGGTTTCTGCGAACTCATTTTTGAACCATTTTTTTATATTCAGGCAATGAATGTTAAAGGTTCACTGGGTTCATTCGGTTCCTGCTGCCCGGTCTGCTGGGTCCCCCCGCCGGTGGCCGAGTTGGCCTCCACGTGTTGAGAACGTACTATCGGGTTGGCCGAAAGTCCCGTTGCCTTTTTCCCTATGGTTTTCCCTACGGTTCTGTTTTTTCCATGGTTACGTTCTTTTCTTTGTCTTTAATGTCATTGGAAACAGTTTGGTTGGACTGTATTGTGACGGCTGTCACATCAGTGTGCACTTAAAAAATTATCAAGACTGGTGATTTTTTGTGCAGTCATTTTAATATTGAAGGTGGAAGGATAGACACATTTTCAGTGTATTATGCTTTATTATTTGAAGAGAGGCAAAGTGCACCTGAAACACCCAAAAATTGTGCAGTGTGTGGAGAAGGTGCTGTGACTGACGAACGAGTCCAAAGTGGTTTGAGAAGCTTTGTGGTACTGTTGACACTGTGGCCAAACAACTCTGCTGTGGGGCCGTCCTGTGCATTGGAAGACGTTCAGCAGCAGCCCTGGCCTCTACGCACTAGAAGCCAGTAGCAGGAGATGGCCGACATACCCAGAATATCCAAATCAGTGAAGTTCTTGGTGAAAATAAAAAATGCATCTTTTATTTTACAGGAAAAACCCACACAGGCTTTCTGTCCAACCCAGCACATACCAAGCTGTGGGTGGCTGATTAGCGGCCCCCACAGGTGTGTAAACCCTACTCTCAGAACCTGTGACCATGTCACCTTGCCTGGCAAAAGGACTTTGCTGGTGTGGTTAAGGTGTTTGGGGTGTGGAGATTCTCCTGGATGAGGTGGGTGGGGGACTCAGTGTAATCACAGAGCACTTATAAATGACAGTGGGGAGCAGAGGGTTGGGGGGGTTTGAAGGTGCTGCACCTCCGGCTTTGGAAGAGGAGGGAGGGCCACAAAGCCAAGGAAGGCGGGCAGCCACCGGAAGCTGGGACAGGCGAGGAAATGTCCCCCTCCCAGAGCCTCTGGAGGGAACGCAGTCCTGACAGTCCGCTTGATCTGGGCCCCATGAGGCCCAGATTGGGTGCTGATCTTCAGGACGGTAAGTGGCACATCTGAGTTTGTGGTGACTTGCTATAGCAGCCAAAGAAACTGATACACAGGCGTTGTGTTAGGCTTTTTATATACATAATCTAAAGTTAACCCTTTCTTTATTTGTGGTAGATATCATTACTCTGCTTTTGCAGAGGAAGAGAAAGATGTGCAGAGAAAGTTCCAGTGTATTGGGACCTGATGCTAACGTTCGTGTGTTTATTCGGCGCCTGGTCACTGTAGATTTGGAAGCATCCAACCCTGTGTATCCTTTGCTTTCCAGATTGGACGCTCGTGTTTCCCTTTATAACTGTCATGGAGACCTTTCTGCCTCGTTGAGCAACTTTTTGGTCCTTCCTCGAACCTTCGGTAGCTCATTATGTGTTTCTTGGGGAGCAAGAACTGCCCTAAAGCTCTTTTCGAGTTGTTCCTTGAGTGTTCGGTTAGCGAGAATTTATAAGTAAATTGAGGAGGAAGGGAATAAAGTTGGTAGAACAGCACCTTATGCCAGTGCTTCCCACACAGGCTCTCACTTGAACTTTACAGGGCCCCGACGTTGTGTGTGCCATAGCTCCATGGACAAGGGCCTGAAGGCTCAGAGGGTGGAGAGCTGCTTCGCGGTCAGACAAGTTTGACTCGTTGGAGCTTGAATTTGAGCCCAGGGCAAACCTCATCACACGTTCGACCGTGCTTCCGAGGTCATGGAGGGGGACTCCTGTGAACGCAGTCCATAGGGAGGATGTGGGGTGGTGGACAGAAGGAAGGAGGAGGCCAGCCACGCTGCATGGGTGCAAGGTGGTGCTGTGAGCTGACCCGGAGGCCGACGGAGCGGGTCTCTGCGGGTGGAGCCAGAACAGCCAAGTCTGGCTGTGTGCTTTCCCCGCTAACTGTCAACCGCCCTCCTGGGCCGCTCGGCGGGTGAGATCCAGTGAGGGAATTCTGGAAGGGGGAGACACGGGAAAGTGATCCCTGGTCTGATCCAGGTGTGGGTTATAAACCATGGAAGTGACTTTTTTTTTTTTTTTTGCATAGCAACACAGGCATCTCATATTAAATATTGGGGGGCCAGGGTGGGGGGAAAGGATTTCAGGAAAGTACCTGTACTTAAGTCCCAGGCACTTCATGTTTGAATTGTTTTTATTGGATTTTGAAAATGAAACACAGTTTAGAGCCAATTTTACTTTTTGAGGTTATCTAGTTCAAGGTCCTGATTGGGAAGAACTTGATTGAGAGAGTTAAGAGTCTTGTCATTTGGCCTCTGGGTCCGATCTTGTCTTCGCTTATTCCCGTCACATTCCTGATATATGGGCCGGAGGTTTTGGGGGCAGGGCACCCTCTTCATTTCTTTACTGATCATTTCTTTATTGAGGCCAGTGTGATTGCCTGGGGCATTGATGGCATAATCTCCTGAAAGAAGCCGGAGGCTGCCAAGTGCTGCTTCCTCCTCCGGGAAGTCTCTCCAGATTGTACCTGGACATTCCCCAGGTTCCCAGACTCAGTAGCTGAGGTGGCGTGATGTTTTCTTCTTTGGGTTAAGACATGAATCTGAAAGTGCAGGCCCTTTGTTTGGGGCAAACAAAAGCTAATCCAAAATATTCTCCCCTTAAAGGAAAAACAAGCATGCAGTTTTAAAGGTGGCAATATCAAGTCAGAAAGTTTTCAAGGACTGTCGTAGGCACTTGAGAACTCGGGCCATTTGGAAAGCTTAACCTAGGCATGGATGATCTTGAAGCCTTTGTTTGGCTGAGAAGAGACAGACCTTTTCAGTCATCTCCCCTAAAACGGAGCTCGAGCCACCATCCTGAACTTGAAGAATCACAGATCTGACCCTGGAAGGGGCTGGGCCAGCTTGGAGAAGAAGCCTCGGAGTGATAAAAGTTGCCGCACTCACTCATTGGCCCTCAGGTAGAGCCATACCCGAAGTATCACATGTCCGAGTCAGGGAGTCGGCACTATCTGAGACGCGGATTTCTGGAGAAGGAACGTTCATGACCTCTAATGGACACTCGGCGGCTGTCAGAGCCTTCCTTGGCCTCGCCCAGCATCCCAGTCTCCAGTCCTCCGATGGGGAGTGTTTCCAGGTGCAGAGCATTTCACGGACGGTTGTTCTACAGTAGCTCCGGGTCTGCAGCTGGGGAGGCCGGGGAGGGGGTAGCAAGGCCAGGCGTTCCTTGGGAGTTTTATGCCTTCCCACCTCTGCCAGGGTCCTCCCTACAAAATGCTCTTCCAGACTGTCTCTGGGCTCCCCCAACCCTGCTTTCTTTCCTTTCTGTCTCTAGGATGAGCCCCATGGGATGTTGAAGCCCGTTTCTCTGGCCCCCTGCCTGGGTCTTGGCCTCAGGGGTCCTCTTCTGCTGGGACCCTTCAAACAAAACAGAGACGCTTGGCTGAAGTTCATGCTCCAGGCCTTTCCTGCCGGGTCAGGGCAAGGAGCTGAGGGGTTCTGGCCCTGTGCCCTGGGCTGCAAGGAATTCACTCTTCGGCTCTTGCAGGTCTTCTTCACACCCACATCTGCCCACTGCCTTCCATGTAGTCCCAGGGACCTGGGCCCTCGTGTGGGAGTCCGCCGGACACCCCGTCTCCCTGTTCCTGTGTGGATTGGCCTTTCCGCTCGCCCTCCCCAGTCCTCCCCCGGGGCTGGGCTCTTGTACCTGAACCACAGTGTCCTGGCAGGAGCCCCTTCTCTGTCTGCGTTTGGCTGTCTTTCTGCCCACTTCCTAGAGTAGCTCCCGGTGCAGCGTACTTGTTGGAAAACTTTCTGGCTCACCACGTTGACAAGGGCGCTCCCTTCCCCAGCCGTGTCCCCATGTTCTCCGCCTCTCTGGGTGACAGCTGGTTGTGCATGGCCAGTCTGCTTCTATGTCGAGCTGCTTGCCGACCTGGATTCCGAGGCTAGGTCTATCCCACTCCGCCCCAGTGAGTCCTTCAGGTTCGGTGTTGGGCCCCTCCACATCTCTTTCACCCCATTGCCGCTCATCAGCCTTTGTCTCTACATTTCCTCCTCCCAAATCTCACATTTGTCTGGATTAAAATTTCCCCACCATGTAATTTCTCCTTCCCAGTTTTGCTCATCTGCTTTCTCCCGTGTGGTTTCTTTGCTGGCGCGTGTTTAGAGGCAACGTGAGGTGTAATTATTGGTGATTGTCCTTGCCTGGTAATTGCTCCCCTCTCCACCATTGTTACGAATGTGCCACCCAAGGATCCTCGCAGCCACCTTATTGACAAAGCTGTTGGCTGCCTCTCAGCCCTCCTCCGCTCTTCCTTAATCTCTTTCCAGCACTTGGCAAAGCCGGCCACCTGTTCTTTCGTAAAACACCCTCTTGCCTGGCCTTGGGTGGGAACTTCCTCTCCCCGTCCTCCTTTGGGCCCCCAAAACTGCAGCTGCCTTTGCCGATGTTCCCGAGCCTTCTTTCTCTTATCCCATCCTGGGGGTCCTTGCCGCATCTCCTAGGACCTCCACCTTTACTCTCTCGATGAGATGAAGTCACATGCATCTCCGAGCATGTAACTCATTCCCGCACAGTCCCTGCCTCAGTGACACTGCCATTTTGGCACCGGAGTGGGACACCGCTTCCTCCTTTCTGCTGAGACATTCCCCTCGTTGTTCCTCCACCCCTGGACAGCGAGCCTTGCTTTTCCCCTTTAAACGGCATTCTGATGGGGCATCTCTGAGGGCTGCTGCCTTCTTCATTTCTTCCTTGTGCATGAGGGGGTAGCTCTGCAGCCAGAAGGCCTGCTAGACCCTGAGTTGGTGGCAGTTCCCTTGGAGTGACGCATTCTGGGAGGATTCACACACGCACACATGCACAGGGGTCAACAGGTGAGGAGAGAGAGATGCATTCCTGGTTCTTGGGGAGTTTTCCCCTCTGCGTTCTGCTGTCCATTTTGGTGCTCATCCGTGCATCTCAAGCTCCACCTTGTCTGTGGAGGGCTGTCCCCTGAGGTGCCCGACACACTGACACACACGCATGTGTGTGCCACAGCTGTTGATGGTGTGGCTGGAAGGCGTGATGGTCGGAACACAGTCCTGAAGAAAATCCTGAGCTTTAAAAAGAAAGGATCTCGCTGTAATCTCTCGCACTAAATGAACAAACAAAAGTAGTATATTTGGAAATATTTTTTTTCTTGGCCAGTTTGCTTTTTAGAATGAAAGCAACTCTGAAATTCTGAAAGCTGCTTCATACTGGTCACTCTGACCTGAGCCACTAGCACAAAGCTGGTAAGCGGAAGGCAGGAACGGTAACACGTTTACTGCGTTTGGCATCTCACGCGACCCACACGATGCACCGTGATCATTCTCTGCTCCCTCTTTTTGCAGATAAAGAGGTCGGCCAGCGGGGAGACGTCGTATTGCCCATTAAGAGTGCCGGCCCTAGAACACAGGGATGCTCTTCCTACTCTGTTTCCACCGATGCTGTTGGCTGTGCTCACTCTGCACACTCAATCTGTTAAGAGGCGGCTGAACAGACTGTGAGATGCATCTGTTTCTTGGCAAAAACTTAAAGCATTCAAGGAGCCTCTCGGGGTGAAGACTGGCTTACAAGTGCCGATGGCATCTAGCTCTTCCTGACCATGCATTGGCAGAAACTGGTGAACATGACACATCAGGTCTCTGCTCACTGTTCCCCAAGACCTGCTTGTTAAATGTCCACCAGTACATCGCTGTCCACCAGGGGCCTGAGGGCCCTGTGCAGCAGAATTTGAAAATCATCCGTTTGCTTGTTTGATGTTCAGTGTTCTGGCAAGTAGTCATACTGGTTTATTAGAACTGCTTAGACAAAGTGCCACCGACCGAGTGGCTTAGTCGGCAGGCACTGCTCGCCTCACAGCCCCGAGGGCCCAGGTGTGGGCAGGGCCTGCCCCCTCCAAGGGCTCCGGGGAGGGTCTGTTCCAGGTCTCTCTCAGCTTCTGGTAGTTTCTTGTTTTAGGAGAGTATAACTCCAGTCTTTGTAGAGTATGCCCCCTGTTCTGTGTCCAAATGTCCCCTTTTGCGAGGACACATGTCATACTGGGTTAGTGTCCATCCTGGTGATGCCATTTTAACCTCATTTCCTCTGTAGACACTGCCTCCAACGAGGTCACGTTCAGGAGTCCTGGGGGTGAGGATTCCAACATGTCATATTTTGGGCGACAAAATTCGATCCCCAACAGGGGCTGAGCACGGATTTTGGTTCTTTTCTAGCCCCCATTGGTTGTGTGGCCTTAGTCTGACACTTAGCGCCAGTTCTACATCCAAAAGAACAAGGAGGTGGGAACATGCCATCTGTGAGATTTCCTCTCTCCCCATCTGTGGCTTTACAAACACACGTACTGTTCCCGACCGTCCGTCAGTGGCCTCTATCTCTGATTTGTTTTCATGGTTCCTTTATATACAAGGGAAGTCATTTCCAATGGGCTGGTTGATAGCAGTAGTTATTTTTTTTAAACAACTACGATATTCCAGACATTCCATTATGAGCTTTGCATATTTTTTTAACCCTCCAAAAAGTCCTGTAAGGTGTTTGTTAGAATCCTTATTTGATAGTTGAGGTGTCCAAGTGCAGTAAGAGGCTGCCTCACTGTTAAAATTCATACTATTAGCAAGTGGCAGAGCTGGGACGCGAACCCACAGCTCTGTGACTGCAGAGCCGGTGCTCTTTACAGTCTTCTGCGCTGTGAACATGGCCTTCCTCACTCAGGTGGGACCCCCTGGCCTAACGCTTGGCGCTGGGTTCTCATGGCAGCTGACGTCACGCGAGAGGTCTGTCCTTCAGCCCCTCGAAGTCTGAGGCTGAGTCAGCCAAGGCGCCTCATCCCAGAGGGAGGTCACGGCAGAGGCCACCTCTGAGCCACCCCTTGGAGAAACCCACCGCTGTCCGGGGAGCCGGCAGCACTTGCACCCCAGGGAGGCGTGGCTTTGTTACCGGTGGCTGAGGTCCCACTGTGCGCAGAGTTCGGAGGCTCACTCAGTGTAGGTGATGGCGTTCTTGTGTTGGTGGGACGAGGGCCCTCGGGAGCCTTCTCCTCACCACTCACAGGACGAGTTCCCACGTGGCAGCTGATGTCTGATTCTTCTGATGCGGGGCAGCTGCCTGCAGACTCCACTGCCGCCCCAGCCATGAGGGCCAGCCCCTCCCTGGGTGCCTCTCCTCTGCTGTGACATGGTGGACTCCTGAGAAGCCACATGGGTATGGTGCCCTGTGGGGACAGTCCTCTCGTCACCTGCTCTGTGCATCACGGAAAGTGACGGAAGCAGCGCTGCCTTGTCTCAACAGCTCTGATGTCTTCAGGGACAGACAGTGGTGTTTTCAGTGTAGTCTCCAAACAGGGCAGGCTGGGCGCCGGGGCCGCTGAGGGTCACTTCTCCACTGACAACTGAGGGTGGCCTGTCGGGCCCTCTTCTTCCCGGAAGCCCTCGGTTTGATCGTTAACATAGGTTCCTGGTGACCGGCAGCTCAGCCCCCCAATCCTTTGACCACACCCAGCTGTCCCGTTCTTCTGCTGGGACTGAAGGTTGGCAAAAAGAGCGCTACTAATTGTCTTCTGTGCAGAGGAAGTCATGAGGCTCCGGGGTCAGATGCCACACCGGCTGATGGAGGGACTAGAGGTCTCAGTTGGCAATGAGCTGTCAATCAAGCTCATCTTCCTGTGCAGAGCACCACTGCCCACATGTGTGGCCGTGGGGGGCTTCGAAGAGGAGGTCCTACGGCTGTGGAGCAGCTGATCAGATACTCGAGGTGGAGAAGTCCCAGGAAAGGACGCCCTGTTCCACTGTAAACAGAACCTCAGGTTACCTGAAATCTGTGTTTACTCAAGGCGTTAGCTCATAACCTGGGCCCCAGTTCTGTTTATTACCCTTCTTATAAGTCTGGCTTCCTTCTCTTGCCTGCTGGCGAGAATTTGCAGATGGGGTGGTGAAGTTCTTGTGGGACAGGCTGGCTCCACTCCAATGACTTGGTCAGAAGCTGACATTTAAATCAAGCGTGAGAGTCACACTAATGCAAAAACGTAATCTAAGGAGGTCCGAGGCTAGAAATGTAAGAGTCCCTAGCAAAGCAAGGTAGGGATTGTCTCAGAGTCAGCGCGGTGCCCGTGTCACGGCCTCTCGTCAGGGTCACTGTGACTTGGTGGGGAGCAGTCCTTCCGCGTGCGTTGCACGTTGCAGGCCACGGAAGGTCCTCGAATCACGGTGTGAGGGGCTGCGGAGTGACCGACTGGTGGCCAGCTCCTCCTCTCCTGTGTTATGAGTGGGGTGGGAAAGTAGGAAGTCTTGCACTGATTCAGGAAATAGTGCGTGCCAGGGCCTTTGCCATTTAGCCAGTCTGGCGAGTTGTCGTCCTCCTACACACAAGCCACCAAACACCAGTTTGAAGCGTTGCCCCCTCGGCTCTGACTCCCACCTGCGGGGGGCGCTCTGGCAGCCGGGAGGGGGTCTGCTCGCATGCTCTCCTGCGTGGGCTGGGGTTCAGATTGGGGCAGTTCATGTTGGCTTCCTTCTCTCCCTCCTCCTCCACACCCACGTGGCTTTGCTTGCTTGTTTCATTGGTTACTTTTAGAAATATGTTGAACGAGCCATTTTTGTTTCCAACGGAAAAATTCAAAGGTTTGGAATGGAAATTGCAAAGATTCAGGAGACTGGTTTAGCAACCAGGAAGGGTGCCCTCTCCGACTTTCTATTCTCCCCCCACAAGTGCTTTGCAAAGGGTCTGGCAGTGTCCCCGTAAAAGGGAGACGCTGACAGTTCTGTAAGGTGCCGTCCAGGCATCTGGACTCCAGGTCAAGGCTCCTGGGCCACGCCCACGAGATTCCAATTTTAATAAAAACTCTGGGTTGGTACCCTACAATCAAAACATTATGTGAGCCATGTGTGTGATTTAACTTTTTCTAGTGGCCTCATTAAAAAAAAGTAAAGAGAAACACGTGAAATTTTAGCAACACGTTTATTTAATCCCACAGAGTCAAATGCTCATGGCAACATAAAATCCACCTAAAAGCTTATTATTCAGTGGCCCACCTTTCACACTGGATCGTTGAAAGTTAGTGTGCGTGTTGTGCCTGCAGAACGTCTTAGTTCGGACCAGCCACGTTTCAAGCGCTCAAAAGCCACGAGTGGCTAGAGGCTGTCACCCAGGGCAGAGCAGACAGACCTCTTAACTGCCCCTGGCCAGTCACCAGCTGCCAACAGAGCGAAGAGCTACCCGAGCTAGACTCATGCCAGTACCTGGCGGTGTGGAGGGCAATGTCCAAGTGCCCCGTCGCTTGGACCCTGTTGGAGTGCGTGGGCTGCAGCACATTCGTGGGTGTGTTTACCCCGTGGGCACGCAGGGGCTGGGGGCGGTGGGAGGACACAGATGTCTTGAAGCCACACGCCTCTCAGATACCTCCGAGTGTGTGCGTCTGCATATGTAGATGGTTGTGCAAGCACTGGGAACTGTGTGTGCTAGAGGCACAGGCTCCCGGTGAAGGGTGCCAGTGGAATTTTCAACCAGAAGCAGCCCGAAGCTTTCCCCATTGAACTTGTAAATGCAGCCGGGGGATTTTTGCACATGAATCAACTTGTTTGGTTTGACAAACCTCTGTGCTCTGTCCCTGTCTCCGTCCCAGGCTTTCAAAGGTGCTCTGTGTGTGAATTTGCAGGGGCGGGGAAGAAGGTGCATGGAAGTTCAAGGTGAACTCCTCTGAAATGCAGCACGTGGGAGGCAGGTGGCGAGGCAGGGAGGGCCCCCCCTGACTTTCTGCTCTCCCCACCACAAGTGCTTTGCAAAGGGTCGAGGATGGAGAAACGTGCATTCTGTGTAATAAGACATGGCGGGACTTTCATTTCTGTGGGTGTGTTAATGTAAGCAATTAATTAGTGTGACTAGTGATTGATTACATTTGAAGAATAGTTGTAAAGCTATCTGTTGTTTACACCTGAATCTCAACATTCTTTTTCATCTGCCTTATGCTTCGTTTTGGTTTAAAACAAAGAAAAAGGAGCTCCCAGAAGGAAACTGGGTATCTTGTGCATGGTCCGTGCTTGGAAGGATGTCACATTGTGTTGCGTGGCCACTTCGGTGGCATCTACTTATGAGGCTTTGTGTGGTTTTGGGGACGGAGGGGAGTGAGCGCTCAGAATTCACAAGGGCAATAATAGATTGTAATAAAACAATGACTGATATTTACCAGATACTGCCTGTGTCTCAGCGGACCCTCGATGTGCATGAACTCATTTAATCCCCCGAACCACCAGGAGGTAGGCACTAGTTCTCACCCCCCTGTCACCACGGAGCCACTCTGCTTACGCCATCCAGCTGGTAAGGAGCAGAATGAAGGTCAAGCCCAGGTGCGTCCTTAGTGCTCACCCAAAAGACCTCACCTGCTAGGCTTGGAGGACTCTTTAAGTGTCCTCCTGCCAGCTTCTCACCAGAGCAGGGGTCGCTGACCTCCCAGCCAGGTGGCCATCCAGATCCTCGCTGAGTGCACTGGGTAACGGGGAGCTCATTACTTCTTTGGCGGAGGGCTCCACTGATTGGGGAATTCTTCCGTATGTGAAATCCGTGTCCTGTGACTAGAAAACTGATCCCCCCAATGTTCTTGGAGTGGAGACTTCTTGAAGCTGCAATAAGATAAAATTACATATGATGGAACTTATATTACTGGATATTAATTACTTTGGAAGAATACTTATAAGGATATCAGTTATTTAAATCTGCATCTCCTCATTCCTTTTCATCTGTCTTATGCTCCAGCCATGGAACTACTTGCTCTGTGACCTGTGGTGTCTCAGGAGCCCCGCCCCCCTTCCTGCCTTTGCTCGCGCTGCCTGGGAAGGCCTTAAATGCTCTCTCCTTTTTGAGCCTAAATGTGTTCCATCACGGAAATCTTCTTTGATAAGGGAAGAGGTTGTTTCTACCAGTGAGAGCTAAATGACTGTTCATCTAAGGAGATAAACAAGCTGGAGGCGATTTTCCTCCTTTTGACTAGAGAGAATGTTGAGGATGTCCGAGTGTCCGTGTCCCGTTGGAGTGTGGCTTCCTCCAGAGCCACGTGATGTATGGGCTGATCTGTTAATGGTGGACCTGGCTTCCCTGGGAGCAAAATGGAGTGCTTGAGTCAGAGGACCTCACTGACCCAGGGGTGCGTCCCTGGACCCCTTGGGCAGCTCGAAAAAGTGCCCATGAGGGGGGCGCCCAGACAGCCCTGTGGATGGGGGACCCACTGTGCATGGACTTCTCTGAATCCGTGTGAGGAGGACTGGGGGTGGCCGCCTTGAAGGAGCAGAGTGGGCAGCTCTGGGCAGAGGGCTGAGTCAGCAGTGGGAGCGGTTCTTGATGGGAATGGGAGGCGGTTGGGTGGTAAAAGCATGTTTCTACCATTTGCGTAAATTCAGGGTCCTGGGTCTGGGGGAAGGAGTTTGACTTTAAGAACTAGAGTGTGAGCAACCTCGAGTGGTCCTTGAGGAGCAGCAGGCTGAGCAGAGGGGAGAAGGAACAGCCCACCTCTGTGGCCACTGGGAATGGAGACTCCTGGAAGGGTTTCTAAGATGCGTGTGGATTGACCGCTTTTTATTTTGTGGTTTTAAAACACAGTACAGAAACACTTTAAGAAGGAGGGAGTGGTGGGCACCAAGGCCCAGGAATCAGGTCATGCCGGGAGAGGAAGGTCTGGGAGTTCTGCAGGGTCCCGAAAAGGGGTGGAGAGAAGGCCCCAGTGCACAGGCTCCCCTCGGTAGCTGCCAGGAAGAGCCGGGAGGTGCCCATGGCAGTGGGGTTTGTACAGCTTCCAGCGAATGGGGTCAGGCACTACCCAGAAGTGCTTGGAGTAAGCTGCCAATCACACGGAGGCAGCTCAGCATCCTGGGCTTCTCCCTGGGGGAATTTACACTTGACCGAGCTGAGTGCTGTGGTCTGAGTGCCCCCCCCCAGTCCACAGAGTCCTTCCAAGCATTGTCCTCCTGCTTCGGTCTTAACCTCTTGGTGCTTTAACATTCAGCACCTTGTCGCAGAGCCTGTTCTCCACTCTGGTCTTGTCCCCAGACAAGGCAGTAGGGCAGCCCGGGAAAGAGACACCAGTGGCAATAACAGTGGCCGCAACCTCGGGGGATGCTGCCTTCCAAAAGGTGGGTCCTGAAACCTAAGCGAAGGCCAAGCAGCCAAACTGACCCATCTCTCTTTCCCCCACTGCTGGGCTTGTGACAGTCCCGGGTGAGGAAGAGAAAGGGCAGGTGCAGTAAGGAGCCTATTTCAGTGGTGACGATCTGCATTTTCTGTGCCGTCGAACGCCATGCCCCTCCGTGAACCTTCAGATGGCCCGTGTCCCAGTCTCTGCTGGCGGAATGAGCCGAAGCTTTTGGACTTGCTTTGAGTCACTGAGAGCCTTCTCTGAGCCCTGGGATTATTACTGTGCCTGGCTGGTATTTGCTTCTTGGGAATTCTCCACTTTCTCCCCTTCTCGTGCAGCTGCTCCTCTACAGCAAGTCAGAGGTCCCCGTGAGCCCTCGGAACGTGCCGAGACCTGCCAGCTGCCCTGATTGAGCGCTCGATAAAGACGGCAAGCAAGTTCTTAGAGCTGCTGGAGACACTGCCTGGGCCAGGCTCTGGAGAGGCCGAGGAGGAAGGGGGGCAGGGTGCCTTCCTCGGATGAGTGCCCTGCCATGGGTGTGTCCGGTGGCAGGAAGGAGCCCCTGAGCCAGAGTCCGCCTGCTGGGGCCGTAGCCCAGCGTCTCCATTAGCTGTGTGACCCCCAAGTAAACTGTTTTACTCTCTGATCTCAGGTACCTGCCTTCTTGTCTCACAGGGAAGGTGATACTACCCACCAGAGATACTGTCAAGATTAAACCTCAGCACCTGTTGGCTTCAGAACTCAAACCTGGTGCTTGTCTCAATGTGATGAGAAACAACGTTGCAGCACTCGGCGCTTGCTCGCCACTCGTGGGACTTGCTAGAACTTGTATGAGTCACGCCGCTGCCCCATGAGAGAAAACGCTCCATCAATCGTCACTGGCTTATCACTCATCAGTTTCGAGGTGCTGCTGTAACAGATTAGGACGTTCAGCTGTCCTTGTCATTTGGATTTCCTTATAGTATGCACAAGAAACTTTCCCAGGCAGCTGGGCTGTTCTGGAAGCTTCTGTGCAGCTCTACCAAGCTTCCATGCCCTGACTCCTTGCCTATAGTTCCGAGTGCCGACCAGACAGGTCCACCTGGGCCTCCCTTAGGTACCCCAACTTCTGTGGGTCTCAAATAGACCTCATCACCCTCCCCTAAAACCTTTTCTGTGTTCACTCTCTCTGATGAATGGAATCTTGTTCACTTCCTTCCATCTGGGCTGGAAGTGTGGGCACCAGCCTTTCCTCCTTGCGCTCACCTACACTTAGAGCTGGTGGTCACGTCCCAAGGTGAACCTCCCCAGTGTCTCCCAACTCTGTCTCTGTCCCTGCCCACGGCCCCATCTCAGTGGAGGCCGGTGTCAGGTAGGGCAGGCGCAGCTGCTGCAGCGCACAGATCCTGAAGCACACAGTGCACCACCCCCACAGCAGGTTAGCTCTGCACACGTAACAGTGAGCAAGCCACTTGCACAGTGGCCTGTCCCTGCAGCTCTCAGGGGCTCGGCTGATGCAGGCTGAGCCGTGTTTGCTGGGCTTCTGAGGGTACCCTGTGGGCAGCTTCGTACCTGCCGGCAGGAAGGAAAAGGCACACCTTGCCCCTCAGGGGCCACCACTCTGTGTAGAACCTGTGCTCACCTCTGTTCTGGTCCATGGTTTCTGCGGACGTGAGTTCTTGAGAACCAGAGGCCCTGGTTGGGGTCTTGGTGTGAGCCCGTGTTTCGCGGGTGGAGGATTAAGTGAGCATTTGTTGTTACGGAATGAATGTGCTGCGTACCACCTTAGCTGGGTGCTGTTCATCCTTGCTGCCCAGGTCTGCGCAGGTTGATCCAATTTAGCACCTAGTGCAGGCAGGGCTTCCTGAATGAGCAGATCCTTTGATAATTTGAGGTCCCTCCCAAGATGGCAAAATGCAGGGACATTTTTTCCTATGTCAGGGAGGACAAGAGCAGGTAAAAATCTTGGGACAACCCAACACACATAAGAAAAATATCAAAAAGCAAGCTAGAGAAAAAATGCTTAGGAAAATATATGTCAGAAATGAAGTTCACATTCTTGAACCGTTTCTTCTTTTTTGAAACACTGAAACATCCCCAAAGGGCACAGCCTTAAGAAACTTGGCCCAGGTGCATTTAATTTTCCAGAACAATGTATGACGATGATTATCTGGGAGCATGAACTCTGAACCCTTTGGCCGACACCTGCTGTTTTGTCAACCACCCTGAAAGCTTTAGGGGGTTTGCCAAGGCGAGAAAATGTCAGGGGGTAAAGCTTGAAGTTCAGGACACTCCGAGGGAAAGGGCCCTGGTCCCCCGGAGGCGGGTCGGGTGGGGCGGACACAGGTGGGGTCTTCAGAAGGCGGGAGAGGAGCTGGGCGAGTGACAGCACCCTCTGTATTGTGTAGACTCTCAAACGTTTTCTCAGTCACACAAACCGAGGCAAGAGAAGCCAGCCATCGATCCTTTTTTTTTTTTACTTTTATGTACAGCTGGAGTGTAGAACACCATTGTTCTGTTTGAAATGCAAGATCCAGGTACCATACATTGCTTTAAAGTAAGCAAACCCACTTCGAACTTCAGTGCCAGAAAGAATGGAGCGGTGGCTTTGGGGGAGGGCGGGCTTCCTGCAGGACAGATTCTTCTTGCATGTTTTGTTCTCAGTTTCCTTGAGATGCATCATGAAAATCAAGAAAGCTTTTTTTTTTTTTTAATGTGGTCACCCAGGTATGAGCAACGTGCATTTTCATATCTTTAAACAAACGGATGAGTCGCTGTGGAGACCCAAACCCTGTCGGCATTCGGGGAGCGTCTCAGGAAGCCCACCGCCCGCTGCAGGGCAGCCAGTGGCTGTCCTCAGAGTCTGTGCTGTCGGGCACAGCAGGTCTCTTCCCATCGCCCTTTTGACTCATGAGGTGGCCTCCCTGACGCGTCACAAATGCAGTCAAATGTCCCTTCCTTGTCATCTTGAGGAAAGGCAGAGGACTGTATGTCTCCCCATTAGTTGAAAATGTCCAACAGTGTTTAAGGCGGTGGGAGGGCTGCAGGGTTCAGAAGGGAGCTCAAAGTCACAGGTGCTTACGAAATCTCCTTGTTCATTTTGCAGGCCTGTGGACAGATAGGTCCAGTCCGTGTCTGATTTCCCTTGGCACAGTTCCATTTTGTCCTGCACGCTCCAGAATGCTGTGCAGTGACGTTTTCCTTCTGTCACTCCACCCTGTCCCCCCCGCCCCCCATCAACCCTCCATGTACAACCCAAGATTCTCAGAGCCACGATAGAAGGGGAAGGTGCCCCTCTTCCTACGGAATCTAATTGTGGTGCCAGAGGCCAGGCAGGGCCTTGTGTCCTCCCTGCAGGACCCTGGCCTGGCGCACAGAGGCCCTCCACCCTTCCCTCACCTGCAAAGGTTTTAAAAATCATTAAAATCAACCCCAAAATTGTTAAAGATGCAAAATACTTTTCAACATTTTTCAAGGATTCCCCAAACTGTTTAACATTTTAGAAAGATTTAGTTCTATTATAAATAAGTTATACTCACAGAGTCGGGCCATTGGTATGGGCATAGCATGGCCACTGATCACTAGGCTGGTCATCCTGTCTCTGAAACCCACCCTTGGGTGGGGGTCTCTCTCCCCTTCTCCCAGGAGAAGACAGCCTGTCACCTTGTTCGAACTGTGAAGAAATAGTTACATGTACACAGTCCTAAAATTACATTTGACCCTTTGAAGGCGACTGCAAGGCTGACGTGGCCCCAGTGAAAATGAGTTTGATACTCTTGCACTAAAGAATGGCTTTGAGGGCGGGCCGGTGGTTGGAGAGGTTAGCTACTGTGTCAGGGCCAAGTCTTTAGGAGTGGTGGGGAGGGGGGAGAGAGAGAGAGAAGAGAGGTGCTCCTCAGATATTGGTTCCAGTTGGGAAACAGGATATTTTGTGTGGGCATCTGACATTTACCATACATGGTGCTTTTTCCCAAGAATGTCCTCAGAAGCATGCATTCTTGCTCTTTCTCCTGTCCACACCCACTCGTTGTGATCAGTGCCACTTGGGTGACTCTGGAAGGTGGTCTCAACCAGCCACAGCACTTAATCGTTGCAAGGATGGGGAGAATAGTTTCTCCATTGGAAAATATTAGAGGAATTCCTAGCCTGTCAGGGTGTAATTAGCCATGAAAGCCATTGGCAAAGGCAGGGAACTCACATTCCTCTCTCATCTCTGAAACCTGCCTCCTTCCAAAAATGGCCACTCTTCCCCATGCCCTGGCATTCTTGTCCTGCTGTTCTGCTCCTTGAATCTCCGCCCTGGCTTGGTTTTCCTGAAGCTTCTCTGTCGTCCTCCTGGCCTGCGTGCGCTCCTCTCACCTACCTGCGCTCAGGTGTGCATCCATCCGAGCTGCCATGCGGGGCGGGCTTTCCACCCTCCGGTGTTTGTGCGCGCATGGATATGTATGGCTTAAGGTCTAGGAATATATTTTATTAATTAGATGCTCTAGAAGGTCAAGTTTGGCCTAGATAGAAGTTATCAGCACTACTAAATGAATAGGTTTCTTCACCTACAAACATTTGACTTATGATGTGTGTATGGAGGCAGGTAAGGGCTGCTTTGAAGTTTGAGGTTCAGTTGTCCGGAGTTTGCCCAGAGCGTTGGAAAGTTAAAATGCTTTGTTTGGTGCCCACAGAAGGTGAAATTTCACTGGGCCTCTGGCTCACCAATGGTTTATGCCACCTTCCTGGGAAACAGGGTCTGTGCTTAGTAGGCACGCAAGGGAATGTGCTCAGTGGATCCTTGGAAAGTTAGAACTGCCAGCAGACCCAGCCATTCCACTCATAGACGCACACCCGGAGGAACGGAGGACCCGGCTCCGATGAACGCATGCTGAGCCTTCCTGGCACACTCTCCCCACAGCCAGACGCTGGCGGCAGCCCGGACGTCAGCAATGGAGCAACAGATCGTGGTGTAAACACACAGTGGGGTATTGTTCAGCCCGAGAAAGGAAGGAGGTGCTGGTACATGCTACAAGTGGGTGAACCTTGAAAACATCACACCCAGTGAAAGAAGCCAGACACAAAACGTTACCTATTGTTTGGTTCCATGAAGGTGCTGCACCCAGAATGCACAAGGCCATAGAGACAGAAAACAGATCGGTGGTGAGGGCCGGCCGTGGGGAGGCAAACATGGAGTTCATTGCTTCACAACTGTGGGGCTTCCTTTCGGGTAATGACACTCTTTGGAACTAGATACAGCTGGTTGTGCAACATGGTGACCGTCCTAAATGCCACTAAGTTATTCACTTAAATATGGCTGGCTTTCTGTTATGTGAATTTCACCTTAATGAAACAAAACAAAAGCACTGCCAACGCCCGCTGAGTACTTGCTACATTGCAGGCCTTGCACCGGGCTCTTGCTCTTGCCGTTCTCGTTCTCTCACTGATGTTTCCTGTGCCCTCCTGAGGTGGGTGGTGTGTTCCTTCCATTTCATGGCTGAAGACCCTGGCAGAAGCCCAGGAAAGGGAAGCCATACACTGTTCTCCCGGCAAGCTTTCCAGAACCTTAAATTCCCAGAGCTGTAAATGTGATGCCTTGGAGGAACTTGGCTGGAGGTAGAGTTGTTTTTCAGCTGCTTCAGTTTTTTAGGATGCCTTTCTGCTCTGGATGTAGACGCTGGGTGGTAAGCGGCTCGGCGGCTGTGGTTCTGTGTTTAGAAGGAATGTGTGCAAAGTGATAGTTCTGGGTGGGGTGCAGCAGTGTGCTTTCGAATTCTTTGGGGACCATGCAGTGTGAAGCCAGCCAGACGTCTTGATGGGAATCTCACAGTTAGGGATTCCCCGAGGGCAGGCGGGGGGCGTGAGGATGGACACAGGTTCTGAATTCGTACTTGGCTGGCCTGTCATCATGTTTCCTTGTAAGTTTTTTATTTATGAACTTTTAGCACAGATCTCACTGAGTTAGTGACTAGGGATTTAAGGATCATCTAACAGGCAGGCTGTGAAGTATCTGGGTCGACCAGGTTTTACGTGATCTGTCTTTTCCCTGTGGTTCACTAACGTCATGATTCATGAAGCCTTCGCTATTAGAACCCGTCTACCATACTGGCATACTTCTCTCTCTCTCCATTCATTTGCAAACTCCCTAGCTCCCTCCCTCATTCATCTGCTCAGTCGCTCTCACGGTTGCACACTGCAACATGCACCACTGGCCCCCAGCTCACACGTTCCTTAGCTCACTTACTCACTCCTGGATTGATTGCTTCGTTTAACCTATATAAATAATACATGAAAAGCTGCTGGTAAAAATGCAAGCAGTATAAAAATATATCAAGCAAACAGTGAAAGTCCTCTTGTCCTGAGCCTCCCAGCTCCCTCCCCATCTTAAGCCCACCTCACCATTCCTAGCTCATAGCCTGGTGTGCAGACTTCAGGACTTCTTATAGACATCCGTTTATAGACAGGTGTACGAGGGAGGACCCGAAAAAGCCTGGAGCTATCTTCTGGAGGTTAGGCCCCTTGTAGTGTGGGGTTCCTTCACTAGGTGAGTATTTTAAGACCCCATCTGTATCAGTGTACCAGCTGGCATTGTTGTGAGAGGCTGTGTTTGGCTTCCGTGAGTTTATTTGAAGAATCTTTCAACACGTTCGCTCATTTCATGATGGGTGATTTACAAGTGTACCTGCCCACACCACTCTGTGTTCAGCAGTTTTTGACCAAAAATGGCATAACCCCTGCACCCCACCTTCCCTATTCACCTGATTTCTCCCTGAGCAACTTTTTTTGTTTGTTTCCTCTGACAAAAGGAAGTCCTCAAAGGGAAATGTTTTGCTGATGTGATGAGGTGAAACAAAAAGCAGCAGAAGCACTAAAAGGCATCAAAATCAACGAGTTCAAAAACGGTTTTGAGCAGTGGAAGGAAATGTCTCAGTAGGTATGTTGTATCAGATGGAGTGCACTTTGATGTGGAGTGATGTGGAATTGTATAAGACTAAATATACAACATTATAAATAAAGTCTGGGTTTTTAGGCCCCCCCATGCATTGTAAGGGGTTCCCACTGTTGTAAATCATAATCATGATGGATTCTTTTCTGGAGAGTGTTTCTCAAGTAGCTGTTTTGTTTTCTGACTTCTGACCATATTTCAAACCTTTTCATCATAATAGAACTTCACCAGTTACTCTAGAAACTCCCTCGCTCTCACCAAAAATAATCACTTTTGTGGCTTGTATGGTATTAAATGCATCTTTATGGTTTAAACACTGTAATCAGCTGTCAAAGCAATTTTAGGACAAGAAATCTATTTTTATTTTAGTGGCAGTTGACATTCAGTGCTGTTTTGTGTTTGTTTCGGGTGGATGGCATGATGTTAGGTGCTCACATATGTTACAAAGTGACCCCCCATTATTTCAGGGACCACCTGGCACCACGCATAGTTGTTACAGCGTCGCTGACTGTGTTTCCTGTGCTCTACACCCCTGCTGCTGTTCCGTGACTACCAATTTCTGCTCCCCGGTCTCTTCCCCTTTAACCGATAAACTTGAAGACCTGGCTGTGGGACCCGTGGAGTGTCCCTAGGCTGGGTTTGCTGAGTGCACACTCACACCTCCGTTCAACACGCTCCTCTGTTCTCTTCTGCCAGTAGGGGGCTGGCTCCGCAGACTCACAGATTCAGGTCCTGCCCCTGGGCTGGCCGCCTGCAGGTGGCGCTGTGTCCTTCATGGTGCACACAGGGACTCCCCCTGGTTTCCGTCCTTGGCACCTGTGATGCGTTGGTGGGTCCATTCATTCATGGGGTTGCAGGATGGTGACGCTCTCGTTCCAGCGTCTTGCTGTCACTCGTTGGCTGGGATAATTTTATAAGGAAATACTTCCTGTCATTGACTGTTTGGTTACCTGGTGGTACAGTTCGTACAGAAAAGTAAGATAAGCGTTTGATACTTTCCTTTCACTTACTTACTTACTCAGTTTTCAAGATAAAGTGTTGGTTCCTTGTCATTCTGAAAAGTTTACCAGTTAGGTTTTTAAATGTGTCATTGTGAGCTCATGCATTTAAACATATTTAATGAAGTTCAATCTATTCAATGCTCGTCCTGTTAGGAGTTCACACTGTTCCATCTCTGACCTGGAGGAACTCTTGAAATCAGGTCTCTGCAACCAAGTTGCTCTTGGCGTCATTCTAGAACGGGCTGGTCACTGTGGACAGAAGCAGGAACACACACGTGTATGTGAATGGGTATGTGTGTGTATCCCTTTTTCTCTGTTTCTGTCCACGTAAAGATGAAGTGCCCTGTGGACTCACACTGCTTTCCAACTCAGAGTCACATCTGTATCCGTGGCTTTCACACCAGGAGCCTTAGGTCTCGAGCCCGTGGAATCGGAAGATTCAAATTGGAACGTCCACTGGCTTCCCCCCCAGCACACACGAGGAGTGGCCACTCGACTCTGTTGCCCCCACTCGTGGCTCCCGGACGGAGTTAACTCTGGTCTCACGGGCACTTCATTCCCCCTCCATTTGTTCTCGAGGCTTTGCTGTGTCCCTGTGGTCAGATCCTGTCCGCACTGTCACACGTGCTACACAGTCCCCCTCTCAGTCCCTGGTGCGTCTTAGTTCTTCAAGCAGTTCTTCAAGCTGCCCATGCCGTGTGCGCTGGTGGGTTCCTCGGGAGAGCTCATGGGAACAGGATTTTCTGAGTTCCCGCATGACGGTCACAGGTCTCCGCTCTTCACACACACAGGTCAGTGTGCTGAGCATGTGGCACACGAATGCAGCGTGTGACCCGGGACTTTCTTTTGCTCTACGGGACACCAAAGTCTGTGTGACATGTCTGAACAATATTACTGCTAATTTTCTTACTTTGATAATGGTACTGTGCTGATGTGAGAGATTGTTCTGGTTTTGAGGAGAGCAAAACTTCAGCAATTAGAAGCAAAGGTGTGTCGTGTTTGTAGCTCACGTGTGTTCTCCTCCTCAAGCACAGGGTACCTGGTGGTATTGGGGCAACTTAGGTGGAGGGCGCCAGGGAGTTCTGAATTCTTTATACGGCTCTTCGCTTCTCTATGCCTAAAGTTGTGTTGAGATAGGAAGTTAAAAATGTTTGCATGGACATGCACTTCTCAATAGGCATACAGATATATGCCTATTTATGCCGCCATCCATGATTTTGTACTGCAATTTTACTGTCTCTTTTGAACTGTATTTTTTAAAGGTCAGGAGTAGAAACTTCTTATGATATTTAAGGATTTATATGGGGTATCCATGATGGATCCAGAAAATATGCAGGGAAGAAAGACATAAATGTCTTGTTTGTGAAGGATCCATGGGCAATGTTGAGAATCTCTCGACACTGAATCTCCGAATCCAGAGATTCAGACTTGATTTTGCATAGATTTTAATTTCTGCCATATTTTCTTAATCGTTAACTGAGACCTTGTTCCCCCTTCTCCCCACTACTTCTTCCCTTTAAAGCCAAATAAAAATCAACAGAAGTACGATTATTTTGCATTGAATGTTCCAAGTGGCTTTAGATCGGTGGTTTCAAAGTAAACAAACAAGAGAAAGATGCAGTGGAATTTTATAACTAGATGGGCTTTAGGGCGTATCGGTTTTCTTAGGCAAGTTCATAAAAATAATAAAAACAAGTCTCTCCGCCCACCACCACCTCCTGGTCCTGTCTCCCTGGGGACTCATGTTCTAAAAAGGGAGAGCAATTTTCCAGTAAAATTAACTCTGTGAAGATGTTATGGATTTAAAAGGCATTTCACTCTGGTGCAATTTTTTTCAAGGCTGATGGAGAGGGGCCGCTGTGTAGCTCGCTGGGGGTCTGCCCTGTGGGCTGGGTTCCTGCCCCAAGGTCCAGGGCACCGGTGCACGTGAGTGTCCTCTTGCTTGTGACTCCTGGCTCCTTCATCCACACCACTCACCTTTCCCACCAGACTGCAGGCTCTCCTTGAAACGAGGAAGCAGCCTGTAAAGACAGGAGACGAGTCTCCGTCGTCTGGGGGTCCAGTCCACGACTCACACATGGATCGTCTTGGGAGGTTGTTTCTCTGTCAGTGGCTTGGCATTCAAACCAGCGTTTTTCTGTGGACCTGAGAGTTGGGGTCCCAGGCCCGCCCACAGAATGTGCTCAGCCCGCCATGTTAACCTCTATAGTAGTGACGCAACATGACAGACCCCAGGCACCTGGTGTGGCTGTCCTGGGGCCGTGGCTCTCAGCTGGGCCGTGGGAGGTAGTTTGTCCAAGGCCCCGCCGGCTGCCTCTGATGCTGCCTCTGTGCTGATCTCCCTGGAGTGCAGTCACCTGTATTTTGCCATGTATGATGCGTACTTTTTTTGCCCAAATCTTTGGGGGAAAAATAAGGATGCGTATTATACATGGGTATAATGGTTACACACCCTGGGTAGAATAATCCTGTGTATAACACACACAAAAATGTGGGTGCGCATCACAGACAGTGAATGCGGGGTTCTCAGGGTGCCCCTCCACCCACTCCTGCGCTTCACTGGCCTCCGAGCATGTGCCCGCCCCCAAGGCTTCGCCCCACCCTTCCTGCTGCTCGTGGCACCGGGAATCCAGTTTCCACCTGCTTCGCCCTCACGGGTAACTTCTGTGCTGGCTCATCTTCTTTGCCGCCCCCTTTTCTGATTTCTCCCACCCGGAGTTTTCCTTCCTCTTCTGTGTCCATCCCCACCCTACTATCTCTTACCTGTCTTAAGGTTCGTGAGGTCATCTTTAGGGGATACTGTTCGTTGGGGATACTGTTTGTTGACCCCTGTGCATCCCTGAAGGGCAGGGATCCTTGTCTCACCTTGGAAGGCCCAGCAACCCCTGGCCCTGCGCTCCGTGTAGGGGGCTTCGCAGTAACCTCTGCAGGGGCTGAGGGGCTTCCCACCCCCACCTGCTGTCACACTGAGAGGGGCGGGCCGCAGGTGCCGGCAGGAGGCCTGAGACCGGGAGCCGCCTGGGTTGCGCTCCAAACGTCAGTGTCCATGGACGGCCCTGAGGTTGGTCTGCCTTTGGCTTTGCGTCAGATGTAATAAAACAAGATCAGCCATTATGACTAATGCTGTTTAACTTCCGTTGTGGGGCTCACAATAGAAGTTTGCTCTCCCTGACCGGTGTCAGATACAATAAACATAATTAACCTTGGGAAACACATAGATGAAATCACTTAAATCATGGCTTCAGTTTATTTCCAACCATCTGAATCTCCTGGGTGTAGGGCAGACCACCGGGCCCTTGGCTGCTTCTGGTACCTTGAGGCCTCTTCCAGGTTGGGCCCCAGGGGTAGGGGCTGTTTCCTGAAATTTTAGACTTAGGCATGGAGGATGCTGGGCTCTCCGGAGCCATCTCTCGGGGACCACGGACAGAAAGTGGGTTTGCCCAACAGAGGGACCCCTCCTCTCCTCTCTGACTGTGTTTTCACAGCTAGTAAAGTCAAGGGCAGACTTGGCACCAGCTTCCCCGAGGACAAATTAAACGAGACCACAGTCCCGAGAGTGACTGGCATGGCACTGTCTTCGCCATCTCAGTTCCGCCGCAGAGCTCTGTGCTGTGGGTCACCGCAGCTTCAGAGCTCCGGCCGTGTAAACATCGCCGATGGATGAGTTGGCGGCACCCTTAGGTTTTGTCGGATCCAGTAGCCCTATTGGATCAGTAAGAGCCCAAGGCTCGGCGAGCTGCCCCGCCCGAGTGTCACGGGCACCAGTGTTCTACTGGTGTCCTTGCTACGTCACAAATGTTCCTCCAACGTTTTCCCAGGTGGGATCCTTTGTACCATTCCCCAGTCTCCACGATGGGTGGGTCTGGCCCACCAGGCCGCGTGTTCCCTGTACTGGCCGAACCAGCGCTTCTGCGAGGCTCACTGTAGACCAGGGACGTTCCAGGTGCCGTCTGTCCAGCCCCAGGGCCGACCGGGGCAGAGGCAGTGCCTGCGGGGAGGATCTCAGTTTCCTGGGGCAGCCGGGTGTCAGACGGAAGGGCTCAGCGAAGTCCGAGGAGTGCTGACGGGCGAGTGTGGAGAGCCCGGATCCTCGGACGGAAGGCCCGCGGAGCCGGCTGGAGGACCCTGCGCATCTTATTCTGAGTAAAAGGAAGAGCACTTGCCCCGGGGCCTGCAGTGAGAGCTGGCCTCTGGCTCCTCTCCACCCTCCGTGTCTGCGCCTGCTCCAGACGCCCTCGGGGCCCCACCTGGCTTCTCTCTGCTGCTGTGGCTCTCCTGCCGGGGCACCGACAGAACCCCCGGCGGTGGTTTTTGATTCTTGGTTTTTGGTTTTTGATTCCTGCTGTAGGATTCCGGTTTCAACTCGGGCGGCCTGGGCGGTTCGGCTGATCCTGCTGCAGGACACCGCCGTGCCCCGTGCGCCTCCACTGGGCTTTGTGGTAACTGTGCTTGTCTGTGTCCCTCGAGGCCCGCGAGCTTTATCTGGGGGTCAGAGGTGTGTCTAATTTGTCTCAGCATATCTAGCACAGTGTTTTGGATTATTCCCAGAACACACGTGTGTTGTGTGAGCAGAGGAAGAACGGCGGCCTCCAGACCCTGGTGCGGCCGGTCCGTCTTCCCACGTCCTCTGTCCCTCCCCCTTCCTGCCGCTCCACCCACCTGCCCACATCTCCGCCTGCCCTCCCCCCCCATCCACCCAACAGATAATTTTAAGAATCCACCATGAGCTTGGCCTTGAGCTGCTCCTGGGCCAGCAGAGAAGGGTTGGGTCCGTGTCACATCGGTGATAGTTCAGCAGGGGACTGGTGGTCACAGGAGTTCAAGCAAAGGGCTCCAGAAGGCCGAGGGCGGGTCCCTCTGACTGTCCGTCCGTGGTTATCTGGGAAGGGTTCGGCCTGGGAAGGGCTGTAGGAGCTGGGTCCTGAGAGGCAGGAGAGGGCTGCCCGGTGAGGACAGGGGGCAGGAAGGGGCCGTGCAGGGGGGCCTAGCCCACCCGTGCGGAGAAAGGCCCTGAGCTGTGGGAGGGAAGAGGCGTAAGGTTCAGGGAGAGGAGGGCGGGCCTGGCTGTGGCACAGTGAGAGGGGGTGGGGGTGGGGGCAGGGAGGGGGCCAGGGCCCAGTGGGAAAGTGGCCTGCGTGTCTCCGCAAGCTGTGTGAGCTTCGCTGTGTAGGCACTGGGGCCCCCGCTGAGGCCGGGAGGCAGGGGGCGTCTCCTGTGTTTCGTGGGGGGCTGACGCACCTCCCTGGGGCCGTGACAAGAGAAGACCCCAGAGAGAGCAGAGGCACACCTGTCACACGGGTGCGCAGCGCTGACCTTCGCTCCCCTTGTCTTCATTCTCCCCTTCCAGCAAAACCTGGTCCAGGTGCCGGCCATTGCCAGCACCGGTTGGAGATGCCGCGGGAATAAGAGTGAAAGGTCAGGGGAGGAAACAGCTCGTGGGCATGTGTTTTTCGCCTTTGCTTCTGGACCGATGGGACTTTTAAAGTGACGCTGTTGCCAGCCCTTTATGTTACTTGTTAGGCATCTCATTCCATTAATAGTCCTTATTAGCTGGGCAATGTGGTATTTGGCACAGACTTCAATGCGCACTTTCCGAATGTTCCTAACTCGGAGCTGACGAAGAACTCGTTCCTTCTGGGCTCCGCTCGTTGTGATAACAAGGGCGGTAAATCTCTGCTGATTGATTCAAGGAGGCCCCTCAACTTGACAGTAATAACCATTGAACCCAGTGTTCACACCAGGGCTCCCTCGACCCACCCAAGTGTTTCGACTGCTTCACGAACAGGGCCAGCTGAAGTTCTACATCACTGTAATAATATTTACTCTGAAAACTCGTAGTTGGACTCAAGTTTCTGTCCCAGGCTCTGCTGACATCAAGGAATCTTAAACTTCCTCCGTACAGGGCGGTTTGTCGGGGCCTTGTTTTGGGCAGCGAAACACAATTCCTTGTTGCATTCATGGGCTCGGAAGGACTGACGTTGGACTTGGGCCGAGCCACAGGATCCACTGGGGAGATTTGGGAAATTTCCGGATTCCCGGGCCCCTTGGGTGCCTGATTCGGGCGGTCGGGTGGACCCAGGACACTGGCGAGGTATTTTCGGTGACGCCCCGGCTCTCCTTCCAGTTCTGAGGACTGCGGCCTCATCTGAAGGGCACCAAGGCTGCAAGGGCCACTCACCCGGACGATGAAACCAAAGCAGACGCCTCCTGCGTCTCCGAGTGGAAGAGAAGCTGACGTTACGGACTGTTGGGGAAACATTTGTTAGAAACTCCCCTGGTTTTGACTGAATGGCGGGCGCTTTCACAGGGTTTTCGAGAGTGGGTTCTCTGTGCTCACAGAAAGTCTGGGGTGCGCTTTAAAAATGTAGAGTCCGAGCTCTCCCCTAGTCTGCTCATTACAATCCCCGAGGGTGGGACCTGGGAACCTGTGTTTATTTCTGATGCAATTCTGCTGTGAGAGCTGCTGGCTTTTCTCTTCACATCAGCTGGCACTTCCCCATTTGTGGGGGTCACTCAGTGCCGACTGTTGACCTTGTGGAGACCGAGACTTGCCCAGAGCGAACCATCCGGGGCTCATTCCTTCTCCTTCTTTGTGACGCTGGACACTGGTGACTGCACACTCTTGAAATGCTCTACCCGATGACGTCTGTGTCACCTGACTAACTCTCTTTATCCTCCTGGGCATCATCGCTGCTCCTGTCTCCTTCCTGAACTCCTCTTCCTCCACCTGCCCCGCCTGGGCAGTCACACGTCCTCTCTCGGTTTCCGCTGTAATGGCAGCGCAGGTTTCCAAATGCCTTTCACCAGCCCCGACTCATGTTCTAGCTGCAGACTGTCTGTGCAGTGGCCTGTTGAGTACCTGCGCTGTGGGTGTCCCATAGGAGTCCTCCCATCTCCGATGCTGAAGGGAGCTCACGATCCCCTCGCCACACACCTGGTTCCCCTCCTTGCCATTTTTGAGTCGATGGTGCTGCCATTCATCCAGTTACCACCCCGACTTTTCTGGCCCTTCACCTCCCTCTATGAGCAAACCCTGCTGATTGAGCTGTTGAATGCACCAGAGTCAATGATCACTCAAGGATACTGGACAGGGAGATGCACCGGAAATCTCTCTGCTTTCTCTCCCCAGTGCCGCCAACTCTCCTGAGACCTGCCTCCTCCCTCTTCGGGGCCTTGGTGCTGCCTTCTCAGCTGGGCTCCTCCCCGCCAGTCTCTCCCTGTCCCCGCCCCCCCCGACCCAATTCATCAGCCAGTTCGTCTCCACAGTGTCTTTCAAACACCTGCCCACACAGCCTCTCTTGCTTGAAACCCTTCCAAAACTCTGTGCTGCCTTCAGGATGAAGCCCACACCTTAGTGTGCCCTTCGAGGTTTTCCGAGCTCTGCTGGGACTCCGTGCATTGTGTTATGTTCTGGTCGTTCTGAGTTGCTCGGCTCCCTGTGCCGGGGGCATTTCAGGGGGAATTTCCACCACCGAGAATGTCCTTCTATTGCTGTGGCCTCTCCCCCCGCCTGCCTGTCCAGTGAACCCCTGATCATTCTTTCGGATGCAACTTGGTCCCTCTGAAACCTTGGCTGACCCTCTGGCAGGGGAATGCCCCCCCCACACTGTGCCCCAGCCCACTGGCCACACCTCCATCATTAATCTGTGAGTAAGGATTCATCTGCACACCTGTTACCCCTCCTTGACTCGATTCATCCTTCACCTCCTGTGCTGAGCATAGTGACCACCTCTTCATAGGCACTGAATGGGCACTTCCTGATGAATGACTGAAGGCGTGAGGATTCACAGGCACCTAACTTTTAGAACCATACATCATGGGAAAAAAATCTATGCTTATATTTTAGCCCTTCCCAGTTTATGAAACGCATGTCATGAATGAACGAGCTGGCAGTAGAGTTTATAAAAATAACTATGCATTCTGATTTATGGGCACATGTTACCCAATTAATTACATAGGAGGGGTCGGCCAGAAGCTGGGAGCGAGGCAGACATACTGTGGCGTCTGCATTGCACCCGAGGCCTGCAAGCCGTGGATGGGAAGCCCTTTTAAAGGTACCAGGCGTCACTTCATATTTTATGACATATTAGGCTTTAAAAAATATATATATATTTCATCTTTGGACTATTTTTATAAACCATTTTTCATTCTGGTAAGTAAGACTCCTGCTAACAATGGAAAATAGAATTGTTCTAACATTTTAGCTGAAACTGCCATGTCAGCTGTAAGTAAAAAGACGTGTTCGATGCCCAAGTGGGTCTGTGCTGCTGGTCCTCCTGCCCCCGTAGCCTCGGCCTGAAGGAAGTCACCGGGGCCTGGAGAACCTGTAGGCAGAGGAGAGCGCTGGGGGCGAGGCAGGGGGAGGGGCAGCGTGTCAGGGACGCCTCCTGGGGAATAGTTGGGTTCGAGCCACACAGACTCCAAAGTTAGTTCGTACCGACTTGGCCCCCTGTGCCTTCCGGTCCACTCTGTAGCCCTAGGAAGCTATTACGAATTTCTTAATTTACAGACTTGGGAGCTGTTAATTGATTCTCGGCAGTGCAGGAAATAGCTGGGGAATTAGAAAGCACGCACCTGATCGATTTCGCCTTTTAAGAGGCAGGAGGGCAGGGGGATTAGCTTACCTGAATCCAAAAGGGGAGAAGACACCCCTTGTAATTCTCTGGCCCTTGTGCCCCCCAAATATTGTCCCTCGGTTGTCCCAGAACGTGTGCCTCTCGGGTTCCCGCCTCCTGCCCAGACGGCAGGAGCAGCTGTTCTGGCCGCCCAGCTGCCCAGGCAGCTCCGCCCCCTTTGGAGGAAGGGGGCTTGTCGGCTGGAACCACTTCTGTTTCAGGGTCTGGGGGTGTCTGAGCTCAGAACGTCCCGTGCACTGTGCTGGCGGCCCTGCTGGCTCTGGGCAGACCTGACCTCTACCTCGCCCGAGACTCCCAGGGTGTGAGGATGGTCAGGGGCTCTGGCCTTAACTCCCCTTATTTCACAGGTGAGGACAGTGGGTCCCTGTCCAAAGGCCAGGGTGGGGATGGCCAGGGACTCTTGCTCCTGGACTACTGTGGCTCACTACGTGCCAAGTTCACCCCTGCTCACCGGCCCCCACCTTTTCTCCTTGCTGAGAGATGGCAGGTACCGTTTTTATCGACCGGAGCCTTGTTCGATTTGCTCCCAAGGACTGTGCTTTTGTCTTAGAGTTGAGTCCTTGTTTCCCATGATCCCCTGGTGAGGTGACCACAGGGCTCCACGCGTCCTTCCCCCTCCGTCCCCCGGCCTTCTGGTCTCTTGCACTGCTCACCCCTCACTTGAGTCTGCTGGTGAACTTCCAGCACAGCCCGTAAACTTTCCCCTCTGCTCCCTCCCACACCCCTCCCCATGGGGCTTGTTCTCAGCACTAATACCCATCCGACTGCTTTTAAGAAACGGTCTCCAGCCGCTGCACATCGTCACCGTGTCTCTGCTTTGGGACTTAACGGTGACGCACCCTGACTATGTCAGCCTTTTCCCGAGTATTTCCTGGAAGGTAGGTGCCTTGCACCACCTCCCTTTCCCTGCCTGCCACCCCCCCACCGACCCCGGGGGTGGGTCCATGTCAGCCACCTGTGAAGTGTGGAATATCCCATGTGCCTCAGGTTCCTGTCGCGTGTCAGCACAGTAAAGGCGCCGACAAATCCCACACTACGGAAACTGGGTTTGCTTTCCTGGCCCTGTGCCTCCCAAGTTTATGCCCTCGGAACTTTTCATTCGTGTGACCCTGTTAGCGCCTGTTGTCTGTGATTTGGGGAGCACTCTTCCGGGGGGTCTCCGGTGCAGTTAGAAATTCAACAGTAAGTCTTATGTCCCCGGCCACACCGTAAGTTTTTGGGCTTCTTTATCTCTCCCCAGTGTCCAGTGGGATGTTAATTTCTTTCCTTTTTAAAGACATGTGGTGGCAGAAGGGCCCAGGTGGGTTTGCGTGTTTGCCGCAGTGGGCTCCTGGCGCAGAGGGGAGCGTTTCTCAGGTGGAGGCACGTCCGAGAGGCAGCGTGGTCAGCGGGAACAGCAGCAATTGTCCAGAGATGGGAACAGCGTACAATTGTCACGACCCCTCAGTGAGGTTGGGTCTAGAAATGGCAAACCCACTGCCAGGAAGTCTCAGTGGAAAAGCTGGGATGTGAGAACCCCCCTCCAGAGAAAGGCAGATGGCTCTGATGTACGCCAACCTCTCTAAGCCCTGCAGAATGAAAAACAAGTTTGAGGATGAAGAGAGGAAGGAAAAAAAAATAAGGAACAGAATGGGTGGTTATAAAACACTCATTTTATTTCAGTTTCAAAACTTCCCTGGGACGAGCGGCCAGCTCCTCGCCCTGCTGCCAGGAGCCCAGGCTCCAGGCACTGGGGCTCGGTCCCTGCCAAAATGACCTTTTTTTTTTTTTACTCCCTCCTCGCTTCACGCTCCAGTAATGACCTTAAAAAACCCTCTTTATCTGCTCAGTTCAGGTCTGCTCAGTGGTTATTTACCGAGCACTTGCTACGAGCCAGGCTGTGCCGGGGCCGCCCAGATGAGCGAGGTGGTCTCTTTTCTCGGCTAAGTGCCAACCAGCGGGGCGGGACAGGGAGTTTGAGACACAATGAAAGGTGACCCCAGCGTGGTCCCAGGACCACAGCCTGGGGACTGCTGTGGCTTTTCCACAGGGCCTGCTCCACTGTTAGGCCAGGAGTGCTGTGCCCAGGGCTTGCGAGGCCTTCAGGGCCCATGAAAGTGTTTTCGTTTCTTTTAAAATCAGAGGAAAAAAATGACTGGGTGTCAGCCTGGACTTCACTTGTCTTTGTACCAACATACTCACAAAATAACTTTGAGCACTTTGTGTGGCGGAAGCTAAAATGCCCAGGGCCCGTGGCAGTCCCCTGCGACTATATTAGTTCCCCAGGCCTTTGAAACAAAGTATCACACTCTGCTCCACTTAAGCAGTAGGATTTTACTCCTGCACAAGTTCAAGGTTCAGAGTGTCGGAGGGGCTGTTCCTTCCGAGGGCTGTGGGGAAGGGTCCGATCTAGGTCACTGCGCTGGCGTCCGGTGGCCCCAGTGCTCTGTGGCTTGTAGACTGCTGTCCTCTCCTGTGTCCTCACGTCTCCCTTCTCGGCATGTGGCGTCCTCTTTATGAGGAACCCGGCCGGACCTCCTTCTCACGCCACTAACTTCGTCCGCAGCCCTGACAGGAGCCCCACCAGGGGGCCGGTTTTCCTCGTGGATCGTGAGACCGCTGTGTTGTGGATCCGATCAGATGTTTCATTTGTCATTGCCTCACCTTCTAAATGGAGACGGCCAGATGTAACCGTCTGGAAGAGTCATCTTTGCCCTCGCAAGAACCGAGCTCTGCATCTTTGGAGAGTGAAGCCTCTTGGCCCAAGTCTGTAGAAAACGTCACTGCACCATCCCCCGCAGGCCGGGGTGCCCAGAACGGGGTTCTGGGGTGCACTGCTGGGAGGTGCGTTTTCTCCCTATTTCTTAGGAACTGGCTCTGAGGCGGGAAATAGAGGCCAGGAAGTGGTGATAAGGATTTGGGAAAAATGGCCCTCCTCTGCGTGCCGCCCTCACACCCTCCGGGTTGGGGCCAGTGCGCATTTCCCCCAAGTTCCCAGAGCCAAGCAGCCGCCCGGGGCACAGGCACCAGTGGCCTGTTCTGAGTTTACATCTCCAACTGCCTTTGGGCCAGGAGTTCCAGGGTCGGCGCCTCCCTCTGCCCCCGCTCCGCAGGCCTGCTTAGCTGGCAGCGGTCGGGCCCGTGGCGCTGCCTCTCACCCCCGTCCCACCGGCTCTGCACATACTTCTGGTGTCTGGTCCTCATTAGGGCTGGCTGAGTTGACAGTTTACAGCTTCCCCCTGACGTGCCACCTCACCTGTGGTTGACCAGACGCCCCCATCTTCACTTTTGAAGAAAAGGCCCCGGGGGACTGCTCTGGGCTTGCATGGCGTGGAACCCGGCGGCCGCTGTCATCGCCACCTTGCCGTCCAGGGGGCCAGCTCACCGCAGGCCTCCCCTCCTCGCCGGGGATTTGCCAGACTCCCTGGATGGCAGCCATCCCGAGTCCTCCCGGAGCCCGTGGCCCGTCTGGGTTCTCTCACAAGTCATAAGAGAAACAAACTGAAAATGTGCTAAGTCCTTCATCACCTCGTCCTTTTCCAGCCCCTCCCTGGAAGCCCCGTGCATCTCCCCACACTCCCCCTCCTATGAATTTCCGTGAACGCAACTCCACACGGCAGCCCAGGGTGACTGTCCTGGCTTTCAAGCCTTTGCAGCGAACGGGACCTTCTGCAGCCAGCACAGAGGGGCTGTGGCTAGAAAACTGCATGGAGCACCGGCCCGGAAAGCATGTCCTCTGTTTCTGCAGCCTCGGGTGGCTGGGCTGTGAACAGAAGGAAACCTTTAGAAACATCCCGGGCATTTCCAAACATCTGCGTGCTCGGCCCGGTGGAAACACAACCTCAGTATTTTCTTTCACATTCGCAGCACTTTATGATTAGTCAGGGCTTTGGAAGCATGAATTTCCTTTTCTGAAATGTTTTCTATTATAGCTGTGTCTTTTAAAAAAATTTTGGTGACCCAATTATATGACTCTTCTGCCTGGAAAAATTCACAATATTTGTTTAAAAATACATTGTTGAACCTCCATAGCAGGTTTTGTAAGGTTGTGTTCCATAAAGGTGTGCCTCTCCCTTGCACTTGAGGACATGCTCACAGATTTCCAAGAGCAAAAGGGGTGGGGGAGAACTATGGATGTGACAGAGAAACACCCATCTGTTGCTTCTTGCACAATCCCCAGTGGGGGCCGAACCTGCACCCCAGGCATGTGCCCTGACTGGGGACCAAACCTGCAGCTTTTTGGTTTACAGGATGAGGCCCCAAACTAACTGAGCCACACCAGCCAGGGCCATGAAGTTTTATAAGGTAGGGCGTTTGGAGACAGGACAGAGGCAGAACCTAGAAGGGGTGCGGTGAAATCCCCTTCGAACGTGCCCATTTGTTACTGAGATGGAGGAAGCTGGCGCTGGACCGAAGCGTTCCTGACTGTCTGACTCAGAGCCCGTCTGTCTGGGGCGCCTGCGTCTTGGAAGATGGAGAGCGTCTCTTGTTTCCCTTCACCCGAAGGCACAACCGCGAGTTGTACCACGGTCATCTGTTTGCCCGTCGTGTTTTTTCACTGTGGGCTCTTTAAAAGATTACTGAGTCTATTTCATTACTTAGACACATTCCAAGAGGTCTGGAAACACATTGCCTCAGATAGAATATAATCTGGAGATTTACATTCTTTAGCATTTGCTATTCGGGAGATACTTTAGCACACAGGTTCTTTAGAAATAAATTATTTATAGCTCTAATATTTCCTTTGTAATGGGTTCCAACCAGTCCATCATCGGTGAAGGAAGGATTATACTCCCCTTTGAAAGCCAAGGCGTTTGCTTCCAAGTGAGAATGTAAAGAAAATTCAGTGTTTGATTCCCCCCTTATCTTTTCTTCGAGTAGATGTATTGCGTGAGTGCTCAGCACACCTGCCAAAGTCAACTTTTAAAACAGACACGGCCTAACACCAGCACACAACTCAGCCCCGTGCACTGGCGGGGCCGTGTCTCTGAGGGTCGGCTTACCAGCCGTGACGCCTGCAGAGGTACATTTATTAAAGAGAAAAATCGGCTTTTGGTTCGCGCCACCTCGTCCATCAATGACATCATCCAGTGCAACGCGATACGGAAGAGCCGGAAGCCCCTCTCCCCACTGCAGCCGTGCTGTCCAGACGGTGCTGGCCTGGCCTGCGTGGGAGGAGCGTGTGGCGTCCACCGTGGGTCTCCCCGCTTCTCTCAAAATGGGCCAGGGGCTCGGTTAACACAGGGCCCTCGCCTTCATCGTCAGGGGTTTTAAGGTGTGGGGAAGTGACACGCAGGTGGACCGATCCACGCCCTCTAAGACATGGCTTTTGGGGACCTTTTGGTGGCTGTGCACTGGTACCCAAAGCCGAGGCCATCAGTCCTGTGGCATGGAGGTGGTGTTCATGGTCAGCATCTAGGTTGGGAGATGGACTCACTGCCAGGAGTTCAAGACACGAAGATGTGAAAAAAAATTAAAAAACTGCTCACCCTTAGAAGTGAGGGTGGTCGAGTGACCCACAGTGCGGATCAACATGGGATTTCAAAAAAGGCCCCCAGCCCCCGGCAGCCCTTCGCCTGTGTTTCTGTGCCACGGCCAGCCGGGCTCCAATCAGCAGCGAGATGCCACAGTGTCAGAGCCTGTGGCGGGCAGAGTGTGTCCCCCAGAGAGACGCCCTGCCGTCCTGCCCCACCGCGCCTGTGAGTCGGGGCTGGAAGTGGAGTCTTTGCGATGGAATGACGTTGAGGGTCCCAGGACCAGACCCCCCAGTCTAGGATGGGGCTCACCCGTACGGGGTTTATTATGTGGTACCTACCAACACAGCAGACTCTGGGCTCCAGGCTGTTGAGCGATGCCGACAGGAGTTAAGACTTGCAAAGATGATCGTGTCTTGTATGTGAAAAGGATGTAAATTTGGGGGGGCTGGGGCAGATGCAGCGGATTGAACGCTTATGTCACCGCCCCCCCCCCGAAAAACTCCTGTGTTGAAACCTAACCCCAGAGTGAGGGTATCAGGAGGTGGGGCCTCTGGGGGGACTTGGTCATCGGGGGGAGTCTTGTGAATGGGACCAGTGTCCTTACTGGAGAGATTCCAGAGCACCCCCTGGTCCCGTTAGTCCGCCGTGTGTGGTCACAGCGAGAAGACAGCCGCCCGTGAGCCGGGGAGAGTCCACCAGGCTGGACCTTGGACTGTCAGCTTCCAGAACTGTGAGGACTCAGGGGCTGTCGTTTGAAAGCCACACAGCCTGGGGTGTTCCGTCTCAGAAGCCGAAACAGACCCCAGGCAGCTGCCGGAGGACCGTGGAGCTGCACGTGAAGGGGCGTGACCTCTGGTTGCCTGTTGCCTCCCACTTCCTCCCAGATGGCGCCTGGGTTTGGCCGGGGTCCGTGCTCCCTGGGCGCAGTCCTGTACCTCAGGGGGGCCAACCCTCGAGCCGGGAGTCAGAGGTGGCTTAACAGGTAACAGCAGTAGTGCCTGCTCCCCCCAGTGACCGGTGGAGCTATGGACACGGGAAGGACGGTTGCTTCGGGAAGTGTGTCCTCACACCGGATAAAAAGCACGAAGGAGAAACTCACTTCTCCCGCTGGACGTCGCACGTCTGGATGGGCATCCGGACTGGGACAGGCGCCTGCTGTCGGTGAAACCGGCACCAGGGGTGGCAGGGAGACGACCGAGCGTTGGGACAGCGTGACACCTCCGACCCCCATCCTGCCTCCGAGTCTCCTGCAAAATGACTTCAGTCTCCTTCCATTCATCTCAACCAGTGGGGACCAGAGTCTGGGCCACCCACTGCTGAAGCACAGCGGGCTTCCTGTCACCTGACACCTGGGGCACCTGACGGATGCGAAGGAGTCAGGTGGGAGGAAAGGGGGTGGTGGTCTCGGCGGAGAGGGCAGACTCTGTGATGGGGTTTGGGGCTCAAACCGAGAGCCCGAGTCTGAGACACTGTCTGCACCAGGACGAGGCGGTGGTGTCTGAGGGAGATGGGGAGGGAGGAGGGGGCGGGGTGGTGGGGTGCAGTGGGCGGGAGACCAGAGAGGGAGCAGGGGTCAGGTTAGAAATAGCGCAGGGGATTGCGAGGCCCCAACACGGGGGAGGCTGAGCTGGGGGATTAAGTAGAAGGTTAATTGGCTGAAGGGAGACATGCTGAATTCCTGAACCAGGCGGTGGCCATGGTGATGAGCGCCAAGGATAGAGGGAAAAGACACCAGGGGGGCAGAGCCGTGGTACTCGGCAGCAGATGCGCCACGGGGGAGTGGGGACAGCAGAGCTGATGCCAAGGCTCCTGGACAAGGGCCGCAGAAGGTGCAGTTATCAGGGAGGCCCTGGGCTGGAGGGGCTGCGTGGCCGAGGCGGGTGGCGGGGACCTCTCTGGTCTCTCTGAGCAGTGAGAAGTGCTGAGGCACAGTGGACGCAGAGGCGGGAGGGATGTTCCTCCCGTGGACGGCGATGGGCCAAGGGCAGCCGCTGGCAGGGGCGATCCTACCTGGGTGAGCGAAGTCCGGGGGAGTGAAGGCGGCCCCCTGAGCTCAGAGGCCTTTGGGACATCTTCAGGACTGGATGGGGGTGCTGGTCCCGTGCCCTCCCAGAAGCCCGCTGGGGCTGGCGACACATGGCCTTGAGCTCTGATTCTGGCTCTCTCTACACAGTCGCTCTGTGGCCTGTGCCTCAGCCTGCCCTCGTCCGGTGTCTGGGAGGGACACTTGGACCCTCCTCGGTTGCCTTGGCGGTGGCTTATACCCAGGGACCGGGCCTATCCTGAGTTTCAAAGCACCCGAGTCTTGCTCCTGTTCTGCCACACTGTAAGAGCTACCTGGAGATTCCATTCTTCTGGGCCGGTCTTTTCCCACGTCCAGTGCTGATGGTCAGGAAGTCAGGGTGAACTATCAGACTGCTCCCTGGGCCCAGGCAGGAGCCACAGAAAGGTAGGAAGAGACAAATGTGGCCCACTGAGGTGAGGTGGGGGGACAAGCGAACCAGGTTCATCAGGGACAGAGACACAGAAACCCACTCAGTGTGTAGGAAACCCACAAGGACAGGGGGTGGGGGGGGCGCCTCCCGGGGTCTCATCTGACCATCCTCGGCCTCACGGGCAGTTCAGAAGTACAGAAAAGGTGGCTCTCTAAGCTTAGTGGCTACTAGTGGTTTTTTTTCCTTTCTTTGCCTCAAGTCCCATGGGATGATTTGGGCCCACACCCCACGTGGCGTGCTGACCCCCACTTCCTGGTTTGGGGACGATGTGGAGGAAATCCTTTGGCCCGAAACGAACAAACACACAGTGAAACAAAACGGCACGCAAGCCCCACACCGAAAACTTTCCACTTGCAAACATGTTTTGGTTCCTGCCAAAGGCTTAGGATTGCAACAGTTCGGCGTCTTTGGCCCCAAACCCGAGGACTCTGCAGTTTTCCCAAAGCACCTAAAATAAAGAATTCCTTTGGCAAAAACAGTATGTTTGTAAACAGAAAGGCTTTATTTCTGAGAAACTCAATTCTGCCTTAGATGTAGAGTCTTCGGACGAAAGCCCCCGTGGCTGTTTTCCGACAGCGTCTCCTGCTCCGGGTTGTCACTGGCAGGTAGAAAAGGTCTCCCCTTTGTGCGTGTGGTTCCCGTTAGCTGGGTGTGTGTTCGGAATCTGTGCTGTCGGCCAACTGCTGATTGCCTTCGATGCTTCCCCGGGGGAAAGCTTTGCACATGAGGTGCCGGATGCTTCTGGACTCCAGTTTCCCGTGCCCTGGGATGGTGAAGGTAGGAACCTCCCGGTAAGAGGGGCCAAAGCTCGCTGGTCCTTGTCGGGAAGCCTGCGCCCCTGCTGACCAGGGACCCAGGTGGAGATCGCAGACCTGAAGTTGGACCAGGCTGAGCTCCAGCTTCTTATCAGAACCACTGTGCTGCTGAAGACGTCCGCCATTCCCTTCCGGGAGCCCGGGTGTCTCCATTTCCCTCCCCCTCCTCACCTTCAAACCGGCTGCACGGAAGGCCCTACCGACCTTCGGACTCTGGAGCGTGGCCCGAGGTCCTAAGTGAATCTTACAAACCACGCTCACTGCATATTCACAGTTAAAAATGCCCTGGCCTAAAATCTCAAGAGAAAAGACAGAGTTTTTTATTTGTGATATTTCTGGGCTTGGCCGCAGAACGGTGTGTGTGTGCACGCGCGTATATACATATATATGTATATACATGTGTATTTGTACACACACACACGTCCAATACAACATTCATTGGGGTGAAACATAAATGATATAAAATTAACCATTTCACATTGAATGGCAGCGCCCCAATCAGTGACACTGAGTGCACCGATTGGCATTGTTGTGTAACCAACACCCTATCTCGTTCCAGAAGGTTTCGTCCCCCCACCCCACCCCGTGTAAACCCCTGACCCGTCAAGCAGTCTGTCCTCCTTGGCCCCCCCCCCCCCCCAGCACTGGCAGCCACCTGTGCACCTTCAGCCTCCAGGGACCAGTCTGCTCTGGAGATGCCGCGTCAGCGCGCTTACACGAAAGGCAGCCTGTTGCGTCCGGCTGTTTTCACTTAGCGTCTTGTTTCCAAGGTTCATCTGAATTGGAGGACATCTCTCCTGAGATACACAGTGCCGAGGAGCTGGTGTGGCTCCCATGGAAGACGAAGCGGGAGCTTTAAGGACCTGTGTGTGGAGCCCGGTGTCTGTGCGCCCCGGAAGGACACCAGGAGGCTGCGGACGGGGCTCTCGGAAACCCCTGCTCTCACCCCGGGGCAGGCCGGGGGCATCTCCCGGGGCCATCTCCTGGGGCCCTGCTTTGAACACCACAGACTGGGGTACCCAGTCCTCACGGCGTGACCTCGGTACCGCCCTGCCTGGCCTCTGCGTGTCTGGTTTCTGTAGATCTTGATAGAAAAGGCCTCGCACAGAAGTCGGGCAGGAGTAGAAGTCGGGTTTCTACACTTTCCACGCATTCCGGCCTGTGAGGTGGCCCTGGGCCCGTGGGTGGGCGGGGACGGCAGATGCGTCCTCATGGGAGAGGGAGGGTCTCGAGAAGTTCTTAGTGTGTGCCTGCAGGGAATTTATTATAAGGTATAAACTTAAAAATAGTCTGCCATACCGTTCTCCCTTTCATGTTTTATTACTATTTATTGCCTTTCCTTTCTCTAAAAAACCCTGGTCTGACATCATTCCTATGGCTGTTATAGACTTTACCTGATTTTATTTTTTCCCTCATTTTTATATCCTCACTATATTTTTACAACTTTATCTGGAAGTCAAAGAACAGACTCTCTGGAATTGGAATTCGTTCACTCTGGGACTGGGAACTTGCATGTACTAAACTTCACTAATTTCTTTTTTGTTCTTCTGAACGTATCTCATTTAATTGAACAGGGCAGTTGCTCTTCAAGCAGCCCTGCTAGCCACTAGGTGGCGCTCATATGCTATTGTAAATGGGTCCTGGTATACACGGTAGACTATTTGGAAAAACAATTTGTCTTCATTTAAGGTACATACAGGAATTGGCCCTAAAAACTCCGTGCTTTCTGGATTACAGAGTCCACCTCCGCCCCGACTGCTTTTTCCACTATGTCATGGTGATTAAGCACAGGGACTCTCGAGTCAGGCTGGGATCAAATGCTGCCTCGTCATTCGCTTGTCACATAACCTTGAACGAGACCCTTAACTTCAGTGTTTCCAGCTACAAAGTGGAGTTAACAACGGCCATAGCTCACAGAGTGGTAGTGAGCATGAAAAAGATAATATATAGTGAAGCACATACTGTTATGTGTTTGCCTTTTAAATTTTATTTTATTATTAATTAAAAAAATTATTATTCTATTTACAGTTGTCCCAATTTTCCCCCTTTGCCCAGCCCCCGCTCCCACAGTCCACCCCCTCACTGTTGTCCATGTCCGCGGGTCAGTCATACGTTTTCTCTGACTGGTCCTCTCCCCATCTTTCCCCCCTTATCTGCCTCCTCCCGCCCTTCTGTCCACTGTTCCGTGTGTCCACGCCTCTGGTCCTGTTTAGCTCATTAGTTTAGTTTGTTCATTAGGTTCCCCTTATAGGTGAGATCATATGGTATTTGTCTTTCACCCACTGGCTTATTTCACTTAGTGTGCTAGTCCCCAGTTCCATCCATGCCGTCACAAAAGGTAAAAGATTTCTCCCCGCCCCAGCTTTATGAGACAGCTGACATTGAACGTTGTGTAGTTTCAAGTGTACAGTGTGAAGCTTTGATCAGATACGTATTGCAAAATGTTTACCACAAGAGGGTCCGTTATGTGTTTGCCTTTGTCATCATTTTTTTTCCTTTACTGTGACATTGCTAATCACTTGGAGCAGCGACTTTCAGCACCCTCCACCTCCTGGCACACACAAACTAATTACTGCAGTTCTGCAGCACACCAAAAATATGTTCTTTGCCGACCTGACAAAAAACAGGTTTACTTTCAATGCATTCATGCTAACCCGCTATTGCTGGGTTGGCTGTTGTCCCTTTTTAATTTGACAGCCCCGGGGAAAAAGGTCAGGGCCACTGACCAAACAGTCAGGTTCCACACATTTCAGAAGTTCTCGCGGCACCACAACGCACCTCTCGCAGCACGCCGGCCGGAAATCGCCGCCCTGGGCGGATGCTTCTCAAACACTGTTTCAACCACTAGCAGTATTGGCCGCACTTCAGGGCCTTACTGAAGGACAGATTTATGAGCAACCTCTCTGGAGCGTCCAGTTCAGTGATTGTGAGCTGGGGCTTACGGATCTGTATCCTTGAACAGCTCTTCTGGTCGTCCTGATGCGGAGCTGGATTTGGGGACCAGTGACACGGACCACTCAGGAGCGTGTTACTGCCCCTTCCCCCCACCATGTGCATTCGTGGGGCACGAAGCTCATGCTGTCTGCACACTGGCAGTGTCCGGTCTCTGTTGGACGTAGCGTGTGCCATCGAAGCTCTGTCCACGGGGCAATGCCCTCTCGCCGCTGTCTGTCAAGGCCACCCTCGGAATGAGGCAGCCCCTGGTGTGTCTGGCTTGTGCCCTCCTGTTCAGCCAACCCATGGACGAGTCCAGCTTGGGCTTTGTCCCCCGTCATCAGTGCTCAGGACAGACCCCACGAGGGGCACCGGTGCTGCAGTGACGAGTGCCCGGGGGCCCGGGCCGCCTGCCGGCGTAGCTTGTGCCCCGGTCTGGATGCGCCTTTCTCATCTTACAGCGAGGGGCCCAACTGGTCCACAGGGCCGATCGGTCAATTGCTGTGCCGTTGGTGGGAGTGTCCTCTGTTTCAGGGCCCAAGACCACGGCAGGGGCAGTTTCCTCTGATTGTTCGCCGCAGGCGTCCCGGCCTGGCCGCGGAACATCGAGTGTCTGTGCTGTGACTTTCTGACGGGGGTTCCCCGAACGCTGCCCAGTGCCCATCTCCATCACCAGTGCTTCCGGTGCCGTAGGGCCTGTGCAGCCGGGACCTCCGGCAGAGTCGCCTCCTGCTTGGCTCCCATTCAGACCGGTGTCTCTTGTTTACTCGGGGTATGAACAATAATCCGGCTGTGGAATTAATGTCTCCAGAACCCGGAGAAGCCCCCGGACATCGTACTGCATTCTTTGTTTCAGGAAGGGTGAGATGCAGTGGTTCCTTCTTTCCTTTGCCCGAGATGACCCAGACCCTGGGCCTCTGAAAGCTGACGTGGCCGGCCTCTGAGTCTTCACGGGGCTGTTTCCTGTTGCCCTGATTGTGTGAGTCTGACTACGAAGGCCCCAAACGTGTGTGCACCTTGCATCCCTCAAGTCTGAGTGACGCGGTGTCACCACGGGGTGACATCCTGCAGATGTCCAGCTGGCCCAAGTCTCCTCAGACCGTTAGGATGGTAACAGGCCGCAGGAAGCACGGAGGCAGAGACAACAGCTTGCTCCGAGTGAGTGTGAACTGCTTCAGAGGCTCCGTGTTGATAGGGATGAAGAGGACAGAGCCCCCCGCTCCCAGGCCGTGCACCGGGCACCTGAGCTCGGAGGGAGGGCACACTGTTGGGCGAGGAGGCGTCTGCGCCAGCTGCCAGCTGTCGCCTGGCTGAGTCTGAGGATGCCCACCTGCCTCCGGAACCCGTCTGCTCTCTGCCGGGACCAGACTGATTCGGTCAACGGTGGTGTGACGTGGGCCACACCCTGCATCCTCTAGGTGTCGAGGGTAGTTTTAAAGCCTTGAAGCTTTGAAGTCCAGACCCGGGATATGGTGGTGTTTTGACTGATGACTTGGCTGGGGTCCCCTCGACTCCCCACTATGACAGCTGTGACCTGCGCACTCATTGGGGCTGTCAAGTGTGCCGATCCCATCAGGCATTTGGAGCTCCGGCAATGACCGTGGATGGGCTCACGCACCCAGCTTCCAGCCACCCCCTGTTGCTTCTTCTGGTGGGACAGCCGAGCGGTAAATCCCCCACTTGGCTGCTCTGCCGGGCCTCTGGGGCGCTGTTCTCTAACAATCCTCTGCCTGGATGACCCGCAGAAGATGCACTCCGACCTTCCTACTCATTAGGATAATTATTTCTCTGGCTTCTGAAAGCTGAGCACACCCGCCTGGTGCCTAATATTTTGGGCCCTGCCATCCGTTTGTTACCAGCGGGCCCACTTCCGCACCGGTGTCTCCCACCGTCGGCCCTGCCTTTCACAGGTGCCAGGGTGTCCCCCACGGACACTTTCAGAGGTGGCGGTAGCTCTTTGGTAAGTGGAGCGCACGCTGGGCCCTGGCTTTCCGTGTATGTTCAATCTCACGGTCCGCTGCCTGGGCCTCGAGTCTTGTTTCCCCGTCCGACAGGGAAGCTGGCACGTCCCCCTCACTCTGTGTGGCCGTCACACACTCCGGGTATCCAGCAGCACCCCACCCCCTGCCTCCTGGAATTCCTGTCGGAGTGCTGTCCCCGGCTCAGTCGAGCGCTCCCCTGACCCCTCTGTTGAGTCCCAGTCCCAGTGTCTCTGTGTGTGGTCGTGTTTCCAGGTGGGGCCTTCAGAGAGATCATTAAGTTGAGATGAGGTCGTTAGGGGAGCGGTCATCCACTGTGACTGTGTCTTTGTAAGACGAGGAGACCAGGACACACAGGCACAGAGGGATGGCCACATGAGGACAGGGGGAGAAGGTGGCTCTCTGCAAGCCAAGGGCAGAGGCCTCAGAAGACACCACCCTCCTGGCTCTCGGACTGTGAGGAAACACATTTCTGTCGTTGAAGCCATCTGGTCTGTGGCACTTCGCTATGGCAACCCTCGCAAACTCACGCAGGTGCTGAATCCCCCATCCCAGGAGGATGTTCCGTGTGGACAAACTCACTCTTCTCCACCTCTGTGCTCTGTGCCTTACCCTGAGCCCGAGGGCCCAGTCCTCCAGCCTCCCCAGGCGCCTGCCTTGCACGCTGCCTGGGACCGCAGCTCCTTCAGGACCTGCCCCTCTTCCCCCTGAGAAAGCCAGCATTTCCCCGGCGCATTCTGCTGCGACTGATGTTAAGGCCAGTTGTTGGCCTAGCGGGCAGAGGGCACTTGAGTGTGTGTGAACGTGGGTGCGCAGGCGCCTGCAGGGCGGGGGCCTCTGCTCAGTGTCTCTGAGTCCTGGGCCTGGTCCTTGGTCTTCTCTGTGATTTGGATGCATGTAGCTCAATCCTTCCCGTGCTGGCAGCGAAGTCTCCGGCTGTGGCACTTGGGATGTAATTGATGGTTAATGTCCCCAGGCTTCATTGTCACTCTCCCAGACGTCAGCTGCCCTCGGTAACAGCCATCCAATCTCGCCTTTTAATGACTCTTGCCCGTATGTGTTTCTCAAACAGCCGAGTCTTAGCTCTGGCTGTGCATCTCCTGCTGGATGGACCGCCCCAGTTCACTTTGCTGAATGTTTTAGCCATTTCTCTGGTACTTTGAGCAGGGGTTATATGATGGGGTCTTCATTGCTGGTGGGAAGGGCGTGATCCAGCCCCCCAAATCCCGTCCATGAGCCACCACTTCTTGAATTATGGCTGGCATCAGGGTGGCCTCCTGGGGAAGAGTGCAAGGGGGATGTGAGAGCGTCGAATGTTTGCTGGGTGCGCCTGTGCACCAGGAAGGGATGGCTGGGGGTGGGCTAGGGCAGAGCTGGGTGGTCCGCTGTCGTCTCGTGGAAGCCAGCGGGGCCTTCAGAGTCATGTCGAGTTGGGGCAGGTGGGTCGGGCTGTCACGTTCCTGGCTTGTCAATCAGTTGCTGAGCAGCAAGTCCCAGGAAAGAATCTTCAGCGCTGCCTTCAGCGCTGGGCAGCACCCGCAGAGGACAGGTGGCCCTCCCCGCCCCGGGGAAAGGCACCCTTCAGTCCTCAAGTGGGAGCTGAAAAAATGCATGGACAACACAGGACGAAAACCGGAAAGTATTTGTTTGGTCGGGGCCACGTTGAACCCTGCAACGTGGCATGAGGTTTAGTGCTGAGGTCTCCTGTTGGTGGACGGAGAGAAATGCTGAAACCGTGCCACCGCCCGGCGGCAGCACTTGGACCAGACGTGCCATCAGGGGCTGGGTTATTTTTGTCATCCCTCAGGTGGAAGACTCTGCCTTAAAGGCTCAGCCGCCTCTGCCGCTCAGACACTAGGCCTCAGGTGTGAGTCTGAGCCCCCACCTGCTGCCGAGCTGTCCTCAAGCCAGAAGTGACACTGAGCCCCTCTGTCATCGGCACGCTGGGCGCCGATGAAGGTGAAGTGGGGGGGGGGGGACTGCAGACGTAGACACAATGGGCTCACGCAGTTTCTGGTCTGTGCGTCCCGGAGCCGACCACAACAAAAGCTCCGAAGAGGAAAGGTCAGACCGTGAAGTGGTATTTGTTCTCACTGAAACTCCATCCCACCCACTTAACACCCGTCTAACCAGCGACGGAATCAATTACCACGTGTCAGCCCGAAATCCGACCCAAGAAATGGAAGAAGGACACAGCCTCCCCAGGGGGCTGCCAGGCAGGCGGGGGGCAGGGGGGGAGGCGGGGGAGGGAGGCCGTGAATGAGCCTGTGAGTGAGGCTCTCCTGTGACTGAGGGTCGGAGGCGGCCGAGGCCCTGCCTCCCCTCCCCACCCCTCTCCAGCCTGGGTGCTGTTCCTGGTGCACCAATGGGACATTTCTGTCAGGAAGGGTGGTCAGCAGGCCTGGAGGGTACTTGACCTTGGTTACGTAAGTTGCCTCATTTAATAACTGAAGACCAAGAAGTCTGGGCGTTCATCACTTCACAGAGCGGCAGGAGGGAGCACTCCTGGCAGGCAGGTCGTGTTGGCCGCCAGGACCTGTCTGAACTGATTTAGCTGTCGCGTTTCTGGGGCCGCCGTTAAGGGTGGTGTCAGCTGGTCCAGAGCGCCCATTTCAGGTGCGCAAGTGCTGGCGTTCACTTGCTACATTTATGGGCGTCACTAAAAGAGAGCTCTGTGGGCTGCTCGGGGGGGACCCATAATTGCAGTGGAGACTCTCGGGGAAGTTAGCCTAGCGCTATGTCACTGTTCTATTACACTGATGTTTTCAGTTCCCCAAAGCGAAGGTTTTCGTTAACAAATGACACCTGGAATCTTAAACATAGATCGATAGGCTCCCAGGATGAAGGGCCCTCTCACCTTCGTGGAACGCACCCGGCGGTCCTTTTCCAGTCTGCCCTGCAAGTGGCAGTGGCCGTCACCAGGCCGTGCCCTGCTGGAGTGAAGCGTTGGTTAGCCTGGAACACGGGCACGGAGACCAGGAGGCATCGCCCTGCGCCTGCTGGTGGTTATTAAAAGGCGTTTCCCTGTATTGGGAGGAATACCAGAAAGGCCAAATTCCGGCTCGCAGCAGAAATGTGACTGGCCTCCTAGTGCGGGACGCCTCCTGTGGCCTGAGTTGTTCGCTCCGTCTGTCCTGTGCTGCCGTCGATGCCTCTGCACGACACGGCCTCCGGGGTGTTTCTTTCCTCCGGATTCGAGCGGCGCCCAGGCTTTGGTTCTTTGGTCCACAGAGAGACACGTGTGTGCGCCTGTCCTTAGTGTTCTCAAAGGGACGCCACCCTCACCGCCTACACCTAATCCCGCTACGTCTTCACCGGTGTCCGGCTCTTCGTGTCCCCAGGCTCAGCCCTGCCCTGCTGTCTCCCAGACACCTCCACCCCAGCCTGGCCCCAGGGGCATCCAGCAGGTCCCCCGATTTGTCTCACCCTCCACAGCTGTTCTCCACGTCACACGGAACCAAATCCCTGGGGCCACTTAGGCTTGGAACCCGAGATACATTCTTGAATCCCTGTCTCCCTCATCCTGACATCATCGGATGTTACTGATTTTCCCTCCTAAATATCCCTCACTTCCCCCGTCTTCACTGTCCCTGCTACCGTGGCCCTATTTTGTGCCCCAGGCTCTCTCCTGCCCAGGTGGTCAGCCTCAGAGCTCACCTCTGTGGCTTTGCTCACGTTGTCCTCTCTTGCTAGACTTGCTAGAGGTCCTGCTAGATCTCTCTTGCATTCCTTTTTTCTTTTTCTAACTAGTGAGCCTTGAGACTTTAAGAGTCAAATGAGGCATCACTTTTTTTTTCAAAGAAAACATCAATCACTTGTTTTCAAACCCTTCATTTTCTCTTGTGTTCTCTGTTTTCCCAAACCATCCCTGTTTCCCCACTGCTCTTAGCAAGTTTAGGGTCACCTTTGCCCCGAGATGATGGTGGTTACCAAATGCTGACTCACCGCCGGCCGCTCCCCACTCTCCTCCCGGTCTCAGCCACTGCTTTCCAGGCGGAAGCCCACCTGCTTTCTGCGAAAGCCAATGTGCTTGTCTCCTGGAGCCTCTTCCCTTAATCTTCCGATGGGCACACGAATCATCAGGTTTACGTTCGCAAAGTACTTCCTCGTTCGAACCTTCCCTGGATCCATTTTCTGCAGAGAAATGTCCTCACCCCCGGAGCACTGCATGCGGGCCCTTTGCGACCTGCCCCTCATTTACTGTTTCCGAGGCAGGTGCTGCCGTGTCTCCCAGGTTAGCAGCTGCCTCCGAGCTGCGTGTCGTGCTCATGCTGTTGGCCCATGGCCATGCTGTCCTGGACTGGGACTGCCTCTCTGGGTGCTGGACTCCTCCTCCCCTCCAAGACCTAATTTAATGGAGAACTACCACTTTCGGTCCCCCCTGCTTCCACCAGTGACGACAGACTGCCTTTCCTGGCGGTCTCCATGACGCCGGCACCCCTGGTTTGCTGCTCCTCAGGCAGCCCAGCCTTCCGGGCACCCGGACATCAGTTTTCCTCTGTTCCTGCGGACGCCTCCGCGGGGGCTTCACTGCCGTTTGTGCCCCTCAGTCCTCCCCTGTAGCAGCCCCTCTTTAACGTCATCGCGGGGGATGGAAGACCATGCACTTTAAATGTGTTTCAGGAGGAGAGTTCCTTACGTTCTGATTGTGTTCCTCCTTTAGTCTTTGCCATCAGTGTTCCTCAAATCTCTATTAACAGTCTTTGATCTTTTTAACATTTAATCCATTAAAACAGTTACTTAACAGAAGGTCAAATTCATATATGTATGACAGAGAAGGTGCTTCTGAGTTGTTGGTTTAAAATCAACCATTTGATTACCTGGTTGGGAAATGTAGGACTTGATGCCTTTTTGGTGTGAACGCAAGAGTGGTTCATAAATCATCTTTCTTTCTTTTAAAGACTTTATTTTTAGGGGGTGGGGGGAGAGACAGAGAGAAACATCCATGTGTAGTTGCCTGTGGAGCACCCCCTACTGGGGGCCTGGCCCGCAACCCAGGTGTGCGTCCGAAACAGGAATCAAACTGGGGATCCCGTGGTTCACAGGTGGGTGCTCAGTCTGCTGAGCCACACCAGCCAGGGCAGCTTTAGACAATGTCCACTAAGTAATTGATGTTCTGTGAAAGCAAGAAGCAAACAGAAGACCAGCGCCTCCCCCCAGGAACATTATAATGTTTATGTCATAATAACATCTAATGACCTTATAACAATGCATTTGAGAATGCCCCATAGCCCTCTGTCCCCAAGCCTTCTTCCTTCAGGTTCTCAGTTGAGCGCCCCTCCCCCCACCCCACCGTCCTCTGCGAACTTGGAACTTCACGTTACACAGCCCCGCACAAGCCAGAGCACGTGACACAGGGGCCCTGCGAAGCAGACGAGTGACGCAACCCCGCGGGACCCTGTGGCCTCGGCCAGACGTTGGCGCTCGCGGCTGGAAGATGGCGGAGCCGTTTGCTGCAGGAGAGGCGGCGGGCCAGGTGTGCCCCTTCGAGTTCAAAAGGCCCAGCCGCAAAGGGGCTGCAGGCCTTCGGAAGCGCCTGGCCTGCGACCCGGAGCCTGGGGACAGTAGTGGCGGGGACGAGGGCGGCTCCGCGGTTCGCCGCGCGGAGAGGCGGGGGCCTGCCCGCAATCCCTTGATCCAGAGGACCCGCGGCGCTGGTCCACAGGGGGTGGCCGACTGTGACGCCGGGAGCGAGGAGGAGGCAGAGGCCCCCCGTGTGGTCTACAAGTCCACCCGCTCGGCCAAACCCGCGGGGCCCGAGGACATGGGGGCGACTGCCGGCTGCCAGCTGGGCCCCGACAAGGAGCGCGACGCACAGGCCATCTTGGAGCGCAGCCGGAGGAGCCAGGAGGAGCTGAGGGGCAAGGAAGACGACAAGATCTATCGCGGAATCAACAACTATCGGCAGTACGTGAGGCCCAAGGATGCCTCCGGCTCCTTGCGGAAGGGCCCCATCCGCGCGCCCGAGCACCTGCGCGCCACCGTGCGCTGGGATTACCAGCCCGAGGTTTGTAAGGACTACAAGGAGACGGGCTTTTGTGGCTTCGGAGACAGCTGCAAGTTCCTCCACGACCGGTCAGACTACAAGCATGGGTGGCAGATCGAACGTGAGCTTGAAGAGGGTCGCTATGGCGTCTCTGAGGATGAAAACTTCGAAGTGGGAAGCGAGGGTCAGGAACTACCATTCAGCTGTTTCATCTGTCGCCAGACCTTCCGAAACCCGGTTGTCACCAAATGCAGGCATTATTTCTGTGAGAGCTGTGCATTGGAGCATTTCCACACCTCCCCACGCTGCTACATCTGTGACCAGCTGACCAACGGCATCTTCAATCCTGCGAAAGAATTGATTGCGAAACTGGAGAAACATCAAGCTACAAAAGAGGACGAGGGGAAGGTGCCAGAGGAAAAGGCAGATGGTGGAGTAGGGTCCTGGATAGGTGGCTTGTAAAAGCATCAAGATGTCCTGCAAAAATCTGCAAGCAGAAAAGAGCACCGGGCCACAGCCATGAAGAGCCTGGACAGGGTGCCACCAAGAACTAAATTATTGAGATAGAATTGCTAAAAGTTGCACAGGGACTGAGCAGTCAGCAGAGCTCACAACCCTGAACCCCTTATTCATGGTTTTTTTTTGCCTTTAAAACTCCCCAGTTGTAAGCCATTGGTGATTGGTTTTTTAAAAGTATATTTTATTGATTATGCTATTACAATTGCCTCATTTTTTTCTCCCCTTTATTCTTCTCCCCTTTATTCTTCTCTGCTTTGCCTGCCCCCTCCCACCAGATTTCTTCCCCCCGCCCCCGTAGTTAATATCCATGGGTTGTATATGGAAGTTCTTTGGCTTCTCCATTTCCCATACTATTCTTAACCTCCTCCTGTCTATTTTGTATCTGCCATTCATGCTGCTTATTCCCTGTACTCTTTCCCCCATTCTTCCTCCTACCCCTCCCTGCTGATAACCCTCCATGTGATCTCCATTTCTGTGATTCTGTTCCTCTTCTAGTTGTTTGCTTAGTTTGTTTTTTTTTTAGGTTCAGTTGTTGATGTTTGTATTTTTTATCTTTTTCTTAGATAAGTCCCTTTAACATTTCATATAATAAGGATTTGGTGATGATTAACCCTTTTAACTTGATCTTATCTGGGAAGCATTTTGTCTGCCTTTCCATTTTCAATGATAGTTTTGCTGGATAGAGCAATCTTGGATACAGGTCCTTGCCTTTCATGACATCGAATACTTCTTTCCAGCCCCTTCTTGCCCACAAAGTTTCTTTTGAGAAATCAGATGATAGCCTTATGGGAACTCCTTTGTAGGTAACTGTCTCCTTTTCTCTTGCTGTTTTTAAGATTCCTTATCCTTAATTTTGAATAATATAATTATGATGCGCCTTGGTGTGTGCTTCCCTGGGTCCAACTTCTTTGGAACTCTCTGAGCTTCCTGGACTTCCTGGAAGTCTGTTTCCTTCTCCAGGTTGGGGAAGTTCTCCTTCATTATTTGTTCGAATAAGTTTTCAATGTCTTGCTCTTCTCCTTCTGGCATCCCTATGATTTGGATGTTGGAATATTTAAAGTTGTCCCAGGGGTCCCAAGCCTCTCCTCATTTTTTGGATTCTGGTTTCTTCATTGTGTTCTAGTTGAATGTTTATTTCTTCCTTCTGCTCCCAATCGTTGATCTGAGTTCCAGTTTCCTTCCCTTCACTGTTGGTTCCTTGTATATTTTGCTTTATTTCACTTTGCATGGCTTTCTCCTGTTCTTCTACTTTGCGACCATAATCAACCATTTCTGCGAGCATCCTGATTACCAGTGTTTTGAACTCTGCATCTGATAGGTTGGCTATCTCTTGAGTGCTCAGTTCTGTTTTTGGACTTTTGATCTGTTCTTTCATTTGGGCAGTATTTCTGTATCTCTGTGTAACTGTTATGTAGTAAGGGGTGGAGCCTTAGGTATTTGCCAGGATGGGTTAACCCGCATCACTGCATTGTGGTGCTGTATGTGGGAAAGGGGTCCGAGAGGGAACAATGCCACTTGCTCAGCTCTTGGCCAGCTTTCAGTCACTTCCTTTACTACCCACAAACAAATTGGGCCCAGCTGGTGCTGATTCCCAGGTGGGTGGGTTTGTGTAAGTTCTAGGACCCTGTGAGTCTCTCCAGAGAACTCTCCTGTGAGGCTGGGAGTTCTCCTCCTGCCATAACTCCCACAGGATTTCATAGCCAGAGGTCTTGAGATTTTATTTTACTGCATGGGGACCCTGGGTTGTGCCATTTGTCTTGCTCCCCAGTCGTTCCTCCTGGTTTATCCTCATGTGGATATGGGACCGCATGGTCCACCAGCCACTGCCTCGCCCACCTGGGTCTTCTGGCTGCTGCCTTGCTGCAAGTCCTGTCTGTCCTGACTACCAGTCTCTGCCCCTCCTACTAGGCTGGATGAATGTTTTTTCTTTAACTCCTTGGTTGTCAGATTTTCATATAGTTTGATTTTCTGGCATTTCTGGCTATTTTTTGTTTTGAAATTTGTGTTATCCTTCTGTTGGTTGTATGAGGAGGCAAAGTGTATTTATCTACACCTCTATCTTGGTTGGAAGTAATGATTTGGGTTTTAGGCGATGGCTTCCAGCTTTCCTCTGGTGCCCTGCTGTAAAGCCATTCAATTTCTCCACTACAGACGAACAAAAATAACCCAGTCATGTGACGCATTTCAACTTTATGTTTCATACTGGAGCCCAAACAGGTAAAACTGAAATCACGTGCCATGAACTAAGTTTCTCTGGTTTCAGTCAGGCCCCTGCCCTAAGGAATCCACTTCATTTTTCTTTTGCAGTTCAGGGAATGGACAGTAGAAATGAACAGCCTAAACTGTATCTCGCTACATAATAAATGGATGTCAGATGAAATGCAATATACGATGTGAACATGTGGACCACAGACGACTTTTAGATGAGACTAACATGTTCAACGGGTGCTTTCGGCAAAATTCTCCACTAGGCTCATTGTTCTGAAGCTGAAATACAAGACGTTGACTGTCTAGTATGCTCTTCTGAAACCTGAAGTTTAACTTGAATCCCTTTGAAGTCTTTTATTATGATTAATGAATCATTTCATCATTTTGCTACATTCAAAGGCCCTCAACAAAAGATAAAATTGAGTGCCTTACTAATCAAGGATACCACAAAATATTAAAAATCAGGCGAAAATGTGACATGAACAGTAATACTAAACTTAAAAGCCTGTATCAATTGCCACAAATTAGGGAAGAGTTTGGAAACATTTAAGATTTTTTAAAAGTGCGCAGGACATGTTTCAGGAACCACCTGTGAACTACTTGGGTGCTATTTGTAATGAAAGTAAATCTGGTTGATACTTTTTTCCCAGAGGAGGCTTTATAGTTGAGTTTGGCATCACAAAGCCAGGCAGGATGGAGAAGGCCTTTACCTGCCTGTTTGTAAGCTGAGGTGCCCAGGATAGGCCTGGGTTTGGGCCCCACGTCTGTCAGCCACTGCTGGGATAAAACTTACTTTTTTAGGGAGGCTGTTTTTTGTCCCTGTGGGGAGGGATATCACCCACAGACATAAGATTTTGGGGTTCTTGGCAAAGACTGCTGAGAACCCACCTTGCCCTTTGTTTCACTCTCAACACCCTGAGACAATCTCCACGACGTGACGCACTGCAGAGAGCTCGAGACGTCAATGCCAACACCCATGGGAGAGGCTTGGGATAAGTTCATGTGGGAGCCTCCAGCAGAAGCGCTGCTCAGCCCAGGGGCCTGGTGAGGACGTAGGGATTGCTAACCAGGCTGGCGAACAACACAGACTGACGTACCAAGACTGTCCCCGGCAAGAATCCAGACCCCGCCCGAAGATGGTGACTTCCAGAGTGGTTTTGAAAGTGATGATAAGGAACTTCCTGATGTCTTACCTTGGAGTTTTCCCCCCATTTTCCACAACGAGGCAGTGAAGCCCCACATGGCGTATCAGACAGTTTGTCCAGCCCAGTTCTGCCCTCATCTCACATACTGGTCGTGTTCCTCCCCAGATCACAAATCTTCATGGGCCCTCCCTTTGCTTCAAGGGGCAGTCCACAGTCTTTGGCTGGTGTTCGAAGCCGTCTAAAAACTGGCCCAAGCTTACTCTTGCAGGCTACGTCCCCTGCTCCTCACCAGTAATTCTTTACCAGAGTCAAAGTTACTCCTAAGTGCACCTTCCATCTGCCTGTCCCAGAATGACTCTCTGTGCCGTTGACTTACCCCTAGAACGATTCTCTGTGTTTGCTCTTGTCCAATGGAAACTTTGTCTGGACTCAAAAACCCTCTGTCATCTCACCCAGGAAAGCATCCCAGATCACCCAAGGTCGATGTCATGGTTTCCTTTAATCTGCCTTAAAAGAGTCCATGCCGTCTAATACGGTCACCCTGTGTACCTGTCGAGAACCCTGGGCTGCCGTAAGCTCATAGATAATAAGGGACGCTTCTTGTTTCTCCTTTCACAGCAGCACACAATGCCTAGCGTGTGTACTGGCTGCTCAGTGCGTAGTGTTGAGCTCACTCGGTGCCTTATGCCTCTTTGTAACTCTTGGTACCTAAAGTAGTGCACATACAAACTCATTCATCCATTTATCTATTCTCTTTGTTGAATACCTCCTCCATCCAGCTCTGTGCTTGTCCCTGGAAATAACAGCAATGAGCAATAAAATTATGGTGCCTGTCTTTGCAAAGTTTATAACCTCATGGGGAAAAGAAAAAGTCTCACAACTGACAAATACTTGTGGCTCACAGTTATTGGAAGTGGGGCAGCTGGAGTGGGCGGGGCCTTTAAGGGGCCATGATGGTGGCTGCCAGAAGACCAGGCTGGAATGAGTGCGATGGTCAGAGCCGAGCGGTTGCAGAAGGGGCACAGGTAATAAGTAGAGGAAGGAAATTCCTCTTTAGGGTGGGAGGCCAGAGCTGAGTGGGCAGGACCAGGGCGACATTTGCACGAGTCACCCCATTTGGTGGTTACGATTGGATATTATGAGGGCCATATTGCTGAGAGGACCCCAATGCGTGAGGTTAAAAAATCTTCTGGAACATTATGGGGACCAAATACTTTGGTTGCTGGTTTGGTTTGATTGAGGGCAACAGATTTGTTATATTTCAGCCTGTCCATCTTGTTAACCAAACGTTCTTTTCCCCTTTGCACACGGCGCCTTTGTGTGCACTGTGTTTATCTTCTGCTTCTCGGCCTGAGCGCAGTCTGATTTTTGGGGCACAATGTACAGTCCTTGCTTGTTAATAAGATTCATTTTGTTCTTCAGTAAATACACATAGAATTGTACATTGCCACCAGATTAACATTTTTCAAAGAAGATATTATCGAAGTATGTTTTTGGCAATTGTGGGACTAAACAGGAAGAGACAGCCCGCGGTGCAACACTGAATTCGCAGAATTGCGAGTAGGCACCACTGTCTCGTTTAGGGCTCACAGGATGACCATACCCACTACTGTGTGTTAGGTTTATGTCATGAGTGTATGTTCATGATACGGTCTTCCCTGTAAGTCAGCGGGCAACTGCTCAGCTAGCGAGATGCCTGTCAAGCAGCAGCCTGGTACCAAGGAAAAGACAAGAATCACACACAGTAACTATGAGACTCACTCAGCTTTTATTGAATACAGGTTCACTCCAACTGGAACATCAACACACATCAATATTCTACTCACACTCTTAATCTAAAAGAAATGTAACACACACACACAGACACACAGAGCAATCAATGGGGGTAATGAACCCGAGTCCCAGAGTCTCATCTGCAGGTCCGGGAGCCAGCACAGAGGGCAGGGAGTCGGCATCTTGTGAGGAAGGGTCTCCAGAGCCAGGTGGGCAGCAGGGCAGGCAATGTCCTCCGTCTAGCAGGCAGAGCCTCTGGTGGGCAAGGCCAAGGGAGGTCAGCGTGGCGTGGGGCAGCCCTCTGGGGTGGGGTGTGCAGCTCGGCCGTCTCAGCAGTGGTCTGGAGCTTGCCTCAGATGTCCCTTGAGAGTGGTGGACTCCACCCTTCTGGGTCTTTTTGATAAATTTCTTGTCGCTCCTGCTGGCAAGTGGGGAATTTGCCCAGAAGCGTATCAGTGGGGGGTCCCACTCTGCAGACACGGCTGTTCCGATCACACGGGCAGATATCTTGGGTGTGTCTCCTTGACGTTTCTGCTCTTAGGTGGTTCCCTCTGTCGTGCTGAGTGGCAGCCATCTTGGTTGCCATGAGAGACTCCACTTTGTTTTACATACTTGATGCCGTCTTGACTGGACCAAGGCCATTTATTGGTCCTGTCCTCCACAGTTTAGAAGCGCCATATGGGAAAAGACAGAATGGGGCAAATTTTCCTGGCAAGCAAGAACCCTTTTGAAGTCCCCAGTTCTCCCCTTCTTCCCAGGGATGGCAGCTGCTGGACGAGTGGGAAGGTTGGGGCGCCCAGACTTCTGTGGAGAGGCTTCCTTTAGTTGTCTTCTGGAGTCTGCACCAGTGGTTCTCAGACCTGAGTGAGCAGAAGAATTGTAGCGCAGGACTGTGCAGATATTTACAAATATTTGTAAAAAAAGATTTTACTCTTAGAGAGAGTGGAGGGGAAGGAGAAAGAGAAACATCAGTGTGTGGTTGCCTCTTATGTGCCCCCCACTGGGGACCTGGACTACCCAACAAACCCCGGCATGTGCGCTGACTGGGAATCGAACTGATGACCCTTTGGTTCCCAGGCCTGCGCTCAATCCACTGAGCTATACCCTCCAGGGCTGAACACAATTTTAAGGGTACTTTAGGCTTTAATTTTTGCCTTCAGTGCTGGTTGTAGAACCTGAAGTCCATACGGGCTGTTGGAACCTAGCATAATCCGGGACTGTGATTTCAGGTCTGATGTCAGGGGGTATTTCAGCACCAGCCTCTGGGTAGAAGACAGGCTGCAGGCAGAGGAACAGGCAGCTGCTCCGTGTGAAATGATTAAAGGATTAGAAGAGGATTAGTGCTCTGTGGTTGTGTTTGTGGTAAACAAATCCTGGGGTGGCAGCACAGCGACACATTAGCGTTAACTGTCACGTGTCAGCGCAAGAGCAGAGGCGGACCTGGGCCACGTCCTCGCACAGTGAGCTTCCGTTCCACGTGAAGGACCAGCGCTGTTGCCTCGTGCTGCACGAGCAGAGGTGCACGTGATTCGTGGGGAATCAGTGTTGGGGCTGCCACAGGCCAGACTTGGGCCACAGCTTCCTGAGCAGCCAGTCCCCCCAGTAGCGACATTGTCATCTGCCATGTTCAAATGAATTTGTTAACTTGAGATTTGGTGGCTTTTTATCATTTTGGTTATGTTTATTTTAAATGTTCTTTTAACTTATACTTGCAGACGTACTCTAAGAAGAGGAAATCTAGTCCTAGTTTTTGGTGGGTTTATATTTAAGAAACACTATAATTTAAGCCACTCGGGATCTGATGTATTTGGTGTTGAGTAGAAAACGACTTCAGGGGTACCTATTGCAGTCCATCTTCAGGTATATACTGGGCACAGTGGGGTCCAAAGATAAATAGACCATGAATGTGCAGATGTCTTTCTCTATAAAAGGGGCGTCTTTGTCACCTTGATGGAATATTGCCGATGCTATTTCTGAGAACAGTGAGAGCAGGAAGCAGCCGTTCCAGGGGTCTTCGTGTGTGTCAGCTACGTGAAAACAGCACCGCGTGTTAAGTCAAAAAGTCCTGATTAATTCTGTAGTTTCCAAAGTGCTAAGATGTAAACAATATCAGATCCTAAAGACTCTGTATGCCATTAACGCAATTTGTATTAATACATTATAGAATCCACTTAGTAAAAAAAAGAACACGTAAAGTGAATTTAGCCGAAGCGCATTTAAAAACAACAGCCACAAAGATAAGACCTGGTGAAAAACAGAACAAACGAATACAACCTTGCTACGGCTGTCGTCCATGTCCGCTCTGGCCCTCAAGCTGAGACTCGCTCATGAAGTGTAAGGAAAGTCATGGTCAGGGCCTTAAACATTCAGTGGTTCCTTAACACGCTGTGAGGACTGACCACCTGCTCATCTTCAGGTGCCAGCATCTCGCACATGCTCAGTAAGTGAGGAATGGAAGGGAGTCTGTGCCTCTGGGCGATTTCTATTGGATGGCAGATGTGTCATTCAGTGCATGACTCAGCCCATTGGCAGCTCTGGTAATGTGTTGCTCCCGGCACCTTGGCTGCAAAGCCCCCTCCTGGGTTATGAAGTGGACCACACAAGTGCACGTGGCTTTCCTGGGCCGCTGCCCTCTGGCTCCTGTGTTTCCATCTCAGCCGGGCCCAGCTGTGTGTGCTGAGGCCTGTGGGCCTGCAGGTTGGCCCTTGGTCCATGGGCCTGTTCTAACCAGCGTATTGAACAGCCAGTGTATCGCCACTGGTGAGTGGGGTCTGGAATGACTTCCATTTCCTTCTACTCTGAGTCTGGTGACCCAGAGGTCCTACCTTCCCTGGGTGCCCATGTGGCCTTATTTTACTCTTATCTCCCTGGAAAGCGTGGGTGAGGGGGGTGCATTGATGAGACCTCTTCCTCAGCTCCCACTTTGGGATTAGAGCTGTGCCCTGCTCCTGGCTAGGTGAGGATTTGTCACCCTGTGTCTTGCATCCTTTTTTCATCACAGGCTCTTGGGCCCCCTGGCGTTGGACCAGGCTGGGGTGCGTAGTCAGAGCCTGGGCTCCCTGTCCATCTAAATCTCCGTCTAGACTTACGTTCCAGTTCGGAACTTGGCAGAGTTCTTTCCCCTTGGTGTGGGTGAGTTGACTGTTCAGCTTTATGGGTTTTACTCAGAGCCAAATAATCTTAATTGTGTAACATCATCAAAATAAGAACTGCACTGCTTTTTACAGAAAATATACTCAATACATTGGGGCTCTTACCATGCATATTTGGAGGCGAAGCTCACACCTCTTTGGGCTGGCACCTCTTTGGCATCTCTCCAGACAGCTGCACAAATGCTGCGACTCTGGTTTCTGGGTTTTGTTGCCACTCACATACAGACAGAGGCCTTGGGTGGATTTGCCAGGTGACCGCACCTCAGTAGGAAGGTTTCCGTCTGCTTCTTTGTTGACTTTTTAAAATCAGTCTTTGAGTTTGTCATCTCAGTCCAAGCATGAAATAGAATTCCTTCTTCCGTTAGGAACAAGCCAGTGGGGAAGGGTGACGGTGGCCGCTGTCTGGACTTCAGGGGGAAGGGACATCTAGGGCACACCGAGTCACCGGACATTTGTTGGGTTTCTCAGGTCAACATGGGCAGTTAAAAAAGAGAATTAAAATGCTGTAGAAGTCTAAGAGACAGCGGCTTCTTGGTCTTTCATTCTTTCTGAGATATCTCTCCATTGTATTTCGGAAGAAGAGTCAAGCTCTTTCCCCAGCGAAAAAGATCAACCCACTAGACTCAGGGCCCAGGTGGGAACGTGCGTTCACACACACCAGCCGTTGGAAACCCACTTGCTGCAGCACCAGCCTCCCTCCTGCTCCGTGCTGTCTTGGTGATTTTCACTGGTTGCCACTGACCCCTCCAGAGCCCAGTGTCCAGAGTTATGGTTGGATGTCCTTCTTTAGACCAAGCCCCGTCCCTGCCCCAAGCAAAGCCATCTTCTTGTGGGCCCCTAGGTGGGATTTTGGGATGCCTTAGTGACTGGGTGAGTGATGATGGTTTGTAATTTAAAGATGGATGGTTTATTATAAACACCATGGACAACGCTAGCCAGGAAAGTATGTGTGGGTTTTTTGGGATAGAGGACTGCAGTGGTTTCCAATTTCCGTGGAACAGGCAGGTGCCGCAATGTCGGAGGAGGAGACGGAGCGCGGGGAGGAGGCCGAGAGTTGGATGAGGACTCGGAGTTGGATCGCACTGGATGCTTCAGGTGCTTGCAGTGTTGTTCACAGGCTGCCTCCAAAACGTGACCTTTCCCAGCATCTTCATTCACTAATGAAAAATTTGTGACATCTGCAATTGCATTTATCTTTGAAATTTCCTTTCTAACCATTGTTTTGCGTACTCTGCTACTTCATTAGTAATGATTTTACTGACAGTTCCCTTAAACATTCTCTGAATGCAGGTGGAGGGAGATGGATTTTTAACTAATCTATTTTGGCATAAACATATATCATATAGGAGACTAACTATTCTTTCTATTTTTTCATTTGTTTTCTCTGGTGTTATCTGACATTAGGTTGTCAGAACAAATTTAAGTGGTGAGTGAGCAATAATTGCCTTGTGATATAAAAAGATGGATAAAAATTGCTTTTTAACTCAGTAGATAGATGGCCTACTTCCTGTGTCTAAAATATTTCGGCGGGCGACTCTGCACTTAACAGACGTGCTTGTGGGTATATTTACAGATCTGGCCCATCTTTTGAAGATGGGGATTTGTAGTGAATAATGTGAATTTTCTGACTCCATAGCTCAGGCTTCCTGACTCGGGGCCAATCTCCTGTTCCTTCCGTGCAAGGCCAACGTGGTCTCGTTGGGAATTCTGATCCCGTCTGTCTGCTGCGCCCTTTCTTCTCGCCACCCCCAGCACCCCTTCCCCTGTGTCTGCCCCCTTCTGTTTGTCAAACTTTTAAGTGGCTCGAATCTTTTAAAAAATCCCTTTCAAAACCCAAGGAGAGATCAGAGTGACAAACTCTGTAGAACCCTAGGCCCGATATGCACCAAGGTGCACAAAAAATGAACCATTTTCCATTGCTATTTCCTTGAATATTTACTTTGGCCAATTTCTTGGTGGATTCCAGGAATTTCATCTGTCGTAAGTTCAGTGTGGGAAGTCTTAAGCAGAACAGTCCTGTTTACTTCCAATTTATGTGAGCAGTAGTTAGGACTTCCAGTCCTTAGAGCTGTTTCTATCTGCATAAAGATGGCCTGTCATGTCGCTCGGGGGAACCTGGCCACACTTGTATGGTCTTGGTTAGCATAACTTGGCACTGGAAATGCAAAAAAAAAAAAAAAGTTTGTCTCAAAAGAGAGGATGACGTAGCTGGATTTGACCCTGAGCTGAGTAAGGTCAGTTTGCCCCGTTAGGTCTCTCCAGCAGACCACCCCCACGGTGGGCGACCGCAGCGGGAAGCCCGGGTCTGCCCGGTCATGTTTCCTCACCATCCACACACACGACAGTCACTAAGGAAGAAAACGACAGCAGACTGCCTTCTAGCTTTGGTTCCACCGATTCATGGGGCGAGTCTCAGTGCCAGGGTGGAATCAGGACACGCCTTCACACTCGCTGGGTGTGTGTGCACACGCATGTGCATGCGAGTGTTCTGGACTGGTCTGTTGGAGTGAAAAACTATGTCTTAACTGTTAAAGTACAGTCGTTTTGCTGCACAGGAACCAATATGGATATGTATTTCCCAGTTTTTGGATTGGTTAATTAAAGAATCAAAGTGGATTGAGTGCTCGCTCTGTGTTGTGTGGTGGGGTAAGGAAATTATATGACATGGGTCGGGGCCCCGGGAGGGAGTCTGTTGTCTCAGGGGAGACCCCAAAACGTAGTCAGGATGGCAAGTTCTGGTAGAGCTTTGCCTGGGGCTGGGAGGGAAGGAAGGGAAGAGGGTGTTAGTTGCAATTTCCTGGAGGGGATGAAATGGGGGGAGGTGATGAGGGTGACGTGGGATCACGGCCAGGGGCAGTGGGACCTGAGCCAAGTCAGGAAAGTAAGGCGGGCGATCTGACCGAGGGGCAGGGGCAGGGGCAGGGGCAGGGGCGGGGGCAGGTCCAGGCTCCGGAGGGCTTCCTTGGCTGGAGCAGGGCATTCCCATTGGTCACAATGAAGATGCGGCGCAGGGTTGCTCTTTCTCAGAGAATGTCCTGTTTGAATGAAGGACTATTTCATCTCAAATATTGGATAATGTAGATTCGGATCATTTTCTTAAAGAATTACCTGTAAATGTATTTTCACCCTTCAGTATCTATGTTGCGTGTGAGCAACCGACCTCAGAAACTGGGTCCAGTTGTGAGTGGCACCCTGCCTCTCCTTGGCCCTGAGGTTCCCCGCCACCAACCCTTAACTCAGTGCCTAGTGCTGAATGGCCTTGGGTTTCTTTCCCCCACAGGCCTCGCCAGGTAGGCGGGTCTGTTGAAGCACTATGAAGTCCACTTTGTGGTGTTTGATTTGGTATTTTTGTGTCAATAGTTATGAGTTTTGGCTATAAGTTCTGTTTTCTTTTTGTTCTCATATTTTTATTCTGGTTTTGGCTTCAGGGTTAGACCAGTTACGTAAATGGTGTTGACAGGCTTTCACTATTTTCTTTGTTGTTAAGTGATTACTATGTTATAAACAATGTATTCCTTATTTAAAACAGTTTATCTAAAAATCTGTTATGGTCTATAACCTCTTAGAGGTAAATTCTGGGTAACTTTTCTAATTTTTCCATACTTTTGGGTTATCCAGCGAGATATTCTTGGTTTTCTTTTCATAATGGGCATTTCCTGAAATGAATTTGCCATTTTTAAGAGATTCTCAGTGGTGTTAGCACAGATCTATACAGAATACAAATTTTTTATTCTTATTTTTATTTTTAATTATTTTTACATTTTAAAAATTGTTGTTCAAGTACAGTTGTCTCCGTTTTCTCCCCAACAGCCCCCCCACCCCAGCCATCCCCGCTTCCCACCCTTGATTTGACCCCCGCTTTGGTTTTGTTCATATGTCCTTTATTTTATAACTTTAAATCTTCTTCTGCATTTGTGGTCATTTCTACTTTTCATTTACATAGGTTTGTTTTTATCTTCTGATTTCATTTTCTTCATTTGAGTGACTACAGCTGTGTTTTGTGCGTGTGTTTTCCAAAATACCAGCTCCAGGATTTATCTGTTCGTCCTGCAGTTTGTTCAACAGCACTAATTAAATATTTCCTACCTCCTGTTGATTGGCTTGGTTTTGGCATAAAGGGCTCAATGCATTTAACTTTTTCTTTTTTATTATTAAGAGAATTCAAATGTGAACTTTCCTATGATAACTACTGTACCCTACTTCAAAAGTTTTGATAGTTTTAAAGTGTTGCTCATTTTAAAAAGTCTACTTGTTGGTTTAATTTTTTATCCAAAGGTTATTCAGAGAATGCTTATTTTGATGCAGTGGATTCTTCTTTTGTTTGAATATTACTTATTTGAATAACTTTTGCCTTATGTATTTGATGCTATGGTATTAAGCAAGTATTTATTATTGTTGTGTGTTCATTTTGATTCTATCTTTATTAATATAAAATTCTACTCTGTCCTTTTTAATATTTTACCTGAAATTCAACTTTGTGGAAAATAAATTGCCATACTTTCCTACTTTTTAATCTACTTCTAAAATTTGTGTAATAAAAAAATTTGTGTAATAAATTTTTGCACTATTTTTTAAAATAACTTTTTCTGGTCAGTTCATTTCAAAAGAGCTCTTGGGAGCAGAATCTATTTGATGTTTAAAATTCAATTTGATCATCTTTTAATGTTTCAATTGATTTTTGCAATAAAGTTTGTTCTTGGTTTTTAGAAAAATTTTTTTGATGTTTTCTGTTCTTTTCTTTTTTGTATTTATTGTAAAAACCTTCACAGTCTCCTGTGATTCTGGGCCACTGCACTGTAGTTTTAGTTTTGCTGGTGGCTCTTTTACAAGAAACTTTAACATGTTTATTTTTATAATAATTAAAATTAAGAATGAGATTATTTTTTTAAAAAAAACCTTTATGTAGAAAGTAAGGGATACATTTTTACTTTTTCATTTATGAGATTTAAAAAGTATAACTTGTGTTTTTAGATTCATATTACTAATATTAAATGATATATATTTTTTACTGTTTTATATTTTGAAGAGGTATTTTGCATTTATATTTAGTTTGGCCAGCATTTTTATCATCCTTGTTTTGAACATCTTTAGTGAATTTCTGTGTTCACCAACAGTCCTTTTAGATTGCAAAATCTTATTTTTTGAGTCATCTTTTGATCACTTGGTGTATGTCTCTTAACTTTTTTTTCAGTTTAGATTTAGGCAAAACGATAGTTGCATTTTAAAAAAAGATTTTATTTATTTATCTTTAGAGGAGAAGGAAAGGAGAGAGGGAGAGAAATATCAATGTATGGTCACCTCTCATGGGTCCCCTGCTGAGAACTGGCCTGCAACCCAGGCATGTACCCTGACTGGGAATCGAACCTGGATCCTTTGGTTCGAAGGCTCCCACTCAATCCACTGAGCTACACCAGCCAGGGTGCATTTTTTTTTTTTTTTTTAGTTTTCAGTATTAGGAAAGGAACATCTGAAGTTGCTTTAATTTTTGTTCTATTTTAGGTAACTTCTTTTTGTTTTGCTTTTCTCCCTCTGCCTAAATGCTTATATGCCTTTTTCTCCACTCACGTGATTGCCAAGTTGTCAGAACATCTTCGTCGAGGCTCCTCTCATCAATTTGGGTTGAAATGTGGTGAATAAGCCTTTTCCTCCCACGTACTCGGGTGTCCTTTGAACTCCCTAACATTTATTTTAAGTCAAAACTTTCTTTTCAGCCTTTCTGGTTTCCTGCTCAAGAATTCATGGTGTTCGAGTGGGCGGTGTCAGCTCTGGGTCTCTGTCATCTTGCTCGATGCTTCTGTTTCCTTATCACTTCCCGTTTGTCCCGAACTCCCCACTTTTCCTCCAAATCATAGCTTCTGTTTTCTCAAGTCTGCTTTTTTTTTTAAACTGTATTCACAGTGGATACCTAATTTTACTAGGACAAAGGCTGTTGTCTTGCTGTTTTCGCTGGGCTCACCTGCAACGCTTTACATTTCATTCCCTTAATTTGTTTCCTGCCTCGTGGTTCTTTCCCCCAGGTCTGTGCCACGCAGGATCCTCTCTGCCATTTGCTCTCCTGATGTTCTGAACTGATAACAAAATATGAGGAAATAGGACTCCTTCCACATCTCCTCCTGCTGAAGCTCTTACCTCTTCCTGTGTTTTTGGATTTAAATTTTTTCAAAAATTCCAGTTGACATTCAATATCATGCGCTGGTTTCAGGTGTACAGCGTAGTGGTTGGACAATCGTACAGTTTACGAAGTGCCCCCCGATATTTCCAGGATCCACTGGGCACCATGCATAGTTGTTCCAATACTGCCGACTGTGTTCCCTGGGCGGTGCTTTGCCTCCCCGTGACTGTCCCGTAACTACCGACGGTGCTGCTCGGTCCCTCCGCCTCTTTCCCCAGCCCCCGGCCCCCGGCCCCCGGTCCCCAGCCCCAGCCCCAGCCCCCAGCCCCCGCTCTCTGGCAGCCACCAGTCTGCTCCCTGTATCTGCGAGTCTGTGTCTGTTCATTTGTTTCTATTGTTGTTCAGAGTTAACACATAAGGGAAATGATGTGGGATTTGTCTTTCTCTGACTTATTTCACTCAGTGTACCGCCCTCTAGGTCCAGTCGTGATGTCAGTGGTAGGATCTCATTTTTTATGGCCATGCGGTATTCCACTGTGTAAATGTAGCACAGCTTCCTTGTCCACTCATGCATTGGTGGGTACTGGGCTGCCTTCATAGCTGGGCTGTTGTGGATAATGCTGCAGTGAGCAGGGGGCATGCACCCTCCTTGTTCGCTCTTCTCCCTTCCTCAAGTCATGTACTCAGTTCCTTCTTCCTGTAAGTGTGTGAAGTCAGGTTCCTTAGAGATTACAGCTGTCAAGACCTGCACCTGTACGGTGGTGAGCGTGGCTGAGTCATTGTCTGCTGCAGGCAGGCCTCAGGTCCTGAGTGTCCGGGCGGAATGGGAGCCCGAGTCCCCGCGGGCAGCTGTTGGCTTTAACCCGGGAATTAGCGACATCCCTTCTGTGGTCTGTAGTGTGCCTGCCAGTCATAGTCTCACTCTTCTTGTGGGGGTCCCTGTTGCCCTGTATGCTTTTTTCTCATTCATGGAACTTGGGAAGAGAACGCTTTTTAAATCAGAAGCCAATATCCATGGAATTTTAATTTTGAAGTGGGTTTTCCTCTAGACATCATTTTTTTTGGGGGGGGGGTTATGGATCCCAGTTACTCACATCTAGTTGTGGCTCTTTCAAATGTCTATAAATGCCAGACAGCACACAACGGTGAGGGTGAGGTGACATTCCTGGAACGAGCCGGGCTGACTTGTTCCAGTTTCCACCGCAGGTCCTGCTGTGGGAGGCGCGGCACCACGTGGGGGCTCGTCACAGTGGGAGTGGATCCCGGCCCTCGGCCCTCTGAGGCTGCGGCTGCCCTTTCCTGACCTGTCCGAGGAATAGGCTTGGCTACAAGATTTCTACAGTCCCGGCGACTCTGACATTGCATGCATTTTGTAATTATCCTAATAAATATTGCTGTTCCATCTCTGTGTTCAGCAAAGCCTGGAGCAAGAAGACCCTGCTGCCTGGTGACAGGAGTGTGGGAAGGTGTGTTTGTGGGCGGCTGGGGAGTGACCTTGCCTCTCCGTGCCTGACCTCGGAGTGTGTCTGTGCTCCTGGTGTCCTTCCCCGGGGGAACGAGGGGGCACGTTACATGCCAAGGAGGAGATTTTCCTTTAAGGAAATCAGGGCTGACCGAACAAGGCATTGGTTGCTATTATCAGACACTAATGGCCCCCGATAAGGGGTAATCAGATAGCCTGAAAGCAGGGTTTACAGCTAAGTAGCCGGGCTCCCTCTGTGCAGGAGATAGGGCGGTACGACTGTGCTTGGAATGGATTCTGTTCTCTGTAAATTTTTAATCAGCTCAAAAATTTTCATGGAACAGTGTTCTCCTTCCACCCCCACCCTTTTACTTAGCTTCTTTTGACCTTGACCTTAAGTGGAAATGAGAAAAATATATAAACAGATATGTGAAACTTATACATGAAACAATTGTCAACAACTAAGGAAAATTTTGCACAAGTCATGAGACATATTTTTATATGACCCCGAGAGTCTAAAGTGGTATTCAGATGGACTTTTCTGAGCCAAACATGTATGTTTTGCAGAATTGATCCTTATGGTTTTAAATACCAAGTTTCCGTGTTCTCATTGCACGCTCCTTTAAAAAGCACACTTACCTGGCTGGCGGACTCGACACCCGCCAGGAGGGGGCTCTTTCCAACCCCTCCCCAGGAAACGGGCTCTTACATTTCAGTGTTATTTTACGGTGATTCCATCTCTGCATGTGAAGCTGCTGGGACCCCAAAGCTGCTTGTCACCGGGATGGAGAGACTTCTCACACACGGAAGCCTTCCATCCACACCTTCCTGCATTGCCTCCCCTGGACTCGAGTTCCAAGTGCATGAATATCAGGATTTTTTCTCTCCCTGGATGGTCTACCAGCTTCCTGTCTGGGCATTATCACCCCTCGTCAGTTGATGCTAAACCTAGGGAGCTCTCTGGAAGTACCATGCGGGTGGAGTTTAATGCGAAGCCTATTTTCAAAAATACGAGTAGAAGGAGCAGGGGAGAAGTAGGTTTGGCCAGGAGACCCCCACCCATGGCACAGTCCTTGTGTGTTGAGGGGCCCTGGGAGGCCATGACCTTGGCTGGGGTTCCCGTTGTAGCTCAGGCATCTCCAAAGGAGCTGACAGCTGGGGTGACAAGCCTTTCTCTGAAGGAGGATCTGAGTCGGCAGCGCACCTCCACGCCCACCCGGTTACCTAGACTTTTGATGGAATGAAATTTTTAAGGCCCCAGGAAGTTGAGTACGTCTCCGAGGGCGTATGGACTGTGCTTTAGAATAGCCTGGGGCACTTCTATCACATACTCCTACGGAAAGTGCTCTTAAACAACTCTGACGACTGTTTCCCCTAAGAACACTGCAGACCGGGCCTCCTGGTGATGTAACCCTAGACACATAGTGACTGCTTCCTAGCTGTGGCACCCTGGGCAAGTTACGTAACCTCCTGAGGCTGCAGTTCCCTCACCTATAAGGTGGGTGGGACCGATAGGCCCCCACATGTCACGGGGTATCATAAAAATCAGACATGAGAACATAGGCTGAGTCCCCTACTATGGTGCCTCCTAGGGTTTCCGTAAATGGGAACTGCACCTTTCATATTTTTTAAAAGATTTTATTTATTTATTTTTAGACAGAGGGGAAGGGAAGGAGAGAGGGAGAGAAATATCAATGAATGGTTGCCTCTTGTGTGTCCCCTGCTGGGAACTGGCCTGCAACCCAGGCATGTGCCCTGACTGGGAATCAAACCGTGATCCTTTGTTTTGCAGGCCTGTGCTCAGCCCACTGAGCTACACCAGCCAGGGTGAGAACTGCACTTTTAAAAGAACATGTATGTCTTCTCAAACAGTTTTGAGCACCCACTACAAATCAGGCACATGAGTCCCAGATTATGATGGGTGAGGAAGGGTCGAAGTAGTTAAGTAACTCGACAGAGGCTCTGTCTCGCAGATCGGTTCCCAAGTGGCTGGGGCGGCCTCAAGGCCCCCGAATACCTGCCTGCTTTTAAAGAGAGTAAAAGGATTTCAAATAAGTGGGTTTGGGGGAGGCAAGGGTGGCACTCGCCCAGGACATCATTTAAGGGGGCACCAAAAAAAGAAACTTGATAATCAAGGCATTGTAATACAAACTTTTAAAACATAAAAATTAGTGCAAAAAAGCCCATGGTGAACAAAATGGGAAAAATGTAAGAAAAGGCGGGGTCAGATAGGATACATGAACGGGGTTGTGCGGTCTCAGGGTTGGTCCCACCGAGAAGTCACACGGTCCGGATAGTGTCACGTCACTAGCTGGATACCAAAGCAGTGCTCCCCAAGCGTCCCAGGGCCATCAGATATTTGTCGTGTTCACAGTGTGCGGCAGCAAACGCATGGAGATGCGTGAACTCGTGGCGAGAGGGGGCAGAGTTGAAGCACAACAAAGGGAAACCCTGTCTGAGGGAGTCAGGGCTTTGTAACAACTTGGCACCGCATTTGGAAGGCTTAGTTTCAAGAGATACTTTTCCTGCAATAGTTGATCATAATGCTCTAATAAGTCCTGTACTTTGTGCCGAGACAAAATTTACCCGGGTTTTCTGAGGCTGTGTGATGAGTGGGAACCGTCATGTCCTGGGACTGTGCCAGCGAGGGGCTGGTGACAAGGCCATGACTTTCTCTGGGCCCTGATTTCACATCTTTGAAATAAGGATAATGCCTGCTTTGTCGACTTCATAAAGTTCTCACAAAGATCAAATGAGATAATGGTTGGGAAAGTGCTTTATAAAGTTGTGGTGATCTGCCGAGTTGGCCATTGTTATTTTGTGGTAGATTATTTTTTTTTAAGCCAGAAGAAGGAGCCAAAACTAATATCCACCTTACAGTCTCTCACGCAGGACTTTTCTCTGTGTGTTATGTTTGGGTGGGCGGAGGCTGAGCCCGTGTATTACTGAGTTGGAGACACAAACCAACAAGCTGAAGCAACCACAGGTAAGGGTTTTAACACTGAGCACTGGCAGGAGGCGAGAGATTTTCGGTGCTCTGCAAAGGCAGCTGTCTCAAAATGCAGATAAAAGGTTTGGTTATGGCCAAAGCTGAAATGAAAGACAAGGGCCTACGTGCTGAATGGCTGAGAGAGGAGAGCGTTCTTGGCTCATTTGACGTCTTTGTTGAGATTCAGCCAGTTCCGGATGTCTGGGAAGTGATAGGATGCTTGGCCATTCACCTGGATGAGCAGAAATGTACCCATGTGCTGTGCATTATGGATATTTTAGGAGTAGAGATACTGGGTTTTGCAAAAAATGCACTGTTTAATATATCACAAGTATATTTACGCCACGGTAAAATAATGAAGAAACTTCTTACACATTTTAAACCCTTTTTTTTAAATATTAAATTTTATTTAGTTACTTTTCAAGTATTAAACCCTTGAAACTTAAAAAATCTCTGCTCAATGAAGGTATAAGGAAGCAGGCCATTTGCTGAGGGAACAATTCTGAAAGATGTTTGAGCAACACCTCTTGGCCTTACGTCTAAGCCATCCAGCTCCATCTAGACTGGTGTTCGGCTGCTGGAAATGCTTGGCGAGGTAGTGTTTTGGTTTCATTTGATCTCTCATCATCTGAGGCACCCGATTTTTTTTTCTTCTGAACTATAGAGCCTTAGATCAGGTGCGCCCCACCCGGATTTCAACACCGACAGAGCTTTTGTATTGCGTTCAGGGTGGGAGATGGTTTGGACAAACAGTTCATACCCTTTGATGGGAAGGAGAGAGTTGTTTCAGGAAGGAGATTACCTGTTGGTGTGCCAGACAGGGGGGCCCTAGGCCTCGACTGGCCAGTGCATTAGCCTGTCCATTAAAGGAATTGCTTTTTTATTGGATCATCTCTAGCTGTTGATTGGAAAAATAAAAGTGGCCTTTAAATTTTTCACCAGCTGTGACAGGATGGAGATGGCACGTCCGAAGGATGGGCTGGAGGTGGTGAACAGTGAATGACACCACCCTCCTCCCAGCCCTCACCCTAAAAGAGGAAGCAGCCATTTCGCCAGTCCCTCTGACCACTGTGGGCCCTGTGCATTATGTGAGGCGGGCTGCGCCTCCCTGTCAAGACAGAAGGGCCCGCAAATGCCTCTCTTCTTAGTCTCCACTCTATTACCCTTGCCTGTCTCTACAAATGGAGGTACATTAACTGAGTGGAGGGGAGTGGGGGCAGGGCAGAGAGCAATCCGGCGCGGGGGTGAAGGGAGCAGGCCTTGCAGAGGGCACGCAGGCTTTTGTGGCGAACTAGGTACCAGCTGCGCGGTTGCAGAGGGCTCTGTAAGGGGTCAGTAGCCACGGAGGTGGAAGGAGTTGGAAGTTAAGACAAGCGTCACCTAGTTCATGGTGTACACATGGCAGGGCCTTTTCACACGTTTAAACCGGAAGAGCCACTGACAAACTCCCCTGGGGTCACTGGACTCCTAAGACTAAAAGGGCTGGTAGGACCGCGGAAGAAGCCAGTTCCTCCCACAGCGCGTAGTGGGGTCCCGGCTCTCGTATCCTCATCCCACCTGCGGCCCACGGAACGCCTGTGGCCCAGGATGGCCGTGAGTGCCGCCTTACACAAAATCGCAAATTTTCTTAACACGTTATGAGAATTTTTTGTGATGACATGTCGCAATCTATGTGATGTGTGGCCCGAGGCAATGCCCCTTCTTCCAGCGTGGCCCAGAGACGCCAGAAGTCTGGATGCCGCTGCTAGTTTCAGCTGGCTCCCCACCCCACAGGCAGGGTTCTGGTTCCCGTCCCCTGCCACCCTCAGTGCAGCGCGGGGAGTGGCGGGGAGGAGATGGGAAGTTTTTCCATCATCACATTCTGCACCTTTTTGTAGATAGGGTCATCTCTTATAAACCTGGCTGGCGTTTCAGGTTTTTTGTTTTTCAATCAGTTCTTCTGTTGTATCGGTGCGAAGCTTATTTTGACTGGAGGTGTGGGGACTTGTGAATTGATATTATCCTAACAAAAATGAAATAACTTATCACCGGTGTGTCTTAATCATAAGGATGAACTTGATAGGCAGAATGGCTCTCCTCTGTCCCAGTGGCTTTACTCTGACTTGAGGCATGTATCAGTGGAGTGATTAAATTGAATTTGAACTGGAAATTGTCATTGAAATTCTGTCCACCTGGTCTGTCTAGAAGAAGTGGCTCTTATGCAAAGTGAAGCGCTCTTTAGGCCTGAGAATGGAATAGACACATTGAAAAGCTCCGTAACCTCCAGCCACCGAGCCGTCTGTGCTTCCTCGGCTCCAGTTTCTTCTGTTCTTCTGATGAAAAACGTGGGGGCTTTTAATGAGCCTCAAGCCACCAATTATATCATTTGTTTCAAAGGAGGAAAGGGGGACTTCTTCTCTTAGGTAGGATGTGAAGGTCTTGGCCAGTGCTCTTGCTACAATAATTAGGAAAAAACCTCAATTTATAAATGTACAAAAAGCCTATTTTTAGAGGCACCAGAGAGCTAGGAAAGCAGTGAGGACTAGATGAACCAAACTTCCGAGGAGAGAGAGCTTCTAGGGTCATGGGCTGACCCTCAGCTGTTCTCCACCCCTCTGTGGTCATCGGCCAATTCGGGATGGGGGGTGAGAACACAGAGGCCGCCCCCCCATCTCAGGAGGAGAGAGCCTGCACCAAACACTGGACCTGTGTCCCTGTGATGATGATTTTAGTTTTGAGGCTGCATTGTGTGAGAGGAGAGAGCGCTAAATTGGAAACCTTGGAAGGGGGTAACTGTGACTCTCAGAAGCTTCCAGGGCCAAGGAGGCAAAGGCCCCACCAGCATCGCAGTAAAAGCCCAGGACGTCCATGCCATGGAAATAAAGGAGCAGCGGGAACGTTGCGAACCTTACTAAAACCAGCCCATTTCCATCTTAGCCCCATCTTGGGTGGAAATGATCAGCCCTTGACCCTGTCCACCAAGAGAAGAAAGAGAAATCCTCTTTGGTGGGAGATGAAACCACCTGGAGTCAGCGCCGTTTTTTATGTCTAGTGCACAATGAAAAATTATAAGGCCTGCAAACAGGCAAGACCATGTGACTGATGATCAAAGAGATCAACATATAACACAAGAAGACCCAGGGACGATCGATTATTGGAATTAGCAGCCAAGGAATTAAAAATACACATGATTAATATGTGCAAAACCAAGGGGAAATGGATAAGAGGATGAACAATTTTATCGAATAATTGAAATCTATAAAACAAACACAGGGTCCAGCAGAAGTACCACCTGCTGGAGTGCGGTTGGGAGGGTAATAATGGTGCAATAATTTATAGTTTTAATGTGAACACTTCACCTAAAATGTCACATGGTGTGCTTGAGTGTGATGTTGTTATGTTACAGAATGACATGCTTATGATTCTGTTGTAAGAGATTTTGTAGTAAAAAGGCATTATTTGTGCCAGACCCTGTAGATACCCTGAAATGTGGAAATTCAGGGCGGGGCAAATGTAGGTTTGCAGTTGCGAGTATGGGAGACACAGAGTCTATTCTTATATTATTATTTACTAACTATTATATTATTTTCCATGCAAAAAACTGTAAAGCTGCTTTTTCCCAACCCTGTACAATACCTGAAATTAAGAATATATTGAACTTAGAAGTTGACTGGAAAGAACATAGGACTAGTGAACTGGCAGGCAGGTCAATAGCATTCAAGTTCAAGTTTACAAAAAGATAGGTATGGGAGACCCATGTGTAATAACAGGTCTGATGTACACCTAATCTAATTCCCAGAATGAATGGGGGAAGAAAATATTTTCAAAATGATAATGGCTTACAATTTCGCCAGACTGAATCCTTAGACTCAGGAAGCACAGGAAATCCTGATCACAGGAACTACAGAGAAAGTCACACTAGACACACCACAGTAGAACTGCTGAAGACCAAAGTGAAGAGTAAAACCTTAGAAACCACTAGAGAAAAGAGACACATTGCCTTTAGAAGAGTCACGTATCTATACCTTCGCTGCAAGGGAAGTTTGGACATTGAGTCACCGGCTTATTCCCCGGGGAAGCAGGACTGCCAGGGAGAAACCGCGGGAAGTGAGGCTCTGGGGGCCGGGTACCACCTGGGGTGTCAGAACACTGAGTGATGCCCAGGGGCTGGAGCCCAGGACTGTTGGCCAGAGAGTACATGATCAACTATGAACTGTCAATCACTGGCTTCCAGCTGGCTCTCTGAGAGACACATGGTACATAAGGCTGTCGGCGGGATGCTGGGACTTGCTGAGTGCGTTTCAGGACCACTGGGCTAGGCAAGTCAGACAGTGGACAAGGAAGGCACTTAGTTCTGTGGTGGTGACGTCCCTACCGTGTGCTCCTGTGGCATCTGACATCCCAGGGGCTCTGCCTGTAAACTTCCACATCAACTGAGAGTCAGCTCCTCACATTTCCAGAACCTTCTATTTTCCACCAGTTGGCTGTGTGGAAAAGAGGTTCCACAGACAAAAAATAAATTCTCGCTATCCAAGAATTAACAAGTGAACCAAGGCCTAATGCATTTTTTTATGGTCCCGTAACAAAACAAAACCTCATTTCAGATAAAAAAGAAATGTTTGGGTAGTCTGCCATGGGGTCTGACTGTGAGTGTGATTACTTTAACCCACAGCACGACCCAAACACCTATTAGATAAATTGATCTCCTAGATTATGCGGATAGTGTGGGGGCCCTTTGGGGAGAGTGGTTCTCAGACTAATGGAGTCTTCAACCTGCTCCTCCCACAGGGGCAGCACAGTTCCACCGGACACTGGAGGAAACAGGTGTGGGGGGAAGGGATGCTTGTGTTCTGTCCCACGTGGGGCCACGGGGGCCATGGGGGCCATGTGACTTTCTTGTTGTTATGCTTAGTGTGTTATCTTATTTCAGTTTCCGCGTTTTTATCTACGGACAGAAAGGGGGATTAGAGGATTTTATCAATAAACCATTGGCTATTTGTTAGCCTCTCAACAGGTATGTTTATTATCATGGTCAAATTTTGTGTGTTCTGTGTCAGACCTGTATACTAGTGATTTTGAAAACTTCTATCTGATTGCATAATGGTCATAATACATTGCTTTTAGTTGACACCGATATCAAACTGATAACAGGTATCAGTGAAGGGACCTTTCCGAGATTAAAGCATAAAAAACACTGGGGGCGTAGTTACTATAAATGGGTGCCCTGGGTTTGTTACAGGGCCAGGGCATCTCTGATCTGCAATACACTAGATATGTGACCTTGCTCTCGGCTGTCTCAGAAAGTCATGTAAGTCATTGTCTTAAATGGTCTGCTTTCAGTAGGAAAGTCTTGTTACCCTCTTGCTTCCTTTTATTATTTTATTTTTCGTTGGGTTGAAGCAAGAGGAAAAGGGACAGGCATGTGAAGGATGGATGGAAAAGAAGGGAAGTGTAAGAAGAAGGGGCCAATGCAGCTGATTGAAAACAGTGATGAAAACCGGAGGTTCACCTGCTCCCTGGCTGAGCACTGAATTTATTATTATTGTTATGCATTTCTGGAGCGCTGAAAGCGTGGCTTGTTTTTAGTCAGTTAGGATGTTCTGCCAGAGCCCCTTACCTCCAGGGAAATAATAACCCAACAAAAGAAAGCCTGATTCAAGAGGGAAAATTACACGGCTTAAAAGAAATCAGCCACAGAGGTTCCACTGAGGAAACTGGTTGGAAGGCATTTTTTGTATTTAAATCATGGACCACATTGTGTGGGCAATCTCAGCTACCCTTTCTGCTGTTTTAAGTGTCAAAAAAATGTTTCCTCTCTCCAGTGAGACAATGTGTTTTCATACCTGCACACAAACACACCCAAACCCATAGGCTGGATGGGCGCCTGCCTTCAGGTGGGCTCCTAGTCCCGCTCGCCTGTGGGTACGTTCGGGACCATTCACGGGCAGCGCCAAGGTCGGCGCCTTGCATTGACACTTGGTGCAAACCCGGAGAGCTCCGGGGTGATGAACAGTGGATCTCAGTGTAACCCTGAGAATGACCGTCCAGTTACCTGAGGTCCGAGGCCAGCAAGGGGTGCTTGCAATTGATCTCAGAGAGCTGAAAGTGTTTGCATGCCTTTGGAGTGCGTCTAGAGGCTGGCCTCCTTTAAAAGCAGTACTTGTCATCTCACCCTGAGGGGCAGAGGCTGGCGTGCTGCGGCCAGAGGGCCAGGCCCAGCCCCTGCCCGTCCTGTATGAGGAGCCCCTTGGTGATTGGAAGACACGGCCCCACGTGCTCACTGGGTCCCGGTTCCCTAGGACGCTTCCTCGATACACTGGTGACACTGAGTCCTTGTGTCGGGGACCGCACAGTCTAAAATATTGACTCTGTGGCCCTGTGGAGGAAAGGTTTGCCGCCCCCATCCCGGTGCTTCAGCCTGAGGGCCAAACTCACACAGGGGCATCCGTGGGTGGGCTGTTGCTTGTCCTCTTAACACCCCTAGTCTGCGTTTCTTGCCTTCCTCTGGGCTGTTTCTTAAAATTTTTAAATTTTATTTGAAAAAAATGCCTTCAGATACCCAGGTTATCTTGCTTTCTTAGGATTCAGTGGAAAGATGTCTCTCTCCGTCAGTGTGGGCGGGGCTAAGCTGTGGCCCGTGGTTCACTCGTATGTACAACCAGAGCTGTAAAAAGAAGGAGGCTCTCCCGTCTAACTCTTGGGAGGCTGACATACTCAATGCGCAACAGTTGGTGTGGCGAGGCGGGAAGGGCGAGATGGAAGCGTTTAGATGTAGCCGTAGAGTTTTTCCGTTGCACAGTCGACGCCTGGAAAGGTGCGTAGGAAGTCGGGCACACTGGTGGCCTTCGGGGGTGGGCACAGAATGACTGGGGGACAGGCGTAGACGGGAGGGATTTTTACCTAAAATTCTGTGTACTTTATGAGTTTCTAACCATGCAAGCTAGTTATTATTTCAAGAAATAGAAGCTAGAGTAGAGAACATTTTTTTTTAAGAGGAGGTGCCTCTTAAAAGGTAGGTGCCTTGCTCACACACAGTTACCTGAGCGACATGCTGGCCAAGGTCAACCTCGCTGTTGGTAAACACCAGACTGAACTCCTGTCCAAACTGGAGCTCAGAAGCTATTCCAAGTGAGGATTGGCTGGTGACAGACAGGAGACAATATTCATCATCATTTTCAAATCCACTGACTGCTGGCAAAAAAGGAACCGACCTCAGTCAGAAGTGAATGTCAGCTGGTTAATGCGTTTGACCATTCCCACTTCACTCCTCCGTTAGCTGCTTAACCCGGCTGATGAGCAGATTAATGCGATCACAACCAATGAAAATTTCAGTGGAGTTAAGGGATATGGAGACGTAGTGCTTACTTTTAAATTATTAAAGCCTAGATTTACCAATGAGCTACGCCCACGGGTGGGTTTCTGCTGCCCAGCCGGACCCCAGGGACCGTTTTAGAACCTGCATCCAGCCAGCGGGGAGCTTTCCTTGGGTGTGATCTCGCAAGCTGCCTCCCCTACTTCTGCCGCCCTCTTGACAGCGGCTCCCCAGAGGGGTGTGTGATTTTGGATGTTCTTCACTGTTCTTTATTGTTCTGAATATTTTCTGATGCAATTTTGTTTACCTAAAGTGATTCTTACCTATGCAGCTTGAACATAATTATCAAATTAAAAAAAAAAAACCAAAACCTGTCACTGAAGTGGAGACTAGGCACAGACCAGTACCCACGTTGTAAGTCTGCAGTGAATATTATAAGATCAGTGAATTTTCACAGAACGATGAGCAGCGTGACCATCCCTGGGTCAAGATACAGAACCTTCACGGCAGCCACAAAGTTCCCGCCAGCCCCCGCTCGAGTCCCTCCCACTGGTCTCTCCCAAGTGTCGCTGTGCCCCGCCTTTCACCTGCAGGTTTGGGTTTGCCTGTGTTGCCACTTCACACACACGGAATTGTACAGGACGGGCTGCGCTGTGATGGCTTCTTTTGTTCAGTGTTGCCACGGGAGCTTCATCTCAGTGCCACGTGAAACTGGGGGTTGTTCGACCTCATCGCCGTGCAGATCTCTATGAAGTGACCACTCCACGGTTTTGTGTCCCTTCTATCGATGATGACATCGAGCTAGTTTCTGGTTATTAAAAGCGGTGCTGCTGTGAACCTTCTTGGGATGCTTTTTGGTGACCACACGTACACATTTCTGTTCCCCCGTATCTGAGAGGGCAGCGTCGGGGCCACAGGGGTGCCTCTGCTTGGCTTTATTTGGCACCTGGGCTCTCAGGATCCCACGTGAATCTGGGCCACCGGTGGCGAGTGGGGGATGGTGGTGGTAAACCTCAGCTCCTTGGACACATATAGAGGGGCTCTGATTCAGGAGGCCTAGGGTGGGGCTCAAGGATTTGCAGGTCCAGCAAGTTCCAGGTGGTGCTGAGGCTGCTTCCCTGGGGGCCACACTTTGAAAACCTCTGCAGAGCAGAGACTGAAGTGTTTGTGCCAGTTCACCCTCCCACCTGCTGTGCGTGAGAGACCCCGCGCTCTAGGTGGCATCAGCCTCCTCCCTTTAAACCTGGCCAAGCAGATGGACATGTGAGGGGTCGCTCTGGTTTTTGTGTACATTTCCTCAACGACGAATGAGGTTGAGCTCCTTCCCACAAGTCTGCAGGCCTTTGGACATCCTTTCATGTGAAGTGCGTATTAGAGTCTTTTGCTCATTTTTTATTGGATTGTCTTTCCTTTTCTTATTGAGTATCAGTCCTTTGTTGGAGTTTGTATGGCGAGTGTCTTTTCCACCCTGTGGGTTGCCTTTTCACTCTCTTAATAGTGAGGAGAAATTCCTACTTTTAATGTAATTCATTTTTTATTTTAAGGTTAGTGTCTTTTGTGCTCCTTAAGGACTCTTGGCCTATTCCAGTGTCACAAAGACATTCTCTTACATATTTTTTAAAAGTTTTATTTTTCCCTTATATTTAGATTAAAAATTCATCTGGAATTGATTTTTGTGTTTCGTTGCGTTTCAGGTACTAATCTTCCTTAAGACCCTGTTTAAAATTCGCCTCTTTGTATTCATTTTTAGTACTTTTTAAAAAAGATCAATGCCATATAGCAACTTCTAGAGAATTCAAGACATTTTTTTTAACCTACGATTGAATTGAAAGCAATACTTCAAATAATAAATGCTTTATATTTACTCAGGATAGGCTTACTTTCGACAGAGCCAAATTTAAGGCAGTTATTGAAACTTTTAAGGAACATAAAGCACTTTTTTTCATCTTGTGCCAAAACTATAATGCCCACAATAATTTATATTTAATTTTTAATGCAGTTATCTATCATGAGTAATTATGTGGGCTGCTCCCAGTATTCCATCCTCTGTTATGTGGTTTTTCTGAAGACTGTGGTTTCTTTGTGTAGCTACTGGGAGTTATTGCCTTGCTGATGAATCTCTCTTCTGGAGAGATAGCGCCCGGAGTTTCAGGGTTGTGTTTTTTCACTTTAACTCACAAAACAGGCACAGAGTAGAGGAGCTGCTGGCCTCTCTTGGAGATGCAGACACAAAGCCCTCTTTGTGTTCGGGGAAATATTTCAGCAAGACTGTGTTACTTTGTGATAAATACCTTTAAAATTGGCTGAGAGAATTGATTAAAGTCACTCCACGTGTTTTGCCATGTAATTTGGGATCAGCCTGCTTTCTTTGGCCAGCAGCTTACTCGGGTAGTTAAGAAAGCCTGGCGGTAATTGGTGGTCAGACTGGCTGTGCCGTTTTGCTTGGAAGGGATGAGATTTGGCTTAGAAATTTGACTGAGGACAAGGAAGGGCTTTTAGAAAGGTGGAAGACTCTTGTCCTCCATCAGCTGGGAGGTTTGTCATTCAGACGCCCCCTTTACCCCCAAGGAGTGGACACCTCTAGAATGTAAGCACCTGGAGGCCAGGCACTCGCCAGGTTCGTTCCCCACTTTGCCCGCGTCATCGAGAGCAAAGCAGTGCTGGGCACTGGTAGTTGCTCAATTACAATTTCTGAATTGAAAGTTGGAAGGACTCAATCCTCAGGCCTTTAAAGGGTGGGACACAGGTGTGTGTGGTTAGGGGCTGGTTGGGGGCTTCTGTCTTTGCCTGCTGTCCTCGGTCCATTTGAGGGCCTCGGTAGGGAGGGAGTGGTCAGGCAGGGGCGCCCAGGTGCTTCCTACCCTGGCCATTTTGGGCTCGGAGACTGCTCCCCTGCCCCCCACCTCCACCTGTGAGGAAGAGCTGAGGATGGGCCCAAATAGCAAATGTTTGGGAGTGGGGGGTGGGGGGGTCATGCTGTTCCTTCTGGTAGTGGGGTGATTTAGAAAAGGTGAATGTAAGATAAAAGGATGAGTACAGTATGGACAAGTTTAGGGGGTTTCAACACTGTTAAATTCATGGGCGGGGCTCAGTGAATTCAATCAACGAATATTTAATCAGAAAACAAGCCGTGGATGGGGTTCTAGCTTACCAATGATTATGATTTCATTTAATTAAAAATGTGAGTGAGTACAAGTTTTGCTTAACGTTTGTTTAAGGTCTTCCTGACGCAGCCGAAAGGAAGTATCTATTGAATGGAGCTGGTGTTAGGAGGAGAGACATCAAGTGCACGTGCGAGGTCATTCAGGGTCAGAGCTGGCTGGGAGCACATGAGTGGACGCAGGGCTGCGGCCCCTTCTCCTTGCCGGTGGCTCAGGAGCGGAGGGAGAGGAAACACGAGACGACACGCCTTTCCACCTGGGACTTCTGAACCGAGATACACGTGCCAGTGTTGGTTGGTCTTAGATTGGTGCCAACGCGTGTAGTCCACTCAGCTGAGAGTAACGGCCTCAGGCCCTCGACTGCCTTTCCCTTTTCAAGTTTTTATCCGCCGCTCCTATTTGGCGGCACGTTTCTGACATTCTTGCCACGCTCTCCTCGTTCCCTCTCTGCTGTTGTCTTCTCAGGTTCTTCGGGGGGGGGGGGAAGCCCATGGTGCCTGAGGCAGAGTCGTCCTTTGCTGAGCCTCTCACACTTGTACGTGTTCCTTTAACGATGTCACAGGTGAAAAGTAGATAGATGTATGGGCCATGGAGACTTCTAGAAGAGCGTACAACCTTGTCTCTCCACGTTGGCCGGGAATGATCAGTCCCACATTTACTGTGATGAGGACGTGTATGGATGTGTGCTTCTTTCTCCGTGTTTTTTGTGGTCACTGGTAGGCTGTTGACTTTGAGTACGTATAGTACTTAAGAAAGCTTTAGAGGAATTGCATACTTTAGTACTTACTATCCGTGGACATTACAATCAGTAACAGAACTTTTCTATGATACATAGTACAAAAGACCAGTTCATATAGCTTATGAGCAGGAACATGTCTTAGATATACAATAGTATTTAACTTATAAGGCACACTATAAGATTATTTTAAAGTTTCATTTAGATGCTAATGATATTACTAATAAAGTGGTCATCATAAATAGACTGTTTATGGTCAGGTGCCTTGGGGTTTTATACATATTATTTCACTGAAGCCATAGATAATCTTGTGAAATAAGTATTATAATGTTTTACAGGTGGCAGAATCATGTAGTTGAATCTGTTTGTCTGACTTCATAGCCCTTGTGATCCATTACTAAGCTGAACCTTTGAGTTCAAGTGAAAACTCCTTCCTTAGTATGCAAGAGAAAGATACTATTTAGAAAAAGTTGCATTGAAAAACTCAAGTAAAAGGCACGGACTTGTACCTTTAAAAAGATCTTTGGCAGAACCTTGAGTATGAGGAGTGGCAAAAGAACTAGGATATACTCATTGGAAAGAGTCATTCAGCATACAGGGAAGTTCGTTGAGCAACTGCTATGTGCCAGGTAATGGGCTGTAACATTGACTAGGTCACAGGCGGGCCTGCTCTTCCCATCCTGTGGCCTAGAGGGTAAGCGTGTCCCTGTGCCCTGTCTTTTCTTCCCTGAGAACTCAAGTCCTCTCTCCCTCTCTTTGAGACAGATTCATTAAAATACAATGTCTGCTTGGCTTTCCAGCTGTATGACTAAATGGTTTCACGAGAGGAATGGAAAATTTTTGTCCAAGACAGGATATAGGTAGGGCATGAGCAGATAGGCATCTTTGAAGAAATGTTTCTTTTTTCTATTCATATTGGAGTATCTTACAGTTATTTTCCTAAAATGGTGAAATTGGTATAAAATATTTTTAGCAACCATCTGGGGTAAATGTCTTTTTTCCCATCCTGCTTGTCTGGAGAAGCCTGAAAATGGGGCGCATTTCCTAAGATCACTGAGGAAGAGTGAAGACAGAGAGAAGAGTGAGCAGAAGTTCTGATCAGCCCTTTTCTGAGTCAGTCAAAACTGTCCAGCACCTGGCTGGTGTGGCTCAGTGGACTGAGCACTAGACTGCACGTCAAAAGGTTGCTGCTTGGATTCCTAGTCAGGGCACAGACCTGGGCTGCGGGACAGGTCCCCAGTAGGGGACGTGTGAGAGGCAACCATACATTGATGTTCCTCTCCCTTTCTTTCTCCCTCCCTTTCCCTCTGTAAAAATAAATAAAACCTTCAAAAAAAATTGAAAACCCACCCCCAACTGTTCAGTAACACTCTGAGCCATGGTGGGGAATTAGAGCCGACAGCTGGAACTGCACGTATAGATTTTCCGTTTGTTCTTTTCAGTGAGATGTATTACATCACACCAAGACGAGTTGGCATACTTACCGTCCTTGCTGTAATACCCCAGTAGACCGGCCTGATTTCCCCAAGTCCAGGTCACATGAAACGACGCCCTGTGGACATGTTAGAATGGGGCCGTGTTTCCAGGGACACGAGGACGTTCCCGTGCTTGTCTCACATGTCCCAGGGCAAAGTCGTCCCGACTTTCAGTTTCCTGTTCCCAGACCACGTGTCAGCGGGAACAGTGACAAGGAACAAGGTGGACCCTTGGTTTCTGCCGCTGCTGCTGAGGGTTCTGGGGGTCACTGAAGAGTGGTCCTCCAGGAAGTAAAAACTGCCACGGAGAGCCAGCAGGTGCGTCACGGAACGCAGGGAGTCGCATCGGAAATAACAGCCCGCAGCCCGGGGTTCCCCTTGTACTCCCGCCTTCAGAGCCGGAGTCGGGATCCCGGAGGCCCGTCTGGAGACAGGGCGAGTGGCCTGCAGCCCGACGTTCATTTGGAGTTGTCCTGGCAGGTCCTCAGCGGCCCTCGGCAGAGGCGGCAGTGACGGGGGCGGGGCATGTGTGCCTGAAAGTCAGTCTGGGTCTCTCTTCGTGTCTAAGTTTTCCCCCCTAGACTTGTTATAAAAGGCACATTTAAAAATGTTCAGTGTATGTTAAAAGATTTATTGTCTAACTTCTTTTTTTCTGGGAGTGTTTCTATTTCTGTGTCTCTTGTCACAATGTGGGTGATGTGCCAACCAGGAAGGAAAAGACGACGACTAGAAAATGTGGGCATTTAGCAGCTTATCAGATGCGGGAGCCACCACTCCCCCAGAACCAGGCCTCCTCTAACTGTCTGGCCACATGTCACTTTCTTGGAGAAGCCACTCGACAAGTCCTGGGAGTTAACGAGGGGGTTGGGACTCCCGTGTGACGCGTGCTGCCGTGTCTGAGTCTGTGCTTTGGACTGAAACTGTGCTGCTTGTTACTTCACTTTGTGAACCCGAATCTACACCGAAATGTCCCTGGGGGTGCAGTTCTAACTAGATTACGCTCAAGCTCAGACTTAGAAAAGTTAGGTCACCAAGGACCCCTAAAAACATGGGTGTAATTTCTGAAGTTTCTCCTGCATTCTGGGAAATGAAAGCTGCATCTGTTTTTGGAGATGACAGTTGAATGGGGACAGTGATCTATTGGTCCGGTGCCTCTTTTTAAGACATTACTTTTGAAATGTTGCATATTTTCATGCTTAGAAATACCCTCTAGCTTTGTAATGCACTCTGAGAACTGGATTGTACTTATTCTTTGCTCCGTACATCCCATAATGGCTGTTGTCTGAGAGCAATGAGTCCTGACCTGATGTCTGATCTGCGGGGCATGTGTCCCTTGGTTCATCTTCAGCCCGTGAAAGGCTGAAGGGGGTTGTTCTCCTCAGGTCAGAATCCGGGGCAGGAGGCCATGGCCGTTGCCCCTCCGCAGGAAAGGCGGCCCGGGAGTTAGAATGGCGGTGAGGCTGCCTATCCCTGTCTATTCCAGGCTTTCTCCAGCATCCAGGCTACAAGCCCAGGGGCAGCTTTCCTGTGACAGTGAGGATGACGATCCACATGGAAATTCAGTTCACCGAGTACCGGGCCGCAGCCCTGCCCAGGTCCAGGGGCCCTGTTCATAAAGAAAGTGGGCCGTGGCAGGGCCCATCAAACAGCGGCATCTCTAACCACAAAGGAAGAAACTGCTGTTTAAAATTCATCCTCAAGTCCATGACTTTTAATATAAAGCAGAGAACTTGGGCGAACAGCTTGTGCCTGCAGCCCATTATGCCAATGGTATTGGAAACACTGGCAGCAGATTATTTTCCAATCAATGTCAGTGTCCAAGGCCAAGGCCAGCTGATTATGAATAAAAGTGAATTCAACAGCCTTGATTAAAGAAGCTTGGAAAATCAGGACCGCTAGGCTGTAAGTGGAAGTACTGGGGCGGGGCTTGGGGCTGGAGGATGTTTTAAAGAACTGACAGCCGAGTCTATGTTTTTTTCATTCTCTTCCACCTTCTCTCCTAGTTTTTCCTCTTTCTCCTAGATGACAGAGACTGTACGTTGATCTCTGTTCTTTATCCCCCCTTTCAATTGTTATAGAACCCCAATTCTTAGTGGAGTACATGGGCTTCTTCCTAATCCCACTTCACCTCTCAGTCTCCTTCATAGCTGGCCGGAGCCACAAGGGTAAGTTCTAGAATAGGAACAGGTGTGATGAGTGCACCCTCCTCCTTGTCTTCTCCCTGGTTTCAGTGAGGACGAGGTGATAAACCATCTTAGACCATGAGGATGAGAGAAAGGTGCTAAGGATGGCAGGGTCGCAGGCAGGCGAATCCTGTGTCCCTGACACCTGGATGGATCAGACTGAATGTGTCCAGATTGCTGGGTGGAATAGAAATGAACTCTGCTTGTTCAAACCACCACTCCACTGGGTCTCCTCGTCACAGCAGCCGTCCCTGTGACCTGACCACCCTTTCTTCCCATTGGACCTCCCTCACTCCCTCATCCTTTTTTATACCTCCTGTGGACTGTCCCAAGGGTGGGCAGTAGCTGTCGTGCTTTAGTTTGTATGAATGTCTATGGGGTGGGCCTTCTTCGTGTGCAGAAACCCAGGCCATGCCCTGGAGGGTCTGGTTTAAGACACCTTGGGTGAGGTGTAGAGTTCTGGAATTGTAGCCAACCCTCAGGGACGTAGACGGGGGCATTCCTTGGGCTGCACTTGGGGAAGCACTGGGATGGCGTCCATGTGCAGCAGGAAGTAGGGGCACAACAAAGCACTTGAGGGGACCGTCCACAGTGGCCCGGGGACCCGCCCGTGCTGCACACCGATGGAACCTGCTCGGTACTGAAACGGCTGCTTCAGGGACTCAGCTGCCTCAAAAGTATCGGGTGATACAGGGGTCTACAGTCACAATAGAAATAGCAACCCAGAAATAAATGATAATATAAGGATGAACTGTGTCTCCCTAACCCACAACCGTAAACCTACTTTTGCCCCCAACCCTGTGTAATGGTTTAAACAACTATCCAATCAGTTATTTGGTACAATGGAGAAAAAAAACCAACTGCTTGGCCCAGATTTTCCGTGTTCTACCAGTTGCTTTTTTGTATGATTTTATTACTTTAAAATGCAGATTTTTGTTATTGGTAGCTTGTATTTGAGGGGTAAAGTTTGTCAAATGGTCTGTGTCTTCTGAGATTTTCAACTCTTCATTTGTGAGTGGAAACATTTGTGGTACTCAGCGAATGGCATGTAGTTAATTAAGATAATCCACAAATAGCTGAGTTCTTGTGCGACGAGCTTGGTGCTGGGCATAAGAGATGTGAAGATGGACTAAACAGGCTTGCCCACAAGCTTTGTGCAGTCCTTGGGGGCAGGCGGGCCATCTGGCGCTGGCTGCCCAGTGACAACAGTGCCCCTGTGGAGGCACGTGTGCGGCTCAGGGCGGGGGAGGCTGACCGGACAGTCTGAGGACACCAGAGGTGGCTTCCCTCGGGGGGAGGTCCCTGAGACCCTGAGTCTCTGAGCTGAGCAGAAGTTGACAGGCCGGGAAGGTGGCAAGGTGATGGGAAGGGGAGGATGCTCAGGCCAGAGTAGAGAGTGTCCGTCATGGCCCAGCACGAGGCACCCGATGGGCAGCACTTTCTAGGGCACTGGGGAGGGGATGGTGGGCGGGAGGACCCACTTCATCCACAGTGTGGAATTTATCCTCCAGTGCTGAGGCGCTGTTGGACAATATTGATCAGAGCAGGAAAGTCACTACCTGCCAGTTACAGAACATCACCCCGACAGCGCATCAAGGATGCGCTGGAAAGGAGTAAGTGGGAAGACAGGACTATGCAGTGAAACGTGGTGATGAGGTCAACCAAGACCGGGGACGAAGGAGAGGATGGGGAGATACGTGCGTGGAAGGGGACCGGCTTAGTGGCTGGGATTATGTGCAATTTCTGTTTCAGGCAACCAGTCGGCCTGCTACGTCATTCACTGAGGAAGCAACTTGGAGAGGATGAAGAGGTTTGGGTTGAGGGTGGGGAGAGGGGAAACTTTAATGGAGTTGGGTTTAGACATGTTGAATTTGAGGAGGCTGTAGGTTATCCAGGAGGCAATTTGGCCAAGGTTCTGAAGCCCAGGCAGGAGGTTGTAGTCTCAAGATACAGTCTGGAGAATGATAAGCATGTAGGTGGGAACGGAACATGTGTGTAGGAAGGGCTTACCCAGGAAGAGTGTGTACTGAGAGTCAGGCAGAGGCCCGCACAGATTAAACCGGAGACTTGCTCAGACCAAAGTCTGCAAAACCCCCACTTCTTCTGTGAGGATGTCCCGATCACAGTCCCCCTCAGGGATTCTTCACACGTTCCTGCTGCACCCGAATCACTGTCTCATAGGATCAGTGTAATACATGTCATGTCTAGTGGTAGAGACAGATGTCTGTTGCTTTGCAGGCCCGGTGGTGAGGACCTCAAAGACATGCTCCCGTTTTATTTAATCTGGATCCTGACACAGTCCCTGCATCAGGCCTCAGGGCATTTGCATAATGACAGTTTAGTGAGGGAAGGAATGATTCAACTCTCCCTTGATTTATCTATCAGTCGTCTATCTGTCTATCAATCTATCATCTATCTTGTATCTTCAAGTCTTTCAGTGCTGGCCACACTTTTGAACTGTTTTAATATTCATTTCTTTGCAAAGTTGTTCATGTAAAGTTTCCCTTTTCTGAATTAAAAAACAACCTCGGTGGAATTTTGGAGAACACTTTTTTCTGTTCCCACTCTTCCTTCTGGTCCCTCTCATTTCTCACCATTCTGGCCTTGTCTCAGAACTTGGCATCTTTTTCTAAAGCCATTTTCTGGTCTTTGCTCGTAAACTGGCTGTCTTGGTTCCAGTAGGATTTATGGCTTTGGAAGTTTGTTTGCTTTCACTTGTGACTATTGATAACATTGTTTTTAAATCAATACTATATGAAAGAGAAAAACTAGATTGAGTGAAAACAGTTTTTTTCCAAGTTATCATATCTATCATTTAAAAATGGCAAGAGAAAACCAAAGAGTTGAGTTGAAGGTCACTATAAAAAAACCCCGTTTTATCTGTGGTTTTGCTGAGATTTTGAAGTTGGTTTTATTTCTATCATGAATTGTTGGCAGTATTTCGCTCTTGGTTTAGCTTATTTCTTACATTTAGGTATTTATTCATGCTGCCTAGAAGATGCCAGCGAATATTTAAAAAACTGAGCGCTAAATGAATACTTTTTTGTTAACCTGGAGCAAGTAGCGAAGACAGACACTGAAACAGCTCCTTGTGGAGTTCAGGTCTGAGGACTGAGCATTCTTCTCTTTTTAGAACAGCCTGCCTCCTAATGCGCTTTGGAGGCAGGAGAAGGTTCGTATGTGCGTGTTTGTGCATTTTTGGGAGACTTTCTGGAGTGATTGTCAGCATATCAATTAAATTATGGTCTTAGTTAGTCTGGATATGGAAAATTGGAGTCTTTGGTTGCTCCATCTCGAGGTTCCAGGGTTTGTAGCCCAGTTTCTGGAACGGCTTCAGCACCGTGCAGGCAGCGGGCCTTTCAAAGGCAGCCTGATGGAACCCTGCAGAGGCCGCTGAATCCAGGCTCCTGGGGCGGGCAGCTGCCTGCACTTTAGACCCCAGAGAGCGCTGTGCCCACTGCGGGGTGAGAACCACTGCTTAGCAGAGCGGATCCTGGGAGTGGAGGGGATTCCGTGCTGCGGCCGTTGGTGAGGCCATTCAACACGAGGGGAAGGAGACACGTGTCTCTTCATTGCAAGAGGAGACCCGGGGTTGCCGACTAGAAGGGACACTGCTCATGTGGCAGTTGTGTAGACTGTAGTCTTGGGTTTGCACCGTAGTTCAGTCTACACTGGTCGTTATCGAATGTCTCCATGGCCACCTAAACTCCTGGTGGAGAAAGGGCAGGGGCCGTTCTGCTCTCTGGAGCTGTGCCCTCCTGATGCAGCGTGTCAACTAGAAAGATTCAGTGTGTTCCTTGTTTCCTGATGGCCAGGACGGCCACCCAGGGAGCTGGACTTAAGGACCCTGTGTGACCCCACAGGCACACCCCCTCAGACACAATTGCCGTGCCGCAGGCTGCTGGCAGGTGGCTGCGGAGGGGGTGAGCCTCCCTCTACCAAGAGCCCCGGGGGAAACCAACGTGCTGAGCGCGCATGGATCCACTCACACGTGCAGACGGTGCAGTTTGGGGTATATCTGTTCCGATTTTTAAAAAAATTCAATTACAGTTGGCGTTCACTGTTGTTTTGTATTAGTTTCAGGGGTACAGCTTAGTTGGTAGACAAGCATGCACTTTATAAAGTGACGTCCCTCCCAATCTTTCCAGTCCCCACCTGGCCCCAGGTGTCGTTGTAACAGTGCTGCCGACTGTGTTTCTTGTGGTGCGTTTCACACCTGTGACTGTGCCGGAGCTCCGGGTCTGTGCTTCTCAGCCCCTGCGCCTCTTTCCCCAGCCCCCAGTCCCCTCCCCTCTGGCGGCCATCGGTCTGTTCTCCGTACCCATGAGTCTGTTTCTGTTCTTCTTGTTCGTTTATGTCCTTTTGCTCCCACATCCACGCTGCTTTCAGTGTGACCTCAGAGCTGGGTGTGTTCACTGTGAGGCTGGGGGACTTCCTCTGAGAAGCTGTCCTCCCGGATGTGAGCTCTCCTGTCCTGGATCCCCACAGCACGTTCTGCCTTTCTTCGGTGTTTGCTAGTCGAGTGTATGTTTTGTTTAATTATCTGCCTTAAATTATGAGTTCTTTGAGGACGGAACATCTCCTAGGTGACATACAGCTGCCTCTTGAACTCTGGCTTCGCAGCTCCAAGTCCCTCTTGGCACTGAATTGCGACCTGATCTGATGCTAAATTGCTGCTCATTGTTGTTGTTATCAACGCAAAGGGAATGTATCCGACAGATTCTGATCAGGTAGGTAGTGGGCATTAGGTCTTGGGAATGGAAAAGGGTATAGGCCATTTTTATTTGGACAGAGGAGAAAGTTCTGGAAAGCAGGGCTTGGTTAGTGAGAGGAGGGTCTTGGGGGAGGCGACCCTGTGGGAGGAGCTCCACGGGCAGCAGAGGCCAGCATGCAGACAGCGAACGTGCTGCTGGGCAGTCGCCGCCGTGTAGCGTGAGTGTGAAGGGGGCGTCGGGAGCGCAGGCTGCGGGCAAACGGCACGGTGACAGAGTCCGGCCCCTTCTGGTGCTCTTGTTGTGCAGGGGGGATCTGGGCTGACAGGCAGGGAAGCCCCTTTCAGCCCGTGGCTCTTGGCCCTCGTTTCCGTGGACAACATGTTACTGGGGCGCGTGGGCCTGCACCTAACTTTTTATTGGAAAGATGAGTAACTGGAGAAGTGATGACTGCTTCAGATGTTCTCTGAGAATGTTGTGTCTATTTATGTTAAGAGGATAGAATGAAATGCAAAGCAAACCTATTTTAGTACTAAATTTAAAATGAAATTTTAAGAGTGTAATATCTTGATATTCTGTAGTATCACTAACTCTGTCAAAATGAATGTAACCCTTTGATATTTAGGGGGAGTAAGCAAACAGTTGAACACAACATTATCCACAGCTGAGCTGAATCAGCCAACGTGGTAGATAAATTAGGCTCTAACTGGGTGATAGCAGTGAGTTTTTGGTTGAAGTTTGACCGGTGGCCTGTGTGGTTCTGTGAACCGGAGGAAGCATTGTTTAATGAGAGGTTCTGAAATTTTATCCTGCTTAGGAATCATCTACCTGCAGAGCTTCTTAGAACACAAGTTCCCAGGCCCCACTCCCCGATACTCTGATTTGTTGGACCTGGAGGAGAGGCCAATACCTGTCGGTGTTGAACCAGCTCCCAAGCAAGCTGATGCCGCTCGTCCGTGGAACCCCTTTGAGTAGCAAGGGTCTAATAGAATTGGAAGAGGCAAGTTCAAAGGCATAGGAGCTGGATGCATGTTTCGTAGTCAAAATTCTGACCACTAAACCAAACCAGTATGATGCTCATTAAATTAATTCTACTTTTAATATTATTTTTCCTAACCAAGGAAAGGAAGGGCACGGATTTCTATCAAATTTCTTTACAGGACAACTTGGCATTGACTCTGACTTCTTAAAATTATAATTTTATTGATTCCCCGTTTTATTAAATAAATGTTCCTTGAGCTTGCTTTAGCCGGAGAGGGAAATGAGTTTTCAGTGCAATTTTTCCACCCATCTAAAGCCTGCTTGTTGCAGTGCAGAAGAAATATTTATTTCTGCTAAACCAAAGGGTTAAACAGAGATATATTATCACTTGTATGAAGACAAACGAAAAGAAAGGTATATTTGGTTGTTATGACTGGGTCTTGGGTTCCCAAATGCTAGGTCCAGCATTATCCTAGTTAGTTCACTAATGGTGCTTTTGGGTGAGAGTAACACTTCAATGGGTAGACCAAGTAAAGCGGGTTTCTCCCAAATGTGGAGGCCCTCGGCCCATCAGCTGAAGGTCTAGATGGAACAAAAGCCTGGCTTTCCCATGAGTAAGAGAGAATTTGTCCTTCTTGGTGGCTTCTGAGCTGGGATATTTTTCCTCTCTTTGCACTTGACCTGAAACATCAGCTCTTCCTGGATCTTGAGTGTGCGAGCCGCAGGGTGAAACTATACCGTCCACTCCCCTGGGTCTCTGATCTTTGGGCTGGGGCTGGAATCACACCACTGGCCTCCTGGGTCTCCACCTGCTGAGTCATCCTGGAGATCTTGGGCCCGTGGGCCGCTGTAGTCACTGGAACCGGTTACTTACAGTCCCTCCCTCCAGCCCTCCTTCCCTTGCTGCCGATATTTCTGTTTCTAGGGAGATCCCCGCTACAGGTACATTCTAGCCCTTCTCTCTCCCTTTGTCTTGACTGTTTAGAAAAGTGCTAGCACTTCCATGGGATTTGGTAAGGTAGGGCTTTGAGGCTGTGTTCGCATCATGGTTTGTGCCTTGGGAACTCTTCACTTGTCAGAGGCACCCAGCGAGCGGGGACGGGATCCGACTCAGCTGTAGCCTGAACAGCCAGTGTGAGCCGGAGCCCTGTGTGCTGCTTGGAGCTTTGCTCAGGCTCTGCTCTTGTCCCCCTGAGCATGTGTCCACCTAGGGCCTCACATCGTAGTTCTTCCATCCAGGCCCAAGACGGACCTGGAGAACTGGGGAGGCACCGTGACCTGGCAGCAGGCAGGCGGCCACTGAGCGCGCACAGCCTCATCTTGGGCAGCCCGTCCGTCACTGTGTCCTCCAACCCAAGCGTCGTCCTCTGAAGACCCTCCATCAGTCTCCACTGCCCACACCAGTCGTGGGCAGAAAGAATGCTCTGCTTTCCAAGTAACAGTGCCCGTGAGCGACTGCTACCTTGGTCTTCTTGAAGAGACAATTGGCTCGAAAAAGGTGCGTCCTTGTTAGTGGTGTGAACAGAGACATGCACACATATACATTCACAGAGAATCCTGTGTGAAGCATACAGGGCCCAAGTGAACCCTCTCCTTCTCTTAACAATACTGACTTCATTAGGAACATAGAGATGTTTTCTTGAGTTGCAAGAAAAAAAAATAATCCTTTCAGCTGAAAATGGGAAGGAATTTACTAAGTTTGAAAAACTAAAAATAATTCCTGGCCAGTCTTATTCCTGTCCTCCGTGTTTAGAGTTATTCAGTCCTGGTTCTATTATTACAGGAAATTCCAAACGCGTGAACATTTTCTGGTATTTTCATAAAGACAGGTGTTTATGTTTTGTTTAATTTAGACATGGAGGAAAACAGTTTTGCTTTGTATGAGATGAAGTATCTAGTGGGTCCCATGACCAGGTGATTGCCTGTAAAATTTAGCTGAAAAAAGCATTTAAAAATTTATGGAGGAGAAACAGAGTGTCACAGTTACATAAAACATCTCTCAAACTGGCCTGAAGTCCATGACAAACACCGGCTCTTACCAGAAACACTGGGCCCACCCACACCGTCGAGACCGTCACTGCAGGCGGGGGAGGGTGACGCACCTCCCCAGGGTCAGCTTTTGTGAAAGTGGCCCGTGCTTGATGGTGATGGACAGGTTCGATTTCTGGGGGGTGTCCAGGCACTGGCAGCTAAGTAAGCAAAGGGACTGAAGAGTGATGAAATATTCAAGTGTCTTAAAAATGTGAAGGCCAGAGTCTGCTTAACAGCATCTCTGTTGCTTCAGGTCTCAGCCTTTCTAGAACCTTGTTGATCAATTCTGGTGTGTGGGAGTGCTCTTCTCAGGTACATCGATGTCCTACCTGTGTAGGACAAGGGCGTGAAGCTTTTGAAAACATCAACCTCCGGTTTAGGACGTCCTCGGACCACAGCTCTGAGTTTCCAGGTTCACCGTGCCCCTCCCCAAGGTCCTGTAAAATTTCCATCTTGGTCTACAGCACTCTCACTGTGCTGTAGGTGGGTGTCTGGAAAGGAGAGCTGTCAGTGAAGAAGAGCTTCTGCGTGGCGTGAGTTCAGTTCTCGTGAGTTTCATACAATCACCACCGAGAGGCATGGAGGAAGCTGAGAGAAGCTCTGTTCGTGGGATAAGCCCCTGACATTTGCCCGAGGGTGTTCCCTAACTCTATTTTTAACCATTAACTGAACATGTACATTCATCAGAGCCTCCGATGCCACAGGTAACTGCATAAAATTCCCATCCAACAGTTTTGACTTAAATCCACATTGGCCTTGGCACTGTCAGGCCACATGAATATGTTTGCATCAAACAAAATTATTCCTGAGAAACGTGGTATTGCTGAGTGTCTCCTGACACCCGCAACCCACTCCTGCCCTCTCACACGGGGGTCTGTTTTCTGTACCCCATTATCTGGAGAGGGAAGGTTGCCGGGCTGCCCAGTGGGCAGGAGATTCTAAGTCCTTCCACTCCGGGTCTGCTGCCTTTTCAGATCAATCTTTCTGCTAATGACAACCAATACTTTCATATGTGATTACAGGCCTGCTCCATCTTTTCATGAGCCGAGACTCCTTGGAATCATATGTATTGATCTTTTTAATAGAAGTCAGGAAAAATAAAATTACTCTGGCTTCTTGCAGCAAAACGATGATAAATGAGAACTTAGAAACTTATGGGAGAAATTTTTTCTGCCTTGGATTATTTTAATCACTAAAAATGATTGTCTTTTTAATAATATTTGCTTTCCATTATGCACATTTGCAGCAAAGCCAAAAATTGTTTCTGGATCGCTTTATGAAACCGCACAGAGGCAGGGGCTTGTCAGTGTTCCCGTACCTGCCGGTGACTTGGGCACAGCGGCCCCGGCGGGAGGCACAGAGCCAGCCCTGGGGCCTCTGCAGCGGCCTCGGCGTGGGTTTCACTGGGGCACTCCCAGTGGGAGAGAGCTTGCTAAATTACATGTATATTTTTAACACACTTGATTAAAAGCTCATTGTTAACACTGTTGTCTTAGAAGCAAACTTGTATTTCTATTATTACCCCTTCTTTTTGGCTTCCCCTTGGCCAAGAATGATGATTTCCCAAGTGAGTTTTCTTTCTTGTTTCAGATAAAGTGTGTGCGGTTTCTTGCCTGTGGTGTTGGTCGCTTTCTCTGTGTCTGGTGGCTGCAGGTGGTGTTGACAATGGTGCCTGGGAATCGAGCCTGTGGGGTCATGGTTGTATCACCTTTTCTCCGAAACCTGAAACTATAGGACTCCCTTGGGCCCTCATTTCAGAACGTGAGCTTTCTGTTTTACATTTGACTCAAGTCCCCAGTTCCCAGCTTCAGACAGACTTGCTTCCTTGGCTTTGGGGGAACATGAGGCCAACGCTGAAGATCAAAGAGAGCCTGCGCCCCTCCACACAGATCAGGTCTCCGCTGGCACCAAGAAGTGGACGGGGACCAAACCATCACAGGTGTCAGGACGTGGCGCAGCCTCAGGTTGCTTGGCTTGGCCCTGGAGACCTGTGTGGGAGGAGGAGAACTTGCCCCACTGGGCTGCTGTGCAAACAGCCCGCAAGGCCCCCCTGCATGGTTTTACCATGACGTCGAGGTGAATTCCTCTGTCTGTCCCCTCCCTCCCTTCTGCCTAAACATGACAAAAGGAAAGAACTAACTGTTCCCTGAACTTTCCATTTAACTTGATTTAATCCAGTTCCACGAAGACCTGTTGGAAATGTGCTATGTGCCAAGCGGTAGGGACCAAGGACTGAATAGAGGAGATGGGGTTCAGGTTGTGTGAACAGAGCTGAAGGTCCCTCAAGGAAAGAGGTCACCAGGCCACACTGCAAGTCTGAGGACTGTGGCTAAGTCTCAAGTACACAGTGACCCTGGAGAGTACGAGGGGAGACTCCCCCCAAAACCCAGAATTATCTACTAGAGGGAGGGCCCCTTGTGGCACAGGCTTTCCCTGCTAGGTGAGTGCTCTAGGAACCCATCGTTTCAATGCGCCAGCTGGTGGTGTTGTGAGAGGCTGCGTTCGGCTTCAGTTAATTTTTTCTGAAGACTCTGTCAACATGTTTGCCCATTTCATGATGGGTGATTTACGAGCACACCTGCCCACATGGTGCTGCATGTTCAGCAGTTTTTGTCCAAAAACGGCATGACCTCCACATGCCCCCTTCCCTATTTACCCCATTTCTCCCCAAGTGACTTTTTTTGTTTTCCCGGGTGAAAAAAGTCCTCAGTGGGAAATGTTTTGTGGATGTGGAAGAGGTGAAACGAAAGACAGCTGAAGCACTAAAAGGCATCAGAACTGACGAGTTCACAAACTGTTTTGAGCAGCGGGGAAAAAAGTCTTGATAGGTGCACTGCGTCACGTGGAGAGTCCTTCGAAGGTGACCAAAGTGGAAACATGTAAGAATAAAATACACAGGTTTTTATAGATAAACTCTGGGTGTTTTGGGTCCCCCCTCACATGTGCAGTCTGATCTGGAGGCTCATGGGAAGCTGCGTCAGAGTCGAGAACTGGACAGTAGGTGTCAGCCAGACGGTGACAGGAGAAGGGGGGCTGGGGAGGGTGTCGGGGGTGAGGAATCGGCTCCTGTGAAAGCAGGGACTGGAGGGCACAGTCTTCGTGCAGAACTGAAATGCGCACAGCGCCCAGAGACCTGGGTGACTGATCCCTGATGTCACCCCATTCCTGGGGGGCCCAGGTGGTTGGTCTCTGGGCTGAACTGGGCTCACAGGTGGAGACAGAGACGGTTCTGCGGCCGACTGGGATGGGCCGTGTGTGGGGGCACCTTCGTCTAGACCACTCAGCGCGGCCACTGGCGTGTTTTCAACGGAAGGGCAGTGTCTCTACAATTGTTTGAATAGTTCTAGAATTTTGTCTTAATTCATAAAAATGAGTAGAAAATATTAGAACCCGAATACTGATACCTGTGATAAGAAGTATAAATTTTAAAAAATTCGTAAAATTGGAGAAAAAATTAAAACAGTTTTTTTTGGGGGGGGAGGCAAATTAGCCCTAGGCATACATTAATTCTAAGCTGGTCAAATGTATTCACGTGTGAAATGTAAAAAAATATTAAAGGCCATGCTTGGAATACTAGAAAGAAACCTAGGAAGAGCATGAGTGTGCCGGAAGGTGGAGTGAGTAGAGACTTTTTCATGTGTATCTTTGTGGGCGTCCTCTGACCATCAGAGACGCGCACACGTAAATTGTCCTTTTGTGCCAATGTGTAGGGCTTCTTTTTTTTTTTTCCCTTGGGTAGTTTGTTAAAGGTAATTAGAAATCACGGAGTCAAAAGTTAGTAGCGTGTGTGTACTGTCGCTTCGTGCATTAGATGAAATAATGGAATCACATGGTATTGAGAGTGGTGGAGACGTCTGTTGGTGCCCACCCTGCTGAGCACTTCTGCAGACACCAGGAACTCTGCAGGTGCGCAAAAAATCCATCTCTCGCCATTAGGAAGTGGAAGAGCTCTTAGTGACGGTAAGTGCTACAGCGCTCCACAGCAGTTCGTGTAAATGGAAATAGGGGGATAGCAACGTGTGACAGACTGTCAAGGCAAAAACTCAGGAGAAAAAAGTCATGGGATATTTAGTTCCACTAAATTAGGCATTCTTAGGATGCACTGATGTAAATTCTGTAGACGCAGTTCGTCATACGGTTGCCCAAAGAGGAGAATGCGCTTTGGTTGCATGTTCAGTGCTCTGTGCAGGCTTTAAAGACCTTTGGATGCACGGGCACCACTAACATCAAAAGTTTTTAGCAACTGACTGTTGCACAGGCCAACCCTACATTACACTTCCCTGACGTGGTTTCAGTTGGAGCCCATCTTCGACTCGATCTTTTACAGGCTGTGGTGGTTACATTAGGGAAAGTCCGGAATCTTGGGTAACTTAAAAGTCCTTCTGTGGGCTGAAGAATCAGCAGGTGGAGTAGGGGACCCAGGTTATTGAGCTTTCAGTTCCTAATTAATAAGCTAAAATATGCACGAGGGAAAGTACCTTCTCTGTCTTCCATCTAAAATTCATTAGAGAATTTTCCAGTTTCCCACCATGCAGGGAGGTCTGCTGGTGATTTTACCCACTGGCCTGTTCATCTCTCCATCTGTCAGGAACAGGGAGGTCTCTGTCACCAACCTGCTTGCAATTCCATCAACACACAGTGTAGCTTAAAGTGACCTTTCGTTTTCCACGGTGCAAGCTCGTAGAAAAACGTGTGGGTCCTTCCGCTGGTTTTGTCAGCCCCGGGTGGGTTTCTTGCATTTCCTAAGGGTGGTGGGGGTTAAGATGCTGCCCACAGGCCTGCGGGTACTTCTCAGAGAGACTCGAAAGCTGGTGTGGGCTCAGCCATCTGCCAGGACTGCTCTGTGCGGTCTGCGGCGGCAGGTCCCCACAGGGTGGGTGTGGTGTGGGCACCGCAGGGCCGCCTGTGAAACGGGGTTGGCGCTCGCCTACGTGCTGCGTGTTTCTCCAGGGCTGCCTGTCCGGGTGCGGCCCGTGCATTTAGTCAGCAACCCTGTTCTGCTCTGCAGACCCAGAGCCTTTCCTGATCTGTAAATGGCGCATTCCTCGGGAAACACTTGTTTATCAGCCGGGCCCAGCAGTTTGGAGGGGCTGCCAAGTCAGCTGATGGTAGATGGAGTGTCCCCCGGCTCCCGGCTGGGTCACTGTGCTTGAAGGGAAAAGCTCGTTGGGGTCTAGGGAGCCTGTGGACCCTGACTTCTGGGAGCAGAGAGCTCAGGGCCTACTCGGAACAGCCACTCTAACCCGTTCTGCGCTCTGACAGCCGGAGATGCGGGGGGTCTGACCCCCGAAAGTGCTTCTCAGTTGTTCCAGAGGGTCTATCTAGGCAGCATCCAGGTGAAGCTTTCAAGAAATTCCAAAATAGCCTTTTACATTCTGTCATTTCTTCATGGGTTTACTCATTCATTTCAAACGTGTTTCCTTAGCACCAACAAGGGGCCAGGTGTTAATGCAGGGACTGGCCCCCAGCCGTGCGTAGGGGTCTCCTTAGGAGTACAGGGCCCAGGGGGTACCCCGGTTCCCAGCAGTGGCGGCGACTGGTCCCCAGTGCCGTGAGGGAGGAGGTGCCCTAATTTCCCCTTGGGCTCAGGGACTGCCGTCCGCCCTGGGGAGGCTGTGCAGGCAAAGCGACAGAGTGTGGGTCGGTCCTGCTTCGGTCCAGGCAGGTGTGTTTCTTTAAGGACTGAACAGCGTTTCTGAAGGCCCAGAGAATGATGAAGATTTGAAGGTCCACTCAAAATAGTGTATTTCCATATGCGGTATTTATAATAAGACCACTTTTACCCCTTAACAACCTGTGGTTGTTCAATATTTGCTATTTGTATTACCGCTTGGTTTCCACCTTTTAAAACTTGGAGCCATATTTTATATGTTTTAAAGTGCACGTCAGTGGGAAAGTAAGATTCAGTGCCAGTTTTCACTTAATACAGCGTTTCAGGAAGGCATTTAATTTGTAAGTGGAGATTGGTTTCTGCAGCCTCTCCTTAAGCGTGTAAAAATAACTTATTACTTGTGGTTCGTCCTAGATATTCTTAAAATGAAAATTATTTGAGGGTGACATGCTTTTTCTATCTCAGTGGCAATTGGTTGCCTGTGAATGTTTGGACTCGACTCTGCTGGGCATGGATGTGCCAAGTTACTGGGGTCAGGGGAACAGGCAGAAATTTGAAAGTGCAAATTGGATGCTTGACAGCTGGCAAGAGCAGAATAAGAGAATTTGTTTCCCTTTGGGATTTGATAACTGTTAATTCTTCATGAACTTGGATTCTGCCAAACATATATTGTACTTTCCTCTGATAGGAAATTCATATTGTTAAACTCTATGTGAACTCAAGGTTTTAATGTAGAGTGCTTACTAGCAAAAATGAGTTGCAAATGTCAGATAAAATTAAATAACACGGCTTAATAAAATAAGCTTGTTTCCGAAAATCTGTTTTTCATATTTGTGAAAGAATTATCTGTCTCGTTATTTAAACCATGATATTGTCAGGACAGGGAAGAGAGACGCTCCTTTATCAATTGTCAAGGGAACCATTGATTTCACAAAAGCGATTAAAATGTTTCTGGAGGAACAGGTACATATTAGTTTTAGAAGCATTTTTTTTTTTAAAGAGACTGGGTAACTGGGACGAGAGCACTAAACAAAAACAAAGGCATCCTGGTCATTCGCTGGGGCACAGGGGGCAGCTGGGCGTGCTCGGAGGTCACCGCTCCCCAAAGCTGTTCATTTAACTGCCATACAATAAGCCACACGGGCAATTAGCTTTCACTTAGCCATGGACGTAAAGCAGACAGATGGACTCCCTGGCTGTTGAGCAAATGTCCCGTGTCTTGACTAGATATTTTGTGAGCAGGAAGATAATTGTCAAAAAAGCGAGTCTGAATACTAGGTGCTCTCCAGGACCAAGGTCCCCTTCACTTGCTGTGGTCCCTGCTGGAATGAGGTGGCAGTCACCATGTGTCCAGCACGGGGACCTGCAGCAGAGCAGAAGCAGGGGAGGTGGAGGGGCTGGGACAGGCAGGGCGGGGCCGCTCCAGGGCAGGGCCGGCTGCTGGCGGGAAGACTCCCCAGGGAAAGCATGTTAGATGGTTCACGGTGGGAGCGAGCATGTGCCTGTGGGTGCTTGAAATAAGGCTCTTCTTGGATGACGCCGATTTGATCTGTGATGTTCTAGAAATATCTGGGAGGATTGGTCTAAGGTGACTCCTTAACTGTGGTGGCTTGATTTATGGTGAGATCCCAGCCAGAATCCGTTGGATCTCTGTTTAGAACCATCTCCTTCAGAATAAAACATAATTAGAATTATTGCTATGGGTGAAGGTTAAGGTTTATCTTCTCTGAGGATGTGATCATCAGCTAAATAATATCCTAACAGAAACCTTCTAAAATTGCCCTTTATGGTCTGTCAGCTATGAATGACCTCATGGCACTTCTCCATCCTGGGGTAATGAGTTCCACTGACCTCATTAGTGCACAAAGTAGTCCCTAATTTTATTTAATTTTTATTTATTTTAAATATTTTATTTATTTTTAAAGAGAGGGGAAGGGAAGGAGAGAGGGAAACATCAATGTGTGGTTGCCTCACACACGCCCCCTACTGGGCATCTGGCCCACGATCCAGGCCTGTGCCCTGACTGGGAATTGAACGTGTGACCCTTTGGTTCACAGGCTGGCACTCAATCCACTGAGCCACACCAACCAGGCTGATTTTATTTAATTTTTAAATAGTTTATTTTATGTTACTTTGCTCTGATTTAAGGAGGAGCTACCAAGTAACACTTCACTGGGCTTTGGTAAAAGAGCCACCATTAGTTGGGAATTGAAGAGCAATCAGGTATAATTCAGGAGTTTCCCAACTATTCCCCGCTCTGTACACATTAGCTGCCCATCAATATTTTCATACGCTAGTGATAAAGTTGAAGAAAACACAAGTACAACCCCTTCCCTTAGGAATTCTCTCCTTTGACTTTAAGGTGATGTTTTGTTTTTCTGAGTCTCCTTAGGACTGTCATGACAGAATGTCACAGACTGGGTGGCTTGCAAACAGCCGAAACTTACTCCTCCCAGTTCTGGGGGCTGGGAGGTCCGAGATCCAGGTGCTGGCGGGTTCACGTCCGGTGAGAGTCAGCTTCCTGGTTAACGACAGCCATCCTCACAGGAGGGAAGGGGTGTGGGCACTCTCCGGGGCGTCCTTGGTAATGATGGCTCTGCCCTCATGACGTAATCACGTCCCGCCGCAGGCCTCATCTCCAACACCGTCACCTTGGGCATTCAAATTTAACAGAGGAATTTTGTGGGGGACAAAAGTGTTCAGTCTACAGCAGTTCTTCATAGCTTTGGGGGAGTGATTTAAAAAATTCTACTATACTTCTTCAGCACTTACCTATTAGATCTGATTTTTAACATTTCAGTTAGAGGTTTGAATTTTAATTTTTAAAACTTGGTGAAATGTTACTACTTTGATAAACTGTATATATCAATGAACAGATTATATATATATATTAAGATTTGTTAACAGGAAATGTCCGAGGCAGAAAGGCAAGCCTGCAAGGGACGGTCCCCACAAACTGTGACCCCCGGTCTCTGTCCCTGGCTCTTACTCAGGAGCCAGAAGCTGAGTCGACCTCTGCGTCTGGGTCTTCTACTTCCAACAGGGAAGCTTTGAGACGAGGGTCCTGGGTCTCCCTACCCACATGGCCCTGGGGACTGAACACACCGCACAGCCGGGGAGACAGAGACAGGGCGTCTCTGTCCTCATGTTTCACCGCAGACAAACGCCACGGGCCTCGTCCCTCGGGAGAGGAAGAGCGGTTCCTGTCTCACTTGGCACAGCCCTTCCTGGAAGCTCCCTCCCCCCATGTGCGGGAGCTCTTTCCTCCCAGGTTTCTAGGCCCTGAACCGTCCAGGATTTAGGATATTTTAAAAGTTCCTAATTAGAAAAAAGAATCCCACAATCTTGGAGGTAGAGAAAGGGGGGGTAGCAGAAACAAATTTTAGGGCAAAAAAGTAAAAAAAACAGGCATGCTCAAGTATGTTATTTATATTTCATTTTTCTGTAATGCCTTAGTTTCTCTTTGGAGCTCCTAGTACGCTGGAGAGCAGAGACTACACTTCTGTCCATTCATATTCTTCCCCCACTTTCCAAGGCTTCATGCTCACTCTGGAGGCTCTGGGGGAGCCACGGGATTGCGGGTACGAGGCCATGGGGCTCGAGGCAGTGCCAAGTGTTGGTCTGGCCCACGGGGTGGGCCCAGGTCCAGGTCTACCCCATGCTCAGTGGGGAGGTGAAGTCCCGCCAGACCTGCGTGGTGCTGGGGCGGGGAACTCTGCGGGTCTTACAAAAATCTGTCTAGGCATCCCTAGCAGGTGTTTCTCTGATTGCTGTACTGAGTTGGCCACAAGAAAACTTTGAAGTCTTGCTTCTCCTCCATAAACTCTACTTGGAAAAGGGTCTACCCAGACCTACCTGGGGTCCTCCCTTTAACCCCCAGGTGTTGGTCTGGGAGTCAAGGCAAGGAGCTCTGTGGATGCTTAAGTAATATGACCTCTTGCAGCAGGAGGGGGTAAACTGAGTCCCACTGCTCTCCCACAAGACATTCTACGCAACAGGGCAGCACACAGGGCAGAGAGGATGATTCTAGGTGTAACTCATCAGCCTAACATTTTTCATGAATTCCCATGGTGAATAGGAATTCTGTGGAACCCTGGCCAGCCCTCTGAGCAAATCTACGACCCTCACAGAGGAAGGAGGCTTAGTGAGCTGAAAGCATCTCCTCTCGCGTGCCAGCCATTAAACAGGGGCCTGTAACCGCACACCCTCCTTTTTGCAAAATCCAGGGCACCCTCGTTTCGGCAAAGCCTCTGCACCTGGGGACGGATTGCTGGTATTTTCATTTCTAGCCAAGAATGGACAAGGGAGGGAAATTGTAGTGTTCAGCCTCCTCACGCACGGTCCAGACTTTGCTCAGGGGGTGGAAAGTGCCTTTTGGCTCCGCACAGCTGGCTCGCACCTTTTCTACCTTTGTGGGGGTGCCTTCACTTCCAGCCGCCCAGGAAAGCATGGGCCGGGTCATTGCTACAGCTTTCTTCTCTAACCTCTGTGAGCTCCGCACATTGCCTATGCCTCTCGTGAGCAGGGTTTGGTTGTGCCATTGCTGGTCACCGTATCTTCCTGCTCTCCCCCTTCCTGTTTTCCCCCTTCCTGTGTCTATTAGGCTCTCCAGGGGTCTCTCTATCCCTGTGGTCTCTTTGACCTTCCTTCTGGATTTCCTTCTAGATTACACCCCCCCATCCCCCGCCACCTAGGGTGGGAACTAGAATTGAGTGGAGAAGCTCATGCAAACTTCTGGAATTTTCCACATTAGCAGAGTGCTCAGGCCAGACACCCAGGGTCCCACTGGTCCTCCTGTCTCCTTGCCCCCATAGCTCCGCCTCTGCCCCGCCCTGCGCAGTCACGTGGTGTCCATTACCTAGTCCAGTCCACCCGCTCCTGACAGCTGGTTCAGCCCCTGCTCCCCGGCCCCACCTCATCCCGCTGCCTCCCTCTCAGGCCATAAGCTCTCTTGTCCCCATCATGTCCTCCCATCCTGCTGCCCGAGCCATCTTTGAAACTCCGTTCCTCTTAGAATCACTCAGTGGCTTCCTACGGCCTTTAGAATAAACAACACACAGCTTGTGAGGTCCCAGCTGCCTGATCTGGCCCTTGGACCCTCTTCTGCTTCTTCCCCCATCACAGCCTCCCAAGTCCCCCGCTCACTCCTCAGGGCCCTGTGACGATGCCACCACACACCCCCTCTTGGCCCTGGTTGGTGTCGTTTGCTCTGCAGGGTTTCTTTCTCTTCACTGTATTGACCCCACTCCTGTCCTTCCCGTCTCAACGTGACTTTCTGGATGGGACCGTCCCCCGTACCACACGCCCACGGCACCCCAGACTTCTCCTTTGCACACGTTTCATAACTTGTCCTCACTTTTGCCACCTTTCCTTTTAGGGTGTCAGTTTTATGGGGCAAGTGACAGGTATATCTTGCTTCCCACTGTCCCCTCTATGCTACTTGGAAGGTAGAAGTGCTTCAGTGCATAGTTGTTGACTGGCTGATTTTTCTAATTTGGTTAATTGCTTATCCAAAGTTCAGTGTTTGGACATGCTAAGAAAATCCACCTCTGAAACACAGCTATGACTGTGTGCCCACATCAGTTCCTCACTCACTGCCCAGCCTGTAAATACTGCATTTGGGGTGAACGGAGACGTTTTCTCGTTCAGCACAAGGCCTGCCTAATGTCTGTGTTCCAGCGGCTTCCTCCTGTCTCATGTGCTTCCTCTGAGCCGCGGCCGAGCCTCCGTCCAGCAGAAGTGATTTCTCATCTGTTTTCTGTACCAGATAACACGGTATTAGTCTTGAATAAATGTGAAAAAGTTCTAGCCAAATTCATCATCCTAGTAGAAACCGGTGCCCAGGGTTTCAGTCAAATGGAAAAAGAAGAGATGAATAGGCCATTCTGAGTTTCGTTGCGAACTGTGTGCTCCCACAGGGCTGGAATAGAATGATGAGGCTGCTGTTCCTCCCCGCGCAGGTGTGGGTCCCAGCCGGCGACTCTAGGCAGTGGAGGCAGAGGACGTTCCACGGGCAGAAAGGCCTTCTCACGTGGATCAGGAGGCGCAAAGGCTCTGATACGTGGCTCCGCCATTCACTTTGGCTCAAGCCAGAAAGGCGGGGGTCACCCTCGAGTCCTTGCCTTCTCTCCGAACCTGCCCTCAGGCTGTCAGTGAGCCCCCCGCTTCGGCCCCCGAAAGCCACAGGCCTGCCCGGGCCGCCGGGTCTCTGCAGCGCGGCCGCCCTGTCCTCTCCTTGCCGTAGCTCTGGACGTCCACTCTCACCCCTGAAACTGCTCTCTACCCGGCGGCTAAAGCGAGCCTTTGGAACCACAGGCAGGTTCTCTCACTCTGCGGTTAAACACCTCTCAATAATTTCTGACAAGTTAAGATAAACAATCTGAGTTTCATACCCCGACCTACACAGCAAATGCCCCACCCTCGGGGCCCTTCACTCCTGAGGCAGCCGCTCCCCCCAGGATCCGTCTCCTCATCCACTCCGCTTTTCCTCTGAGCACCTATTACTGCCTGACGTCATCCGACGTGCTTATCCGATGATTTATTTTTTGGACTGCCCCCACCAGGGTATCATCTCCTCGTGGCCAGGACCTTGGAGACTCTTGCTCAGTGTTGCACAGACAGCGTCTACAAGACCACCTGGTGCAAAGTCGGAGTTCAGTAAATGCTTGTTCAGTAACTGCACAGAACAAGCAAATGGCTGGGACTCAGTCCCCCTTGTGTCCTTCCCTCCGGAGAACCCCCAAGCCAAAAGGAAAAATGGCGTAAGGCGGCCATCAGCCTGCTGTTACTCTTGTAAGCATGTTGCTCTCTGGTTGTCTGCCTCGATGACTGGAGGAACGAGGCCAAGCCTGCCCTTGCACGGAGCCTATGCGGCAATGATGAGCCCAGACCCGCTCCTGGCCCAGCTGCCTGGCAGGCAGGGCAGGACCGTGCCTCCGGGCTGGTGCCCGCTGGGCACAAGGCTCGTTTCTTTCTGTGGAGCTGCTGACTGGAGCTGTTTGTCCATCAAAGGGTGCTAAGTCCTCATTAGCAGCTTATAAACTTTTTCCTGCTCTTGAAAACTGGCTCTTTCGTGAGCAGTGGGGGCGTTTACTAAAACCTTTGGAGAAATGAGCCATATTTTTGGTAATGTGCTTATTGAAAGGGTTTGCAATAAAAGTTGACTTACAATAATGCTAGTAGTACGCTCTGTAGACAGCCACCAGGCTTCAGTTAGATGCCTTGGAAACAGTTTTACCTTATTGTTTTCTCGTGAGCTATTTGGTGGTCCCATTTCAGAATCAACTCCACAAGCCCTTGATGTACTTGCTCCTCTTGGGCCCAGGGAGTCGGTGGGGGCTCCGCCTCTCCACACTGGGGCCTTCTCCTTCTCTAGATGGAGCTGCCTAGTCGGTCCCCAGGGCTGGGCCGTCATGTAGGGGCCACTGGGAGGAGAAGCTGGATCACGTGGCTGGAGGGTCTTCCCGCAGCATCTGCCCCAGCTGCTCATTCTCCCCTGGAACTACCGGGTGCTTTCCGGGGCTGCCCCCCAGCATCCCGTTGGTGCGCCGTTGCCTGTTCACCAAGACGTTGTTACTGCCTGCCCTCGGTCAGGCCTGGAGTGTGGGCCGGGCCGGCGGGGCAGCCGCTCTGGGCCTGAGCTGTGACAACCAGTGCAAACATCTCTGCAGACGCGCGCCAGTTGACCCGGATTTCCCTACACGGCAACCAACGTGACCAAGGAGGTCTCACCTTGGTCCACCAGAGACACCGTCCTCTAGTGGAGGTAGAAGAGAAAAGCAGACAACACTCCTCACGTGCCCAGACCCCTGTGTGGGGAGTGTTACTGCTGCAGGAGCTTGAGGTCTTAGACGCTGAGGTTCCAAACCCCAGCAGTGCGTTCTGCAGCCGGTGACCAAGGTCCCTGTGATCCTTTTTCTACAGCCGTATCGCCCCCTGACCCACTTAGAAAGGTTCTCTGTCCTTCAGGATTCATGCAGTTATTGGACCAACCCAGATAATCCAGGGTTATAACTTTTCCATCTCAAATTTCTTAACTCGCATCCGCAAAGTCCCTTTCTCCAGGTAAGGTTCACACGTTCTGTGATTAGGACACGGGCACCTTTGAGGGGACGTCCTTCTGCTGACCACAGTATTTTACGTCACATAATGTCAAATACCTTCCCCAGGCCTGGGGTTGCCATGGACTGGCCCCACACAGAGGGGACTCTGAGCTGACGCTGGCGTGTAGACTGTTCACCAATCAGGGCCCCGGGAAGCAGCACCTGTGCCAGGGAGAGGGGAGCAGGAATGGGCAGAAGTTGGGTCACGGCCTCGGTTGAAGCCACAGAGGGCTCTGGAACCGCAGCGGCTCCCAGAGTCACCCTGGCTGGGGCGGAGATGGTCTTCGAGAAAGCAGCTCACGGTGGCCTGTTTCATTAATGGCACATCCAGGGTCACACCTCACACGGTCTGAACCCAAAACCTGCGTCTGCACCCAATGCGCCCCAATGCCGTTGACCTCCAGGATAGGGGTTGGCAAACTTTTCCTACATATGTTTGGCTTTTGTCTCTTTTTGCCATAGGGTCTCGATCTCAACTACCCCACTCTGCCCTTGTGGTGTGAAAGCCACCACAGACAACGTGTAAAAGCATGTCAGGACTGTGTTCCAACAGGACTTTATTTACACAAGCAGGTGGCGGGCTGGACTTGGCCCTCAGACTACAAGGCTCTGCTCTGGGAAGTCATCTAGTCGAGCAGGTGCCATGGATGAAATCCGTGGTCCTCCCATGTGGCTTCAACCCACGTCCAGAGTCTTGACCCAGCAAGGTCTGGGGCGGGACCCTGCAATGGTCGGCAGTGAGGCTGTGAGGCCATTTCTGAGGGAGTCCTCAAGTTGTCCTCCAACAAAACAGTGACACACAGTGAGCATCAGAATGTTAACTTGAAGGCAGACTGTGTCAGCAGGATGCTTCCTTACGTCTCTGGAAGAAGAGGAACCAGCACTTTCTTAAATCGTGTAATCGGAGGGATGTTGAAATGCCTTCCTCAAAATGTTTTCTCTAATCTACTGAGTGGATTAATGCTTGACTTTTCAGCAGCGCTAGTCTTGAGGAATGCAAATTCCTGTTTTAGAAATGCCCGTATTCTGGATGATGGCAAAGCACCTGAAGGGGAGGGGACAGGTGCAAGATTTGATGCTGTTCATAGGCAAGATTTCCCCTTTCAGATGCCCTGTTTTCTAATCTGTGGGAATGGATCCCAGGAATGATATTATTTCACAGGTGGTTATAAAGAATCAGATGAGATCTAGAGAGAGAATGCATCTAAAAACCCTCTTCCTGTTCACATGTGTGTTCAGATGGGCTCTCTTTATTTTTTCCCCTTTGGACAGGAAGGCAGGGGACAGCGGGGGATAGCAGGGGACAGCAGTATCTTAGAAAGAGAGGATGCTTGTGGGTGGGAGCAAGAACAGATGGGCACGGAAGTTGCCAAAGACAAACTACTTATTTTATAATAACATCTAAAACATAATAACATGTAGGCTAGACTTTGTTAAAGACAAACTACATGTATCAGTTAGCTTTTGCTGCAAAACGAGCAACCCCCAAGTTAAATGACTTACAACAAAAAGCATTTGTTTAGCTCATGATTCTGCTAGGTGGCTCTTTTGATCTGGTTTGAGCTTGGGTGATCTTGGCTGGGCATGTAGGTCGGTCACCATTTTGTGGGTTACCTAGGTGCTGGCTGTTCCCAACAGGATTGGGTGGCTAGAGATTAGGATCATGAGGTGACTATGCTGAAAGTCTCTTATCTTCCAATAAACTAGCAGAGCCCGCTCGCATGGTGGCAGGATTCTTAAAACAGCCAGTGGAACCTGGTAGCCCCAAGAGAACTAAGCTAAGAAGTGACCCAATATCATGTCTGCAGCATTCTATTGGATAAAGTGAGTCACATGGCTGGATTAAAGGGTGAGGAAATAGACTCCACACCTGATCGGGTGCCTGCAATGTTTGTGATCTGAATTTGAAATTTATCGCGTTACTGTTTATAACTGTATAAGCTCCTACAGGCGCGTGGTCTGCTGAGTGCCTGGTCTAGTGTTACAATTTCCTGGCTCAGCTTTTTGTTATGCAAGTCCCGGAACTCAAGATGACCTCCGAATTGCCCAGCTTCTTGGAGAGAGAAGCACACGCCATGCACTCCCATTATGGTTATCCTGATTTGTAGGAGAAGGTGTATCAAAGCTGCAAAGAGCTTGTACACTTCTGAACCGGGAATCGTGAATGACCTTTTGCATTCCAGGTAAAAAGGGAAGAGCATTTTTGGTGATTGGAATTTCAAAGAATTTGAGAACAAAAATTATTTTTATTTTAATTACGAGTGTGTGTGTATGTGTATGTGTATCTAGAGGAAAGATACAGAAAATTGTTCCTTCAGAGGTGTGGGTGGCAGAAAGGGCAAATGAGTAAATGGTATGTGAATGTTCCTTGACCTCACTCTGAAACCTGTAGAATAAAAACAAAATCTTAGTGGGGATGTTTGGCTTGAAACTAGCGGGGTAAGCAGGAGATTTACCTTCGAGATCGATGACCTGCAGGGGCTTTCTGCCTCTGCGACCAGTCTCTACACGTGGGAGGTGAAGAGACCCATGGAGGTTGCGGCCCAGCGGGGCTCTGAGCTGTTTTGGGAAACCTGGCTAGTCAGTAGCAGAGTCCAGACTAGAACCTGTGTAACCGAGTTCCAAATCCAAGGCTTTCTTTCATTATTCCGCACGATTTGCGTTACAGACGCTCTGCCCAGAGGCTGCCCACCCCGGCCTGCAGGGGAGATGCCCACAGCCCAGAGAGAGGAGGCTGATGGGATGCCGCCGGCATCAGTCACGGGACATCATTAGGGCGGGAAGGTGAACGGCCTACTCGGGCGTCAGGAGTTCTTCCCCTTTAAAAAGGCGGTGGCGGTGACTTCCAAGGCCTTTCCGAGAGCTCCTTAATGCTGCTGCTCGCCCAGCCTTCGGTCAGCATGTTTCCATCACCTACTAAGTAGGTGACAGCATTTTCCTTGGTGGAAAGTGCATTAGGTAATGACAGTTTTGGGTAATGATATTTTTCCTATGCACTCGTCAACAGCACTGTCCCTGTCAAGACGTGGCCGTGAATTAGTCATGTTCTCTCCGGGGAGTGGGAGGGGGGCACAGTCACACCTCTCCAGTCACCCCATGTGGAGTTTGAGCTACTGAAACTACTCTTTGTGTTGCTGGGTGACTATTAACCATATTCGACCAAAAATATTTTCCATGTTCTGCTAAGGAAATCCTCTGTCAAGATAAACAGCCCTTTTCCTCCTCTCTTGCAACTTGGGTCTTGCCAGGAAGGTCTAAATAAGTCCTCTGTAGTCCGTTTCTTTTCAGTATTTCACACTGGAGTTCAGTTATAAACTCTAAGCCAGAAAAGTTAACTCCTGCTGAAAGACCACAGAACCCGCGGCACAGAGAACTGCCCCGGCCTCCTTTAGACGCTTCGTAACGCGGGAGCTGTCCTGCCCCCTCTTCTTCTCTTCTGTCACTTTCCCCTGAGATCCATTTCACAAACAGGCTTCTCTCTCATATCACTGTGAATGTATTTTTCTACATCATCCTTTGGTGCCCCATTATTCTGTCCCGGACCGCTTCATGAGGTGTCGGGTTTTCCAATGAGCTGAGATGCACGCTTACTCCTTTGCGGAGAGCTGAACAATGTTTGCAGATAACTGACTCTGCAAACTAGCTCCTTGGCTCAGAGAGAGCTTTTTGTTGCAGCAAAGAGGCGTTGCTGCCCGTGGGTGGGATGGGGGGTTCCCGGGGGCTGCTGGTAGACAGGCTCTCCCTGCTCCCCCACACAGGGCGTGCCTCACCTAAATTGAGAAAGAGTCCAGGGCCCACCTGTGCAGGTATGAGCTACCGTCCTCGTTCCAACTTTCTCTCCTGTCCCCTTCCCGTGACTCCTTTGATTCCTCAAAACGGCCATGGCTGTTAAATGTTTCTTCCAAGAGCACCAGTGTAAGAATTGGGGCGGTGGCGAGGTGGGGCAGGGGTGCCCACAGAGTTTTGCCTCAGGGTCCACGTGCTGGAAGAGGGGCCCTCCTGCTGGGCTGGCCTGTTGCCCTCGCTCGGGTGGGTAGTGGATTCTAGCCTTGGGCATTTCTGAAAACCCCAAGCCTAACCATGAGGTTAACCGTGGCTAACTGTGGCTTCGGGAAGTGAGTCCGCCTTCTGGGACAGGAGTGTCACCATTGTCCTCGTCACTTGGCACAGCTCAGGGGTGCAGCCAGGACCCTGGCAGCCTGGGTCGGTCTGCTCTCCTCCATCTGGCTCTTGCCTCATCGTACCTGTTGTGACCCTGTATCTGTTTTTGTTTCCTGAAGGCTCAGGAAAACATGGATTCTGTTACTGTCCTGGGCCGCCCGCAGCCATTCCTGCAGGTGTGTGGCAAGAGGAGGAAGCCCGGCCATCGACAGTGCTCTTGACTTTCCTTGACAATAACTTCCAGGGAAATGGGCGCAAGATGTAAAGTCCGGGAGAGCAGAAGCGGCGCTGCCATCTGTCCCCTCAACACACGCTCATTCCGCCCTCCACGCAAGTTCTCCAGGGCCTTCCCTGTAGCGGGCTGTGCCGTGCAGGCGAGCTTTAAGCCCGGAGGCATCGTCCTTGGACAGCAATGGGTTCTCCGAGTCATCCCTGTTCTTGAAATGCTTGCTTGGCACACAGTAGGTGCCTAATTCACATTTGCTGCAGGAACGAGTGACAGTGGACCACGCTGGGTGGGCTGGGGCAGGGTGGTGGGGAGGCTGTGGAAATCTGGGAAGGGGTGGGAGATGCTGCTCCATGAGGGGGCTTTCGAGAAAGATGGAAAAGAGAGAAGTTAGGTCTGGCCATGAGTTGTGAACAGATCCTTCGCTGGCCCTTTATTTTTTAGATGCCAGTGAAGATCTGAAAGATCTTGATGATTTCTTAGGTGTTGGACTGACGTTTCACTTCGGGGCGTTGCATCCAGGAGCCCTCGCACACCACTGTGCGTGTGTTAGGTTCTGTGCCGCGGGTCGGACACACGGGTGATCTTGCATTCTCCCCTGAGAGAGCGTGCTGCCCGGAGCACGGCACCAGGGCCTGTGTGGCCGGTGTGTTTATAGTGGATCACAAGAGGGGCTGAAGGGGAGTTTCTACCCATGTGTGCGTATGAGCCGTGAGCCACGGAAACCAAACTTAAACGAAGGTAGGCTGGCAGGCAAAGTTGTCGAGTGGGCGTGGGACGTCTCATGGGACAAAGACGGGGCTGGGCCTCGGGAGGGACCCCCAGGCACTGTCTTGTCCTTTTCTGTCAGGGTCTGTCCCGCCTTCTCTCTCTCCCTGGACGGGATTTACTTCTGGCTTCTCTGGTGCCCAGTGTGGGGCCCGGGAGAAGGCGGTCTCCCGTTCTCAGCTTCAGATTTCCCGGGCAGCACACCTGACGGGCCTGGGAAGCGGCCACAGCAGGCCATGGCCTTCTGGTCACGGCGGCTTCTCCAGCAGCTGTGTGGGTGCAGTGGGGAGGGGAGCAGAGTTCCCAGAACGGAGGTGTGGACCCCACAGGATGGGGTGCAGCGCAGGGGCCCCCGCAATGCACGCACAGTGTCCCCACTGCAGCTGAACATCCCCGCTGTGCGCTCCACCCTGAGAAGTCGGAGGCTACCTTCCTAGACTGACCAGCTAATTCCGAGGTGCTGCTGCTCAGTGGTCACTGCTCAGTGGTCACTGAATAAATAGAGTGACAGGAGGTACACCTCGGACCTTGTAGGGGACCCTGAAAAGCAAGAGAACCTCCCCAGATAAAAACTTAGTGGTCTGCAATTTGTAAAATAGCCGTGGAGGGGGCTTTTTTTCTTGCATTTACATCAAGGAGCCACAATTTCAGAGGTCAGAACTATTTCGTACAACAAAGCAATTGTTTGAATGTAACAAGTGGCTCCATGTACCCAGAAGGGACCCCGTCTGCCTGAAGGAGATGTATCTTTTCTCCCTCGTTCACCGGTGCAGGCATTCATTTTGCGGATTTGTACAGAGTACCCACCATGGTCAGTACTGAGGGGACAGCGGTGAACAGGAGAGCCCTAGGCTCTGTCTTCCAGGAGTCTCTGAGACCGACAGCGCCAGGTGTGATGCGAACTTGGACGAGGGGGGTGAGGAAGCACGGGTAGAATCTCTTCGAGACAATTGCCTTTCACTCGAAGGTTGAATTTGGGAGTGGGGGTGCAGCAGATAAGCAAAAGAGGGTTCCAGAAGGTGGGGACAGTGTGCTCTGGCCTCAGGTAGGAGGAGTGTGGCCCCTCTGAGGCTGAAAGAAGTTCCTTTGGTGGCAGTAGGGAGAGGAAGGTGGAGGGTAGGTAGCTAGGAGCCAGGCTGTGAGTAAGGACTCGGGACTTTATCCCCAAGGCACCAAGGAGCTTTTGAAGAAGGTTGTGTTTTTTAGACACTATGAATGTGGTGACACCGTGATATTGCTTTCCTGTGGCTGCTGAAATAAATGACCACACCCTTGGTGGCTAACAGCAACACAGTTCTGGACTGGGGTCTCCCAGGGCCTGGAACCTACATGCTGTCATTGCTGTGTTCCTCCCCAAAGCTCCAGGGAGGAACCCCTCTTCTTGCCTTTTCCGGGAGTCGGAGGCCTCTTGAATTCCTCAGTGAGTGCCCTGCTTCCATTAGGATGTGGAAATCATTGGGGGCCACGATTTCGTCGGCCTGGAGGCGACCCAGTCTGGCGGGCGCATGCTCCATGAGCGCTGGAGTCGCTGTCCTGCCACTTCACTGCTGTGCGTGCACCTCTGCCTGGGAAGGCGCCCGGCACATGGTAGGTGCTTCATAAATGTTTGCTGAATGGATGGAGAAAGAGAGATTTAGGGAACTCTGGCTGCAAAGGGAAAAGTGTGCCGGACTGGGACAAGAGTGGACACAGAGAGGTCCGTTGGAAAGTTCTGTTGTCCAGAGAAGGGACCAGAGTTGCCTGGCCAGGGTGGTGTGAGTGGATGGATTTGAGGGGCCAGTCAACGAGACTTGGAGGCTGATCAGATGTGAGGGAGTCCGATGTTTGGCGTGGGTGCCCCTAACTGACACAGGGGACTTGGGAGGAGCAGGTGGGGGTGGGAAGTCCAGCAGTGGTCAGGAGGGGCTGAGTCCGAGGCCCCCGAGGTGGAGGCACCTCAGTGTCAGTGGCGTACGTGAGCCGGCGGCCGAGGAGAGCGGCGGAGGCTGGAGTGAGAGATTTGGCAGTCCAGCTGGCATGTTAGTAGTTATTTATGGAAGTCACAGACTTCCATGTGCTCCGCTGGGGAAGGTGTGGGTGGGAGAGGGGAGGGAGTCGGGACCAGGTCCCGAAAAACAATTTGACAAAATCTGTCTCTCATTCCAGCGTCTGGCTGTGTGGGCTGAGACGGGGCTTGGGCAAGGATCTTTGTTTGCGTTAGCGTTTTTGCCATTGTCTAGTTTGTATGAACATTTCTTGTTAGGATGGGCCCTGGAGGGTTAGTGTGGGATATGAAAATCACGTCTGTTTAGAACACTCTTGGAGGTTACTTTCTCTGCAGTTCTTTGTATGTGATTTGGAATTTGAGTTTAGTTAGATGCATATGTATCAGGTTTGAATGGAGATGGTGGTGGGTGCCCCAGAAGTCTGCGAGGTCCCAGGAGGTGGGGGGGCCGGAGATCACAGCTGTCCTTCCTCGTTTACCTGCCCACCACAGGTGACTGCAACGAGCAGGAAGTGTGGGTCTGGGCATCCTGTGGGCCCCGGTGCAGGGCATTGGGCCTGAGAGCAACAGCTAGAAAGGGTAGAAAGGGCCAGGGAATTTCTAGAGCCCCAAGTTGCCACCTGGGGAAACCAGATGAAGCCCAGGTGCCGAATCTCAGAGGGACAGGAGAAGAGAGGTGTCCCAGGCACTTGTGCCTAAGAGTATATTGGGAGCAGACAACCTTAGAATCTTCATTCCAGGACTTTTTAAGGGTTGGGAGAAGCCCAGGATACTTCAAGCTTGTTGAGATCCTAAGAATAAAAAAACAAAAACAAAAGCAACAAAAATGGGGAAAAATGCCAAAACAACTGAAAAATGTTTTGGAATACCTAAATTTACATTTAACAAGCAAATTCTTTGTACCCCAAACCCAACTGTGATTATGCGGTATGACTGTGTTGGACCCTGGTGTGTTCTGCACCATGAGGGTGTGGCTTGGCAACGCAACACGAGATTAAAGTTGTAGGACAAATGTCATCATCATTCAACTTCGCATGCCGCTCGTGCATGCCACATATTTCTCTTGAAAGTCGAAATTTGAGACCCTGTGATTTGGGGGCCAAGGTCAATGGCCCTTTGGGGACGGGCCTTTGGACATGCCATTCACTACTGACAACCCAAGTAAAGTGTCCTTGCCTCTCTTTAAAATGACTGAGAGCCAACGGATGCCAGGAAACCAGCGAGACCAGGCCCTGGGGCCATGACTACACATAAAACGCAGCCCTCGGAACCTCGGCAGCTGCTCATGGGCACCTCCGGGGGTCTTCCGCCCACTCGCCATCTTCCCCTAAGTCAAAGTCTCAAAGATCTTCTCGGCGTTGTTCACAGTGGCCAGGACATGGGGACAGCCTCAGTGCCCTTCGACAGAGGGTTGGGTAAAGGAGACGTGCTGTGAATATACTGTGGGACCCCACTCAGCCACGAGGGAAGGTGACTGACCGCCGTTTGCGACCACGTGGATGCATCTCAAGAATGCCATGCCGGGCAGAACGAGTCAGAGAGAAAAGTCAAGAACCATGTGATTTCACTCACGTGTGGGATGTAAGACTGAAAACAACACACAAATGAACAAACAAGACCAACAAGAACTCACAGACACAGCAGTGTGGTGGTGACCACAGGGAAGGGGGTGGGGGTGGTAGGGGGTAAAGGGCATCAAACGGGTGGTGACAGAAGACTGAGTTTGGGTCGTGAGCACATGACGCAGCATCCAGGGGATGCACCGTAGAACTCTACCCCCAAAACCCATATAGTCTTACTACTGTACATTGGGAGGGCTAGACATTCCCTCCACCATTTGCTCTTTACTCCGCGGGGGCGCGCACGGCATGGTGGGGGCGCGCACGACACAGCGGGGGTGTGCATGACACAGCGGGGGGCGCGCACGACACGGCGGATGGAGAAAGAAACGAGTCTGTTGTGCTTTTGTGGTCCTGGGAGCGGTCGTCACTGATCGCGGTGGAAGTGTGTTTATTCACCTTCCCTCTTGTGCTTTTTTATAGACAGCAAAACACATGAAGTCAATTTTGCTAACAGACTTGTAAAATCAGAAAAATTTTCAAAAAGAAATGCATAAAATAAAATCAGAAAATAGAACTGCCTTTAGCAGTTGGTAGCATGAATTCTCAGGGGCCACAAAGAGGTTTTTAACCATTGGAACCCATTGGCAAAGGGACAAATGAGTTTTTTCCCCTCCCAAACCGTTAAAAATAGCTTCTATAAACTCTTCGCTCCCTTCGACAGTGAGCTCACCATTAATCACCTTTACGACATCTTGTATTTAGGCCACGGATATATCCGTGGGTCCTAATCAACCACTTTCCTGAGGAAATTGGCCAAATCCCGACTGGAGGGGCAGATGAATCCCAACAACCCTGCTATTCAGACAAATCTCTTTTCAAGTGCCCTTAAAGCTTTTTTTCATACTCCAGTGAAGACAGCCGCACAGGAAACAATAATAGTTTAATCTCTTGAAAAATTTCCTTCCTGCACGGCAGCGCTTTTAGACAGGTAGTCAGAGCCAGCCAAGGAAAATTAGCAGCTGCCGCTGCCAAGGGCAGGCTGCTACTTGAGCCTCCCAGCTCCACGCCCCTTCCTCCTCTCCTGTCCCCAGCGCAGGGGCCCGAAAGGGGTGCTCTTCTGCCCAGTGGTGGCCCTTCCTGACCTTCTCAAAGGACGCTGACAGCGGAAGAGCCTCTGCCCACTCTGTGCGTCACGGTGTTTGTAAAGCCCGCTTCCCTTCTCCTCCCTGAGCTTCTGTTTCCGTAGTCCCGGCTGCCTGGGGAAGCGCACGGGGTTCTCAGGAACACGCATTTCTCACAAGATGGAGTCATTGGAAAGGCGGAGCCTCGCTGTCTCCCTGTTGGCAGGGCCGGCTGGGTCTCAGGCCCAGGGGCTCTGAGCACGTCCTGGGGTCCATGGGAGGGACAGGGCCTGCTTCCTTCTGCCAGTTCTCTCGCTCCCCCCTCTGAAACCAGCGTGGGCAGAAGCCTTCACAGGCGCCCGAGAATTCATTGCAGGTCTTGTTCATGCTAACATGAAGATTGTTCCTTAGGGATTTGCTTTGGGGCCCCACGAAAGTCTTGGGCTGTACTTTGCCTCATAGGAGAGTCTCCCAAGCAGCAAGTTCACTGACCTGCGGACGGCAAGAGCCCACTCTCCCCCATCAACCCCCACACGCCGCTCAGGTTCTGGTTCTTTTGACCCATTTGCTGCCAGCTCTGCTGGGCACCCACCGCACATACACCTCTGCCTCCCCTCACCCTCTGCCTCCCCTGGCCCTCGGTTCTGGCTCCTCACCCTTGACTTGGCCAAGTTCATGAACAACTTGCAGGGCCTGGGCAGAATTAGTCGTGTTTCTATTTCTTGTGTATTCCCCACTCCCACGCCTGTGACTTGTACAAAAGTAAAAACTAGTCTCTCTCGGGAGGCTCCAGCATTCCTGATCGCTCAGGTGGAGAGAGGGGGGCCAGTGAGACTCATTGGCCAAACTGCCCATTAGCGCCAAAGAAAGTGAGGAGAATCAGAAAAATGGCCTCTCATGGCTGTGGTGTCTAGGAATTCTCTGGATCTCCTCTTGTGCACCTTCAGGCCCAGCAGGAAACACAGGAAACAGGACCTAAAGTTTTTTGTTGCTTTTTGCCCGCATTATCAAGGATAACCGAAAATAAGCTGTGCAGTAGTTTCCGTAGGCAAGTGCCTTACTCAGCTGGGGACATTGCCTCGGCGGTCCAAGCAGGCAAATTGGTGACCTCTCCGCACACAGCAGCCGAGGGGGGGCCACAGCTGCCGCTGCTGTAAAGGACATCGATGAGCAGGTGCCACCTTGAGATGCTCTTCACAGGGCTGCCTGTAATGGTAAATTATTAATGACTCATGTTTCCAGAGACGAGGGCACACTTAAAATGACGTTCGTGCCGTCTGTGCGAGGTGCTTACCGCAGCTGTGAGGTCAGGTGTTCTTTTTTCCGCCTTGCTCACAACATTTGTTTTTTGACACACAGAAGCCGTACATCCGTAATGTAGGCCACCTGGTGGGTTTCGAGATAAGTACACACCTAAGAAGCCATTACGATATATGCCAAAAACATATTTGTCACCTCCAAAGGTCCCTCCCACCCTCTTTCATTATTACTTTTCATGGGCGACAGTAACATTTAACCTAAAATCCCTGCAAATTTTGAACTGCCCAGCACGGTACTGTTAGCTGCCCCTCTGTGCTGCGCAGTCCGTCTCCAGGCCTTGCCGACCGCACCCAACTGGAACTTGGCACAGTCTGAGTGGTACCTTCTGGTCTCCCCACTCTCCCAGCCCTGGCCCCGCCCTCCCGCCTTTCACTCTCTGCGAAGTCATGTTTTCAAAGGAAACTAAATTGACGGCAGTATGCTGAAATTACGTTAAAGGGAAAAAGTAGGATACATTATTTATACAATTTGATTCCAATGTAAGTATATTTATTACAGAGAAAATGATTATTTTTAGTGGTGGGAATTATGAGTGGTTTTAACTTCACTTTTACAAATTTCATCATTTCCAAAACGTTTGTAATGCAGAGCCGCTCTGTAACCCCAAATCCAGAGGCACCGTCAAAACGCGATCCCACCACCACAGTTTCACGTCTTCAGAACCGTGAATCCTCGTGAGTGGTCTTCTTTTTTCACAGTCTTCATTCACAGAATGCTGTGTCATTTCTTCTGATTTTTCCCCCCTCAGGATTTTTCAAATATATTCTGCTTGACTACAACCCCCGAGAAGATACAGTGATTCCCTTTTGGACCCGTTACTGCTTCTTGGGCAGGCAGTTATCTGGCTTGGTCAGAGTTCGATCCTGGGCGGGACTGGCCCTTACTTCCTCCACGTGGTGGTGTGTGGACCGCCACCAAGGTGAGCCTGCTGGAGTGCCCACGGGTGCCTGTCCCCCCTCCCTGCCCCTGCCCCTGTCTTGTGCCCGGCCTCTGAGTTCAGAGCCAGGCCGGACTGTCCCGCTCCGCCCCTGGTCTTCCTTCTGGGGACGCGCTCCCATCATGGAGTCCCTCTGGTCATCACTTTTCCCGGTCCACCTATAAATGCCCTTCAGTCTGCTGTTTGCCCTTAGGTTGGTAGTTTCCTCTCACCTGTCCTGGATCCTGCCCGTCCCTGTCCCCAAGACAGGGTTGAGGGTCAGTTCTGCTCTGTTATTCCTTCCCCCTATGTCTCTGTCATCACATTTACCGCCTTGGAGGGAAATTAAGTGTCCCGGTCCCTCCTTAAGGGCAAGGACCACCCCTCATTTTCCTCTCCAGCCCCGCTCACTGTGTAACATGACACCTCGCTTCCCTGGGCACTCAGAACAGTGAAGTGAACCCAGTTGTACTGGTTTTCTGTTTTTTTTCTCTCTCTTTTTTAATTGATGTTTGAATACACTTGTCTCCATTTTCCCACCCTCACCTCCCCCCACCCTCAATCCTACCCTCCTTTGGCTTTGTCCATGAGTCCTTTATACCTGTTCATTTATTACCCTTTCTCTTCTTTCCCACATTCTTCCCCCACCCCCTTCCCACCTGGTTACTGTCAGTTTGTTCTTAATTTCAATGTCTCTGGTTCTATTTTGCTTGCTTGTTTTTTTTTGTTGTTGTTGATCAGGTTCCACTTATAGGTGAGATCATATGGTATTTGTCTTTCACCACCTGGCTTATTTCCCTTAACATAATGCTCTCCAGTTCCATCCATGTTGTCCCGAAGGGTAGGAGCTCCTTCTTTCTTTCTGCCAAGTAGTATTCCATTGTGTAAATGTACCACAGCTTTTTGAGCCACTCATTTACTGATGGGCACCTAGACTGCTTCCAACACTTGGCTATTGTAAATTGTGCTGCCATGAACATTGGGTGCATAGGTTCTTTTAATTTCTGTTTCCTAAGCAGCAGGGTCAGTGCGTGTTAAACTCCCCCAGGTTCCTGTTGTGACTCCCAGCACCTCGCGTTTGCACGGTCTTTGTAGCTCTCGCACCAAAACCTCACGTTTTCTCTGTCAGCTGCACCAGCTCCAGTAGTTTCTAGCTGGTCCGTTCTGTTGATCATGTCTAAGCTCTGCGAGGTCATATGTCCATAATTATATTCATCCAGAATTGCACAGATACTGGGTATGATGGGTTTGCTCATGTAGTTTTTTAAGGGGGAAATTTCTTCCTTTCTCATTTTTTTGAAAGCCTTTAGAAGGGGAAAGTTAGGGAGAAACAGTGAATGGGGTTGGGGAATGACTGTGTCGTATTTTGTTTTTAAAACGTTTGTGCTATGTATTTGCAGGGAGTACTGCAGTGGTTCTTAATTACACACGGGTTTTTGTTTTTTTTTCCTGGAGTTTTGATTCCAAGTAGAGGGGAGAGACGTTGGCACCCCAACTGGTCAGGGAAAAGTTATATTGTCGGATGCATCCTAAAGAAGCGTTGGCTTGCTCATGCTGCATTGAAGATGTTCTTGGATAGCGACGTTCCTGTATAAATGACCCCTGAAACAGAGCAATTTGACAAAATCAGGATTTCTGAGGGAGATTTTTAAGACAATAGTAACTTGTATGTTCTGGGCCAGGGAAGAGAACGTATGTTTTGAATTTGACGTCGGATAAAAAATATCCCTAGTATGCATGGTTGACAAGGAATGTTTTAAGAGACTGGCTGATGAACCAAAATGACACTCAGAACAAACAGGACACGAGTGAATGGCAAGGAGGGAGGTCGTGTTATTGCCCCTCCTCCTCCAGATGCCTGGTCGGCGGAGCCCTGCTTTGTGTGACTGGACTTCATGAAATAAGCAAATAAGGTGTGGTGGGAACCAGAGTGTGATCCAGCCCGGCCCAGCCCAGCCCAGCCCGGCCCAGCCGGGCCCGATCACGCACCTCAAAACGATGCCTTGCCCGGGCCAGGGCCACGCCATCGTGCCGGCACTTGGCTTATTGCAGGCCAAGGTTCAGGGGACTCAGAATGTTCACGGGCCCCGGGCTCTCACCCTACACCGCTTCTTTTGTTTAGTTACTGATTGAGACCCTGGTCCAGAAGACTCCAGGGATTGGTTGCTCTTGAAAGCACAAGGAATCCCGGTGTGATTTCCTGACCCCAAAAGGCTTGAGTGAATGTTGGACTTCTGCGTGGGGCCAGGTGAAGGCCGGAGAGTGGCATGTCCCGACAGGCGGGCAGAGACCAGCGTTCTCCTCTGTTCTTTCTCCTTTGCCCCAGCCGAACCCAGGATTCTGTGACCTCTCCAACAGCAAGCCACGTGTTTGCCAAACCGCTCACAGCAGCCTCATTCCAGAATCTTCCTTCTCCACCAGCTGGATGTGACCCAAGGCGAACTCCAAGGACCAGGGGTCAGTGGAATTGCCCGGAGGGGGCCAGGGTGTGGAAGGCCGCTTCAGGGGGGGTCTCACAGACTGATACGTGCAGGGTGTTAACCTTCACCAGGTTACGCTGCTGAGATTGAGGACTGTTTATCACAGTCGTCAGAACGTCTGAGCAGTATAAGGTGGTTGCAAACTCTGGCCTCCCTTGTTCTGTGCCCCTACTTCCTCATCTGTAAAGTGGGCCACTCACAGTACTGCCACCGCAGGGGTGTGTTGAGGGAGAATCACAGAGTAGTGCCCACCACTCCGTGAAATACCGTTACCAGTGCTATCTGCACTCCTGCCATTTCCTCCACCACCCACACTGCTGGCTCGGAGCTCTCTCTGGGAGGAGAAACCCACGGAGGAAGTGGCCGAACGCCTGCCTTGGAACTCGTCTTCCCTGTGTGGGGAAGGAGTCCTGGCTCAGCTGACAATGTGGGTCTTCAGTCATGTCAGTCAGAGGCCACTGGCGTGGCGCAGAATGCCACCTAGTGACTCACAGTGGGTCCCGGGGAGAGGTCCTTTTTATTGGGTCATGGGGATACTGTGCGTGGAGAGGCTGTTAAGCACTTAACCTTTCTAGCTTATTCGGGAGTGGTGATCTCGCTTACTGAAAGGAACACATGACGAACTTGGCCTTAGAAGTTTCACAGTGGCCACAGAGTAAATGAAGGTCCACTTTATGAAACTCAGGTAATGGGACTGACAGCAAAGACAGGTGCCATCTCAAATGACAGCCCAGCCAGTGCATCAGGGCAATTACAGCAGCTTCAGCCGGCCGGCAGGGGAAGGCTGGGGTCCGAGTCCTAGGGGGCTGCAGTTGGGGGTCTGGTGTGGCCGTTACGGTGGAGGCTTTGGAGTCACACCACCTGGCCTCCAATTTGGCAACTTTCCAGCGGTACAAGTTAGTCGGCGTCTCTGGTCTTCGGCTTGTTCATTTGTAAATCGGAAGTAATCTTGACATGATTGGAGTTGGAGAATAATGAGAATATGAGGATTAAATGAGTTAATACATTTTTAAAGCCTAGACTAAAATGGTATGAATTAGTATCATCATCATCATCATTAGAAAACATTGTTTTCCTGGTGTGCAGTCATGTGAGTTCTTCATGTATTTTGGAGGTCGAACCCTTGTCCGAGGTATCACTGGCACATACGTTTTCCCGTATGGTTGGCTCCCTTTCCATTTTGTTAGTGTTTTCTTTACCCGTGCGGAAGCTTCTTAGTTTGCTGTGGTCCCATTTGTTTATTCTTTCCTTTATATCCCTTGCCCCAGGGGATGTATTGGTAAAAATAGTGGAATGTGGGATATCTGGAAATTTCCTGCCCATGTTCTCCTCCAGGACTTTTATGGTGTCACGACTTATATTTCAGTCCTTTAGTCATGTTGAGTTTATTCTGGTGTGTGGTGCAAGTTGGTAGTTTAGTTTCATTTTTTTGCATGTACTTGATTGTCCAGCACCGTTTATTGAAGAGGCTATTTTTACTCCAGTTTATGTTTATGCCCCCTTTGTTGAATATTAACTGACTGTAGTGACATGGGCTTACTTCTGGGCTCTCTGTTCTGTCCCACTGGTCTGTGTGTCTGTAACAAACATCTCCAAGGAGGACACGCCCAGGACCTATAGACACAGGAAAAGATGCTCAGCATCACAAGCCATCAGAGAGATGCAAATTAAAACCACAGTGAGATTCCACTTCACACCAGTCAGAATGGCCATCATAACCAAATCAACAAACAACGAGCGCTGGCGAGGTTGTGGAGATAGGGAACCCTCGTGCACCGTTGGTGGGAATGCAGACAGGTGTAGCCGCCGTGGAAAACAGTGTAAAATTTCCTCAAACAACTAAAAGTGGAACTGCCTTTCAGTCCAGTGATCTCGCTGCTGGGATTATATCCTAAGAATCGTGAATCAACAACTCAAAATGCTCCCCAGTGTCCGCAGAAGCATTATTTACAACAGCCAAGTACTGGAAATAGCCCAAGTGCCCACCAGTAAAGGAGCGGCTCAAAAAGCCGTGGCGCATCTGCACAACGGAATACCACTCGGCAGAAAGAAAGAAGGAGCTCCTACCTTTTGCGGCAGCATGGGTGGAACTGGAGAGCATTATGCTGAGTGAAATAAGCCAGGTGGTGACAGACAAATACCATATGATCTCACCTTTAAGTGGAACCTAATCAATAAAACAAACAAGCAAAATAGAACCAGGAATATTGAAATGAAGGACAAGCTGACAGCAGAGGGGAGAGGGAAGGTGATAATGGGGAAAGGAGGGGAAGGGGCAAGCAAAGGAACCCGAAGAGGATTCACGGGTATGGACAATGGGGGGATGGACTGTGGGAATGTGGGGGGGGGCGGGGGGAGCAATGGGGAAAAAGACAGGAGAACCGGAACTGAACAACAATGAAAGAAATACAATACTGATGTTGAACTTGAAAAAACATTATTTACTACCTTGCTGTGAAACATAGCCTTCAGTTTCAAAGGTGCTTTAAGTTTTATCACTTTGCGTTTCAATCTGAAGGGGCTCCCCGCCCCCTCGGGGTTGAGCATTAGCTGTGTTTGCCTGATTCAGTGGGCGCTTCAGCAGGCGCTTCAGCAGCAGCATGAAGAAGGTTTTGTGCCAAGACAATGCTACACATGCTTTGCACCGAATGATCACTTTCTTGCTTTTTGTTTGTAGACACTTTTAAGCCAACTCTGACGCTCGTGAAGGCTGTTTTCTGGAGAGGAGGACTGGAGGGAGAAGAGTGAGCCGGGTGGGCAGGAGGGCAGTCGCCTCTGTGAGGTCGACTTCTTTCCAGTGCCGAGAGATTCACTTTCTGACAGTCCTTTTTTTCCTCTCCACTGCCCAGCTCATCTTCAAACGTGATTTCAAACCATAAGGTATACATATTTTGAACGTTCGTTTGAAAATAATCCCAAACGGACTGGAACACTGGTGAATGTTTACAAAGAACAGCAAATACCCTTCTCCCAGCTTCGCCTGTGGTGAGCATCTCACCCTGTTCGCCGTCTCTCTCGTCCGCTGCTCTCTTCCTAGACGTGTGCTCGCACGCACAGAGTTTGTTTCCTGGGCATTTGAGAGGCCTCGCCTTCGTCATGCCCTGTCTCCCCTGAATCCTCCAGTGCGGATCATCTGGGCACAAGGATGGTTATTCTCTCACAACCACAATGTGCTGGTCAACTTTAGTACATTTAACGTCAATGTAATACTTCCGTCTGCCGTCCATGTTCCAGCTTTGTCGACTGACCAGATAATATCCCTCACGTTTCCCCTTCGACACAGGGTCCAGTCTAAAACAGCATTTATGTGGGCTGTTTGGTCTTCAGAATACATATTTTAAAAAAAATTGAGCCCTTTTAAGCACTAAAAGGTTAACTTTATTGCCCTAAATAACAGAAGCAAACTGGCTTGATCAACTTATGATCCTTGAGTCTGGAATGAAGAAGAAAATGTTCATCTCAGAATGGCTTACTTGTTGGGGTGCTGCTCAGAGGAAGGGTTCAATTGTTCTCTTCCCTAGGGGTTCGGTGCCGATGCTTTTGTCGCCGCCGTTACCTCCTCGCAGGTAAGCAACCCTCCCTTCTGCCCCTTTAATTCGATAAGTGTGTGGGTATAAACAGTGAAATTCCGGGGAGCCTTTCCGTGTGCAGATGGGGAAATGTATTTGTTTTGGAATTCAAATTAAATCTGCGCTTTTTCAAGCTTAGGTTCAGATAAATGCAACATATTTTTGTATGAGAAAAATTCTGCCAATATTTCTAAGTGCCTCTCAGGGATCTGGGATAGTAAACAAATTATTGAGAAAGGAAAACAAAACCAAAAACAACAACCCAAGCCTCTTCCAGTGACTTGAACAAAGAAATAGAAAATCATCTTAAGATGCGAGGTCCCTCTTTTCATGAGTAACGATGGCCCCTCATTAGCCATTTCCTCTGACCTTTCTGACAGGCTCCTGTGGGAGGGGCCAGCAGCTTTTCAGAGTCATCTTTTCATGAACTGCATGAAAAGAGAGGGGGGTGTGAGACCTACAACCAAGATTGCTCTATCCAGCAAAGCTTTCATTTAGAATGGAAGGGCAGATAAAGTGCTTCTCAGAGAAGATCAAATTCAAGGAGTTCATCATCACCAAGTCCTTATTATATGAAATGTTAAAGGGACTTACCTAAGAAAAAGAAGAAAAAATATGAACAGTGAAAGGACAGCAAACTCACAGTTATTAACAACCACATCTAAAACAAAAGCAAACTAAAAGGACAGCTAGATCAGGAGTGGAAACATAGAAATGAAAATCTCATGGAGGGTTAGCAACAGGGGAGTGGGAGGAGGAGAGTGGGGAGAAGGTACAGAGAATAAGTAGCATAGACGGTAGGTAGAAATTAGACAGGGGGAGGGCAAGAATAGTAGGGGAAATATAGAATCCAAAGAACTTATGACACATGGACATGAACTAAAGTGGGTGAATGTGGGTGGGAGGGGGCGTGCAGGGTGGAGGGGAATGAAGGGGGGAATAGAACAACTGTAATGGCATAATCAATAAAATAAAAATTAAAAAAAGAGGGGTGTGTGTGTGTAGATGAGTGCGGGGTGGGGTGGGGGGCGGTGAGGGAAGAGCCGCAGTGACTGTCTGGTGCTTCAGAGGCCGGTTCCTGCACGGGTTTGGTCCAGTGCAGAGTGTGGGGGGGGTGGAGTGTGAAGAGGTAGGCGGTTGAGGACTGCAAGGGAAGGGCCAGGCTCCGGGAAACAGGGTGAATGGGCAGCTGGTGGAGGGCAGAGAGGGGGTCCTCCTTCCTGATCCTTCAAGGTTGAGTGTCCCTAGAAGCTGTCCTCGGTTAATTACTTGTAGGAGAGTAGGGCTGCCGTGGGACCCAAGCAAGCGAACACACACACAAACGGCTGTGGAAAGAGCACTTTTCGGCTTCTGTTCGGGGGCGTGGGGTGCGTGGCTGAATAGTGCAGCTGGAAATGTGCTCCTGAGAATAAAGAAAAAGAGAAAGATCGGGCACACTGGTGTTTAAATCTTGGATCAAGATGAGGGTAGAATGAGAAAAAAGGAAAGTTATGGAACCTCAAGTCTAAGGGAATGCACAGTGAAAATGGCAAGTCTAGGTGAAGAGGGAGTCCCATTACTGTGAGTCCCAGTCAGTAGCACAGGAGGAGGAGGGGTGGGGGGCACTGGAGGGGTCGTCCCTGCCTTCCAGTGCAGAAGCTCCCTTCTGTCGGGAAGGAGAGGCAGCTCCCAGTGCTCCTGTGAGCTGTCCTGTGTGTGTGTGTGTGTGTGTGTGTGTGTGTGTGTGTGTATAGCAGGGCCCTGGAAAACGGCCGCAGAGAAAGTCGGGTGTTGTGAGGCTTCTCAGCTCCATCTCAGAGGCTCACAGGCTGTGTTGGGGTGGGAACTCCCACGTCTGCTTCTCCTGCCACTTCTCAACCGACAGCCCTGAGCAGCCGTCACCTGTGGTGGAAGTTAGCCCGACACCCAGTGAGTTAGGCAAGTGCGGTGTGACTATAGTTGTCAAAGTGTCTTTTCTGTGTGACTTCTACTGATCCATCAATTGTTCTATAGGCTTCGTAAGGAGTAGAGATCGGAAATACAGGCCAAGTTTTCCCCAGCACGTGATATTAGGGGGGTTAAAGATGAAACTCTCAGTGGCCTTGGCAAACATCGAAGGCTCAGATACCATATAGCCGGTGATGTTTGGTGATCAGTCTGTCAGAGGGAACCAGGGAGCTAGTATGTGTAAGTGAGAGGGGACCGGGAGTTAAGGATAAGTAAACTCTACTTGTCACGTCATATGGGAGCCGACAGCATCCCCCCCCAACCCCGACTGGTCACTGTAGGTCTTGATAGTAATGACCCAGGGAGGAGGTGAGGGTGTGGTTCCTTCCGAGGCAGGTCCTGTGGGCCTTTGTCGGCCCGGCGAGTCTTTTCCTGCTGTGACTCACCGGTCGATGGCAATGGGAGGCTTCCTGAGTTGCATGAAATGTCGTCTGATATTTAGATGGTCATGGTTGTTGTTTTTGACCTCATGCTTCAGAATATTTGTGGGACAAATCAGTAGTGCACATACCAGAAAATGAAAGTTACGTTGTATTATTTGATCAACACATAAATATAAATGATACTCACATACACATACATTAGATATGTGAAAGCCGACCAAGTTCACAAGATGCAAATCAGGCCTATTGCGTATCTACTCACCAAACAATAAGGTGAGTTGCAGTTCCAGCAAGATACATGGTGAATGAAAACCTTGGTATTCGGATGCTCAACAAAATAACCCGCAGAGCAGTGAAGTCAGTGGGAGCTGCTGTGGGCAGGTGGCGTGTCGCTCCATGAGGGACGTTACAGTTCAGGTTAAGGATGATGCGGTCAGGCGTGGGGAAGCTCTTGGAAGCAGTGGTGCCTGAGCTACTTTGAGAGTCCATTTCCCTCCCCTGAGCACTGGGGAGGGGTTTGACGTGGGGAAGGACCCTTCTGCTGGGAACACATCTACAGGGGCTGGAGGTTGGTGAACTATGAGCAGCCCAGTGTTGCTGTGAACTAGAACTCGGTGGAAGGCAGACTGTGGAAAGCCCTGGGCGCCACCCTTGGAAATGTGGGGGAGCATCTGCTGGAGTCTGGAAGTGGTCTTCACGGGCCTGCGGAGCTCAAGAGCAACCTCAAGCAGAGCATGGAGCATTGTGGCTCTGCTGGCCCCGGATCCATCTTTCCGGCCCGGACCTCCCCATGGTTTATCGCGTAGGCAGGAGAGAGGAGGTGAAGGGGTTTAGACAACCCCAGGGTGCAGGCACTGTGATACTATTTCCAGCTCTGCTTTGGAGGAGGAGTGATGGGGCCAAAGAGGAGAGGACAGATTCAGGTGACCGTTCAGTGAGGTTTGGCTATGACTTGGATGATGTCAGGGATGACTCCCCAAATCTCTGCCTGGCGTCAAGTGGAGAAGTGAGCAAAGAAGTGGGCCTTGGCAGTGACCCTTGCTTCAGACATCTAGGTGGATGTCAAGTGCCTTGAGACAACTGGCAGGCACTTTGGCCTGGAACTTGGGTGAGGTCTGGGCAGCACAGATGGATGTGGGGGTGACTGGTACCCCATTCTTGCTCTCTAGCTCAACATGTATGTGCCCAGAACACCAACACAGCTTTCTGGTAGATTCTATGATTGGATATTAGGTATTAGCAGAATAGCAGAAGCCAACTCAATCTTGTCTATCAAGGCCACAGGAATCTGCGTTTTTATTCCTTAGGGCAAAACCAGGGTTGTAAGGAGGGATTTGGGGTGGGAAAAAGGGACAATTCACTCACTTAGGAACACATCAACCAGCAATGGTGCTGTAGGGCCCTGGCTGAAGTGGCTCAGTTGGTGGGAGCACTGTCCCATATCCAAAAGGTTGCGGGTTCAATTCTTGGTCAGGGTACATGCTTAGGTTGTGGGTTTGATCCCCGGTCTGGGTGTGCATGGGAGGCAACCAATCAGTGTTTCTCTCCCCCCCTTATTCCTTCCCTTCCTTTTTCTCTAAAAAAGCGATGAAAAATGTCCGCAGGTGAGGATACATACCTACATACATGCCTACACACATGCCTACATGCCTACAAACATGCCTACATGCCTACATACATGACTACATACCTAATGGTGCTATGAGGTGGGAGTTAAAATTGTGCTTGCAGCGCTTATCATGCGGGATGAGCTTTCAGTGTAAGTACATTGAATGCAATGTAAATACAAAGAGTGACTTTGGCTCAAAAATGACCTGTTTTGTAGGCAAGGAACATCCGTGGCTGTGGAAGTTCCATGGATGTGTAATATCCATGGTTCTGATTTAGTACCCAGGCATGGAATGGGAACCGGACAGACACTTGTAGTGCTGTAAGTCATTGTACCTGTGGCGCCACCAAGGCTAACAGGACGCGGGTCCTTGGGAATTAGCAAGGCGGAGCAGAAAGGAGGGGCTGCTGCATGAAGCCACATCCCAGGTCCGAACCAGCTCCCCGAAGCTGGGCCCCCAGTGGTTGCTGCTGCAGTCAGGTGGGGCGGTTCCAGCTGGAGGAGGGCCCGTGAACAGAGGCCTTGAGATGATTGTTGGGTGAGGGGTGGGGACAGGAGCTGGCCCTGTCGGATGAATGGGGGGGAAAGGCCCCGGCAGAAGCTGGGTGTGCCCAGTGGGTCTGCCTGGGAGTGAGGTGAGAGCTTCTGGGGGTGGGCAGTGGCTGAGGGTGACGGGGCGGGGGTCTTGGGTCAGGGACAGAAAATGTGGGACAGCTCTGCTTTCTTTTTGGGGAGGAAAGAAAAGAAAACCCGTTGACTTTAGAATTCTTGCGTGTGACTAAAGGAAGCGATAAAATGGCCCTGGGGACGAGACCTTTGCGACACATGGATTGGAAGCAGTGTGACAGTGAGGATCTCTTCACATTTAAAGGCGCCGGGGCAGTATGTCTGGGTCTGCCCGGGCTGGGGGACAGGGAGATGTGGGCCTGGGGACAAGTGACATAAATCCAGCCATTTTTATGGAAGAGGAGGAAGAAAAGAGGCCCCCCTCAATACTTTAAAAAATAAGAGTCCAGAAAATGAAAGAAATGGCCACAATTCGGTGTCAAGTGCGCCAAGAACCCTGGGTTGGAACCCAGGCAGGCACTGGCCTCTGAGTTCTCACTGCCTTCATTGTGAAACAGGGTCTCCCTCACGCATGTTCTCTGCAGGGTCACTGAGCAGATGAACTGACCCTCCGAGGTGAGGTGGAGGGGCAGCAGGAAAGACCCGACAGGACACCCGGTGTGGGACACCCACAGGGAGTGGCCTCACGCTCATCGCGCTCACCAGGGAGGCTCAGAGCGCTCTCCCCCTGCAGTCCCAGGGCTGGAGGTGGGGACCCCGCGCACTGAGGAGGCACTTGGCTTACCCTCTTCTGCCTCCATTCCGGCATTCACTGAGGTCAACAGGCAGCGAGCATCCGTGGAGCCTGTTCAGAATCCACCCGAGTCTGAGGGTGGAGGGCCTTCCTCCCGTCTTCCCCGGCGAGGTGCAGCTATTAATTACACTAAGTGACAAAGACTCTCCTTGTTGCTGGATGGACACAAGGATGAATCTTTGTTACTGACTGCAAATAATAGAGTTTGGTGAGGATCCCGAGTCGGGCCGGACCGCGTGCCCTGGGCCGAGGGACAGGAGGACGCACCCCCTCCTCCTCCACGGACCCAGAGGCTGCGGGGCAGACGGAGTGGGCACGACTCAGGCAGCTTCCTCCTGTGGAAGCACAGCCTCTGTCCTTTTTTCTTTCTTCAGCTTCGGCACTAGGACAGCCTGTCTCTTTACGTTAGCTCAGTTCTGCAGAGAAACGGCCATTGAGAAGGAGACGCTCGGAAAACCCGGGCACGAGTCCACCTTTAAAGGCACAGCTGAATGATTGCTTTCTTATTGTGCTACATGGGGCTGGAAAAACCATTCCTTCTGGTACATAGTTTTCTTTTTTGCTTTGTGTTTTTGTTCTGCTTAACACACACATATGTGCCAGAAATGAAAACATTTTCAGAGGGCAAGTTTCAGGGACTCCTAAAAATAGAGCCTGTTGCCAATATAGGATTCCTCAATATGCAGACGGCCGGGAAGGAACCCAATGAAAAGCACGTGCTATTCCAATTCTCCTTAGAGAAACAAGAGCTGGAAGGTCTGACTCTCGCCCCGAAGCTCTTTGAGTCAGTCGTTTTCCATGTAAATTTTACCCTGAGCCCTCACACGTCATTCTGTGCGTGTTTTATGTCGATCTCGTTATCAGAACTGGAAAAAAGCTACTAAGAATAATTTTACTTTCCATATGGGAAAATGTGACTCGACATGAAGTTTCAAATAATCATCGAGTCTAAAAAAAGGTGTAAAACACCCAAATATCTGAGCCACGAGTGGCTGCCTTATAGACCCGGAGATGAATCCATGAGTAGGACAAGAAATGCAAGTATATTAACATAAAAACCCTTTAATTTCTTGTCTTCTGTTGTCTGCAATCAGGAATTACCTGAAATTCTTTCTGGAAGAAAGGAAAATGTCACACCGTAATTAAATTCAAAGAAGTCAGCGATGACAGGGATTTGCTTGGGATTCTGTGGTGCCGTTCAATGTGAGCGAGAACCCTGGAGGTAATTCAGAAGCAGTATCATTTGTGAAAAACCCCACTGCTGAGCTAATCTCTCAGATGCCTTGTTTTATTTTGTCAAAAATTTTTTTGATTAAGAACAAGTCAACACTAACAATTATTACCTGTCCTCTTGTTGAAGACTCACAAACCTGCGTGGTGTCCCCTCCAGGGCAGGCTCTCGTGGGGCTGAGTCGTCCGTCCCCCGCGGCCCTCCTCTGCCTCAGCAGAGCAGTACCGGCCCCTGAAATACGGCAGAAGGTCTAGACCTTTACCCTTGGAATTATCTCGCTTTCCCCGCTCTGGTTAAATTTTGCTTTCCATATCTTCATATTTCCATGACAGAGTGTGGAAAAAGAAACTTAGAAAAGGTTTCACCTTTGCTGTTAAAAAGTTATGACCTTTGCTCACATTTGCCAGAGAAACTGCCTTATAGCACCAATTAACATGAATTATTAACTCCCAGATTAATAATTTATTAGGAAGCCGAACGGCCCTAGGCCCTGCCAGACCACGCTATTGAGAGAAAAAGGAAGAAAATGACAGAGCTCTGATGAGAACAGCCCGTTGATGATGCCGGGAATAAGTCGTGACATCTAGGCTCTCCAAAGGATTTAAACACTGCCCCTCTAATGCCAGAGTGGCCGCAAAGTCTGACAATTTAACTAGTAATTAACCAATAACTTGTGTAGATGTTGTTTTTAAAAATAGGTTTTTTATTCAGCAAACTCTCCTGTGCCTCTTCCCCCATCAGCTTCTGTTCAGAGCACACACGCGCATTACCTCCTCCCTCCAACCAGCCCGCTTGACGCGGTGTCTGCCACTCACAAGTGCCGGAAGCAGTGCCCACGGTCACACAGGTAGCTGGTAGCTGGGTGTGTTCGCTTTCCAGGGCAGTCGGGACAAAACACCAGACACTGGGTGGCTTAAACAGCAGAACTTTATTGTCTGACAGCCTGGAGGCCAGAAGTCCGAGGTCAAGCTGTGGGCAGGCTGGTTCCTTCCCGGGTCTGGGAGGGAGAGCCTGTTCCAGGCCTCTCCTGAGCTCTTGGTGGTTTTCTGGCAGGCTTGGGTGTTCTTTCGCTTGTGAAACCACCCCCCCTCCCATCTCTGCCCTCATTTCCACTTGGAATTTTCTCTTACTGTGTGCTTGTGTCCAAATTTCCTCTTTTTAAAAGGACACCAGGCCTGTTTCGGTAATGTCCACCCTAATGAACCCACTTTAATCAATTGCTTCCGTAACGACCTGATCTCCAAATAAGGTCCCATTCTGAAGTGCTGGGGAGGTGAGACCCTGACATAGGCATTTTGAGAGGTGGGGGAGTGGACACAGTTTAACCCCAGGCACTGGTGGAGCAGAGTGCCAGCCCAGGAAGGCTGGCCCGGGTCTGTGTGTGCTCTTGGGCACTTTGTGAGGCTGCCTCCCATCTGTTGGTCTTTTTGAATACAGAGAGCTCATTAAGGCAAGTTAGAATTAGAGCATCTCATTGATTCGTATCCGGGAATTGTCCTCAGTACAGGTGCTCTTGGTGACAATGTCTTCTTGAGCTCAGGCAGAGGTCTGGTTAATTTAGGGGATCAGATTGGCTTATAGCTCACGGCTGCCTGATCCCCGTTAAGCTCCAACCCCCCGTGTTTTGAAATCTCAGAGCTTTTTCGGCTCTTTCTGTTGGACTCTGAAGCACATATTTTCTTAAACACACATTTTAAAGGCATTTTAGGAGGGAGAGGCCTAATTACTTCCTTTTTTCCTTTCCAAATTTCTGTTCTTGGGGCCATGATTAGGTAATATGGCACCTCGGCTACTGTGCAAAGCTACCTGACCTCATCAGGTCTTGGAGTGGAAAGAGAGAAGCCAAAAGGCCCCCCAGTTCCGATTTGTTGGTCTTTTGACTTGAAATTCATGTTCTTAAAGGAGGAAAAAGAAAAGAAAAAGGGAAAAGGAGAATCAAGAGAAGTAAGAGAACAGAAAATCCTTTTACAAGTCAAAGTGGCAGTAGGGTCGGGGGCTCAGGAGGTCACGCTTCGCTTCATCAGATGCCCGTTTGCAAATGTGACACACGTGGTCGTGGCGATGACGAGACGCAGGGTGGAGGCTGTCCGACCCCAGCTCTTACCAACCCGTTCCCCTCGCTGCTGGGGAGACTCACTGCAAAGATTGGATTCCCAAGACCACACACTGCATTGGCCCCCAGACTCAGCATTACTGGGATTTGCCCTGCTTGTTCTCCGCATTTCTTGGTGGCTGCGGACTCAGTTGCGTTTCAGTGCAGTGTCTGTGCGGCTACTTCCCCGTGTGTCTCTTCTGAAGCAAAGGATGTGATAAACCAGGCAACAGGATGCCAGGTGAATGGTAGGAATTTGTTCCTCCTTTGCTTGAATAATCAACCGTCTGCCTCTTTCAGGATGTTTGGAAATCTGCTCTGTTCTGAAGACAAAAGTCATGGAGTCGTTTCTAAATTGGCTCTGAATGAGGAGAGATGGTCTCGGAGGGCCAGCCCAGACGGAAGCGAAGCTCAGGCCAGGGCTCCGTGCTGCCGGGTTCCTCACGGAGGGGCGTGGGTGTCTGAGTCTCGACCTGAAATGACCGTCCTAGCAATCTGATCGGGCTCAGACTTCCCTCCCTCCCTAGAGGCCCCTCCTCTCTGGGAGCCCCATCCAGGGCTAACTCACAGGGAATCTAGCAGGCGGGTAGATTGCACACACCGGCCACAGTCCTGTACTTTTCCCTCTACTCACGCTCACCGTCATGTGACTTTGCACTCTGCCTCCGAATCTGGGCTGCCCAGGGACTCGCTTGAGCTGATAGGATGCTGCCGAGGTGACGGCGTGCCAGGTCTGAGCCTAGCCAAGGTCGTAGGCAAGGCCGTTCTTTCTCGGAGCCCTGTGAATGAGCCCAGGGTGGCCTGCTGGAGGCGGGGCTGCCACAGCGAACAGAGGGGGGAGGTCTCGCAGAAACCCTCCCAAACCAGTCAGTCCCTGGCTGGGTCAGCAGCTTGGCGCGCACCCTGGAGTGCGCATGGGCAAAATCGAAGGGGCCATCCAGCCGAGCCCAGCCCAGATTGTCGACTTAAGGAATCCTGACCTAAATAAATGGCTGTTGTTTTAAGCCACTTAAGCTTTGGTGGGGTTCTTCCACAGCCACAGCAAAAGGGCTTCCTTCCTTGTGATGGGAGATGAGAGATGCAACAGTTTTCCCCTTTATTTTGGATGGGATGTCCCGCACAACCCTGGCCATTGGACTCCTCAAATTTCACTGACTCACTGAGTCCCCGAGTCTTCATAGAGTTTCTCTCTCACCCTCCGGAGCACACGTGTCTTATGGAAGGCCTCCGAGCTACTTCTTGCTCATCCAGCCTAACTCTCGTGGTGTTATCAGCGTGACGTGCAGCAGAACGCCGGCATGGCCTGTCTCTTTGCAGGAGAGTTAACACAGTCCTGGAACAAAAGTGTAAAGGAATATTTTTGTTCTTTCAGCTTGGATGCAAACGATTTCCGATTTTGTCTTCTGATGGCGTTAGAGAGGAATGCCTTCTCCAGATCAAAGGCTGCATAGCATGTACCTGAGATTTTTACTGCCCCCCTGCCCCAACTGGCCCCCCGTCAAATACAGCACATCTGCCATGGCAATGACAGTGACAGTTGCGACTGATGTTCACTTGGGTTTGGGGAGGCTATTGTCTGCCTTCAGGATCCATCTGGTTTCTATAGGGGCTCGACTAAAATGGTGAATTAAAGTGAATGAAAATGAGATGTGATGAAGACCACTACCCCTGCATCTTTTTCATCCCTGATGGTGGCACTGAATTCTGCTCTGCTCCCTTGGGATGTGATCTTTTCTTTGATTTGGTATCGTACCTGGGCAGGTGGGAGGGGCAGTCTTAGAAGTCTCCACTTGGCTTTCCCCACTGTGATATTTCCTGTGCACAGGCCAAGGACTCAACATAAACTGTGTGTGTTCACTGCTAGTACGTCTGTCCAATTGTAGTTAAAGAACCAGGTAAGCCATCGCCAGGTGGGTCTGTAGAAATGGTAGATGCCCTCCGAGCCGGGTGCTGGTTGGGATGCTGTCGTTCCTGGTGTCCAGCTGTTCCCATTTTAACCAAAGGGCATGACGATGCTTTAGTCCCTCCGTTGTCAGTGCAAACCGAGACCCTGTGTGCAGTATTTCTGGTTATATGTGGTCCCCCTGCCCCGGTGCCGCTGAGTGAATGGCTGAGGCCCTTTTGGGAGAAGACCCAGGGAGCTGTTACCATGCTCACTTGCCATTGTGTTATGGGGTCTGTCCTCCTGGGGACTCAGTGTCCTCTTCAGTCAGTGGATTTCAGACTAAAAACTGGCTCAGGATTCGTGACGCCTCACGGAGGCAATTGTCCTCAGTCTCCTGGTCATGCAGCCTTGGTTCTTCTGCTAGTAAAGGTGAGCTAGTTTAGTCCTGGTCTTTGTCGCCACTCTGACAGCATCGGCCTCTGTCGACCACCCCCTTGTACTCCTTTTCCCGTGGTTCTGTCATGCCACACCTGCATGAGGAGACGTCACAGCAGGACATGACCAAGCAGGACGTCCAGAGTCTCCTGGTAAACCCAGGGGTCTTCTCGGACCTTCCCCAGTCCAGTGAGCGTGACCCACCTCTGTGTGCCCAGGGAGCCCCCATCCCTGATTTTTATTGGATTTCCACATGGCATGCACATGCTCCGTGAGATGGGTCCTTGTCACCGAGGCTTTCAGAGTTTAGCTCGGTGCCTGTTCATGGCAGATGCTGGGGAACCCTTTGTCCAGTGAGTAAACAACTGAATGGGTAGAGTCGAGTTCAACTCTGAAAAGGGCTGATAGAGGGTTTGAGTCCAGGCATTGATGTCTGTATGCCGGCAGTCAGTGTCCACGTGTTCCCCTGGCTGGACTTGCTATGGGGGGGCCTTTTCTGAAGCCTGTACCCCCCAGCTTTGCCCTGACAGTCCTGAAAGTGCCAGCCTGGAGCACAGCTCCTGACAAAGTATGGGGCTTCTGCCGGTGGTGCTGTGGGCCTTCCGTGGTCCGGGGTGGGGCCAGGGTAGGAAGCAGCATGGTCCACAGGAGATGGTGAGAAATCTGGTGTTGCTGTTAGTCACCTTGTACCCAGACCCGCCTTTGTTTAGAACCAGGGACAATTTACTGAAGCCGTGCAATGGCTTGAACGGAGTGCCCTCCACATTTATATGTTGACGTCCTAACCCCCAGGACCTCAACATGTGATCTTATTCGGAGATAGGGTCTTTCCAGAGGAAATCAAGTTAAAGCAATGTCGTTAGGGTAGGCCCTGATCCAGTGTGGCCTGCGTCCTCAATAACGGGGCTTTGGGGTGTACAGACCGATGTGTGTGGAGAAAACACTCACAAATGTGAAGACACAGGGAGAAGATGGCCCGCGACCAGGGAAACGCCACAAACAGGTCTTCCCCTCGCAGTCCTTGGAAGGAACCGATGCTGCCGGCAAACTTGACTTTGGACTTTGGGCCTCCAGAACAGTGGGACAAGGCTGTGGTCTTCTTTTGGCAGCTGTAGCAGACGAATACAAGTCAGAAACCTGAATGTATGCCTTCACCTTCAGAAGTTATGCCGAGGGGCCCCCACCCCAAACCCCCAACGGGAAGGGACGCCCTCTGTCCCCTTCCTGTCTGTGTCTGAGGTTTAGTATCGAAGAGCCTGCCTCGTTGTCTGTGCTTGTAGCACCAACGCCGTAGAGGAAAACGTGAAAACGCAGCCCCCAACCAGGCGTGGGGAGGTGGAGGAAGGTCGGTGAAGGGCGACCTGTTACAATGCCGAGTTTCTCAGAAGAGGAATTAAAGGTACATAATCTCATTTCCTCCGCAGACGAGTAATGATTATAGGGCCCCAAATTCTGGAAAGTAAGATGCCTTGGCAAATGTCTACAAAGATAAACAAAGTTAAAGAGCAGATTATAAATGGAGCCCGTGCATGGGGACCATGACTCAGTGACACAGGTTGTGTCTGTCACTCTAACTAGATTCCCCCAGACCTGTCCTCCCCAATTGTAGGACTTCCTCTGCTTCCCAGAATCACCCTACCTCCTAGGCTCTGAGAGGCCAAGCCCAGGAAAGGCAACGAAAAGATTTTCTCCCCTTATTTCTGCCACACCTTGGAAAGACATATCTTAGTGAAGGGGAGCTTCCAGAGCGTGTTCTTCAGTGTCTCCAAGCGGTGATTTGCCCCTCTCTGCAGAACGGTTCTATTCATGTTCCAGAGCCCTCTATTTGTGTCTGGGGCTGACCCGACCTAGGAATTGTGGCCCTGAGGAGACTCCCAGTGCCACAGTCCCACCAAGACCCTGGTTTGAAGAGAGTCCTGTTCAAAATGAGACAGGGATTTTGTTTTCATTCAGGAGAGCCCCAGCTCACCCCCTTAGGTAGATAGTAACACAGTCGTGGTGAAGCCTAGTGATGGGTGATCATACTGGGAAATACTAAACTATAAATGCTTAAATTGAGAGGCTTGATGTGTCTCTCTAGAAGGTATCTTCCTGGGTGCAACTGTGGCGGCTGTGGGGAGAAAGATGAGAGTGAGGTCCAAGTGCACACGTCTGGGGAGAGTGGAAGTGACTGCGCTGCGGTAGGTTTGCAGGGGACAAGGGTGATAGGGTAAGCAGGGCCCCAGCCTGCAGACAGAATGAATTATGCTGCATACCGGTGGCCTCAGGAGAAGTGAGGGTAATGCCGAAAGTAAGGGTGGCCCCGAGGGAAGGGACCAGGCTGGGAGCCATATAGCGCATTTGCAAATCACTGGGTTTAGGCTCACCTGTGCAGGCGATGCTGTGAAGAGGACTGAGAAAGGGGAACTTCCACTCCTAGCTCCTAGGAACATGGAAGCCAGTCTATCCTTACATGTTTAGGATGATAAAGTACACATTCCCGGGCCACGTGACACTTGGGAAGGGACAAGAAGAGAGGGTCCCAGATACTTCCTGCCTCACACTCCTGGGTGGCTCCCTGCAGGAGTCCATCTGTGTTTCTAAGGTTGGGGGCAGAGCCGTTGTTGGTGGGGCGGCCTGGCATTCCCTGTGACCGGACTGCTGGCAAAGCACCTGCAGAAGCTGTACTCGGCTGAAACAATGCTTCAGCCCATTTCCCGGGTTGTCTGTGCACGTGCCAGGGTCTTGGAAAAGTCACTGAGCCTCTGTGCATCTTACCTTCCTCCGCTGTGAAAAGGAAGTAATAGTATTCATTCCATTTGTCTCCCAGCACAAATATCAACATCAGACTTTGAAATGTTCCTTTAAAGGTGGTGAACAACTAAGGTTCTGCCCCTCATACATAACAGGCATGACCAGACCAAAACATTATGGCTCAAACTGAGGAACAAATCAAAGCCCCAGAGCCAATACTATTAAGCGACCAAGAGATAGCCAACCTATCAGATGCACAGTTCAAAGCACTGGTGATCAGAATGCTCACACAACTGGTTGATTTTGGTCACAAATTAGATGAAAAAGTAAAGGCTACACTAAGTGAAATGAAGGAAAATGCACAGGAAACCAATAGTGATAGAAAGAAAACTGGGACTCAAATCAATGGAGTGAACCAGAAGGAAGAAAGAAATAACCAAACAGAAAAGAAGAAAGAAGCAAGAATTCAATAAAATGAGGAGAGGCTTAGGAACCTCCAGGACATCTTTAAATGTTCCAACATCCGAATTATAGGAGTACCAGAAGGGGAAGAGGAAGAGCAACACATGGAAAACTTATTTGAACAAATAATAAAAGAGAACTTCCCCAATCTGGCAAAGGCAATAGACTTCCAGGAAGCCCAGGAAGCTCAGAGAGTCTCAAAGAAGGTGGACCCAAGGAGGAACACACCAAGGCACATCATTATTACATTAACCAAGATTAAAATGAAGGAGAGAATTCTAGAAGCAGCTAGAGATAAGGGGACAGTCACCTACAAAGGAGTTCCCATCAGACTGTCAGCTGATTTCTAAAGAGGCCTTACAGGCGAGAAAGGGCTGGAAAGAAGTATTCCAAGTCATGAAAGATAAGGACCTACATCCAAGGTTGCTCTATCCAGCAAAGCTTTCATTTAGAATGGAAGGGCAGATAAAGTGCTTCTCAGATAAGATCAAGTTCAAGAAGTTCATCATCACCAAGCCCTTATTATATGAAATGTTAAAGGGACTTACCTAAGAAAAAGAAGATAAAAAAGATGAACAGTGAATGGACGGCAAACTCACAGTTATTAACAACCATATCTAAAACAAAAGCAAACTAAGAGGACAGCTAGTTTAGGAGTGGAGCCACAGAAATGGAGATCACATGGAGGGTTAGCAACAGGGGAGTGGGAGGAGGAGAGAGAGGGAGAAGGTACAGAGAATAAGTAGCATAGATGGTGGAGAGAAAATAGGGGGAGGGCAAGAGTAGTAGGGGAAATGTAGACGCTAAAGAACTTACGACACATGGACATGAACTAAAGTGGGTGAATGTGGGTGGGAGGGGGTGTGCAGGGTGGAGGGGAATGAAGGGGGAAAATGGGACAACTGTAATGGCATAATCAATAAAATATATTAAAAAAATAAAGGTGGTTTTTAAAAGTTAATTTAGAGTTATAGACAGAGGGAAGAAAGAAGGGAGGGAGGGAAGGGGAAAAGTATGGAAAGGAGGAAGGAGTCTTCATCTGTTTGGACTTTTATAACAAAAAGACTGGAAACTAGGCAGCTCATAAACAAGGAACACTTCCCACCACGCGGGAGGCTGGGGAGGCCAAGATGACGGATGGCACTGGCAGATTCGGGGTCTGGTGAGAATCCTTCCACACAGCTGTCTTCTCTCTGTAACCTCCCATGGTGGCAGGGACAGGCCAGCCCGGGGGTCCCTCTGATAAGGGCACCAGTCTGGCTCATGAAGGCCCCTCCTCGTGACCTAGTCACCTCCCAAAGGCCCCCGCTCCTGATACCATCGCACTGGGGAATAGGATTTCAACATGCACATTTTGGGGAGATACAAACATCCAGACTCTGGAAGGCAGGCAGGTGATTAATCACCTGGATCTCATCTTTGCTGTGTTGTAAAATTTCTGAATTAATTCAGTGGAAATTGAGTGCTCTTGGGCAAATACAGGTAGAAACTCTCAAAATCTGCTTTTTGAATACTTAAGCTAGAAAAATGTTGAGTAGCACAGACACCAAACTTATATCCTGTGTGAAAAACCCTGAATCCCAGTCTCTGGAAAAATAACCGCTTTGCTGTCCTAACTCTGGCTGTGGCTGCAGCCGCCCTTGCGCACTCCGGCCTCACTGCAGAGCTGCAGAACCGTGCAGCAGGCCTCAGCCAGCGGGTCCGACCACAAAGCCCATCCCAGCACATCAGAGCAGATCCGCAGCGAGAGGCTACCTCTGAAAGACTAAGATCAACATCAAATTAATCAACCAATGCTCTGGGGGAAATGGGCACTAATTTCAAATTTTTCATCTCTGGAAAATCAATTATTATTATGTTTATTGATGTTGTATTTGTCACTATTTTCAGCCGTTTCCCCTGATGACATGCGTTAAAGTCAGAACGTTGTTATAAAAGAGGTTAGACATGTTCGATTCTGTTTCCAGACTTTCCATCGCCCAGTTCCCCGGAGTTGGGAGAGAAGTCAACTTCGTGGGGCAGAGGCGGAGCCTGCATTTCTTTGTCCTTCTTCTGGTGGTCCCTTTTGCCTCCAGACGATTTTAAACCTTCAGTTAAATGCCAGTTAATGTTTCTTACTCCCTGGGATGGATCTTGGAAACATGCTTTTACGAAGTCAACATTCCCTTTCCCATCAACATTGGCTGGGTTTGGAGTTTGCTTCCTCACCCCTCAAAGATGCTGAGGCCTCTCCCTCAGTGTGTGTGTGTGTGTGTGTGTGTGTGTGTGTGTGTGTGTGCACACGTGTGTGGGGCTCCCCGATGTCAGCTGTGCAGGAAGAGGCCTCCTGATGCTGTGCTCAATCCCGAGAAATGGCCCCGACCTGCGTGGGAGCCAGTGAAGGGCAGATCGTGCCCACCACTCCCTGGCGATGGCACCTGGATGGTTTGGAGCTGTCGCTGGCTCAGAGCTGTCCCAGCAGCGAGCGGGACAGGTTCATCGGCAGAATGACCACATGCGGTCTGTCGGCCATTCAGCTGTAGACACATGCGCGGGCAACACTACAGTCAGGAATGGGGCCCATGCGAGCCACAGAGGGACAGTCCTAGAGTCACAGTCCTTGTTCTCATGTTCCACGAGCTGGGAAAATCGGCAGCAAAAGATGTGTTTGTATATGTATCTCATGATATATGCCTGGCGTTGTGCACAGCATGCTGGGAAACAAAGACGAAGTGGGTGCAGACCGCCTTCGATGAGAACACGGTCGACTGGGTAGGAAGCAACTGTTACATTTTAGGTCTATGCATATGCACATGTTAATGTGCCCAAAGCAACACGTAAGGGGGGTGATCTCTAAATAAACCTCTCTGATAACAAACGCCTTTATAACCCCCCATTGGCTTCAGGTACTCAAAACTAATACTGCTGGTGGTAACAGATTTCAATAACATGGAAGCTTATCAAGTAATAAAAGAGGAATAAAAGCCCCCGCCTCCCCTCGCCGAGCTCCCCAGTGGCAGCCGCAGGTGAACGTTCTAGCACATGTTCTTCTCAGACTTCCGTTTGCCTACGGAACATAACAAGGGGCGTGTGTGGTGGCTCTCGTCCCAGGCCACCACCTTCTGCCCAAGGATTGGGCACACTTTGGGTTCTTTCTTCCCTGCTTGGCACCCCATTCACGAAGCCCCACTCAGCTGAAGTGATAGGGTCCCCGCTCATGGGTGACCTCACCTGCAGCTAATTCACTCTCAAACCATTGAGGCTGGGCCCTCTTTAGGGCCTAGAGTTCACCGGACTTGGCGACCACTTGGATATGGGGACGAAGAAGAGTAAGAGATGGTTAGGAGATTTCAAACCCAAATTAATGGTGCCTTTGGTGACTTGAACTGAGACGCCCAGGGAAAGGCGTCAGAGTGTTTTGTGGGAGTGGAAGGGCGGGGGGGTGGAAATGTATGTACATTTTTGAAATGCAAGAAGGAGCACATACATTGGAAACTGGAAATTCTGCACCGAATCTCTGCCCGAGTTCTGTCAGACGAGTCCCGCGTGGGTGGCGGTGGGCTCTGTGAAAGAAGAACTTCCCCCGGAAAAGCTGCGGAGAACTGCCAGCGAGGGGCCCCGGGTGGGTGAGCAGTAGCTCGCGGCTGCGGGGGGGGGGGGGACGCTGCAGGAAGGTGCGCTGTGCGCGTGCGCCGCTCGGGGCCTGACCGGACCAGACAGCGCGGAGACTGAGACGGGGCTGTCGGGTCTGCGGACAGCAGGTGGCCGGTGCCCATTTGCGACGTGGTCCAGGGGCAGGGTCACTGCCGTCCCCTCCTGTGTGGCTCTCTGGGTTTCTCATTCCAAATGTAGGACCAAGTTTTGTTAGACATGATGGTGGTGATAAAATGCTCATCCCTTTCTGTTGAAAGAATTTTCCTGGTGATTGCGTTTGTGTTGGACTTTTGGTCTCACCACCCGTAGGTTGTTGACAGCAACGGGAACCGGAATGAACTAAATCCCCAGCAGTGGGTGGGTTGCTTAGTTGAATATGGTCGGGGTTGTCATACGGTCGGTGCTACAATTTCCCCTTTCCGTAGACAAGCAGTAACATGCGATATATCGAAATGGCCAGTCCTTTGTTCAGATGTACCCCGTGACACCAATTGTGTCCCGTAACTGGGAACTGGCAGCCTTGCAGGGTAGAGAAACCCACCTTCTCCCCGCCACCCTGAAACTATAGCATTAGGAAAAAAGAAAACTATAGTGTTGGGTCTCCCGACCTGGCTCAGGCGGAGGCGGCAAGCTCAGTGATCAGGCGTGGGAGCTCTCCCGTGGGGTTGACACCTGGGTGGGAGGCTGGAGGGAGGCCACACCTGGCTCAGCCCACAGAGCCCCTCGCTGGCAAGGCGGCCGTGCTCTGGGCTGGACGACCACGCTGGGAGCCAGCAGGCAGCCCTCTAGGGAACTGGCAATATTATAAAAGGCTGAAACCATAAAAAAAAAAATTAAGGATCCATTTTTTTCCCTGAGATTTTGAAACAATTTTAAGATGTTTACCAGTTAATGTCACTTAGAGGAAATGTTTTTAAAGGGTTGTCAGATTTACAAATAAAAATTTCCACTTGGTAATAAATGTCAGTGAAATTCACTTGCTGTGTTTAAAAGGTGTTTCTTAGATATTCTGTTACTACGGGATGCTAGATTTGTGGTTGTATATTTGAACCACAGGCTGTTAAAATGGGAAGGGGCGTTAGAAACGAATCCATTTTTTTAAGAGGAAACTGAAGCTCAGGGAGGTGAGAGGTCACATAGCCAGGGGTCAAAATTCAGCTCTTTTTTGACTCTCGGCCCAGGGCTCTTTCCAAAGCACCCGATGCCTCTTCCATTGACGCAGTGGATTCCCATGGAGGCCTGGGAGTATTTCCAGGGCGTTCAAATGTAGAAGCCGTGCACACGTGTGTGGCAGCTCTGGGTCCCTTGGACTTGCCAGAAAGTACACAGCGCTGTGTTTTAAATTATTCTTTTTGGGTATGGGAAGATGAGCATCACACATCCTCGGACAGATGCTGTGGACTAACTTCAGGTTATGTCTTTGTTCAGAAGGAGCCCGCATGTCCTGAGGAAATGGAAGGGACTCGCGGGCCCCGCGCTTCCCCACCTCACGGCCAGTTTGCTCCTTTTCCTCCACCTCTAGGGACCCCACTCTCCCCATCAGCAGGTGCCCCATGTCTGTGGGCAGTGTCATGAGGAGTGTCCAGGGGGACGTAGCGTCTGGGATGTCATGATGAAATGAAATCGCCTGATGGCCTGATGGGGGAGTGGGTGGGATGGGGGTGAGTCTCTGAGTGAAGGCATCAGCGGCAGCTGGGGAAGCTTTCATGGCTACTGTGACTTGTTTAGAAGTTTAACCTGAATGGTAATGACAGAAAGTTGTCGAAGTCATGAACGTGAACACAAGGACCTACCTGACAAGCTGGGACTCCCAGTTCTCTGAGTGTGTGACCCTTAACTGCCTCTGTTTTCTGTCCCTCTGGTGGTCAGGCCTGTGTCACTAAGCAATGCCCTCTTCTTTGGGGGTCCCTCCCACCCAAGCTAGCTGGTATTTTTATTATTTCATCTCTCCTACCTCTAAGCCACTTGGGCAGGAGCTGGACCTGTTCTGGGACCCAGGCAGCCCCTAACCTTGACCTCATTCTGTGTGAGTCCCTTCAGCTCCTCTTGGCCAGCCTGGAGCATGTTAGGTTGGCCAATATATCCATTTAGTGTTTTCCATAAAATAAAAGACATTTTTCATTTTCACCAATAACGTTATTGATTTGGATATTTTCAGTATGCCGGCCATCTTCTGCCATTGGTTGCCAGGGGGAGAGGCCAGGGGCGCTGCTAAACACCTTCCAATGCATGAGACACCCCACAGCAGAGAATTATTTGGCCAAACTGTCAATAGTAACCAAGAAACTTTGCAAACCACTTTTGACATGTTCGATCAGTTCCAGCATCTGCTTCACACACTGCACAAGTGTTTTTTCCATTCAGTTGCATTTTTGCCATTATTGAAATAATAAAGCATGATACACCAAACATGGTGCATATTTCCATCTTCAATACTAAAATGGCTGCACAAAAATTCACCAATTTTGGTATTTTTTTAATGCAGGCTGATATGACAGCCGTCACAATATAATCTAACAAAGTTATTTTGAATGAAGTTAAAAATAGCGACGCACTACCAGAGTCATTGGAGAGAGAAGAAAAACCAAACGAACTCCTGGGCCCACCCAGCACCTCAATCCTGCCATGTGCCCATGTGCTCGGCTCCCGTCCTCACCCTTCATTCACTCATCCTGACGCCTCCAGGCTCCGAGACCGCCCAGGAAACCCCTGTTCAGAAGTGTTTCCAGAGTTCTGTTTGCAATTAAAAGTAATACATGGTCATCGAGAAACTTTTGAAAATAAAGAACAAAGTAGAAAACAAAGACACGTAAAGTCTCAACACCCAAACAAACCGTTGTTAACATTTTGGTTCAGTTCCCTCTTGGTCTTTACTCTGGGAACCTCATCTGCACACTGGAAAGTGTGCCTGTCACTTGCCACCAGAGACCCTCCCCCTGGCTGGTACCTGCCTCACTGAACCACGCCCCTCCCGGAAGGACAGTGGTTGGCTCCCTCGTTCACGGACACTCGTGAGCTGACGCCTTTCTGCAATCCAGGTGATTTCCTCCAACAGGGAGGGACAGTCCCTGAGCCAGAAGAGATAACCATTTTTAAGGCTTTTGATTTGTGTTACTAAGTGACTCCCCTGAAAGGTCAAGTCCGTTTCTGTGAGTCCGTATAAGGTTTACAGGCAGGTGAGACCACTGTGCCCCATCCCCCCCGCACCTGCCAGACAGCGGCTTGCTGCATGAAAGGGTCATGAAAACGCTGAACTCGAAAGACTCTCTAGAATTAAGAAGCTAAAGTGTCCACGTCAGAACAGATTTATCTCCCCCTAAGTTTATTATTTGGGGCCAGTGACACGACAGAAGATTGACAGCCCTCTGGGCTCCATTTGTCCCGCAGCCGCGCATTGCTGACCGGCCAGCTTGGCAGTTGGTTGGCAATGTTTAATAAGATTGTCCTCCATGATTGAAACAAATGACTCTCTTTTTGTCATCAGAAATGGAACCTTGACGCATTTGTTTTAGTAACACAGGACCTGACATCATTAATAATCTGGGCTGGCAACTTGCTCTTGTTGAATACAATAGACGAATGAGAATTTTAATTTTTTAGTAGATCATAAAAAATGTGCCAATAGATCAAAAATAATTTAGGCAGAGGAGCTCTGATGCCCGAGACATTTCATCGTCCCCACCGTCCGTGGGGCCCACGGGGAAGTGCCTGTAGCCTCTCTGAGCACCACGCTGTCCTGTCCAGAGCCTCAGTCCCGCACGATGCCTGTCTGGGGTCCCCAGGGCGAGCTGCACTCCCCACCGTCACACTTTGGTCCCTGCTGCACCTCATGTGAGGAATACCCTCCCTTCTCTGGGGGTCATCTGTGTCATTTCTTTCTTTCCAAGACCCCCTGGAAAACTCACTTTCTGGTCTGAGGTCTCTGATTGCATCCTCAAACCTCGCATGTCCATCTCGGGCTGTTAGCATTTTGCTGTTCTTGGGGCGCAGTTTGGCTTCTCTGGGACCCGTCTCTACGCTGGGCACTGGCCGATGGTCCAGGGCAGGTCAAGGACCAGGAGGTGGATTTTTTCACCTCTGCTCCCCCCCCCCCCCCAGCAGAGCTCGAGCTCCCTGGAGTCATGGAAAGTGCGTCTTCAGCTCCCACTTGTGCAGAGTGCGCTGGGGCCGGTGTCCTGGATTTGTGCCTGTGCGAAGCCAAGTCACACCCAGCACAGAAACATCTGTCGGGGACGTTTTCCCAGTTAGCCCAGTTCTGCTTTGTTCACACGTGAGGGGCTCCGCAGTGAGCCCCACCCCTGTGAGGGCACCCACTGCCCCTCAGGGCACCCTTACAGTGCCTCCCTCAGCTAGGGGCCTGGGGAGACGCCCCCCGGGTTGCGACTGCTTTGGAGCCCTGGGGTCAGAACATGGTGCTGGGGACAGTGCTGGGGATGGGGGCGTGGGGGAGGACGGAGAGAAAGAGAGCAGAGGGAGAGCAATTAGGGACAAGAGGAGGTGTGCAGAGAACTGTCCTGGAGGTTCAGGGAAGGGCCCTGTTAGAGAGAGACCCGCTCCTTGGTGAGCTTCTTGAGGAAAAAACACAACAAAACCCATGTTGGAAGATGAAAGGATGATTTCTGAGACTGGCGATGCTGGTGTTTCTCTTAGGACTTCACATTCTTTTCATTCTTGGCGCCTTGGTGCTCCTAGATTCTGCTGGTTGCAGGAAGGGTCGGTGACCCATTTGACCAGAAGTCAGTTCCTCCTTCCAGCCTAGGGGAGGGCGGGGCTTGTGACTGCCGGGGGGGCGGAGATAGGGTCGCTGCGCAGCGCACTGCAACTGGACGGAATGGGCGCCCTGGTCTTTCTCCTCTGCCCTCCAGTCCCCTGACGGAGACCCCAGCACAGTGACGGAGGGAAGGCTGCGTCTTGGGCTGTGCTTTACTGCACTTAAAGGAGAGTCTCAGATCAGTCACGGGGAGGCATATTGGTGTAACTAATCAATACATTCTTCGTTGTTTTAAACTAAGCAGACAAATGCCTCAGCTGTTCTTTCGAGAAGCCTGTCCTGCTGTCCCTTCTGTGGATGGTTCGTTGGGTGACTGTGGCCACCGTCGCAGGCTGCTTGCATCTCACTCAAGCTTCGAGTCGGCCCTTTGCAGACAGGAGGAAATATCGATCTGTTCCTTCAAAGTCACACACGTTAATATAGTTCAGCATGCCAAGTTGTCAGGGTCGCATGTCTCGGGTCGAACTCTCTCTAATCCTGCTGTCCCTAGTTCCAAAGTTCTCGGGCAGTCTCAGTGTCGATAAAGAATGTCACAGGGTCATGCTCAGTGCAGAGCCTGGTGGCTTTCCTGTGTGGTTGCCTCTGGTGGCACGAAGGCATCTGTTTTCGTCACTCATCGTGTACTTGTCTTTCTCACCTCCCGAATCAGAAAATACAGGTGAACGCACATTGTTCCTTGTTAGCTTTGGAGATAGAGAGGGTCCTTCTTACCCAAAAGAGACTGAATACACACGGAGGAAAGGTATGATGATGGACTTGTCAGCGGGCTCCTCTGTGGGTGGCCAGCTGTTGGGTAAGACGGCAACAGATGTGGGGGCGCAGGTATTTTCAGGCTAAATGAACGTCTGCGGTGGGTCCACATGAATGGTGCGCATCACCTTCCATGCGGTGGCCGGACTTTGTCCACTCAGCTGAGGGCTGTAGGAGCAAAGGCTGGGCGTCCCCAGCAGGAGGAATTCTGTCCCCAGACCGCAGTGCAGGATGTTCTGCCTGAGTTTCCGGCCATTGGAGCAGAGACTGCTGCACCGGCTCCTACCTGAGCCCCGTGAATTCTGGCCGTGCCGGCCCCTGCAGCTGCGTGCGATGGCTCCTTCAGCTCCCCCATTGGCTCTGGTTTTCCGAGAACTCTGTCTGACGGAGCAGGGGAGCAGACTCAGGGTGCAGGCCAGCCGTTGGAGAGCTCCGTCTGCCCAGGGGCCGCAGGGCCAGGCCTGACCGCCTGGCAGCCATGCCCAGGCCCCTGGGGACGGTGGCAGCAAGGAGGTCTCCCCACGAAGCTCCTGGTGGGACAAGACGGCCCACTGCAGGGGTTCACTGACAGGCCCACTAAAGGTCCGAAGGTAAAGGGATCAGGCAGGTGGGGCGCCCAAGGGCAGCTCGGTGGGTATCTGTTCGCCCCTTCAGCCGGAACGAGTAGGGTGGGCAGGAAGCCTGTGGGAGATGCCTCCCAGGGAAGGCTGGGTGGGGCTACAAGCCAAACAGGTTGGCAGAGAGGGTGTGGGAGGGACGAGCGGTCTGCTCCTCCTCCCCTCCAGCCCCACCCGCCGCCAGGGGTTCCTGGGGCTGAATCCACCCGGAAGCCACAGGGGAGGGAAGCACGTTGGAACTGTTCACGGGGCCAGCCTCTGGGACAGCAAGGGAAGAGGTGGGGACGGACGGACGTGGTGGGGGACAAAGAGGGAATGAGCAGATCGGGGGAATCTCTCTCTGGAGAATTCAGGATGGCTTTCCGACTTGGAACACACTATGAGCTCAGTCTTATCAATTAAAGGAGAAGAACAGGCCCTTCACGTGATGCAGTGACTCCGTTCTGCGGGGTGGTAGGGGGTGTACATGCATGTTCCATGATTTGGGGGAAGAGAACCCTCTGCCTTCCTGGACTCTGGGGTGCAGGGGACCCTAATTTTCAGCCACTTGGGGCAGGGGCACCTCAATTTAGAGTCTACCCTCCTTCCTCTTCTCCCCCCACCCCACAAATAGCCAGGCCCTGCTCTGCTCGAGATCACAGGGCTGCACGGTGTGAGGGATTCAGTCATGCCCAGGATAAAGGCTTACCTACCAGAGGTGGCTCACCTCGTGCACAGGTATCCGACTCCCGCTCTCTGTGACGAGACAAGGGTTCAGCCCCTGCGGTGAGCATTTGACCAGGTGTATGTCTATCAGTTACTAAGTAACAGCTTTGGAGGACATGAGAGTCGTTCACAGTGCCAACTTGCTTTAAAGCTGTGCAGTTATGGCTGTTGATTTTAAATGTTTGTCTAACGTCTGCCGATGGCTCTGCCCTTCGAGGGGTCACGGCAGCGCTTCACTGCTCTACTGACTTAGTATGAAATCCCAGCACACTGTCGCTCTATCGCTATACACACAAACAAGTGCCGGGGTCAGGTATGCTGGGTACTCACTGAGCACGCTGGTTACGCAGACCAGTGTCTCCCTACAGGTCTATGCGGATGGGACGAGGGGACAGATGGGCAAAGAGCAGCAGTGGCGTGGTGGGAGTGGTGGCAGAGGCGTCTGCGGAGCCACCTCTAACCAGGGACCTGGGCAAGGCCACTCAGAGGAGAGCAGGGCCCAAGACTGGGTCCTGAGGGAAGACCCAGAGATAGCTCTGTGGCCAAGGGCGGAGCCCAGGGGAGCTGTTCTCAGAGGGACAGGCTGGTGTTCTCAGAGGGACAGGCCAACCAGCTTGGAGAAGCAGAGCGTTTGTGAATGGGACCCAGGACCGCTCAGGAAGAGCTGGTGTCCGTGTTACAGCCTGGACCTTATGAGTTCAAGGAGGTGTCCGTGCCTTCCAGGTAGGGAAGAGGTGCGGAAGGCTTCAACAGTGTGAAGAAAGAGCGGGTGTGGCCGTGGGTAGAGACCGGACTGGGAGGTGGTGGGGCAGGACTTTGGGCCAGGCAGGTGGGGAGACCGTCCCACTGAATCCCATCCGGAGTGTTTGAAGCGTGGGAGGAGGGACAGAGTGTAAAGATGGTTCTGAGTTGTGGTCTTTTTGCTGGAAGCAGGACTGTGTTTCCAGCTGGGTCGGCAAGACAGAGAGGCGCCAGCACAAATAATGGCAAAGGGAAGCAGGTTGGCGGGTGGCGAAGAGGTCGTTGAGTTTGAGTGGCCTGTTGGGCGTCCCGCTGGGGGTGGCGTGGAGACCTGCAGTCAGGAGGAAGGTGTGGAAAACATCTTGTGGTTAACCTTTTCCTTTGTGGAAAAGGTGGGGGAGGACGTAAAGCAATGGATTAAACCACCCGGAACGATGGTAGAGGCTGAGAAAAGAAGGTGATTGGATATACACACTACTCTCTTGACTTCCGTGAATGCTTGAAGCAGGAAGAACAACAGGTGGGGAAAAGGTACCTCTCACGGAGGAAGACGCAATGGCCGTGGACCTGGGGTCTCTTGAGTTCGTGTGATGAGGCTGCTGCCCAGATGGGAATTCATGGCCATGGGGGACAGAGATAAATGCAGACAGACCTGTTCCAAGGAAATCGGGTGTTTGACAGGGGACTGGGGCTCCTGCCAGAGCAGCGCTGTGGGCTGCTGGTAGTGGGATGGTGGGGTGAGAGGGGGGCAGAAGCAGGGAGAGGTGTGTAGAAGCTGCTCCTTCAAGAAGGAGGGTAGGAGAGAGACAGGTGGCCAGAGAGGGCATGGGGGCCTAGACCCAGAGAACTGCCTTTACTTTGAAGGTGGGTGGAGCTGGGACATGTCGTCAGGATGAGGGCAGAGTCAAGGAGACCGGACAGGCGCTGGACATCTATGGCGGCACAGAGCAGGAGCCCCCGGTCAGGGGAGGGGGCGGACCCCAAGTACACATGGAGTCAGAGGAGCAGAGCGTGGAGACTCGGACTCCCACTTTCCAATGTCAAGGGTGGAGCAGAGCCTGCCAAAGAAAGACCCCGGCGAGGTTTGTGGGGGCTGGGGAGCAGCGCAGAGAAGCTGAGGGCCACACCTGGATCCAGACGCAGGGCCCAAGGTCTCCAGGGACTGTGTGTGGGGGGGTAGTGCGGGGGCTGGGGTTAGAAAACAGTGCAGAGCTGCAGGCCCCTGACCTGAAATATTTACTAAAAAGCAGGAGGCGAGGGCCCGGCCCAGCCCTTGTCCCTTCAGACAGCCTCCCATGGGCGTGGCAGGGGGCACTGTTCTCAGAGGGGTGCAGGGAGGGCCAGGGGTCAGATGAAAGCCACTGACACGGGCACAGCAGGCTGCAGACCTGCTTCTCTGGCCCATGTTCACCTACAAGGGAGGGTCCCAGGGGCTCAGCGGTACAGGGAGTGAGGGGGCACCCACAGAAGGACAGAGGATGGAGACATGACTCTGGTTGTTCGTCAGGAATGACTCAAAGTCTGTTACCTGGAATGGCGATGGGTCATTGCGAAGGGCCCTGCTTGAGTTTCATGACCCTCGCTTCCCACCGGGCACGGGCGTCTGTCACGCCTGTGGGCCTTCAGCGGCAGGTCGGCCTGGAAACGAAGCGCAGGAGCTCGGATGTGACTTGGCCGATTCTTTGTCCCTGTGCTGGTATTTGCCCCTGTTTCTCTGAAACATCCCCATAACAGTGTTCAAACTGCTTCAGAACTGACTATGAAAATGGGCCTTTTAAGACACTGACTTTACAATCCACACAATTCAAACCATCTTATTGTGTTTACCCGTATGTATAAATAAATATGCATGGTGCTGTATAACGTGACGTTATATTATGTTCATATGTGAAGTTACGGGAAGCATCCTGGCGAAGTCTGCTGGAGTCGCGTCGGCTGATGTGTGTACACACCCGTCTTTCTAGTTCCACCTCTGTGCCTTCAGTTTTCATGTGGAGAGGAGGGGAGTCCCCTGGAATGCATACTAAGATATTCTGGGGTTGCATCTTTAGACTTACCGGAGCTAAATTATTATATTTTGAACTCTATAATTTAAATGGAAGTTTGGGTAAAAGTTCATTTGGAATATTTGAATGTAATCACTCAGCCAGAATTTTTACCTAAATTATAAGTTGATATTGCTGGGCCAAGACCTTGAAAGACCAAGAAATGACATAAAATTTATGATATAATTTTCTAAATGACCAGCCATGGCTTCTTTAAGAAATGCTATCTTCATTTGTAACTCTCAGGATACCCTGAAATTTATAACACAAATAAGATTTCTGTGGTATCAAGTCCGCAGCCCACACATAACAGCCCAGTATATCTTCATTAACAAGAAACATTTCTATTGATTTCATTTTGTGATGTTTCATATTACACATAACAGATATGTATGGTCACCTAAATGAATTATTACAATCCAATTTGAAATGATTGCTGAGGGTTATTGCATTATCTGTAGGATGCTTTAGTCTCTGGGTGTCAAAACTGTTTTCATTTAATGGAATAACATGGAAAAGTTAATCAGAGTAGGTTAACCTCTGTGGGACTGAAGGTCACGCGCACTCACTCTCCGCTGGACACGAAGGAGCGTTCGGTTCCAACGCTCGCAGGGTGGGGGTGGGTGGGGGGCGGTGATGGCGGAAGAGGGAGTCGCTCGGAGAGATTTAATGGGCGCCTTTCCTCTGCTCTCAACGGTGTCAGTCGGCTTGTGGGGCTTTTCAGTAACTGGATTTTTGATTTAAAAATTTCCTGCAAGGAAAATAAAATTAAACAGGCAATACAAGCGTAATAAAAAATCGATACTGCAGTTAACATTTCTATCGCGTGGTATTGAACGGCTCATCCTCGGGCTCACTCAGCTTTGCACACACGCCAGTGCTCAGGGTTCTGCTGAAGGTGCTTCTCGAGTTGCAAGTCTTCTCGCTTCTGGACCGGGAGCACGAGGGAGAGACTTCCCTGGACCTCACGAACACACTCGATGAGCCCACGGAAGAGACCAAGGCTAGTGTTCGGCGAGTGTATCAGCCTGCTTATCCACGTGGACCTTCCCTGTGGAGCTGTCTCAGCGAGGTCCGGCTTCCCCAGCGGATGCGCTGTAATTTTGCTGTGGAGGGAGTCGCTTGACCTTGTAGGACGTGGGTGTGGAGGTGGGTGGCTGAAAGACGTCCAGTTAAAGGCTGAGGGGAAAGCATTGCTCATGAATGAATTCCTGCACAGTCCTAAAGGTGTCCTAAATACCTGGTTAAAGTGGTCCCCTATACTCCAAAGATAAAAACACGAGACCCGCAGGCGAGCTGCAGAGCTGGAAAGGAGGATCCCAGGGCCCAGAACAGGAAGCCGGAGCCGGAGCAGGAGGGGGCCTGGGGACACTGTGCGGGGTGTCTACAGTGAGCCCAGGTCGTAACTGCACTGGGAGGGCGTCCAGGCTCCAGGAGTCTCAGGTGTGAGATGTGACACTGGACTCCCAGTGATAAGGACTTGAACCGGGCTAAATACTCCGCCCACCAGTCGTGGATGTGGGCTTTGTGCTCGGGACCTTGGGTAGCAAGAGAGTCACTCAGAGGAGACCAGGAAGCACAAGCCTGCACAGAGTGAAAGAGACTGAAGGCTGGCAGCCGGATCTCAGGACAGAACGCCCCCCGCCCCCCCGAGAACAAGTCTGGCACAGACACGAATGTACAGAACAGCCTGCAAGTCCACAGGCCCTGCAGGAGCCGGAGGGAGCCTGTCCCCATGGAGCTGCCTCCGTAACCCAGGGCACACAGGTGGGCTTCCTTCGGGAGCCAACAGGTGCCAGAGACGAGCTTACACCTCGCACACACGAAGCCTGTGTGCTCTCACCCCCCCACCCCCGGGGCACTAGCACATCCCGAAGCCCGCACACAGCTGCCTCCTGAGATGGTCAGCAGACGTAGCCGGCGGGGGGGGGGGGGGGGGGGCGGCGGTGCGCAAAGGTCAGCGGCAGAGAGTCAGGTCCCAGGAATCTGAAAATACAAATCGTTTAGACGATGTTCAAAGAGAAAAGTGTAGAACCGGTTTTGTGATGTAGGGTGAAAGAAAAGCAGGCGGGTTTGAGAAAGAGATGGCTAAAGCAAAAATGAAGAAAAAGAATTTTGAAGATAAAGCTGAAAAAAAAACACCCCAAACATTTAGAATACAGCTCAAAAAGACAAAGGGGTGGCAAATATGCAACAAATTGAGACAATAAACACAAAATAAAATCCAAAATGTAGGTAGCAGAAGAAAATTAGGGAAGGAGCAGGAAGAAGCCTCAGTCACAGAACTGCTGGTGGAGAATCTTCCGTAATTCAGAATCAGGAGACCAGTCAGCAGTGGCTCCCTGCCTGACGTGTGTGCACACCGAAACGCCGCGATGGAACTACAGGATGTGTGAGTGACAGAAGACGTGTGCCCGAGAGGGGCGGCCACCTCGGACTGAGCAGGCTTCCCGTCGGCTGTGGCAGCTGTCAGAGGGGGAACGCGCACTGGTTTCTAAGTGGGAGGAGGAGGAGACTGCACCCCAGTTCCCATGAACTGGTTCTTCCGGGTGGGGGCGGGGGGAGCAGCGCTTTCCCTGGCTCTGTGAACCGGGCGTCATCACCGAACCTTCCCCATCCCTTCCCCTCCTGTCGTCTTCTCAAAACTCTCTCAGTGTGAAGGGTCTACCCCCTGCTTTGTAATGAGTGAAGAGAAAAATATTTTCTGACACACAAAAATCTAAGAGACTTGCTACCCCAAAGAGCAAATAAAATAATGGGACACTGAAAAAAGGAGATGGCAGTTATAGGGAATCGGTGGGTGGAAAGTGACAAGGGCAAGTTGCAAAACTTTAAAAATATTTTGCCAATCTACTCTAAGAATAATGTTAATATCGGAGGGGATATTTGGAATGAGAAGGAATTAAAATTCTGGACAATATTGTGGTGGATGAGAGGCAGAAGTTGGAGCGGAATTAAAGAGTTCTAAGACCCTTCTCTGGTGGGGATAGTTACTGGTTAGCATTAGATTCTGAAAAAAAGAGATATGTGAGTAGTTGAACACTATAGTAGAGAAATATAGATAATGTAATTTCAAAAGAATAGAAAAAAAAGGATAAAAAATAGAGCAGATGGCAGGAAAGAAGGAAAAAAAGAAAAAAAATAAAGCCAGGAGATCCAAATGAATTATTGGCAATTAAAATAAATGTAACTGAATCAAACTCTTGTCTTAAAGCAGCAGACCCTCCACCTGGACCCACGTGTCCCCACCCCTCGGTGCTAAAAGACCCCTGTTGTCCTGTCGTCCAGAACCAGCACGGAGGAGGCCCTTTTTGCCCTTTGGAAATGAGGTCTTATCTGCTACACCTTCCCACAGAAATGATTAGATCCCAGAGCAAGAAAGAGCCCCCTCTAAGGTCCTGATGCCGTGCCTCCTGGGTACAAGGACGGGACGGGGAGTTCTGATACCTCTACACGGATCTCGAGAATGGAGAAGGCTGAGGAAGCCTCGGGCCTCTTCCCTCCGGGAGCGGGTGGAGAGAGGTGGGGATGCAGGCTGTGTAGTTAGAATGTTCTCAACACGCGTGAGTGGCTTTACTCCAGGAGTGCCCATAACTGGATCGGTGCCCACGGGCAGAGAGGGTTCCAGTGGACAAAGACTTTGGGATTTTAACTGAGTTTTGGCTCAACAGGGTGTGGCTCCTAGGTTGGCTAATGTGATTTCAGAAGGCGATAATGGAGGTGGAGTGTCCTTCATAAAGGCCAAGATGGGTCCTGTCCACTGGTTCTCACCAGACCGCAGCGGGGAGGTGGGGTTCAAAGGCAGGCCAGAGGGCCTCTCCGAGATATCAAGTCACCAGATCCTATCACACGGGGCACTTACTGGAGCAGGCGGGTGGGGCTCCTGTTTCAGAGTGGACGTTCTATTTGTGGTAAATGCCCCGCAAGCGGTCCTGGGACCGAGGGGTCGGGCGTAACCTTCGTGGCCACAGTAAGCAGTGCTGGAAACTGCTAAGCACTTTGAAACCAAACTGTTCAAGAACAAATGGGCAGTTCCCGGAGGTGGGGAGCTTCCTGTTACAGGAAGTGTTCAAACAAGAGCTGGACCACCTTCTGTTGGCCGTGTTATGAGGGGCTGGTGCCTGCTGGGGTTGCATTTGGTGGCCCCCGATCGCCCCTCCCACCCTAAGATCTGGATTCTGTTCTCCCCTCCCTCTTCTGTGGAGGGTCAGAGCTTCCCAGGGTGGGAGAGATGCCTTTCACCTCCCACTCGGGGCCCCTCTTCAAGCCACGTGTGTGTTTGTGATGCTGACCCAACAAGGCAGATCCTGACGATAAACTAAAACCAGAAGAAAGGCCTCTGGGAAGGGCTGCCTTTCCCAAGCCCCGGGCGTCACAGCCCCTGCAGGGTCTTCAGAATTTCCTGAGGCTATCACGTGACTCCTGGGTTCCCATTAAACCATAACCTTGGACTCGTAGCAGGAAATCAGTATTTTAAACAAGCTTCCAAGGTGGGTTTTCTTGTCCTTTAGGCATAAAGCCCAGTATTCCGGGGGTAACCGGCTTCTGGATCCAACCCGGCCTGAAGCAAAGGATTGAAACTGGTTTTATTCAAACCTTTTCTGCTGATACCCCTGTAGGTGACATTCTTACATACACCCTTGGGGACGTATTTTGTGCCAGGACACAAAACAGGCAAATAGCTTATATACAAATTACATTTAATACGTTGTTCTTGTCCAGGGCGCGGTAGACTAGGCACCCCTGGTGGACCGATCGTGACCGTCCACCAGCATCCACCATCCATCCACTGTCCTGTATTTATCAAACTCACAGATTTGAGGGGGAAGCCTTACTGAGGGTGGGTGGGGACTGACTTCACCCCGCAGGTCATCGCAGTGTGGGCTCGGTCCTCACAGCCATCTGAGCTTCCGCCGAGGGACACTGACCGTGACTGAGCTCCTGGGAAGGGTGTCTGCTCGTCCCCTCCGCTGGGGCAGCACCAGCACAGCGGAAAACAAACCAAAACAAAGCCCAAAGGCATCCAGAGCAGCTCGAGGCGGTTTTGAGTTTGTAAATGGCATTAAAGGGTGATCTCTCAGCCTCTCTGAGGAGCAGTTTCCTTATCTATAAAATGAATAGTAGGAACAAGAGCAAAGTCGATGGGAAGATCCTGTGAGACAATGCAGCCAAAGAAATGCCGTGTGGTTCAAAGCCTCTGTGAACAGTAGTGTGTGTGTGTGTGTGTGTGTGTGTGTGACATACATGCAAGACCGGGTTTCCCTAAGGCAGACTGAGACAACGATTCAAGTTCTGCAGGTCAGTTTTTTTGTTCCTTTGTTTTTAGTAGGAAACTGGAGCTTGATAGCCCTGGGGACTCTGGGAAACAGTGCTGAACTTCAGGGTTTTCCCACCGGGCAGTCTGTGCACCCGCAACTCCCATCAGGCAGCGGGTGAGGGCCGCTCCCCGTGGCAGGCACCTCCTGTCCTCTCCAGCCACAGCGTCTGCGAGCTGGGCCGGGTCTGATGCCCAGGGAGGGGAGGGCAGGGGAGGGCAGGTGCTGGAAGTTGGAAGCTGGGCAGGAGTTCACCAAGAGGAAAAGGACCGGTAGGGTCCGCCACAGGGCGCGAACTTCAGAAGGGACTGTGTGAGCGCCTGCCGCCCTGGACAAGGGTCGGTTGCTAGGCGGGAGGGATGCAGGTAACCTGGTCGGATGCTGGAGACGTGGGTGCACCTTCGCTGCCCCTGCTTTGGGGCCCAGGACACAAAGCTTCCTTCTCCGGGGCTTCCAGGCCCTTCTGCTGCTGCTTCCGCAGCAGCAAATATGTTCCGACTCTGTCCTGGCAGCGAGGTCCTTCTTCCCGGACCACCGGCTTTCACAGCTTCTGCCAGGACAGGCCCCTCTCCTCTCTCTCTCCTCCTTTAGCTCCGGTTTACTGTGGGTCCCATAGCCATTTCCAGACAGTGGTGACCTGGAGACATGACCCTCAGGTGGTTCAGGTTTGTCTCCGATGTTAACAGTCTGGTGCAGACGCAGAACCTCAAATCAGAGGCAGAGAGAGCTCAGCCTCTGTTCTCCTGAGCACAGCCGGTGTGAACCCAAAACTGAGCCTGCCTGTCGGGCTGCAGGGCTGAGAGCCTTCAGGGCCAGTGCTGGTCCCCGTCACTGGGGCCCCCTTGCAAAGAGTGGCTTTTTCATCGTGGGCCCCTCAGTTCTGCTGGTGAGCCACCTGCCTCCATAGCCACGGTGTTTGGGGCCGCAGCTGAAACAACGTTCTGGCCCACGGACAAAACGTCCACCGAGCCTCTGGAAGTAAGCGGTGGGCCCCTGCCACTTCACAGTGTGAAGGATGTCCCTCGGCTCAAAGGCCTCATGGAATTTCAATCCTGGACTCTGAGTCCATCCACTGGGCCTCTGCCTCCTCCAGGGACAGACCCATGTCCATAGCCTGGACGCAGGGAGGTTTCAGGACAGGGACCGTTGCTTCTCCAAGGGGCCGAGGGGTGGTTTCAGTGATGTCACGGAGTCCCGCAGACCTCGGGGGTGCGGCATGCACGGAGCTTCAGAGGAAGTAGGTTGAGCGTTCTTTGTGTTGTAGGGTCTGCCGGACTTGCAGGTGGCGGGGCTGGGTCATGGTGACGAAGGCAGGCTCTGGGGCGGGGGGCTGGTTCTGCCGCTTACTGGCTGTGGGGCACCCGTGCCTCAGTTTCCCCAGCTGCATAATGGGGATAACAGGACTCCCTTTGTCATGAGGACTGAAGGGGTTGGTAACTCTAAAGTCCCCTAACTCACGTCAGGCACAAGAGGTGAGGTCGCTGTCATTGTTGCTACTTTCAATGACCACAGGAAGAGCCCTTCTATTGTCCCGATGGGAGAACCTGGGTCTCCCGATGGGAGTGGCTGGCAGAGGTGTGACTGGCCACCCAGGCTCCTGGCTCCCAGCTGTGAGTCCCCTTTGTGTCAAAACCAGGAGGCTGTGACCCTTTCCCTTCTCTTTCTAGGAGAAAACAAATTTGGTCTGAAAGTATCTAATATGTAGCCATATTGTTCCCAGAAACCAAGATCAATAATTCTGAACTGTATCAAAATGCCACAGGAAAGTAAATGATTCCACAACCTCGACCACAGCCCTGGAGCGCGTCCCTTCTGCTGACCGCCGTGCTGAGGGCTCGGGAGAGATAATCCGTGCTCTTTTCCCCTGTTCTTCAGAAACTTAAAGTTGAGGGGCAACAGTCAGGAGAACTGCGGTAAAAACACGACAGAGAAACTCGTGTGGCCCTCACTGTGCGAGACCCTGTTTGGGGGGCTTTGCTCCTGTGCAAACTCACTTGCTCTAGGGCACTTGGAGGTGGGCGTGCTGTCAGACCCATTTCCCAGATGAGAACACTGAGGCTCACCGGGCGGTCACCCGCTGAAGTATCAGAAAACGGGGGTCTGCGCACTCGGCCCCAGTGCGGCAGTGTCTTTAGCTAGAGGGTGGGAACTCCGGTCCTGTTGCCTGATCACGGGCAGGCGTTTTCCTCCTGGCGAATTGCACAGTCTCATACACAGTCAGGTGGGCAGACCTTTCACTCACAGCTCACGGGTGTTTTTACAATTCAGCCGCGGCACCGCCAGCCAGGACGAGGTGTAGACTATTCCTAGTGCTTCCCAAGGTTTCCTGGTTTTGACCTTGAACTATTGCTATTGTCTAGGTCAGTGTTTCTCCACCTTTTCTCCATGGCCTAGTCCCTGAAGAGCTTTATAAGACATTGTTTCCCTGATCGTTGTCCTGGGAAATTATGCCACAGGCGGACAGTGAGCCTGTTCCTGTCCTGTATGCATGTCTGTGCATTACACGTAAAAAGAGTAAGGTTCCCCCACCCCCCACCCCCACCAGAAATCTCTGTTCACCTCCTGGGGGTGGTGTGGACCCATCCGAAGTGGGTGCCCTCAGGCACGGTTCCTGGGTGCAGACGCAGAGGACATGAGGGGGCGTTTGGGGCCCCGAACACCGGAGGCGTGCACAGCATGCGGGGATGCACATTTTCTGGGCTGTGCACAAAGGCTGCGGGTGTCGGGATCTCGGCGAGGTAAGAGCCACACCCACTTGGTCACCAAGGCCTGTTTAGCTTCAGCATGAGCCCCTTGTCGGGGCCGAGGGGGCCTGCGTGGGGCTGGGGTTCAGCGGCGCTGCCCACCCTCGCCCAGGTGGAGGGAGCCGCAGTGCCTCTGACCTCAGGTGTCTCACCTGACTTGGGAATTCTGTCATGAGTGAGTTGGAGTGTAGGTCACTTTAGGCTCCCAGCATGGACTGGTCTTGTGTTAGGACCGATGCCGTGATACATGAGGTATCAGTGAGCCTCGAAACATTAATTTTTAAAAGTGAAGAAAATTAATAAGGCACTAAAGTTTAAAAGCAACCTGGAGTTGCCGTCAGAAATATCAATCACGCACTTTGTTAGAGCCAGGTCTTCTAAATGCCCGAGCGCTGATGCTCAGGTTCAAGGGCTGCCTGTCACTCACGCTCACTGGCCTCCACCGCGGCTCCTCCTGGGCCTGCTCTTCGTGAGCCGCCGCCCAGGGGCGCGCTGGGGAGACACACACCCGTGCTCCTGGGCAGCGGGCGCCCTGCAGTGTGGCGGCAAAATGCATTTGAAAGCTACCCATCTATTTTTAAGCATCTTTTAAATTTTGTGTATGCTTTTTGTCTCTTCAGCCGGTATTTCCATTCTCTGATGAATAATTATTATCTACTTTCCGTAGCATTTTTGGGTCACGCCGACTGAATGCCGCAGCGTGTGTGAGGTGAGGCCGACGCACTATCAGTTCCTGGGCGTCCTCCTTCTGTGGTTCCACTTCCGTCACTGTGTGAAAATTTCTCCCATCTGCTCATCCAAAAAGAACTCGGGATGCGCGGACAGCCACAGAGCGGAGGGTGGCGGACAGAGGTGGTCACACGGTGCCGTGTGTTGAGACTAATCAGTGGTGGCAGCCTCCCAAGCTTGTACTTTCTGAATTGACTTGTTCGCTCGTGTTGACGGTGATGCAAGCAGCAGCGGTCAGCCCGTCCGCTGTCCACCTTCTCCTTTCTGCCGGCAAACTTGCTGGGTGGGGGCAGGGTCCCTGGGCTTTTCCCCGAAGACAGACCGGGGACGCAGGCGTTTCTGTGCCTCCGAACCCCAAGGATGTCAGACTAGCGCAGCAGGTGCCTCTCGAGGAAGCAAGCAGAAATCGGGCAACGGACGTGAGACGTCCCAGCCGCATTTCGGGAGAGGCCCTCCAACCCTGGTCTCCAGATGGTTCATTTCAGTTATAAGTCTGATTTCGGTGTGGGGCAGGGGGAGACAGTAGCAAAGCTGGACCACTCTGTGGGGCCGGGGGTGGGTGCTGAGGTTCCCCTCGGGGCCTCGCTCTCATGTGTGCCCTCCCAGAACCCTGCAGCCTGCTGGCTTGGCCATCTTGCCTCATCCTGGGTGAATCCTAGTTAGAGATGAGCAGGAAAGGTTGGGGCTTAGGGTTGGGGTAGGGAGAAGACTTCCGGGATGGGGACAGGGGACAGGAAGGGAAAGTCGAAGCAGTGAGTGCCAATGGGGAGGGCAGGGCAGAGTCTGGGTTTGGTGCAGACGGAGCCACGGGGGCAGTCGTCTGTAAGGGGACACGGCTCTTACACAAAGATATCTGTGTTGAGGAAGGTGTTTCGTTCGTTTACACGTTTCCTTTAAAATGCCCACTGACTTGTGTTTGGTGAGGAGGGCGTGTTTCCCGACATAACGCAGTGACGAATTGGGACTCGAGACACAGGTGTTCAGTTGCATGCCACATCCTCAGGGTTTGCATCTTCCGATGAACTTGGCTTTCGGGCAGCACATTGTGGGTCCTAAGACTCATTTGAGTCATCCTGAGAGATTTTATTTCAGCAGTGTGGCGCCCTATTTTGTGATAGTGTTTTGGAAGAAAGACCTCCAGTCCTAGTCCTGAGGGCTCACTAGGGTGAGCCCTTAGCTTCTGAGAGTCTTGGGCACAGTGACACGTTCTCAGTGAAACAACCAACTGATGCTAGACTTGGATTACTAAAAATAATTCAACTGCTCTCTTTCTCAGGACAGGGTACATTTACTTATAGCCCATGACGTTTTGTCGGGGGGCTTGGGGACATGGAGGAATCACAGTGAAAGCCTTCGGTGCGTAGTTGGTGGAGAGAAGGTGGGTTTTCACGCCGGCACACTGTTAGCAAGAAATGTGGACGCCTCATCTGCAAGACTGGGTCAGTCAGTCACTCAGCGTAACACTTCCGACAGTGTTGGGGGGACAAAATGAGGAAGCCGACTGGAAGTACTGCACCCAAGAAAGCTGTATCGTGGAGCTGCAATCACTCTTCAACTAGAAGAAATAAAACTGCCGTCTTCAAAATATGCAGAGCACGCAACTTGCAACTAATCCTGAATTTCAGATCAATGCGGTTTAACATTTCATCGGCAATCATAGGTGGAAATCAGTGCTGCCGCGGCTCTCCAAAGGACAGAGCTTCTGCAACAAAGAATGGACGGCAACCGTCCAAGGCCAAGGTAAAAGAGATGTCTTATGCAAGGAGCACATGGCAGCCCAGCCTGTCCCCCAGGGTCCCTCCCTCCCAGTTTCAGCCAAGGTCCTCGGGGCTCAAGGAGATGCTTCCAAAAAGCCCAAGTGAAAAGAGGCAGAGAACCACCAGTGAGTGGAGTGTTTCGGAAGGAGCCAGGTGGTGGGTCCTTTCGAACTAGGCACCCTGACATCAGGGCTGATACACTGGGCAGCCTGTGTCAGCTACCTTCCTCTGCAAAGCAAACCTTCCCCAAATAGAGCAGGTGACGAGAGCCAATCATCTGTGGGTCGGCAGTGTGGGTGGGGCCTAGGGGACAGCTCTTCTCCTCTCAGCTGGATTCACTCACGTATCTGCTGGATTCACTCATATGTCTGCAGCCAGCTGCAGGATTGGAGGCCCCTGGCCAGTCCAGCGTGGCAGCTGCTGGGATGGCAAGTCTCTGCTCCACACAGTCTCTCCTCCTCCAGCAGGCCAGCCTGGCTGCGTCTCTGCAGGGGTCCAGCAGGGGGCAGTGTGCACGGCCTCCGATGCCTGCGCCCTGAGTTGGCAGACCATCATGGCCCTTCATCCTCTCGCCTGAAGCAAGTCTTAACAATAGCCCACACTGAAGGTCTGGGCAAGGACCAGACAGGACCATTTTTAGGGGAAGCATCACAGTCCCGTGATGAAGGCTGCGACTCTGGGGGGGCGGGGGCTGGAGGATGGTGCTGCAGCCCCGCCGCCCACCCATCCATCCCTCCGGGGAGTCGGTGCCCCAGAGAGCGGCAGGCGTGTGGCAGTCGCCCACTGTCGGCATCTCTGCCTCCCAGAGAGGGCGCCGTGCTGGGCGGAGGAAATGGCGTGGGCTGGTTATGTTCTGCACCGTTTTCACACCACTTTACAGATGGAGAAAATAACAAAGCACAAAGTCTCCCTGGGATCCCCAGGGGCAGGTCTTAAGGAAAGGAAGTAAATAGAACAGGATCTTGACTGCCGAATGAAGCAGCGCGGTGATTAATTTTTAAATGGTCAGTTCTCAGGGGCGGTGACACCTTGCATTGTGAGCTGGCTGTGGGGGAGGCACCGGCCGGCAGCCACCTCCTAGTGCCCTGCAGGGTGGGAAGCGCTGGGAATGAAATGTTGCACCTAAGCAGCTGGTGGTGTGGCTGGGAATTCCTGTCCGTAAGCTTGTGGCTAGCGGGACGACGTTATTTAACCACAGGCTGCGGGCCCATGTGACAGCTAAGAGCTGTACGTTCCGACAGCGTCAGCCACCACAGCCGGTGACCAGAACCCCGTGGGGCCCTTGGGCTCCCAGACCTGAGAGGCACTCAGGGGGCCTGGCTGAGCTTTGTCCTGGCCCATCCCGCTGGGCTCGAATTCGCTTCTGCCTGGATGTATTCACTGTAGTTTTAGTTACCAACAGCTCAGTCTTCAGAGGGGACTACCTGGTGCCTAAACTGCCCCCTGCTGGCCCTCACAGGGTAACCAGACATTTGTGCCGTAGCAGGAGGGGAGCGAGGGCACGCCCCCAGGTGGCCACGCCCCAGGCGGCCCCTCCCCCAGGCCCCAGCGGGCTCTGAGCCGCTGTCCATCTTTGCCTTTGCTCCATTTCTCCTCCTTACTCCTGTGCCTCATTGACCCTCGTTTGGTGCCTGTGACAGACAGACCTTCAGGGGGCCCTCGTACACCCACATGGTGTAATCCCCTCCTCTTGAATGAGGGTGGGACTTCCGGCCTGTTTCTAAGCAACAGAATATGGCCACGGTGATGCCGTGACTCTCCTGGGGCGAGGTTACCTTGCGTGGCAAAGGCGATGGAATGCCCCAGTCCCAGGACTCTCTGTCTGGTGTGACAGTGGGCAAGGCTGGGGCACAGAGGATCGGAGGCAGGTTCCTCGTATCAGTGCGGGGGACAAGGAAGTTAGCGAGTTAAGGAGATCTCAACTGCCGAGTTGCTGGGTGTGGGCAGAGACAAAATCTGGTCGGACTAACAGCGCAGATGAGCGGAGTTTCAGGAGGCAAAGTGTGGAAAAGGGGTCAGGGGTGGGGACTGAGAGAACGTCACTGGGGCTGGGCTGGAAGCCCCACACCCACCGCGGTCATGTGCACCCTGTTCCGTGACACTTTCTTCGCTCAGCCTCCAGCCCAACTTAAAGTTAAGTGCTTCCCTCTCTCCTCCTGCAGCTCTTTCTTTGCACCTCTGGTGTGATCTGGTCACTGTCCCTTTTACTGAGTGTCAGTTACTTCCTATCGTGTCTTCAGACATTAAGTGGTGCGGCACGGTCATTTTTATTTTTTCATCACACCTTCTCTACGGATGCAAAGCGCCTTGGGGGAATAATTGGCTGGCTCTGATGTGTTAGATTTGAGCAGCAGGCTCCCCGTATGGCAGGTTTACTGCCAACACAGCTACCCCACAGCGAGCATTTGCCCTGCTGAGGCACACACACAGCAGTTCTGACTCCAGAAAGGAGTGGTTCCCCCAGCAGCCCAGCCTGGGCACTCGGTGTTCAGGTTGTCCTGTGATGCCCTCTGAGCTTCTGCGAGTCCCTTGTCTTCGCGGAGCGGGGAAGGTTGTGTTTTCTTGCCCTACCCAGACAGCAGGAGCTCACCACCTTGCCCCTCCGTGGGTAAACATCACCAGCCCCGTGGATGATTCCTCACCTGGTGTGGCGGCCACGCCTTTCACTATCGTTTCACTATCCCCTGCTAGGAATAGCTTCTTACCTGATGTAGCAGGCGGTGCCTGACCTGAACCTGGGTGCCCCGTGGCAGGACTTGAACTACCTGTGGCGGGGCCCTGACAACCCGCTGAAGCTGTGAGAGACCCTCAGGTTTTCTCATTGGCTACGACAAACGCGGAGGCATCTCGAGGTGGGGCCAGGTCTCCTCTCGAACTGCTCCCAAGCCCAGATTCTCACACCCTCTCTGCCTCATTGGTTTTGAAATCAGTGAAAGGACATCACGTTCCTTCCTGGCGGGATGAGGACATTTTGGACCCCGACTCTCTTGTTTGCTGTGTTAGCGATCCCTCTCACATTTACATCCTTCCGTGTTCTAACAAGCGTGCCTCCCACTACACGATCCAAGCCACGGACGCCCTTGCTCAGTGTGACAGGACCGAGCCCAGGGCCTGGGGGCGGCAGCTGCAGGCCACCCTCCAGGGCGACATCACTCTCTGAGTCAACACTTTGGATACGCTCGCTCAGCCAGTTACAAATTCACTTAGCCCCGCTCCAGGCCCATCCCCGGTTCCCCGTCAAGCACTGTGCTGAAATCCGGGTCCGCCGTCACCCGGCCTAATAACCCTATCAGGGCGGAAACGAGATTAGACTGGGGGCGACGTGTGTCGGAGCTGGCGGCCTCTTGGCAGCCCCTGTTTCCCGTCCCCAAGCTCACAGATCAGCCCATCTTGATTAGTTCTCTGTGCTGCCAGGGATCAATATGGAGCTCACTGGCTTGTGCTCCCCTCCCCGCCCTCCCCCTTCTCTCCAAATCCCCCTGCCCCCAGCCCTTCTGCAAATGGACCGTTGGCTTGCCTCAACCCTCCAGGAATCTGTCCCTTTCTTCCGGATTTTGTGAACAGTTCTGGAGTCTTCTGCCACTTTCACATCCCCTAGTAATCCCTGGGGACGTCTCTCAGTGTCTCACTGTCTTCGAGACTCAGTTTCTTCCCCTTGGGGAACATAATTCCAGTCTCATCCCTGAAGTCACTTTGACACCTAAATAAGGAGATGTATGAATACTCTGTGTGCAGTGCCCAGCATGTAATGGATGACTGTTAATTGAATAAACATGCAAATAAAAAAGCTTTCCTATAATTACGTGTAAGATATCCACAGATACATTTCCTTTGTACAAGGCCAAATAACTTACACTTTGAGTTTTTCCATGCACTGTGCTAATTTTAGGAAGGTGTTCACAGAACCTAAAAGTCTTTGACCTGTCTATTTGAAATTAACTTACTGTACAGTCAGATTTCATAGGCACCTCGAGTTTTATTGCTCCGCTCTAGATAAGGATTTATGATTGTTGACAGAGCACTCACAAGGGCCCTTTGCTGACTGAAGTGGGTTTGCCGAATGGCTGTGTTTTGGGTCACAACAATAAGGCATTTGAAACCAGAAAGAAGAATTCAGCTAGAGAGAGAGCCGAAGGAGATCTATTGGGAAAGTACCTCTTAATGGGAATAAAATTTGCATGATAGGTGTTAATTACAGTGTTTGGCCTGTTAATTGGCAAATTGCCCAGAAGTAGTAAGGATGTTTCTTATCTCAAGCAAACTGACAATATTCTTCACCCTTGCTACCCAGAGTATGATCTTTACCCTTCTCAAAGTAAAATGAATTTTAGGGTGGAAGAGACCTTAGCATTCAACCTAGGTGAGCACCCTCACTTTGTAAAAGGGGAAACTGAGACACCATGACTTGGTCAGGGGGACCCCTCGGGGAACGTCCGAGCTGAATCTCTCAGCCAGGGTCCCCCACGTGCAGATCTGCGCCAGTGGCAGTGGGATTTGCAGCTTCACCGACAGGTGTGGAACATGTGGGGCGACTGGCTGTAGGACCTTTGCTTCCACTGACATTGGATGGTAGCTGGAAAAAAGATTCTCTCTGTGGCTGTCAGCCAGGCTCTCTCTGCCATTAGCTCGGTCCTTGGAAACAGGAGGGCTCCTGCCCTGTGCTGCCGGGCGCCCAGGTCAACGGGATGCCGAGATGCCAATGTGCATCTCTGTGATGCACAAATTAGAGCTGATTGATGGAAGGCCACTAATAAAATGTCACATCTTATAGATGCGGATGGGCCACGGGGCCAGTGATAAAGTGAGACCGGTGGGTTCTGACATCCACGCAGCCCGGCCCTGTTATTGACGGTGGGAGATGGTATTGATCGGGCTGCCAAGATGATCCTATTATGCGATTAGAATATTAGATTTGTATATTTAATTCCTTTAGAAGAAATTGGCTGAGGCAATTATGGCAGGAAGATATTAAGATGAATCCAGCTTCTTCAAAAGTAACTCAGAAGAAGCTTTTAGGAAGATGCAGTCATCGTCAGAGAAAAGTTTTACTCATCAGAAGGGGCGACGAGGAAGTAATGTCAACACGGACACAGGTGAGATGCAGGGGCTCAGGAAGCCCAGTCGTCCCTGGTGCAGAAGATGGGGGACCGCGGGGCCCGGACTCGGTTCGGACCAGGGGGGCATTCAATCCCACTCTGTGGGAAGTCACACCAGGCCCACGGAGGGCCTCTTATCTGGGCTGATCCCCAGAGTTTTTCCCACTGCGCCCCACTGTTCCCTTGGGTTTATGGGTTGAATGTCTTCTATGGGGTGGGACTGTCCTCTGGAGCTCCCAGAAGCCACAGGAAAGCAGGACAATTGGTGTAAAAACAGGACGACCCCCAGCAGAGGGTCAGTCCTGTGCCACCAGCAAAAGGAACACATCTATGGTGGGTGGGAGCCCACTAGCTCTTGTGGCTGAGGGTTTCCCAGGACGCGGTGAGGGAGGAAGGTCTCAGCTGCCCAGGGAGTCCAGACAGGCTGTCCGGGGGCTGCTGCATTTGCGCTGGCCCTGGGAGGAGCAGGGGTATGAGTGAAGAGAGTGCAGCGTGGCACCTGCGGACTTGCGGAGGAGACCGCGGCACGTCAGGCTGAGAGGCAGGGGAGGGTCCCCCCACACAGGTGACACACGGGTCCTGAAAAAGTGCACTTAGTGGAGGTCACTGAGGAAGGGACCAGAGGCACAGGTGTTAGTGAGAAGAGGATTTCTGCTCAGTGCGAAGCGACACTTAGTAGTCACGGATGGGTTCTTTGTCCACTCGGCAGGCGTTTACCAGAGCCCAGTGCGTGCTGGACCTGGACGCTGGGGCCACAGGAGCTTGGGATGCCACCTGCTCTCCAGAGGCTCACAGGTGGGACGTTTGTAGGAGGAGGCTCTAGGTAGGTGGGTGTAGACAGGGAGAGCGAGGTCGTGAATACGATTTATATATTTAGAAGACACGCGGCAACTTGGGGGGTCTTTGGGAAGCTCTGGTCTCATGCAGGATACATGCTGGTGGGCAGGAGTGGTGGTCTTCATGGACTTGGCATAGGCAAACCTGCCCCTGACCTTTCTGGGGAGATGGTCAGATTCATCTGGTCCCTGGGCTCTGCTGAGCATGGTCACCTGGGTTTCCTGGACTGTAACAAAACGCCACAGATGGAGTGGCTTAAACCACAGACGTTTATTCTCTTACAGTTTTCAAGGCTTGAAGTTCAGAATCAGGGTGTCAGCAGAGCGGGTCCTCCAGAAGCTCTGAGGAAGAATCTTTTCCAGGCCCCTCCCTCTCAGCTCCTGGCGGCCGCTGGCACCTCATGGCCTTCCTTGGCTCACAGACACGTCACTCCGGTCTCTGCCTGCGGCTCACGTGCCTTCCTCCCTGTGTGTGGGCATGTTGGGTCCCTTGCCGTCTGTCTTCCAAGGACACCCGCCCTTAGATTTGGCATGATCACCCTAAATCCAGGATGATCTCATCTTGAGATCTTTAATTATGTCTGCAAAGATGCTCTTTCCCAGTGAGACCAGATTCACAGGTTCAGGGGGCTGTGGCTGAGACTCACGTTTCAGGGGGGCACTGGTCAGCCCTCTAATTTTGAAGACCACACTGGTTGCATCCAGGTGGCCGACCACGTGATGGGGCAGAAGCAGCTCCCTGAGGTGTGGGTTTCATCCCTGTAACTCCCTGGGGAGAACAAGGGCACTTCCGTCAGGTTGTGGCTGCAGAGGGACTTCAAGGCGAGAGGAGGGGCCATGCTCCTCCCTCAAGCCGGCATCTGGCCATCCGGCTCCAAGCGATCTCGATAGCAGCGTCACCCTGGAACCCTAGAGACCAAGATGAATGAGGAAAAATGTATCACTCCCGATTTATCAAATGCCACCACCCAAGGAACACATCACATTCAATGAGACCGTGTGAGCAATTCCTGTTAGTGGTCCCGCGTCCTCCCCCGTCCCCCGAGGACCACTTCATTGTCCACACAGTCCATTCACGGAAAGAGAATGTGCAGTTTGAGTAGATTTTTTTTGTAAGTTTAAAAAGCTTGGACGCAGTGATGCAAAGCACTACAGACATGTGGCGAAGAGGCCTGTTTTTCCCTCCCTGTCGGAGAGCTGGGGAGGTGGTCGTTACAGGAGCTACTGGAAAGCCCGGGGTCCCCGCCTGCTGTGAGAGCCGCAGGGTGGTGTTCTGAGTGGGCCAGCTCCCGCGCTCCATCCCGTGGATGGCTGCTGGGTGGTGCTGGCCGGGTCCTCCAAGGTGTTTCTGAATTTGGGGGGCTGCAGTGCTGCTCCCTCATTTCAAACAGCGTGACTGGATCCCAACGCTCAGAAAGGCAGTGCTTCTGGTTTGGCTCAGCTTCGTTTGAAGCGCCACTGCGTACCCACTGTGAGCCGGGCTCCACGCCACGGCCAGGGAGTGAGGCAATGGGCGATGACTGAAAATATTTAGGTGGACAGTGGCATGAGCACGTGACTTTCCCTCTGAATATTCAAAAGCTTTAACATTCCCTGCATATTTGTGAGATCTGCTTGTTCATTTAATTTTATCGAGGAACTTCTTTTTATTGTTTTTTACTTGCAGTTGGCGGTCAGTGACACCTCAGAGTGATAAGACATTTACATAACTCGGGACATGGCCCTGTCTACAAATCCAGTGCCCGCCCGGCCCCATCCGCTGTTCCTATAGTTACTGGCTACGTTCCCTGTGCTGGGCTCTGGTCCCCACAACTGTGCTCTGGCTCCCAATCTGCACTTCTCCGTCCCTCATTTTCGACGTGCATGTCTGAGTGATAACAAAATGTGGGAGCTCATGGCGAAGTCAGCCTTCTGGAACTTGGCCACTGGGTCCTCACTGGCTTCAGCTTTCAGTGAGTAGGAATGAAATGCCTTCCACCCTTCTCTCCCGACTCTGGAAGGCAGCACTAACTGTTAATCCGATGAGGCCACCTCTGCAGAACGTCATTAGTTGGCTCTTGGCTGTTCTCTGTACAGACTGAAGCTTGACCTGGGCGTCAGCCAGCTGAAACGCAGCACATCCGTCTTTCCTGAAAATGTGGCCACGTCCCGCGCCACCCGCTGTGGTTGGCACGGGCGGGTTTCCTCGGGCTCTCCCCTGTGGGAAGGGAATCGGGGTGCGGCTCTCCTGGCTGGGGCTTCCCGAGTCAGTGCTGCTTAGCATCAACGCCATGTAAAGAAATCGTCCTAATGAAGAGAGCCAAATGAGGGGAATTTCAATGGTAGTGTATCCAAAATATTGTAGCTTCAACATTTCAGCAATATGACAAGTACTGAGATACCTGATACTTTTCCCCTCTCACTGAGGCTTCAGAATCTGGTGAGCTCATTACGCTTGTGGCCCACGCTGGTCTGGACCAGCCACGTCGCACGCAGGAGCTCAGCAGTGGTGGACTCACTGGACAGATGAGTGTCTCAGTGCGGGCTTTGCATAAAAGGGTGGACCAGCCTTTCAGCAGAAGCCCCGAGGGTTAAAGGAACATGGATTCCTTCAGCGGACATTTACTACTATGTTGTGCGAGGGGGAAAAATTGGAGAGTTTTCACCGTGGAAATATTTGTAAGATTGAGTGTGTATGTGTGATGTATGTGATGTGTGCAAACACACTTGTATTTGTACAGATGTACAGTTCAATGTTCCGTCGGTAGAAGACATGGGCTGATAACTGGTTAGATGTGCACAGATCGAAACCGTAGCCCGACACCAGTTAAAGGCTCACGGTGTGAGTGTCAGGTGTCAGTATTTGAGAAGAGTCTCCGCAGGGTGATTGGAGAAAAGCAGAAGGGGTCCAGTGACCCCGGTGTGGCCTGAACTGGTCCCGTGTGAGAAAAAACGAGTGAGACCCTCTGGTTTGGAGGAGAGAAGGAAGAGGAAAGTGTGCCGGCTGAGCCTCCAGATTTCTCGTGTGCTCAGGTTTATTATCCAATGTCTCTGTGTTAATTTGAATGCGTGTTAATTTGGGTAGTATCATGCTCACCAGTCCTTGTCTTGCAAAGTTAGAGTGCTAAATTCTTTTAAATTTAAATGCTCCACATAAGGGGGGCCAATCACAAATAGGGAGGGGTCGTGTATTGATGAGTGTCTTAGGGAATCATCACAGACTCCTGTAGGGCACGCGGGCAGCTGGGTGGCACCGTCCCCAGCCCTGCCCGATTCCTTTGCTCAACGGCACAGCGTAGGGGACCGCCTGGTTCCCACGCAGCTGCGGACGTAAAGTGGTGTGCTGGCCCCCTTTCTGAACCACCCCAGGAAGCAAGTCAGTGCCATCTGCCCTCCCGCCCCCCGTTCTGAAGTGCCAGGTGACATGAGTCACAAGGCCAACCCCAGAACATTAGAGCTGAAAGGGACCATGGAGAGCACCTGTCTACCTTCCTGCTGACCAGGAACCGGAGGCACAGAGGCGGATGCCCTGGTCACATGGTCCACCGGTGGGACTAGAGCTCGGGGCTTGTGATCCCTGCTCAGAGCCTTTCACGCGGAGACAGTGGGGCGGGAAGCCCCCATACATCAGGGGGTGGGTGGTTTGCCAGTCAGCGTCCCTTCAGGAACTGACGTCCAGTCTAGGAATTTCGGACAGAGGGAGTTTAATAAAGGCAGAAGAACACCCAGGGAAATACAGGCTGGGGCAGAAGGAGGTGTACGGTTGTCAGTATGTGAAACACAGTTTATTCTTGTATTACTATTATTTAGCAATTACTCTGTCATTTTTCCATACGATCAACTGTGAACCTACTTTTGCCCCCCACCCCGAGGGATTTAGGAAACCACAAGGCAGTCAGTGATTGGCAGCAAGAACATGTCGCTGCTTCACCTCAGGCCGGGTGGACACTGTAAGGCTGGGCTGTCCCCTGGGCCCAGGGGTGGGGACTTCCTGACGGAGCTGAGAACCCCGAGTGGAGGGCTGTGTCGGGGGGACGTGGGCACCGTCGGAGGTTCTGTTCTGGGGGGAGAGTAGGACTCTTGCCTCCTAGTGGACAAAGCTACGCAGAAGCCGGCTGGTAGGGGGCCTGGGAAGGGCAGTTCCCTGCCATGTTCGGTGGGTCGGGGCGAGGGTCCGCAGAACATGGGGACAAACAGGCGCCTGCCACCACAGACAGGCCACCTTACAGAACCTCTGTGGCTTTACTGCAGGTTTATCACCTGGTTATGTGTAAGCAAATTTTAGAAACAATTCATGCAGCCCCTTCGCAGTGACTGTGGGAATAGAGATGCCGGTTGAGAAGCAACATTTGGCCACAAATGTGGATAATTGGGAGCTGGCCACGCCCATCACCCTGTCAGCCACGACTGGGTCAGTCCTCATTCATTCCTGACTTGAGGTGTTGGGCTCTCTCGTCTGGATCCAGAGCCCTGTTCTCCTCGGGCAAGAAGTAAACCTTTACTGTTCACAGCTTCCTGGAAATGGCTTCTCTTAGTGGCACAATTTGGAACCACTGAGGAGGTCCTTTTGGGTATAGGGTGACCCAGAGTTCATGACTGAAGGGCCAGGCTGCCATTCGAGGGGGTTGTGGTTGTGTTCACATGTGGAAGTATGATGCATTTTTAACTCTTTCTAGCCTTAAGAGATACATGGCAGAAAGGTTTTAACCCTTCCTGCCCCATGAAGAAGCAACTGAACAGCACAGGGAAACGTTAGCCTTTTCGACGGAGGGTTCTCTGTGCTCCAGCAGCGCTCTTCGACGCTCGGCATCTGTTAACTCACTTCAGCCTCAAGATCCCCGTGCTGTGTGATAGCAACAACCATTGCCCCAGTTTGTGGATGAGGACCCTGATGTACAGAAGGGTTAAAGGACCGTGGCCAACTTGGGAGGCTGGTAAGCACTGGGGCTGCATTTGGAACCCAGGCAGCTTGGCCATGAGTCCATGTCCTTAACCACTAATTTGTGCCTCTCTGGGACCTGCGCCGGCGGGTGCAGGTCCTCCCCAGGGTCCTCGCCCTGAAGCACTGGGTTCCGGTACCTGGCGGGCTGAGGGTTTGGCGGGTTGCAGCTGATGCGATGAGGTGCAGGGCACTTAGTTGCTAATTGCCATTTAATCACATGACGAATATAGTTACTTCTTTTTCCCATCTCCCAGAGTGCCAGGGAGACGGGAATCACTTCTGAACGGAGGGCTGGAGATGTGGCTTTGTGTGCAGCCGGAGTGATAGCCGTGCTCTGCCCCGAGCCGCCACGTTCCCGGCAGGGCCGCCTGCTCACGTGGCTAATTAGACACATCCCCTCCGTGTCTGATGCTCACGCCAAGCCTCCCATTTCCCTTAAATGATGATTTCCTTTCTCCCCCTGGGAAATCTGATTTCTAAAAACACAAAATTTGAGCTTTGAGAAGTTGAGCAGCCCAAATTTTTGGAGAGGTGGCATTATATTTTGGCCAGCGATTGCAGTGGAAAACATTGCCTTCGGACAGTTCCAAACTGGAAGTAAGTCTGCCTGGAGGGCAGGTCTCTTCAGAGTCTCCTGTTCACAGACGTTGTGCAGCCTTGAAGAGGGACTGCTTTTTCTTTTCCAACCTTTCAAGACCGCGGGATGTGGAAACAGTTTTATGGAATTTCTCTGAACATGGGGATGCCATCTCCTGGCTTCTCCTCCACTGCGGATGTTCCTCCAGGTGATGGTATTTGGGGTTTATCTGCTTTTCACAAAGGGGGTTAAAGAGAGCAGGTTAAGCGACCCATCCAAAAGAAGGCAGTTCATGAAGGCAAGCGGTCTTGTTTTCTGGCTCTGCTCCTTTGTCACAGGTGGTGCCTGAGGTTGGTGAGGCTCTTAAACCTATACTGACCTAATCAGCTTGGTCCGGGCTTGGGATAGATGCACCCGCCCAAAGTAGGTCTTGTGGACAGGAAAGCAGCCCAGTGTTCAAAAGCAAGTCTGTGACACGGTGTGGTCACTAGGTCTCTGTAGGGACCTCGTGCAGGCAGGAGCCCTGACCCAGTCCCTAGTGAGGGGTCACGTGTATTCGGGGATGGAGGTCTCTGTGTGTGGCCCGTATCTTGGGACTCCCTGTGCCTGGTGACCTTCGTGTCCTCACCAACACCCTCCGAATCGCAGTGTCTTTGCCATGCGCGGTGGTTCTCCAGCCTCAGAACGTCAGAGTCTCCTTGTTAAGATGCAGAGGGCGGGGCCCCTGCCGGGGTTTCTGCTCCAGTTAGTCCCGACCGGGGCCTGACAAGTGGCATTATTGACAGGTGTGCAAGGGTGCTGCTGCTGGGCTGGCGACCACGCTCGGAGACCCAGCCCTCGGGGGGCCCCTGTCTTCCTCCACCCCAGGCCAGGCGCGGGTGGCGCTGGCGGCGCTGGCTTGGCGGCTCTCCTGCGAGGGTCTCCCCCAACCCTCTGTGTGCTGCTCAGGGATTACGCTCCTTCCCTCCCAGTCCTTGGTCCCTCGAGGTAAAGGTCACTCTTCTGCCCTTGCTACGTCTTTAGGGACCTTTTTGTAGTCCATTTCAATAGCTAAACACCTTTTATAGCTCATTTATTTACATTTTCCTCATTAAAATAAGGAGCGATTTCTTTTGCCTGGACTCCGACAGAGAGGACCTTCCTCTGGGGATTTTTGCAGAAAGACACAGTTGAATGCACATTGTCTGAAATAAAAAAAACCAAAGCAGCAAAACTGCACATCCTCAAAGCTCCCTGTGTCTAGCTCCTTCTTTATTCCCTCCTCTCGTGATGCTGATTTCTCTTCAGAGACCCAGGGGGAGTTAGATGAGCACAGCTTCAGGTCTCAGACCTCCAGACCACCAGCGGCTGCCTGGGTCGGGCTCAGGGTAGGATTCCCAGGTTTGCTTGGGCCATGAGAGAGAAAGATGGAGGAGACACATGCCATTAGTGACCAGAAACCAGCGTGGCGGCCTCAGTCTGTGTCCAAGGGTGAGCCCATCCCGTGAACTGCATGTGGCCACCGGGTCTTTGCTGTGGCTTGGTTTTCCTGCCACACCAGTAGGAAATCATACAACCTGGGGGGGAAAAAAGGGAAAAAATCCAAGCAAGAGTTGAATAAACAACATATGATCTAATTTAGGCCACAGAAAATAAAACGTCAGCATAGACTAAGGGTAATAATAACAGCAATTCCAGTCATCGTTAGTTAGCTATTATTTTTCTCCGCAAAGGGTGGGTCTACGCCAGCGAAACGTGGAGGCCAACTCTGTGTCCTTTCTCGCGAGCTAAACTTGGCCACCCAGACGGGCTGCAGCGAGGCCTTCCCGTTTGGGGCGGCTGCGTCTGGGACAAAGGCACACCGATTCCTGCGAGTCAGGGCCCCGAGAAAGCCCTGCCCTGTGGGTGCTTGGTCTGCAGAGCCTCAAGGGTGGCCACCTACAGCCACCCCTCACTCTTTTAAAAACTGCGGTGAATTCCCATCGCATAAACGTGGCCATTTTTACAGTGAATGATTCATTGGCATTGGGTGCATGTACGACATCTGGTTCCAAAATACTTCCATCACTCGGAGAGGAAACCCTCCACCCACCGAGCAATCATTCCTCCTCCCCCTCCCTGCAGCCCAGCCACCCACGGTCTGTTTTCTGCGTCTGGGGACTGCCTGTTCCGGGCATTGCACGGACAGGGCGTCACGGAGCATGTGACCTTCGGTGTCTGGCTTCTTTCACTCTATACGATGTGTCAGGACCTGTCCACGTCGTGGCACATGCCAGTGGTTCATCAGTGGGCGGGTGGACAAGCAAATGGTGTGGGCACAGACCGACCGCTTTTTAGATGGTTTGCAAATGACCTCCAGTGGGGGCATTGACACGCAGGGCCAGGGCCACTGACGTCTTACTTCGAATGATCTTACCGATGAAATGACTTTGGGCAAAGGGGACTGGGGAAAATTTCAGGGGAGAGGGCATTCTCAAACTACAGACGGGTGGTGGAGGGAGGAAGGGAAGAAGAGCCAGCTACAGTTTAGCTGACATCTGACTCTGCTTCGAGTTGGAGGAAATCACTCCAATGGGGTCTCTGAACGCAACGTCCCATCGCTGAGTGTTGGATCAAACACACGCACCCTGGTTCTCTAAGGCCAGTGTGCTACAGGGCGGGGGTTTGGCTGGGAGGAGACTTGCTGCCTCCTTCCCAGCTCACCCCGGGCCAGGTCTTTGCTGGACGCGTGTATCGGTTGCAGAGCACCCGACCTCACCAGTCCTGGGGGCATCAGCAAGGCCAGTGGTTGAAACTGCTCCTGTGTGGCTGCCGGGCGATCGCATTGACTCCACGAGACAGTGGCCCTGCTTTGAGCTCAGTTCCCACTCCAAGTGTGGGACGGTAAGATACCTCTGGAAGGAAATAGCCCAAGAGTCGAGGAGACAGGTTCCTTCTCTGTCTTCGTGGGGAGTTAATTTGCTGGTAATTATAATGTCTTTACCATACACTTAGGGTCGCATTCATTTACACTCTGGGAAGAAGGATGGCTCTTTATGACTTTTTTATTTAAATTATTGATGCTGGAAACCATGAGCCATTCATTTCCTGCTTTTTCAACATGGGTAATTGACTGGTTCGAGGCAGGTGTGGGTTTGAGAAGTCTGTTTAGTGGGCGTGAGGAGCGATTGCTGGAGGGGCCCTGCTGTTGATTCCACCCACAGATAATTATCAATCTTGTAACACTCTGGTCTCCGCACCGGAGCGCACGGGGGAGCCCTGTGACAGGCTGTTCCCTCCAGCCACTGCTGGGGTCCGGGCGCGGTTATTTCTACAAGTACATAGATGGGGTATCTCCAGGGCAAGAGCTGAAGCACAGAGGGGTCTTTCGTCCCACCCGCTCTTTCCTTAGTCCTTCCCGTGGTGACCCAACTAGTGGTGAAACTTGTGCCAGATTCTGCCGAAGACCGAACAGAAACAGCAGCAGAGGTCTTTCAGGTGAGGCAAGATGTACAGCCACCAAAATCAGAAAAGCTTAAATCAGGAGGGCTTGCATTTTGGGTCAGATATGTCATTTTCTTAGAAAGCATGGCGTGAGTTCAGCAAAGATTCTCAAAGGGTGCCCCGTGTTCTAGGAGACCGGCTGTGCTCCCCGGCGATTCAGAGAAGAACAATGCAAGGTCCTGAACCTCATGACATGCACAAAGTTATTAGGAGAGAGTGAATCTTAAACATCGAATCATAGACATGATGAGATAAGTGTTACAGTCAATGAGAACACATAGGAGACAGAGTCTGCAGGAGAGAACAGTTCAGTTTTGGAAAAGGAGATGGGGGGGCAAGGAGGTGGCATCTGAGCTCAGGCTGGAAGGGTAAGGGGACTGGTCTGGAGAGGGAGGAAAACAGAGAGGACATTGCAGGGGTGTCCGCACGAGCGGGACACAGCCGGGAGGTGACCGAAGCCTGCTGGGAGATTTACGGAGAGGCATCGATGGTGGGAAGGCTGAGTGGGGCTGACTCAGGAAGGCATTCGGAGTTGACCCACGGGGGTACGGGTTAGGGGGCAGCAAGGAGACAAGGGTGGCTACAATATGGCAGGTGGACACCAATACCCTTAGTGGGGGTGAAGAAGGTTCGAGAAGAACAATGGTGGGTTCAGCCCTGGCCAGCTGAAGTCTGATCTGCCCAGGAGGTGTCTAGGGAGAGATGGCCGCTGGCTCTGGGGCCTGTGCCCTGGTGATCAGGGTGAGTGGAAGGCAGCTCTGGTGACCGATAAGTATCAACACATCACGTTCTAGTTTTAAGTAACTGGCATAGCTGGGGACGGCGTTAGGATTTCGGCATTTATGCTGGAAACCCTCCCTAATGCGTTGGTCTAAAGTTCCCCTCATTAATGCATCGGTACTTCATCGGGTGGTGTTTGCCATTCCTATTTTTTTTTTCAGCCCCTGGAGAAGGGACCAGCACATTTAAATGATCCACTATTACCAACACATGGTGTGTCTCTGGGACGACATTTCTGCCCGCGAAGCCAGGATAAGGCGTTATTTAACAACTCAGAGTGTATTGAAGGGAGGCCCCTAAAGAATTGCTTGTCAATAAACCTCTTTTGTTTTCTACTGTGAGACAAAGGAAGTGGTTGTTGGCAAAACGAACTGGCCACCGTTCAGTTCTTTGTGGGGCAGCGGGGTGGAGAGGACGTTTCTAGCCGGGCTTTGCTTGGATCTGCCTCTCCTGCCCCGCACCAGCCACGGCCGCCAGAATGACGTCAACAGAGCTCAGGCGGATTTCCCCGTTCCCACAGGGCCAGACCCCCCTCACCTCCACACCAGTTTTGTGTAACTGTCACTCATGAAAGTCCCTCTCCAGTCACCTGGCTCTCCTCACCGTCCCCCAGTAGGACACGGGCGTCCTTGCATTGGTGCGTGCTCCGGCTTGCGAGCACCCTCTCTGCATCCAGAGCGCTCCCTGGACACAGCGTGGAGGGCCCGCGTGTTGCCTGACCGAGGGGGTGACGCCGACCGCCTTTGTGGTGTGATCTGACCCAGTGTGCTCTGCGTTTCTCAGCAGGGCCTTTCTGTTGGCGCAGGGTGGAGATGAGCCCCTGGGAGGCGGGAAGCCTTCGGGAGGCCTTGCCGGGGGCCCTGTGAGCTTAGAGGAAGAAGGGACCGACCGGCTGCATCCCATGGGAGAGGAATCCAGGTAGAGGCGTTTCCACGCAGTTGTGGCCCGTGGTCCCCAGTCGCTTTTACTGGTCTTTAGACTGTGCTGAAGATGGGGAGCCCTTTAATGGAAAGTAGGAAAAAGGAAGAGAGCCAATGAGGAAAGATTCAGATCCCAATTCCCGTTCGGGGCGGGACGTCCCCGGAGTCCGGGCTGGGCAGGCGGACTCGGCCAGCCGGCGGCTGAGAACGCGCGGTGGCGAGGAGCCACAAGGAGGGGCGGTGGAATAACTGGGAAAAGCGCCACAAATGTTTGCACACTGACTGTGGCCCCTGAAGACTTCAAGGGGGGGTTGAAAGCAGTTTGTTTTCCACATAGTTTCCGCATTATTCCTCCCATCTTATTATAAAAATGCTCTTTGTAGTATCTCCGAAGAAAATGCTTGCTTAGCAGTCTCGCCCGAATTAATCACAAATTCCAAATCCGTGGCATCAGAGTTACATATTTTCCAACTGGAAGAAGATTCCAGTCTTCGGTTCGTTGACTCTGGAGCTGAACTGCGGGCTCGTTGTGTTGATAATGACATAGCAGGCATTCTGTTGGAATTCGGATATCTGGGGAGAGGTTCCAAAATACTTCAGTTTTGTCTGAAATCAGAAGCAGCTGCTCCTTATAAAAAGGAAAGCTGATGTTTGGATGGTCCACCGGAAAGCTAATGGGACTTAAATCCTAAAATAGTGGATCCCCGGGTTTTCAGTCGGCAGGTGGTCCCCAGCGAACACCCCCCGCCCCGCATGTCGGTTCTTGCTGGCTTGATTCCCGTCGGCTTCTCTCGCACTGAAAGTGGCATTTGCGTGACGGACTGCGGCAGCAGCACCGAGGAGTTCCGCAGCAAAGGCAAGGCGTTATGTGGAGCTGCGCACACACGGAAGGCAGCGGATGCATGGGAACCGGAATGTAGATATGACCGGCCCCTCTGAGTGGCAGGATGACCAGAGAGAGGATGCCATTACCATCCGTCAGCCGGGACGGAGGCCTGAAGTGCTGAGCCTACAAACCTCCCGGAGGGTCTACGATGACAAGAAACTGCTGTAGTGGAAACTCTAAAACTAACAAGGGTATTAGCTTCATTGATTTTCTGAAAATGGGAAAGGAAAAAAAAAAGAGTGCTCAGCTCAGACCAGGAAAGAGATTTAATACAACTGTCTTTTAATAATATTAAGTTTCCTAGAATCAATATTCCCCCCCACCCCCCGTAGGAGTCTACGGTCTGGGCCCACCAGTTGCTGCGCAGAAGCCAGGGATCGATTGAGGCTCTGCCTTCTTCGCAGGCTGGTTCAGAGGCCTGCACCATGGAGCTTGGAGTAGGGGGAGCGGACGGCATTGCCACACACCGGCATCATGAGATCACTTGGACCTGCGGAGTGTGTGTGTGGGTCGTTGGGGGGGGTTGCCCACGGACCGGGGAGCTGAGGGTGAGAGGGGCTGGTTAGGGAGCAGCCCCCAGTCTCTTGAGGACTGTTTACCCACTGCTTTGTACAGACTTTCCACCCCCCCTTCCCCTGCTGGGAGCACCCTCCTTCCCGACTCTGTGGGGTCCCGGGCGAGTGAGGAGGGCTGTGCTTTCCACAGTTTGACACGGCGGCTCTGAACACTGCTGGACCCGGCCTGCGTGATGCACACTCTGGGGTTGGGACCCCTTTCTACTCAGCCGAACTTTGTCCTATTTTATTTTGGAAAGTTGAATGAATATGTCTTAGCCAATATAAATAACTCGATAGAAGCACTGAATTTATTTTATGTATCATTTTTATTGATTGATTTGTTCCACATATTTATGCATTCGTTGGTTGATTCTCATATGTGCCCTGAGTGGGGATTGAACCCACAATGTTGGCATATGGGGACAAAGTTCTAACCAACTAGGCTACTCGGCCAGAGTGAAGTATTGTTTTCCAACATTTTTTTAAAAGATTCCAATGACATTTTTTAAGATTTTTAATTTATTTATCTTTGAGGGGAAGGGAAGGAAAGAGGGAGAGCAATATCAATGTATGGTTGCTTCTCCTGCACCCCCTGCTGTGAACTGGCCCCCAACCCAGGCATGTGCCCTGACTGGGAATCGAACTGGCGACCCTTTGCTTCACAGGCCTGTGCTCAATCCACTGAGCTACACTAGCCAGGGCCTACAATGACATTTTCATTTCTATCTATGGAAAATACTCAGTAATACCACGAAAATATCAAATACCACAAAAGACATCAAAAACTCAAATTTTCCGAGAGGATGGGACACCACAGTTTTTGAGTGGTGCTTGTCTCTTATTTTAAGGTGTTGATGTTGAAAAAAAAATTCTGGAGATTTGTTGTCGTGTTGTCCAGCGATTCAGTAGTCCCGCCCCTGGGCACCTGCACCAAGGAAAGGAGAACTGTGTCCACGAGACAGCCCAGGCGCGGTGCTTACGGCCGCTCTGTCGGTACCCGCCGGGAGCCGGGAGGAGGCCAGGCGGGCCTCACAAACACACTGCGGCGTGTCCACACCCTGGAACACCGTTCAAAAAAAAGAAGGGGAACCACTGCGGCGATTCTCGAAGATGTTATGCCGAGCGAAAAACAGCCAGTTTCAGAAGACTGCACACCGTATAATCCTATTTATGGGACATTTTTCAAAAAGGTTGAAGAAGTGCTAGAGAGCAGATCACTGGTTGCAGGGCCATGGTGGGGACAGGGGACTCTGAAGAGTGACAGTAGGGAATGTTTCAGGGACAGGACCGTTTGGTGCCCTGATTGTGGTGTTGGTTAGTTAAGTACACATATGTTAAAATTCATAGCATTGTACATCAGAGGGGAAAAAAGAGCAATTTTCCTGTATACTTAAAAAAACTCTTACCTGACTTCCTTTTTCATTTGGGAAGAGCTGCATTAATATTGTCATTCTGTAAAAATAGGTATTAAGTGTCACAGACGAAAGCCCAGCTGCAGGTTGCCGCCAGGACAGTCATGGTGAGGCCACAGAGGACGCCACAGCATGGCTCAGGTGGACAGTTGCTGAGTGTGGCACTTTACAGGTGACAGGAACATGACCCGTAAGCCTGCCAGGGATGCTTGGGGACGGGGACTTGCCTGTGTCTGTGGCAGGAAGACGGCCCACAGGAGGGGTTTGCAGCTCTTCCACTCGCCCGCCCATCTCTCGTGCTGCGGTAGGTGGGGCAGGGTCCTGGAGAGGGTGTTGTGGACGCCAGAACCGGGGCCCAAGGAGGTTGGGTAACTGGTCTCCGACCACCGGCTGACATCTGGAGCGTGCGACTTCTGGAAAGTTCTATCCCTAGGGTTTATTTTTAATTTTTGAAATGTTTAATTAAAAACTTTATTTACGCCAGCCAACCTCCAGGTGGTACCCTGTAAAGCTTCAAATAAATCGCTGAGACCATGTAAGATGTACATATGTGGCCAGAGAGTCTCACGTCACAACCAACAAACAGCCACAAACACACAACCACGTGTCGCCTGGACACCGGACAGTGGACTAGCACAGGGGATTCTGGGTCTTTGCTGGCCCTTCCGTCTTTGGCTCAGCTGGAGACATTGACCGGGTTTCCTGAACCTAAATTGTGCCACCTTATACAAAAGAGTAAAAAACTGAGGGTTTAGCTCTCTAACAGAAACCTGGGCTACTGATGACACAGATCAGTCCGGGGGGAGCGTGGCCCTTAGTCCTGTCACCTGTGGAAGGGACAGTTGCAGAGGACAGAGGGGGCTCTGCCCGGGCCCTGTGCACTCCCAGCAGGCATTTCCGTTTTGGCTTAGCGTGGAGGGGGCAGCCCCTCCCCCACGAGTTCTGGGAGGAAGTCACAGTGTGAGCACTCATCCCGAGCCGGAGTCCCAGAAGCCTGAGCACCGGTCCTCCCTTCTGTCTTCTTTTCCATCCCTACAGTTCCAGACTCTGAAGTCCTCCCTGCAACCTGTGTGGGGAAGGTTCTAGAAGTTCTGCTGGAGGCGTGGGCAAAGGCCAGGGCCTGACAAGGTGCAGAGTCCGAGTCTGTTCTGAAGGGTGGACAGTGGACCTGGAAGCACAGGGAGACAGAACACAGCAAGAAAGAGTAAAAGGAAGAAACACATCAAAACCCAGAAAAGGCACCTGCTTTCTTCAGCTGAGGGTCCTCATGCCCCGTCCCAGTGCTCAGACTGGTGTGCGGGGGACGTGGCATCAGAGCCGAGAGAGCAGGTGGGCGTATGAACAAGGCCCCCTGGTACCCACAGTGGCGGAGCCCTGCAGGCCCCCTGGTTGGCCACGCTCGGGGGGACTGGGTCAAGCTCCTCCATCAGTGCAGCTGCCTATCATTCTTTCTCATGGGACAAAGTGTCCTCGTGTGCGGTTCATGTCATGGGAGCAGATGAGGCGAGTGGCTGTCTGCCTATGAGCAAGCCGGGTGTTCTCACCTGTTGGTCCTCGCCAACTTCTTACAGGGACCGGTCGGCCACAAACAAGCCCCACCCTGTCCAGTCAGCACAGACCTGTGGGTGACTGAGGTGTCAGCGGGAGGTGGACCACACTCCTGCCGAGGGGGCAGTGTAAACGGCCAACCTGCATCCTCGTCCCTCCCCGCCTTCTCGGGATTCCATCAGAGCAGCCCCGGTGAAATGTTTCCATCCCTGCCCCGCCTGCCCTGCCGCCTACCCACTGCTCCTCCCCTGGCCTTGCACTTACTGAATTGACTTCCTTCCCCTGCAGGCGGTGGCTTGCCATTCAAACCCACTGGTGTGCGGGCGGCCGCCCTGCCAAGGCTCCTCAAGGAGCTTGCTGCGTGATGCGCGTGTATCTGAGGACGTAATTTCCGAATCCTTGGTAGTGTTTTCAATGCTGATGAGCGCGTTGAGGCTGGTGGTCCCCGTGGAGCTTTCTCAATCTTTCCTGTCGGTCTCACCTGGGTGCAAGGTGCTGCCACGTCGGGTGAGGCATCCGTACCTGGACTCAGGTAGCCAGGCGCACAGAGTGGTTACTGCCTGTTAGTCAACAAAGGCCAGAGTGGTGGCCTTAGAAACACCTACCTAAAGTTAGTGCGACAGCGCTGCACGCCCACGTCAGCACGAAGACTGCGTGTGTTTGCCGACTCAGCCCTGTGCCCACAGCCTCGGCCTTCCACACAGAGCTCCCGGGGCAGCGGCCTCCGCTCTGCGTGGTGGCCGTGGCTGCTTAGCTGTCCTGTTTGCAAAGTTTCCCCCGACCGAGGGCTGAGTCGGAGAACTCACCCCACGGCTGCAGCTGCCGCTCTGCTCCTTGGTTCCTGGCAGGTGACCGGCAGTAACGAGACCCTTGTCCCCTGTGGCCCAGCCTCTGCTCAGATAAAGGTGTCATTTAACTTCATTCTCCAGCAAACACTGACTTGCTCTTTGCCTTCCAAATGGTGAAAATATCAGCTTTGCCTGTTTGTGGGGGAAAATGTGACACCAGGATTGGAGTTCTACCATGCGTTGAACTTTGGAAAAAGCATGAAACTCGATTAAACTTTCCCTGTACACGATTCACTAATCATCGTCACTTTGTGCCCCTGTGGACAGGGATGGGACCTGCCTGAAACAAGCAATGGGGGGGGGGGGCGGAGGGGGGGATGACGCAGAAACACAGTGTGCATTGTGGGTAGGTCGGGTGATCGCAGCAGCCTCTTCTGTCCTGGAACGTTCGCCGCCTCCATCCAGGTGGGTAGTTCCGTCTCTAGTCGCGTTGGCACGGTGTGTCTCCCCTGTTATTTTTACTGCTCCTTAATTTCTCACCAGTCATTTTCAGTGTGATGATCTTCACTGTACTCGGAACCTAATTTAGGCTCGTAAATTCCGAGGGTTAAGAGGAAGTGAGCTCTTTGGTTTTCTGCGCTATTTCTCTGTTACTACACCTGGATGTCACTTTCCCTTTTGTGGTGGTAAAATGCCCATAAGTTACCCACTTAACCCTTGTAAAGTATGCAACTCAGTGGCATTCAGGACATTTGTAATCCTTTGCAACCATTGTTACTGTCTAGTTCCACAAGTGTTTCATTACCTCACGTGGAAACCTCACGGCCATTAAGCAGTGACCCGCCTACTCCCCTGCATGGTCCCTTCTCCCAAGCTCCCGGCAGCCCCTGATCTGGTTTTGTTTCCATCTTGGCCTATTTTGGACATTTCCTACAAATGGAATGCTACAAAAATAAATGAACTTTATTTCTCCCAAGCTCTGCATTGGTTCCACTCAGGATGGTTAGGTCATCCTGGCCGGGTGGCTCAGGTGGAGTGTTGTCCTGTACACCGGAAGGCCACAGGTTCGATTCCCGGTCAGGGCAGACTCCTAGGCTGTGGATTTGATTGCTATTTGGGGTGCATATGGGAGGCAGCCAATCAACATTTCTCTCTCACATCGATGTTTCTCTCTTTATGTCTGTCTGTCTGTCTGTCTGTCTCTCTCTCTAAAATCGACAAGCATATCCTCAAGTGAGAATTAACAAAGAAAGACCCAGAAAATGGTGACTTGCACCTACTGTGATTTTAGGTTCTTGTGATTCACCAGCGATATTTTGCTTTAACATTCTCAACTCCTCAGGCTAACGGACGGCTATGCATGGATCTGCCGGGCTTCGTTTAATCCTGGAGAACAGGGGACGCGGGTGCAATTCCAGTGCACGCTAGCGAGCTGAGTCCCTTCCAGGGACCGACGAGACTTGCATTTTGAATTGTCTTTAGACAACTGAAATTCCTCGCCCAGGGAGGCTGCCGTGTCCAAAGGGGGCGCTCTCCGCGCACAACGACATTTTATTGCGGAGGAAGTGCAGGCAGCCACGCGAGCCCGGGCAGGCTGGGCCGTGAGCAGCGCCTCCACAGGGCGCGCCCACTCGGCCTTCTCTCCCTGCTGCGCCTGCAAGGCGCTGTTTCCAAAATCGACGGTTAATGGCTGAAAAAATCTGAAAAATGGATATCCCTTTGACCTTCCTAAGGTTTGTCATTTCCTTGACATACCCATTACCTCTAAAATCAAATGTGTTTGTCTAAACATTATTCCGTTGCTCGCTTTGGGCACTAAAGGGCAGACAGCTGACCACGGACCCGCTGACAGTGATCAATGCCACCTCGGCCCTTGTCACTTTCCCTGTTTATTCTGCTATCAATCTCCCCTTGGCCTGCCACCACGGCCACTTTCTGCTGCTCAGGCGCTTTTAAAACGAACAATAATCCAATTTAGAATTGATCCATGAGAATGTGTGGGCAGTAAGCAAAATGACAAAGTCTGCATGTAACCGCCGACCACACGGCCAGGGGTCTATTTTATACCAGCGGGACTGGAGACAAATTTTAATTAATGAATTAAATCCTAAGAGCATTCAAGCCTTTTCGCTGTTTTTTTTTTCCCCCTTTTTTCGTAAGTCAGATACTCCAAGTTTTACTGTCTTACTTAGAAATGGGGACCTAGGCCTGTTCACGAGCAGAACTAGTATCTCTTGGAGCCGGACTTTCCTGGAGGACTTTCTGTGGCGGTGGGAATGGCCTAGGCCTGCACCCTCTGACCTGAGAGCCACTGGCCACCTGTGGCTAAACTTGAACAACTGAGGAACTGGATTTTAAGTTCTATGTCACTTGAAGTTAAAGTGAGATAGCTTTAGTGGCTCGTGGCCACAGTCCCGAGCAGAGGAATTCTGGAATGTTGGGGTTTTTGTAACACGGTCTACACACCGTGTGTCAGGAGGCCATCGCCTCGGGCCTGAACCATGGCTAGAAACCAGGTGAGAGAAGTTCAAGGACATCTTCAAGGTCTTTCCCTTGTCTTAGAGGCAATATTTGGCCAGGGCGCCCTTCCCGGTGCTCCGGAGTGGGACTCCCTGATGGGCCGAGAGGGCCTGGGCGCCTCTCTGCAGGGGTGGGTCCTGCCCGCGGAGGGGAGTTCCAACAGGACAGGGGCACGAGGGGGAACTGGTTTCCTCTCCTAAACGCCCCAAGGCCACCCTGTTCTCGGCTGCATCCACGCCTGGTTCCCAGGACGTAATGCTGCTCTTGGTCCGCAGCGAGCCCAGGCCCCTCACTGGGCCACTGGTGTCTGGGTCCCCGATCGGCGGGACCCTTAGTTCCTGCTTGTCTCCCCCCTTCCCTCCCCCTTGAACCTCACCTTTGTCAAATCCAACCCAGGGGATTCATTTGATGAATCTCTTACGACGATTTGAAAAATCATATCTTAATATGATGTGACCTTCAATGCGGCGCAGTATAAAAATTGACTGGTAATAAGAGTAGAGTTACCTAGGATATTTGGAGGGTCTCTTAAAGCCATAAAATCAATTTGGCTTCTATCTCCAGATATAGGTCAAAAGCTAGATTAATTTAAAAAACACATCACTTCTTTGCATTTCACATTTTGCAGGGGAAGATGAAGAGCTGGTCGGAGCACTGGGTGAGGGCCGTGGTGTCCTGGGTGGAGACTTAAGTGCCGGACCGGATCGCCGTGGTCCCAGAGGGGACGTGCTCTGCTGCTTCTCTGGAGGGGAATTCCGAACCCGCCGTTCTTGTGTCATTTACGTCCCAACAACCAAACGTTAAAAGCAAAGGCCATTTAAAAAAAAATGGAAGAGAGTATTTTCTGAACATCTTAAGTAAGAAAAGAAAAGCTTAATTTGGAACATCTTTTTTAAAAATGTGACTGTATATGGCTTATTTTAAGAGTTTGATGACAAAGGATAATTTCTAATTAGAAGGTCCTTGAATTTAAAAGAAAGTACAGCTCATTCATGGATTCACTGTCCAAAGACAGACATTATTCATATTTTCTTCTATTTCTTTCTGATTATTATTCTATTTGTTTTCAAGCTAAATGAAAAGGTCAGGTATATACTATTTGTAATCTGTTTTTTTTTTCATTAAAAGTAACATAACATGTTATATTGCATAGTATTTAAAAACGTAGTTTTTTAAAGTTACATCATATTGAATGGTGCGAATATGCATAATTTTTCTAACTGTTACGTCTTTTATTTGGCATTTAGATGATTTCTGATTTTTTGGCTGTTATAAATAATGCCTCTCAGTATTCAAGATTAGTTTCTTAGGCTCTGTTCTCAAAAGTGGGCTTTACTGAGTGAGAACGTATAAACATCAGGGGGCCCTTTGCCAAAGTGCTTTCTGAAGATCATTCCAAAATGTCAGCCGTACTTGAGAGTGTCCCGCCCATAGTTCCCTCATCAGTGCGGGACAGTATTATTTTTTTTAAACCTTTGCTAATTTGATAGGGGTCAAATGCTCCTTCACCGTTATTTTAATGTGCCATTCCCTGGTTATTGGTGAAGGAAAGTGCTTTCCACACATTTGTTGATGGACTTCATTTGGTTTTGGGAAATTGCCTGTTCACATCCCTGTCAGCTTACCCACTGGTGCGTCAGTGTTTAAAAGTTGAACTTGATTAACTTGTTTATAGATAAGGATATTAGCACTTTGTTTATGCAGCATTTCCTGTGACTTTTTCCCTAGACATGATCTCTATTTATTTATTTTGAATCATCAGAAGCTTACATTTTTAATGTGGTATCATATATGAATGTTTTTATTCTAAGTTTAGTAAATTGTACCTTTTCTAATGGTACATTTTAGACGTTTTTCTTCTTTAGTTCTTTGATATTTGATATTTAATTTTAAAATGCCCTTGGAATTTATTTTGGTGACTGATTTTAGGTAGGAATCTAAATAGATATTCATCAAACAAATGCCTCAAGGAGACTTTTTTAATAAAATGACTTACTCTTTTCTCCCTCATTTACATGTTTCTTTTACCATACATGATATATATTTAAATATATAAATATTTATCATTGTTAATATCTAACCATGTATAAAATTTACAAGAGAGCTGTTTCTTGTACGTGTCCTGCTGATTTTCAGTTCACCGTGTTCCAGAGTTTCGGTGTTTTACTCTCGGTCAGTGGTGGGCAGGTCAGGACACTCCCGAAGCCAAAGGTGTTTTGTTTTGTTTTGTTTTGGTGCGTGGGGCCGGTATGCCTCCCACGGAGTGAGTGGCAGTTCGGTGTAACTGACCTGGGATGTTCTCACTGAGCTCTTATCTGCAGCTTTCCTGTTTTGTATCAGCAGAACGTTCCCGGGTCTCACTGGGCTTGGCAGGACCATTGCTTTGTATGGCGTGTATGTGTTTAAACAAACGCTCTCCTGAAACTCGATTTACCCTCCCAATATCCTGCTGGGGAGGAGGGGGAGCCAGGGGCGCCACATCTGACCCACTCACTCACTGGTCAAGATCTCGAGGGTCTGCAAAACGGGAGGCGCCGTGCTGTGCCGCCAGCGAGTCCCAGAGGAGTGAGACAACTCTCGGTCTTGAAGGGCATCACAAAAATGGATGACGTCAGCACATCAGAAGAGGGCTGTGCTGGCAGCGCGTGTGTCAGGGATCACGGAGGAGTGGGGTGGGTTTCATCCTCGGTTGCGTGTTAGAATAATCCCACGTTTTGGTTTTTTTTTTAAAACCTAACTGCAGAACTGCTCGCCCCGCCCTCCCCGACTACGTGAGTCCCAGTCTCTGTGGACACACTGCAGTCAGCCGGGGCGGTAGGCGGGAAGAAGAGGAAGCACACGGAGGGGGCTTCATGCGTGCGGAGGGTGTGAGAGGCAGCAAGCAGGGCGCACCGTCCCTGTGCTCCCCACTCTGGCTGACTGTGGGCTTCTTGGGGAGGACCCCGGAGGGGACCAGGAGTACACGGAGGCCTAAGTGGGGGTGGGGGCCTACCACTCGCTGAGTTATACGTCATTGTCCCGACCTGACAGATAAAGAGCCCAAGGCTTGGGGAGGTTGAGAAGCTTCCTCGGTGCCCAAGCTGGTGAGTTTCTGAGCAGGGCGCTTACTTGTCACCGGTGCTGTTTGTGTGCTGGGCTGTCCAGTGTAACCGCGGTGCATGTGGTAGATGGTGGGAGAGAGGCCAGCTCTGGGTCCGAGGCCTTGCCAGGAATGCCCATGTTTGGGCTGAGTCTGTTAACCCCGGGGTGGGGAGGGCAGAGAGCAGGGGACCGCATCTGGGAAACATGCAACCCTGGGTGGCTAAGATGAGGGGGGCCAGGCGGTCTGGTAAGTCTCAGCATGGCCCCCTGTGGAGGACGGGGGCAACAGAATCTGTTCCGGAGTCAGTTTCTGATCCACGTGTCAACGTGGTACTTAATCTGGACATCAGTTTGATGGAGTCCTCTGTGCTACACACCGTCCCACACTGCCACTTGCAGTGGACTTTTTCGGTGGAAACACTCCGTTTTGACCTTGTAGCTGGTCAGTGGAGTTCTTCCACGCTGCCCGCGCTACGCAGGGCTTTCCGAGGTGGTGTGGACACACCACTGGGTGACATCACCGTGGGCCCCTTAGCTTCCCAGCATGCTTTGCGACGTGTTCCTCTCAGCCACTTTAGAGTAGAGTGTGGGGGATTGCCAATACGAGTACCTTGAGAAATGTTTTACCGGCCAGTTTCTTTGCCCTTTTCAGTAGTTAATCTGAGGTGGATGAACATTCTTGCAAGTGAAGAGATTTGATCTATTAATATGAGTAACTTCTGTATTCCTATGAATACATTTATTATTTTGTCCTAGGAAAATATAAGAAAATCTTCAACTCTTTCTGGTTCCAACCATGCTGCCTTTCAGAGTCCGTGGTCCTTTCTGCCCCCTCCCCCGTCCCCCCCCCATCCTTCTGTCCCCATCGGTACCCATCGGCGTGTAGTTCAGATAATAGCCTCTTCACAGGAGAGTGTTCCCGATGGCCCGGTCAATACATTTATAGAATGTAATTAAACCGTACCACTTCCGTGACAGGAAACTGATGGCCTTTTAATTATTTGGAGATAACTGAATATGCAATCATTTCCCCCTTTAACAGCGAGAGGACAGGATGTCGTGAACATGTCGAGAGTAGAAAATGTTTTGTCCTGTGTTGTGCTTCTGTGCTCTCTGTCCCCGGGGCTCCGTGGAGTGCTTCTCCCAGGGTTCAGGGGAGCAGGTTCGAGAAACCAGTACAGAAACAGGGGGTCGCTCTTTAGCAGGCAGGGCTCGAAAGGCGCTCGGTGACTCCTGGAGTCAGAGAAGGTCTGTCTGTGCCACCGTGATGTGTTAAACGGAGGGGATGCTCACAGTGATTGCCAGGATGGTGAAGCTCAGCCCGGGCGCAAGACTGAGTCACAGTACTGTCACCGGGTGTCGTTTTGGGTGACATTGTGTGATCATTGTGTGATATGGGGACGACAGGGTCCCCATTATCCAGATCAAAGCCCGGAACCTGACGTGTGTGTGTGTGCTAGGTATAAGCGTCCTTATGGGGACAATGACACGTCGTACGTACTTCAAATCACAATGATCTCACCCATCGAATGACACAGCGTTTACAGCTCAGGCATGGCCATCATTTCCCACTTAAAAACGTGTATTTTATTACTCCCTCGAATAAGAACAGTCTCAACTTGCTCGCTGCGTGCGTAGGTGATTAAAAAAACAACTACCCAGGTGGGAGCATTGCCTTTTTGGTCTGGTGCAGTCAAAGTCTCCTGCCACCATGGAGGAGCCCAAACGGTGGGACCCACTCTTCTCGCACCACAGTCTCCGCACAGGCAACAGCGTCTGTGCTGCTACCGGAAAAAGTAACCGCTTCATCTCCGACTGAAACTCCACTCGGCAAAATTAATGGGGAGCGGGGCAGTTTCACTAGAAACAGCCCGTGGTGAGTGGCTTTGATTTATAGCGAGACGCATTAAATGGAGCTGCCTAGAAGCAGCTCTTTGCTGGATGTATTTTACAAGTAAATTAGTATAGCGACTTGCACATGTTACATTTAAATTTTTCCTTTCTTTAAAAAACATGTTGCCAAGCATGTTCTGAGCCATTTCTTCAATCAGGGCCTTATTTTACTTTATTTCTTTTTAGAGAACAGCTTGGGGTTGTATGGTTCTTTTCCCTTAATTTTGAATAGAACATTTGGAATAATGCTCAAGTGTTACGACCATGTGATACAATTCCCTGACTTTTTACTGTGACGACTGTGTGTGTTGATTTGGAGTCTCAGCCCCTTTGCTAGAAGAAATACAGGCAGATATCATCAGGTTCCTGTGGGGGCGGGGGCGGGGTGGGCGTGAAGGCGGAGCAGTAGACAAAGCGTCCCCCCTCTGCGAACCCCACAACCAGAGCATGAAGCACCAGAGGGCAGAGGTGGGTCGGACTCCTGATAAAATTACCAGGCACACGACTGACAGCACTTAGTCCAGGTAAAGGAGGCCCTCGGGTGGAACGTTTTTACTTTGTCAGTAAACCTTTCTCGACTGTTTGGTGCCCTGCCGAGGGCTGGGGACTCAGAGTCCACCGCCTCGAAGGGGAGTTCTGTCTTTGAGAGGCTGGAAGCTGAGTGATGGAGGCCTCTGCCCTGTGAGGAAGCGTGCGTGGGAGTCGAGATTCGTGGAGAGCTGGAGAGGAGACCGCGGGCCCTGCTCATGAGGGCAGAGTGTGTTCCCAGGGAAGGGGGCCGCGAGTCGGCCTCAGGGACCCGCAGAGACATCGGTGAGGAAGCAGCAGCCGCCCGTGGAGGCTCCCCGCCCCCCCACACACTCTGCAGCCTGGCTTCCCGCGGGCAGGTTGGTTTTGTGAACTGAGGGGCTGTGATGTTAATGAGTCTTTCCTGTGCCCTTCCAGTCACCCCGATTTCAACAGAAGGCAGACTCCAGTTCCACTGTCATGGGAGTGGCAGTGTTCGCTCGTTTAAATTTTACAACATCAACATATTAGTAGCAGTACACTGAGCCAGAACTCTGTAACTTCCGTTGGAAAGTGTGCGGTTCTTACCTGGTCAGCGCAGGGCGCTGTGCAGAAATGCGGGCGGTTGGGGGCACTGGCCGAGAGGGATCGGGACATGATTTCGCTCTGAGCTGGAAGTTCCTTGATTAAAAAAAATTCTTTTCAGTGACCTAATTTCCTGTGTATATATATCAAACGACACCTGAATCATGCAAAAGCCTTAACCTTTTTCCATTTCCTGATGTAAAACTGCCTGAATTTGACATCTTTTTAAGTGGAGTTGAAATTGTTTTCCCTTGGGATGTCGGAATTCAGATAGTGCCCGAATTGATCCTTGGAGGTATTTATCTTAAATGCCTCCCTGGGGCCAGCATCGCTACTCATGACGAGATCCCCCGGGCACATTGGAGCAGCCCAGCAGGTGCGAGGGGAAGGTGTTTTGGCCTCAGCTGCACCCCGAGTCTCAGCCCCTGGGGCTGCAGCAGTTCAGGGGTCTGTGCACCCCCCGTCTGACCCTCCGCTGGGTGGGCAGGCCTCCCCACCAGCTCCCCCCACCCCCTAAATAACTCTGGCTCCATGGCGTGTGGTCTGCTCACCATTTTCTTAAACCGTCCTGAAGACCCGTCACGGTCCACCTCGAGTGTGCTTTCACACCCGTGTAGTGATACTTCATTCAGGCGATTCCAGTGAGCACGTTACAGGCCTCGGACCTCCTCGGCTACGGCAGGGCAGGATCAGGCAGATTTCGGCATTCATGGAAACGGGCTTTACATGGGTAAACCAAGAAAAAGCAAGATGATTGAGGATCGCAGTAAGTGGAGCAGAGCAATAAAGTTAAAGAAAATGCAGTGTCTGTAAGACAGAAGCTGTGGAAGGTCAGGGTAGCGTGGGGGACTTCCATGGGCTGGCGTGCAGAGGACATAATTATGGAAATTAGAAAATAGTCAAGAAAAAAGTATTGGAAAACAAGACAAAACAAATCTTCAAAACTATTAGAAAAGCAAAAGTAGTTAGAAAATAAAAATACTCCATCATAAAAGTTGAAGAAATGGAAAATCCGAATAATTCTATAAATATGAATGTTAAAATCCTCCCATAAAATAATTACTGAGGCTATTCGTAAAACTTATTGGCAGTTCCACCAATAACTAATATATGTATGTATATATGTATACACACACAACATATATTTAAAAATAGAGGTTCGTTTAGGTTGGGAGACAGCTACCATTGAAAAGGTTTGCGCTACCCACCCATCCCAAGGGGTCCACCTGGGGAAGTGGCAGGGTGGTCGGGAGGCTCGGGGGAGGGGGTGACTGTGGCAACAACCTTTACTGAGGTGGGTGGGCGGGGAAGGGTGGGGTGGAGCAGGCAGGTTTCAGACTGGTGGACTTGCATGATTTCAGCTCCTGGGCTTAGGAGCCGCCCGGAGTTGTTTGGTGAGTGACCCGGAGCCGTGAGGGTGGGCGGAGAGGGGCCTGAGGTAGGATAGCCTGAGGAGGGTCGACCAGGGTGCTGGCTCCGGACGGGCCGTGTGCATTCAGAAGGCACGCTCCTGCATACTGACCCTAGAGGCTGACCAACCCGGGACGGGCAGTCCCTCCAAAGTCAGTGAGGTCCCAGAGAACAGAGCATCAGAAATGAGACGTGGTTAATCCATAAATAAACTGTTCCAGAGTTTTGAAAACATGTGAAAACGAGCATGAACTTGATTAAACTTGACATGAGCTAGAAAGGAAGTTACAACATAAACTTATCCATGAACGCAGATGCTAAAGCCCTACGTAACAGCCTTCCCGAGAAAGTTTTGATTGGTTCCTAACAACCTTTTGTGTATAATTTGTTTTCTTGCACTTGCTAGAATGCACGGTAAAATGTTGATAGGAATCAAAATGACATGTTTCTGAATCTCCAAGGGCGGATCTCAGTGTTTCACCATGAAGTGTGGTGTTTGCTGTCGATTTTATTTGCAGGTGTGGGAGGCTCTTTTTGTTCCTGATTTGCCAAAATATTTTTTAAAACATGAATGAACCTTGAGTTTTTTCTAATCATTTTCCTGCATTTATTGCAAGGATCATATGGTTTCACATTTCAACTGTTTATGTGATTCATTATATCAATTGATTTTCTAATATTTATTCAACGTTGTCTTCCTTGGATAGTTCCAAATTTATCGCAGTATATATTTTTTACTACCCATTGCTAGTTCAGTTTGCACATAGTTCAGGATATTGTATTGAATGAGTGAGTTTGGTTTGTAATTTCCTCGTCCCGTGAATGCCCTTGAAAGTTTGGGTATCATGGTTAACCTGACCTTAAAAATTTTTTTTCTGGAGGGTTTTATGTCTGATGGTTAGTCGTTCTTTTCATGTTGAAAAGGGCGCAGGGGTGAAGCCGTCTGGCCCCTTTTCTCTGTGCAAAGATGTTTTCACAGGTTCGGTTTCTAAGATACAGTTTCTCTTTCTTCTTATGTCAGCTTTGGACAGAGGAGACGGTCAAGGGGCGTGCTCATTTCGTGTAAATTGTCAAGTTTACTGGCGTGAAGTTTCTTGGAGAATCTTTTTACCCTGTTTTAATTGTCTCTATCTCGGAGATGAGGGGGGTGTTCCAGGTACACCGCACACAAGGGTCTGGTGGGGGCAGGAAGGGCAGCATCTGGAGAACTTACATGTATCATGTGAACCGACACACAATACCACATAGGTATTAGGAAATATTTTTAATAACTAGAAAAGAGTGATAGCAATAGCAACAGAAATCATGGTGCTTGTCCCCAGAGAAGAGTTTAGTCAGTTCACACTAGAACTAGGCTTATACACATTCCAATTTCCAAAGGGCAAAGAGGCCCTATTTATGCCACGTGTTGCATGGAGATCAGATTGCATGAAAAATGCTAAGTAAGAGGGTCATTTTGATTCCTATCAACATTTTACCGTGCATTCTAGCAAGTGCAAGAAAACAAATTACTCACAAAAGGTTGTTAGGAGAGAATCAAAACTTTCTCAGGAAGGCTGTTACGTAGGGCTTTAGCATCTGTGTTCATGACTAAGTTTATTCATGACAGTAATGACCCCCCAAATCCCTCTCCTTCCTTTCTTGTTAAAAGTGCGCTGCTTTGGTTGAGGATTGAGGTGGCAGTGTTCTAAGAAAGGGGGACAAGTCCTTCTTAAGCTCCTGTGGCTGAACAGTGAGTGGTGGCCATCTGACCCATTTCTGACCAGCAGGACCTAAAGGAAAATCTCCCTTAGGTTTTGGTTTTGTGCTCCTCAAGTGCTCTCTGGTATGTGGCTCATGGAGTTCACGCTGCTTATAGTATTGTACTCAGTGAGTTAATATTTTTAGTTTGTTGTGAATGTGACTATGAACATTTTATGCATTTTAGGTCACATGTACCTCTTGTAACAAATAAGTCGTGCCTGCCTCTGGAAGAAATTTGATTTAAATTTATGCCCTTATCAAAAGCCTGAGTGCGCATGTCAGCCTCTAGATTTTCTTTGGCTGATGAATCTCTGGGTTTCTTTGGTCTGTTTTTACTTTCTCAAAATATGCTTTCTTTCTCTTCTAAATAACTAAATACTAAATTAATAGTTTTATAGTGAAATAAAACTAAAAATAATTTTCACCTGCATCTTTGGCATAAACCCATTAAACTTGTCACAAATATCAGTGTAACAGAGGTGAACAGCAGTTACCCAGTCACGCTGACGTGAGGGCGCAGGTCACCTAAGGGACCCCAAGCTTGTACCTAATTTCCAGCTGAAGAGAAAGGACTTATTTTCCAGAAACACGTTAGCCCGTGTGTCCGAGTGTTAGGTCTCATGCCTCACTTTTACGTGTAGGATTAAAATGTAATGACAAGTAATGACAATTTTATTTCTTCCCAATGCTTTTATCCGTTATTTCTTTTTCATGCCTTATTGTGCTGGCTAGGCTCTCTGGTACAATGTTAATAAAAGCAATGAGAATAGACCTTCTTTCTTGTTCCTGATTTGTTTCGTTTCTTTTAAGGGAGTGCCCCTAAATGTTGACCATTTCACAGGTAGCTTCCATTTGTCAGATTATTGGCCCTTCTATCCTTAACTTGTGTATTGTGTTTGTTTTGTTATACAGAAAGGTGTGGAATTTTACCTTTGTGTTTTTATGCATATTGTGATGACCACATAATTTTTCTCCTGTAATGTGGTACGAAGCATACTTGTAGATTTTCTAAGGGTAACCTAATCTTCTATGCCTAGGATAAGCCATCCATGGCCATAATGAGTCTCTTTAATCATTTGCTAGATTTAGGTTACCAATATTTTGAATAGAATTTTTGCATTGATGACCATAGGATGGGTTGTTCTGTAGCCCTTTTTATTTTAATGTCTTTGTCTGCCTTTGGTGCTTACTTACAGCAGCCTCATGAATCGAAGTGTGGAATGTGTCTGTAGAATCAGCTGGCTCTTCAAGGCCTGTCCCTGGCCTCTAGAGCACCCCAGGCAGAGGAGCCTACTTCACTGTTAGCTGAGGCTTGGTCCTCATGAGGTCCCTGGTTGGTCGTCCGTCCTTGGGATGGGGGCTGGGCCACAGGGAGTACGTCCTTCCTCCTCCTGCCCATCCAGAGGTACTCTTGACCCTAACCCTAACCTCAGTTTGCTCCGGGCTCAGTGAAACAGTAGACCAGGGACCATTGCATCGCCCTCACTGTGGCTGAAGGAATTTCAGGAAATAAAGCAACTCAGTCAGGGAGAGAGGCCCTAAAAGAGTTATGTGAAGGTGACAATTTTTAACATCCACGTTCTTCCCACCCAGCAAGCGTGGGACAGAGAGAGGGACGGAGGCCCCTCTCACAGTTAGGATAGGAAGATGACGTGCTGAATAAAACGGGGTCTTCATTTCTCCCATTGGAACAAATTCCAATCTGCAGAGCCTTTGGGGGAAAACGTCATGTATCTGTATATATTACCTCGGAGAAAATCTGTATCAGGATGTGAGCTTGTCCGGGGCATCAGCCATGGCTCTTCCTCCTTGGAATCCACACACCAAGCACTGAGCCAGGGGTCTCACAGACACCGGGGAGCAGCTGCGTGTCTGAAGATGTTCGCTCTTGTCCAAGTAACTGACCAAACGAGGGTCCGAATCAGGCTGGGCTGAGACTGTTCTGCTTTCAGGGGAAAAAGCTCATTTTGTTTTCATTTGAAACTCACGATTCTTAAACAAAATGCTGGCAAAAAGGCTGAGGTGTTTCAGGACATTGTTGATGCCTACCATTTTATCGCTCACATGAGTATGTTTATTTCTAATATTAAAATGCTGTCTAGTAAGCAGTTTGCTTGCATGCACTGCCTGCATTTCTTATCTTGGCCTTTTGGTGTCATTCTTAGATTAATCTCAAAAGCGTATTAAGTCAGGGTAAAGCTGTTTCCCTGGCTTTGAGTCTTTCCATCCTGACGTGGAGATTACCGAAGCTATGGTGACGTTTACTAATCTAAACTGTTGGATGCTATGTTAATTGTATGTTTTATATGTGGGGTGTGACTGTGGACGGTTAAATACCATGTAGACAGCCGGTGATGGTAAAGTAAACCTTTATTTTCATGGCTTGTGTAGAAGGAGCTTTTTCAGAAGTTGCTGAAGTTACCAGAATTAACTGCATCTGTTATTAATATCTAAATGCTGCATATATAATTCCAACGTAATTGCGATGTGTATCATTACATAGTAATGTAACAATATAATGTTACATTATTTATGCATGTTATATATTTAGTGAGAGCAAAACCAGGGTTTTCCAGTCAAGACAGGGCCTGATTCATTTTCAGTGATCTGCAAAATAAAGCTCTTTTCCTCGGGGCTGTGGTGGAGAATGAACGACCTTCTAAATTCTGAACATTTCCTCCTCCCGTCTGGGTGTGGGACATTTACACCCTCTTGTCTGCTTATGGATAGATATGGAAACCTTTTGGACTTCAGGTTCATGGCTAATTCTAATGTTAGCCACATTGTTTGCTTGCCCTTCTCTCTCAACGTGCAAAATTCTCAATAATTTTTCTTCTTTCCCTCATTAATTATATTTTTCCTCCATTGTCATTTTACTGCACACACTTAATGGGATTGACTTTTTTATCCTGTAACAAATACACGGGCAACAATAATAACAACAAAAACCGAAATACTCATGGACCCAGAGTTTTGCAGCCAAGAAGTGAAAGTGATGACGTCATTGCTCCTGGTTGTGGCTCCAGGAGGGCCCAAGGCTCAGAGCTCCAGGCTGCATCTCCCCTCCCCCCCACAGGACGGAGTGGTCCCTGCCACCCACATCTTTGAAGAGAAGGAGTGTATTGAATGTGCAGCCCCTGGTACCTCTGCCAGTAGCTGGGGGCTCGAGTGGTTCAACTTCTAGTTTTTTGGGCCAGGAAAACACCTAGAGATCTATTTCTCAAAACACTGCATTTTAATGAGGGCTCTAGCTGAACAATAAAGGGGTGGGCAAAAGGAGGTTTATAGCAGTGAGCCAGCGGAACAGTGTCTTCTTGTGTCGTTATTTATTAATTATTATATTACTTACTGGTATTACAAATGTAAACCTCCTTTTGCCCTCCCTGGCATAGCAAGGTCCTAAGATACATATCATTAGAAGATAATTTCTCTAATTTGGACCGAGTTCGGTCATTCCTCGTGATGTGATGCCCACGGGTCTGAGACCCCACCGTCGTCAGGCTGACAGGCGGGCGGACACAGTCGCGTGGGTGCCGGCAGTGGGTAGGAGATCCCCACATCACAGAGGACTTTGTTACCTGGGGCACAAGCAGGCAGGGTCAGCATAGTTGTGTTGACCCCCCTTGTCCACTAGTCCCCCTGATACAGGGCAGATGGGCCCAGATTCACCTACAGTCAGCAGGTAGAACCCTGTCCCGAGGGGACCTGAATGTTCCACTGCGTGGGAAGTGTTCCTGGGCTTTGCTCCAGAGGGACGCGTTCTCTCTCTCTTTCAAGGCTATTGCTCTACAGACGCCCTTGGAAGGGTGGGGGCCAGAGCGAAGAGTGCTCCGCACCTCGTGTGCAAGGCTTGTCTCTGGGAGACCGAGGAGAGGACGCTTTCGGAGCCCCACGGAGGAGGCGCTACTGCATCTCCCCCAGTCCCCAGTCACAGTGGCCCGAGAGCTGGCCCAGGGGCACTCACGGCCGGCACTTCCTGCCCCCCTTGCTCTGCCAGAGTGGGGCCCAGGGAGGGTCTGGGAGTTGTCAGTGCTTATCACAGGTGCCAAGTGTCCTGTGTGGACCGCGGCATAGTCAGTGAGTCCCTGGGGACACTGGTGTGACCCTGTACACATCTGCCACACTCCCCAGTTGCAGTCCTGCCTCCTCTCTCCAGTACCCGCACTTATTTTGTCCCTCTTTCAATCCTCGGTTGAGTTTCCCGATTTACTAGAAATACCCGTAGACCTTAAGTGGCCAGTGGTACTATTTTCAATCAGACTTTCCTCACGTCACTTTTCTCAAAGGTGTCCCGTTAGAGGGTAGGCAGGGGACAGGAGCAAAACCAGAATTCAAAGACGTCACCTGAGCTGCTTATTTACATCTTTGGAAACTCGGAGAGGAAAAGGTGGGAACCAGTTGCTCAAATTTGTGTTTTAGAATAACTGCGCCCTTTGTTCTTGACCTCTGCAACCCGGGCCTTGGAAAATCAAGAGCTGGTCCTCAATCAAAGAGTGTGTCAAGGATTATTTTAAGAACAAATTGAGGAAATGTAAGCCCAAAGCTTTCATCACCTTTTCACCACGAGTAGATTTATTTGCTCCCCGCTGATGGGCCCTTTCTCTTTCAAGTTCTCCAACCGTGCGCTGGAACCGAGGGTGAAAAATGACACCTTGTTCCTGCTTTTAAGAAAATGAGCAAATGCGCATGCCAGGCTGACAGGTGCATTTCCTGGGGACATGAAAGCGCTGAGGAGTTTAAGAAAAGAGCCGTGTGACCCTGGCCAGTGAGAAGCCTACTAATTCAGAGCCTGGGGTAAACTTAAAACACCGGTGAAGTCTGTTGATATATTAGGGCTAGTAGTGGAGGGCCAGTTTGCCAAGCAAATTGAAAGTATAAACAAGGGAAGTGCACAGTCTCATATGGCAGAAGTCCAACAAATGTTTCTAAATACTTGTAGAACCGCTTTCTATTTCAATGCCTCTGTGAAAAGAAACAATGAATGTTCTAATTCCGAATGTTTTTTTAATCTATCATTAAAACTCTTAAGCATTCTATACTTTATTTCTAATTTAATTTCCATTCTTTTCCTTCCTGGGGGCCTTGCCACCCTTGTTGCCATCTGAACTTGAAATTCGCTGACTTTTGTGAAAATGTTTCTCTCTGCTTCAGACGATTCCAAAACTTGCCAACCAATTAGGGAAAATTAATGAGGTTCGCTGCTGTGTGTTGACGTTCAGTCCTCGGCAGACGGCTGGGTCTGGCTCTTCTCATCTTAGTGTCGGAGAAGCGAGGGGAAGGGCGGCTCAGAAAGGACCGCCTCCCTTCATCCTAAGTGTCCACGTGGCTGCCGTCCCACTTGCGGTCTTCCTGTTTTCCTGATGGGCTCTGAGGACCCCTGCTCTGTCATTTACTCCCTCATAGTGTTTGTGCAGCCCTCCTGGGGACAGCAACTGGCCACAGGTGGCCCTTGAGACTTCAGCCCAACCTCCTCACCTTGGAGGCGAAGGAATGGCAATCCCAGGAGGGCGATACCTTCACCCAAGGTCTTGCTGCTTATTTCGGGCAGATGCAGAATGAGAGCCTGCGGTCCTGTGCCCCGGGGCCAGTGTTCTTCCCAATATGGCCGTGGCCCTGAGAGGAAGGGAGGGGGGAGGGACAGGCAGAGGGAGAGAGAATGAGGATCGGGATAAGAGTGGGTATACTATATAACAGCAGTATAATAGTTAGACTAGTCTGGGAACCTCTTTAGTTAGAAATTGTTTTCCAAGTGCAAAGGCTCAGAAAAAGTAGGTGTCTTCGCCGGAGTTCGATGGTCTGGAGGGACGCAGAAGCCCTGAGCTCGTGGCTCTGTGGGCGGCTCCCAGCCACCGCGGGAAGAGACCTCTGTCAGCTGGAGCGGCCGTGACCTTCAGTGAGGGCTTCGAGGAAGCTCACTTTGTCTCGCAAAGTCTGATCTTTCTTTTAAAAGATACTCTCATACTTTTTGTTTTTAAAAAGTCAATTTAGAACTTCTTAGTATCTGGTTGGGACCAAGTGCATACAGTCCATTTGGCTGCCTCAAGATTTCATGATTCGGGAAGAAGGAGCTCCCTCGAAGTTGCCCAAGGCCAATGCCGGACTGTGCGCTGGCCCGGTGGGCCCGTGGCGAGGGCCTGTGGAAGGGCAGGGGCAGCACCCCCTCCGGGATTTGGGAGTGCGCTCTGCACCCGCGCTCAGCCAGCACTACTGGGGTCCTGGTAAAAGATGTCCTTTGTCACATTTCTTTCATGACAGCAAACAGAGGAAGCATCTTAAGTGTCCACAGGCGGCGTGGGCTCTTCATACATGTAACGTGGATGAATCTCAAACATAATGGAATCTTATAATTATTAAAAGAAGTTTTAGTATGCTTTAATGCTGGGGCTGCCTTCACTTTTGCTGTATGCATGTCTGTATGTAGTGGTAAAATTATGATAATAATCGCAAGTTAATATTGAAAGTTTATATGTGAAATGCAGTAAGCCTTGGGATTAAATGCTAGTAGCCCTTGTAGTGATATTATAATAATATTATGACATTAAAGATTTTGTTTTTATCATTTAAGTATGAGATATAAGTTACGCGTATTTTAAATGTAAAAGTAAAATAATAGATGTATTATTATTGGGAAGTGAAGGGTATCTGAACACGTCACCCCCAAATATGCTACTTTGCCAATTAGATTAGTTTGAGCTAAAGAAGATGGGGAGACACAGCTGCAGGGAGGGCACTTCACGCTGACCCTTTCTGCCTAAAAGCAGGACCTCGATTTGCCAGGAGAAAGGAGCCCTCTTGGTGCCAGGGAGAAGGGGACATCCCTGTCACGGGAGGTGGGCGTCGACCCCACGGTGCGTCCCTCCGTGAGAACTGGTCTTACTGAGACGGCCCTCATCTCCTGCTGGTTTTTCTCATAGTTTTCCTACTCGCTCTCCCACGGCTCACCACCTCTAAAAGCCCAAACCCTTGCCCTTCTCCTCGTCAAGTTGCCACAAGTTCATCGCCTTCTGTTAAAATGGTGTGGACATTCCTGCGTCGAACCGCTTCTTAGGGCTCTCACTTCTCGTCTCCGAAGCCCTTTGTATTACGTGAGACATAGTGACATTATCGTCACTGGGGTGGCCGAGGGCGAGAGGAAGCCGAGCGGCTGCAGAGGACTCACCGCGATCTCATCCAACGCCCCAGCGCGTTTTCTTCCCCGGGTTTGCGCCTCACCTTTGCAGCTGTGGGCTGTCCCTCTGTCTGCCTCAGCCTCTGAAGTCACTACACGGGCACAGCCTTAGAAAGTGTGTACAAGGCCACGGGTCTTTGCGATTCTGTGCTGCCCATCTCATCCGGTCCCTGATGTGTCCCCGGCCTGCGCCCACCGCTGCTCAGCGTGCGGGGGTCTTCCCTCGCGCCGTCGCACCCGAGCCCACTTAGGACGGATAGGTCCTGTTTCTTCCTCCTACAAATGCGAAAGTGAACCTGGCAGAGGGGCCAGCGGTTTTGCCAGAGTCGCCTACTTGGCACTTGGTCAGGAGCTGGAGTCAGACACCTGTGGTTCAGCCCTCAGGCCCCGGGAGCACCTTTCCTGTGTCCCCCGTGGGGCTTCCATAAACTCACGGTTTTCCTCCGCTCTCGTCTGCACAACCAAACCCCCGCCCCGCATCACGGCATTACTGAGGCTCCCGGTTTATGGATTTTAGGGCAGGAGGCGACCCTCGGGCCCCCCTCCCTCCCAACAGCGGGAACGAGCATTGGTGCGCCACAGGGGCCTTCGAAGGCAAGACGGCCGGCTTGTTCATTCCGCCTTCGTGAGCCAAATTCATGTTTGTTTTCACAGTTAACAGATGGCAGAGAGAAAACTGTTTTTACTTCCTCTAAAACCTCGCAGGCCCTGGGCTTGGTAATGAGATCTTTTTGGATTTTTTTTCTTTTTTGAAGTTTAAAAGCAGAGGGATGGGGTCTTGGGGTGGGGGAGAGGTTGGGAACAGAGATAGGGGCTCCAGAGTTTGGGGTTGACCTCAGGACCCCACTCTTGAAGAGCACCATAGTTGGTCTGCAGCCCAGGTGTTACAGGTTCTTGGGAAACTGAGGACCCCCCCCACACACACACAACACTCATCCTAGGAGCCCACGTACAGGAGGCTTCTAAGATTCAGGCATGAACACACTCCCTCTAGCACCCAGGTCTGCCCCTGGGAACAGGGTCGCCCTACTCTGGTCCAGTCTGTAAGTTGTGTGCGGTGCCCAGTGCCCTCACAAGCAGCTTAGCGTGTCAGCCCCGGGCAGTGGTGGCCTGCCCAGGAGTCATCCTGTCACTGCCGCTCTCATCTGTCCCCATCCAGCTCGGACCCAGGTCCTCCAGGCCCCTGGCCCTGCCCAATGATGGCTCCTCTTTTGTGGATGGGCAGTCTATCCTATGCTGATGGCTCTGTCCCTGTAACTGTTGACTGTGAGTGCTTGTGCATCTGCTGGACGCAGCCAAATACGCTATCTGGGGGCTGCAGGTGTGTTCCGGTCCCCCGGACCCCCAGAACCCTGGTGCGGGCTGGCCCACAGCAGGCTCCTTGAGTAGATGCAGGGCCCATGATCTCCACCTCTCACTGCATGGCTGACACCTCACCCAGTGGGTGCATCACCGATGAAGCCCCGCTGAGTCCTCTCCTATCCAGGCGGTCACAGATGGAACAGCAACCAAACTAGCAGTTTTGTTCAGCACTTTGGAGTAAGAACCCGACTTCTGCTTTCCCTTCTCTGTTGAGGACGCCAGACCCACAGGTGGTTGACACCTGGACACCTGAGACTGAGGCAGTCCCAGGGTCCCTATTGGAGGGCCCTGCCCAGGTGGGTGTTTCAGGCAGAGTCAGGGCCTGGCAGAGAGTTGGGTCCTCATCTCGGTCCATGAAGCAGCTGTGAAAAGGCACAAGGACATGTGACAGGGCAGAGCCCTGACACAGGAACTGCACCCAGCGGAGCGCCTGCTCCTTTGGGGCAAGCAGTCAGCCCCCCGAGAGATCGTTCGGTCCTACCTCTCTCGTCACGCCCGGGGAGGGAACAGGCTGCTTAGTCCTTGTACACTCAGCCCCTGGCCGGGCTGCCTGGTTTGGGGAGGCGGGGAACCCCTCCTGCACAGGGCAGCCCCTTGGCTGATGCCGAGATTCCTGGTCAGGGCTCTGGAGCCGCTGCCTGCCCGGCCAGCCCCTCTTCACCATCCCCACCCGGTACAGCCTTCCGTGGAGTCCTCCACGCTCCCTGTCACGCTGCACGTCTGCCGGTGTGCCCATTCCCACAAGTGTTGTCACGTGTGTGCTGCAGACCACGCGTGCCGGGCACTGTTAGAATTGCACTCACATCTCAGCTTGTCAGATCATCGCACCGACCCCGTGGGCTGGGGTTCAGCCGTCCCCACGGACCATCGGAGGGCAAGGGCCGCAGTGTTCCCTCCTCCGTCCCCAGAACCAGGGCAGCGGTGCACAGAGTAAGGGCTCAGGCTGCAGACAGAGCTGGCCGCCGGGCGAGGGGACGTGCAGAGGAGCTGTGCTCGCCTGCTCGAAGCAGGGGACCTGTCCTGCCTCCTCTGCACGTCCCGCGGTCTTCCTTGTTGCCGTCCATTCTCCATCTCATCCTTTTACTTTCCCAACTCCCTCCTTCACCACCTCAAAGACTTAAGCCTGATGAAGTAAAATATCCATTAAAAAAAAACCCAGTGTCTTTTAATTGGCTGAAATTACATTTTTCTGCTCGCTCTCTGTGGTTTGGTAAAAGAATGCAACATGCTGTCATCATCTGGGAAATGCCCTAGGAGAACAGGGACAACTTAATGCCCGTTCCCCACGGCAGCCGGCACACGGTGCCAAGTCCCCTGCGGGCACGGAGGAAATATTAATTGATGTTGATTTCCGCACTTATTATTTAAATATGCCAAATGGCCCCCAGCAGCTGCCAAAGCGTCGCAGGGTTAGCCCAAGTGCGTGACGCACCCGGGCAGTGCTGCCTGGCTCCCTGCGCGCCGTGCTGTGTGTCAATGCAGGCGCGCAGGAGAAGTGGAGCGCGATCGGGTTGTAAAGCTGCTGAAGACACCGCGTATTCCAAGTGAGAGTTATTTTTGCTGTTGATTCGCTTGCCTGCAACAGGCGAGCGCAGGTCGATGTGGGTTTGAAAGTTATGCCATCTTCTCCCCACCGATGTTGTCTGTGGCACATGTAAAAGTTGACAAGTGACAAGCTTTCTGGGTTTTTTCCCCCCATTTTTCCACTTCTAGAGCTCTTCTGCACAAGCCTAAAAACAGGGCTATTTGACAGGTGCTCGAGTTACTGGAAACATAATTTTATTTCAAAACCGAATCACAGAAACTTACTCATCCTCAGAACAGGAAGCCTTCTGCAGTTATCAGCGCCGGTTGAGAGATTCCAGGCTGCACGAGGCAGATGCGCCTGCTGAGTGGCGTAAATAAGATTTCTCCCGTCGTCACTTCAGGAGAGCGGGGTCTGGACCAGCTGCCTTTCCGACAAGCCACCAACAGCCATGACGGATGATGTTCCTGTGCTGGTTTCACTAAGAAGTTTCCAGGTGACTAGCACCGAGGTCTGGTTGAAATTTGGGCAGTGTGTGTTTGTGATCACAGGGGGCAGGACAGCGATGGGGCAGTGCCGCTGTGCTAGGGGGTGACAGCATTGGACAGTGACCCAAAGCAGAACATGGCCCACAGCCGCCTCCCGGACCCTTGGGTGCAGGCCAAGGGGTGCAGGAATCTCGGCATCAGCCAAGGGGCTGCAAACTGTCTTGCAGTTTGAAGGTGATTAAATGGGCATGTCATACATCATGGAACAACCTGGCTGTGCGGTGTCCTCAGCCCCAAGTCTAAGCTGAGTTACATGTCTTCAGTTGGCTCCTGGAGAAGAGCTGTGCGTAGCCATGCGTCACTTTGTCCCCAAATGAGTTAGCACAAAAGCTTCATTCTCCAGAAATTGCTAGGGTTTGAAATCATCATGAAGGCTTGGGGATGTGCATAATTAAGGTCCAAAATGCTCATGTTACCCACAGAAACTGCAAAGGAAAGTCAAGCTGGATAACCGCAGATGCGCTCCATAAAATGCCACCCCATTCTTTCCGAGGAAGGGTACTGTGCTCTTAAATGCCAGTGGCCAAAATATTTGGAGCCTTTGTCCAGCATAGTCAGCCTCCATTTGTTGTCTCGGAGTATGTAATTAATTATGATACATTTTAAGTTTTGTTTGAATAGTAATATAATGGTAAATTTTTTTAAACCTACATTCTAACAGAGAGATGCTTTTTGTGTTTTTCTTTAGACCTAATATGTATGTGTAATTTACTCCCTGCAGACACACATCTTTTGTCTTTTTTAAATTAAAAGTAAAAATAGGTGTTCACTTGCGTATTTTGCTTTCTTTATAACTGCTCTTTTAAAGGATGCTCGCTGAAGCAGGACGGAGCCCTGCGCCCGCCGCTGCCTTGGAAGCAGGGTCCAGACACTGGGGGGAGCGGCAGAGATGGTGTCCCTGTCACAGGGCTGCGCGTGGCTGCTGGTATCGGGCCGTGATGAATCCAGTTTTATAAACTAAAATGATGGCATCAGAGGGAACACCATTCAGGGCATGCATTTTCTTAAACAAAGGGCCACTTCTCGGCCTTCTGGCTGAGTGTGATGTCTGTTCTTGTTGCTTCAGTATTTTATCAGGTGACCGTGAGCCCCAGAGCAGGTCACTTACCCAGAAGGACGGGATTCTTCCTCTGTGAAACCAGGCTAGACCCCCAGTGACTTGTTAAACAATTTATATTTATTGGGTGACGTAGGTAGTATTTCTGGTGACAAGATTGTTGGAATGAGACAATATGAAGTCATTCAGATTTATAAATATTGTACATGTTGTAGAGTAATAATTTTTAGCGGTTTAATTTCTGTGAGAGCTAGGTCAGTGGGCTTGTGTTTGGGGGTCTTCAAGTCTGTGGTAAATTGTTTCTGTACTCTGAGTGTCTTGGCCACTGTTGGCCACCAAGCTGACACTGGCAGGTGACAGGTGGCAAGATGACACCTTTGAGGAGGAGGTAGTGTTACGCTTCCAAACTGTGAGTCGTTTTCGGTCTTTGTCAACAAAGATGACATCTTTGGGCTTATGCTGACATTTGAAAAATTCAGCCAGTCCTGGCTGGTGTGGTGGATTGAACGCCAGCCTGTGAACCAAAGGGTCCTGGGTTCAGGTCCCTGTCGGGGCATGTGCCTGGGTTGCAGGCTGGGTCCCCAGTTGGGGATGAGTGAGAGGCAACTGATATTTCTCTTGTGCATTGATGCTTCTCTCCCTCTCTTTCTCCCTCTCTTCCCCTCTCTCTGAAAATAAATAAAATCTTAAGAAAATTCAACCAAGGAATCCTATAGAGTGACATTGGTAAAGATATAAAGTGACAGTTTTCGTATGCAGTCGAAGGGAAAGCTGCGAACTAGCACTTATAAACTGAATTCATGTGACGTTAGTAGGGCCACGTGTCTGTCGAGTACCTGCACTTCTAAGATGATGTGGCAGTTGTGCCTGTTGACTTTTGTGCTCCGGTCTTATTTCCCGCTCAGAGCTCGAGTTGAATTGTGCTTTCCCATTGTCTCTGGAGGGAGGTCACCGCTCCATCTCCAAGTGGCTTTGACTTGCCCCTTGTGGGAGATGCTTTGCCACTTGACCCTTAAGATGAAGCGCTTCTCCGGAGCTTGTTGTCCCCATTCTGTCCTCAGAGTTTCCCACAAGGAAACTTGTGGGACCGATGTCTTCTTCCTCATGTCAGGCCGTGTGGGGGGCAGGGGGAGCCCACATTTTGAAATGGAAGAGCAGTGCTGACAATGCCAAGGCCAAGCAGGGCAAGAGTCAGCATGTGGGTTTCTGTAGAAACCTCCACCCTGTGGGTGCCCTTATGTCTCAACAGATCTTCATGGGCGTTCATCCTTTGGGTGTGGTGCTCCACTCTGGTGTCAAAGGGCAGAGGAGGTCTTTGCCCTTTAGAGGCCTTGAGGGTCTCTAAAACAGGAAACAGTGATACAGGTAAATGGAGAAGATGAATAAATTGATAGAGAAAAACATGCATAAAATAGACAAACCGATACAGTACGTGAGCAGACACAGAGGCCACGAAGGAAGAGTAGAACTCAAGGGGGAATGCTGAAGCAGAGATGAGAGCCAAGGTCAGGTGCCCCGGGGCTTCCTGGTGCCTGAGAGGCCGGTCCTGCTTGCTGAATGCTGGCCCCGGCAGCGCTGAGCTTGAGGAATCAGGTGAACTCCCCTCAGCACTCACCAGGTTCTCCCAGAAGGTTCCTGGACAACAGTGAGGAAGCAACATTGTCAGAGAGTCCTCCTTCCCTGTGCTGAGTGCTAACTCCAGAGCCATGCAGTCTTATTTCTGTAGGAGTGGGAGGCATCTAATGGCAGGAGAATAAAGTGAGACAAACTGGAGGTCCTCGGTCATCTCTTTCTCTGCTAACTTTTCTCCACTGGAAGCTTCTTTAGCATCAAGTCCTAATGGTCTTAGGGGAAGGGAGGGCGGGGTTCTTGAGGGGGTTCTGCAGAGCTGGGCATCTGGAGCTCCCTTCTAAGTGCCTAGACACAGCTTATCTCTGTGTGCACATTGATGAAATTTCTTGTAAGAACACTTGAGAATGAGATTTATAAGTGAAGAACCATAATAAGTCTGACCATTCTGTAAAACAAAGGGAAAACACTCTGGGCTGGTGGTGTGGGGAGACCTGAGCTATTGGTCTCCAGTCAGCCATTGACAGCCCTCGCAAAGCCCACGCGAGGCAGGCCATGGCCCAAGACAGGAGAATTCCAACCTCACATGGCAAAGGGAGCTGGTCGACCAGATGGCCTCTGCAACACTTTCCAGCTCTGACATTCGAAGATCCTGGTGAAGGTCTGGGAAATTTAAAAGGAACGTGGGGTGATCGGAGCTGAAAAGCGCCCCCTGCAGCCTCCGGGAAGCCCACTGTCTGTGCCGTCCTGCCTTGCTCTGCAGCTGCAGGGCCAGGTGGGCGCCGCCCTGCACGCGCCCCCGCCCCCCCCATCCGAGTGTTCCTCGTCACTGCTGTCCCTTGCTGGCACCCTGATCTCAGAGAAGAGGTCAGGCGTCCTTCTGTGCTTAAAGCTTCACTTCAGTGTGGACACATATGGGAAATGATAGAAGTTGTCTTAATTACTACAATAACAAAATGATTCAGGAAGCTACCAAGTTTTCATGTCATGGAAAACTGCCACTTGGGAACAGGCTGACAGGGACCAGAGGGGAGAGGGGAGAGAATTTCAGGGGAAAAGGGGAAGGATTCACAGGAAAAAGTAGAAAGGACACATGGACAAAAACTAAGGAGGATGGAAATGGGAGGGAGGGAGCATTGGGGGGGTGGGCTGGGGTGGGAGTAAAAGACAGAAAACTGTACTTGAACAATAATTAAATTAAAAAATGCTTTATAAAAAAAACTGCCATGTAGCAAAACCTATAGCAAGAATGCAGCCTTATGATGGCCAATTTGTGTGTTACCTGCAAAATCAAGATTTTTTCTGAAAAGTCAAGAGCGGGAGCTTCACGCTTGAAGTGGAACAATATTCCCCAAAAGCTTTTGTTTGCCCTAATATTCCATAATGTTATGCTTTTACAGTCAATAAGCCATTAGTAATCAAGAGATGTATAATTTATTAATTACACTCCACATTAATATTTAATCTTTTCGGTTGCTGAGCATATTTCTAAATCTACTTTTTAATTACATTTTAGGAATATAAATCTTCCAGGCAGCCATTAGAAAAGTAATTTTTCTGCACATTAAGATGCCAATTACTTTAAAGCAGCTGGTTGCGAACTCTTGCGAGGATACTTGGTAAAGTGGCAGTCCTGGCAGGCAGGGTCTCTCCCCACATCTGAAAGCTAATTGAGTAGCAGTGGGAAGGGGGTGTTATGGAGAATCTGCAGACACAGAGCTGCTCGGTGAGAGAAACAAAGGGACAGCCCAGCTCAGAGGGAGCGTCCTCCACAGCGTCCCCCTTATCAGGTGACACTGGTCGGTGGTGGAGCTTCCTGAGTTCCGAGCAGACCCTGGGCTCTGGATCTGATGTTTCAAGTTCATTGCAATAAGCAGCACTTCCCTGTGAAGGCTCCTGTCCAGACAGCGGTGTTTTTAAACCCATCGACAGGACTCCCTTAACTTTCTTTCCTCTAATAGTGAGGTCAGATGCCAGTGATAACAGTTTTGTCTTCATTTCCTGATGAACTGCCGACCAACATTGCTTAGCCGACTTTATTTTTTACACAAGATTCCCATGCTTTGAAAACATTAATTGTAGGTATTTTTGCCTTTTCTATGATGTGCTTTTCTTTTTTTTTTTAAATTACCTCTCTGCTGGGACAGTATCTGAAAGTGGGCTCTAAATTTGTTTCACATACAACTCCACCATGTCGTTAGTGGTTTCAGCAGGAGGTAGACTGAGACGTGCAGTCATGTTTGGGGAAGGGACCTGGTTATTTATAAAAGGACATTTCTGTGGAAACTCTGCCTTTCCAAGTTGGTTTCCCCAAGAGTTTGCTGCTCCCCCCATCTCCTGGCTCCGAGATTTCCACCGTCAAAACCACTTCCTGGGCTGCACAGAACGTGAAGGCTGTCGTTTTGAACAGCCTGTTGCTAACCTGTGTCCGCATCACCTGGGAGAGGCAGGTGTGCATCCAGCCCATTTCCCTCGGCCTGTTTGCTTGGGGAACAGTTGCTCGGGGGAAGGGTTGTGTGTGGCTCCGCGGCCCCTGACCTGTTCTCACAGTTTGGCCCTCTCCTCCTTCTCTTCGCAAATCTCTTTACTTACTTGGAGGCTCTAACAATGTTATTTATTTAAAATATAAAATATAGCACATATGCAAGAGTGCATACAACTTAAATACATTGTAAATGATAGTAAAAATATTCTCCCTCCAGTAGTCGTAAGTGTAAGTAAACTTCGTGAGACCAAGAACCACCGCCTGTTCACTGCGGTGCCTGGTGCGGAGTGGGCCTTCCAAAAACATTTGTGGGCCTTCCAAAAACCACTGGGTGGGTTTAGTCAAATAAATAAATAAATACAATGAATAAAAACATATGAGTACTTTATAACAACACAAATGAATGGGGATATAGTACTTTGGGGATATAGAGAGTCTTTGGGAGTTTCCCTTTCAAAGGAAATTTTCGAGGGAAGACAGGTTACCTCTCAGGGAATGTTAAGAGGAAGTTTGAACTCGAGAAAGACAGGTCTCTATTCGCATGTGAGCTTGAGAAAGTGTTGTGCTTGTTTCTACCATCGGTCTTGTTTCTCATCGGGAGACTTACAAGTTCTCCCCTCAGCTCCCTACTTAGGTAAGAGCATTTTTGTTGCCATTGAAACTTGTGCCTCCTTTCTGGGCCTGAAATGCCTGATGTTCCAAGTACCCTGGGGGGCTTTTCCCTTCCACAAAAGTCAACTTTGGTTTTTATAACCAAAAATGAGACTCAAGAATATCCCACATAGGCTCAGGTACATTGTAAACCTTTGCCAAGTGCTGCCTCTTACTGGGCGGGGGTGACTCATGGGCACCTTGGTTTCCTGGACGGTCTTCTCCCTGATGACACTGGATCCTGGGACTGACACATCACTAGGGGTCTGTGGTCTAGACAGCGTGCTGGGGGCTGTGTTGGAGAGGCGCTTTCCTCCTCACTGGTGTGGCCGTCCATACCAAATAGCCCTTTTTGGCTGTAAAAATCTGCGTCCCAGAGCATCCTGGACCAGCCCCACGGACCCGTCTCTCCAGCATGCACCCACTCCCAGCCAGCTCCCCACTGTGCCCAGAGAGCACAGGCAGCCTGGGTTCCGAGCTACTCCCTGGGGGAATTAAAATTGGGAGAGAAAGATGAGAGAAAGGAGATAGCAGACATTGTTGAGAAGTGGCCATGATCCTTGGGACACAGGAGGGTCAAAAAAATAATAGATGGTAGACAGAAAGAAAAAATTAGGCGTTTTGATGATCGCTGTACTCGGGGGCTTCTCCCGTCATGCTTTTAGAGATGGTGGTCTTAGAGAGGCAGGCCACTTTATAAAGCACTCACTCCAGAGTGGTACCTTCGGGTGGGTAGACGCTTTGTTTCCAGAGCTCGGGAAGACCGTTGAAACCTCACACCCTTCTCACACAGCAGCTGCGTCACCAACCTGAGCAGCCCTGGGCATGGAATGTGATGTTCTTTTTATGACAGCGGCGGTAGCAATGCTTTGCTTTCATAGAACTGCCCTTTCAACCTGGTGGGGTGGGGGTGTGTGGTGTTCGCAACAGAACCTTCCGTTGCACCACTTCCTGCACCACTTCCTCTCGCGGGGTGCCCAGACCGGAAGTGGCCCTGGGTCCGCCTGCCTTCAGTTCCCACCACGTGTTCCCCCGGCAGAAGTGTCCACTCCGGATTTGCTTTCTCTCTGCAACAACCCCCCACCCCCTCCTGTTCTCTCTCCTTTCTTCACTTTGTTTTCCCTCTCAGCTTCCATCTGTCTCCTTTTCCCCGTCTTTCCTCTTTGCTTTTGTTCCATTTGTTCTCTCCAGCCTTTACCTTGCTAGGAAAGAAATACCAGCTGATGGTCCTTACTGGACAAGGGACACCAGCGGTCACTGCTCAGCAGAGGAGCCGCACGGGTGGGAGTGAGGCGTCTTCCCCGAAGGGCTCGTCCCCAGAGAGGACGTGTTTGCCTCCAACACCACAGGCTCCCTCTGCGTGCGGCCTGGGGCATGTCCAGCGCCTCTTGCTTGGTTTGCTCAGTGGCTGTTGGAGGTTAAGAGCACACCTGACTTTAACTTGGTGAGTCCCAGCGGGAGTTTGAGTGTCATGACGAGAGAACGGTAACTAGCCAAGGATCTTAAGGGCTGACATTGTGGAAGGGCTGAGTTCCCTACGTTCATGCCGAGACTCCTGGTGAGGAGAGGTTTGCAGAAAGAATAACAACTGATAGAATGGCAGCAGTAGTAACAAATGTTACGTGTCATACTGAGGGGCTGACACTCCACATCACCTCTAATTGTTTCATGTTTTCTGTGAGTGGGTGTTGCTGCCTCCGTTTGGAAATGGAGATCCTGGCCCCGAGAGGTTCAGGGATCACCCCTGGACTGGCCAGGAAGGACTGGCCGGGAGCACCGCCAACTTCTCCCTGGCCACGTGTCCTTTGTCCTGCACTTTCCTGCTCCTGGGGCGTGTCCAAGTTGGCCCTCTGGCCATTTGGGTGGCACAGAGATATTCAAGGTCATGTTCAGGAATCTCAAAAGCAAAATTAGTCCTTTCCCTCTTTCACTCCTCACTATTTAAACTGAATTCTTAACAGTGGTCCTTCAAAAAAATAGGTTTTATACTTAGTGCCTCGATCATTGGGTCAGTTTATTTTCTGTCCTTACACAAAGATCTTTCCAGCTAAATGGCTCTGAGCAGAGGTCAGGAGCAACAGTGCAGCGATAAGAGCATGTGTCCTGAGGCCAAAGTAAGTTCCTAATTTCCACCTGGCCTCTGGTGGTGTCTGTGGGGCAAGCTACTGATTCTGTGCCTCCATTTCCCCTTTGCATAACAAGCATTAGAATAGTATTTAGTTCACGGGTAGTTGAGGGAATAAAGTGAGTTAATTTATGGGAAGCTCTCGGATGGTGTGTTACACACACAGAAAGCACCGTGTTAAAATATATTATTTTATATTATTTTTCTTCACTTATACCAATAGACCAAAATATATAACAGGAAAAAGTCATAGTTGGTGAGTTTGATACAACAGAAATAAAGCTATATTAGCTCTTATGATGATTAAAAAAAGATGAGATATGCATCAGATAGAGGGAATCAAATTAAAATGAAATAAGAAACTCTGTATGAAATCAGTTCGCTGTGCAGTCAAGTTGTGTGGGATCTGATACTTAAGTCCCCGGTTGGATCTTCGCAAAGTGGGGCGTGGATGACCCAGAACGTAGCCTAGTGACAGCTGCAGGACCGTGAACTCCTAAGTTTGGAGAAATCCGATCAAATGTTCGTTCCAGGGAAGACCGGTTGGGTTCTATTGTTAACTCCGCTTTCGATTGCCTTTGAGCTAATGCTCAGTGTTAATGCCTGACAAATTCCAAGCAAGGGAAAAAAAAAAGAACCATAGGTACTTATCTTTCACATTACATATGACTAAAATTAAAGTTGATTTGTCCATTAAGAAGTTCAGTAACAGGTCTTCTGACTTTTCACAAGGCATTAAAGGAGTCGCGTGTATCGAGAAGACATTCTATTTCGAAAGAACACTAATCAATGCTGAGAACATTTGCTATAAATTATTCACATTTGTTATAAACGATTCATCCCTTTAAAAATTAACAGTATGCAACCTACAATCTAGGAACAAAAGTGGGGCTCCCTCCCCTCGAAAAGTTTGAACACGAGGGGCTGAGGACAGTCAGGGAGCAGGCAGGGGACTGAGACTTGAGTCCAGGGTATTGCAAAGAGCAACTCACCAGGCAGCCTCCCCTCTGGGAAGGCACTGTCCCTGCTCCGGGTTGCGTGCTCTTTCACCACACATTAATATTTTATGCAACCATTTCAAAACAAAGTCATAATGTGAGCCATAAATCACAAAACAACGGTAATAAACCACTCTGGTCTATGTTAGCTGCGTACGGATGGTCCTTAAGTATCCCCACCATTAGCGCGGACCGGCGGAGCTCTCTCGGTGCCACGCTTGCTCTGTGTCTCCCTTTGTAAGTGGTGGGAATGCGGAAAACGATGCTCAATCCATTCATTAGAGACACAACAGTGCTATTTGTTCTCATAATTGATTTCATTTCAACTTGGACCTGTGAGAACGAGTTCACAGTTGGAAACGACAATATTATTGACCTTGTTTTATCAAAGAACATGCCTTTCCAATGCATCCTGCTCTGGGTAAAGAAACATCACATGGAAATAACATTGAAAGAAAAAGTCGGACAGCCAGTTGAAGGTGGGAGTGATTGAATGTGTAAATATGGTTTACACACATTGATGCATGGCTCATTCTTTATATAAGCAACCCAAATGAGGCTACTTTAGTGTGTCATCTTGATCTTACTAATTTTTGTTTTACTCCAGAGGACTGTTTCACCCTACTGCTTGTGTGTTCTGGAAATTGTTAGTGCTGATACCTGAAAAGGCTGGATAGGGTTATGCCTGGAATTATGTATCTGCATTGTAGATGTAAATAAAAAGCCCATGAGTTGAAGCAACTGAGCTCATGGAAATCGAACTCCCGCTAGTCAGCACGCTGAACGATGACCTAGGCACGTCCCTGTGCTGGAGACTGGCGAGTACTTGAAGGCCGTGCTGCTGGTGGTTTCTTGTGTTGAAGCTCAGGTCGCAGCTGTCAGGGTGAGGCTCTGTCTGCAGATCAGGGGTTGGTTGGTCCGGGGCCCTATGGCCCTTGACTTACAAAGTGAGAGTCAGGTTAGCGTTCCGTACCCTTAAAGGCATCTATCAGATGCCAGGTCTGCAAAGGGACCGACTGTGCCCCATCATGAAGAAAAGGACATAGGTACGGTCTTCGGGCTGGGACCTGGTTGGAGTGCGGACACAAAGGGGCACACACAAAAGCATGCTGCAAAAGGAACACACTGCGAGTAAAACTTGACCGATTTTTTTATTCATCAAAACTTTATTGATTTTTTAAAAGTCTATTGATGAGGGGTGGGCCACTCAGTCCCCTTGGGGGTCACACAGGTTATGTGTTCAAGAAGGTGGGCTGGGCTCCTGGCAGCCTGGTCACATGGGTTGTGTAGGACGAGCACAGAGACTGCTCCGTTACCACGAGCGTGTGGTTCCTGTGGTCAGGCACTGGAGTTGTGTATGTCGACAATCAAATTACTTAAAACACCAACGAGTGTGTGTGGGCTAAAGGACCCGCCTGCCGGTCTGACTCTCACTGCCCACTGCCAGTGTGAGGCATTTGTGTCGGTGCCTATGCACGACCTTGGACGCCGACCTTCACAATGGCATTCACGAGAAGAACGTGGGCTGCGTTTCCGGTTTTCTGATGAATTCTGTGGCAGTCCTCAGGTGTTCTCCCTCAGCGGTCATCTCCAGACGCCCTGAAGTTTCTGTTGAATGTTTATTTTCTTACAGAAAGATTAAGAAGCTGGTGATAGTGATAGTGTCTGGTTTTCAGAGAGGGAGGATTAAGAAGTGTGGGCACCTGGCATCATGGGAGAGCCAGGATGAGCACAGCAGAGAAGGTGAATCCCAGCTCCGCGTTGCCATGGCTCCGGCGCGGAGCAGCGCGGGGCTATCACCGTGCATCTACTTTAGTGCATGCCGGTGCTTTTACGGAGGCCAAAGATCACCCATCGCAGGTCACTGTGGGCGAGGAGAAAGCTGAGCTTTGACCTCAGAGAGGAGTTTGGTCTTGATTCCAAGCAGGCATTTAAGACAATAAGCCAACACTTTGGAGTACCTAAATGGATGGTGGGAACTGGAGAAAACCACAGGTTGAGTTTGGTCAAACAGCAGGAGGCGGGGGGTGTGTGGAGGTGAGCGAGCAGGGGGAGATCTGAAGGCGGCGGAAGGGCGCACAAGTGCTCAAGAACTGCCGTGTTTATAGCCACGTGAGACCTCGGAGAGGAGGCGGGTGACAGCGCAGGAGAGGCTGCGGGGAGCAGAGACCACGCTGAAAGGCTCACGCGGGCACAGGCTCAGGCGGAGGCCTGTGTGCGTCAGGTAACACCCTCATCTTTGCAGACCAGGGTTGTGAGGCACAGCTGACCACTGAAAATGGAGATCTTCCTGGCACGCCCCGCTTTCTGTCTGCACACCTAATGGCTCCATGGTGGCAGAGCCTCTGGCTCCATTCACGCCTCGGGAGGAACCCCGAAAATGCCCCACGAGTCCCTTCCCCCCAGGCTTCTGGCAGTCGGAGTGCCGGAGGGTTAAGGAAGGGCAGGGTGGGTCTGCCTGAACCCTGGGAGGGGCTGCACCTGCCACTGCCTTAGACCTCAGGGAGGCAGAGGACAGATGGGTGGAGGCGGACTTGAGTGTTTACCCGTCGTAGGTGTTTGTTGTCCAGTGTTGTCCCGGTCACTCCCCAGTCTCGGCCGTGCAGGGTACAGCTCACTGCTCACTGGCCATTTCTGGCCCCACCTTGTCCTCCGAGTCTCGGTCATTCCCCCTCTGAGACAAATGGGGATGAAACACAGGCATGTCGGGGGGCTTCCTGCTTGTTTTGAAATGGAGCAGTAATCTAACAATCACTGGTGATTTTTTTTCTTAACTGGAAATTTGAGTTATTTTGGTTGCTTCCCATTGGAAGCTTAGCCCTAATTTCTAGAAATTGTAATTTTTAAAAATAAATATAAATATAACTTATCTCAGAAGTAATGAACTCTCCAAAAAGTATTTTCCATTATTATTTTCTCAGTAAGCAATGGCTCTTTCCTTGAATTTGAATACTTTGGAACTGGAAGATGTATAGTGTTGTGAACATGTTTATTTAAGAAGTTCCTTTTAATGGACAGTATGATACAGCCTGCGTGGTGGGGTTTTAACGGATGAAGAATCGGGTGCGGCCAGTAGGTTTCCACTCCCTGGATCTGAAACACCGTGTGTGCCGTGTGCAACTCCCGAAAAGCAAGTTGAGAACTGCTTCTCAGTCTGGGGTCGCTGCGTCTCTTTTTTTTCATTCTGCCTCGAGGGCTCTGTTTTCCTGGCTGTACTAGGGGTGTGTCCATGGCTGCTGCCTCCTGCCATCTAAAACCTGGATGTGAGTTACTCTGTGAAAAGGTCAAAGTTAAGTTCAAGTCGAACCCCGGAGGACATTTGCCTCTGTTTCAAAGACCGAAAGACTAAGCTCATTTTGACACAATTGATATCTTGAAAAATTACAAAATACATCACAATTATTTATTTATTAGATTAGGCCCAGGAACCATTAACAGTGTTCTTTAAAAATGGGAACAGTGAGGTATTGATCGGATCGGCCACGCGTGCATGCCGTGGGCTCCGCAGAAACCCCCGAAGCTTCTTGTAACTTGGAGCAGCACCCCCGTTCCTTCCATCCTCACCCCCTCTTAGGGCTGTTGCGACAAAGTTGCCACTTAATCGCTAACTCATCGGTAGCAGGAAACAATTACCCCGAAGAAGCCCACGGACTGTACTGTTCTGGTTTTCCCGCAGATTATTCAAAACAATGTTTCCTTAAGATAACGATTTCGATAATGATGCCGGAAGGAAATATATTCGCAATTAAACGAACATGCTTTAGCACAACAAGCAATAAAAAGCTTAACACTGAGCCTTTGTGAATTAAATGCCGGAACAACATCGGACAAAAGTCGTGGTTCTGCTGACACATTTATTTCTCAGTAAATGAAGGCTGTTTAGGTTTAATGCATTTGTGGTTTAGCAATAGTTTAAAAGATCAATGTAAATTCGTTCTGAACTAGTAAATAAGGCTTTAATGAAACTTCTAACGGCTTGCTTTCACACCTTGGCTCTCTTTATCATTCAGAGGGCACACAGCAGGATTCGCCTTGAGTTTGATGACGGCGCACATAACATTATGAAGTGTTTGACAGATTTAATTTGATGTTCATTTGATTTACGGGGTTGATACTGGGTTTTGGCATCTCCCTATCAGCCTTTCGTTCAGGCTTGGTGCGGAGCGCTTCTGAAGAGAGTTTCTTTGAAATGCGCTTATTAATAGGACGTATGTACATACTATTAATGAAATGCATTTGGGGACTGAGATCATTAAACGCTTCCACTCTGCTAAATGAGGTAATGTATGAAAAAGCACTTTGCAAACTGTAAAGCCATATACAGATGTTAGTTATCATAATTATTGTTGTTACAGGAAACCCGGGTTTTATATATTATTATTCTGTTTTCCTTTAACACTTAATTCAAAGAGTAAATACAGACAACCAATTTCCTTAAAAACATGCTGCAGCTTTTTAAACAGTTCTGAGCATTTCATTAAGGTTTTATTGTAAATCATGCACGATGCTGTTAGTGTGGGTCAGCCTTGAGAGGGCATCCACAGACAGAACACCAGGGCCCGTTGCCCGAAACTCGGCCAACGTGAGACTCGGTCGAGGGGATGCCAGAGAACTTCCACTTGGCCTGGGAGCCCCTGAAGGTGACACATCAGGGGTTACTCTGTGAGACGTCGGGGTGCCTCCTGCTGCCTCTCGGTCGTCTCGGCCAACCTGCCTTCTCTGTCCTTGGCAGGTGACGAACTCCGTGTGTTCTAGTGTCAGGAGGTGGCAAAGGGACTTTTTCCTTTCTCTCTCTGCCTCCCTTTCTTGGTTTGGTCTAGGAGAGGCTTGGGGACTGGGAGACATCCCCATGCTCGTTTGTCGAAGGCCACGTAAGGTCGCGGAGGTAAAAACAAAGGATTGTCAGGTTGGGATCTGGTCCTTCGTCGAGTGACATGACAGGAAAGCTTGCGTGCTCTGCAGAGTTAAGGGACTCACCCAAGGAGCAGATGGCCGCACTCTTTCTGCCTCAGGGATGCACTTAAATGTCTCGTTTGTGATCACACTGTTTTGTTTTTAACTTTTGGTTTAAACACAGAACTAACACTAGAGAACTTACTCATGGTTTATTGGGTATTTAGCCAAATAAACCGAAAGTAGAATAAATATTTTGAATAAACAAAGGGCCTCGTGACCCAGTTCCGGGGGCTGGGAGGTCTCCCATGTCCTTGCTGGATGCACAGGTGAGAAGGAAGCATCGGATGCTGAAAGGCAGGTGGGCGGAGAGCACTTCCCATCGGTAAATGGTGCCATACGAGGGTTCGGCACACAGGCCTTGCTAGCAGATCTTGCAGTGTGATGCTTCCATCGCAGGGAGAAAGTGGAATATGCTTGGGAAGTAAGAAAGCAACAGTAATGCCAAAAGAGAAAAAAAAGGCTCCATAAAACTAGGGGAGGTGTGAACCCAACCTCCCAGGCCAGGAACTCCATGGCGTTGCGTATCACAGCCACGTTGCCTCTCTCCGGGGCTGCTCACGTCCAGCCCATCCTGACCTTGTGGGCCCACGGGGTCCGGCCACATGCCTCTCACTGCGCCCAGATGACCCCTGCTGGGGTGCAGCTGAAAAGGACGCTCTGGGAGGAACGAGCTGCCTTCGGCTCACCCCACCCCCGCCGGCCGCTGGCAGGGTCTACCTTGTTAGCGGCCATGCTGTTTGGGATGCCTCACAGGTACCACACAGTCCAAGGAAGACGAATGTCCATAGAACAGACGAATGAATGAAAAGCCCACCGTGCTCCCTCAGTTCCTTGTCCATTTGAGAAAAGGTCAGCGGGAAAGTTGTAAAGACAGGCAGGGAGTCAAAATCAAAACTGCTCAAGGGTGGTTGCTTGGCAGGTCAGCCCTGGGCATGTTCTCTTTTGAACGATAAAGGGATGTCTACTTTCAGTTCCTCCAGCTGGTTGGCAGTGGCTTTAGCGTCAGCGAATGTATTTGCAATTTAAAAAGCGGTGCTGAGTGCCCTTGCTCCACGTGTCAGGGCGGGTTCCAGCACGGAGCGTGTCTCTCGGAGGACAATGGAGAAGAAGGGAGAGCCTGCATGACCGCTCTTCGCATGTCCTCCTCTGTGAGGGACAGACAGAGAAGGTGGAACGGTGGAAGGAGGTTGCGCTGAACCCCACGGCGCACACCTGTTTGGCCCTCACTGAGGTGTGCGCTGGACGCAGGGACAGCCACACGGTCACTTTCAGTGTGCTCGAGTCTGGGAACTCTTATTGAGGGCCAAGGGCATCTTATTAGCTTGCAGTTGCCTGCTGAGAAAACATTGCTTATCTAAAACTGGCTTATTGCTAATGAGGGAATCTATTAGGGGCGATGCTGGCGAGGCATGACACGGGCTCCCTTTCTCTAAACATGTTCTCCGAGATCTCTCATTCCAGTTGACGACATTAGAGGGTCAGACGTGTCATCACTCAGTCCTGTCCTTCCTGGAAAAGGCCGGCGGGTTTTATTAAGATTAGAGAGCTTCCCCACCCCATTTGTTTCTCCCTCCTGGTGCCTCAGCGATGCGCCTTCGGACCGCGAGATGCTAAATAGGTGCCGCGCTCCCCTCTTCCTGTAATAACCGCAAATGTGGCCAGCGGCTGGGTCTTCTCTGCCTCATGAATTTGCAGAGTGGCCCAAGTGAGGCTCCCTCCTGTCTTGGGGACCCTTGCCAAGGCTAATCCAAGGAGAAACAAATGCTGGGTGAGAAGGTTCACTTTATTTCACCCAGGCTCTGACCCCTTTAGTGTTTGTAGCTTTTGGAGACAGCCCCTCTGTCCTTGTTTCCTCTCCCCCAGGAACACCCATGCCCCTGCACCCCTGCCCCCCTGCCCCCCTGCCCATCAGTGGCTGGAGAGCCCGACTGCAGCGCCTCCTGTAGGGCTGAACTGCACTTCCCCCTCCACAGGGCTGCAGGACCCAGCTCGGCCAGCACAGCGGAGGGTGGCCGTGGGTGACAGGGGTGCTGACCTCCAGTCTCTCTTCCAGGGTCCGAGTGAGTTCTGGTGAGCAAGAGGAAGAGAAGCCACATGGCACCGTCTTCTTCCCGAGCAGAGGGACAGGGCACAGCCTGCCTGTGAGGTGTCCCAAGGGCGTGAGGCCCTCCGCCCTGCAGACTCCTCCTGCCTGCGCACCCAGGTGAGGTCTGTAAGGTCCCTCTGGAGTCCTGCCTGCAGGAGGGAAGCTGTCCTGCTGGGATCGATGCTGGTAAGTGACGAGGCAGCACGTTTCATCTCAGCTGACAACAATTATGGATTAGGGAGCCCAGAGCAAGAATGAGCAAATGGTCTGGAAAAAATCGGCTCTGAAACCCTACATTCGCTTGGTAACCTCTAAATCAGCAGAGGAGAAATGCTGGAGAGCGAGCAGAGGCCCCGGAGTCCGGGAGAGTGAGCGGAGGGCCATGGGCAGGGTAACGCGCACAGAGCCCCTCGGTTCCTCGGATCCGCACCGGAACTTCTTCCAGGAGGCCCCGCGTGTGCGCTCCGCCCCTTGCCCCCCTCCCCTCCCCGCTTCCTGTCCTACCATGTCTTCGGCCCATCCTACCGTCCTCCCTGCCCTTCAGTGGTCCCTGCCGTGCGCTCCAAAGCCCCGTGCCACGCCACACTAAGAAGTGGCTGGAAACTACGTATTTTTTTCAGCATAGTAATCGCATATCAGTCTTTGTTATTCCTAAGGATTCATGGTCAGCAGTCATCTGCGAATTGTGATTTCTCCCGTGGGTTAAGTGGAAACACAGACATTGAAAGATGCCGGGAGCCCAGGCGGCCCAGACGCCCTCTCCCAGAGCATTTCCACGGGGCCATCGCTCCCTGCCGGCGCTCTCCTTATTCCCTTGGTGGCTTGGGGTGGCTTGGGTTGTTGCCCTGGCAGCGTGCTCTGACAGTTGTTTTTTACAAATATTTTTATTTATTTATTTTTAGATAGAGAGAAAGGGAAGGAGAAAGAGTGGGAGAGAAACATCACTGTGTGGTTGCCTCTCATGTGTCCCCTACTGGGGACCTGGCCTGCAACCCAGGCATGTGCCCTGACTGGGAATCGAACCAGCGACCCTTTGCTTCACAGGCCTGTGCTCAATCCACTGAGCTACACCAGCAGGCCCTCCCACAGCTGTTAAAAGGGGTGCAGAGAGGGCGCCAGAGCGCACAGACACGCCACCCCCCAGCGAGAGGCAGGCGCGCCCTAAGCCTTCATGCGGTGGGCGATTGCTATGCTCATCCAGCCTTCGCAGCTCAACCCACAAACGGCACTTTCTTTACAGGAGGAAAAGTATTTGAGATACTTTTCTGAGGCTGACAAGATTGCGACCCAATATTTTGCTACATTTCAGATTGATTTCAGATGATCGATAGGACATTGGCACATCCTTACCTGAGTCCCGAGGGGTTTGAATTTGGAATCATACGTGGCTGGAAAGTGGTCTCCTCGACAATCCTCGCGTTTTGGTGGTTTGGCGCTGTCTTGTTTTTGGTCTGACTCGGCCAAGCCAGCCTCCCAGGCTACACTTCCCTTCTCTGGGGCTAAGTCCGTTCTCACGAGAGCTCTGTGGGACCGGGCCTCCGTCATTGTCATCTCCGATTCGGGCAGCAGGTGCGTGGGCGAGCCCCCCAGCAGCAGTCAGCTCAGAAGGGGCGCCCTCCCCTCGCCAGGCAGCACGCTGAGGGGCCCCTGGACAGTGTGCAGGGGACACGGGTCCAGCAGCGTGCATCCCGTGGGCACGGGCAAGCAGGACAAAAGCCAGAACAGGGGGGACTGACAACCTAGGGGTCAGTGTGTCCTTCTTTGTTCCACAGATTTGCCGATTGTGGGTGTACGAGCATCGGGTGGGAATGTGGTGGAAGCTGAATCAGCACACGGGAGTCATCCTTGCTTAAAACACGAAAATGGAAAAGTGGGAGTCTTCTTTTGGGTGAAAATGTGGGCAAAAATCACTTGCTCTTGGTGCTCCGCCCTCTCTCTCTGTATTCATTCTTCTATGAAGTGAATGGCAGTTGGAAATAGGGTTTCCATCTTGTATGGTGACTCTGAGAAGATGCAGTTCAGGAAGCCGCAGGGTGGGACAGCTCATTGGCTTTGTGGCAGAAGGCCGGGCCTCTCCGCCATCCCTCCTTCGAGACCCCACTCTGAGGCATCTCGCGGAACACGGCACTGACCCCTCGTTTCCGTGGCTGAACGCCATGGTTAACAAGATGCTGTTTCCCACCTAATGAATGTGCCCTGCAGGCACAGGAAAGGGGCTGGTTCCACCACTTTCAGAAGCCAGGCAACCGATAAATTCCGCAGGGTGGTGTTGACGCTAATTAGGTTTGCATTGGGTGAGACATTCTCGCTCCTGGCTCATTTCTCTTCTGGACCATTTGAATCGCCCAGGCTCTGGGTCAGCCAGTCACTCAGCCATGTGATTCCGGGCTTAACCATGTCTCCGAGTCACTGGCAACACAATCACACTTCGGTTTATTGCTCAATAAAATAATAATAACAATTCATTCCAACAGGTAACCAGGTGCCTTTCTCCCGGGACAAAATAAAGCTTTCTGCTTGAGGAAAGTGTACACTTTCACTTCTCTCTCTCTCCCTTTCTTTTTTTCCTAAAGAAATAAGTCAAAATGCTCTTGGCATTAACAAGGAACTCTTTTCAGGGGTGTAGCTACTAAGGCCTGGTGTGGGTTATCGCTTCTATGATGGAGACGCACACACACAAATGCAAACGGTTTTATCTTCCAAAATCACATCATTTTTAACCTTATTTCTTGTTATTCTAATCCGTAATTCTTGTTATTACAAATCTGTGCCTTGCAAACAGGCCCTCTTGCTCTGTGGCTAAGTGGCGAGGCCTCAGGACGCTGAGTTTCTGTGTGGTGTGAGGCTCAGGTACCGCGTGGACTCACGCTAACCCCCCGTCCTGGCGGTGTCCCATGCTGGCTGTGAGGGCCGAAGCAGAGAGCAAGCCGAGGGCCCAGCCTGAAAGGCACCCTGGTGTCTGCAAATAGGTGACTTGGCCGATCGCTCTCCAGGGTGAAGGGCCATTTATTTAAAATTTCAAATCAGTTTAGAACTGATGCTTTTGTAATTTATAGAAAAAAATGAATGACTAGGAAGTGGACCATGCAGCTGGGTCTTACGGTCATGTCCTGACGCTCCGAAGGTCTCCAGGTGCCTGACTGTGAGTCTCTGCATTTACCTCCGAACACGCCGGTCACTGGTAACCCCTGGACCGCGTGGCTCACAGGCTGCATTTCTGTAGCTCCTCCTGGACTCTCAGCTGCAGAGAGCGCTCCAGGCATGAGACAAATAAAATATCATTACACACCCCTTGCACACGAGTAAAAAGCAATTGGTTCTAAATTAATAAAGTTATTGAATCATCAACTTAATAAAGGCTTTTGAAAAGACAATCTCTTTTAATAACTCACTATTCTGGAATGCAGGTACAATGATTTCACACTGACTTTATCACTTCTCCATCTCGGATTGAACGCCTTTGAACCCTCTCTGTGGTCCGTGTGCAGGTGATCAGGACTTTTGGAAATGGGCTGTTTTCTATAAACTTGCTTTAACACTTAATACAAAGAGATAATCCAGCACCTCTCAAAGCTCTGGAGAAAACCAGAGCTTTGTGGCTTTATATGTCCTCTCACTACCAGACACCCTTCTGAAGGACACGTGGTGATAGATGGTTTCCTATCTCCCAGGTGGGTCTCTGTCAGCAGCTGGCGGAGCCCAGGACAGACAGTGGGGCTGTCCCCATGTGGAGAGAAAGGCAGTGAGCTTCTGACTCTCCTTTCACTAAGGGACCGAGCCAATCTGAATTTCAAAGGCGTGTTGCCCGGATGTTTAGACATAGAGACCAGTGGGACTGGGGTATATTTTCAGTACTCGTTTGTGTACTCGGACACTGTGTGTGTAGAGAAGTGCCGGCGGTTCACGGCCCAGGCACAGGTTAACTGCCAAGAAGGGGATGTGGCGGAAAGAGGGAGCCCCCGCCCCTCCCTGCCAGGGTGTGACCTGCAGGTTGTGCGACCTGTCCCTTCGTCTCTCACCCTGAGGGATGGTCTGTGCCAGCATAAGCACAGAGGCCAAGAATCAGATACTCAGGAAGGTTTTCAGCAACACAGCAGCGCCAGGAGGGCCAGATGTGCAATCCATTTTCTTATCATTATTGTTTAATTGAATTTATTGGAGTGACGTAGGTTCGTAGAATTATACAGGTTTCGGGCATACAGTTCTGTAACACATCACCTGGGTATTGTAGTGTGTGTTCAGCACTCCAAGTCAAGTCTCCGTCCATCACCATGTACCCCCCTTCCCCCTCCGCCCCCACTACCCTCCCTCTGCTCATCACCACACTGTTGTCTGTGTCTATGAGGTTTTTTTGGTTCATTCCTTCACGCATTTCATTCAGCTCCCCCACAAAACCCGCTTCTGACAGCTGTCAGTCTGTTCTTTGTGTCTGTGAGTCTGTCTCTGTTTTGTCCCTGTATTCTGTTCATTAGAGTCAACATGTGAGATCATGTGCTGTTTGTCTTCCTCTGACTGGCTTATTTCACTTTGCATAATACCTTCTAGGTCCACCCATGCTGTTGCAAACAGTTAGATTTCCTTACTTCTTCTGACCAAGTAGTGTTCCTTTGTACAATTGTGCCATGGTTGTTTTATCCACTCGTCTGCTGACAGGCACTTGGGCTGCATCCGTGTCTTCCATGGGAATGTAAATAACACTGCCGTGAACATAGGGTGTGTCCGTTCTTCCAAATCGGTGTTCCTGGTTGCTTCGGCTGTATTCTCAGAGGAGCATCATTGGGTCATAAGGCAGTTCCATTTTACATTTTTGAGGAAACTCCTTACTATTTTCCGCAATTGCTGCACCATCTGCATTCCCGCCCATAATGGACGAGAGATCACCTTTCCCCCACATCCTCGCCAACACTTGTTGCTTGTTGACTTACATAAAGTGGTGTCCCATTGTGCCTTTAATTTGCATCTCTCTGATGAGTAGTGGCATTGAGCATCTTTTCATATGTCTGTTTCATACAACTGATTTCTGAGTATTTATTTTGTATCCTGCTACTTTACTGAATTCATTATCAGGTCTAGTATTTTATTTTATTTTTTATTTTTGGTGGAGTCTTTAGAGTCCTCTGTGTTCAGTATCATGTCATCTGCAAATCACGACAGCTATATTCCAACTTGGATACCTTTTATTTCTTCTTGCCTGATTGCTGCGGCCAGACCTTCCAGTGCTACGTTGAATCAAAGCGGTGAAAGCAGACACCCTTGTGTTGTTCCTGACCTTAAGAGAAACACATTTAGTGTTTGCCCATTGAGTGTGGTGTTGGCAGTGGGTTTGTCATTAATTTTTGTTATATTTTACGAAAGCATTGGTTCTCAGCAGATTTGATTTTTTCACAAACAGGCCCCTCATTCCAGATGGCAATGGTCTAGTGACCAAGTGCAGATACAAGGGCCCGTTTGCAGGTCAGCTGTCCAGCTGTGCAGGAGGAGCTCTGATTGGGAAGCCACCCGCGGGGTCCGGGTCCCACAGGCCCCACTGCACAGTGCTTCTGTGGGAGAGGTGCGGGGACCGGGCCCGGTCGTGGCACAGAAGCACCTCTCCACCTCCCGTGCCTTAGAGACTTTGGTCCCCGGATACAGTTCCCATTGTGCATCTTGTCACCGTTTGCTGAGATGGGAGGCAGTGGCCTGCAGCACAGATTTACCTCGATGCCCCTCACAGCGAGCTGCCCACATTGGCTCACTACGCGTGGACAGTGTCCAGCTGTTTGATCTAAGTGTTAAAGGAAGGTTTACTCAAGATCTAAAGTGTGAGGGTTTGTGATGAAACACAACAGAAAGTGGACATTCTTTAAACGCAGTGCGTCCAGACGGAGTGAAGAAAACTGGTCCTTGTGTGGCCCAGGCCGACTGTGCGGAGAAGGAACAAGCGGGGAACACATGGGAGGGCCACACGTCTGCCGGTTGGTTGGTTCTGTTGCAGTGATGGTCCGGCAGTTAAAAAATGGGCGGAGCTGCTGTCCTGGAAAAAGTTCTAGGTGTGCTCTGGCTGTGGTCTCACGATCATGCCGGTGATGGAGCTGCCTACCCTAAGGTCAGGGGCCAAGGTCTTGTTCATTCCATTCTGTGTGTCTGTTTGAGGGGATGAGGGGCCCCTTCCCCTTCCCAGCCTGTGTCCGGCATGGCCCGTCCACGGGGAGGGTGCGGCACTGGGAAACCCGTGACTTCCTGTGCTCCAGCCTCCTCCTCCCTGCCTCCCTCGTTCAGAAAGCCGGTCGTGCTTGCAGGGAGGCTGGGCCTTCACTAGCAGCTCTGCACCCACTTGGGCTCCTGGCCTGGTTGCCTGGGACTGAAGAATGGATTCCTTCTTGTCAGCTTGTCGGGGTGGCCCCCAGGGGGACATCGCGAGGGGGCCTGAGCCGGGCTCTCTGTCTGGGTCCCCCTGGAAGTGTCTCCAGGGGGACATACCTTGGGGGCAGGGAGGGTTGAGGGGTAGCAGGCAGGATGATGCTGGGTGGCCCCTCCCGAGGGGGGCAGCTTCCATGAGGGAGGGGCAAGGGCCAGTGCCTCGAGTTGCTGTTTATTTTTAAAATTTAATGTTAACCCCTGGCATCCGAATGTCCCTCAGGAAGAGATCTGTCTGTCTGTAGGATGTGCCCCCGACAGGCTCTCTGGAGTTGAGAGACGGTATTAAAAGGGATCGGCTGTGGGTGGGAACTGAGATGCTGCAGAAGTCAGAAACTGAGCATGTGCGTGGGAAAGATACCGACGAGCAGGGGACGAGGGTGGGGACTGGCGGCGTGGTGGGAGACAGGCCACCTCTCAGAACTGCCTGAGGAGGCTGAGCCGGTGTGGGTCTCCACGTTGCCACTGTGTCACCCACTGTCCGGTCGTGCTTCAGACGCGCCAACTGTACAGCACGGAAATGGCATCCCCGGAAGTTCAAAAACGAGGGAAGCATAGGTGGGTCGGTACTCAAATCGCAGTTGCTTGCAATTCCACTGCTGACGTGCACCGTCCAAAGGCTCCCAGGGAATGGCCACACCCGAGAAGCCAGACAGAGCTGCTCAGGGGGTCTGCTTGTTTCCTGGTGTGGTGGGGTGCACACCTGGGGAGGAACGGGGTTCCACATTTGGGTTGATGGGGGGGTGAAAGGAGAGCAGTGTGGAGCAGGGGTGACCCGTGGACCCTCGTCTGGGGACCTGGAGCTCAGAACAGCAGTGTCCCAGGGACGGCAAGGGCCCGAGTGTCTGCCAAGGCCTTGGGCACAATAGGTGGTTCTTCCCACCATGTGCACTGGACTGTCACCTGGAGATTACACAGCCTTGAGCGACAAGGAATTTCTCTGAAATTAACAGAGGTTTTCTAGGTTGTGTTTTGGTGTTTGTTTTATAGAATGTTCATTATTCTGGCTACAGTTGTATTCTGCTAATTTGGCTTTCTTTAAAAGTCTGTTCCTGTAATTGATCATTCTAGAAGCGATGTGGTGAGAAAAAAGATTAGCTGGTCAAGGAAATTTTAGGAAACTCTGCGAACCCTCTGCCCCTCTCATAGGGTCATAGGACACAGTGGCGTGCGAGAGGCTGTGAGAAGGTCCACAGCGGACCCGTGTTTCTCTGTGGCCTGGTGTCCCCCAGACGTTGCTGACCACTGACTATTATTCAGACGGCATGAGTTGTCGGAGAGAAGCCCCAGGTCAGCTTCCTCCACCGGGACCCTGTTTCGTGTTTGAGCAAACACCTTCCACCGCAGCCAGGACGGCACCCTGCCCCGGCCGGTGCTGGCTGGGGTCTCGCCTGGGCCTCTGTTCTCTCACAGAGTGCCTTCTCCCAGAGCATCGGAGGCATTTTGGGTTAGTTTCCATGACGTCTGTGCCATTGGCCCTGGCGAGGCGGGGACACCGGTGTTGCCCGTGGATCTGTCCAAAGCAGCGAGATGTTGCGCGGCAATCATTTGGCAACCACAATGTGCACCTGGGGAGTTGGTGCTGTCAGATTCGAATATTAGTCTTCAGTGGCCTCACTGTAGTAATTAATGCATAATGATGATGCAAATGCTAATGAAATTAGCACTGCAGTTGTTAATATGGTCTGGGCACATTCTTACTGGCCCACCAGTCCCCGTGAACAGTCCTTCTCCCAAAACCGGCAGGTCTCCCTGTGACTAGGTCACTGGGCAAGTTCCCTTTTCCAGATGGAGTCCCTGCCTTCTATTCCAAACTTGCTAATTGCACGAAACCTCCCCATGCCCCTGGATAATTCAGCTCTATAACTTCTGAGTAATTGTCAGAAACACAGCGGATATTCCTAACGGCCTACAGGAATGTCAACTGTCAGGAGGGAATAAAGCAAAACTGGTGGTTCAGAGCTCAAATGGGGCAACTGCCATGGGGGAGGGGCTGGGGGGCATCTGTGCAGTGTGACCGTGCTGGGGTCATGGCACTTCGGGGGCACGGCTCTGCGTAACTGAGTGCACCCTCCCGGGCCTGGTCTCCAGAGCACCGTCCATGCTTTCAGTCTCCACCGCTCACTAGGGCCCCGTTGACTCTCCTTACACCGTAGCGGAGGTTTCCATTCTACTCTGAGCTGCTCGGATTCAGACGTGGGGTGGGGGGGCCGACTCGTGTGCCTGCGGTGGCCACACGGTGCGTCTTTCAGTGACAGGGGCACGAAGGGGCTTCCTTCAGCATCTTCCCATCACGCCCTCACTTTCCACCTACTTTTTTTCATTCCCCTAATTTCTCCTCCGGGATATTGTCAGTTTATGCCCAGCTTTTCAGGTCTCTCTAGTTTTCGCTTGTCTTGCGACCCAGTCTAGGGACTTTTCTGAGTGGGGGTGCACCCAGTCTCGGTAGAATTTTGGCTGTCTGTCCCTTTTGTTTAGGTGTTAGCAAAACCACTCACCAAGTCAGGGCTTCCATGACAACCTCCAATACCATGGCGTCGGGGAACGTCACCCTCACTTGAAGGAGGGGAGGGGTCTCAGAGCGGGCGCACATTAGGGCCGGTAACATTAAGCAGCAGTCACGTAATGGGTTATGTAATGGAACCATTTAATAAAAATAGGTACAAAAATACTAGTGTAATTAGTTGAAAAGGGCATCGATACCATCAATTTAGACGGAGGTGGTATGAGAAATGGAACTTGAGTCTTCCAGGAACTCTCTCCTGGAGAGCGTTGGAGAACCACAAAGAGCCGTTTGCATTTCCAGCTTAATAGCCAGAGGCAGGGGCACCATCTGTGGCGTGGGCGGCAGGGCTGCCGGGCTGCAGGGCCGGCCGATCCAGGAGAGAGCGCGGCAGACCCCCCACCTGGACGTGTTTGGGGTATGACCAGAAAAACAGGGCGGCCTGAGCCCCCAGCCCGTGGACAGGACGGAACTGCTCCTTGACCAGTGTGAGTGACTGAGTGTTTTATGGGGCAATGATGACCCAGGTCTCCAATGGAAAAATGAGCAGCTTTTCTGTTATTGCAGAAAAAATAGGGATAAGAACTTGAACATGGATTTATCAAGTTTTACCTCTAAGTTACGTGAGCTTGGCCTCATGACACTGTCCCCTAAGCATGTCTTCAGTGTGGCATCGAACTTCCTCTGTTTCCGTCTGTGAAGCCCACCTGCATGTCAGGTGAGTTAAGGCTGCTGCTTCATGTGGTGACCTCGAGCTGCCACCTTCGGCTCCTGCTGCCGCCACCAGGGATGTGCCTGTGTGTCCCATAGGCTGCCGGCATCGGTGAGGCAGGCCCCCCTGACTCACTGGTGCCTTCCCTTCTTCCACTGCATCTCTGTGCCTGGTGGCGTGTGTGCAAGGACCCCTGGTATGGGCACAGGAGATATGTAAGAGTGACGTGATAAATGAAAGTGGAGTTGGCTTCCGGGGGCTGGTAGGACATGTGTGCATGATAGTGGCTCTCTGTGGTGGCAGACACAGACCCGCTGCAAAGAACAGGGGCGCACCTCTGTCTTCAGGGACGCTGCATGGACACAGGCCAGGGCACCTCGTGACGTTAGAAGTCCATTCCGGTGACTAACACAGTTCAGGTCTCAGCAACACACTTTCCCACCTCCTGTCGTCTTGTGTGAGCATAACAACAGGCAACTGCGTCCAAGTGCCATGGAGGAGTGTGGGTCTGTTTTCAGCAAATGAGAGCATAGGATGCCTGGCTGACTTTGAATTTCAGAGGAACAATGAGGGAGAGATTTTCTAGTGTGTGTCCTGAATGCACTGTAACTGACTGTCACCCTGTGTGGGTCTTGTTATTGTTGTTGCCGGAGTTGGACTCAGCTTTGGAGAGACCACGGCAGAGGAAGAAATTCGTGAACTTGTCCGTCCTCTTCTCAGCTGTCAGGGAGACCATGTGTTCTTGTACAACAGGCGGTCACCTCCCAGTAGTTCCAAACAGGTGGTCACTTCCTACTAGTTCCAAACAGGCGGTCACCTCCCAGTAGTTCCAAACAGGTGACCACTTCCCAATAGTTCCAAACAGGTAGTCACTTCCCAATAGTTCCAAACAGGTGATCGCTTCCCAACAGTTCCAAACAGGTGGTCACTTCCCAATAGTTCCAAATAGGTGACCCCTTCCCAATAGTTCCAAACAGGTGGTCACTTCTCGATAGTTCCAAACAGGTGGTCACTTCCCAACAGTTCCAAACAGGCGGTCACTTCTCAATAGTTCCAAACAGGCGGTCACTTCTCAACAGTTCCAAACAGGTGGTCACTTCCCAATAGTTCCAAACAGGTGACCATTTCCCAACAGTTCCAAACAGGCGGTCACTTCTCAATAGTTCCAAACAGGTGGTCACTTCCCAACAGTTCCAAACAGGTGGTCACTTCCCAATAGTTCCAAACAGGTGACCATTTCCCAACAGTTCCAAACAGGCAGTCACCTCCCAACAGTTCCAAACAGGTGGTCACTTCCCAACAGTTCCAAACAGGCGGTCACTTCCCAATAGTTCCAAACAGGCGGTCACTTCCCAACAGTTCCAAACAGGCAGTCACCTCCCAACAGTTCCAAACAGGTGACCACTTCCCAACAGTTCCAAACAGGCGGTCACTTCCCAATAGTGCCGAACAGGTGACCCCTTCTCAATAGTTCCAAACAGGTGGTCACTTCCCAATAGTTCCAAACAGGCAGTCACTTCCCAATAGTTCCAAACAGGTGACCACTTCCCAATAGTTCCAAACAGGTGGTCACTTCCCAATAGTTCCAAACAGGTGACCACTTCCCAACAGTTCCAAACAGGCGGTTACTTCCCAATAGTTCCAAACAGGTGACCCCTTCCCAACAGTTCCAAACAGGTGACCACTTCCCAATAGTTCCAAACAGGCAGTCACTTCCCAATAGTTCCAATCAGGCGGTCACTTCCCAGGGGTCCCAGCCATCCATTTTCTTGCCTGTCTTGTGTTCCAGTTTATAGTTTTGGGGAACCTGTGAATCAGCGACTTAGCATGATGTTCTGGATGGTTGCTCGTAGGAGCTGAGAGATATGTGCTCATTGAACAGTTGCAGCTGTTCCTGAAACTTGATACCTGTAGGTTTGATGGTGCATAAGAGGAGAGCGATACTGACTATTCACGTGTTGTTGGACACTCCTGTGTGACTTAGATATTGAAGAAATAGTGTTCATGGGAATGTGAGTGATAGTGATCGATAGGATGAAATGAAAATATTTTGTGATATTTGTACAATTCATGCACTGTCTCCAAGCTTAAATACAGTTTTAAAGCTGTTTTTTCGTTGTTGTTATAATTCCACTTACTGCTGCCTGAACAGAGGAAAGGTTTTCTTTGAAATTCGAATGAGTGAAAACCAATGTTGTCCAGTTGGCTTGGTCATTGCGATGCAAATTACGTGACAGTTTCGACTGTCATGATCTTTGAAATGAAAGTAAAGAAGACATCATGTTGTGGAATAAGTTTCTAACATTTAATCAGTCATGTACATTTAAGTTCCATTACTCTGATGAGATTGCTGCCCCGCCAGCAGAACACCAATAATATTATTAATATTGCTGACACTCATTCCTAATGGTATCAATTATCGCATTTTGTTGATCTTCAGTCACAGAAAGACCATAGCCATGTATTTTTGTCTGTGTCTTTATGAAGGTATAGTTGTTGAGGTAGAAGGACAAAACGTGTTGATTCAGCAGTTTGCGGATTCGACGTGTAACATGAGGACATGCAGGTGAAGGGAGCTCCTGGCCTTGTCCTGGACACTACACATTTGGGGGGCAGCCTGGGAGGAGCGGCCAGCAGGTTCTGCCTTCCCTCTGGCATCTGGAAAAGGATGAAATGAGTCAGCGGGACCCCCTGGAAACAAGGGGGACTTACTTTCCTGTCGCTTTCTGGCCACAGGTTGGCTCCTTCCGAGGCTTGGGGGGACACTCTGCTCCATGTGCCCCCCACCTTCTGGTGGTTTGAAGTCGGTCTTTGGCTCCTTGGCTCGTGGCAGCATCACGCCAGCCTCTGCCTGAATCTTCGTGTGGCGTCCTCGCTGTGCCTCCGGATTTCCTCTTCCTACCAGGAAGCCAGTCCTGATGGATTAGGGCCGGTCCTAATGACCAACCCTATCTTGACTAATTACATCTGCAGTGATCTTATTTCCAAAGGAGGTCACATGCTGAGGCCCTGGGGTGTTAGGACTTGAACATATGGATTTGTGGGGGCACAATAGTATTTGTGCCCGTATCTGCAACCCATCTTGTCTGCTAGTAGAAACCGGTTTGTAAATGGGGTCCTTGGAGTTGAGGTGGGAATTAGGTTTTTGAGTGTAGGGTTGAGCTCAGGATAAAGGTCAGGCAAGCACTTCAATCTCCGCATTCTTGGTAATTAAAAAAATGGAAGTTTTAATTTTATATTTGTCTGTTGGTGGGGGGTGATGGGGTGGGGGTGAGTCGCTGTGTCCCCACACCCAAATATCCTGATGACAGCACCACCCTGAATGTTGAAAGTTGGGCGCACTTTCTTCCTTCTTTTTAGAGGAAGAGTTAGAGGAGAGAATGTTTAAATAATTTTTGTAAGGTTAAGTTCATTTAAAACTTAGTTGTGTGTAGCATAGGTCATGTTAATACAAAATATACAAACAGTACATTCGTTAAATAAGCCATTGTTTCCCAGATTAGAGAGATAAGAATTTCCAGGTTCAGGAAGGCATCAGAGCCAATGCTATTAATTATTCTTTGTTAAATGTCAAAATCACCTAAAGGGTTTCCGAATAGTAACCCCAGTGTTCAGACGTTCAGGCACTTGGCCTTTTGCAGCTGAGTCTGTGAATGGAAATGCTCAGGACACGAGGGCCCACAGTGGCAGCCTGGCCCCAGGTGGGCGGCACCTATTCCTGGATAGAGAAACACGAGCTACACATCCCGCTGTTTGCAATTCTTCAGCCTGCAAATTTCAAGGTATTTTTCAGGTAAATATCACAGTTATACTGTGGCCATCTTGCATCCCTAATGCGCACCTCTGAGGTTTGGCTCATTCAGTGATTTCGAGGTTTGCTTTATGACTTCTGTCACTACCTGTGGGTGGGCGTAACCTGGACTGCCTGGTCCGGACCTTCCTGACCTGGTCTGTTTCCTTCACAGGTAGTGTTGGGAAGGTGGGTGATAAATGCCACCCTGACTTTGGCAACACTCCTCCCTGCAACCCTGGAAAACATGTATATTTTAGCCAGCCGATTGTCTGCTGTCACAAGGAGATAGGCGAGCTCCTCAAGGAGGAAGGCGTTTTCGGTGTGGTCCCTCGCTGCCGGCCCTTAGAACAGTGTCCAGCAAGGCACGAGAACTCAAAAGACAGAGAGCCAAAGCCAGCCACCTGCCCTGTGTCCATGACGGGGCGGAACACCTTAACAGAGAGCACTGCAGCGGTCCGTGCTGCGTGAAAGCGGGGTCTTCCCCAGGGCGCTGCGGCACTGGCGGGTGGCAGGGGCCCCTCTCAGTGTCATGCCAGGCTCCCAGCTCTCTGGGACCTCCCCCGGGTCCCTGCTCACTGCCAGTGTGTGGGCCTGCGCCAGGAACAGGGTTTTCTTTTTTTGGCCTTTGGTGCCTCTTGCCTGCATGAGTCACAGAAAGGACACAGCGCTGGGGTGAGAGCTGAATCCTGTGTCTTTTGTCCCCGTCTGGTTTCGTGGCATTGAGCTTGAAGTTGGGACATGCATTCATTCCCAGACCTGGGGGATGGACAGGGTGAAGTCAACCTGGTGCAGCTGTGACGCTTGATGAGGTCACAGGTCAGTTTCCAGCAGGTCATCGTGCTCTTGGGTACCGAGTCCTGATTGGCCCCCATCTCTCTGCCTGTTTTACGAAACAAATACTATTTTTCCGGACTCTCTTTCTGAGGATATCGATGCAGCTCTTGTCCTTGGATAACGGACGTAGCGCCCCCCAGTGGAGCAGAGGGCCAGGCAGGTTTGCGGGTGGCCCTTTGGAAACACCTGGGTTTCCTAAGCTCATGGTTCCTCGGCTGTGGCACAAACTGGCTGTGGGCAGGGCACACCTGGCTTTTCCTCATCCTCTCTGTTTGCTGTGCTGTGTGTCATGAAGTCCTTTGTCTCTGGCCCGGGAGTCTCGTGTCCACCGCCGTTACCCGTGAAGCTCTGGCGGGCTCCCTCGTTTTGTTGCGTGCGGCATCGGAGCTCAGTCCCTTCGCAGCTCTGGACGGCGCTCAGTGTAACCACACTGGTCGTGCCGTGGTTCGTCCCCCTCCCCAGACGGCAGGCCTTCGGAAGGAAGGGGCCGTGTCGTTCAGTGTAGTGTCCCCAGCCCTGGCACAGAATAGACTTGCCTTCATGATTGAGCTGAACGAAACCGAATGGCTGGTCTCCTGCTCAGTGTTTTCTCCCTCAATAAACTCAGACTCGGCAGCACCTGAGGCCCAGCCAGTGGACAGGGAGGATGTCGGGAGCAGAGTGATGGGGAGGAAGAGAAAGAACCCCAATGCCCCAGGTGTGCCGCCCATGGTTCATGCCCATGGTTTGCGGGGTGCGTGGGATGGGGGGACCACTGTCTCTGGGACAGAGTGAAGCACTGTCGTCCCTCCGGTCACCGCCCATCGCAGACCCGGCAGCCCCTGGCCCTGCAGTCACTCGGCCACACGAGGCAAGTCCCTTTCTCACGGCGCGGAGCTGCTGTGGTGAGACCGGGCTGCTCTGCGGGCCACGACTGAGCTGTGGGTCTAAATATGGCAGTTGGACGGTCACTTCCAGTAAAGGAGGATGTTCCTCAGCGGTTTTCACGCTGGCGCGGACTCAAGCGTCCCCGAGGGAGCCCGTTTAACTGGCCATGAGGGAGGCGGCAGAAAGGCATTGAGGAAATTCCGGAACAAGACGCGCATCCGGCCTGGAAGGCCCGCTGGGACTCCCCGCCGGGCGCCTGTGACCGCGGCCCACGGCCCGGTGTCACCACCCCCTGCTGCTCGGCTTCTCTGCGGCTCACCTGTGACCCACGCACGGTTTGCACACGCTGGTCCTGGCTCTGGAAACACAGCTCAGGACATGGGCCCGGGCTCCCCAGAGATAATTAGGTTGTTAGAGCTGTGGAGACGCCCCCACCCCGAAGTCCTCGGAGCCCAGGAGGGGCCCCGGGCCCAGAAGGGAGGGGAAAGTTGAGGCTGCGTTTTTGAGGCAAAATATTTACACGGCCCTAAAGGCAACAAATATGCTTATTTACAAACCAAAACTTTCAGACACCGGGATAGAAACAAACAGAATTTCTTCCTGCAGAGGGTGCAGTATAAAACATCGTTTCCTCGAGGGGTGTTCTGGGTTGACGTGCCGTGGGAGACAGGAACCTTCTGAAAGCGGGGGTGTCACAAATCTTCGAGGGCGTTATCTGCAGGCTGGCAGGCGCCGCTGCTGAGGGCGACAGAACAGTCGGTCATCTGACCTGCAGCAGCGTCTGTGGGACCTGGTGGGACCGGGTGTCACCTGGCACCTGTCGGTGTCACCTGGCACCTGTCGGGGCCGGGCCAGACAGGACGGGCTCGGTCAGGGAGTGAAGCATGGGGTCGGGGACCCTCCCGAGCTGCCGGTCCGCTCCGTCGAGGTTCATTCCTGGTCCCCAGCACCCATTTCCCCCCAACCCTGTTGAAGTAGATCTTCAAGGAAGCATTTCAAAACACTTCAATGGGAAGACAGTAGAAATATATTTAAAAATGAAAGATATGCCAAAAAATGTGTTTTCCAAAGCATCAGGACAGACCGCAGTTACTCGGCCGAGGGACGACCGGGCTCACCACGGCCCACGGTTCTTGGTGAATCTGTGAGCGTGTGTCGTCAGGGACTGTGTCGGGGGCACAGTCGGAGGGGCCAGAGCCTTCTCCTCGTTTATTGTTTCAAGTCTAGAAATGCCTTCCAAGGACATAGGATTTGTGGTGTTTGGCAACGTGGCCTTATGGTTTTTCAATTCGTTTGAAATATTTCTCCTTAAAAACAACTATTTTTAGGTGCCACCAGCTGCTTTTGGCAATAAAGGCGTCGCTTCCCCTTCTCTGGGCTGGTTGTCCTTTCCACGCTTTGGTTTGGACTGTGTTTCAGCTTCGAAGGGATGGGCTGTAAATGAGGAAATAGAAAAGGGATGGACCTTAACCCTCCGGGTGGCTCTCAAAGCCTCTCCCACAGGTGGCCAAGGTCAGGGCTCCTGGTAATCAGTGCTCTAGGTCCTGGCACTGCAGCCCCCGGGGGATGTGCGAACCGCTGCACAGAGGACAGAAAGGCTGGTGGGTCTCCCCCTGACCCCCCACATCTTTGAAGGGACTCCAGCTCCAGAGACCAAGGCCCTGAGCAGGGACGGCAGAGCCAGCGAGGGTGTTCCTTGGAATTCCTGGGGGTCCACCCTCCACAGTCTCGGCAGGGCCCTGAGCAGCCAGCAGGGGCTGCAGGCTCAGCCGCCCCAGTTGCAGTGAGGGTCCTGAGTGGGTTGCCTGTGGAACCATGCGTGCGACTCGTACAGATGAGATGGCAGGCTGGCCGGCAGTGGACAGGCCGGGAAGAGGCCGGACAGTGGCTCTGCCAGTGGGAGGTGTGCAGTGAGCGGGAGGTGTGCAGTGAGCGGGAGGGGCGGGAAGGTGGGGCTGTGAGTGTGGAGTGGGACCTGGCGCCTCTCGGGCAGAGTGGTCTGGCGGTGGTTCTTCGCCTGCCGGGGTTGCTCACGCCGTGGTGCTCAACTGTCCAGTAGAAATGGCAGGCTGAGTCTGTCACCTGCACCCACAGCTTCGAAATCGTGACGCGGGTGTTCTGCCGTGGGGGAGGCACTCAGCGTGGCCCGGCTCCGCCTCTGCGCCCCTCGCCACTCCCGCCCCGCCTCCCCGCCTCCCCCCCTGGTCCTCTTCCCTGTCTCCTTTCCCTCCCCCTCCTCTTCCTTCTTTCTTCCTCTCCCACAGTAGCCGCATTCAGTTAGCAGATGTTTCTTTTTTAACTCTAATTGTATTTTCAGTTACAGCTGACGCGTACTTTATAAGTCTCAGGTGCACAGTACAGAGATTAAACATGTCTGCACCTGACGATGGGATGGCCCACCTGGCACCTGGCGTGGTCATCACAGGGTCGCTGACCGTGTCGCCGTGCTGCCGCCACACCAAGGGTCTGTCTCTGTAACCGACAGTCTGCTTCTTAAGCCCGTTCACCTTTTTCGCCCAGCTCTGCAATCCCCCGCCCCCACTGCACCTGGCGACCTTCAGCAGACACCTGCTGCGTGTCCTCCCCAGTGTGTGTCCCGCACTGGCCCAGGCATGGAGGGCCCCGCAGTGGACAGAACACCCCAGCTCACTCCTCGTGGCCCGAAGTCCAGGGAGGGCCCAGCTGGGGGGGGGGTGAGACCTGTGATCGTTGGTAAGTTTTCTGGGTTGTGAGGTTCGGTCAAGGAGCTAAAACAGGCTACCTTTTAATTTAAAAAGAAATTAAAGAGGGTCTCTCGCTGGCTTTTGAGATACGTCAAAATCGTTGTTTCAGGATGTCGTGTTTTGCTTTGATAACAGTCAGAATCTCCCTGCAGCCTTAGGGGGCTTTCTCCCGTGCCGAGAGGGGACTGCGTGTACTGTTAGTGTTTTCAGAACTGTGCAGCCACAGTGAAGAGGTCCCGAGACGGGTGGAGACAGTCCGGGCTCCGCGCCTGTGAGAGAGACACACTGAGACCGAGCAGCTGTGACAGATGTCCTCTCTGGGCTGTGCGGTGTCTGTGTCAGGGAGAGGTGGCCGTCCCTGGTCCTGGAGGAGGGAAACCTCAGAGTAGTCGTTGGGAGGAACTCATACTCGTGGGATAAGATACAATGTGGCAGGCTGTGCTTGATACAATAGTAATACTGTGCTACCAGCACATCTTAGAAACACTTCCATGGTTCAGAATGCACTCACGAGTTTAGTGTTTTCTAGTAAAATACTAAAAAAGCTAAGGTCGTTCTTGTTTTGCATTAATAGCACCGATACTTTGCAGTAACGCCGCTCCATGTGACCGAGCAGTGGGGGACCTGGAGGACAGGGGTGCACGGTCCTCAAGGGCATGATGTCAGCGCCTGATGGGGGAGGGGGACACCCCAGTGCCACAAAAACCAACTGTAAGAGTGACACCGGCTTGTTGAGCCCTGGAGGGTCACGGGAGTGTGGGGCTGGGACCCACCGAGGCTTCCCAGACAAGTGTCTCCCCGAAGCCACTGAACTCTCTCGGCTCGGTTTCCGAGCCCTGGGGCACCTGCCAGCAGAGTCGCGTGTGGACAGAGCCCCCCGGTGCACGGAAACAGTGATGGTCACAGTTTCGAGTCAAATTCTAAGCGTAGGTGGATCACGTGATTCACCGTTCCCGGACGGCACTTTCTAAAGTTTCTGGTCCTGCCTCTGCTGCCGGAATTCTTGTTCTCACTCGAGCAATGAAGCCAGATCACCAGGGGCTAGTTCATCCCAAACCCACATCTTTCTGCATTAAACTCTGTCCGCTCCGAAGACGGATACTCTCCATCCTGTTTGTCTGAGACACTGGCATTAGCCGGGGAGGGAAAACGGAGCTTAGATCGCTGCACGGAGACCCACGGACCAGGTGAGGCTGGAACACGCACCCAGAGGCCTGGGGGTGGGCACAGTGCGCACGTCAGTAGTCACTGTGATTTTGGTGAAAGCAACTCTGAGAAAGCACAGGGCGGACCTGTCACGAGGAAAAATGACACTGGCCTCCTGAGGTGCTGTGGGTCTCTGCCCTGGACACCGGCCACGTCCCCTGCGCAGAGATGGCAGGTCTGAGTGTGTTAGCACACAGCTTGCCCACCTGCCCTTCCTTTTCTCTTGCCTTCATTGTATTCTTTTTTTTGCTATAGATTTCATTCATAAGAACAGGAAGGAAACAGACTGAGCTTAAGGGCAGTTGCTCAGAGGAGTCTCAGACCTGTGCTGGAGACCTCCCCTGGCTGGCGCCGTGAGCACCTGAGGCTGGTGAGAAACCGAGACTCCCCTCAGCCCCCCTGCTGGGTAAGGGGAGCCGCCAGGCCAGGCAGCACTGCCCCGTGACTCAGACCCCACGGTCATCCTTCAGACCCTCCTGCCCCTGCCTCTCCCTCTCCGTGGGGCCGCCCTGTGTCAGGCCCCAGGTGAGGGACGATGAAACGGTGATGTGAATGAGGGCCCGGCTCCTGCAGAACAGGTCGGGATGGTGGTGAACCACGCACGCCAACGCTGAGTTCTGCACGTGAATGCAGCTCGGTTCCCAGGGGCCCTCAAACCCACGGCAAGAACAGACTTGGCAGAGGAACCCGTCCCGAAGTCCCCACGTGAGAACTGACTCACTCCTCTCTCACCGTTTTTATATCTTGCAAGTTCTGTTTTTCTAGATACAAGGTTTTGTTCTTTCTCCTTAAAATAACAAGAGGTGCGCGTCAGTTGGAAGTTATCAGCTGGGTAACCTGAGGGATAATTGCTCACAGCATGTGGTAAAAACGGGACAAGCTTACAAACCTGCATTTTCTCTCCTCGTCCACACGTGGTGGGAGACAGACTTATGTTGGTGCAACACAGGACAGTAGGACCTCCGAGTATGTTCTAGTGTTTGACTTTCTTTGTGGTCCGTGGGCTGTTTAGTGGTGTGCTAACTTTCCAAATGTCTGGGGATTTTTGAATATCTCAGTGGTACTGGGCCCTGAGGTAACTCCATTGTCCTTACACGATGTGTCCTCAGAAGTCTGCTGACGTCTCTCCTGCCGACTGCTCCGTCGCACCGGGAAGAATGAACGACAAAGAATGCCTGTTCTCAGGCGTTCGGTTATTGTGGTCAGTGAAGTGAAATTGTTTGACGATGTTATTTAAAACTCCTCGATGCTGACTTTGAATACCTTTGGTCTTGATCTACCATTTCAGGAGACAAGGTATTTAATCTCCACCTAGGGTTGCGATTTTCCCCCTTGTTCCTTTAATTCTGTCTGGGTTTGCTGATGAACCACAGGCTCCCATTGAAAAACTCTGGGCCAGCCGACCAGAGAGGGAGATGTGACCGCCTCCGGTGGCCTCAGGGACGACCCAGGATGTGACCGTGGCCAAAAAGGCAGAGCGGGGTGGGGGCACTGCCATGTGTGTCTCGGGACACACGGACGTGTGCGTCTCATGCAGTTTCAAGCAGTTTTCACGCCTCAAAGTGGTGGCACGGGCTCAGGTGTCATGTTTTGCATGAGAATTGTGTCTCATATCAGAATAATTTCCAAATTTGAGAGGATTCTGGTTAATAAAAATGTTTATCCTTTTAAAATTAAATGAACTACTATTTATTTCACTGTTGTTCTGTTGCTTTGGGAATGGTTGGAGGGCAGAGCACATGGGGGGGGGTCCTGGGACAGCTGTTCGTCCCTCTAATGGCACTCGTGTGAGGTTCTGCTTCCCTGTTCCAGCACCAGGTCCCCGTGGTTCATCTCCTGCCTCTGCACCCGCAGTACTCACTAGCACGTGCACGCACGCACACACACACACAAACACACAGGCTTTCAGCCGAAGGAAATGACAGGCACTGGCCCAGGCCGTGTGACCGTCAAATGTGTTCCACCTGTTGCGTGTTAGCGCCACCTGGACACCACTTCCGACTGTGAGTGGCTCTTTCATGCGTCAGGTGGCGATGCCAGTAGACAGGCTCGAAGGTTGTCCGTGTTTTATTTTAAAGGTGAATAGTGTGGAGGGTTCAACAGCCAAGTTCCTGGTTTCATGGTCGTTGGCCAGTTTGTTAGTCACAGAGTCTAGAACCTTCACAGGATGGAAACCTGCAACGCTATTGAGCAACATCAGCATTTTCCCTGCAGAAAATGCAGGCGGTGCAGCCGAGCAGAGCTCTGGCCTGAGTTTCCCAAGAGCGGTTTAAATCCGTAGGGCGTTAGTCTGTGAGCCGGCACACGCGGCTTGCACGAACACAGTGTTCTCGTGGGCCTGGGTGCTCCGGTCTGAACGATCACAGCTCGTGTGCGGTGTGGTCAGCGGTTCGCTGTGCTTTGCCTCAGCCAGGGAGGGCAATGGATGAAAGGCAGGGGCCGTCCTGGCATTGAGAGGGTGGGAGCTGGGAATTCTGGGAGGTGGTCGACGCTCCCTCTTCCCAGCTGAGCCAGGACCCCATGCCTCGCTCCCACACGCCTACGGCCCTGCGTCATCGCCGCACCGCAATCTGCACTTGAACGAGACCCCCAGGAGACGTGCGTGCACGGTGAGGGCTGAGAGGCGCCATTTCCCCATCTCTCTGCGTCAGTGTCCCTGCCCCCACTGAGCCCCTCTTTTCACCTGTGCAGGTTTGAGGCCATCGCACTCACTGCAAGGTGCTGTAATTTGTAACTGTGCGTGCTGACAATAAGGTGACTCATTGGCTCCCTCCTCCCGGGCCCAGGGAGCCGGAGTTTTCACAGGCCCCTGTGGTGTTCATCTCGTGTATCCTGAACCACCAAACAGATCTGACCACAGGGCGCACACTCCACCCCCGAGAGAAGCCGCTATCAGAACGTCCTAGGGAAGGCGAATACTTGGTATTGACACTGATGGCCTTTGGGGTTTGGTGGTAGCCGCTTGGGTCCCAAACGTCCTGCTGGCCGGTGCCAGAGCTCATGGACATGAGGACAGAGCTGCTCAGTGTGACCCTGTCTGTGAGAGCTTTTTAGTTCGCTGGTCACACGAGGTGATTCTACCAGAAGAAGCCTCAGCTGGCCCACGGGAAATATTCCAGGGAAAGAGCTCTCTCTGTGCAGGCCGGGTGGGGAGTGTGTCATGTGTTGGTTTTAACCAAGGTCGAGGTACAAACCATTCTGTGCTCGGCGGCAGTGCCACAGAGAATTTGGGACTCTGCCACCACCCACAAACTGCTCAGTGGGAGAAGCCCTTTGCTACCGGCTGCTCTCTGGTTCTGGTTTTTAGGACGCGCTTCTCTGGGCGGGGAGCTGGGTTTCAGCCTGGGCTCTCTCTCCCTGCCCCCTTGTTTGTCCCAAACCCCCCCCCCCCCCCCCCCCCCCCCCGTGCTCTGTGGATGTTTCTGCTGAGTTCTTAGAAGATAGCTGAGTCTGGTCTCAGACTTGGATTGGCCCCCTGCCACCCTGGGAGAGAATTTTTGCCTTTCTTGCTGACATTTTAAGTAGACCACTGGGTGTGGGCTGCTATTCCATTTCCCAACACACTTGGGGCAATTACACCGAAATATCACAAAGCCTGTTTGTGGAAAGGGTGAGGGTTTTGGCTCCAGGGCCCAAGTCTCTCAAGAGGACAGTGAGATGGAGCGGTGAGCAAGAGCGCTGGCTGGTTGGAGGGGTCGAGGGGGGGTCCTTGGGGTCCGGTCAGCCTGGGCAGTTCCTGTCAGTGCCTGGAGAGCTCCTCGGGTTTCCAGGACTCGGCCCCCCTCCCGGGGAGACCTGTGCCGTGTGGACAGTTTCCCAGAAAGAGAGGGCAGGGACCGGGGAGAGGCTGGCTGCTGTGTCAGAGCAAGGCTTTGGTGAGCTGCTCCTTCTCCAGGAAGGCTTCCTAGTCCACCGCCATGGTGTTCCCTTGCAGCTGGTGTTTACTGTGGCGGATTTGCATCTGTTTCCTCTTACAAATAAACCTGAGTGTGGCCAGAAGAAGGATGGGACCCTTGAGGGGATATCCTTTTGAGCACGGCTAGCATAACCACAAGCCCTCTCTCACCTTCTTAAGAGTTCACCGCCCCGGGGCCTAGGAACTCAAAGTCTGGGAGTCAGGATTCTCAGGTATGATAATCTAGTCTCCTGCAGCAACTTGATAGTTGGGTCCATCCCGGTGGCCTCTTCCGAGCAGGAAAGGAGGAATCAGTGGAAGTGATGGAAGAGCTAGTTCCTGGACAGAGTGGCAAAAAGCTGTGTCTGTCGCCCTTCGCGTAGCTCCCATCCCAGAGCACTGCCACTCCGGGATAGCCAGCTTGGTGGTGAGCGTGGCTCTGCTGGGGAAGGGAGAGGACTTGAGCCACGTGGGACGACTCCCCCAGGAGGCGTCCCTGAGGGGGTGGGGAGCTCTGGAAGGGGGCCCAAGTCACTGCCCTTGGAGGGAGACGGGGCTTTGAGCCGGCGAGGACTCCCCACAGGTGTGCATGGAGCTTTCAGGGCAAGAAAGTGACTTGGCTCCAAATTAAAACTGGTCGAGATGGGAACTCACACCACACCGAGATACTGTTCTCCACGGTGGGACTAGTGAACATCACAGCCGGCAACTCGCAGGGTCGGGCAGAGCGGGTTTTCAGTTGGGCGTTCGGAAAACAACACAGTAACGAACACACAACAGTTCAAGGATAAACTCCGTCTCTTACGCACCGACAACCGTAGACCTCCTTTGGCCCCACGCTGCACTCTGCTGGGCAGGCTGCGGGGGCGGTGGGCTTCACACCGCAGGTGGGGGTGTATCACAGCACCACACAGGGGAGGAACTGGGCCTGCACCTTGACCTGGGGAGACAGCGATACCCTATCACGAGCCAGTGACTCCCTATCAGGAACCAGTGATACCCAATCAGGAGCCAGTGATTCCCTATCAGGAGCCAGTGATTCCCTATCAGGAGCCAGCGATATTCTATCAGGAGCCAGCGATATCCTATCAGGAAGAGAGGCCCAAAGATCTGTCGAGATGAGAGGCGCGAGTGCCAGGGTCTTTCCCGATGCAGAGCTTCTAGCACAAGCGTGGAAACCGCCCAGGTGCTGGCCCGTGGGCTGCTGGTGGAGTGGGCTGTGGTGGGTCTGCGCCGTGAAGCAGCCAGAAGAAGAAGCAGGATCCAGGATTCTGCAGACAGTGTTACGATGAAGAAGAGAGTGGTTATTGAAAAACACAAACAAATAAAATGATATTTTTTTAAAGAACCAGTAGAATGATATGGGCAAGGACAGACACTAAACATTTTTGAATAGGCCTGGTTATTTGGACCTGACTCTGGAACCAAGTAAATGTTTTATGTTGCTAAATATTACCTAAGTAACAGCACAATGTAAAGAAATGGAGACATAATTCAACAAATGACCTGAACTCTATGCCCAGTGGATGAAAAAAATTACATAGAAAGAATCATTTCACGCAACAGCGCAGAAGTTAGCTGTGTGCACGTTCCACGTGGGCTGTCTGGAGACACATCGAAACATTTTAACTGCTCTCTATGGCTTTCGTTTTAGTAATGATGTCGATATTGTTATTTTAAAACAATTATAGAATTACACGTAGAAACATTTTTCAGGGTAAGGAAATAATGCTGATAATGACATTAGGAAACCAGACTTTTCGGGATAAAAAAATAAAGTCAGTCCCGTAAAAATCATGCACCTTTTCACACGAAGTCGCGTCGCCATAGGAATGCATTTTTGTCTTTTTAGAAAATACGTGTTTCCTGGTCCCTCCACACTGGAGACGCCCAGGGTCTCTCAGCAGGATGAAGAGGGCGGTGTGCTCTTGCATAGGAGTCCTGCCCCGTAACAAAGAGGGTGACCCGCCGTCTGCACAGTGGCTGAATGTCACCTGCGTTAGTTACAGCGAGGGAGGGAAGTGGGTGTGAAGGTTTCGTTCCCGAAGAGGCAGAACCTGGTAGAGAGGGGCTGCCCGGCTGGGGCCAGCTGGGGCTGGTGGGGGGCCGGTGGGGGGCCGGTGGGGGGCTGGTGGGGGGCTGGTGGGGGGCACTGAGTGCAGAGGCGCAGGGAGAGTTTCTGGGCTGGTGAGAAGGTTTGTGTGTCGACGAGGGCACGGGTGTTTCGTGGGGTGTATGTTTTTCAGACCTCATCACATGTTAGGTTTGCGTGTGGGCAGGGCCTGTAAGGCAGGAGGCCCGAGGCGCAGGGTGTCGGCCAGGGAGCTGTGGGCGCCTGTCCCGGGCTCTGACTGCACCTCCCAGCAGCGCTGGGTCCAGGACACCAGTGGGCAAGGCAGCAGGAAGTGCGGCCAAGAGCCACACACAGGCCCTGTCTGCCCTCAAAGGTCAGGTCCGGAGTGTTCTCCAGTTGCCTAAGAATGAGCAATCGGAAAAAAAGCCACACCAAGCAACCTAAGTCCCATTATAAGCAGGCACAGAGAAGGGAAGGGAACGCCATGTTAACCACACGTCTCTGGACGAGGTTCCCTGCTGGGGAGACAGGTTGGGGGTATGAGTGTGTGTGTGTTCCCTGCCCGGGTCGGGGCAGACCCGGCCTCTGCCTTCCACAGGACTTGGTGCCAGCAGGGGGGCGCCACGCCAGGCCCTGTGGCCGGGGGCGCACCTTGGAGCCCGTCTGGCCAGGGCTGGGAAGGGCCCTGAGGACACGTTAAGGAGCGTGGCTTTCTCTCTCTCGGGCACTGGGGTTTTCCGGGAGAGTGATGTGATCAGGCCGCTGTAGCTTCGTCTTTCACTGTGGCGGACCATTCTGGCCGCAGCGGGGAGGGCGGCTTTGCTCAGGGAAATAGGAGGCGAGCAGGGCGTGGTCCTGGGGAAAGACGACTTTTTTCCAAACTGAGACAGTGGCGATGGAAATGGAAAAGATGCCACAGATGGAGGGAAAGTCCCAAGATGCTTATGGAAGCAGCTGTTGGCCAAGGCGCCCCCGTGTGGGATTGAGGGGAGGCTGGAGAACCGGGGATGGGGGCAGGGGGCAGGGCGGGAAGAAATGAGAGGAATTAGGGTTCCTGGCACTGAGACTCTGGGCAAACGGTGATCCCACCGACAGAGACAGCCAGTGAAGGGAAGAGGCATGTTCTGAAGGAAGATGCTGCAGCGTGGAAAGGAAATCCGAGTTCGATGTGCCCTGGAATACCCAGGGCTTGCCAGCCAGCCGTGTGCAACATGACTGGTGTCATGTTACATTTCACTAGTACCTGCGTTTCGGGAGACACCATTAACTCAGGTGAATCCAAGTCTGAATCGTAAGAAGTTGTTTCATAACACACTCCTGCAGCTTTGCCAAAAAGTTCATGGGGTGTTCCAGCTTTTCAGCGAGCCTCTTGCTGTAACACCGCTCCAGAAAGGGACTTAGCATTCACACTTCTTAAGTCTGTGGGTTTAAAGTCTCAAACTCAACTTCAACATGTAATCGCTCCTCAAAAGCACTGAGCGCTTTACTGTGTGAATGCCAGACAGCGAGTACGCACTGTGAGCTGCCCACAGGACTGCGGGCGCCGTGTCGCTGTGCGGGAATGAGGTGCAGGCACCCAGGCAGTCCCCTGCACTGACGTCGAAACTTCCGACCGAGGAGCATTGAGACGGAGCCGAGTTTACTCCCCACTCCGACCCGAGAGTGCCCAGGAGAGATGCCTCGGGGCGCGGTGCTGTCTGCGTTCAGGAGCAGATCCCATGCGGAGGGTTCAGAAGCGTGGGAACGAGTCCGTGTAACTCCGTGGAGCCCTCACCCCAACTCCTGACTGCAACCGCACCCCTGTCTCTGCCCCTCGGCTGAGTTCTCGCCCCTGCTTTGCACATGGTCTGTGCTCAGCTGGGGGAGGCTTTGCACACAGGGTGACGAAGTGACTGCTGGGGGAGCATCCTCTAGGCTTTCTGGTGTCGGACGCCTCTCTTAATTGAGAGGCGCTTATTTGGGAAATCCACTCCTTCAGGATGTGATCAGAGAACCGACTTAGCCCTAATGATATTTAATGGCAGAGGCTAGAATTTAATGGGGGTGATAATTTCATGTAATTGGGGGCCTTTAGATGAATTAATGCACCTGAGTGGAATCACACGTGAGGCTGTGCCTGAGTCGAAGGCGCGCTTCCTGTCTGCGGCTCCGGCGAGGACACTCGGTGCTGGAGCCCTGGGGGAGGGGGCACCCGTGCCCTCATCTCGAGCCCCTGGCTCTTTCCAGGGGGGCACCCCGGACACGGCTGTCTTTTACAGGAGACAGACACCCCTGGGATTTAGTCTCCGGCAAGGGGTTAGTCTAAATTCATGTTTTTCCTCTAAAATGGAAACCGCAGGCCGATTTAAGGGAGCGGTTCTTCACCTGGGCCCAGCACGGCGCGTGGCACCTGAGTGGGCGTGAACTGGTTTTCACTGCAGCTGCCGCCTCCAGCTTGGAGCATCGTTGGCCCTCGGGGCTGCCTTTGTAAACACCGTGATGTGGGTACGATGTAAAATGCCCCACAGGCACGCCCCTGGTGAACAGGCGTGGGAGTGCTTGCACTGGGAAATGCTGTTCCCCAGTAAGAGGAGCTCTCCTCGGGGTTGGAGGCGAAGAGATAGGATGCCGATGTCAGACGTTCGTTGGCACTGATGACACACCATTCACTCCACTACGTTCCAGGCCAGGGGGGCCTTCGCAGGCCAGGGGGGCCTTCGGTCGGGTTTGGCGGGATTGCTGGAACAGCGTCTGTGTTGAATGAGTTGGTTATTCTCCGTCCCCTGTGAAGAACTGTGAAACCCTAGTTTAGAAAACGGAGCCCCTGTAATGTGTGAGGCCTCCGGGTTAGCCCTCGGGTCTGTGGGCAAGCCCGCCGCCCTCAGTCCCCACGCAGTGTGTGGCCCGGCTCCTGCGCAGGGCTCGGCACAGCTGAGCTGTCATTCCAGAATCCGCTGGGAGGATCTCACGGGCCCTCCGGTCAGGTAAGCTCGGTGACCACACCCGCGGACAGGTCGATGCCTAAGGCCCACAGATTGAACCAGGGACTGGGGATTGAACTCGCAACCTTGGTGTATCTGGATGGTGCTCTGTCCAACTGAGCTACCCAGCCAGGGCTAAGGAGCCTTTCGAGACATTAAACCCCCTCCCCCCCCATTGTGTCCCTTGTCTTAGTCTGTTCAGGCTGCTGTAACCAAACAGAGAGCAGATACTTAAATTGCTCACTTTTCTGGAGCCTGGAAGCTGGAGACCAGGGGCTGGCGTGTCAGAGGGGGTCCTTTCTCCCGGTCACGGACTTCTCACTGGGACCTGGCCTGGCGGGAGGGGCTGGGGTGGAGCGCTCTCTTATCCGGGTGCTGATGCAGTTCCCGAGGAACCCACCCTGGTGACCCAACACCTCAGAGAGGCCCCGCCTGCCAGCACCAGCAGGCGTGCAGGTCAGGTTTCCACGTCTGGATGCTGGGGAGACTCACGCGTGTAGCGCACAGCACCCCTGCGTGGACTTTAGCAGCACGCATGTGCTGTCTGTGCGTTTTTGTGCCGTGCGCATGTCTTGCTTTAGACGCAAAGGGAGATACTTGGCTTTCCTTCCTCCCCCCAAGAACCTTTTCCGGTCCCCTGGAGAGTCCAGGAAGCAGGGTCCAGGTGGGGACACCTGACACAGGCCGGTGACACAGCCACAGACATCATGGGAGAGGGGAGACAGGGCCACGGGAATCATGGAGAAGGGAAGGAAGCAGCCTTACCGGTCGAGTGTGAACTATCAGCCTTCCGCTCCAAGTTCAAATGTAGAGCTCACTGAGAAGTACCCATGGCTCCGATACTTGTCTTGTGTCAGTCAGAACTCCCTTCACACACAAAAAAGAGGTTCATTGTCAATGAAACGTTAAAGTGCTGGCAGGAAACAGACCTCCCTGCCCCCCACTGCAGGGTGTTCATGCCCCCCCTGGCCACACCCTGTGCCTGTGAGTGTAGGGCTGTGCGCTGGGGGGGTGGGCGCGTTTGGCTTCCCCCCTGTGGTAGCTGGCGCGGGGCGCCTGCTCAGCAGTAGTCATTGACCTGTAATGTCTCGCTGCAGTGTATCCGGACTAATTATGCTGCACGTTTGTGGACCCCTTCATCCTTCCATTTTTAGCCAGTTTGAAAAGGAGGCCCCAGGGGTGTGAGCTGGTCCGCAGACGAGGAGAAAATGCTCCTGCCCCTGATTCTTCCAAGACCCGCTTCTTTTTCTTCCGTTGTTCTTCTTCCTCCTTGAGGACTGGCGGGCGGCAGTGGGGGCAGTGTGCGCGGTTTCGCAGGTCTTCCCCTGCGAGTGTTGACAGACTTCAACGAATGTACTAGATGGAACCGGCTCCTGTCAGGAAGCAAGTCTAATTGGACAGCCGTGGAAGGGAGTAGAGACGGCTCTGAATAACTCAGGCGCTGCACACATCTTTAAGCCATGAGAACCCCAAGATAGTTCTCCCTTGGTTTCCGATTTGGTTTTTCTTATGATTTCCAGTATTCTCAGATTGTTAAAGAAACCACCTGCTGCTCTTAAAACATTTGCCGAACATCAATTCCTTTGGCCGACCTGTGGGCACCAAATTGAATCCCTTCAAGTCTTACCTGGGGAGAACCTGTTTTAAAACTGGAACTCAATTTTTGATGATTTAAATAATCCTACTTCTGGTAGTAACGTTTTTCAAGGTTGGGTTTGCTATTTCCTCCAAACCGTGGGATACAGAGGAAAGGGAATTAGCCGCGTCCTCGCCAACAAAGAATATCCAAAACAGAGAAGGAGCAGCATGGACAGAACCCTCTCTCTTCGGAGTGGGGCCAGGATTAGATGTGCAAGTCCCTAATCTTTTCTGGGGTGATGGGGTGCCCAAGTTTAAGCTGTAACTGCCTTCGTGACATAAACTCATAGCACGGCTTTGGAAACGTCTGCCCTCCAGTCGGGCAGAGAGCACGTTGACCAAGTCTGGGCAACCCAGGTGGCATTTCGGGCAGACCTCAGGCACCCCTTCGGTTAGGGATGGCAGCCACAGTCATGCCTACGGGATGTCTTTTTGGTTTTGTTTTGCTTGCGTTTTCCTCCACCCAGATGGCAACCCAGTCAGGGTGGTGTGGAGGTCATCGTTCTTGAGAAGTCCGCCGGGAGGCAGCTAGGTGGCCTGGTGGTGACTGTCGGGCAGGATGAGATGCCAGGCCCCGGGTTAGACCCTGAGACTTCTCGGGGTGGCCGTGCAGAAAAGTGTGCTCGGGCGGTGGGGGAGGGTTTGGTCGATGTCATAAATGCAGCTGGGTCACTCTTGGCGGAGTCATTATATATATACTGAGGAGAAAGCCCACACAGTACTCTGGTGACATAAAATATCCCCCCAAATCGTATTTTTAAAAAGTTCTAGAAAAACACCGAGCAGTTTAAGAAGTCTTTGGTTTAATAGCAAGAAGAGGCTGAAAGCGTCATCCGCTGTCTCAGGTCTGGTAGCACCATTGTCACCGGGTCTTGTCATCCTGGGAAAAAGCACCGATTCAGCTGAGAGCTCCTGCCAGGTGTTGGCACGGGCAGCGCCGTGGGCGGGACGTGTCCCCTTCATTATCCCCGCCAGCTCTGAGCTCTCCCTTGGGGGCCAGGCTCCTCACTCCAGGACTGTGCGCCTGGACGGGCTCTCGTGGCCAGTGTGTGCTGCAGAACGAGCTGCTGCGTGCCTGTCCCTGACCTGCCATTTGTCCTTGCAGCCTGCCGTGAGCTTTTGCAGTCTTGGTTCTTCTTCCTAGCTGTCCCTTCCAGCTCCTTTTTTTTTTAACCCGACACTGTGATTAGCATGCCTTCCGTATTTGCATCTAAGTCGATAGTCAGCATTGGAATAGTGAGTGCTATGTATTTATAGAATTCTGATAAATGCAACAGACTGTCCCTGACAGGCTATGAAAGAGACCTGATGAAACAAATGACTAGACAGCAGCCATTCATACAGCCGTTCACCCAACAGATGTTTTTACTGAGGACTCCATACATGCCAGGGGCTCCGAGCAGAACAGCTGCAGCTCTCCCCTCGCAGACTCCGGAAAGGGAGGTGGGAGTCAGAGTTTCTGCATCTGAAGTTTGATGTCTGAAGAGCATGTCTGTGAGCCGAAGACCAGGTCAGCCCTGCTGGCCTGCCCAGGACGGAGAGTCTTCTGGGCCACGAGACTTCCGGGGATAAGCCCCGGCAAGTCCTGGACTAACCTGCAGATGCTGGTCACCCCATAATCAAACGTGAAGTTGGAAAGTTATTGAGAGTAGAAAGCAAGTCCCCTCAGTCACTCCAGTCGGCACCATGCCGCCTCGGTCACCATTGCCAAGTTCTCCATCTGAGCCGCCACGTGGCGAAGACCTTTTGAGAAACTTGAAGCCAGGTGTTGGGTTGTTTTCTTAGCCAACGGGCATCGGAACTCCAATGACATCCGTGTGTCACAATATGCAATTGCTTTGAAAAAAAAAAGTGGAAACAAGGCAGGGTAAAAATCAGCAAACATACCAACAGCACTGAAGCCTGCTGTGAGTCAAAAACCCTGGATGGACGACCCTTGGCCTATGAGTTCCCCCATTGCCGAACTTGAACCCTGTGATGAATCGTAATGGATTACCACGAAGTGCCCCGTGTTCACTAAAGTGAAGGAGACCGGAAACGTCACACACCATGAATTCTTTGCTTATGAATGATTGAGGCACTTTACAGCCATCTATCACTGTGGGCTCAAACGCTCCAGAGTCAAAAATCAATTCAAAGAGAGAGACGCGAGAGGCTGGGAGGGGGCAGTGCTTTCCCCCGGCCTCCAGGCCGGCCTCCGGCTGCGTGCTGCTGTGTCTGGGAGCCTGGTCTGGTTCTCCGCCCAGGCGGCCCGGTGCAGATGGGTTTCAAAGGTCAGCCGTGCTCTGCCCACCCTGACAGGCTCTAATGAAGAGATACGCAGTGTCTGGGATGTATTGAGGGAACTCGGATGCTTGTGGTTTTGTATACAGTTATGGTAAATAACCAGCCTGCTGATTGCTGTGGTCTGGCCTTTGCTGGGAGCGAGGGGCCCCTGGGGACCCTTTAACCTAAATCACCCGCACCCACCAGAGAGCCTGGCCTGGCAATCACAGGGCACCTGCCGGACGGGGCGGGCGGGGCTTCTAGGCCTGCCGCCCACCGGCCCACCCTGAGCCGCCCACTCTCTCCCCAGGGGAGGGCTGTGCAGTTGACGAGGCTTCAGGGGCCGAGAACGGTCTGCTTGGTGGGGTTGTCACTCGGCACTTCCCCGTTCCCCATGGCTGGTTCTTGGAGACGCTCTCAGCAAATGAGCCCACGTGGGAACAGAGGTTGACTGCTGAGGGGGAGCAAGGCTCGCCGCCCTCACGGGGGGGGTATCGCCTTCCCATCCCGACGAGGCGCTCAGCTCAAACTGAAGCCACCGCGATGGTGGGCTGTGGTTCAAATTAGAGCTGGAAATGCCATGCAAGACCGACCCCTTTGGAGCAAACACAAGAGTGCGTGGTCTCAGTCCAGTTTCAGCACGAAGAAAGCGTTTGCTACTTTGGGACCAGGACTCATGTCACGCCTCCGCCGTGCACCGGGGAAGGTCAGAACGGAGGGCCCTGGGCCTCCCCATGGTCAGACTGAGTCATTCCCACAGTAGAGTGAAGAAGAGGAGATGGCTGCCTTCCCCCAGCCCGCAGAAATGAGCAACCCATAGGCTTGACAAGGCCTTGTCTGCCTGTTCGCTGTCCCTGCAAAAGCCGAGGTGAGACGGCGTGGCATCAGGGAAGACGATGGTGTGCCCAAGGACTGCTGCCCCGCCCCCTCCTTCCCTCCGCCCCGCCCCTGCCCACGCACCCCGGGGCAGGTGCCATTCCCAGCATCTCAGACAACTCGGTTTCCACGCTGACCGCCTGCTGCTTCCCCACAGCCCCGGGGTTGGAAGTTAGGGGCTCCGGGGGACTCTGGAGAAGAACACCATTCTTCCCCCCGACTGCCTCCAGCCTCTGCCAGACCAGGGCAAGCAGGAACGAGGGCCCCGCCTTCTCCTGGGAGAGCTGCTCAGTCCTCTGCCCCCTCCGCCCAAGCGTGAGCTGGAAGGGGCCGCCTCTGAAGGCCAGGACCCTTGTGCCTACACTTCTTGCATTTTTACAGCCCCTGTTCCAGCAATGTCACAAAAAACGCTCTCTGGATTGTCCCCAGTCCAGGACACGGTTGTTTCTATTGGTCAGAAAGTCCCAGGGAGACAGCACAGAGGCACTGGCGGCATCACGGGGACCTTGTCTCAGCTCAGAGGCAGGTTGCTGGCCGCCCGTGGCAGCTCCCTGCAGCCCCCACACAGCAGAGCTGTCTGCGCCGCCCGGTCCGGCCGTCCCTCCAAGTGTCCTTCCTAACGATCAGCGGGACGAGAGCAGCCGTCTGCTTGTAACGTGGCTGATGTTTGGGTTGGAATGGCATTTGACGGCCATCTATAGAAATGGCTCCTGAGAAGGTATACGTGGCAATTGTACTTTTCCTGACCCTCTTCCCAGCTGGCGGGCCGGGACATGTGTCCTGGGAGTTTGTGTTGGGGCAAGTCTTTAAGAGTTCTTTGTCTGGGAAGGGTGGTGGGTGTGGAGGCAGGGTTGCCGAGGAAGGAGGGGCAGCCTCCCGGGAAGACCTCACTGGGAAAGCCCACGCTGGGTGCACAGGGCTGGAGATGACTTTGAACCTGGGTGTGTGCCAGCCACGTGCCCGGCAGCGCACCTCACAGGAGAGAAGACTGTGAATGGCTCCCTGAGCCGACCCCGACTCCCCAGGAACGGTGCCCTACGTGTTTCCAGTGATGGGGGCAGGTGTGCACCGTGGGGTTTGGCTGTCCCCGGGGCAGCAGGGTTGATAGCTCCAGACACACGGAGGCCCCCCTGGGGCCCTGGTTGGCGGGAGGGGAGACCAGCAAGGGCGAACTCTTAGAGCAGCTTGCAGAAATCCACTGCTTGGAGCTACAAAAAAAAAAAAAGTGTCATTTGCTCTATTTAACTATAGGGAGATTTTCCATCTGACAACTAGTTGTTTATCAGTGTGCCAGTGTGTTTTGACAAAAAAGGCAAAGAGTCCTAATGTTTTGCAAGTTGGATGCGCCCAGAGAAACACCAAGGACCGTCCGCGCCTGCTCTCCGCAGCATTTCCCCGTGGAGGCGAGGTGAAGGTCGCTGTCGCCTCTGGGACGGGTTCACTTACCTTGATAACCTGCGCACTTAAAAAGGCTGCTGTAAAAAGTTACATAATTACGTGAAAATTTGCTCCCCTTGTAAGGAGAAACAAGTTATAAAAGTCTATGTCATATATCAATTTTATAAATCTATTCAGAGAAAAGACTAGAAAATATATGCAAATATTAAGTGATGAATCTATTAGCAGATCATTTTAATTTTCTTCCTAATCCTGCAAAGAACCATAACCAAAAGCTTTTATTTTAAAAGAAACAAAATTTCTAGTTTTAAGTGATTTTTTGATAGTGGCTACTGCCAATGACAGATCAGGTACAGAGACTCAGCCAGCTCTCCAAGGCGCCGACATCGCCCCTGAGGGGGAACTGGTCCTTGGGGTGCAGTGCCCGGGCCAGGAGTCCCAAGCTCTGTCTTTCTTGAAGGGTCTGCAAAGGAGGGAGTGGTCCATTTGTCTCAGCCACCCTCCTGGGACACGCAGACGTGTCTTAAGGAGGACGCCATAGCCCTGCTGAAACCTCAAGTCCAGGAGCCTCCCGGACGGGTATCCCCAGGGGCGTCTGGCCGGCTCACCTCCAAGGCGGCCATCGAGGGATGATCACAGGATCCCACTTCGCACATCGAGACGGCGGGGCCTGATAAAGTTTGTGACTATTTAGATAGAAATCTGAGAGCTCTAAACAATGTATTTACAAAGAAAGACACAGGTTTTAACGGCCTCATAAACTGGCTCTCCCTGACCACAGGGACAGCAGGTAGAAGGAGCTTCTTGCAGGAATCAGTTAGCCCTGGGCCAGGGCTTGTCCCCAGATGGGCTTCTGGTGGAAGGCTTTCACAGCTCCCAGAGGGGCCAAGCTGTCACCAGCTCTGCCCTGAGCAAGGACAAGCTCTGGGGGCTTCACTCTAAGGCTGGGGTAGGGCTCCTTGGGAATGCTTTTGATGAACGCTGGAAGCAGCCTGAGTAGACACACCGGGTAAGTTCCGGAACAGACTCCTCAGACCAGGGCATCTCAGCCTCGGCACGAAGGATGCTGGGCTGCATGTTCTTTGCTGTGGGGCTGCCCTGGGCCTTGGAGGATGTTCAGCATCCCTGGGACTGGTTACCCATGAGATGCCAGGGACACCCTTCCTCCCAGCCGTGAAAACCAAGAAAGTCCCCCAAGACGGTCAGGTGGCTCCTGGGATAGGATCAGTATCCCTGGCATTCCACGCCCCTCCGGGGCCTTTGAGAGCTGTGGCCTTAGGCAAGGACAGTCCTTGGGTTATTCAGTGTAGTTTTTCAGGGGTTAATTTTTTTTTCCAAGTGCAGATTGATATTTGGATATCATTGCCTTCTCTCCTCTCAGCCCTTTCTGAGTGCCCAGCTATACGATTACATATTGGCTAATTCTTCCATCTTTAACCTGAGGCTTTGACAGGAAACAGCTTTTATCTTCTCTGTTACACGGAGGGGGGTGGGAGGGGTTTGAATATCTATTGCTTTGCATGCAAATTTTAATCCTTCAATCACCTTCCCACAGCTTCAGGGGGGGATGCTGAGACTCCGCCAGCCCTTCCAGACTTGACCTCAGGCCTGTGAGGGGACCAGAGGAAACCTGGGGAGGCCATTTCCTTCCCCCCAGCCATAATGTCCAGGTTTTTGGGCAAGATAATTTCAGGGTTGACTCAGTCTGGTAGCTCAGCAGATGCAGGAGAGTGCCCCCATCTAGAGTCTGTGCGCCCGGCCTGGGTCTCTCATGAAAATGGCCTTTTTCATTTATTTACCTTTCATGTATTGTTCCCCAGGCTCAACTTTCTTCTTTTTATTGGGGGGGGGGCAGTTTGTGAGAAAACTTTCATCTGGTGCCAGTTTTCTTTCTTTTTTCAGGCAGGGCAAAATTTTAAAAGCTCAGTATTTTGGCAAATTCTACAACAGAATAAAACAAAAGCACCCCTTCATTTTGAGTAGCGGTCATTAAGCAGAACCGAGACCCTGGCTTTATCTCCCCGAGCTCCTAGCTCTCTCATGGCAGCTGTCGGGGGCTGCTCTGTCCGCACCGTGGGCACGGCTGTTTCCAGAGCCCCCGCCTCTGTGGCGGAGGTGGCTCTCTGCGTGCGTGTCACCTCCGCTCGTGGTGAACGCGGTGTCATCAGTCACAGGGCTCCAGTTTTCTTCGGGTGGTCTAATCATTTCTCTGGGAACTGCTGTGTCCTGCTGGGAATCGCCCTTTGCAGAGAACACACCAGACCCCAGCCTGACTGGAGGGCAGTGAGCTTTTCCACGCTTTTTGGGTGAAGCATTGTACATCACGTGATTTTTTTCCAGTGTCCGCTCTCCACACCAAACATTTCTGTGCGTGCCAGTCAGATCACGAGAGGCAAGGAGAGTCTGACATCTGAAGCTGCCCTCCCTGAGAATCGAACCTGGCCGAGAGGAAGAAGGGGCGAGGGTGGAGTTCCTCTCTCTTCATTGCCAGGTGTGAGAGGTGGCCAGGGCCTGAAAGAATCCCGTATCCATCCTGAGTGTTTTTCAGATCAAGAAACTGATGCTAAGGGAAGGGTGTGGTTCCCCTCAAAGGAGCTGGGTAAGGGCAGGGTTGGGAGAAGAACTTGACCCTGCTGACTCCAGGTTCTTTGCGCTGCAGTTCGCTGCCCGTCTGTAGCCAGACCCTGGCACGTTTCTGCCCCAGGGCCTTTGCCTCGGCCATTCTCTGGCCTGCGGTGATCTTCCCTTGGATGCTCTCGCTCATCCAGCCATTTCCTTTAGTCCGCTGCTCAGGCGTCCTCTCCTGGGGGACCAGCCCGTCAGCGGTAGCAGCCCTGCCTGTGCCCCTCCTCTTTGCTTACTTTGCTCTTATCACAGCATTTACCACTGTTTGGCATCATTTTTATTTGCCACGTGGGGCCCCAAAAGCATCTGCTTAGGTTAGATCATAGATGTGTGGGTCAGAAAAGGAAGGTCCGGCTATGTACCTGCAAAGACAGAGTTATGAAGAACTTAGAAATGGTTTAAAATTACAAAGAAAAGGGAATCTCACAAGTGATCAAAAAAACACAGATAAAGTGACAAGATACCACCACATGTGCCAAGAATCCCACTGAGCTACACTTGCCAAGTATTGTTGTCTCACAGCTTATCCTTCTGTTCCTGGGACAACAAGCAAGCCCGAGAGAGAGAGAGAGAGAGAGAGAGAGAGAGAGAGAGAGAGAGAGAAAAAGAGAGAGAGAGAGAGAGAGAGAGAGAGAGAGACTGATTTTAGGAAATTGGCTCATGGGATCATGGAGGCAGACAAGTTCAAAATCTGCAGGGTGGCTGGCAGGCGGGGGCCCAGCGAATTTAATGCCTCACACAGAGGTTAAAGCAGGTTAAAATGCAACATTTTACCCTCAGCAAGAGAAGAAAACCTTAGAAAACATCTGTTCTGTGTTCTCTGTATAACGTAAGACCCCGTGATTTTCGTGACATAGAATTGAAACGTGGAGTGAGGACAGAAGAGGCTGAGGTGGAAGGGCAGAGGCTGAGATGCAGGGAGCCTGCAAGGAGCTGATGAGCAAGGTCGGCAAGGAAGCTGGAAGTTGCAGAAGGGCAATTAAAACCCGTGTTAGACAGAGCGAGATGTAGAATCAACGCTGCAGAAACCCGGATGGGTAATAGAAAGTCTGAGACACAGCTGTAGACTACTGGGGAAGTAAGGGTGTGAGTGATGAGATGGGTGTAGGTGATTGGATAGATACGGAAGGTAGATTCACAAGTGTTAAAGAGATTTCAGTGGAAGATGGCAGGCAGGCAGGCAGGCAGGCAGGTAGGCGGGCCCATGGATCAAAAGATTCACAGGGAAGTTAGATGGCTTGATGCAGAAGACAAAAGAGAAATGAATAGAGAGGCAGACAGACGTGGGAGAGGAGGAGATGGATGGACACCGAGAGTAAGGATTTTCTATACTCCGGTTCAGGAGGGGGAAGAGTGTCCCTCGGTCACAGGACGATGCAGTCAGCAGAACTGGCTTTAACCCTCCCCCGACCAAATCTTAGATGACACTGTGGATTTGCTGCTCCGAAGGCCCGAAAATCAGTGACAGTCCTGCTCCTCTGGAATCCGGTCGGAGCAGCCACACTCCGCTGCGGCCGTGGCTGATGGTCGGCCGGCTCTCCCAATTCTGGTCTCGACAATTCTGGCTCCGTGTTTTTCTAGACCCTCTGTAAAACCTTTCCAAAATCGGTAAGGAAACAGAAGGGACTACCAAGTAGACAGATCAAGGAAGACTTTTTTAGGCATAAATTAAGCTTTAAAATTACCAAAAAATATATAAATAACAGTAAAAAAAAATCAAAGGCATTTGAGTATCACGAGCACCATAAACAGCGTTGTGGTGCTAGAAAATCATTTACATCAAATGTAACAGACAAATCAAATCATGGTTAGTAATTGAGGGGGAGTCCGGTTTGCCACCCTAAAATACGCCTTTTGGGGAGGCCATCAATTGTTTTAAGCTTGTTTTTAAGACACAAAAGTCTCAGAAATAACCTTCGACCGGCCCCCTCGCTGCCTAAAAGAACTGGCATGGAGTACCCGCTCTCGGGATGGGGGCACCATCACTGCTGTGGCTCAGCATGAGCCGGTGGGGGACAGACGGGGGACCCTCGAAGGGCCTGTGGCGCCTGTCTCTGTGTCCCGCGGTTAAAGACAGCCCCGCCAGCGTGTGCTCCCAAGCGGTGCCTCTCCGTCTCCGTGTACGTTTCAGCCCCCGACCGCACACAGAAGCCCAAACGCCCAGCTTGTCCCGGGGCCCATGTTCTTATGGATCCTCCATGTGTACATGCGGAATTAAACGTAATGATTTTCTCCTGCTAATCTGCCTCACGTCATTTTAATTCTTAGGCCAGCCAGAAGAACTAGGAGAGGGGAGGGGGGGAAAGTTTCCCCCCTTCCCACAACCATCGGAGTCCAAGGACTCCCACTGCTCAGAAAGTCACAAAAACCCCAACAGCGAAGTGGGTGACAGACAGGAGGGACACAGTTCCCAGAAGAACTACAACCAACAAGCACATGGACACAGGGTGTTTCCCAAACACTTGTAAGTCAAAACCAGGAAGTGCCAGTTAAAGTGACGGTGCTTCATACACCAAGGGAGCAAAGGTCAGTGTTGGCTCAGCTGCTTTCAGCTACTGGCGGCGAAGGTCAGAATGGTCTTTCTGAAAGTTTTCTATAGTGCTCGCAGCGAGACCCTCCAAACCAGTTCCTGTCCTTCTCCCTGAAGCTCCACCCCAGGATCCGTTCCTTCGAGGTCACGAGAAGCTCAAGTCTGCGTTCAGCACAGACCCCCCTCGACCGAGAGAGCCAGCCGGGCTGCGTTGGGACAGCTGCCCGGTGACCCTGAGCCCGCTGACAGGGGTTTGGTGTGTCCACCTGACGGCACTTTACCGTCCTGACAATGGCGTGTGCAAGCAGGCTGCCGTCACACGTGAGAATGGTGGCGTGTAGCAATATAAAAAGCAGGGTATAAAGTCGTATAAGTTTTATTCAGATTTTGTTAGAATGTGTGTAGAAAAATACAGTGACAAGTACATTTGTTTTTCCCGATTATCTTTAAGTGATTTGATTATAGGCAATTGTTACTTTTCGGATTCTGAGGATTCTGCCCCACTGGCGGTTTGGAAAGTCTCTGTTCACCCCCTCCCCCACCTTCCAAATCGCGTTTCTCCCTCTCCCTGTCTTTCTCTGAAGTGCAACACACCTTTCACCTGCCGTGGGTGCCCCAGGGCACTGCGTCCCAGATGAGCGCCCTGCCTTCCTGCCTCCCCGTGGGCGCACGGAGCTCCCAGGACTTCTTCCCCGCAGCCCTGGCTGAGCCACTGAGTCCAGGCCCACAGTCACCATTCAGAGCACACACAGGAACATGGCTCAGATAAGGGCCCTCCCCTCGGCCAAGGGCGGGTTTGGGTATCTGTTGGGGCCCCTTTTCTCCTTATAAAACAAGAAGGAGGTGACTGGCTAGATTCCAGGCTGTGGGTACTATTTTTATAACCACACATGCACGTAAACACAAACGTGTTTGCAACCAGAAAAACACTGCAGTGACAGGAGAAACTCGTCCTCACAGATGCTGCGTAGAGAAAATAGCACAGACACTGTATAAACACTGTGAGCTTCTTTTTAAAAAAAGGTTAAAAAAAGATGATGTATGTATAAGAAAATTTTGCTGGTGTTCCTTTTGGATTGTGGGAGTGTAGATTTCTGTTTTCTTCTTCATACTCTTCCTGTACATCCAAGTTATCTGTCGTGAGTCAGAAGAAGGAATCCTGTAATTTGCAGAATGGGGGGGTGGGTGGAAAGGGTAGAAGTAACGGCAGCAAAGAGAATGGTTGGGTTGATCTTGGAAAAAAATCCCCCTGCATGAAGATGGGTTTATGTATCACATCTTCCGGAGGCCACGCCCGCCCCATCCCTGCTGTCAGCTCCCCCCTGAGGGAGGGGCTTCCCCAGCCCCGCTCGGCACACGTCGCAGCCAAGACCCGGGTAACTCTGTGGGGTCCCTGCAGCCACACATCTGGGGCGTGGAGGAGGGGACATGCTGCTATTATCTGCTCTTCAGCCGTCTCCTGGGGGAGGTGGTGAGGCCACCACTGGGCTTGCAGAGTCCATGGTGGAGCAGCGTGCGCTGGAGCGCTTGCAGCGAATTTCTCCTGGTTTCAATTCGGGTCCAGCTCATCTGTAACCCACAGGGACCTCCATTTCTCCTGACCTGAACCATAAATGGAACCTTCCATGCACGGCAAAGCACTCTCGAGGGTTTTGGTTTTTCCTCCAGGTGCAGCCGTAAATCAGTGGAGGTGTGGGTTTTCTCCCTGCTGCGCCCACCCCGCTGTCAGGCACCCCGGCTTCTCCCCTGCTGTGTGCTGGGCTCTCAGCTCTCCCCAGGCCCGGATGCATGGAGGGCCCAGGGGTCCGGGAGGGAGGGGTTGCAGGGCCCGCTAGTGCTACGGGGGCACTAGCCCTGTTCCCCAAAGCCCTGTTTCCCAGGAAGATGCAGCAGGTGTCCAGCAGTCCCACAGAGGGAGGGCTGTGTCCTGGCAGGACCACGGGCTGTCACTTTCTGCAGACCCCAGGGCCCTTTGTTCTTCCTGAGAAAGGAGTCGATTGGCACTCAGAGGCCTTGGGTGCTAGAGAGCACTGGGGTGCTGCTTCATTCAGCTTCCGAGTGCAATGTGGTGCTGAGTGCACACCGCTTCTTGGGGTGGTCTTCCTCCCTCTTGCATTCCTGCCTGCCACCCCGGGGTGGCGGACAAGGGGAAGCGACAGTTACACTTCATTTACGTGATGAGTGCTCCTTCTGCCGGAAGTTGTCAGGTAATCAGAGGTGCTTTGAGTTTTTCATTCCATCTGCTGGAGCTGTCTTGGAAATGGCTTCATGCTGCCTGTTTGCCCGAGGAGCGCGTCTCAGAGGAGTCACCCGGCTCGACGGTGGGCAGAGAGTGCAGATGTTTTCACTGTCACTAGGACTCAGCTGGCTGCTTCGTCCAAAGGGGCACCCGAACCTGGAAGACCCCGAGTGAGGCTAGCTCGAGCTCAGACCTCGAAAGTCTGGGGGCAGCTGCTGACGGCCACCGGGCCGCCGGTCCAGCCCGAGTTCCTCAGCTACAAAGTGGCAAAGCCTGGACTTGAACTCAGGATGAATTTTGTCCCCAAATCGTGATCTTTCCAAATAATTTGCTGACTTTGGAGTTCAGAGCTGAGACAAAGGGTCTCGGGCTCAGTGTCTGGTGAAACATGACCCAGGACTCCACCCAGTGTTTCTGGTCCTTCACTTTCGGAGGGAGCGAGAGGTGGGTGGGGCCACCACACCGCCAGCCTTTGCACCCCCCCCCCCCCCCCAGCTTCCTGGCCCTGTGCTGCTTCTCCGAGAGGCTCACAGAATTTCCAGGGTGCAGTTCTGGGGCCCAAAGGTGTGGGCGTTAAGGGTACTTTTTGACTTTGCAAAGCAGGTTTCAGAAATACACCCCTTTTGCATTCACACACACACACATTCCTCATGACTGTTCCACCTGCTGGCAGGTCCAGGCTGGGACCTCTTGAACTGCTCCCAGGAGGGTGGGCGTGGCCTTGTCACCAGTCATTTCTGAAGTGTTGGTGTGCACGGGAAGTTGGGGATCAGGTAGTGCAGGGGAGAACAGGAACACTGATACCGACTTCTGTTCTGCGCCGGCTGGGAGAAGAGTCACCCCCTCTGCCCCCCCACAGTGCATAAGTCAGCACCTTTGCAAAGGACCTGCCTTGGTCTCCATTGCCGGTCAGGGCCCCCCACCACCCTGTGCCTAGGAGCGTGAAGGCCGGTGCAGAAAGAGGGATTCCCGCCTCTCGACTCCCGGGCCTGGGGCAGCCCTTGGGGGCCGGGCAGTGGAGGCGAGCCCTCCTTGCCCCACTTCACACATCCTCCTCCGAGAGCCCTGCCCTCTCGGCCTCCCGAGTCAACTGGTTCCACTTTCGACAGCTTCCTATTTCAAACACATTTCCCTGATGGCGCGCTGCAGTTTGTCTCCCTGCTGACGTACAAAGTGGGTCACCTGTCCTCAGGCCCCAGGCTCCACTCTCCTGGGCTTTCCTGGCTGAGCCTGGCTGGTGCCTCCCTGCATCACGAGGGCCAGTCACTCGCGTCTCGCACACACACAGTGACCTTCATTCCATCCCTGTTCCCCCTGTGAGTCGGACGCCGCCGGAGGCAGCACAGCGCACGGGGCCATCTGAGCGCCTCTGGTTGGAGGGAGAGGAGGAGGGAGGGCGGTGTCTGCTTATATTTTTGGGGAGAGACTACTAGTTTTAATAATACCAGTGTGTTCTTAAAAAGTTTTTAAGTATTAAATTTGCAGCATCACTAGTAATAAGACACCATTTTATTTATTTTTAAGAATTGGGGGACGTTGAAGAAGAATAAATGCGAAACGCTTGTTTTCTGACCAACTTTCAAGTTTATCATAGAGATGCCATTACTCCCTAACCCACTAACATGTCCTTTGTTTCGCCTGGTCAAGGCTCAGGCTTGGAAAACAGAGCCAAGCACATTTGCTGGAAATGTCCAGCTCACCGAACCTCCCGGTTCTCCGGAGAACCTGTGTCATGTGACTGCTAAGTTGTCCTCGTCGTTTTTGTAGAAGGAAAATTGTCAGGGACTTCACGGTACACGCAGGGCTTGCCCTTCTTCCAACTGAAGGATGCGCCAGGTCACGGTAAAAATGTGGCCTTCGAGTGAAATGCTGTGCCGTTACCTTCTGACTTAATATTGACTTTCCCTTGGGCAATCCAGATTATTGATGATTTACCGCCAGCTGAAGAGGATGGAGTCCTGTGGAAGGTGATCGTCAGTAGAAACACACTGATGGTGGCCCTTTCGGTGGTGGCGGTGGTGGTGGTGGGCAGAACTTTTTTTGCCTGGCTGTGCTTTTGGTGAGATGGTGGTTCTAGTCCAGCCCTTGGGCACCGCCGCGGTGGGTAGATAGGCCTGGATGAGAATAATAGCTCTGCTTTCACGCTCAGGTTTCGTGGTTGCCACAGTATGAGGCCTTTGTTAACAAAGGGCCCCTCTCTTTGCTTTTACTACTAAATGTTTGCAAAAGCCTCCCTGAAAAAATGCACAGGCAGAATTTGTGTTGGGAAGGTTTAGCATCTCATGAAACCGACCCTCTAACACTTCGTACTGAAGATGGAAGGGCTCAAGGAGAGAAAGGAAAGTCCCAGCTGTCTAGCAATGTGTCTTCCTTAGGGGCCAGTCTCACCTCTGAGTTACGAGGTCAGAGGGCAAGACCAGCTCCCAACCTCTGGATGCAGGCAGGGGCCGGGACAGTCAGGGATGGGCGTGTGTGCCCATGTGTGCTCATGTGTGTGCCAGGTACCTTTAAAGCACATTTACTCACCCTTGTTTCCAAACATTTAAAAACAATTTTGCTTTGCTGGCATGAAAACAGGGTGAGATTGAAAGACTAGCCATGCTGACATGGTAAAAGAGTTTAAGGGGTCTCCTTGCCGAATCCTCCTCTCTGGGGGGTTAGGGAGGGCCAGTGAATGAATCCAAGCCAGGTCTGGACCGGAGTTGGAATCACAGAGGGAGGGCTGCGTGTTTTTGGAGCAGGCCGTACATGAGGACGTCAAAGCAGGAACAGCATCAAAACTGTCCTTGGGCCAAAATGAAACTCGGGCCCCTAAGTTTTCAACAAAGACAAGGAAAGCAGTGAGTGGCGCCTTTGGGACAGTTTAGGACGATAGTCACTAAGCCCTGAGGTGGGCTGATGTTGCTGAACCAGGAGAGAGAATGAGGAGTGAGGCAGCGGCTCGGATTCTTGTCTCGAGGAAGCCCTGTGCCTCCCACTGCCCCGTCTGTGCCCACTGCCCGCGCCCCCGCCCTGTGACGAGCCACAGGACCCCTATCAGCAAACGTTAAAAGAAAAGGCGTCACATGGTGTCTCTGCTTCAGCGGGGGCCAGGCCGGCATCCTCGGGGAGCCGGAATCTGCCAAGTCCATCTCTCCTGGAATTCAGACATCTAATCAGTGACATTTGCTCTGCCAGCATCGTAAAAACAAAGCAGCCCTCCACGTGCTGAGCCTTTATTTTGGTCTGTGAAGAAATTCCAGTGCTTCAGTGGGTGGTCAAAACACAAAGGAGCAGAGTTCCGTGAAGTAGAAGGTGAAGCTGTGCACGCGGGAGTGTGCGGCAAACGTTAGTGCGAACAGAGCACCAGGCACCGTGGACGGGCGGCGGTGTGCCCGCCCGAGGCCCCGGCTCACTGTGAATTCCTGGTGATTTCCAGTCCTGTTGAAATCTTGTGGCTCCCTATTTATTGACTAAGAGCAATTGGATTTTCTACGCTTTGTACCTACGCCAATTAAACCACAAACACATGTGCGTACACACACGTATGGAAACTCTTTTGCTCGGGAATTTCGGTTTTGTATCCCGACATTTACGCGTTATTCATCACACACTCCCCAGCGTGGACACAGAAGCGATCCCTGCAAAGTAAAGGCGCCTCGCAGTGTCCAGGATTTAAAAGCTATTCATCACCGTGAGCTGCTCTTGGGGGGCCGCGACGGCAGCTTGCCCGTATGTCATGCTCCCTGTGCATTGAGTGTGAAGGGACTTTGCTCCTGGGACGCCGCGTCCATCCCTCTTAATAGACTGGGCAGTCTTTGATTGTCCGTCACCTTTTATTCCGTGAGACGGGCTGCTCTTTTCATTAGTCTGTGTGGTACGGCTTCACGAGGCAGAGACAGGGCTGTGCAGCTCTTGGACGCACGGGCGGAACCAGCTGCCGGGGGTGCGCAGCCCAGGCAGCTGGGGAGTGGCCGGGGCTCTGAAGCTGTGAGCCGCACCTCGGGGCTGAAGGGCCCTGCGGCCGCACGTTTGTGGGTCCTGTAGGTCCCTGGGCTCCGTGTGCTCGGCCTCCAGAGCGGAGGACAGCTGGACCCAGTAACTCCGCCTCCATCTTCCACTGTTGAGATTAAACACAGGGAGGGGGCGAGGATGCATTATTCATGACGGTCTTTGCAACGGCAGCCAGAGCACTCTGAGGGCTCGCTCTGGGCCAGAGAGAGAGAGAGAAGGAAAAGTGTGGGGAGAAGGGGTCGCTGGGAAGAAGGTGCGGACATTCTGTCCGAGAGCAGCAAGCTCTGGCTTCCACCCAGGGAGCCCTGTTGTGACTTAGACAAAGTGGGGAGACCTATTTCAAATTCGGGGGGATTTTCCATGTAAAAAGGGGGCGGGGAAGCTTATTTTAACTCTCACTGATGAAAAGAAAAGGCTTCTTTTTCTCACATGTTTTAATTGTCATTCAAATACAGTTGTCTCCATTTCCCCCCTTGCCCCCCACCCCAGCCATCCCCACTTCCCAGTAGGCTTCTTTTGACATCGATGGACCTAAAAATGACACTCACTCTCTAGTCTCTCAGAAGCTTAAGGGGAAACCCTCAGGGTGATTCCTTTGCAAGAGAAAAGAAAATAGCAATACATTGTCCCCATGTCCTGTCCCTGACTGGACAGGCACTTTGCTTAAAGCCAGCTCAGACCCCTGAGCCAGGCGTGACCCAGACCCCTGGTGCTGGCCCGCCCTCTGCAGAGGTGCGGCTTGGACGGTGGTCTCAGGCGGACACCTTACATGTGCAGCAGCGCCCACGGCTTTGCGGGGAGCCCTCCCCCGAGGCTAAGCTGCATTTTGTGCCAGCCCCCAGGAAGGTGTGCCAGCAGCTGCAGGCCACATTCCATGTGCCTTGGGGTCCTCCTGTGTCCCTTGGAGGGATGGGTGGCTTTGCAGGGGTGACATGAAAGGAAGGGAGGATGTGTGGGGAGTTCGTCCAGCCCAGGGGCGATGAAAAGATTACAAGTTGTGTTTTGTCTGAGTGGCTCATCCCATTCCCGTCTAAGGCCGACTGCTGACTGAAGAGTCGGGAGGCAGAGGAGCCAGGTGCGTCACTAAGACCATGAGGCAGGAGGCCCCAAATCCGGGTGCCGGGGGCCCGCCTCACTCAGGAGGGGGCGTGAGCACCACTGGGTTTAGCCTCAGACTGTGGAGGTTTGGGGAGCCCTCAGGGGCTGCTGCTGTGGTGGAATGTTGGGGTTTGGCTTTGACAGGGGGTCGGCAGGGGTGCAGACTAAGACATGGGCACAGACTAACAGATGTGGGCGCAGACAGGCCTGTCACATGGTCCAGGCCACACATCCTCTGACGGGCCCCAGAGAAGTTGTGTGTATCTCACGGTGCCCCTGTAACTCAGAAGCCCCACACTGACTGGCATGTGCCCGGCCCTGCTGGCAGCGGCTGCAATTTGCCTGCGCTGACGGCTCTGGCCACTCGTGGTCGGTGACACGGGGCGGGGGGAGACTGGCAGCCCCCACTGTCAACACATGGGCCGTTCAGAGAGTGGTTTTCCTCTTGTCCCTCCTACCCCTCCTTCCCCTCTGTGGCTCTAACAGGATCACTGTAGGTTGGATTAACTCTCAAACATCATTTCTCAAAAAAAGGGAGGAAACATGACAATGACAGGTGGGCAAACGATCGCAGTTCAGACGTTTCTTGCAAAGCTGAGTCCAGTCTTAAGCCCTGGGACTCGGCGACGGGCTCCTTGGCCTCCCCCAAATGAGCTGACAACCCCTGTCCCCATAAACACCAGCAGCTTGATTCCTAGTGACCGCAGTTGGCGAGCACGCCCTCCCTTAGGTGAGCATGGTAGCCACAGGACGGACTGGTGCTCAGCAGTGGGAGGAAATGAGCTGTTGAGCTACGAAAGGTGTGGAGGGAGCTTACGCGCCTGTGGCCAAGGGAAGAGCCCATCTGAAAAGGCTGGAGCTGCTCGCTTCCGACTGGAGGGCAGCCGGGGGGGGGGGGGGCAGCTCGCCGGGGACGGGAAGGGTCCGCCGTGGCCAGAGGTCTGGGGAGGGGGCAGTGAGCGGGGCCCCGGAGGCTGTGAAGCAGGACGGTACTGTTGTGATGCGGGCACGGTGTCACAGTTTGTCAAACCCCATGGAGTGTACAGCACCAAGAACAACCCTACTGTGAGCTGTGGACTTGGGGCACAGTCATGGAGCAAGCCTGTTTGAGTGTAACGAATGTACCGCCGCAATGCCAGGTGTTACCAGCAGGGAAAACGTGGGGCTGAGGGAGGGAGCCTGTGGAGACTTCATACTTTCTGGGCTGTTTTTCCATAAACCTGAAACTACTCCAGAAAATAATAAAGATGTAAAGAAATAAATCTATTAATTTATGTAAAAGGCACTTAAGTGGGAGGTGGTCAGTCCCACCGGCCTTGGACTGGGTGGGATGGGGCCAAAGTGGCCTGGGACCAGGCGGGCTTCCTGGAGGAAGTGCCACAGCACAGTGGGAGGCGGGGTGAGTGTGGCGGGACTGTGAAGCCCGGAGTCCGGGGCTTGGGAAGGGAAGACGGAAGATTCTGGGTGACTCAGGAGCAGTGGATGGGAACCTGAAAGACGGGGTCGGTCTCCAGTTTTATCCTAGGGGTGGGAAGCAGAGCAGCGGCCCACCCAGACTGTGGACTCTGAGGACACACTGGGAACAGCAGAGTGACCGAGGACAGCGGAAGACAGAACTGACCTCGGAGCGGTCGGGTGAGTCAGGAAGGAGAGGGAAGCACTCTTCCAGTCTGGGAGAGACGGCGGGACTCTGGGGACGAGGGAACACGTGTCGTTTCCTTTGGGCAGTTTTGACACAGACGGGACCCTCTGTGACGGTCAGCCTTGCATCCGAGTGGCCCTGTTGAATCTGTTCTTCAAGATGCGAAGTTCGGCCGGGTTACTGCTCTTAACAGCCGTCCCGGTCCTGAGATGTGCCAGCGGGTTTTGACAATTTTGTACCAAACCAAGAGTGTGAACTATCTGATAACTTTGTATTCATGACATGATAAAATAATACTTTTGGGCATACTGGTTCAAGACTATGTTCTTAAAATTAATTTCAACTGTTTATTTATTTTGGTAAGGTGTGTTAGTTTGCGAAGGCTCCATAAGAACATACTACAAACAAAGTACCAGCAACATAGATGTATCTTGTCATAGTTCTGGAGGCCGGGTGTCCGAGATCAAGGTACTGGCGGTCCCGCCCACAAGACCCTGAGTGGCAGCCGTCCGACCCTCTGAAAGAATTTGCAGGATCCAGGGAAAAATAAAAATATGGGGCCCTTTGTTAAAAAAAAATTAAGTATTTCAGGATGGTAACCAATCAGCATCACTCCAAGGCTGGGCTGTCCTCAACATGGGACCCTGTGTGACCTCACAGGTGGCACCTCCGTGAAGCCAGCGACAGTACCAACCAGATGCTAAAGCAGAGGGTGGCACTGGGGAAGTGTGTGTGTAAGCGGGTTCCTGGCTCTCTCCGTGACCCCACATCCAGCCATTCCTGCTCTCCACCCCTGGCGCACCCTCTACGCGTTTAAGGCCCAATTAAGGCCCAACTCATGGTGACTCCGCACTTGGGCTCTTGCCGCATCCTCTGCTAAGAATGCATCCTCCGAGCAGCACCTGGCTTGCGTTCCTGCGCTGTGAGGTCTGCTCAAACATCCCTTCTTCAGAAAGACTGTTCCTCCCAGTCCCGTGTAACAGCTGCTTCCTCTCCCTGTCTGCTTACTCCGTTTTCCTTGTCTTAGTAACCTCCCTAGTGGACCAGATGTCTGCGTGATCATTGTTTCTTGACGGTCTTCCCCGGGCAGAATGGAAACTGTGAGCAGGGGCTTTGTTCTGTCCCTCTGAGGAATCTTCAGCACCTAGAACAGAGTTTGCCACACATAAGAAACTCAGAAATGACTGAGTGATGAAGCCATGAATGAATGAATGGAGAATGAATGCAGACGGGTTGCTGCAGCACCCACTGCTTCTGCTTAGGGAGCAGAGCCATGTCCTGGAGGTCCCGGTTTTTGGTGAGGGGTTGGCCTGGGCTGCGTGGGGGCATCCCGCAGGTACAGGAGGGGGAATATGATGGAGCCTGGCCTGGTGCAGCTGTTGCTGCTCGGGCTGCTCCCCTAGGGCTCGTACTGAGCAAACCCTGGTTATATCTCCCCAACACGTTCTGTGAACACTACTCAGTTCACAGCCCTCACCCAGTAGGCTGACAGATCCATCTTACTCGTATCTGGAGGCATATTTCAGGGTGTCTGCTCCACTCACAGGCCTGTCTTCTAAAGACTTGCTTCTGCTGGTGGGTAGGTCCAGGCGGCTCAGCTCTATGACATCACCATGATTGCCATGGGGGATTGGTGCACAAATGGACACCTGACCCAACACCAACCAATCAGCTTGCTGGACAGCGACCAGTTAGCTTCTCTAACCAAAATTCGAATAGTTAAGAGTTAACAGAGGCAAACAGGAAAAAAGCCAGAGAAAAAGAGAAAGGAGGAAGGCCGCGGGGCTGCAGAGAAACGGGCACTTGTCTCTGAGAGGTTCCAGTTGCACAGATCGGCCGTGTTTCAGGTCCCTGTCTCCGTTCGTGAAGTCACTCTCAGAGCCTTGTCAGCTCCTCCTTCAGGTTCCCGACAGCCTCACCCTCAACACGGAGCCAGACCTTAACAGAAAAACACAGCTCCTGGGAAAGGCATCTTCTGGGTACCCGGATGCTCACTTTGACCACATGCAACCTAACGCAATACAATACGTGACCATGGGCAACCCACAAGGGGATTGAAAGGTAGTAACAGATTCATTCACTTGAGAAACAACCTGAGTTTTTATTGGGAAAACGGGTAACGCCCCCACGACAAAGCAGGGTTCACCTCCCAGGGAGCTGGTGTGGACCGTGCCCGGTGAGGGCGTGCTGTGTGGACACGGCAGCCACGGCCCTCAGGGGGAGGTTCATCCATAATGTTCACTCCTTTGATGTTGTGGCTGAGGAATTTGGGCTTCACTGAGTGGTCAGCCGACAGGGAGCAACCGGAGGGTTTGGAGGACAGCAGCGATGAGGAGACAGTGTTTCTCTGGCCCTCTGGGTCTGGTGTGCCAGCAGATCAGAGGACGTAACAGACACCTCTGGTGCCAGTGGTGAGCCCATCGGTCCTCTCTGACCGCAGTGGCACCTGGGACAGATGGCACTCGGGTGTGCTCGTCAGGGCCCCGTCTCGGGGACAACCCATATGTCTGGGCTTCCCTCCTCAGGGAATTCTCTTAAACTGAGAATGGTGGGCCTCACAGAGCTGCCCAGAAAGGTGGGGGAGGTGGGCCTCCTGGGTCCCTTCCTCTCCTGAGGGTTAGGAGGCAGGGGATGAATGGTGTCCCTGTCTCTGGTCCTTCAGAGGGACAAGCATGGTCGTCCTAAAAGGTCCTTCAGAAGGTCTCCAGTAGAGCCAGGTCCTAGCAAGCCACAGGGCTTTCCAGGTCAGCGGTGTCCCAACCCTGTCTGTGCCCTTTTCCTGTCTCAGTGAGTGTCACTTCCTCTCTCTCGCTTCCCAACATCACCTCCCCAACGCCACCTGTCCCCACAAGCTCATCTCAGGCCCTGCGTTCCGGAGAACCACGCTAAGAGGTGGAAGATGTGGGTGGCATTATGTTTAAAAAGCTACGAATGACTCAACTGCTGCTTCCTAATTTTCAAAGGACCCACCACCTGCCCTGCTGCCCCTTCCCTCCCAGGCGGCAGCGGTAGGACAGTAATGGCGGGAGTGCTGTCCGCTGACTTCACGGTGTCACAGGCCCGGCTTTAAGCACTAGACGCGATTCCGTTCACGTGTTCTTCACACCAGTCCTAGGAACAGATACTCTTGTAGATTCCGTGTCGCAACAGATAAGGAGGTTGGAGCAGAGGGAGATTAAGCAGCTGCACTGGAGTCCTGGCTTGGCCTGTGGGAGCCTGGATCTGACCTCGTCCAGTCTGATCTGAACTACGGGGGCCACATCACCTCACTAGGGGCTGCATCGGGGAGAAGCCCCGGTTCCACGAGTACCCCTCCTTCAGGAGCCATGGGGAGGTCAGGAGAAAAAGATGGGGTCACGCCCGTGGAGTTTCACATTCTAGCTGAGAACTAACTCCCAAGAAGGAGAACAAGGGAAGGTGACCCCGAGCTCAGAGAGTCACCCTTGAAAGTGGGTGCTGACCCCTGCTCTGTGGTCCATGGTGGATTGGTTAGGATGCCCAGGTGGGACAGCAGCCTGCTGCCCTCGGGGCCCAGTGCTGGTCACCCCAGGGCGAGGTGGAGCCGTGACAAAGCCATCCTCACAGACTTCCTGTCTCTTCCCAACGGCACCTGGATTCTGACCACCTGTCATTCCCTGAACTCTGCCTCCTCTCGCCCGGGCCTCCAGGGATGACAGATGACAGTCACACATGTGGGGACGGCCGCCTCCTGGTGTGGCCTACTGCGGGCTCTGCTGTGGCCCCTGTCTTTGCTTTAGAGTGGGGTAAGCTGCTCCATCTTTAGGGACTGTCTGCATCCTGGCTGCTGTAAAAAAGTTCCATAGACCGGGGCTTGAACAACACACCTTGTTCTCATAGTTCTGGAGGCTGGACCTCCAAGGTCAAGGTGCTGGCTGATTCTGTTCCTGGTGAGGGCTTTCTAACTGGCTTGCAGGGCACACCTTAATAACTTCCTTACTGGGGGGATAGGGCTTCAACATATGAATCTGGGGGGCAACAGACCTTCAGTTCATAACAGGGGCCATGCAAAAAATTAAAATGCTGGGCCCATGACATTGGGCCTCTGCCCATTGTCATTGTCTGACGTTGACCATGACAGTGACCGTAGGGTGTTGAGCATGGGCCTCTTCTGGCTGCGGTGCCCCAGTGCCCCAATTTGTGCACCTGCTCCCCAGGTCCCCCTCCTGATGGACAGACACTTGGCCTCTCCCGGGTGGACCTAGCTCCCTGCCTTACGGGCTGTGTGCCCCAGTCGTATTTCTACATCTTTCTTGGCTCCAGTGGCTCATGTACAAAATGGGTATAATGCCTACCTCATGAGGGTGTCTCCAAGATGGGATGGAGTGAAATGGCACGCAAGGGCCCCCTGCACCTGCTCCGAGCCCGTCAGGGTCCTTCCTCGGGTTCTGTGCCTGCTCAGCGGCCACAGAACCGAGTGTCCCCTGTTTCAAATGCACCGTTTGACATGAGTCCCCAGCACCTCGACTGTGTGTGCCAGTGGCTCAACTTGGAGCAGGTTGGGAGAGCAACCCATTAAAGAGGGAAAAATCAATAGCACAATTAGGAGCCATTTCATCCCCAAGTGACGCCAGCCGCTGGAAAGGCCTCTCATATCCGCCTCTCTGTTCTCCCAGGATGCGACGCCTCCTTGGGACCCCCAGCACGTAGAAGACACCACAGACCCACGGCGAACACAGCCTGTCTTAACCGACCGTGCGACCTAACAGTGCTTTATGGAGGGACTGAACACGTTCGTCTGCACTCGGCTGAGTTCCATCAGCGGTGCGGTGTCTCTTACGGTCGCATCTCGTGTTCGCTTTTCTTCCTTTCATGGTCTTCCCAGCAAAGTGTGCAAGGCTCCGGGCAGCCGGGTTCGCCACGGCAGGGAGGCCAGCGGGCCCCCTGTGTTGGGGACGACTTGCAGGCAGTGTCCCTCACTTTCGTGTCTAGAAGAGGCTTCCGGTTACTCCCTCTGTCCTTGGTAATCATGCTCCTTCACGACCACCCATTGATTCGTTCCGGAGATGTGCATTCCGTGTCTACCATGTGGGGGCGCTGTGTGTGGGGAGCTGTGGAGGGCATTAAAAATGAGGGTTACTGACCTTCACCCCGTGACAGGAGCCCATCTCAAGGTCAGCCATGAACACCTCTTCGTAAGGTGAAACAGAAGACGTTGTTTTACTTCCATTTGGAGGTGAAATAATTAAAACTAAAAAGATAATCTGAGCTTTTTGCAGTAGTAGAAACTATTAATTTTAGTGGAATGAAGTGTGTGTGTTATAGCTGTGAACAGGGACGAGGTGAAGGGGAGCAAGTTGAGAATCCTGGTTTCATCTCTCCCTCCCACGCACGGGAAAGTCCCCCGCAGGTCTGGTTTGGGGTTGAGTGTTCAGCCCGCCCTTGGCCTCCCCCCCTGGTCCCCCAACATCACTCAGATGCCCGACACAAGCGCCCCTTTGGTAAATGGCTCCTGGGGGCTCCCCACCCGGCCCCTGCCCCCAGTGCAGGCTCAGTTCTCGCTCCCGGTCCATCTGACGCCCTCAAGGGGAAAAAGCACTTAAACGCCTGATCTTTCAGGGGTTCAATCCACATGGCCCTTTCTCATTTTCTAATGCTTGAGAGGAACGAGAAACGCTCTCATGGAGCCTGGGGCGGGTGCTGCCTGCTTAATGCCCAGCTTCTTTGCGCCCGGAGGCGCCCGAGCAGTGTGGTCCTCCCCGCCCCACCCCCACCTGTGCTCTCTCAGAAGGACCACAGGTGTCCACCTGTCCACTGTTTTCCCAACCACTACCTTTTCCTGAGTCTCCTGGAGGAGGCCAAGCGGTGGGATGTACTTTCAAAGGGAGGGCCTATCTGCCACTTGTCACCCGAGCAGCTGTGGGCCACCAGCTACTGGGTAGCTTTGTTTGCTTTCGGCCTGAGGTGAGAGGCGGTCTCGTGGCCAGGACGCCTGGAGCAGCCAGTAAATGAGGACTTTAGCTCCTTAGCTCCTGGACTCAGCAGCTGAGTCCAATGCTTGACAAGGACACACACGCATCACTGAGGCCAGCTCTCCCTTCGGAATCACGTCACAGCCCTGGTGCGGTCTGGGCTCCCCCACGGGGGTTTCCTATGTCATTGTCACCAGAGATAGGACCCTGGCTGCAAGGAGACTCTGTCACTGGGCAGGGCCCGGCACCACGTTCAGTCTGTGCGTTTCGTCCGCATTCTCGTAGCGGCTTCTTCAGCTTGTTGCAGTGGGTTAAGCTTTGTCTCCTGAAGAGACTGGAAAGAGAAGGGACACTCGTGCCTGTGGGTCAGTGGCAGGGAGTGAGCCCCGGATACCACCAGGGTCCGGGCCTCTCGCCAGTTAATGTGTTTTCATATCAGAGGTGGCACCTGTGCATGGATGCAAACTGCCTGTCATTTAGGGATTTTAAAATCGCTTTAATTTTAAAAATAGTGTTATTTTTACATACGTAGCAAGTAATGCTGGGAACTACTTACTTTCAGGTCTTCTTATTTTTCAACCAGAGTTCTAATCATTGATTTGATAACCACTATCAATAAATGTTTTACAAAAATGTCAACTTGCCGTCCTTCTTCCCCATGCACCTTGTCCCCTGCCTTTTAAAATTAATTCATTTATTTGTTTCTTTTCATTTCATCGAAAGTGTACATGTTTTTGATATGTGGAATCTAAAGAACAGTGTAAACCGACAAACAAGACAGAAGCAGACTCACAGACACAGAGATGGGACTGGCAGGGCCGGGGGCGGGGGCGGGGGGCTGGGAGAAGGAGGCGCGGGGACTGAGAAGGGGCCCTTGGCAGTTACGGAACCGGCACGGGGACCTCAGCTGCAGCACAGGGGACGAGTTGGCCACACTGCGCGTGGTGCCAGGCGCAGAGTGGAAGTACCAGGGGGCACTTTGTAAAATACGTGACTGTCCCACCCTGCCTTCTTGAAATCAACGGCAGCTCTGAGAATGCTCTGTTCCCGGCTACACCGCGGCACTGACAGCTGGTGACGAGTCCAGCTTGCCCCCCACTGTGACGCTTGGGTGGAACACCCCGCAGGGCGACCAGGAGCCCGTGGAGCCGCCGCCCTTCTGCCCTGGCTCACGACGTCCAGTCTGAGCTGTAGCAAGCACTCGGGAGCGCCTCCTGCAGGACTTGCCTGGACATCCCTTCGCTTGGTGGAATCGTCCCACGTTTGTTCAGCCCTCGTCCAAATGAAGCAAATGAACCTTGGAGGACCAAGGCGCTGTTTATTTTACAAGGCTCAGAGAGATAAATTTTTCAAGAGGTGGCTTTACGTTTACTTTTTAAAAGTGCTTAAAGAGCAAAGGGAAAGGAATGGGGATGTTCATTGTTAACATTTCAGTCAGGCTATCAGTGGTATTATATGTTCAAAGACTAAAGCAGAAAATTAAAAAAAAAACAAGAAAAAGTGAAGACCACGTGGAGCTGGACGGTGCATCTGTGAACACGTGTCTGTGCCCCGTATTGCGGACATCGCCCTCCTACACAAGGGGAGGACGTTACGTCTCAGCCGTGTCCGCCTGCACTTGGCATGTCCTTACCTGTCGTGAACATTTTCTCCGGGAACCTGTAACGACTGCTTCGTGTCCCTGAGAGACGCTTCCTGATGTTCCCATCTGTGTGCTGCTGATGAAGTTAAGCTGTGTTACCATTCCATGATAACCTTTACATTGAACTTCAATGATTTAAGATAAATCCCCAGACATGGAACTGCAAAATCAAATGTTGTACATATTCTTCTAAGCTGTTAATACGTATTGGCCAGTAGCTAAGAAAACAATGGCATCGTTCTGCACTCACTTAAAGAGGCAAAGTTCTATTTCCATACTCTGGTGATGAACTTTTATAGCACAAGATAAAATGTGCCAAGTGTGTGTTACAGGTTTTACACACATATTTTTGTACTTAATTCTCACATCACCCTCTCAGATAGTTCAGCTATTATTCACAATGTACAAATGTGTCAGATGAAGCTTAGAGAACCTGAGTTCACGTGACCAGAACTCCACGCCTGGTTCTGACCGTGAAGCCTGACTCAGCTACCGCTGGGCAGACTGACATGTGCACCCCAGCAGTCACCGGCAGTCAGTGGAGCAGGCTCCGTCGGGGGCCCATGGAGGTGAATTAAGCGTGATCCATTTCCAGAACCTTCTAATCCATTGGAAGAAGAAAATAGGTGCATAGTCTGAATAACATAAGTATAGCGGGGCCGAGTTAGATAAGGGTGGGAGCAGGGAAACACATGGGTACCGAGGGAGGGGTGAGCACGGGAGGGAGGGAAGGAGTTGTCGGTGCTCACTCGTAACGGCGTGAGGGTGGGCACGTGTGGAGACGGGGAGTGGGCCTTCCCGCTGGAAGGGCCAAGTTGCAGCCGGGGCCCTGGAGGAGCTCCAGGTGGTCGTGGGGGGAGCCTGGGGAGATGCCGAGGTTACAGGAAATAAGACGGAGAGATGAGGTTGGAAGGCAAACTATGGAGGTCTTTGCTAAATTAAGGAGATTGGAGTTGATCCCATAAACCAATTGGAGTGTGGGAGAGTGTAAGGAGACGTGATTCGTGTGTCAAAGGTCAGTCTGGGAGTCGTTTGAAATGTGCCTGGAACAGAAGAGATGAGAGGTGGAGTCACAGGTAACTGTCGGGAAGAGGATGCGTGATGTTCAAGGAGAATCAAGGGCTGGCGTTTGATTTGGGCCTAAGGGGAAAGATTCTTTGAGGGGGACATTAGGACCTGGAGCTGGTTAGGGAGAGAAGGAAGCAAGTTTGGAACAGGCTAGGCCTGAAGTGTGTGCTGGTGAGTACTGTAGATGTAGCTGAAAAATCTGCCCTTGACCTCGGGACACAGTTTGAGACTCTAGAAATCGTAAGCATTACCTGTAGGCAAGCACCAGCTGAAGCCCAGATTTGCGTACTACACGTGAGGGGAAGGGTTTAGAGAAGAAGTGGGATGAGGCCCTTGAGCTTATTGAAAATGGATATGGGACAGAAAGGGAGGAGCAGGGGGCAGAGAGAAGGGTGGGCCGGGGAGTGTTCTGAGCCCAGAGAACTGAAGGAGAGACTTCCAAGAGCAGGAGCTGATGGGAGGCGGGGAGACAGCATGGGTGACAATGTGTCCCAGAGGGCTCCCGTGCGGATGATGGCTGAAACACGGCCCTGGGATTTGGCCAGAGCCCTTGAGAAAGCCACCTCGACAGAATGCTAGGAAAGGGGGCAGAACAGGAGGGAATTGGGGCATGGCTGGAAAATGTGGCGGCAACAAGGGGAAGAGAGAAGGTAACTTGAGGTTGTGAACACACACGCGCACAGAGTCTAAGATACGTGCATAGTGTGGAGAAGACCAGCGGGGCTTGGAGTTGGCAGCCCAAAGGACAGGTGCGGCTGTGGAGGGGGCCGTGGCTGAGTAGGTCGGAGGGAGGGCGGGGGTGGAGGTGGTGGCTGGGAGAGGCCCCGGAGGAGACGGGAAGCTGACAGCGAGGAGGGCTCTCTGCTAACTGAAGTGGTTCGTCCTAGGGAGGAGGAGGTGGGAGGGAAGAATGGTGGAGACTGGTGTAGGGGTGGGGGGCAGAAGTTTGGGTAAAGGTGGGGATGAAGTGAGTGGAGGGGCCTGGGGGGCCGGAGAGAGTGGGCGAGTCCCAGGGGTGGCGGTGACGTGCAGAATACTCTACCTTTTACTTGTCCCTGACAAAACCAGGCCTGGGAACCAGCCTTCCCCTCAGAACTCTAGGCTGGCTTTTTAGAACAAGGAACATTCCGAGGGCAGGGCTGGGGCAGAGTGAGGACGGGACACAGGTGTTTCCACAGGTAGACTTGGGAGGGCATTTGCAGGGGACGGAGGCCCCCTCTGCTCCCCTCGCGTTGTGAAGGCAACGCCCAAAGGCGGCAGGACACCATTTTGGCTTTGTCAGGTGGTCTGTAAGGTGTACTTTACATTCTCAGTCTGTTATGTGAGGACTGAATCTGCATATGGACCAGAACTTGAGAGAAACATGCACAATTGAACATAAACATATGGAGATAATAATTGTTTAAACAACGTCTGTCCTGTATGTACAGACAAAATGCCCCTGGCCCTCTAGGTGTCTGTGAACAGAGCCTGCTTTGATCGTTGCTCTTATTCCTGACGTTTCTGACTCTTTCTGAATATTTGGGGTTCGTGACATTCGCATCCAGACACTCGCGTCTCCTGGAGGCCAAGGGACCCTTTTCTCTCAGAACTGAGCTAATTCTGTAGAAGCTTTTGACTCAACGGCTCATGACCTCTTCCAGGAAATGCATTGCGAAGGAGCCAGCAGATAACAAATCTCCAACTTCTTAGGAAGAATTGCTTCTGGAAACTGCAGAGTGTGAGATAAGGCTCACTTTGTGGGAGCTGACTTTTCCAGCCCCGCCGCAGGGGGCTGTGGGCTCGGAGTGAGCCGTGTGCACAGAACTGATACACTGCACTAAATTAATTCAGAGTTCTCTAATAGCTTGTTTTCAAAGGCCGGTGACTAATACGAGGGCTTATTATGCGAAAAACAAAAAAATGGGCTATGTAAATTTTATAATGGGAGCCCTAGATTTGTTAATATTTCTGCTATCCAAGCTACACTATGGAGAATTACCGGATCCTGGAGATGCGAGAATTCTATCATAAGTAGAGTAGTAAATCTTGCCACCGAGCTTAGAGTTTGTACGGTGTCTTAACAAAACTTGTGTCATTCGAGTCTCCCAGCATCCCTGAAAGGAGGCGGGACCGGCTCCAGTTTGCTGATGCCGCACCAATTCGTGAAGACTCCGCTTCCCGTCCCCGGAAGCCCAGCTCCTCACAGGGCGTACCAGGACTTGAACTCCTGACGTCAGACTTCAAATCCAGTTCTATTTCTGCTGTGCCCCGATGCGTTCAAATCTTGCTCGATTCTTTTCTTTTCCCTCCTTCCCATTGTATTTTATTTTATTTTTTTTATACTAAGGGAACTGAGAGTCAGGTGAAGTGACTGCAGTTCCAGCCGCTGATGAAACCAGAGGTAAGTCTGGCCACTCGCCTGGTGCAGGCCGTCTCAGCATGTCTGCCGAGCAGAGGACAGGGGTAAAGCTGGGCACGTCGGGGCCACCCACCATCAGTCGCTCTCTGTGCCGGTGGGGAGACCGTACCCGCACAGGAAGGGAGGGCAGGCCGGGCGCTAAGCACCACGGGACAGGAACGGCCCTGATATCACCAGCTGCGTCCCCGCCCCTCCCATCGGCTCTGCTGCCCGAGCTGGGTCTGGGGGCTCTGCTGTGCTCACACCCCGTACTCCTCCTCTCGACTACAGGAGACATTTCCGGTAGAATCTGGATAGCATGTGTTTTACTCTGTTCCCGTCCCACGTTGTCCCAGGGGTCAGACTGAGTCCCCTGCTCTCGGGACAGAAGGGCGTCTTCAAGTCGGAGATTCCCTGGCTGGAACGATGGGCTGGTGCCCACTGCTGCACGTTCTGAGTCACTCGGAGCGTGCCCGAGGGGTGTCCGGTTTTCCCAGTGAGAAACGAAGCTCCTCAAGGACACCCACCCTCCTGTGTCTCCTCGTGCATGTGCCCTGACCCTTCGCCACGCTACAAATGCAGTCACTCTGTCAAATAGTGCTGACCCCTGAGAGTTAACGAGAGAATTGACAAATGGCTTTCTCAGTCTTGGTTATGCCAAGTTAACTAGAACCTCGCAGGGCTGCCAGTTTTTGGTTTCTCGTCACTGCCACCACCCACATTCCTCCACCGCGTCCTTGGGCAGGCCCTGCGTGAGCCTCCCCGTCCACGGGTTAACTAGCTCACACTGCAGTCCGGGGCAAAGACCCACTTTGCAGATGAGGAAACTGAGGCAAACACTTGTGTGTGACTGAGTGTTCTTTATTTTCTGAGTACCCTTCCCTCCCGAGTTATTTCCATACTAAGTGGCCACACGTATTTATAGTAAGTAAACTTGACATAACAAAGTCTAAGTTTTACCTGCATCTGTCCTCTTCTCTCTACCTCAGAAGGTTTTAATTGCATGAACTCCCAATAGTTGATGTTGCTGTGGTGTATTATTGTTTTTCATTGTCTTTATATGAATGAAAACTAGTCACTGTTGTTACTGGATTTATAGCCCATGTCTATTAGCAGCATCTGTGTGTTTGCAAACATCTGTGCTCACTGTTGTTTTCTTTATTTTCCCAAATCCTTTCGGGTTTGATTTACTTATTGGCCATTTTCTCTCTCTTTCTCTCTCTCTGTGATTCATGCTGTATTTTCAGTGACTGATTCTTTCTTCAGCTTTGTCTAATTGGTTAATTAATGCACCCATTTAGTTTCAGTTTTAATGTCTTTTTTTGATCACTTCTAGAAGTTCTATTTTTGTTATTAAAATTTACTTCTTTTGGCCCGCAGAATTGTTTCTAAGTCCTATTGAGTTTTTAACCTATTGAGTTTTATTCTGACTTTGATATCTTAATTTTAACACCTTAAATTTACTGTTCTTTTCAAAAAATTTTTTCTGATGTCTTTAAGTGTCAAATATTCCAAATAAATGTTGGGTCTTCCGCTTTGTTTAGAACCAAGCACCCGTTGGTGTAGTTAAAACTCTTCCCTGTGCACCGCTGTTCTGTGAGCATCGTGGCCCTCTGGCCCGGGCTAAGGAAGGTCCCGGGGGAGCAGTTTTGCACCTGCCTGCCTGGGCACGCGGCCTCTCTCCAGGCTGGGGCGGCTTCCACGTGAATCCTCTTTCTGAGGATTTGCACGCCATGAAGGCAGCATGACGCATTCTCTCTCCCTGTGTGCCATGCTGATTCGGGGTTCGGTTTTTCACGGGAATCTTCTCTGACGAGTCTCCGCTCAGATATGCACTTCTTTGCAGTCTTGGCTGTCCAGGTGGGGGCCTTGGAGGGTCATTGGAGAATGCCTTTATGCAAATGTCTCAGGGTCAAAACTCTACTCTCTGGGTCCAAACGTGGTCCCCAAGCCCCAGAAGTTACAATTTTCAAGTCGTCAGTCTCCCTCTCCGTCTCTCACTGGGCCCCTTACAGTTTCGGTTCTGCTGCTTAGGGCTCCGCTTCCACTTCCTGCTGGGTTCTGGAAACTGCTTCTTCACGGTTTCCCTCGTGTGATATATTATATATTTAACTTTTTGTTCATTTTGTTTAGCATTTCTATTGACTTACAGAGCATCAGGGTTTCCCCAGTAGCTTGGCCAGCTCTGCTGCTGGAGCTGGAAGTGTCTGGAAGGATGGAGTGGAGCTTGGGGTTGGAGTTTCTCCCTGTTCCTGAAGGCTGACCAGCCAACTACAAGGTCGTTCTCCGGGCTCCGTTCACAGGGTGGTTATGGGTGATCCTGTCTGGTCTAACAGTGTCAGCTTTGGACGGCGTCCGGGAGGGCCCTGACTGGCCGCTCTCCGTGCTCCGGAAGAATGCTTCCTGCGATGCGTTTGTGGGGCATCACACTGAAGAGAAGGTTGTGTGTTTACACAGGTTTGGAAAAGGGGTGGGTGGGCCCCGTTTAAACGAGTTTCTCTACTGCAGGGTTTCTCAGGAGAAAAGAGGGAAGCGGCTGCCGTTAGCATCTCTCCTGAACACAGAAGGAAACAGGAAGGGCCCGAGTCTCAGCCGTGGTGGTAGGTGGGGACATGGGGCAAGAGCCAGAAGGTCAGGGCATTTCTGCGCCCCCCCCAGAAAACAGCAGAAACCACAGTATTCGGGCTGCCTCTCTGGTTGGGTTCCAAGCACGCCCCTGTTCTTTTAGCATGGACTCTCTTTAATTCAGCATAATTTTAGGAAAACAGTCCTGTGATCTACGTGATAGTGATTTATTAACATAATCAAACGACCATTTAAATTTTGGATTTATCTCAGGCCAGGTGCCCCAGGAGGGAAGAAATGCAAACTGAATGTTTCCTATCGTCAAGGTCAGGGTCACGGTGTTTGTAATAACAGCTACGTCTGCTGTCTGCTGTCCACCCTCCGGGCACTGCACCCGCCCTCTATGGGCCGTGCAGACCTGGCACAAGTGTGCACAGGGTGCCACAGCCTGTCCCGCTCTGTGGGTGAGCAAGCCGAGATGCCAAGGGCCACCTTCCTCTCTGCTGCTGCTTTCAATTGGCTTTTAAAATTTTGACAAGATAAGAACGGACTCCCCAGGCTCCAAATTGAAGGCGCATTTAGTATCCGTCCTGATCAGACAGAGAGACAGAGGCTGTCCTCCAGCGGCAGCCGGTTTGTCGGACGCCCCCTCTGTGGACGTGCAGGTGTCCTGGGTTCCAGACCGTTGGCCGCTCCCCAACAGAGGGCAAAGCCTCACCTCCTGGGATCCCTCTTCCTCACCCTCTGATTGTAGGGTCATTAGGGCAATGAAGTGGAATGATAGAGGCCAGGTTCTTCCTGCAGCACGGAAGCCGCTTTTATTGTGACCGGAGCGCTGTTTGGTTTTCCTCTCCTTCCGACGAGGGTCTGGGTGAAGGAATGGCTCCGGCAGGGCCAGGGGCAGCCTGCTGCCCGGGCTCCCGGTGCATGGGGTGGGGCACAGGCACTGCGTTGCCTCCCAGCTTCAGGCTGAGGACCAGCGCCGAACGAGTTCCTCAGCCCGGCTGCGGCCCCGATCAGCTGGGCCTAAATTCAAAGTAAACGCGAATATCTTCCACTTCAAAAGGTTTTGATGAGGATGTGTGAGTTTCTGTCCATGGACAGATTCATCTTCAAGGAATGTTGCCCAATTTTATTATCTTTCCCCGCCAGGCAATCTCAGGATTCTTCATGATTAAAACACTATTTCCAAGAAGGGCACTGCACTTCCCTCTGTTTGTGAAAGAGGGCCCAGACGAGTGTGCTCACCCCAAGTCTTGCACAACTGGGTAATAAATATTTCTGCATTTGTTTTCGGAGTCCCAGTGAGTGGTCAGGCGCGTTTGATTTAGGCTCGGCTCTCTTGGAGCAAACACGTTTCCCCTTCCTCTTACCGCTATCATGTTTTTCCAAGAGCTCAGGCTCCCCCCCCCCCCCCCCCCACCCAGAGGCCCCCGGCCCTCAGGGTTAGCTCGTCTGCTGTGCTGGGAAGCACCACGTCCCCCCCTTAACCAAGTAGGTGGGAAAACTGGGGGCGATGCGGAAAACAGGCTCTGTCCCGAACAGTGCTTGCCCACTCAGTCATTCAACACGTGCCTGTTTGGCACGGGTGCCCGCTTTGATGGGCCTCACGCTCCAGTGGGAAGGCAGGTTGAAGCAGACAGTCCCTTGTGTCACTTACTCCTCTGTTAGGGGACTTCCTCACGCCCTCTGAAGCTCTGGCTGCACAACGCATTTGGGGAAGAAATGGAGGCCTCAGGGAATGGAGGGCCTTGCCGGCGGCCGCACTGGGGCAGTTAGTGTGCCGTGGCGCGAAGGTGCCCTCGGCCACCGGGCCGGCTGTCCACTGGTGCAGGCCAAGAGCGAGTGGCCGTGTGCGCGGGTCAGCTCAGATGCGGCTGAGCTGGGAGACGAGAACCGGCAGAGGGAAGTGCGGTGCTTTTCTGTTGAGTGTCAGGTAGTAGGAAGAGTCGAGCTGACATCTTAAAAAGGATTGAGCACAGACCTGTGGAAAGAATATCTAGACGTTGCGAGAAATTTCGGGCCTCATCCAAGGAGGTGCTGGGTGACATGCTGCTGAGACGGGTCATGGGGTGGGGGAGGGGGTTGCAGAGCGGGGTTCCTGCTGTCTGCCATCAGAACAGGTCTGAGCGTCTGCCTCCAGCTTCGACTGGTTGCAACATTCATTTCCTTTATCATTCACCGCAGCTGGGTCTTGCATTTTGTCTTTCTTAGAAGTATTTGATTTTCTCACAACATTTTCCATTTTTATCTATTATGATCTATCTCTTCCTGTCACTGCCGGAAACTGATACCAGGATGGGGCAACTCTGGTCCCTTTCTCTCGGGTACAGTCTGAAACAAAAGAACTCCCCCCGCACCTCCCCCGCCCCGGTGTCTCTGTGACATTTTCTCTCCTGTGACTTTCTAGTTTTGTGGGGACAAAGTAATGCGTTTTTCTAAAGTCACATTTGCAGGGCTCCATTCCACTCAGTGTTTGCAGTGAGCTAAACCATGCACACGTCACGTGACAGTTTGGGTTTTAATGGCTGGCTAATTAGTTGTGTATTCTTTAATTATTTTTTATGGAGGGGTACAGTTACCAGTTTTGTTTATTCTAAAGTTCTGCTTATTCTAATAACACTGACTTCATGTTTAAAATAGCAAGTAAAAGAAAACAACAATAAAAATGAATTCCGATTTTACTTTTAAGAGTCTGAAGAGCACAAGGAATTGTCAGAGGGGCGGGACATCGAGCCAGCGGAGCGGTGGGCTGCCGCTGCCTGTGACCCTGTACCGGGGCCCCGAGCCCCGGCCGCGTCCTGAGGAAGAAGGGCCCACGCTGACACTGCTGTTCAGGAGGCAGCGGCAGGAGCAGCCCTTCGCGGAGTGTGCACTGGGGACAGTCCAGCTCGTGTCCCATCCCCGCTGCTAACGCGGTGACTAAGATGGAGACTCATCACATATCCCTGAAGTCACCGAGCTGCCTGACTTCCTCAAAGTGCTTGAGAAACGCAGATCTTTTCAGAAAGGAAAAGAAGTGAGCGGGTGCTCCACCTGGGTGTGCAGGGCCAGGTCCCGCGGCCCCGAATCCTCGGCTGCTCGCCCGTGTGGGGCTTTGCAGTGTGTGCGAGGGGCGTTCTGAGCCACGGATTCCCGGGGCAACTTGGTCACCAGCCACTCAGCTGGAGAGACAGAGAGGCGAAGGTCCCAGTCTGCTGTGGCATCTCCTGGCAAAAGGTGTCCCTAAGTTCTTAAATTAACACGTTAATTATTAACGCTATTGTACGTCTGGAAGTTTCTAAGAGGAAATTGTTATAGGGAAACAATTTTAAAAGAAATCTCTCTTTATGTTGCACTTTATTTCTTTCAGTTACAGCCTTTATTTTTAACTCATATTTTTACTGGAAAAATACATTGTGCCAAGTTTTCATAACATGCCATTCTTGAGAGGTATTATAAACACTTTAGGGAAAAAAATCTTAATTTGCCTCGGATAACTAACTTGGGTGTATAGATACAAAAACAGTCGTGATTTACTAGGCAAACTGTTTGGGTGGTTCTTTTTGTGAAACCCTTGCTGTAGAAAAGTGAGAAGAACTACTTATCTGAGGGAATTCTTGCGTTAGAACCTGAGACATGATATTGGAAGCTGCCGACTATGTGGTTAATTTCTTCTCAGCTCAACTCAAAATATTGTTTTTTTTCCTTTCTCTGTAATTCTAGGAATTAGCATCGTAAAACAGCAGGTTTTGAGAAGATTTTGGGCAGTACAGATTATCCTGGGTGCTGAGACCTTTTGAGTTTCCAGAGGGCCTGTTCATTGTGTAGTTCTTGTAGGAAAATGGTGCCTCAGACTTTTGGGGGTGACTCTGCTGACCCAGAGAAGCAGGCCCGGGTCCCCTGGTGCACCCCAAGACCGGACAGGTGCTGTTTAGGGAAGAACAAGTCCGTTTTCTCCACCTGCGCACCTTCAGAAGCCGTGCGATGCTGGGACCTATGCAAACTGACTTGCCATCCTGGTTTCTAGGAAATGTTTCTGTTTTACCAGAATAAGACTGAGCTCAGCCCATGTCTCTTCCACTTTCTCTTCCCCACTGCCTTCTCCCCCTAAAAACGTCCGCAGGGTCCTAAAGCTCTACCGCCCCGCCAGGGTGTCTGCAGACGGCTTCTGTCTTGCACACTCTCTTGCTAAGAGGGTAGGTTTTCAAATGTAATCGCTTCTCACAAAATAGGGATGGAGGGGGATGAAGGTGTTAACTAGCCCTGCTGTGGTCATCAGTTTGCAATGAATATACAGGCAGCAAATCATCACATTGCACACCTTAAATTTGTGTATTTCCTATGCCAATAATACCTCAGTCAAGCTAGAAAAAGTGGATCCCGAGCATTTTTCTTTACTCCATTGGCTGGTCTCTGAGGTCTCCCTGAGGTGAGGATGCTCCCAGTCACAGCCCCACTGAAGGGACCTGGGGTTCTCCCATTTTTCTTTGTCCTCAAGGGCAGCGGACAACAAGAGCTATGAAGAGGGGTGATTGTTAGCTCATCTTACTGAGTATCTCGCAGCCGCTGAGACACAGAGGGAGCAGGGCTTCTCTGTGGGGGACTGTCTGTTCATTTGTTTTCCGAGACAGTCAGCCTTGCGTGTGTCTGCTGCCTGTCACGTGTGTCCTCTGCCTGTTGCGTGTGTCACACTGGGGCAGAGCAAGGGGAGGGAAGGGAGAAGAGCCTTGTAGGCTGGCTGTTGCAGGCACATTTCTGGTCATTAAATTGGCGAGGGCCGTAGTCTCTCGGTTCTGTTTACATGGATGGGAGAGGGACCGTAAGGAATAAAGTGAACATATTGGTTTTAGGAAATTAGATAGTTGGGTGTTTTTTCTTTGACTCTATTTCTGTTTTAAGATGGTGCAAGTTGTGTGTGTGGGAGAGAGAGAGACAGAGAGGGGGAAGGGGGGAGAGAGAGGGAGAGAGGTTAAGAGAGAAGACGGAGAAAGTCGAAGAATGAAAGAGGGTGAGAAGGACAGGAAGCGGGGGATCAGAGAGGAAGGCAGACAGAGAGAGAAGAATAAATCCTTGTTTCATTTCAGGGAAAGAAATGGCTTCCAAAGCCGCAGCAAAAATGTGGCTAATGCAGCGACTTAGGTTTAAGCGTATGGGAGTAGGAGGGGCTCCATCCGAGGACCGGCTGCACCCGTGTGCTGTCTTCATGAAGGACACGGGCTGTTCCGTCTTTAAGTGGCCAGTGTCTTGACCTGGTGACCTGGAAGCCTCTCAGGGTGACCTCTTCCAGGACACAGGCCATGGGGAGAAGAAAGATGGGTGTCACTGTACACGGGCGGTGACGGAGGCCCTGACAACTGGCAGTGGCTGTTTGTCCTTGACTGAGATGCAGGGACACGACCGTGGCTGGTTGGCCACGGACATGGTGGGAGGCCTTGACACTGTGCGTGTGTTCGGGGACTGTGAGGATGATGATGGGGGTTAGTACCCGTCAAGCACCTGATGGATGTGGGTGCATATCTGACCCTAAACCCTTGACCTCAGCTGGCGCACGTAGACCTCACACACAGCGGCCCGGCTGTGGCATTTCCTTAGATTTAAAGACGAGGAAACAGAAATTCCAGGGCCCTCAGCCGGTGAGGGGCGAGCTGGCATTCCAACGCGGCCGGGCTCTGGAGACGAGCTGCTGTCCCCGAGCCACGCTGCCACGAGCCCTGATTTCTCAACCCCGTTTTGCTATTTGTAGGAAGCTGAGACTTTATCGTCCTTGGCAACGGTGCTTTATTTGCTTCATAACAGGACCCGTGTCCTAGAAGAAATCATCTCGAGAGGACTGCAGGTGACCAGGTCAAGACACTGTGGCCGCATAGAGATAGAAGTGGCCTGTGTCTGCAGTGGGGGACAAATGCACTTGCTGTCCCAGGTCACTTCTCTGGGTCAGGGAGCGGAGGAGCAGAGAAACCTGGTGTCTCCGCAGCTGCCCAAGGAGGGCTTCGTGCCAGGCAGCTGGGTGCTGTGGGGCCAGGACTGGGCAGGGGGAGGTGAGGAGGGGCTGGCGAGGCCACGGGCCCTGGCCTGGAATGTGCCTACTCGGCCAGTTTGTGGAGGCAGCCTTTCTAAAAGGTTCCTCGTCCCTCTCTCAATCTGGACTTGCCCCATTGGACACCACGCCCAGGAACCAGGGTGGAATGAGAAGGGACCCCCAAGAGCTCCTTGGGTGCGAAGCGTCCCTCCGAGTCCTCACTGAGCTCATGTTTCTCTCCAACTCTGAGTGGACGTTCCATGCAGACCCGGCACCAGCCAGTCCTCCCCGGCGCTGTCTGTGCTGTGCCCACATCCTTCTAGACCTGTGAGTGGCTTCCAGCACGTTCAGCAGGGCCCATTGGAGTGTGTGAGCTGTGCTCGGGGTAGCACTGGCCCTGCGCTCGGGTGGGGCCGGGGGAAGTGCAGGCTCCGGGCCTCGCCCAGCACAGCGGAGGGGCGTCTACTCCACACCGAGACCCTCAGGATCCTTGGCACAAAGGAGTTTGCACACCATCCCTGGTGGGTTCGCTGGCTCATCGAGACACATGTCACAGGTCACAGCAATTCAGCAAGTTCCTGCTCAGGGTGCTGGGCCAGCCGAGCAGGGTCCAAGTTCAGCAAATGAACTGCACTGACGCCTACAGCACAGGGCGACCGAGACTCCAAAGCAGGGTGGGTGCCCTCCCGGGCCTTTCCTAGACAGGCCTCGGAGCTCAGACTCAGCGCCGGGGTTTCTGAAACGGCATTTCCCCATTTCCGCCAAATCGCCCTTTTCCCCTGTTACAGAGAATTTGACGCAGAGGCACTTATTCAAATCCTCTGAAATGGTCTCCAATACAAAGCTGGGGTTTCCAAGCCTGTGAAGACATCACTGTGTTCACAGAAGCTCATGTCTCTGTCATCCCTCCTAGAACATCTGGGTAACTTTTTCTAGCACGAACTGAAAAAGCACCGCTTGTGGGAAATTTCCACCAGGATCAATTGTTATCTCACATGGGGATGGAGTGACTCAAAACATAAACCGAAGCGTTGTTTATTTTATTCATTCAGAAGGAGGGAATACAGCCTTCCTGGTATTTTAATGGGAAGAATATGCATTGTGAGAACTTTTTAAAGTTCCCAAAACCTTACACTTTGGTCTTGCAAGGTCGGAATGAGAGATTTTCGTGGGCAACGCGGGGCCAATTAAAAACAGCACGAGAGCCGCTCTGGGTTTGGTTCTTTGATGGGGCTTGTGACTTTGATGTGACAGTGCAAAGACTGTCCCTGCTCAGCCACCCCTGTGACATCATGGGGCAGTGGCTTCACACACTGTCACCTCTGTGGAAATCGATGCCACTCCCAGCCTGGATTACCCAGTGATGCATGGGGTGCACAGTAAAAACATATCCATCAACGATCTAAGGTGCAAATGTAACCGTCCCGACTGCATTTTTATTTGCTAAATCTGTCCACTCTGTTCATTGGAAGGGGAACAGTGACATTTCAGGAAGCTCAGGATCTTGAACTTGAGAACGCATGTCTTTGCTCTTGCTGCTGGCGTCACTGGGCTGGTTCCTGAAGTGTTCTCTGCCGCCAGAGGCTGCAGCCAGCCAGCTGACCCTGGGAGCCTGGCTTTCCTGGGCTCCCAGCCTGCCCGAGGCTGGGAACCGGCCCTTCTGACAAGACGGGGCAGTTGACCCATCTCTCCAGGGTTAGGTCAGCTCTGGCTTCCCCTTTAAGCCCTCAGAGCTTCCACATGTGTGCAGAAGCTCATGGGCTAGCACCAGGCTTGTGCATACTTACGCACACCTGCAGACACACCTGTGGCTCCCCCCCACCTGCCCAGTGTCACGGGTGACCCATTCACTTACCACTGATTGATTAGACCCGCTGACTCGCTTTTACAGAGTCTCATTTACTCTTCCATCAGCTTTGGGAGGACAAGGCTGTGTTCTTTCTATATCACTGAGTGAGACCATTAAAGCTTGAGATGGCCAGGTCACTTGTCCCTAGTTCATAAAGAAGCAACCAGAACACCGGCCCCAAGCCTCTTCTGTGCCGTCTTGGTCTCCCCGCCCCATTCTCCACGTCCACCCTGTTCTGCAGCGTATGTGATCAGACAGGGGCCGCCGGGAGTCACCCTGGAATGGCAGGAGCCCTGGGCTTTGGGGCCAGGCTGTCCTAGTGGCTGTAGGCCACCGAAGGGGGGACAAGTTTTCGAATGTCTCTGAGACTCAGTTCTGATCTTGAAAACTGGGGTACAGATGTGGACTGCCCAAGTTCCTTGGGGTGATTCAACAAAACAGGAACCAAAAGAAAGTATAGAAAAACCATAGAAACCGTGGAGGTGGCGGGAGAGGGGGTCTGCTGGCCTGGGGCCCCGGGGTGAGGGGTGTCCGACCCCCGACCAGCTTGGCCGTGTGTTTTCTGGAAGCCTGGGTCATGCACCGCAGCCCAAGGTGCTGTGAGCGGGGCCCTGAGGGGATGTGGCCCCCTCACCGGGCTTTCAAGGTGCAGGCGACACACTGCAGCTCCCCTCCGTGGCTCTCAATTCCCCATGGGAAGGGCAAGGTCAAGGCTTGGAATTCCAGAGAATTCCTTGAAAATCTCTGGTTCATGACTGAGGAATATTTATGTTCTTCCTAGAATATACAGTTGCTTTTCTGGACTTCCCTTGGGGCCAAAGCAGTCTCCACAGTCACTTTTATTTATTTTTTTCTGAAAAATAAACCAAACCAAACCAAACCAAACCAATCTGAGCCAATACTTAAAGGCCGAGTGTTCCCGACTCAAACAGAATGCTGTTGTCACAGTTCTCAGCCGGGCCACATGTCTTCCTGGGCCGTCTTCCGCCTCCGTCTGGAGAACGAATTGGGGGCTGCGGGAAGCTGTGTTGGGTGCCTGCCCTGGGCTGGGCCAGGCGGGTGGGGCAGTGGGCCTTCCCCTTACAGTGGGGCTGGGGGAGGGATAGGGTGGGAGGAGGAGTCCCACAGCTCCGTAGTCACCCACAGTGTGGCCGAAGGCGGTGGCTGGCTATGGAGAACATAACTCCAGGCAGTGGAAGAGCGTGGGATGGGGGCTGGCCAGCTGGGAGGCAGGGCCAGACACGGCCCAGGAGGCTTCTCAGAGGAGGCGACGTTGGGGAGACATCTGTGCGCAGTGAAAGCAGCAGTCCAGAGTGGTGGCAGGAATCGTGGCGCAGGTGGCCCTTGGGGGCGTCACCGTCGGAGGGCGCCAGGGAGGTGGGGTGGGGTCAAGGCAGGGAGGAAATGGACTTTGTTGACAAAGGTGGGAACAAGGACCTCTACTGGGTCCTTGACTTCAGCTCACAAGCACCTTTGGTCTTCTCCCTGTTGTGCGTATCACAGGCGTGGGGGGGGGTGTGTGTGTGTACATGTGTGTGTTTATATGTTTTGGATTCTTCTATGAGACGGTCAGGCAGGTGCAGCCATGGGAGGAGACAGAGGGAGGCCCAGGAGGGAGCCCCACGAGGTCGGTAACAGGCCTGGGCCTGGGGACCGGGGCCACGGCTTCTGCTGGAGGTTCCTCGGGAAGGGCAGGGTGGGTGACCACACTGGAGTCACCAGGGCGGTCCTGGTGGCCTTGCGCCCTGCCCTGCTCTGCTGCCTATTGTCTCCCAGCGCCTGGGCCAGACCAAGGGCAGTCCCCATTCCTGCTGTTTCCCTGTGCGGTGACCTGCCTGGGACACCGGCACGAGGGGCACCTTCCTCGGTCGTTCATCGTGACCTGCGGCGTGTCCTCCCAGGCCCCACCCTGCTCAGCGGGGAGCCTCGGGCCATGGACAGCCCACCGCAGACCTGTGCTTGCAGCCGGGTGAAAGTTCAAGTGCCGACCACAGGAAAGGGGCAGCAGAGACCCCGAGATGCGCATCTGTGCAAAGTGAATGAGTCCCTTGACATATCCGTGGCGTTTCTGCCTGCTTTTAAGTCGGATTCCCTGTAGTGCAATGAAAGTACCAGACCTCGGACAGGAAGTGGGGCAGAGAAGAGGCTATTTCGGAGTCACCGAGACCGACCAGACTGCCCTGGGGGGTCCCTGGCTGTGCTGGGCCAGGCTGGCGAGGTGACCACTTCCTGCTCCATGACCTTGAAGTTGGGATTTTCTTCTAACTTGGGTTTATTTTGTTTTCATCCGTGAAGAGTGTGGTTTCAGTGAAGTTCAAGTTATGTCTTTACTTGGCTGCGTCAAAGAAACAGGCAAAAACATGGCAAAGATGACTAGAAAGTGACAGGTTTTTGGGGATAAGAATTAAGATCCTATCATGATGCTGGCCCCATCAGAGGTCTCTCCAGCCACTCTCCTTTCTCCGTCAGCCCTCGGCCCTCCTTCCTGCCCCCCATTCTCCCTTAATGAGCGACCCTCTCATCCCAGTGTGTGTGTCCAGGTGTCTCCCATACCTACAGACGCCTTTCGTCATTGATGGCAGGGCATTCAGCCTGGGCACTGTTGACCCATCGGCCAGGCTCTGTCTGTGGGTCTGTCTGGTGCAAGGGGGGGTGTTGGACAGCGTTCTGGGCCCCTCCCAGAGGAGGCCAGCAGCTCCCTCACCCCCGGTTTGACAACCCACAGAAAAATACCCCCAGACATTGCCAAATGCCCCACAGTGGCTGAATCACTCCTGGTTAGAAACCACTGAGATGAAGGTTAGTTTTACAACCCATTCATTTTTATTAAAAAAACATTTTGTACACTTTTCTATACCTTGCTTGTCCCAGTCAAAAAGTGTTGGCAAGTGTCTTGTAAGTGATCTGTCAAAGGCTGCTGAAGTATTTCGGGGGACTGCTCTCGCTCTGTGTGGGGGCGCATAGCACTGGTCCCCAGGCCTGTCCCCCACGCTCTGGTCGGTGGGTGTGACGTGGTCTCCAGCGCTCAGCCTCCTGCAGGCAGGGCCACAGGGAGCGCCCGTGCTTTTACAGGGTCCCAGAAATGGGTTTCCCGTTGCGGTGGGTGTCACCAGGTGGCCGGATGATGCTGTGTGGCCTGTGGAGAAAACGGTGAAGACTCTGTCGTGGGGGACAGATCCGATTCTAACTCTGCTGCAGGAGGCTGTGAAGATGTGCTTACTTACTGACATTTTAATATCGAAAGAAGTACAGGTCACTTGCCTGAGTTGCCTTTTTTAGTCCCTAAAATCACAGCTGTTTAACAGCAGGAAGTTTGGATTACCAGTTTTTTTACTGGGTCTTTCAAATGCCTTTTTTTTTTGGTCAAGGTTTTGAGTGAGGACATTAATTACAATAAAGAAACTGTGAAAGAGTACTTGCCTACAGTGTTACTTTTTCCGTAATTAATATAACCTGGGTTGGGTATTTCAAGGCCATAAATATAAGTGGGAGAGGAAAACTAGATGTAAGTTCTATTAAGTAATAGAGTAACACAATATCCCTGGGGGGCTTCCTGAGCATTAATGTTTACCTGAAACTCTGCAACTAACCTCATTCATCAAGTCAGCACAGTTTGGTAATATGTCACCATTAAATGAGTAATGAAAACCATTCTAAGCGTGATACTTTGAGTATTTTAATACACCTTTTGATTCCCCAGTGCACAGGTCAGGACAGCTTTTAAGCAGCATTATTTCATTCGTTCTACCTTTTCTCCCCTTCAGAGAGTTATCTGGTGAAAGAGAGCAGCCAATCCTGTCTTCCGAATTCCAAGGTCGCTGCCCAAAGGTAAGGAAATTAAGATGCTTTTTTTCTTTTTGGGCACGTTTGCTGGGTTTGGTGAGCCGGTGCTGTGGTTCGTGGCTCCTGCTGGGCTTTGTGCCATAAGCAGACACTGTCTTCCGTGGTCGACATGTGGCATCTTCTCGGTTCTTGTCGGGTAGGGGAGGGTGGGGCTGATTTAAAATGAAGCACGGTGTTTCTCTCCTTTTCACTGGGCTTAATAGTTTTTAAAGGACCGTAATGCATGAATGTGGCAAACTTTAAGTTTTGTGTTGAGCTCCTCAGTTACAGTGCGTCAACAGTGGCTCACCTGAGGAGTTGGGAGTTGGCGTGAGCTCCCGGTGCCGAGTCTGCTGAGCTTTCGGGCTTTTGATTATAGCCCCTGGAAGGTCTCGTTCCGTCACTTTGGCTGCTGTGATGTGCTCCGACTTCTTGGATCCTCCTTTCTTCTGCCAAGTGAGGTTCATGGCACTCCCACTTTTTATAAAAATTACAGGAACACTTGTAACGGAATAATTGCCTTTGTTGTCATTTTGTGTGATTCTTAGCATGGCCTGTATAAACAGTTCCATATCAAAATGACAAGTCATGTCACAAAATTTAAAATGTATTGAAGGAAAAAGACACTAAAAAAACTATCCCCTAAGTATTTCAAAATAGCAACTATTATTATTTTTCTACCAATTTCATATGTTTTTTTACATTGCACCTACAATTTGAAATTCTGACTTTACATAACTTATCTTTTAATACATAATGCATACAAAATTTTAAGAAAACGCTGAAGTGATTACATGGAACACATCATTGAACACACACATCTCTCTTCCTCCCTTCTTTGTCTGATGACAGCGAACCCCCTATCAAGGCGATGTCCAATGTGTCTCGTTTTCTCACTCACGGCCTTTCAGATCATTTTCCCGGTTTGCGCCCTGTGTGCGTGTTTGGGGCGCCCCAGTGAACGCCCTTCCGCACCTTGCTGCTTCTCGGACGTGGGCGTGTTTGGAGTGAAGGAAAAAGCCGCCACTCGGTATTGGAAGCTGAACTGCCTTTGCTCTCACTGAGGGAGGGAAAAGGGCTCATGGGACGCAGTTCTGTGGGAACCAAGCGAAGCTGACCTCACCTGAGGTTTTCGGGAGCGCCGGGTTGGGGGACAGGCACACCTTCAGAAACCAGCATTCCCTGGGGTCACCCAGCCTTCTGCGCGGAGCCCTGGCCGTGGGCAGGACCCTGCTCTTCCTTTCTGGAGGTGAGAAGCACTGTCACTAACCTGAATTTGCACTGATGGCTTGCGAGGGCTTTGGCACTGGTGCTTGTGGGGACTGGTTTGTGCCTGGGCACCATGGCCCAAGAGCAGCCATCCTTCTCCGGTCCTGCATTTGGGGCCTAGCGAATGCCCATTTCATCGGCAGGAGAAAGTCACGGGGCCGGGATTGCCGGGCCCGGCAGTGGGCGCGTCCTGTCTGTGTTTCAGCTGACCCCGCGGAGGGTCACCCGTTCACACGCAGACGGGCAGCGAGGGGTGGCCGCGGCGAGTTGTTTTCCCACAGTGCACGGCATCGAGTGTGTGAACTGGGTCAGCCCGGTCGCTGAAACACAGTGTCTTCTCGGGGGTTCAACATGTCTGTTTCTCAGCCGAAGTGCGTTCTCCACAGTTAAAAGTGTTTAGGTTTTATTTTTGAGAAATTTCTGCTCTCGTTGCCCGTTTTCAATGGAGTTTTTAATGTTGAATTTTAAAGACTCTTCATCTATTAATTAGCCCTTTACATTAAGAATTGTAAATATTTGCCATGTCTGTGCCTTGTAATGTGATTTCGTTTGTTTATTCAGAGAGAGTGACATAGGAAACCTGCCTTTACACAGTGTGGTCAGGGTGACATGGTCTCCGAGGTTCTAGGTCATCGCTGGAAAGATTTCCACTTTGAAACTATCACTTCCTCTTGGTGACTTTGTGGTTTAATTTCACCCAGTTCTTTTGGACTTTGAATTGGTGTAAGAATGGGGGAGGAATAATTTTCCAAGGAGATATTTAATTGTGCTAACACAATTTGTTGGGTAATATATTATTTATCCATTAACTTAAATTCATCTTTGCCCCAAAGTAAATTTCCATAAGTATGTAAATTTATTTCTGACTTTTCCCCTCTGATCCATTGGTTTGTATGTTGGCTTTTTCACTCAATGTGCATTTTTCTCTTTGTTAATTGGGCTCCTTGCTTGTCACTGATATAGTTACATTAAACAAATATCCCGTAATTGGCTTCACAACTTCCCTTCTGGGGGCCCTCATTTAACATTGGGGGAATTTTGGTTACAAATCAGCAGATTGGTTTCGCAGACTTCACCTTTGTTTAGTTTGTAAACAGGCACCTGTGAGGGCCGCCACCCCACACCTGCAAGCGCTGCGGCCGCTCTGTCGCAGGCAAACACTTTTCCACGCAAACCTTCAGGCCTCAAGTCCGTGGGTACAAAAAGGCCGACGAAAGTCCTTCAACCACCAGGCCCCTGTTGTGACATGTCAAAGACAGCCTGTTGGGTCTTTAAATGTGCCTCTGAACTAGGGCGTCGAACCCTTGAAGAGAAATGTCACACTCTGTCCGCATGCTGGGTGAGGCAGCGCCGCTGTGACTGCACTTTCCTGCGAGCGCACTTACACTACAATCCGTTATTTTTTGGTGGGTGATTCAGAAACACTGACCGAGAGAGGATGGTGTAAACCTGTGGTGTTTGTAGGAACACGGGGGGGGGGAGGTGTGAGCTTGTCGGTGAGTGTGTGTGAGGTGTTTGTGTGTGTGAGTGCGCCTGTGTGGTGTAGGTCCCTAGAGCAGCGGTCCCCAACCTTTTGGCACCAGGGACCAATTTCATCGAAGACAATTTTTCCATGGACTGGGGGTGGGGAGTTTGGGGTGGGCGGGGGGGGGCAGGAGGTGGGGCTGGGGCAGCAAAGCTTTGCTCTTTCCACCGCTTCTCACTCCTGCCGTGCGGCCCCGTTTCTAACAGGTACCAGTACAGGTAACACCAGGACCAGTCCACGGCTGGGGGTTGGAGGCCCGTGTCCTAGAGGGGACCCCTGGCTGCCCCTAAGTTCGTGCTCCCGGGCTGTTCTAGTTCTGATCCATCTGCAGGAGGGTCTACTGCTGTGTGTGGAGACACAGAGTGTCACTGGCGGTCCCTCTCCCAGGGCCCGGGAATGAAGCTCCGATTGGAACAGGCTTCTTCCCCTGGACCTCAGTCTATGCCTCCTACTGGGGACCAGTCCAGCTGGACCCAGGCTGCTGGTTCAGCTCCATCTGTCTACATCTCAGAGGGCGCCCTCTATAGACAGCGGGCAGTCTCTCAAATTCATTTTAAAACACAAGGGTCAGAATTTTTGTTGGGGATTATTGGTTGCTTAAGCAGAATTAGGGTTCCTCTCATGAACCCCAAGTCCTCTCTGGTTGTAGCAAGTTCACCTTCTTACCCTGGGATGGGAAGGAGCCACTGGCTGCAGAAGTTACTCACCCAGGATCATAGGACAGGTCGCTGGTGGTGAGAAGTGACTGAGAGGGGCATTGGTTTCCCTATAAAGGGTCAAAAAATGCAGCTGTAATTCAGGAGCTAGGCAGAACCAGGTCTCTATGGCAACACTTTCCCAGTTTTCTAGGGATGAGCAGCTCTGAGCCGCATGGCGGAGTCTGACCTGGGTACTGGGGTGGGGTTTGCCTATATCTGTTTTGACAAGTGCGCCGGTGGCTCCAGAGAAGGCTCAAGGTGGGTTGGCACTGCTCTTCGGGGTTGAATCTGGTCGCACCACCACAGGGTGAGCCCACAACCTGCATCGTGATGGAAAGTGATTCCTTTCCAGGTGATGCTTTGAATTTTCAAGTTCACACACTCTAGGTTTATACACAAGTCACTTCTCTGTGTGTAGAAATACATCCAAACAGACAGCAAATGCAGTGCTTTGCAGGTGCTGGTGGGGGAGGGGGCAATTAATGTGCCATGGTGTGGTTGGGAAAATACCAGCTTCTTCAGATTTGATAAGAGTTCATTTAGAATTCTTTGTTTTCCTGGAGAAATTGGAGGGACTCTTGACTGGGTCACCTTAAGATAAAAAAAGGGTAAAAGAACAGAACAAGGGCCAAGCAGTGATTTCATTATACACATGAAATGGGGAGATGCAGTGAAATCCTATCTGTCCCTGAGGACTGACCCCCTTTCGAGGTTGGGGGAGTGGCCCAGAGGGAGTGACCTCGCACCTGTGTGTTCCATAGCCGTCACTCCCAAGCGGTCGTCCAAGGGTTATGAGCAAGGATGAAAGAGCCAGCACACAGCTGGGGGCTTTAACTGCCCCCAACCCCCGCTGGGTGCACAAGAAATGAAGTAGCTACCCCGTGCAGACAGCCTGTCCCCGGTGCACAGGGGACGGGGAAGCCGACTAGGTGAGTGCCGTCGGCAGCGGAAGCCAGACAGGAGTGTGGGGACGGCCTGGGAAGCACATTAGGTGACGTCACAGAACATCGGAGATAGAGAAGATGCCCAAAGGAGCTGGCTCGGGGAAGTCCCAAATGCTGTAAGGACGGTCCCACCTCCCTTCACGGCCCCCTGTGTGCAGAGGGCTTTTCCCCCTGTGAACAAGTTTTGTGCTGTCCGGGCCAGCGACCAGCACGGAGGGCCAGCTTTTTCCGAGCAGAGCCTCTCGGACAGCCGTGGCTCAGCCCTCTGCCCCGGACGGCAGCCCCACTCGTGACCGTGAGCACTGAGCTAGGGGAGGCGGTGGGGGCGCCCAGGCCAGCGAACACCCCCGACAGCAGCAGGGCCCCCGCGTGAGCCTTCCTGTCCTGCCTCTTCAGCGGCTCTGGGGGGGATCCCTGAGCAACCAGCTCAACATTTTGATCATTAAAGTGAATCACAGCCATCAATTAGACAGATGCCCCGGAAAGCCAAAGTTTCTGAAAGCAGGGAGGTCCCCGTTCTGTTGCTTCGCTTCGCGGGAAGGCCCCACACAGCTGACGGAACGGAACTCGGTGCCAACAAACCGTCCCTAATTGCCACGCGGGCACCTCTTTCAGCCGAATGGCACGTCTTAATTGCCTTTTAGTGAGATGCTGTGCCTCCTCCCCCCACCCGCGGTTCCCATCAGCACTTACTCCAGGGCCCGCCCGGGCTTTCAGAGACTCACCGTAGGAATGTCTATGTATTAATAATAATAATAATAAAGATGAACGATGTTTGCGAGTACTTCTACATTTCATCTCCACAGCAAGCCCAGGGCATAGGCAGGCCCAGCACCTCCCCTGGGCTTTAATGAGGAGGAAGCACAGGCCCCGGGAGGTTCCGGGCTGCATCGGGACGGAAACCGGGGTTTTCTCAATCCCCTGGTGGCAGGTCCTCTTCGCCGGGGCTGTGCTGTGGGGCAGCACGTGGGCTGAAGGCAAGCAGGCCCGGCCACCGATGAGGACTCTGTCCCCAGCAGCTCTGTGTTCTTAACCTCCTGGACCTCGGTTTACTCATCTCTAAAATGACGCAAACAGTAGTTTTCCCTGATGAAAGTTTCGGTGAGGACCTTCCAATACAGCATGAGGAGAGGCTTTGAGATTTGCGCACAGTGTGTTCTTTGCCCCGAGTCCTCGGATGGGCTTTCACGGGTGTGCTGAAAAGTTCATAAGGTTTTCAGAGATTTCTGTGATTAAACAAAATGAGAAGTATCGCCACAAGCATGATGGAAGGTGTTACCCAAAATCACGCCTTTCCTGAGGTTACTGTGTATTCCTTCTAGACGATGTGTGAAACACAGAGCGCACACAGAAGCAGTCAGAGTCATGTGAAAACACGCCAGACAGAACCCGTGTGCGCATGTCACACCTTTGGCCGACATCACATTTTGGCTTTTTTTCCCCTTTAGTATAAATCAAAATTTAAAAAAGGCATTTGGGGGCAGCACAGCTCAGTTGCGTGTACACACGGTATGTCCCATTTATGGGCCTGCGTGTGGCTTCAGGGTCGCCCTGAGTGTGTGTGTGTGTGACCCAGCGGTGCGGGAACATTTCCTCCTAATATCTACACCCGACTCAAGTCGCTGCGCGGTTTTTCCGTGCCTTCTGCACCTGGCGTCCGTTTGTGCTTTCAGATGGTTCCTGTTCCTGTCGCTTTGACTCTATTTCAATATATTTGCTTCCATGTCTATTGGTACTATGTATTCATGGATTTTGTGCTTTTTAAAATCACCATGTATGTGTCTTATTTTTCAAACAAGATGGTCACTTATTATGTGTTTAATTCTGTGAGAGGTCCTTTAGCTTTTCACTGACATGTTTTAAAAATCCTAATTATATGGAAGAAATGTATGCCTTTATCCCAGAATTTAGCCTCTTTTTAAGTTCAGATCTTCTTTTACAACCCTGTTCATTTTTGTTATTTTCTTCAGCACTTCCAACAGCTCCTTTCTTTTCAGTATTTATAGATTATCGATTGTCTTTAAAAGTTTTTTTTTTGCATTGCCAGAACTCTCAGAACAACGTGAAACAGCCATGGCTCTGGCAGGTGCCACATCTTTATTTAGCTGTCACTGTGGGCGTCTCCGGGGTGTCAGCAGGGAAGGCGATGGCCAGAGACAAGCGACAGTGACCTTCACCCTGGTGAGAAGCGTTGTTGTCTGTGCCTCACTAACAAAAAAGACTTTGGGAAAACCAGCCTTAGACGCCGAGCATTGTCAAGTACGTTTGGGACTCGAATGCCTGCGAATGCCTTAGGGTCCCTGTGTCCCCTCCTGTGACTTCACACAGAGGGTCATTTGGGGATCTGTCCGGTAACCCTTTGTGCACTTGCGGAATAAACGCTCTGGATCTCGGCGCGACGTGATAGAACGTGCTTTAGGGCCAACGTTTTGTTTAGAATGTGCCTTCTCCAGTCAGAGGGGAGACTGGTCTGCAGTTCTGTTTTTTCTGGGCTGCTTCGCGCTTTCAAATGTCAGTCTGAGGGTTGGCATAGAGAGTGGAAGTGTCCCATGTTTTTTTGACAGGACGTGATTTTAGATGAGTATAAGACTTTCTTCCACAGTTACTTCTTCATTCAGCTTTTCTGTGTAGATATTTAAAGCATCGATTCAGTTTCCTAATTTATCAGAATAGGATTTTATGCAATTTTGACTTATATCTTTGGTCATGTCTATTTCTTGTTCCTAATTTTATATTTTCAGCTTTTCTCTTCAATTAGACCTGCTAACTGTTTGCTCTGTAATTTGGGGTCAATAGTCGTGGCATTTGCAGGCTTTACCTTAGTTGCTGTTTCCATATTTACATGTCTAGCACATTTTTGACACTAAAACCGAGACTAATATGTAATCATAATGACCTCGGTTTAAGGGCAACAGGAAGAGTATTTTTTTTTCTTGCACATTCAATGTTAGAAGCTGTGGAAGCAAAATCAGAGAAAGAATTCCATGTTACTGTTGACATTTGTGGGCAGGCACGGGCACCAGGAGACGCCACGTTGGATTTTACGTAATGTTGACGTAATTTACACCAGAGTTAGTTTTATCTGTAGCTTACCCATTTCACGTACTCATTACATAAAATTCCCTCAAAAATAGCTCATTTTTATCATTTACCTAAAAGACAAAGCACTACTTTGATGCGACAGAGTTCAGGCAAGTAGCGTTTCATCCCCAGCTCTTGTGAATTTCCCACAGAGTGACGGTGGCCAGGCCAGGAGCTGTGCCCTGTTCCTATGACAACCGAGGCTTCTGTTGTGAAGGGGCTGGGACCTCTCACGCAGCCTGGTCACGTCTTTGTCCTGAGCCCTTGGACGGGCTCGTTTTCCACAGGGTCTCAGAAGGAAAATTTTGGGGTTTTTTTTTATGTGAGCGCCTGAATTTGGAGGTAGTCACGGCATCACCGAAAGAACGCAATGTGGATTTCTAAGTGCACACGCAGCGTGCGCGGCCAGCTTAGCACAGGGGGACAGTAGGTAGTGGGCATGTGCATGTGCAAACCACTGGCCGTTACTGTGAATTGAATTGTGCCCCCCCCCCCACCAAACGTTGAAGTCCCAACCCCCAGGACCTATGAATGTGACCTTACTTGGCAATAGGGTTCTTGTGGGTGATCGAGTTCGGAGGAAGTCACCAGTGGATCCTAATACAACATGACCGGCATTCTCACAAAAACACAGGGGCCTTTGGACATAGAGACAGACACACGCAGGGGGAAGATGAAGTGAAGACACAGAGAGAAAGTGAGGGATGCCCCAGAGTCGCAGAAGCCGGGAGTCAGGCCTGGGTCAGATGGTCCTCACGGCCTCGGAAGGAGCCAACCCTGCCAATGCCTGACCCTGGACTTCTAGTCTCTAGACCGTCAGAGAGCAAGTGGCCGTTGCTCACGCCCCGCCGTGGGTGGCACTTGTCACCGCAGCGCTGGTGAACTAACACAGCCGTGTCATTTCCGGTTGGTCCATTGGGGTTGAGGTTTCGAGTCAGCAACTGCGTCGCTTTCCTCAGCGGTCTCTCTAGGGGACTCGGGCCACCCCACATCTCGGAGCTGCTCCGGAGCCAAAGCGCTCTGCGGGCAGGGCCTTGTCGGCGTGACCGTCCACAGGTCGAGAGTGCCGACACCGGCAGGGCTTGGGTCTCTGAGGTCTGGTCTCTTCCTTTTCGCCTCTTCTGACACTTTGTGCTGTTTGGAACTGCGGTTTCCATACGGGCTTCGCCATGAAATCTAACAGGTGCTCCCTGCCCACGACACTCGGTGTAACGCTGACCTCACTCCCTCCAGTTTTCTTCCGTAGTGCATGTCATGTGTTAAAATCAGCAAAGAGGTTCATCTCGTGGTCTTTAACAGAAGAACAGTACACTACCTTTAAGTACACTCGGTCCAGGCAGGTTTCTCTTTCAAAATGATTCCACCAAGACTCATGGAAAAGTCTACATGGTTGCAGTCCAGCGGGCCCCCGGGCACGGCCCCCACCGAGGAGAGCGTTACTGAACCAGGGTTTCCCAGTTGGTGACAGTCATGCTTACGGGACCCTGAGGGACGATCACCGTGGCTTCAGTGCCCGGCTGAGGTCCTGCCTGTGTCCCACAGGAGCACGGGAAACAGCTGGAATAATGAGGAAGGTGGGAGAAGGACCAAAGGAAGAAGAAAGGACAGGAAGGCTGGAGGGAAGGAGGGAAGGAGGATGTGTGGCCGGGAGAGGCGGGGGAGGGGACCCTGCGAATGAGGACCCGGCTGTGTCATCCTCGCATCTGGAGTGTGTCTGCAGACAGCCCCAAACCCGCGCCCACAGCCGTGGGACTGGCTTCCACAGCACTGTGGACATTCCCGTTTTAAAAGCATGATGAGACCTGATGCCGCACTGAACACGTCTCCTATTGATTCCTTCTAACCTTGCAAACCGAGCTGTGTGTATGAAGCACCTTTCACTCCAGTCTGGCCGACGGGGCCGCAGATGTTAACCGCGGGGCTGAATCCACTCCGTCAGCAGACCCGGTGGGTGGGCAGGAGTGGGCTGCGGGCACGTGTCCCAGCCTGGGTGCTGTTTTCCCCCCACCGCCCTTGGGTGGAGCTTGGGCACCCACGGCTGGGCAAATCTGAACCCTGGAGAAATTGAGGGAAGCCTTCCCGCCTTGCTCCCTGTTGCGTGACCAGCCACATGGAAGTGTGTGGCTACAGCGGGGAGCGGCTGTGGAGGGGGAACGTCGTCCATGAAGTCCAAGGCCTCTCTTTCACCTGGCTCATTTTCTCTAAGTTGCACTTTTGTTTCAAGGAACAAAAATGTTAAAATAGCACTGTTACTTCATTTACTCGTCTCGAATGTCTGCTTTCACTCCTCTGTGCTACGATTCTGTTCTCCCTGTGTGGTGGCTGGAAATGGACAGCGTGGTGGGGACAGTGACACTTGCCATTCCCGGGAATGGCGCCTGCCGTCCGCAGAGCCGTCCTGGGGCAGGGACCCCTGTTTAATGGCGCAGGGCCTGGCGCTCAGAGGCTTTGCTCTTCCTTCTGGTGAATGGGGTGGTGAGGCCGGCACACAGCACGTCGTCCCTGAAAGGGAGCTGTCACTCTGTTTCTGTGCTTGTTGTTCCTGACATTGTGGCTGGTGTGTTCCCCTGCCAGTCTGGAGGGCCCCCCAACATGGGGCACAGGCTGGGGGCGCAGTGGGGCCAGACGCCACCTCAGAGCAGAGCCTGCCGCCCACTCCGTGGGATCTGGAGCGCGGGAAAAACGGCCTCCGATGTTTCCCACCCTCACTGGCTTTTCCTGGAGCCTGGAATCCCTCCCTCCTTCAGGCTACTGTAGGTGCGGCCCGGTGTCCTCCAGGAGAAGGGATTGGGGCAGGGCCGGCCTCCCCAGAGTGTAAAGTGGCAGACAGCACGGGGCACTTCTGTCTTGGGTGTGTCGCCCGCCCAGCACCCAGCCGAGGCCCTGAGTGCATGAATGAATGAATGTCAAAGTTATCTTCATCATCACTTCCCTCTGCCACATGCCTGGCTTTGCACAGGGAGTGCTCTGTAACTGCCCATCACACTTACTTAAGTTGAATGGAAAATACTGACACCGAAATTGAAAGTGAGTTCATAGGAACTTGGTCATCAAGAGGAAGCAAGGCAGACAGAGTAGGGCAGGAACCAGAGGGGTGTCCGGTGCATGGGGGGGCCTTCCAGATGGGCACTTGGGACAGGTGTTTGGGCCGGCCACTGGTGAACCTGGGGTGAGGATGGGCGCAGGGAGAGAGGGGAGCTGGGGGTGAGGCGGAGGTGCCTCAAGGTCAAGGGCAGCAGCAGGCAGCATGGACTCTGTGGAAGGGTGGCCGTGGTGCGCACAGACGGGCTGCCTGTTGTACTGGGGGCAGGCATGAGGTGTGTAGGGTGTGTGTGTGAGTGCACGTATGCTCACACACGTGCATATGGGTATCACACGGGCCCAGGTGTGTTACACGGGTTCCAGAGTGTGGGTATGTGGTGTTCTTCGGGTGTACACGTGTGTGCCCTTGAGGCTGTGCGTGTCCGGGGGTGGGTGGACAGCGCTGGTGTGCCTGATGCTGGCGGGTGGTGCTTCTGCTGCTGTGGGTGTGCAGTGTGTTTCTGGGGTGCATGTGTGTGCCGTTAGTACAGATGCCTGCGTGTCAGGCAGGCGTGTGACGTGTAGGTGGTCTGCAGATGTGCTGGGATCACGGAGGATCAGTCTGCACGTCTGTCAGGCAGATCCTAGTGATGGACAAATAAACCGGGTGCCCGTCATGGAGCCCGTGCCTTGGGCCACGATGCCGTTGCCAACAGCTTTGCCTCCCGGTCCCAGGGCAGCTGTGTGTTCACCACTGATGTGGCCACACGGCAGCTGTTGTGAAAGTCCCCCTTCTCCAGGGGCCATAGTCCTTCTGCTCTTGAGATACACTGACTTGAACTTGAGAGCCTGGCGTTGGGCTTCTCTAACCTCGGTGCCTCTCATGACATTCCTGCCCAGGCTCGTTGCTGGCTCACTGTTCGGGGATTTCTGGGAAGAGTGTTCAACGAGACACTAAGTTTTACATAAACGTGGGTGTGTCTCTGCAGTGGATATCACTCCGCCCTGAAAAGGAATGACATTCTGACCTGCGCTTCCACGATGAACCGGGAAGACTCTACACAGTGAGGTGAGCCAGACACAGAAGATCACATGTCATTGGAGGCCCCAGGAGCGGTGACATTCATAGAGACAGAGAGCAGAACGGGGGACGCCAGAAACTGGGGCAAGGGGGCACTGCAGCATGAGCATCCAGCGAGGACGGAATGTTATTCTGAGTTGATAAGAATCTTCTGGAGAGGACAGTAGTGATGACTGCACCACTGTGCACATGCACTGAGTCCCACTGAGTGGTGGCACCTGTAAAACCAGTTACAATGGTCACTTTTATGTTGCGCATTTTACCACAATAAACGTTGTGGTGAGGTGAGCTCCTCTGTACGCCAGAGCCTGTAACTGGTGAGACTTCCTGCCTGGTGTTGGATTTCATTCACATGCATCTTTGATGCTCAGGGAGGAAAGTCTTTTCCTCTGTCCTCAGGTTCTGTACCTTGAGACTGCGAGCTGAACTGTGAGCTGAACTGTAAAAGATAGATTGACAGGAGGAAAAAAAACGTACATTTTATTGATGTTAAAACATTTACATGCATGAGAGCTTCACAAAAAAAGGAGTGAACACCCCTCAAAATGGTTGGACTCAGGGTTTATACACTATTTTTAAAAAGGACAGTAGGTTTCAGAGGAGTGGCTGGATGGTAGGGGTAGTAAGTTGCAGAAGGTAACCAGGAAATAAATGGCAAATAGGGCTTGTCCTGCAGAATTAGCCCAGAGCTGCCTCTGGTGCTGAGTCATTGCCCTGGAGGGGCGCACACACAATTTTATGAATGAAAACATTTGTCACCTTTACAAAGAAAAGCCCAGGCCTGCTTCTAGGCAGAAAAGGGGAGGGCAGGGAGCTCCTCCTGCCATTGGTCAAAGGCTTTTGGCTCAACGTGATTCTTATGTCTAAGTGGCACATTTTGGGGTGGCATAGTCTGACTCCCTTTGTGGTTAAACTGATCCAAAATTGAAAGTGAGACAGTAGCCCTTCCAAGGAGTGATGTTCCAATTTGTCCAATCCGTCCTCGGCCAAGGTCCCGAGACACAGGCAGGAGGAGGTCCGGTCTCGGTTTTTAACCTTTGATGTTTCCATCAGTCAATCTAGCCTAATGGATTGCAGAACAGACCAGAGACCACCCTTGTCACATGGTCTCCAGTGGAGGTTTTGTTGCTGTCGTTATTTTTCCTTCATGTCTGGTAGAGGAAGGGTGTCTGTTCCAAAGCATCTCTCTGAGAAGAAGAATCCAAACCTCACCCCAGGGATTAGGCTGCTAAAGCTGGAAGGGACGAGAGAGGGAGGGAGCGCTGCTCCCGGGTGCCTGGGGCCGAGCAGGGCCTGGGGGAAATGTCAGTGAGCAAGAAGGGTGACTCAATTCTGATCTTGTAGAACTCACAGAGGAGGCGGATGTTAACACCAAACACGAGACGCATAAATCATCTTAAGCATAATAAACTACTATTTAAAAAAAAATATGACTAGCTGAGTGATCTTTCTTGGTCTTGTGGCCAGGGAAGACTTCTCTGAGGCCCGTATTTGATGGGTAGACAGGACTCACCGGGGAACGAGGCGGCTGGAGAAGCAGGACTGAGTTTGAGGCAGAAGGAGCAGTGTGCCCAGTGATTCTCAGGGGGGATGGAAGGAGGTCCCCAGGGGCTGCAGTGCAGTGGTGGGAATGACAGCTGTCGGGGAGGCAGGGACAAGGCAAATGCAGTGTGGTGGCCACACTGAGGATGTGGACTTGACCCAGAGCAACAGGAAGACCTCGGGAAGCTTCGGGGAGCAGCTACTTCACTGCGCTCATTTTTTGCAGCAGTGAACTGAACTCCCCAGTTGTTAAATAACGTGCTCACCCACACAGCCGGCCCCTGCGGACCCGGGGCAGGGCCTCTCCTGCTCCCTCCCTGCTCTAGGGTCTCTGGGCCTGTGCCCCTGGCTTAGTCCCACTGGGGGGTTCGAGAGTGGGCTTTGGGATAGCAAAGGACCTTGGTAAAAAGATGGCCCTGCCCCTTCCAGATGGGAGAATTTGGGCAACTTATTTCATATCTTGGAGCCTCAGCAGCTTCATCTGTAAAGTAGGAGACTAATCATGTCTCAGGCTGTTTTAAAGATGAAACTAAGTAGTTGACGGGTGTCACCCAGCACAGTGTTCACTGCACTGTTAGGGATCAGTTTTGGGTCAGTTTCCCCTGTGCACGCATCTGTGTTTGGCCAGAAACTTGCTGACTGGTGAACTTCTTCTGACTAGTGAACTTCTTCTAGCTTCAGTGAATAGATTGATGACATTATTGTTTTGGTGTTTGGATTTCTTTTTTTTTTTAATATACAGATTTTATTTATTATCTTTAGAGGGGAAGGGACAGAGAGAGGGAGAGAAATATCAACGTATTGTTGTCTCTCGTGTGTCCCCTGCTGGAAACTGGCCTGCAACCCAGGCATGTGGCCTGACTGGGAATCAAACCGTGATTGTTTGGTTCATAGGCCCGCGCTCAATACACTGAGCTATACCAGACAGGGCTGGATTTCTTTAAGGCAGTCACCTGGGAGACCCTGTCTCTCCCAGAGGGTCCAGTCTGTGCCAGGTTTAGCAGAGAATGTCCTGTTCACGTTCTCCGTCTTCTCCGAGATACATGATGCTGTCCCTGCAGTGACGCAGCATTCAAAGATACAAAGCGAGAGCAAGACTATAAGCTCAGCCCTGCCTCGGGCTATTTGAACTGGGACAAGCCACTTAACCTCCCTGACACCCTGCGCCTGCCACTGGAAACCAGGTCAGGCAGCGTGGCAGACGGAAAGCACCTACAAAATGCCCTGCACCACAGGAGCTTGGCAGGTGTCGAGACCCCTCCCTTCTGCCCACCCTTGGCCCCAGGTCCCTTTGGAAATGACACCCAGCGTGGGAGTGTCTGGGGTTCTTCTGAGTTGGGTTTGGCTTCATGTCGAAGCAGGGATTTTCCCAGCCTCCCCACCCAGTGGGATGGCTGCAGTGTTTCCTTAGCCTCACAGGTGTAGACCGGGGCCCTGGAAGGCAACCGGCAACCTCTTACCCAACCCTGACTGTGTGGCGGAAGGAACCGAAACCCGACGCCCAGCTGGGGGGACCCGGGAGACCTGGGAGAAGGCCCAGGTCTCCGGCTCCGAGAGCCAGTGGCTCACTGTGTTTCGGGCCCAGTTCCCTCCGCCTGGGCCTCTCGGGGGCGTGAAGGAAGGGCATCCTATGGAGGTCGGGACGGGGCACCCACGGAGGTGTGTCCTCTCCAGTCCCATCGTTTCAGTTCTATGGCTCCGTCACTTCGAAGTCAAATCCTTAGGTCTGAATGCCCGGCAAGAGTCTGTCAACAGCTTTAAATATCCTTGTGGAGGCTCATCTCAAGTTCTGAGAGCTTTCATTCGGCATCCTCCTGGCAGGTCAGTTTTGGTAGGTGTTCTAATTGGTCTAGAAGCTTGAAAAATCTTCTTTATTGTAGAGGCCGTTCAGAAACAGGCCTTCTGAGACGCGATTGGTGGAAATACTGGTCCAGCCCCGTGAGAGAACTTAGCAATATTGTGTCTCAGTACCTTTGACTCAAACAATCCCGCTTCTAGGGATCTATCCCCAAAAAGGCAAAATATGAAAACAATGAACACAAAGTCCTATCCATGTGGCACTAATTGCAGTAGAAAAAGACAGGCGATGACCTAAATGTTCATCAGGAGGGGACTGGTTGGACGGACCACGCCGCAGCCGCACGAAGAAGGTTGTGTTAATGCTTTACTGCTGCTGCTGGCAGGTATGTGACGAGCTTTGGTCCTGCAGGTGCCTCAGTGCTGGGGTGCAGTGTCACGTGCAGAAGGTGAAGGTCAGACTGTGTGGCATGTGCGGAACCTTCCATCTAAGACAGGGTGTATTCATTGAATAGGCACCCGAAGACGATGGGGCAGGGGGAGCAGAGAGGGAGCAGCGGGCGTGGAGGCGGGGTTTCTCTAAATGCACTTGGTGTTGTGCACGCAGAGTCGCAAGGAGTTTGCAGAATCACGAAATGAAAAGGTAAAGAGAACAATCCCTTAAATCAAACACCAAACTAAATGATCGACCTAACTGAATATTAACCATGTGGGAAGGAATTATTTAAAATGGTTTTAACCTGTACAGGCATCCCTCAGAGGCATCGCGGGTTTGGTTCCAGATCACCGAGTATCGCAATGAAGGGAGTTGTAATTTTTTTGTTGGTGGAGGGTCTTGCCTTCAGTTTGTAAACAGTGCAGCCCGTCTGCAGTGTAATAAGGCGAGGTATGCCTGTGTCCACTGGCCGTTTGTCCGCACTGGGATCGCCCTTAGAACAGAAGGAACTGCAAAGCCATCTTAAATTTCTTTTAGTAATTATTTTGTTGGTAATATGTTGGTAGAGTTATTCTAAAGCTTTTTATGCATAAATTAAGATACAGTACATAATAGTATATTAATGTTATAAGGAGCTATGACATTAGAAAAAAAGAGACTCAAAAAAAAAATCAAAGAATTGAAATAAAACCCTGTAACCCCAAACCTGAATTGTAAATATCGGAATTCCTGATCTATTTCTCCAAACTATCACTGACTCGGCCATTGAGAGAAGGCCTAGGACCAGTAATCCACACAGGAGCTCCTTGGTAGCCACACTGTAGTTCCCAAACGCCCTTCCCGCTGAGAGGGACCAGCGGGTCTCGGGAGAACTGGTGGACCCCACCGGGGTGGGGAATGTTCCAGATGAGCCTGTGACATCTTGTCCCCCCAGAAAGCAGGGAAGCAGTGGAAGACCACCATGCTGTGACAAAAGCTTCAGAACACACGGGAGCCAACGGGCCAGGGCTCCCACTGGCCAAAGATGGAGCACCTCCACCCAAACATGGCTGTTCATACACAGAGCCACACCTGGGGCAGATCGAGGTGCACAGAACCTGTAAAATCCACGTGAAAGAGCGTAGGCGCTGCTTAGGCAGGATGCGAAGGAGCCCCCTCATTGTTCTGAAAACCGTAAATGAAGGAGTAGAATCAAGCACTGCATTTTTCTTTCCAGACAGGCAGTGCCTTGGAATGAGTAAATCACGGAGGAAGTCAAGGTCTTCCTTCTTAGAAGAACTCCAGTTCATAAATGAACAGTCAGGGGAGCTAGCGTACCACCATTTTGCAGGCCCACGTGACATGCTGAGTCATTACCACGACCGTCAGGAGCTGCTAAAGCCGTCAGGTGAAGATCCCTCTCCATAGAGGGAAATTTCATGATGCGTGGTTGAAGCTGGCATCGCCCACCTCCAAGGGCAGGCGGCTGGTGTGATGTGCTCATGCCAGGATTCGATGGGAGGGGCACAGCCTGTCCTTCCTCCTGCGTTATCATCACCCAGACCTCCAAGCCTGAGTCCAGCCCAGCCCCTAGACTAACTGCCAGGCTGCGGAACATGCAGGAAGTGAAAAGATTCACCCCATCACCATGGGGATGCACTGGGCAGGGCCTGGAATGCGGGCTATTCGGCAAATGAAGTGCAAGCAAACAGAAGGATGAGGGCCACAGCGGAGACAGAGTTACCCATGTGGTCCCCCATGGAGGGCAGGGGCCCTGTTTGCTTTCTGATCCGAGCGTGCACATGGCGGCACCCACTGTTGCTCAGGTTTGAAACTTTCCGAGGTAAAAAGCAACACGTTTTGATGGATTTTTGGCCTGATTGCATGTTTTTTTTCACATGGATGTGGCTGTGGGCTCGTTAGCACTGGGAGGAGGGTGCTTCCTGCAGAGGTATTTTTGGAATACGGATGGAAATGTGTGGTCGTCTAAACTGCAGGCCCTGAAAGAGTGCAGATTGCCGGGGTGCTCATTTATCTTTCTGCTGCCTGTAATTATGCAGCTTTCTTCACATTCTCTTCCAATCTAAAAGCTCTTTGAGGGCAAGGGTAAAGCAAATGGCTTTCTTCCTTTTAAAACTGTGTTTGGAAAGTGATGTGCTCAGTAACAGCTTTGATGGCCAGTGGCTGACCTGCCACACGGAGACACAGGTACAGTGTGTCTCTGTTGTGGCTGGGCCCTACCTGAGGTCTGTTTCTCCCCGGTCCTCTGCAGACACGCCCCCGAAGTCTCATCCATGTTGTCTGCGGGGAGAGATGTCCCATGAGCCTTGTCGGGCTGAGCCTAACCTTTCCCACGGGTATTGGCTTTGCGATTGCTATCAGACATTGTGAAAGGAAAGCTGCTGTCTCCTCTTATGGAAATGGAGGAGGAGGCGGTAGTTTGGGGCCAGGAGACCTGCCCATTGCATCAATTTACCTCCTGCCTCCATTCATGAAAGTGCAGGTCAGGCCAAGTCAGAGGTGAGCTGACTCCAACACACACCCCTGGCTCCTGGGAACGCCTCGGCGGCCGGGTGGTTGTCTGACTTTCCTTCGTACGGGGAAAGGCTCATTCCAGGACACTGTCCTGGATGTTTTGTCCTTGTGTGTGGGCCCCTGAGACGGAAGACCTCCAAGGCTGGCTTTGATTGAAAATAGAACCACCTGTTCACTCAAGCTGGAGAAATGAACTTGGACCTAGGTTACGACCTGTGCCGTTCATCTAGTGACCAGGAATAGACAAGGTCTTGTCAATGTTGTAGGAAACTCTTTTTTGTGTGTGTGTGTGTCCAGAAAAACTCAATTCCTGAGATGGGACAGCTAACCACAGACAGCACTGGGTTTCCAGAGCTGCCTCCGGCCTCTGCCCCCTTACCTGCTGCTCCGCATGAAGTCTGCCAAAGTGTCCTCTCCAGAGCCAGCCCTGCAGCAGGGACAGTGGAGCTGACCCCTGACCCGCAGCCTCTGGCCGCAGGCACGCTAACCCCTGCCACCACCAGCTTCCGCTACTCCACACTCGGTGCGGGCCTGCTCCTTGGAGATGAATGGGTGCAAATCCGTTATTATGATCATCCTGCTTTCTCTCAAGGTTTGGGGACAAATGGAGTACATGGTTTTCCCACCCACAATCCTCAGTAATTGTTCTTTTCTGCCTATTTCTATTTTTCAGAGACTTCTAGGAGATTTACAAGGGTGGTGTCTTACACTTGATCTGAACAGCAGCTGGGGGAAAAAGATGAGTCGGCCCTGGCTGCGGAGCCCTCTTGCTCCTGCCAGACTCCGTTTCTGCTGGGGTAACAGAGAGGAAAATGAGCAGACCGCCTGTTCCAGGGGCTTCGAGTGTTGCATGGGAACCGAGGCCGGGTCTTGGAAAGGTTTTCCTTTTCACTGTGGAATATTCTCTCAAGGACCACGGCCAATCGGTGGCCTGATCATTATGCTACTTAATATAAAAATACACATCACAGGGAGGAAATTTTGGTGGCTTAGTACACTTTTGCACTTTTTCCTCAATTTCATTTATTGTCCTTCAAGCGCACACTTGCATTCTTTCCCTGTCCGTGAATGTCATGTTCATTCCATGTCACACGCTGGCCCAGCCACCGTGTTTCCCACTGGAAGGGAGTCACCGAACCTCATAGTTTTTTCTCGTTGGCTTCGTTTTGTCCTTGGAAGGTAAAGCTCACACTTGAACTTATTTTCTGCACTTGATTTTCTTCCTTGTCAATGTCATGAATGGCCCATGCTCTGGAATGTTGGGACATGGCTACTCGGAAGCTGTCGCCTTAGGCTGTGCATCGCCGGTGAGGCAGAGAGTGTGCCTTGTGCCGGGTGTGTTCCCACAGGGGCGGCCGCGGCAGGGGGCCGGGGTGCAGTTGCATCCACGGCTGCGGTGATGCAGCCAGGGGTTGACATTTTGCCGAGAGTTCAGGATGATGAGAAATGGGCGGGCGTCTGATCGCCACTCCGGTTCTGAGGGAAACTCGTGGGTCTGCTGTGATGTCAGGGCGGGAGCCGAGCATCACGGAGCCAGAGGTCACTGCCCCACCTCTGTCGTTCCGTGGGTGACACCCTTGGGCTGCTGCTTGGCCTCTCTGGGTCTCAGCTTTCTCATCAGCAGAGCGGGGGCTACCGGTTGTTGTCAGCCTGTGAGCACCATCACAGTGTTGACCTAGTCAACTCAAATGAAGTCTGACATTTCAGAAATTAAATGCCTCGTCAACTGTAAACCTCGATTGCTGTCTGGTTGAGAAGCAGAGCAAACACGGGGAAGGAAGAAGCTGGGGCCCGCGCCATGGGGACCACGTGGGAGGGCACCCGGCAGGCCCGGCGAGGGGCTTTCCTCGCCGCAGTCCTGTGACCACAGAGCCACGCGTGGGCTTGTTCCCAGGAACACAGCCCGTGTGCTCTCACCAGGGGCAAGGGACCGACCGGCTCCTCTAGGTGGGGAGAGGGTACCAGTCCCTGAGGCAGCCCTGGGGTCCACGTTTAAACGGAGATAAGGGGGCGACAATGTCAGACACTCACATCTTCATCTTCGTTTCTGCCGACAATGATTAATTCACAATATCAGAATATCGGGTGTGTTTCTATGATGAAGCTTTCTAAAGGCTTTTGGACATCGTCAGTATCCACCGACGTGTCTGTCTGCTCCATCCCTGTATCATCAGTCCGGTTTACAACGAAGGCACCTGCAAGCATTATGCAGTTTAGAAAATATAGAGACTGTGCAATAGGTTTATCAGATAAAAGATGCCCAGTTAAATTAGGATTTCTGATAAACAAAAATAGTTTCATAAGTATGTCCAAATACTGCATGGGACATATAAAATCATTACTGATCTGAAACTTACATTTTACCGAGTGCTCTGCATTTTCATTTGCCAACTCTGGCCACTCTAGTTTGGAAAAATCAAGTGGGCCGTATTAGTTACTCAGTCCCTTGGAAAATGCAGTACTTTCTCGGTCTAATTTCCTATGTTCTCACCTCTTCCATTAGCCCCGTTCGGGGGATTTTTGGGGTTTTATCTGTACCCACTTCTCTCAGCCGCTGGCCATTCTTGCCTGGGCGGCACACCTGTTTGTAACCGCTTCTCAGTCTTTCATGTGCCTGCCAGCCACTCAGGCATCTCGTTAAATCCACATTCTGATCCAGCAGGTCTGGGGTGGGGCCTGAGATTCTGCATTTGAGTAAGTCCCAGGTCACACTGATGTCGCTGGTCTTTGGACCCCAGGTTGAGTAAAGCATCTTGACCCGAGTTCTCATTTTCAACTACACACAAATGAGACTACCATCAAAGTATTTTCTTTACACTTTCCCCCCCATTTTTTATGGATTCTTTATTTGTTTTAAGCCAGGAAAGGCTCCATGTTATGCCTTCTTGTTAATGGAAGAAAACTGTGTCAGACTGTGAGAAAGTTCTGGAAAAGCACATGTTCCAGGAACTGGCCGTTCGGTCACTCATCTGCTCATATTTCCGGAAGGACCCTAGGAATCATTAGAAATATCCCATGGCTGTACTCGGTTCCCAGCCCATCCCAGGGGCCAAGTTCTAAAATGTGCCGGTTCCTGAGCCTGAAAACCCTGCTTGGAGCCGTGTTTTTTCTAACGCTGAGTCTGTCAGGGAGAAGAATGTGGAAATGATTTCAACATCTGCATAGAAAGGCTTGAAAGTCCTTTTAGAATGAAAACCCCAGACGAACAGCTGAGGATTTCTGCTGCCAGGTATTTTGTCTGAGCCTTAGAAAGGCCCATCCGAGTGAAGGAGGGTGTTGCTAGCCCACTGCCCAGCACTCGCTGTTCCTACGGGGGCCAACCCTGCCCCTTCCTGCCTCCACTGTGTTCAAGGGCGTCGGATTAAATCATCCCCTTGCCGGAAGCATCCTGTCTGCCCCTGACCCCCCGCAACCAATGCGCTGAGAGTCAGGAGGCAAAAGACATGTTGACAGGCTGTGTGTCTGCTTTCTCCCCGTGTCTGATGTGGCTTCTGTGTCAGACACGGGGCAGACGGCGGGGTGCAGTGGGGGGAGGGAGCTGGCTGCCAGGGCTTGGGGGCGGGGGACGGGAGAAACTTCTAGACAAGTTTTGTGGCAGAAGCTTAACTGTTTAAACTTGCTGTCGGAGGGAATTTGGAGAAAGGGATTTGGCTAAGGGTACATTGAAAATGTGTTTGAGAGAGTTGAATGCTGTCTTATACAGACTGTAGACTGGAGATTTGGAGGGTGGGCAGGTTTACTCCTCTGTCTCCTGGGTTTCCCCCAAGACTTGGCCAAGAATGAGTATCTTGTAGCTTGTATTCTCCTGAATGCACAAAACCCACGGAACAGGCAAAAAATGGGCAAAAGGGGGCAGTTCACCAAATCATCTCCAAAGTTAAGTGAGAGCGTTGCAAGTGGTGATCATTTCCTGCCTTTGATAACTGTACTGAGCTTACGCAAGAGCATGTTCTTCTCAGAAGAAACACACAGAAGCATTTAGCAATGAGGCCTCTTGTCCGCAGGGGACCCCCAAAGGAGTCAGAAGATAATGACCCAGCAAAAACGATAAAATGCAGATAACTGAGAAATCTTGCAAAGAAGGCAGGACTTTGTATTACCTTTGTAACTTTTCTGTAAGTTTGAAACACATCAAAACGGGACGTTTCACTGAAAGTAAGGGCCTCCCTGGAACGGACCTCGGCCCCTTGCACTGTTTTCTCTCGAATTCCTGCAGCGACTTCCAGGAGCGCTTGCTTCTGGTCTTCACAGTTGACATTGAGCCTGGCCATCCGTGTGGGACATCCTACGGCTTCATGTCCTCGTTCCCCAGCTGATTGGCACGAGCTGTCTCCTGGAGTCCCAGACTGAACCTGAACTGACTTAATCAATAAACATTCCTTTTCTGGGTGACTCACCACCAACCTTTCGTTTAGATGTGATCTGTTGGTGGAAAGAGGAAATCTCTAGGCAACCCGTGGCTGGTAGAACCCTGTAAGTGCCCACGTGGGGGCCTTGCTGCCAGCCGGCACCCAGTGCTTCAGCGTGGGGCCGACTCACATCTCTGGGCGACTCCCTGCTGGAATGCATGCCATCTTTCTGCACGGAGAACACAGTGCTCTGAAAGGCAGTTTGATCCCACAGCGCAGAACTCTGAACCACAGGGAGGCTAGATCACTTGCTGATTGGTCACCCGAAGAAGCAGAGATGAAGCTGACACTGGTTTTTATTGTTGTTGTTGTTGCCAGTTGGACGCCTTTTCATGATGGTCCCAGGCAAACGACCTTGCATCTCCAGCTCTCTCAGTACAAGAAAATTGTCGAAAATTCTTGGTTTCAGTCTACCACCCGGCTTAGTAACTTTTTTCCTTTAAACGGGGAGAAGCAGCTTGGAATTTTTAAAGCCTGCAGTAGTGACTGCTTCAGAAGCCTTTGGAGGAATTTTCACGTGGGAGAATACGTGGTGTGTGCAGTAAAGGAAGTCAGTCTTTCTCATGGAAGTTGTGGCGGTCAAAACCAGCCCTCTCTGGGACCTGTCCATGTTCAAGGTCTCTCAGGGCAGAGAAAGTCCCCAGTAGCCATAGCCATTCTTTTGAGTTGTTTGTTTGTTTTTTTTTTTCATTTCTAGAGAGCGAGTCTGTTCAGAGAGTTCACTTTTCCTTTTAGAATTTTTTTCTTTATTTAAGGATAGTGCTTCACAATTCTGCTCGGGAGCTTGAGAGCGGGTTCCCAGGCCTGTCTGCTTTGGATCATCACCATTCGTTCACACTGGTTCACGGTGCTCTGCCCACCCTTTCGGAGGCTCCCCACCAAGTCACGGTGCTGTGTCTCTCTCTACAAAGAGCTGAGCCGACCCGCGAGGGAGGGTGTGGGGGCAGGGGCCCCTCTTGTCTGCCGACAGCCTTCTCATTAGGAGGCGAGTTGGACACCGGGAGGCGGGGGAGGAGGGGCGGGCGGGCGGAGGGTCTGGACGCACTAAATGGCTCTCTGAGTGAGAACAATTAGCGATGTGAGTGTGTGCGTGAAAACGGACTGCTCCGAGGCGAGATCACTTACCATCATCCCGGCTAGTCTCCCCGTCCAGAGTCCGCAGTTCTGAGAAGTCCTCTTCAGAGGTGGTGCTTATTGGAAGCGCCATTTCTGATTTGGAATTCATGGCTAGTGTTTTATTTCATGTTCTCTGAAATTACCTAATGTTCTGGTCGCTCCAGAGCCTTGGGAAATGCCCCCCGGCCCCAGGGCTTTCCGGAGGGGGGTACGGCTGTGCCAGACCTGCAAGGCCGAGGCTGCTTGCCCAGAGCCTTCATCCCAAGTCGGCTGCACTGTCGGCACCTTCCCTTTCCTGGAGCAGAGGGACCGCTCGCCTTCCCTTCACTACGGTCCTGCCGCTTGCCACATAACAGAAGCACCTTATGCCATGTGACTTTTTGGCCCTGACTTTAAAAGATGTAATTTTGCTTTTTCCGAAGAGCAATTTTTCATTTATGTATCAAATGCTACTGTGATAAACCGGAGAGAGCGGGGAGATGGCCAATGGCTGACGAAGGGGCCGTCGCAGCACCACGGACACCGTTTCCGTGTGTCCGTGTGCACGGGATCACTCCCCAGAGCTCAGGAAAAACACATGGGCATCGCACGGGTTCCTGGGCTTTTGGAAAAAGTAATATATTATATTTTGCTGAAATTTGCCATTTTAATAAGGGTTTGAACTTTTGTTTTCATCACGTATTTTAATAAAGTACTTCATAAAATGAAAGGAAACGACATGTCATTCAAAAATATTTCAATGATTCTCCACTGGACAGAGAATTTTCAGTGCTTTCCGTGCACAGACAATGCGCAGACGCTGGCATCGGCGGCCACCGTATCCATTCAGTTTTCGGAGACGCCCCCCGAAGGGCAGGAGTAGCAGAATGATTGACAAGGTGCATCCGATAACGGGCCGGATCCAAAATCTCTGCAAATCAGTCTACACAGTGCTGCGTCCCAAGCCTCCCGAAATGCTTCTTTAAATCTTTCACATCCTTGGAATGTTGTTGACTATCACTAGGTAATGACACTGTTAATGTCATCACACGAATTCTACCTCACCACTTGGTCGAAGCCTCCGTAGGCACGACTGGCAAATTCAAGGGCGTGTGTAGACCTGCTGGGCACCGCCGCATCTCCCAGGAAGGGGCTTCGCTGCAGAGCCATGCCAGTTTTCCGCCCCGCTGCCGTGGCCTGAGGCCCGGGGTCCTGGGCCGGACACGGGAGCCAGGGTGCACGGGGGCAGCCAGACACGGGGGCTGTGCGAAGTGGTGGTCACGATGTCTCCCAGTCTGTGGTCCTTGTTGGGGCGCCTGAGCTGTCGGAGACAGGTGCCAAGAGGTACAGCCAGCCGACGTCCCCCTGGTCAGGAAAGGCGTCGTCACCATTTGCCCAGCATCTGCTGACCACCCGACACATACACCTGTTTCAAAGATACTTCTGAGCGTTTCTCCTGAGTGCACTTGGAGCGGCAGTGACACTTCCCCGTTCACCAAAGATGGAAGGGGTCGCCTGAGCCAACCGGAACCTGCAGCCAGGGCAGGGCTGGTTCTGTAAGGTCGTTCGGGCCTCTGTCTCCAAGGACCGCATGCTTCCTGTGGGCTCCCGTCTTGGAAACTCAGCGCCTCGCCTCACTCCACCGTTATGGCTTCTTGTCTTGAGATCTTGCCCTGCTCACCAAGGGCGGTGCTTCAGAGCAGAAATCGTTCACCGAGTTTCTTCATTCTCCATTACACATAACTGCGTGGCATACAGAAGATGCCAAGTAAATTCTTGGTTACATAAGCTCTGAAAACTGAAATAACATTCTCTAATAGTCTAGGGGAAGTTAAATTGCAAGAAAACAAGATTGTATGATTTTCTCACGTATCAAAGCAATGTTCTGAGGCCAACAATTCTTCCAGTCACTCATTTAAAGATGCTCTTATTTTTATTCGAGCCAAGATATTTTAAATGTCTCATTTCAAAAACCCCTATGCTTGTCTCCGAGTATACATTTTATGAATGACTTCAGAGACTGGAAAAGGAGCAGCTTCCCGTGGAAGGCCCCACTGTCACGGGCAGGTGCCGGTGCCAGGAGAAACGGCCAGTTCTTAGCAACGCGGCAAACGCCCCCATCACCTCCATCATCAACACCCTCAACAATGCCCAATTCTCCCGTGCCTCCCACGCGGCGCGCCTGTGAGGGGGAATAAAGCTGTGACTGAGGAGTTTCCAATCGAAGTGGGAACAGGGACGAGCAAGCGGACACTGGCCCTGCCCACTGGAGTGAAGGATGGAACTTTCTGCTTTGGTTGTGAAACACAAGTTTGTCCCCAGAGGAAAGACCTAGTCCGGCTCCTGAAGGTGCCCGGTCCTCCCTGCTCCAGGGAGAACAGAAAGCATCTCATTCCCATTTCCGGCAGGAGTGATGTGGTGGACCCCTCACTGCTGGTGGCGATCAGGCCTGGGTGGGGAGGTGAGGGAGCCCCGGTTTGCAAGGTGGACTCGCGATTGCCCACGTTGGCTGACCCAGGTCACGTCAGCCTGTGGGTACACACAGCACCATCTCCTGCTGTAACGAGGCCCTGTACCCTGGGGGGGCTGGAATGATGAAAATGTATTCTCTCGCAGTTCTGCAGGCTGGAAGTCTGAGACCCAGGTGTGGGCAGGGTTGGTTCCATCCAAGGCTGCGAGGAAGAATCTGTTCCATCCTCTCCCTGAGCTTCTGGCGGTTTGTGCGCCGTCTTTGAACTTGTCAATCACAGTGGCCATAATAGCTTTTATCACCAGGGAGATTTCCTCATGTCCCTGCCTCCTGCCCCCCCGACCTCGACCCCAGACACTTGCGGGTAGATCTGACTGAGTAGCGGTGCCCTCTGACCCACCAGTCAAATGCTGCTTGCTGTCTGCTGTCACCGTCATGTCTGCCACTTCCCCTGGCTGCGGCCGACCCCTCTGGGCACCAGCACCTGTGCCATGGAGCTCTCAGTCCATGGCCACTTGGCACACTGGCACTGGCTCTGCACAAAGACACGGCAGTAGCGAGCAGACATGACGAACTCTACTGCGGGCTGTGGAGACTCCGGCAGTCTGCACGGGGGAGCGTGTGCTCATGTGCTCGTGTGCGTGTGTGTGTGCACGTCTGTGTGTGGCATGCACGTGGCATGTTACCTTAGGGCTTTTTCTTAAGTTCCTGGTCTCAGGGTGTCACTTCTGGCCTCATTCAGCACAGCTGATTTCCTGTAGTTCTGGCCACGGGACCCTTTCTGGAGATGACGTCTTCATCAGATGTGCGTGAGCCGCCGAACATGGGTCATACCCGCCGGGTTTCAGTTCTGGCTTCTCCACCTGTCAGCTGCATGAGCGGTCCCTGGGCCTGCACCTCAGTTTCTTCATCTCTAAATTGGGGCACCATTGTACGTAATGATGGTATTTTGGTAAAAGCAGCTGGGTTAATGCCTGTGGAGTGTTGGGGGTGCTGACGGTCACATACACCTTCTGACTAGAGGGTGGGCGAGGCACAAGCTTCCAGGTCTTCCTTTCCCTTCCTTCCTCCTTCAGAGATGCCCCCGAGTCTCCTTCAGAAACCCAGGACTCAGCATCCCAGACGGGTCACCCCAGGACCCGTCTAGAAGCCAATGAGAAATCAGTGGTTCCGTAAGGACCTGCAGCCAACCCGAGAATGTACCGAATATTCCCCCTAATGACCCGTCTCAAAAACAGGGACTATGATGGGATCTTCGACTTCAGTTGGAGAGTTAAATGCACTGCTTCAACTCAAGCAAGCTTTAGACAATTCATGCAACCTTTCTGTTCGTATTCAACTTCAGTTCAAGGATTCCTGAAACAAACATCCACCTTCCATCTCTAGCAGGTGCCATGGACGGCGGCAACCACACCTTGGGGGCATCCGAGTCCCCTGGCAGGCTTGTCAAAGCCCAGATGGAGGGCCTGTCCCCGAGTTCCTCTTTCTGTTGGTCTGGGACGGGGCCTGAGAACTTGCATTTTGAACGTGTCACTGGGGAATACGGGTGGTGTTGATCCAGGCTACCTTGGAGAAGGGAGGCTGTAGGCAGGCCGCCATTGGCAGAGAGTTTTGTCCTTCGCGACTTGCCATGGAGCCCGGGGCAGAGGAGGGTTTGTCTGTCCATCCACTAATTTTTGTAGATTCTGAGGGACTTGGAGATCACAGGTAAGAGGTGATGTTTCATTGTTCAAGCCAGGGTTGGGATAACAACCGTGTGCACGAACCAGAATATCCGCTTTAGCTCAGGTCCTTCTGGGCCAGCCTGGCTCACAGTCCTTTGGTTAATCTTAGAAGAAAACTTCTGTGAGAGAAAGAAAATTCAGTGCCGGTGAGGCAGAGTGGCTTGACCCACCTGTGACGATGCACCCCCGACTCAGGGCTTCACCGTCTGTCCCTTTGCCCCTCCGAGGGTTAAGTCTAAAGGTACCGGCATTGAGACACATGGGTCTGGGATTTATAACCAGTTAATGGAGGCTTCAAATAAGCACCAGGAAGTTATTTTGAAGAAGAGCTGCGAGCTATGTGGCGGGGAGGAAGAGACAGCATGATTTTATGTGGTGGACCAGCGGCGTGTATCAAGCAAGCCCACGGGCTGTTAGAGGGAGATTTCACGCTTAGGTGCTATTTCTCCTTGCGAAACCTCTTTGCCTCATCCTTGACAGATGTCTCAGATCGACGCCAGGAGATGATCAAGTCGCTAAGATGAAACCGAGGTAACATCTCTCTTCCACAGTAAAGATGGTTTGATAAGAAGGAACGAACAAACAGGAAAGACGAGTGGGCTGCTCAGAGTCTGGGAGATGTCTAGGAGGGGAGCGGAGGCCTCAGGCGGGGCTTGTCTGTGTACTGGGCGGAGTTGGGGCACTGTGAGCGCAGCTCAGATCTGACTTCTGGGGTGGTGAGGGGCCCGGGCAGAGGGGAAGTAAAGCGCATGGCAGCCTGGGGGCACTTCCAGCAGGACGGCCAGCGTGAGGGACACTGGTACTAAGGCATCTGGGACGGGGTGTCACAGGGCCACGGTGGCCGTGCCATGGACGAGGTGTCGGCAGCTCATGGGGAGGGGACGGTCTGGGTGACGCAAGAACCTCAGAGCATGAGCCTGAGATGCCAGTGCACAGCCTCAAAGCCATGGTCACAGCTGAAAGGATTTGCGGCTCACAAATACAGGTGTGTGTGGAAGTTTCTCTTTTCAGTGTTTGTTGGAGAAATAGAAATGCCCAGGTCCATCTCCGACCTTCCATACCAGACTTTTGGGGGACTTGCATCCTTTACAAGCAGGCCAGGGGCAGCCCTGGATGGCAAGCTTTGGGAATCGCAGCTCCCATGGAGAACCGAGGGTGCCCGGAACAGCGGAAATGAGGCATCGATACGCGGCGTGTACTAGTCGGGGCCTTGGGAACACACCGCACCTCTCCACAGTTGCATCCTGGTACCTTCAGTCGGCACAAGAATCATGGTCAGACTTCATTTCAAAGTCGTTCCAACCTCAAAGATAAGTTGCGGCAATGAAACCAATACCGGGCGCACACGTAATGCTCTTTCCCACACACATTTTACCGCATTCGCTCTATCAGTCAGGCATTCTCTGCTTCTCCCCACACACATGCCACACTCGCGTGTGTGCACACACACACACGCATGCACACAGCACCCCCGCCCCTCCCTGAACTGTTCGAGTGTGAGGAACAAGCGTCCTGGCCCTTTACTCCCGAGTCCTCACTCTGCGTTTCCTCAGAACCGGGGCGCTCTCTTGCACAACCACCAAGCCGTTATCAAGTTCAGTAAAGCTGACCTTGATAAGATGTTCTGCCTACCTACTGTTTGTGTCCCAGCTTTGTCGGTTGGCCTGCAGGTGCCCTCCGAGCATCTCCCCCCTGCCCAGGAGCCTTCCACCCTCCGAGGCCCGTCTCATCCGGAAGGTCTCTGCGGGCTTTCTTTGTGTTCTCGGGACACTGGCACTGTGAAGAATACGGTCACTCTGCACCCCCACTTTTTGTTTCAGTAGAATGTGTTTCATCGGGAGCTTTTCCTCCGTTCCCTTGTGATGAGATCAAGTCCCTTATTCCATGAGGAAATGCTCTGCAGGAGGTGTCGTGTCCTCAGGGGACCATATCTGGGGACACTCATCGGCCACCTGGCCCCTTTGGTGCTGTTTATGTTGCCTCCTGGCTAAAGTCGCATTTGATATCTCCACATTTATGCACTAATAAGGTCCCAGTGAGATGACGCGTCAAGACCACACACACGCGCTGCCCCCGTCGGAAACTCCCCCTCGACGCGGCACCGCGGATGCTCTTGCCCGACCCAGTCTTTAGCGTGGGGGCTGCGGCACGGGACTCTCGGTGGCCCGGCCTCCCTGGGCGCCCACCAGGCGTTCTGCTGAGACCCGTCTCTCCTCCCCTACCTACTTACCTGTCCATCACCAGCACGGGCCTCGAATCCTTATTTGTCAGTAGTTATTATTGACTCCTGGGCGTTTGCTCTGTCCCAGGTTTGGCTCGTGAGCTCCTTTAGGTGGCTCCCGGGTTCTGCGATGTGGCCCCATCACCTTTTTCCAGCACTTTTTTTCTAGCGCGTTTCTCCCTCCGCTGCCCCAGCTGTGGAATGAGCTGTTTCTCTGAAGACCCTCAGTGCATCTCCGGGCAGGACTCTCGGGACGGGTCATGGAGAGCAGGGCCTGAGTGCCCGGTGTGCGCACGCCGCTCTCTCGGTGGGCGAGACAGGGAACGTGCGTGTGTACACATGCTCACCCTCATGTCCAGGTGCAGGGACATGTGCGCACACGCACACCTGCACATGCCACATGTTTTACAAAGTTCACGCCAACACTGTTAATTCTAACCTGTCCCCACTGAGCTCTTCCCTGACGTTGGTGCACCCCTATCCACAGCGAGGACCCTGCCTCCCGGCGGCATCCGTGCATCCGTGCATTTGCTCCATCCTTTGACGCGTTTAAAATGGTCACAGAATCACACTACAAGACAGTAGCCCACTAAAAAGTGCTCAAAATGTGTTTGCAGTTCTGCCCCCCCCCGCCCTAACCAAAGCTGAGGTTCTATAGTGAAACCCCGTGCTGGTCAGTGCCTTTGGCTTCTCCCTTTCCCCTCCCCCTCCCTCCCTTCCCTCCTCTCCTTCCTAACTCCTCCATCTCTACTCAGTGCCTTCTCCCAGTGAATTGAAGAGTGTACTTGACACCCTCAGTTAGGGAGAGACTGGCTGCTGCAAATCCTGGTGGGCTGTGCTTATAAAACTACAAAGTCAAGTTCCTCCAGGAACAAAGAGCCTTCAGTGATGGGCACTGCACAGCGTGTGCAAGGCTGGTTCGTAGCCACAGAGGGTCCCTTCGGAGCCACCTCGGTCAGGAGTTAGCACTTTGTTGTGGCTGCTTTTCTGCTCGCGTCAGATCCATTTTTTAAAATGTTTCTTTCTTTTCAGCTTCTGATGGAGCGTCCAGAAAGTGAAGGACTGTGACCAGACCCTTTTTGACAAAAAACGATGAGGCCTCAGTTGCATGCTTTTGTAGGGAAGTGTCTGACCTGTGGGCGTGCGGCGCCTTTGGTCTAGTAGTTCTCAGTGGGAGCAGCCCTTTCCTCAGAGGACCCTCAGCAGCGTCTGAAGACATTTTCTGATGGAAAGGGGCTGCCACCACGCTGCTGGCGTCAGTGGTGGGGGGAGGCATGCTGCAACCCCCCCTGCTGCCCAGGACAGCCCCGCAGCGGAGGGGCATCTGGCCAAACAGTGGGCAGTGCCAGGGCCAGAGACCGTGCTGTGCTCTAACCTCTGCCCGACGCTCCCTGTTGTTCAGTTACAACAGCTGTTCACCAGGCAGGACTAACACCCCACAGTCCAGAGGGGGCCGGGTCCCCAGCCCTGGTCAGAGCAGAGCGGGGAGGAGAATCCAGCTGCCAGGCACCTGTAGGCTGTAACAAGTACGCCGGCTAGAGTTGCATGGGCACGGGAGACAGCGCGAGACAGAGGGAGAAATACAAAGTTAATCCTTAATTCAGAAACAATAGATGTGAGTTAGGAAACCAGCGTGGACAACATACGTTGATGCCTATCATTCCCCCCCCCCCACCAGTTCGAGGTTTCATGTGCCTGTGTGTGTATCTATAAAAACGGCCCACATTTCAGGTGCACAGCATGAAGATTGGCTCGGCACTGTGGGGCGCCTGCTGCCATGAGTTTCTGCCATAGTCCTCACTGAGACGGGGGACAGAGGGGCCCCTTTCCCTTGTGCCAGCTCTGTGACATGCCGGAGTGGCCCGCCCACCTCTCGCCCGCGCCTGGGTGAGCAGGGACTGACGGGCCCTGTCTCCTCCCCAGTGCCCTGCGCGAGCCGTTGCAGCTGCTTGTAGCAATTAGAACACACTGTGCACAGCCTTGGCTGTTGACGGGACCAATTAAAAGATCAATTAGTGCGGAGCAAGTGCCTCGAGAGGTGGCGTCTGTGACACAGAGCAGTCACTCTGTCCACACATAGCGTCGAGGACATGGAGGAGTGCGTGCTCTCGGTCTGAACTCTTTTCCTCTTAAAATGTTCTGCAGATTGTTCGGCACCCGACGGGGTGGGGGGGCGCTGAGGCCATGGGCGAACAGGGCAAAATGGCTTTTTGGGCAATAGTGCTTTCCCTTAGACCGGCAGAATGGGTCACTAGCAATTCATGGGGCTTGTAGTAATGAAGTCATTGTAACTAAGTAAAAATAGCAAAGCAATACTGAGCTTATACAAATATTTTGTTTTATTTTTAGCTTCGGTGTAGTTCATTCAAAAAGGTGGTTTTCCTACTTGTTATTTACATATACTTTGGATTTCTTATTATTGTTTTTATAACAAAAAACCCCGTTTGTTTTCAGTTTTTCTTGCTGTGCTGGCATCTGGGCGTGTGTGCACTGCAGACTGTGTGGCCCTCCCTGTGTCTGGGACGGCGGGAGGAGGTGCAGGCATGTCCTGGGGGCTGCGGCGTCTGGAGAACAGACTTACTCACGAGGGTCATGATACAAGGTGGCGTTTGGTGGAGCATCGGGCATGTGCCCCAAAGTTCCTCGTGTGGACAGCAGAATTCAGTCTGGCACACGTCCACTGCGTAAGCTGCCTGGTCCTGGGCAGTTTGCAGGTGTTGTAAAGGTTCATAGAACCGTGCTGGCATGCGGACCAACCCAGAGAAGCCCACCCACACCCTGACACTGTCCCAGCAGAAACCTCACTGCTCCTACCGCTATTGCCACAGCTGACAGAGAGGGTCACTGTCCCCACCTGTGGGGACAGACACTCTGAGAAACAGACAGAACCCAAGCCGCTGGGAGTCTGGGGAATGCAGCTTCTAGTTTTGCAGGTGGGAGCACCCTGCCAGAGACAGGCGTGGGTGCTGAGGGAGCCCGTCTGTATCTGCAGAAATGGTCCAGGGCTGTGCTGAAGGTGGGGATAGCTGAACACTGAAGTCATCGGGTGAGACCACTGTGGGGAAGTGGATGCTGAGCTGAACTGAAAAGGTTCCGAGGAGGCTGCGGGAGAGGCAAGCAGGCAGAGACTCGACATTGAGGAGGGATGTGATGTTGCCTGTAGGGGGCGCTCTGCAGACTGTGGCTGGTTTGCCGCAAACGTGGGGAGTTAGCGTTTGAGAGTCGGGGAGGCCAAGCAGAGGAGGTGAGGCAAGATGATGAAAATGCCTGAATTCGGGAAGGGGAAGGAGATTCGGGACTTCGTCCTGGGGGAGAGGAGGGGTGACGGGAGGCTCACAAGGGCAGGGACGCGATGAGGGCGGCGTGTGAGGAGGCTTGCGGCTCGGGTGCCTCAAACGGCTGGGGTGGAGACAGCCCAGTGGCAGGGGAGCCGGCTAGGAGTCAAATGCTCGGGGTGGCAGGTGGTGACAGCCTCGCGTGGGGTGACAGCGGTGAGAACACACCGAGTGCAGAGTGGGTGTCAGAGGCTTTTCAAAGGAAGCAGAGCGGTGGCGGGGGGGGGGGGGGCGCCAAGCCTGGTGCCAGAATCCGCCACGTAGTGACGCTTCTGACAGGTCTCCCGGGGTCTCTGCGTGGGCGGTCGCGTCTGAGAAATAGAGACAAAACTCCTCCGCCACCCGGCCCGGGGGCCAGGGGCTCTGATAGTGAGGGTTACAGGGGAGCCCCCGCCTCCCAGAGGCCCCCCCACAGGGGTCATCGTGATTCTGAAAGGAAGAAGCGGTGGGATTTGGGGGTTGATAGGAGGGAGGACAGGAAAGGGGGGAAATGACTCTCGGCTTTGCCCCGAGAGCTGCGGGAGAACAGGTGAAGTCCAGGGGGAAGAGGAAAGCTTCAGGGGTTGGGGGGGGTCGCGGCGGGCACTGAACAGTCTGGATTTGAACATGGCTCCGGCAGACGCAGGAGAAGACGCCCGCGGGGGTTGCAGAGCCGGGCCACGCCCCAGCCGGGCCGGGCAGAGCAGTACACACGCTCCCTCTCCTTCCAGGAAGAGTGTAAGAAAGCAGAGACTGGTTAATGTTCTGTGAGCTCATGTTTTGGTTTGGTCTAGGGGTCCTACCCGTGTAAATTCTGCTCTTAGCTACAACACTGCAGCTACTTAGGGGCCAACGTGTGGGGCACGAAGAGCTAATTAGCAGAGGAGTCTGACCATCCACGCCTGCCTAGGACTGAGGGGCTCTCCGGTTCAGTGCTGGAGCTGGGAGGTCTGGGGTTAGAGGGGCGGACACCCAGACAGGTGAGAAGCAACAGGAGGAGGCGAGGTGGGGGCTCCTGGATAAGCCAGCGGTCGCTAGGAGGGGCTCAGGTGGCACACGCGAGGAGGACACGCAGATGGAATATATTCCGCTTTTAGCAGAAGCAGCTCTGGAGAGGGACCGCATCCTGCCGCGCTGGGAAAGACCCCGCGAAGTCTCATCAGGGTCAAAAGGAGGCTGCTGGCCTCAAAACTCCAGACAGACAGGGTGGGGCTTGTCCCATAGGGTTGGGGAGGAGCCCGTGAAAAAGAGGGGGTTCAAGTCATGTTGACACTGAAGGCACATGTGTACTTGGTGTTGAGTAGTTTTAGCCTTTTGTGAAACAAAAAAACAAGACCCCCTAAAACCCAAAAAACAACCACCCCTGGGGAAATGTTACTTCCCTCTGTGTTTGGTGAGCCTTTCTATCTACCTGGTTCAGGACAAAACCTCCTTTTGGATTTGTCACAAAGACCCGGAGCTAAAAAGACAGACAGGCCAGAGTGCTCCCACCTGCGTCTCTGGAGGGAGCGGATGGTGGCCTCAGCAGGTGACGTGAGAGCTTCGTCACAGGGGCAGGTCCAGGGAGCCCCGTGACCTTCCCGTCATGCTGCTCTGACAGCGTCCACCTCCTGCCCTGCTGGCCCCCTTGGCTGGCCATGTGCGTCAAAGATGACCTGGAACTAAAGGGCCTCCTGGAGCCCAGGGAGTGGAGAGTCACAGGAAACCGTCAGCGGCAGCTGGTCATTCTCGATTCCTTTAAAAATTCTGCATACCTGTCAAAGTAGTTATCACACGGTTATGGGTTGACTCGTGTCCCCCTAAAATTCTTAAGTTGAGGTCCTCACCCTCAGGACCTCAGAATGGGCCCTGGCCTGGAAAAAAGGGTCTTTGCTTTTTTCCATGACATCATTAGGGTGGGTCCTCAATCTGATAGGACTGGTGTCCTTATAAAACGGGGAAACCTGGACACAGACCTGCAAATAGGGGGGACACCATGGGGCGTGAAGACACAGATGGGGGTGATGCTTCTACCAGCCAAGAACCACCAAACACTGTCCCAACCGCCAGGAGCTGGGAGTGGGCACAGACCAGATCCTCCCTGGCAGTGACCCCTGGCAGGACCTGGATCTTGAACTTCCCGCCTCCAGGCTGTGAGGCGGCCCATCTCTTTGGTTGAAGCCCCTGGTTGTGGTGCTTACGTAGGGTGGCCCCGGGAATCTAACACACCGATCGACTGTTATTTGCATGTTTTCTCATCTGAAACAAATAGAATGCCGCTTTACCACGGTTTCTTTACCTTTCGGTAGAGTAAGACAGGCGTTGGTTTGAGAGATTACTTCCAAACAGACTGAAAACTGTCGTACAAACTGGGAGAGACCAGAAATGCTTTTATTCACCCGAGTGAAGCGGTAGTTCTCAGAGACCTTGACTGACAAGCCTGCATTTGTTTACAGTCGGACTTCCACCCTCCAGCGCTCGTCATTTACGAACTGAAATGTTGGTGGAAGGCCTCAAAGACTGCCAGTAAAACTGCTAAAAGGAGTCTTTTGATCTCCTAAGCGATGCTGAGGACAGATACAACTTCATTCCTCTGGAAAGCGCTTTGTTCTCTTGACTCCACTTAAGGAGGCAATGGGAAGGCTTATAACACGCCCGCCCCTCCTCCGGTGCAGAACACAGTTAATCCTGGGCCTTATCACGTGCGCAGCTCAGGGGTATCATCTTTTGGAAGACATAAATAATTCTCCCTGATACATCGGGAGATCCTTTGATCTCTCTGTACACGTCCCCACAGCCAAATGGAACGCAGACCCCATGCTGCTTGTTTAGAGCTGAGCAAGGGGGTAGTTAGGGTAGTGATATTAGCACCTAGGGGTCGAGTTTTAAAATGTAAGATACCAAAAGGATCGTTTTACTGGGACCTGACGAATTCCAAGGCCAACACCATGGATTTCCTCTTCATGTATTTACTTTTCCCCTGTTTTATTAACTCTGTTAATGGACTTTAAAAGGTTCTTTAAAACCCCGTCTGCCTTGATAGTTTTAACTTGCAAGGGACAGGTTCTGTGCGGGTCCCAATGATGTGAACCCTTCCCCCACCCCTCCCACCATGGATTAGGCTGATGAAGGGGTTGGAGGAACGCAGAATCTTCAGAGGTCACATATGGTGACATTGGTGACAGTCCATGGTGATAATCTGAGGTTGCTTTGATGGGGTGGGGAGCTGCTGAAAACTTTGAATCAAAGGAATGGTGGGATCGGACTTGTATCTTGGTAAGACCATGCTGGAAGCAGCTTCAGGGCCGGGTCTCTGGGGATGGGGCTGAGACTGGACTCTGAGAGACCTCATCTGGGGGCCCCTGAAGTGGTGAGATGGGGTGGCATTGCGAGCGGGGGTTGGAGGAAGGCGGTGGGCTCAGTAGGTTTTGCCAGCTGCCTAGCGCTGCTACATGTTAGTCACGTCACCTCGACAAACACGGGTCGCGTTGACTTCCTGACCCATGATTCCGTGGGAAAACTGACCCATCGTTCCATGGGAAAATAGAGTTTAGTGGTTGGTGCTGTTGGAGAAGCGATCAAAGAAAATCAGGAGTCATCCCACGGCCCCCAAGTATTCCTTCCCATCTGTGCTGGTCTCATTCTACAGGACTGAGCAGATCCCAGGGAGGGAACCTGGGCTGACGTGTGCTTGCACCTTCTGCGGAACTCCCTGGCTCGTCCAGGCAGTCAGTTATATGGCCACAGTCCCTCACCGTGTGTGCTTTCTCCCCACAACCCAGGTGACATCTCTTGCTCCTGTGCTCAGGACCCTCTGCTTGGATTCCCAGCTGTGCGGAGGGGTGGCCTGCAGGCATTCGACAGCCCGTGGTCCCCTGCATGGTGAAGACCCACCCTTTAGAGGAGCTGAGGGAGGTGGTCTGGGACCTCTCAGAATGGTGCCTCCCCCTGGACTATTAGGGGAGTCCAGCCGTCTCCCATGGGGATACCCAGCCTTGGCCAGAGGCCTAAGGGAGACCCAGCCAGGACGGCCCAGGAAGCAGCACCTTCCCCTTCCCCGAGTCCAGGGGCCAGTGCAGCCGAGCTGCCAGGTGCGGGCCCATCTGTTTCACCAGGAAGGCCCATAGGTGGCAGGGCGCTCTTTCCTACGGGCCCAGGGAGCCCGTGCGGAGACACCTCCGGGCAGAGCTCCGCCCTGGGCGTCCGTCACGGGCCTCGGATCAGCTCGGCGACCAGGCACTTCGGCATCTTCACACATTGCCTGTGTTTCTGTACGTGTTGTGGAAAAGGCTTCTAATCAGTTAGACTTCAGGGCCTAGAACTATCAGCCGAAATATTTATAATGTCTGTTCGTTGTTGCTATCGTTGTTTTTTAACTTATATCTTAATCTTCTTGCAGCTAGAAATTTTTCGCTCATTTTATGGGATATTTCCTTGTTGGTATGTAGAAACAAAAAGGGCAAAAAACAGTTCTAATTTTAGGCCACTTAAAATTCTTACTCTTTGTTGATTAGAAAGCAGAATACAGAGTAAGGCCTTATCTCTGTGATTTCAGAAAGACGAACTTCTAATGACATGTTCACAGACATATGGGAATCTTGCGATCTGGGAGACGGAAGGGTGTGTTTTGAAAAAAAATTAAAATTTTGCTCTTAAAATGGAAGTTCAGATCCTGGCCCAGAACTCTTCCTCCATGTCGTTCTACAGTAAATCACATGCACACATCTCGTTGTCTTGTGTTCCCTTACCATGCTAGCAAGTCGACCTTCAGAGCCGATTTAGGAGCATCCGGGCGGGGAGACCACAGGAGCAGTCGCAGGTGTCTCGATGGCCATTGCCCTTCAGGAGCTGTGGCGACTCTAACGTGGAGGGCTCTCCAGGATCTCGTCCGGCCGGGCACACACCTGTGTTGAGGGGCAGTGTCCTCCAAGTCTCGCCTTTGTGTTTACGCCCCTTGTTTTGGGGACGGGTCCCGGACAAGCACGAGGGGACAGAGGTGCAGGCCTTGGCCACATCTTCGAAGGGGGCATGAAGAAGCTCCATCACTAACATAAATCGTATTTCAATAAAATATTATTGAAAGTAAAAATTAATGCAGAAAAATCCATGATGAACAAGATATAAAATTTCTACATAATCCCAGGATTCGTGACAAAGCTATGCTGTGCCCCGCGTGAGCCTGTGCCCCCTGGGAAAATCAGGAATGCCGATGCCGTCTTTATTTAAAAGGTCGGGATTTGGTTCATTGTGGTTTCTGATGTGGATTCTTACTTCTTAAAATATTACATTAAGAGATGATGTATCATGATTCCTACTTTTTTCTTTTTGGCCCGGAAACTCCCTGCGTCTGTGTGTTGGCTGCCCAGTTCCGTTGCAGTGATGTGCTCAGGTGTTTCTGGAAGTATCTCTTTTTCAGAGGTCTGCCGAGCCCAGACCACGCCGTCGCTTGCTTCGCCGGGCCTCTAACTGAAGACAGGGCTCTGAACTGGGGCTTTCAGCTTTAACCCGAGTGGGTATGTCGTGCACAGTCAAACAGAACCCACGCCCCCACACAGCATCCTCCACATTACTGCCCAGCGGCACCCGGCACAGGGAGGCTTGCTGGTGGCGTCTTTTGCCACAAGGAGCAGTCTTTCTTCTAGGAGTTTCATTCCCACTCTATTTGCTACTCCTGTTGCCTGCAGAACTGAAGCCTTCTCACTCCTCTCGAAGCCAGCCTCCCGAGCCATGTGCCTTCCCGGGCACTTGGTCTGGTCGCAGGTAGCTGCAGACCATCTCAGCACGTGTCTGCGGGATCCGCTTGAAACCTGGCGCAGGAAGCATTTTTCTGTGAATGGAGATGAGTCGCTTAAAGAGCAAAGTGAAATGACTCATTCTGTTCCATTCCTTCTTTCTCTCCATCCTCCCTTCAAAAGTGTGGCCATCTCAGCCTCAGAGGAGCTGAAACTTGGGACCAGGCCAAACCTCAGTGAAGACGCCAGGGGACCTGTCCCAGAGCTCATGCAGGGCAGCAGAAGGGCTGACCCTGCAGCAACTGAGCAAATGCTTTGCCGCTTGGCCTTGCTTTAGATTATATACACCGAGTGAGGAAGGACAAGGCAAAGTACAAGTTCACGGGCCAGCATCTTAGGAAGACGGGACAGAATAAGGGGACATATGGACATTAGTTGGGAAGAGCAGAACCCTGGGGGACATTCTGTGAACGGGTGATTTCTGTCCCACTCGGGCCAGCCACATCTTCCTGCATCTGTTTCCTGGACCGTGGAACAAGCCATCGTAGTTGGGATGTGTATTAAAAAAAAAACAATTTTAGAAAGATTTAAGTTAAAGCACTTTAAGGAAAAAAAGAGATCAGAATCAGACTTTTGTTCTTATAATCTTAAATTTCACATTAAAACACTCTAAAAAAAGACTTTCTGCTTAGAAAAACAGGCTTTAGCTATTCAAATATTATCTTATCTATAATCCTTTTTCTCTGAAAATTCCAGACATAGAAAATGTCAGCCTTAATATGTCAATCCCTTAGTAATTTGTTATTTTTGAAAGAAATAACAGAACGTTTTTACTTCTATGATTGCTTAGTATGAATGTATAGTTAACATTTTTTTTTGGTTATACTTTTCCCATCATTAAACAATTCCAGGCAATTAGGGCAAAACGAAATAGAATATTTAATAATTTACTTGAGTTAATTTTCTTCTCGAAAACAGTTGAAACTCATGTCAAAAAGAGTTGGGAGATTTACTTCTTAAGGACATAAATATATGTCCTGTCTTTTCTTGAGTCCACAAGAAAACCGGGTTAGCCATTTTTTTCCTTTAAAGTTATTTTTGGCAACTCCTGGGGAAAATCTGTTAGCTTGTCAAGATAAATTTCCCAAGCAGCACCCCAGGTTATGGTAGCCACTGCGAAACGCCGGAGAGATAAAGGGCCTTCGCAGAACTAGGGTTACAAGTGTGTTTATGCGTCTCTATATATTTTGGTACTGTGAGTACTCAAAACATTTGGGTGTTGTGTAAGCTGGAGGCAGCTTCCATGACTTGATTTGATTTTTAGAGTACGAGGCACTGCGGTGAAAGAGGGCTTCAGGTTTGGATGGGCACCTGGCCAGGACCAGTGCTCTCGAGTCTTCGAGAAGCAGGGCGGCTCTGCTCCTTCCAGAATGTTTTCTGCGGACAGCTGTCTCACGTGTTGGTTTTGCTCCTGACTGTTACCAGTGAGGACAGGAGCTGATGCCCACCGATGAGTCCGGCACCACGATTTTGAACTTGTCAGTCACATTGGCCACAAGGCCCTTCAGCCCTCGTTTTATCTGAACTAGTACCTGAACGTGTTTGCTGTTTTCCAAGCCCCGGGGGGTCGTCAGACCCACGCCTGGGGTCATTCCTCTTGACACGCAGACCCTGCTTTCCTGCTGCCCGTCCCTGACATCGGTGCAGTTTCTAGGCTCCTGGACAGACAGGCCGTGGGAGAGAGGGCGGCCCCCCACCACGATGTTCGTTTTCATTGGACTGTAACTGCGAGGGGCTTGGCATGTCCTGAATTGGAGCCAGGTGAGACTGAATGCAAACCCAGTGCTCGCTCACTGGCTGTGTGGCTTCACACAACTTATCACCCTCTCTGAGCTCTTTCTTCACCTGGCTCATGAAGGCACTGTGAGAACTGAATGAGGAGGCGTGTACAAAGGGCTATACGTGGCGTCAGTGTGCTGGGGACGGCCAGGGGAAGCCATTAGTTCTGTATTGTTGCCATTATCATTGCGAGTGTCACTATGATAATATTGCTGGGATTGTCATATTGTGACTATCACTATTACTATGAGCAGCACATTTCAGGGTTCCGTGCCGGGTGAAGCGATATGTACGGTGGGAGAGGAAAGCAAGAGGCACGTCGTTCGGGGAGGCGGTGACAGGAACAGGATGGTGGGCCTAAGCAAGGCCCACCAGGGTGAGCTGGTCCGGACCCCGCCTGGAGGAAGTGCGCCTTCCCCGGACACGTGCAGCTCTGTGCCTCGTCGGCCCGCAGGCTGTGTCCAGAGAGCCCAGTCAGTGAGCAGCAGGAGGTGACGGAAGGGTGTCATGTTGGTCCATGCTCCAGTGGCCCAGTGGGCCACCGAGTTGTCACACTGGGCTCTGGAAAAGCCTGTCCCTCTACAGAGGCACACTTTGGGAAGGTCCTGTCACTCATCTTGAGCATCCCAGCTTTCCCTAGCCCCCCTCATTAGCTCTCTTCTCCGGGTCTCCTGCTATGGCTTCCTGGGGCCTTCTCGGCTGGGCCAGACCCTGGTGACTGGCTTTAGGCAAGAGCTTGCCCACCCCCACTTGCCCTTCCCTGCCTCTGCGCTCCATTAGGCGGGCGTTTCTGCCTCCTACCTGGGTCCTGCCCCCACCTGCCAGATCTGCTGACCCATCTGGGTCTGCTGGGAGCAGCCACAGGGCTTCGGGAAAATGCCAGGAGGTTCCCTGGCTTGTCTGAGGAGGCTGCTTTTCTTCCCCGACCCACTCACCTCCTCAGTGTGAGTATCCTCCCTTCCTAGCTTTTTTTCTTTCTTTTTTAGAGAGAAGGGAAGGGAGGGAGAAAGAGAGGGAGGGAAACATCAATGTGCAGTTGCCTCTCGTGTGCCCCCTACTGGGGGGATTTGGCCTCCAACCCAGGCACGTGCCCTGCCTGGGGATCGAACCAGCGACCCTTTGGTTGGCAGCCTGTGCTCAATCCACTGAGCCTCACCAGCCAGGGCCCCTTCCCATCTTTCGAAGCAGAGGCTGACTCATGGAATTCAGGCTCTTTTTCACCCCAACAGATTTATACTGATTTCTCTCATCTCCACTCCATGAGCCATCAAGGCTCAATATTCAGTTGGTAAAGAATTTATTTTTAAGTATTTTAAAAGATTAAAAAAAATTTTTCAATTGAAAAATAGATGCTCAAATTGAAGCATATCATGAAGTGTTGTCAGTTAATTGAAATTAATTTTGGCAAGGGCAGGGGCTGAAGACCTGAGAGAGTTCCTTGGCTGTAACCAAAGAAAGAGAATGACCCAGTCCTCATTTTACTTTATCTACTCATCTTGTTTTCCCTTTTTAAAAACTGGGGTAAAATATACATAGTATATGTGATTGTAGCATAACAGAATATAGTCCCTGGACCCATATCGCACCATGTTCAGAAGTTCTGCCCCCGTCGGAGGAAGGGATGACATGGGACATTGCACACCAAGGAGGGCCACCTGGGGGCCACCTTGGGATCGTGCCACCATGCTTCAACAGGGCCAGGAGCTTTCAGCCCAGGCGACTTGGAGGGGTCTGTCCTGTGCTTCCTTTCTACCACGTTCTTCCTGACGTTCTGCTTTTTCAGGCCGTGTAGGTTGGACACTGGGGCAGGGAGTGCCAGTCTCTAACTTACATGAACTGGGGCAAGTCTTTCCTCTGGACCATGTAACCCGCATCTGCACCTGCGGGCTCTCAGTAAAGGTCCGTGAATCTGGGATGTGGTGGACAACTGCATATCCGCTCAACAAGTGTTTCCTAAGCATCTACTCACTAAGCATCAAATGTTTCCTTAGGTAACAGAAATGTCTTGTCTGGAGGCTAGAGACCCACGGTCAAGGCCCTGGGCTGTGTGCAGAAGGGCTACGATGCCTGCCAGTTCCGCTGTCTCTTCAAGAGACTCCTTTAGTCACTTAAAAACAAATATGTATTGAATGCCTACTGTGTGCTAGACAGTGTTTCAGGCTCTGAGGGTCAGAGAGGCCCAAAGTCCCGCCTCTGCGGAGCCGACATTTTCTTTAAGGGAAACAGCAGGGAAGCATCGTACGCATGAAATGTGTGCAGTGCACCGGAGCAGGGTGGGTAGACGCCGTGGATGGAAATGTCCCGGGTACAGCCGTGCAGGAATGCTGGGCAGCGAGGGAGACGAGAGGCGGGACTTTCCAGGGCTGTCTTTAGTCACACAGGAGGTCTCGGGGGTACCAGCCAGGAGATTGCCCGAAGTCATCTCTTAAAATCAGTCACTAATGGGGAAAGGCCTGTAGAAAACACCTAGCTGCACAGGGCGATGTGTGAAGGCTTTGGAGAGAGGAACCTCACCTCCAGGGCCCTGCCCGGAGGCGTGGACAGCTGGAGTCCCCTGCACAACCGCAGCCACTGTAGACTGGAGGGAAGCCAGTGGGAGGCGACTGGTCAGTGTCCTGGACACAGCAGCAGGTGGCCCTGCACAAACTCTCAGAAGGCTGTGGAGGGTATTTTGGGACCTTTCTCTTCCACGGATGTCCTCGACCCTGGGCGAGGTATAGAGCCAGGCAAACAGTAAAGCCCAGGGGACTTGGAGGTCACCGCCTTGAAGCCTTTTATGTACGACTTTATGTACTAGTTTATGAAACTGTGGTTCCAGGAAATAGTTGGCTTCACAGGGTTGCCCAGCAAGTGGCAAAGCTGGAACAAAGCCCGGGCCTCCTGGCTGCTGTGCAGACTCCTGTGCAGCTGCAGGGCCCTTCCCAACATGGCCCTGGGGCCTCCCTCGGAGCCCCACGTGCCCTGACCCCACCAGGACTGTGCCTCTGTCCCAGCTCCTTCTAGCCTGTAAATGCCCAAAGAGAGGGAGAGAGGCTGCATCTTGGTGGTTGCTGGATTCATTTGTTAGGCTGCTGTAACCAAACATCACAAATGGAGAGAATGTAAACAGCGAAATTATATTGTCTGGAGACTAGAAGTCCAAGGCCTTGGTGTCGGCAGGGTTGGTTCCTTCCGAGGCTCCAAGGGAGGACCTGCTCTGGGCCTCTCTCCCAGTTCTGGTGCTTTGCTGGCACTTTGGATGCGTCTGGCCCCAGATCTCTGCCTGCGTCTTCACACCGTGGTCTTCGCGCCAACAAGAACCCCCAACAAGGGGTGCCGGGAAGAAGGAAACTTTATTCAGTGCAGAACAGCTCACTTGTGATACAGTGTGGCTGTGAGGTGCCCTGGGGCCCAGCGGCTCTTCTGCTAGCAGCTCTGTGCTGCTCTGCGCTGTACCAGCGACAGCTTCCGCCCGGGAAACTCAGCCTTCAGTCTGCAGTGGAGAGGGAAAGTGTGCCCCTGGAGCCAGAGGGAAGCCGGCTTATAGAGAGAGAAGTCCCGCCCCTGCTGCCTAATTAATCCATCCGCATGCAAATAAGGACTCCAAATCCTCACGGTTTGATTGGTCCGAAAGGGCAGTCTGATTGTTAGAATGGAGCTGCTCTGATTGGTCGGGGAAGATGTTGCCAGGGTCATAGCTGTGTAGCTTCGCTGAGGCTATTGGTTGAAACAGGATTCCAGGAGCGAGCTGGCGCACGTGGCAGGCACACAGCAGGGCAGGTGGGAAGCTCACACGGGCAGCTCATGCAGGCCACCCCCTGAAGTGCAGCTTGCGTGTAGAAATGGCTGCTAGGCTCTGCTTTTGTTTTTGTTTCTACATTTAAGCCCAGTTAAGCCTCCAGGAGCCCTTCTTAGTGGACACCCTCTTTCTCAGGGTCCACGTTCCTGTGTGCCAGCGTGTGTCCATACTTCCCCTTTTGGTGAGGACGCTAGTCATTTTGGATTAGGGAGCATTCAAAGTCCTTGTCCTAACTAACTACGTCTGCAGCGACCCTATTTCTAAATGAGGTCACATTGTGAGGTCCCAGGGATTAGTACGTCAGTATATACATTTTGGATGGATACGGTTGAACCCGTAACAGATGCCGTCGCCCCCACCCACACCCACCACAGAAGAGGTGCTTCGTAAGGATGCAGTAGATAATAAATGAGGTGCCTTGGGCTCCCTGGTCTTGGGACTGCCGCACTCCGACCCCCAAGGAGCTGCCTGGTTGCTGTCTCTCTGCACCTCTCAGGCCACTATCTGTTCATCCACTGGGTGATCGAGTCTATGTACCTCTGAGAGATGACTGGATCCCCAGAGGAGTCCCCAAAGAAGATCTGGGGGGGCGTTCTAACTTTCAGAGGAAAAGCCTGCACTTGTGTGGATATTTTAGAGGTGGCTTCTGAGATGACACAGAGGAAGGCCAGGACTTGTCCGTGATTCCATCTTCTCCCAAAATTCCAAACTCCAGAGGTCAACCCACAGAGCAGCTTGGCCAGATTCTTCTGCGCACATTGTTCTAGCTCAATTCCACCGTGTTATTTCATAGCCACAGACCCAGAGAGACGTCCTAGGATGTGTGTGTTGAGGCTCAGTATGAATCCCACTTCCTGCATGAAGCATTCCTGGATTTTTTCCGCCAGGAGGGACGCCTCTCTTTCATGAATTTCTGTAGCACCTACCATTTCTATCATGCCCAGGTGTCTTGTCCCAGAATTCACTGCGTTCTAACCGTTGGCCAAGAGGTTGATACAGGCATGTGTGGGGCGGTCCAGAGATGGTTTTAGGTGTTAGTTGAATGAATTTTTAAATTCAGGGATGCTGGAAAATTCCATCTCTATCTCACCTCACTCTCTTTATTCTGATATCAGAATTTTCCTTTACTGGAGGAAGATGATGTACTTCACAATTATCAAGACATGATATGTACTTTGATTTATACTAAGATGTGAATGGTTGCTATATCATCCTACCCTAAGATTAGATTTTGATAAAAGAAAAGGGAGCATGATAACCTAGAAGTTGCTTGTCTGGGAGGGAAGGAGGGTTGGAGAGGAAAGGGATGGGAGCCGCTGGAGATCAGTTCTGCCTGCTCTGCAGTCTCGTTTGCAGCTGTATGTGCAGAGAAGGAAGGCATGAGAGCCTGTCGGTCCTTCGGCTCCCGAGAGACTCATTCTGTTCCCCCATCTATCAGGGCTGTGTCTTTCCTTTTCAATAGGAAGATTTTCTGTACAAAGAACTGCAAATCCCTAGACATTTAAGCATATGCTGGAAGCCGATCAACTTTATCCTGGAATTTGATCTTATGCTGCAGCTGAGAGCGTACTTACGGACACCTGCCTGACAAAAGGAAGTCATAACCGAAACCTTTGTGTTTTTGAGAAGTAGCCTTGAGAAAAGTGAGTTGATCAGAACCTCTCTAGGAGGTGAGCTTCGAAAGATTTGAGGGACGAGGAACCAGATAAGGACTTTCAGGACCAAATTCTGGTGGATGGAGGCCCTTTGTCTCCTGTAATTGAAAACATGCCCCGTCAGGCCCGGGAGCCTGCTAGTGGGAGCTGCCGCTCTGCGGAGTATCTGGGGAGGGGGGAGGGGCGCACGTTACCGGCCAGCTGATGCGTAGGCCCTGCTGACAGATGTGTCTCAAATCATGTCTGAGTGCTTGTTCTAAGCATTCCAGAAAGAAGTCTGAAGGGAAGGCTCAGCCATAGACAAGCCAGAGATCTGTCTTGCATTTATAAGGCAGAACTTAAGCCCAGTGATTGGAACCTGCACACATCCTTAGTATTTAAAAAAAAAAAAAAAAGACTGGTCATGGCCACCGCCAGGAAGCAATGCCAGACGCTCTGCTGGCTGGGCTCGCCCCTGATGTATGTTCATTCACGGGCACGGAGCCGAGACGGACTGTGCTCAGCCCGGGCCAGACTTAATGCTTCATTACCTTGCCCACCTCGACACAGGATGGAGTGCTGAGCCCCGAGCGGTAATAGCTGGCGATGGGAACCAACATAAATTACTGTGTGTTTAAACACTTGGATGTTTTTGCAACGCGTGTTCACAGTCTGTATTCTGAAAATAATTGGGTAGGTACTTAACAAACCATGGATCTTTGCTTCTAAGTGAATTCCATCTAGTCAATATTTTCTTATTGTGAAGGGCAATTTCCGCAGAGCATGAAAAATGTGAGGAAAACAAAGCCGGGGTTTTCCTTTTGAGCGGGGTCTCTCCAGCCACTGAGTTTGAAAACCGAAAAGGAGCAAGAGGACGATTTTATGTTTATTGGCAAAATATTTTTGTCACGTTTGGTGTTCCCTCTGATAGGCAATGAGTAAGATCATCTAATGAAGCCTCTCATACTTTGCATCTTATAATTATTATGAAATCATGCCAATTGAAAAATGCCACTAAGAACCTCTATCTTAAAGCTACTTTTCTGAGTTTCAATGAACATAAAGAAAGCTGTAGACGTATTTAATACCTGCAGTTTGATGGGTTTTTGTGATGAGCACCCACACCCAGGAAACCATCACTACCTTCTATGCCTTGAACATAGCCATTGCTTCCAAAAGTTCCCACCTTCCTCTTTATTTATTATGGTGTTTTCAAAGTGGAACATTCAACACGAGATCTACCCACTTAGGAAAATTTTAAGTATCCCCTCTGGTGTTATTAACTATGGGTTATGTGCTGTACAGTAGAACTCAAGGACTTATTAATCTTGCATATTGAAACCTTATTCCCTCTGGCTAGTACAATTTGGTATTTTCAAATTTTAAGAGTTAATCTGTCTATAATCCAAGGGCTGCACTCGCCAGCAAGGGGAGAACTCTGAATGTGGCGGGGAAGGGATGGGAAGTTTTCTTTCCTGTTACATTGTAGATGCTCAACCCTTCTTCCTTTTTTAACTCGTTAACCTTATTTTTTCATTGTTATCCAGTTACAGTCATCCCTCGTTCACCCCATTGCTCACCCTGTACCCCATCTTCTCTGCTCCCACAGTCAGTCCCCCCGGCATTGTCTGTGCCCATGAGTCCTCTATTTGTGTTCCTTTGCTTCTCCCTACCCTTCTTTATTTTTAATTCATTTTTCTTACATGTTTGTTTTTAAAAATATTTTATTGTATTTTTTCCATTACCATTTATTCCCTTTCCACCCCACCCTCTGCAATCATGACATTGGTGTCTGTGTCCCTGAGTTCTTTTTCCTTTCGCCTGATCCCTCCACCCACTACCTCCCCCGCTCAATAGCTGTCATCCTGCTCTCTGTCTATGAGTCTGTCTCGGTTTTGCTTGATAGTTCGGTTTGTTCAATAGATTCCACATATGAGTGAGATCATATGGTGTTTGTCTTTCTCTGACTGGCTTATTTCACTCAGCATAATGTTCCTGCGGTCCATCCACGCTGTCACAAAGGGTAAAATTTTCTTCTTTTTTATGGCCGAATAGTAAGTTTTGAGCACATAATTTAAAGTCTAAAAGATAATAAGCATTGATTGATCAAAGCTGAACTTTTCTTCAACTTGTTTCATGAAACAGTTTTGCCTTTTTCTTGAAAACAATGACAAATTTTGACAAGAAGACACACACTATTAAATAATTGAATCTATACTTAACTTTGATCTACCTCCTTGACACCAGATAAAATGTGGCAAATGAAATTTTTCTTTGGATTTCAATGAGACTTGATTTGAAGGCGCTGAACTACGTGGTCACACTGGGTGGAGATCTGTGTTTCGGAGACGCAGCTGTCCCGAAGGAATCGCTTTTGTGTGTGGGTCTATCTGTTTGGTTGTTCAGTGGGTGTTCTCAGTGGTTGTGATGGATTTTAAGGGACTTCGGAAACCACTAAAGTATATCTATATATTCTTATCATCCGTTAGTTACTTGACATTTTGCAAGAAACAGTGGTTAAAATGATTGTCACAATTATTTTCAATTAACATATTTTAAATTATGCCATGTGGAGAGGCCTTATAGTTACTTAGTTGTACCTGAAATGTTGGTTCAATTTTGAACACTAGAATTTAAAGAGTCCTGAAGGGCACCTGATGAATCCCCTCAAGGCAGACAAAGATCTGAAGCCCAGAGCCATTTGTTGTCCTGCTAGAGTCCCGTAACCAGGGGCCCCTCGCTGGGACTCCAGGACTCTCCTGCACCAACGTACCATCCTTACTGACGCCAGGACAAGCTCCGGTAGCTACAATACGCCATGACACATCCGAATCCGGGATGTCTCTTAGAAGCAATGTCCCCCAGTGTCCATTCTCGGTCCCTCTCAGTGACCAGCTCTCCTGGTCTGGGGATGGGAAGGAGGAAGGACCTATTCCCTGGACTGCGGGGTTCTAAAGTGGGCGAATGTTAGGACTTTGACAATATCTCTACTTGATGAGATTTTATATTTGTGTGCGTGTATGCAAAACATTAATTGGTTTAACATAAAACCTAAAAATACCCTGTGATTTTATAACCGTGTCTCAATACTCGATCTTTTGAAGGATTCCGGAAGAGAAATGGCTGAGGCCTGTCAGCGTCGGGAGGTCCTGTTAATACTTGTGGCTCAGAGAACCTGCATTCTCCCTCTTCCCCTTAAAATTGTCGGAGGAAATACCTGTTTCTTTCAGCCAAAAAGTATGATGGAATCTTGGCTCCATCTCAACCTGTTCAATTTCCACAAATTCTTCAAGGACATGTTCCTTGATTCTCTGAGATGGGAGCCAATGTGCTTTTCTTTTTTTAAAACTTCCAGGGCACTGGAATTCTGTGTTTTAGTTTTCTGTGTTGGTGTTCTATCCACTTGACTCACAGGAAGTCCCCTGGTGGCAGATGACAGACTCACCCATCTTTGCCAGATTGATCCCCTGCTCTGTCCGGTGAATGACGAAGCACCAGTTTAATCCCAGGTGTCATGGACGGAACGTGACCTCCCAGATTTCATGTGTTGAAATTCCAGCCCCCAGTGTGATGGTGTTAAGAGGCAAAGCCTTAGGGAGTCACTAGGTCATGAGGGTGGAGCGCCCGTGGACAGGGTTAGTTCTCTTATAAGCAGGGACGCCGGAGAGCTTGCTCTCTCCAGGTGAAGCGTCATTGAGAAGGTGGCCACCTGCAGACCAGGAAGCAAGCTCTTGATGGACACCAGCTCTTGGACTTCACAGCCTCTGGAGCTGTGAGAAATAAATGTTGGTTTTCCAGGCCACCCTGTTGATGGTGGGTTGTTACAGCCGCCCAGACTGGTGGAGATGTCATCATGATAGGCATGGGGAGAAGGGTAGGGAGAGGCTCAGGAATAGAAGTGGGGGCTCAGTTTTGCAACTAAGAGGTCTGGGTTTTATTCCAGGCATAATGGGGGGCCCCTGGGAACTTAATCCGATAGAATCCCCTGTGGAAGGTTGGAGGGGGCTTTCGTAGTATTCCAGACAACTGCTAATATTGGTTTGATCTTGCTGGTGGGGCACAATGACAGGGTGGAAACTGAAATTAGTATGGGAGTAGCATTGATTTGCAATTGGCTTAGAATTGATTGGATCGTGGAACTACATTAAACGTGACCTTATAGATCAGATTGCCCAGTTGTGTCCCGTCTCTGAATGTCTCTGGAATACGGGTGACACGGGGCAAATAAGGGTCCAGGGCTCTGAAGGCTGTCCTACCACCTCCTAATCCATCTGTCACCATTTTTGGACAATATTAACCTTTTCCTCAGAGTGATGCAGAATCTTCCTCATCTTCCTCCTTTGTAGGTCGTGGGTCCTGGGTCTGCCCCCTACTTGGGGTGACTCAAATCCACACAACATTTCTTCACATATTTGAGGCTCGCGGTGCCGTCCCTTCATGGTCCACCTTCTCTCTGCCAGTCCCTGGTCCAGCCCTTCATCCTGAGACACAGATCCAGGTCTCCTCGCCATCATGCTTGTTTCCCCTGGTGACCCACGGTCTGTCTGTGTGCCACGTGGTGTGACCACCAGGACCAGTTTTTCCCCCAGGGGTACCGGAGCCCCCGGTGCCTCATCAGGTATTGAATGTTACAGGCAAAGAAATGCCACGCTCCTGGAAAGGAAGAAAACCACAGAGTGAGCCGGTGTTCGCTCCAGCCTTCCACCCGGGGGCATTCTCTAAACCGTGATGTGAAGGAACGGAGCCAAAGGCTAAGAAGAGGCAACAGTTGGAGCTCAGGGCTGCTGAAGCCGCTGGATTTGTAGGGGTTCCAGATGCTGGCACGGGGGTCGCCTGGGGCCTCTGGTTGACAATTCAGCCATGTATGGCCAAGGCCAGCCTCCGAGAGGCCCAGCAGCATGTGGCTGTGAGGGGCTGTGACGTGAGTGGAGATTCCTGAGGAGTTACATCCCTGAGGCCTGTTGGAGTTCTTACGAAGTTCTAAGAAAATTATAGAAAATCCTAGACGTCTTAGAAAGTTGAGCTATTCTAACCAGAGTAAGGAATACCATAGAATACCTGTGAGAACCCTACAATTAAGATTTTAGGATGCCAAGATTAAGTTGATCAGGCAGTAAATTAAAGGCTTGCAAGAAAACATCTCCATACTCTATAAGGAAGACAAAAAAACTTCTATTATAGCAACCCAGGACCCACAGTGTTCAAACCACAATAAAAATGTGCCGGACATGCAAAGCCCAAAATACAATAAATAATCAGTAGAAACAATAAGAAACAAATCTAAAGGCAAGACAAATATTGGAATTGGCAAAGATGTTAAAATTGTTTTTATAAATGTGTTCAGGGATTTGAAAAAGAATATTAACACAATGAGTGAGCAATGCATACCATCAGCAGAAAAATAATAACTCTAAAAACACAATGATATTTCTATAATTGAAAAATAAAATATCAGAATAAAAATGTCGGTGGATGAATTCAACAACAGGTTACAAGATGAGGGTGGGGGTGAATTCATGTAGAAAGTACCCAGACTGAAACGATGAGATTAACAAAAAAAGGGGGGGGTGGGAAATGAAGAAAGTGCCAGTGACCTGTGGTTAAATATCAAATTGTCTAATGTATTTGTAATTAGAATCCTCCAAAATAAGGAGATTAGGGTATGAAAAGAAGGAAGAAAGAGAGGGAGAGAAGAGGAAGGAATAGGAGATCAATTTCTTTCTATATTTGATGAAAAATGGCAACCTGATTCAGAAAGCTATATAACCTCAAACAGAATAAATAGAAAGTAAAACTCTCTTAGAATCATCGTAGTCAGGTTGCTGAAACTAAAGGTAACAAGCATATTCACAGCATCCAGGGTTTTTTTTTTTAAAGGACAAATTAGATACATAGGAAGAATGGTAGGAATTACTTTTGACCTTTTATCAGACATAGGACAAACCAGATGATAGTAGAACAATGTCAGCCTAGAACTCTATATCCAGCAGAAATGTCCTTGACAATGGAAATGAGGTAAAGACAGTTCGGAGGTAACCAAACTCGGAGAGGATTTATCAGCAGTAGGCCTGGACTACAACAGGGTTAACTAAAGTTATGGAGGCCGAAGAAAAGTGGTACCACGTGGAGACGTGAATATGTAGGAAGGAGTGAAGTGTTCTATAACTGGTAAATACGTGGGGAATATGAAAGGCTTTCGGTTTTCTCAATTCTTAATTTTCTCTTTAAACAAAAATAACGTATTTTGGGATTTATAACATTTGTTTTAATAAGAATGACAATTATAACGCAAAGAGAATGCCAGAAAGTAAATGGAATTATACTTTTGGAAGTTTCCTACTTCCAAATGTGAAGCATTTTCATATTCATTGACGATAAACCGTACTATGTTCAGGATATACATTGCAATGTCTACACTAATTACTGGAAAATATAGAAGAGGTTCCAAAACCCAATAGCAAAGGTAAGTTGAAATATTAAAAAACATAAAGTTAATTTAAACAGGGTTATAAAAAAAGAAAAAAAGAACAAAGAACTTCTGGGACAAAAAGAGGACATTTAATCGTTTGCATTTCCACATAGTAACAACAATAATTGGGAAATGAAATTTAACCTGCCTCCTTTACAGTAGCATATAGAATTTCTTGGAAGACCTCTGCGCTGAATTCTCAAAAGCTTGCTGAGGGCAGTTAAAGACCTGAGTGAAGTTAAGAGACAAATTTATATTAAGCTCACAGCCATCTGCCTCCACATTGTTCTCCCCAAAGTGATCTGCAGATTCAAGGCAATCCCAGTTAAAAACATCACCAGGCCTTTAATGGAGTTTTCAAGGGGATTAAGAAAATTCATGTGGAAATGCAAAAGGTCTGGTGTGCTCAACAATATAGAAAATGAACCGTTTGGAGAACATGCGCTACCTGATTTTAAGAGTTTCCTGACAGCAGTAATCTAGGAAGTGTGGCTTGGGGGTAGGACAGCTAAATGAAGAGAAGCAGAGGGTTCGGAGCCCGACCCGTACATGAGCCCAAGGACAGTGCCTCGGAGGGTGTTCTTTTAGTGGTTAATCCAGCATGGAACTTACAGCAAATGTGTGAGAACAGCAATTTCTCGGCCCTGTCACTTCATGGGACACGGAAGTGTTTGGGGAAGTCTGCTCGTGAAACCTTCCTGGGGCACTGAGCTGCCCCAGTGTTTTCCCCACCTCCCCGTGGCATCTGATTCTTGCTGTTTCTGTAGCCCGTTAGCAGTTCACGGAGTCAGGAACTGTGAGCTGGAGTATCTGTGTCAACAGGATGGACCTCAGACACAGAGGAAATGCAAGTTGCTGGGGGATGGATACAATCGCTCAACATGTGTATAACATTTATAAGCTGAGAACAATACCTGCAAATATTTATAGACAGGTTATCCTAGGTCCCTGTAGTGATGAATACTCAGTCCATGGCTGGGGTCCTCTCTGGGGAGTGTAGGGTTTGCCGGGGCGGCCATGGAGACAACGGTGCTTGAACAACAATAAAAACACCCCACACACAAAGCCCCACACACCGGGAGGTTTATCCAGCGGGAACGCCCTGTCTCACGTGCTGGAGCCCGGAGTCCCTCCTTCACCTGACCCGTGTTGACTAATTATACCCGAAACAGCCCTGTGTGCAAATCAAGTCACATTTTCAGGTACTGGGGGTTAGAACTTCATCACATGGATTTGGGGGGGAATAACTGAACCCCTAACAGGGAGAGAAAGAAGTGGCATCTGGGGATGATAACCAAGCAGGTGTTAATGACTTTTGGAAAGAGACTTGAAGCAAATATGATGGAATGATGTGAACCAATAAGGTGCAGTGGCGGAGAGAATGGTTTGTCATTTTGTCCAAATGACAGAATAATTTTACATGAAAGGGTCTTTAAAAACATAGGACATACCCCACGTGAGTCTGGCGTCCTGTAGCAGGTAGGGCAATGCTGACTTGGAGGACAGAGCCCCTCTTCAGAGAACCGTGACCCAAGGCACAGGGCTAGGGTGCGAGGGCGGAGCCTCACCTGTGCTCACACCTGGACTGCTCGCCCTGGGAAAGGGGGGTCACCTGCAACCCGAATTCCTCCCTGCGTTTGAAGTATCCACAGGACCACATAGTGGAAGCCTCATGAGGGTAGATTTCATCTTATATTAAGAAAATACTTGCTGATTCATCCAAACTCTTCACAAATGAGATGGGTCCTTATGCGCAGCGGCGATTCTGTACATTAGAGATGACAAGTCAAGGCCAAGGGACATGCTGGTGAGGATGCTGTAGGCGAACTTGGACATCGCCCCCCAGACCTGGAAGGTTCTCAGCCCTCTGAAATGTGGCGCTTCTGCTGCAGGCGCCTGTTCCCCACCTTGTCAGCTCAGGGCAGACAGAATGAAAAGGTGGTTATTCTGACCTTGTGTGGGGAGAGCAGGGGCTGCTCCCGGTACTCACCACACCCTGTCCCCATCCTCACAGACCATCTGCGCACTGGGCAGTGGACTCTTGAATCGTGCTAGAGATGATCGTTGTGCAGAACTGATTTGTGCCCCCTTTTTAAAAGTCAAGATGTGTGTTCTTTAGCAATCTAGTCTCCCCCCCCCCCCCGCCGTCCACCCTCCAATTTTATGTGGTTCCTTTGAGGTTGATAACAATTCAGTGCTCCTGTCTCCCAAATGTCACAGGCTGGAGTGGAAAGGTGACAGACTTGAGAAGTGGCATAATGTGGAGGCTGACCCCTTGGCTCTCGGAGTCCACGGTGTGCAGCTCCTGGCTCAGCTGGGGGCTGTGAGGCTCCTGCAGGCGGTTGGCTCCCTCACCCGTGACCCTGACTTTCCCATCAGGTAGCGGCCGTGAGGGCGGGGCGGGGATGCAGGTGGCACCAAGAAGTGCTCGGTGAATGTCTTCTGTCCCCATCACTAGCTCAGGCTCTAGCTCCTCACCACACACCGTCTTCCCAGGGCAAAGCAGACTCTCAGCAGAAGGGCTGGTTGCCAAACAGGGAGTCCCATTGCTTCCCGTCCTCTGCGGTACCCAGAGACCTCTGTAACAGAACGCTCAGGTCTGCCCCTTCCTCTTTTCCCTGGGGTTTTTAAAGAGTTCGGCTCCTGGACTTCAGAATTTCCAGCCCACTCCCTGGAGGGGCCCCAGCCCACAGGCCGCCCCCCGCAGTCCTCAGCATTGCTCCTCGATTTCCTCATCGAGGGTATTCCCAGTTCATCATCAGAAATTCATTTTTGCAAGAAACCCTTCTTCCTTCTTGAAATAATACCTTTTCCTTCATTATGCAGGGGATAAAAAAGCCCTAGTACATTCTTTGGCACACAGTAGGTGTTTAATGAACTTCTGTTTTCCTGAATTCTTTTGTGGCCACTACAGTCTCTCCAATAACATTCTCTTCCGAGTTTCCCTCTTCTTATTCCAGCCACCTCCTGGGGGTCAGGGTAAGAGTCCTGCGTCTCTCTGAGAGATGCACCGACTTGGAGGGTCTGCGAGAAGGAGCTGGAGATGGCTTTCGGTTTCATAGGCTGGGAGCTGGGGATTGGTAATGCTCTTCACAGCGATAAGGGCGAGTGGAGCGGGCTTCCTCGGGAAGGGAAGGGAAAGGTGTTTGGTTTGGAACACGTTACAGTTGCTGCGTTGGTGGGATCTCCTGCCACAGTGGGGGCTGAGCAGCAGACGGCTTAGAGGAGAGGCCGACTCGGGCTCTCCACCCTCGGGAAGGACCCAGGGACGAAGGGCGTCGGGTCACGAGGTGAATAGCGCAGGAGGGGCGGGGGCCGCTGACCTCAGACTCCTGAAGACCACCTACCCCCTGGTGGGGAAGACACCGGGTCCGCTGAGGACAGAAGAGGAACCGTCGGAGATGAGAATGGAATGGGATGAGCGTCTCACTGAGGGAGAGAAGTAAGAGAACGTTTAAACAATTCGGGAACAGATGGTGAAGAACGTTAAAGAAGATGAGAATTGAAGGAGAGAATCAGCAACAACGCACGACACCCAGCACCGCGGACACTCACGGCGGGGCCAGCACCGCGTCAAACAGGCGTGTCCTCATCATTAGCTGTCTCTCTGAGACCTTCTCTTTGTTATCATTCTGTTTCACGATGAGGAAGAAGTTATGCAGGTTGGTCAGAGAGACTCCGTAGCCTTCGCCCTTAGGAGAACTGCCTTCCAGCTCTTGGTGTCAGATTCCAAAGCAGAAGCTTGTTCACATTTAATTTCTACAGAAATTCATGTGGGGCTGAAGAACAGGCTGCAGAAGTCTAGGAGCCTTTGGGTGACGAGGAAGAAATTGAAGGGGGTGTCGGGTATCGCTTTAAATTTGGCAGGGGTGAGAAGTGGGGAGAGAAAATGAGTGTGGTTGAGAAAGATTTAGAGTGTTCTTTCTCTCCAAGGATGGGGAAGGCAGCACGGAGGTTGAAGAGATGGAATCCATGGACATGAAAGAGCGGGTAGGGTTCTGTAACTTCGTCTGGAAAGTTATGGTAAAATGGGGGGCATGACTCCCCCTAGTCAGCATGGCCCAGGTGGTTGGAGTGTCTCCTGGTAGACGGAAAGGTCGCAGGTTCGATTCCTCATCAGGGCACATGCGAAAGGCAACTAATCGAGGCTTCTCTCTCGCATAGATGTTCCCTCTCTTCCCACCTCCAAAAGCAATGAAAAAAATGTCCTCACGTGAGGATAAAAAATGGGGGCATTACTAAGGTGGGTTCGGCAATAGGCTAAAAGGGTAACAACATGAACAAACTCCAAGTTGTTTGGGATGTCACCGAAGGACCAGGTCAGCCGGGACACAGGAGACGAGGGATAGGTGAGAGGAGAAGAGACTCATTTCAGAAGGGGGTGGGTGTGGGGAGGGTCAGGGGCCAGAGGTGGAGAAGGTGCAGGTGAAGAGAGACTGAGCCAAGGGTGCAAGCCAGGAGGCCCCAACTCCGGGGGTGAAAGAGCCAGAGAGCCCCCCCCCACGTCCCTGGTTGGACAAAACTTCTACAGAAAGCCACGTCCTAAGGAAGGATGGCATTTTAGACCTGCCATTCTGTAAGGCGGTCGGGGAGGGGGGTGGGCCAGGGGGCAGAACGGAGACCCTCACAGGCTGTTCATCGGGCTGCTGGGCATTTTGTTGACTGCGAGGTGCCTGGCTCTGAGTTTCACTCGATGGTTTTTTATGAAGCCGCACAGGTCAAACCAGTTTCAATTTCAAACGTTAACATAACCAGACGTTCTCGCGTCTTAATTAGAGGCCACTGACTCCCTGGTAAAGTGTCGCTGTCAGGGCCTCCCCCGGGGCATCTGGGGGGCTCAGTGAAGCCCAGAATGAAGGGTTTGGTCGTCAGGGTTTCTCTCTTTAAGTCTCATTGTTTTGTTCTTCAGCAAACAACGGGTAGCCCAGCTCCAATTAGAGCAGCATTCTAATAATTTTTGATTTGCATATTTGAAGTGGCCATCTTCGGGAAGGAGGGAGAGGCCGGGCTGCGCAGCTCTCCAATTATTTAGAGCAATTACAGGAGATGATCCGACACTTCTGAGGTCTCATTAGCAGGCGTGCTGGCTGCTCCGACATCTCGGGGACCGGGCCAGGCCGCCACAGCACCCACCCCCCTGCCCGGGGCAGGCAGGCCCCGCAGACAGACCCACTAAACAAAGGTAGTGATTTCCACGGCTCAGTTCTACTTTCCCTCAGAAAAGTCACCCGTTACTGTCGTTTCTCTAAAACACACGTGGTGTGAGATACCAGTGTCTTTTTCTACTTGAGAGCCCTCTAAGTTTCCTGTTCGCTCTGCGCGTACCCTCATCTCGGCACTGAGCTCCAGGCTGCAGTAGGTTCCCGACAGCGACAGCGAGTGTGGCGCTCAGAACACGAACGTGAGGAATGAAGAGTCGCTCGGCTGTGATCACCTTCTCATGGCTGATGAGCACTCTGAGAATGGGCGGAACTTCAGTAAATACGAGTTTGGAACTGGTTCGACCTGCGCGCCTCATAAGATACCACCAAGGGAAACTCAGACCCAGGCACCTACCAGTGGGCGAAGTGCTCAGGGGCCCAGTACACGGACCAGGAAGGTCTCAGTTCCGTCCCCTACCCCCGAGCTGGCTGCCTCAGAGACCGGTGGGTCCCCAAGTCACGAGGCCCTCCTGCTGGCAGGGGCACGGGCCCAGTCAGCTCCCTGCCTGGGACTGCGTCTGCTGTCACGGTGTCCGGGGCAGCACTTCCCTCTGAGATGTCACCCGAGCCCCCCGTGCTGGCGCAGCCCCCATGCCCCCTCACCCCATGGGGCCAAGTCAGAGTGATGGGCCCCCTTCCTCTGGGGTAACCAGCCCACCATGCCGGGGCCCGCCTGTCTCTCTGGTCGTCCCAGAGGTAAGGACGTGCCTACGTCCCACCACCTAGATTTGAAACTAGGTAAGTAATCGTGCTCAGAGCGTTCTAGGTTCCATTTTAATTTCCGCACTGGGCCTGGGTCGAGTGGAGAGAGACCTGGCTTAGTGCCTGTGCTAGTGTCTGTGTTAGGCCAGCGGTTCATCCCCTCTCGCCCTTGACCTCCTCGGGGGCACACATGGTGGCGACACAGTTACTAGTGGCCCTTCCTACCACACCCAGTTGCCCTGAGACCTGAGTGAGATGCTGTTTGCAAAATAGTTTTGGAAATGGTGGAGAGGTCACGTGCTCTCTCACGCAGGCAGAGCCCTGGGTCTGCTTCCCAAATCCTACAGGAGGTGGAAGCCAGGTTGGCGTGGCTTCGTGGTTTAGAGCGTGGGTTTGGGGGGCCCATCGGCCGGGGCTGGAATCTTTGCTTCGCTGTTTAGTAGCCATGTGGGGTGTTGTTTACTCCCCTGGTTCCTCAGTTTCCTCCTCTGTGGTTGTGAAATAGCGATGGGACTAGGTCATGGGCTTTAGGAGGATGAAGAGAAGGGGACACAGGGCTGAGCCTAGCACAGTACCTGCAATAGGAATATCACCCAAACTTCAAAAGAAAAATACCTTGTTGAGAGGCTAGTGGGAGTCAGAGCAGGGCCCGGGTGCCATGTGAGCCACCTCGGGCTTTTCCAGCTCTTAACCTTTGTGGCCATGTCATGGTTCTGTCACACTTGGGGCGCACAGTTTTATTTTAAGCCAGAAGCTTTGTGAGGTGTCCTGACTCCAGGTGCGTTGGACCTAAAGCCACCTGCCAGGTTTCAGTGGAAGTATGTGAGGCCGCTGGGCTCAGGTGTTGAGCAGAGGGGGTTGGGGCCCCTCCCGGCCCCTCCCAGCCCCTCCCAACCCCTCCCAGCTCAGTGAATTTGGGAGTCAGGACGGCCAGAAGTGAGAAGGATTCCGGGGCACAGCAGCTGCCTGGGCGGAGTCTCAGTGGTGCCCTGAAGCCTGGGTTGTCTGGTCACGGAACCTCGGTGTGGACCCAGGTCATGCCCGAGCAGCCTCTGACCAAGACTATGGCCCCCAAATCAATCATTTGTGTATGTTAGATACATGGTAGGTAATAGTTTTGTATAGCCGTGTCTCAGATACTGTGTGGGGTAAACTGACACCAACATAAATTATGTACTGTTTACCTGAAATTCTAATTTAACTGGGCATCTTGTATTTTCCTTTGCTAAATATGGCAATGCTTGGTAACAGGGTTGGCCTCAGAGACTTTGAGGATTCAAGTTATATGGGTAGAATGCCCAGCAAAGTCTTAATGCCTAGTATGTGTTTAATTCATTAGTGGTATCTCTTAAAGTAAAGTTGCTAGTTACTTTAACAGTGGTTGGGGGTTGCCCATCCTTGGGTTTTGCTTATTAATATTCAATGGAATGCCTAAAAATAAGCATTCCATCGAATATTTCCTCACTTCTGTCAGTCATCATAGTTAGATTTATCTAGTTTTTGAGTCCCTGGGGAATGCTTATAATTTCATTTGCACATTTTGTTGTAGATGTTCAGTAAACTAGAAAGAAATGAGCCCATACCTTGTTAAAATGAACATCCAACCTGTCTTCCCATTTCTGTTACCAAAGGCATAACTTACTAAATGATCAACAGTTCTCTCCTTTCTAACCAATGGCTATTTGACTCCTTGGTTCCTTCCAGATGTCATAGTCCGGCCTGGCACAACCGCCAGGCCTACTCAGAAATGACCCAGGACTGTGATGCTGAGTGCGGTGAGCCAGTCGGTGAAAGACCGATGCCGTGTGATCTCGCGTGAACAAGCTGACGGGAGCAGTGGAATCAGAGGCGTGGACACGAGGAGCAGACTGATTGCTGTCGGAGGGGAGGGGGCGGGGGAGGAATGATAGAAGAAGGTGAAGGGAGCGGCCAAAGAACGTGTACGCGTGACTCGTGGACACAGACAATGGTGTGGGGACCGCCTGAGGAAGTGGCGGGGGTCTGGGCTGAGGGGGACACAGGGAAAAGCTGGGACAACTGCAACGGCATACACAAAAAAGTATAATTTTTAAAAGATGGCCCTGGTGCCAGATACTCTGTAACCAGGAATGGACTCACATGGTGAATGTCAGGGGCGCTCACGGCCGGATCTGCTCTGGGTGTGCAAATGGCCTTGAACGGGCTTTTCCATAGGGCAGAGCTTTGCATCGAGACTGATGCCCACATGAACAGACTTGGCAGGTTCCCTGGCCCCTCTTGAGGATGAAAACATGTGGAAAATGACGAGGAGCGGCAGTCTAACAGCCAACCCTGTCCTACAGGAGAAGCCACACTGTGTGCTGGCAGGCTGGTGACCACCCCCAGGGGAAGGAGGGGGTGTGTCAGGTCCTGTCGTTTTGTACCAGCCCATTCTGGGCTGCGGCCTTGGTGAAGAAGAGCGAGCGAGGTTGCGGCCCCTGGCTGCTGCTGTGCATCGCCCTGGTCCTCCGTGGCAGCCACGTGTTCCTCCCTGCTCCCTGCAATGAACTCTCCGACCGTCCTTCTCCTCCATGTGCTGTCCTTCCCCCTCGGCCTCCCTGCTGGACCTTCAGTACGAAGCAGTGTCTGCTGGGAAAGGCGCTCTCGCGAGAACAGTCCAGCCTTCACTGTGCAGTTCAGGCGCTCACCCTGGATGGGCAGCCGGCAGAACGCTACCTGGATGAGGCCCTTAGGCAAATCCTCCGTTTCACACTGAGCGTCCCTCTTGAGTGTTTGAACTGGGAAGCGATCCAGCCTGCAGCGACGAGTTTTACAAACCCTGCATTTCTGCACCTAACTGAGTGGTTTTGCACAGGATGCAAATGTGAACAATTCTTGCCAAAGCTGGTGTATTTTTCTACAGACGTTGAAAAGTGTCTGTTTTCATAGTAGTCAAATTGCAAGCATCTGTACCCCAGGAAACACAACAGGGTGGGAAGAACTTAGAGGGAGCTCGGAGGTCATTCGGGCTGTGCCCTGTGTCCCAGGGGGAGCAGAGGACCACGAGGGGACAGCAGGCTGGTGAGGGCCAGGCCCGGGGCCAGACCTGGGGCTCCACCGTCCCAGGCTACCCCCTTAACTTCGGTCTGCCGAAATGTGGGTGCTTTCTCTTTCCACTGAGATGCGCATTTGCATAAATTCTCTCTCATTTGCAAATAATGCCCAAATGAACGTTTAGATCATTTTTAAAGTAGCGGGAAGTAGGAATTGACAGTGTGCGCAGCAGGCAGAGAGGGGGGCCCTTTCGGAACCTACTGATTAAACAGCGTCCCACGAAAGCCTTTAAGGAAGTAATACACGAAGTGAACCATCACATGTGGTAGAACCACATTTTAAATGTAATGTCTTTGGAGAGCAACTACCTATGACACCGACTGTAACTGTAAGTTAATATTCCTTCCGACATCGCCTTCCATGGGCTCACAGTCATGACACTGTGCCAAACCTGGTGATCTCTTTAAAGAGTGAGTCTTCTAATAAAAATGAAATGTTCAAATCCCTACATATAAAATAATGATATACCATTTATTGTTTGGTAATAATAAAACCAAAGAGACAAAATAAATAAACACTGAAAGCATGGGAACCCCAGGCCTGACTTTCTTATTCTTCTGGCCTATTTGGAAACCTCCTGTTTATAAAATGTGGTCTCTGAACTAATTCTTCCTTTCACTACCACTCTGAAGTTCAGTGTCAACCTTTCAGGGTTCAGATGTCATCTTTCCCATGGAAGTCCCTGCTGGCAGTGACGTGGTCATTTCAATCCCACCCATCAGCAAAGACATGAGACTTATTCACAAAATATTTAGAATTATCAGAAAATACAGAAATTGGGTGGTGTTAGGAGTGGGTGGTTGGGTGTTGGATTCTATGCTGTGTATAAAGAAATTTGAATTTAGAACTAAGCAAGTGCTGGAGAAGTCTGTGAGGGCAAAGAAAAACCTAAAAATAGAACTACCATGTAATTAAAACATCTCTCTTCTGAGTAGTTACCTGAAAGGTTGGGATGAGGATGCCAAAGAGACGCCCGCATGTCCCTGTTCTGACAGCATCATCCCCAGTAGCCCGAACTCCGAACAACCGAGGTGGGCACCGAGGGGATGAGCGGAGGAAGAAAATGCGGTGCCCGCGTGCGGCCGGCTGTTGCTTAGCCTTAAAAAGGAAGGAAATCCTTCCATTCGCAACAACGAGGAGGGACCTTCAGACATTATGGTGAATAAGGCAGGCCAGTCGGAGGACAGGTACTGAACGATTCCACGCACATGGAGCTGTCTGAAATAGTGACCTCCGTGGAAGCAGGGAGCAGAATGAAGGGGGCCTGGCACCTGGGGGAGGGGAGGCGGGAGCTGCTCTTGGCTGGGTATCAGGTTTCGGTTAAGTAGGATGAGCAAGCTCTGCAGACCCCCTGTGTGACACGCAGTGACTGCGGCAAACAGCAGTGTGCGTGAACTCAGAAGCGTGTTAGGAGAGCAGAGCTCACGTTAAATGTTCTTGCCACAGTAAAACTTTAAAGAAGAAGGAGTACCCAACCTGCAACAGGCACTAACTATACGTGAGCCACTGGGAATCCCAGCAATACTGCTCTGTGATGGGTACCACGAACAGTCCGGACAGTAGACTCCAGGAAAGTTAGGTACTTTGCACAAAATCACGAAACTAGAAGTGATTTGTGGAGATCATGAAGGACTCCTCCTTGGAGGGAAGGCAGGGGGACGGTTCCTCGTTGGCATCTTCCACACAGTCTCTCAAAGTCAGGGCAGTGGTTCCCCTGCTGTGCTTCCGCTGCTGCAACAGGAAGGCTTTCCACTGGGTCCCTGCTGGGTGCAGGGACTGCAGGGCTGGGTGCCGCTCCTGCGCCAGGGAGTGCGGCTCAGCGGCCAGGAGACGCCCGGGGTGTGAGGACGCTGTCCAGAGAGATGGCAGCTGTTTCCTCCCTGGGTGTGGGTCAGATTTGATAAAACAGAGCTTCTTCCAGCAATCCAGGCATCTGAAATAGGGAGGGACATCTTCTTTCAATTCCAAAATAATTAGCAGTTGCCAGCAGGAGCCTTGAGGTCAGTCAATGGGTTCCGGTCATCTGTCCCATGGATTTATCTACAGGAATTGGAAGCGTAGCTCTAGCTGGACAAGGCTTCCACTGGCTTTGTAGGGTCCTTTCCCATCTTTCTTGTGACAGACCTAATTCCTATATTTTTAATATAATGTCTGCATAACATAAGACTTACCTTTTCTAGTATTTAGAGGTAATAATATCATAATGCTAATCACTTCTTCAAAGAAAGTCCTGATTTTGACACCCGATAAACCTCCCAAATAATGATTTGGTTATGTTTACCTAATTCTTATTCATTGGTGAGCATCTGAAAGAAATCGTTATTAAGCCCAGCTCACTGATTGCTTTCAGGGAGTGTTAAATAATAAATAATGCATTTCTGCTTCAATTAACGTACCTAGACATCTCCCAGGCCAAATGCCTCGGTGGAAATGTTCCAGTCTACGGAATCAATCCGCAGCCTGGCTCTGCCCCTCGACTGCCGAGCGCCCTCACGAAGTGCTTTTAATTCCAGTGATGAGGGGGACGGGTGGTTCAGGGGCCCTGTCCCACCCCCACGCTCGCGAGTCTCCTCTGCCCAGAGCGGAGTTGGGGATCAGTCTGTCCTCCCCCAGGAATGACCTTTTTTTCCTTAATTTAATAGGTTTCTGTGTTTTCCACCTCAATAGGATGGTCAACAAGTACCCAAAGACTGTTTTGTAAGTGCTATATATTAGATACCATCCCATTACTATGGCGTTAATTTAAAATGATCCCCAATTCTACCATTTTAACAAACTATAGAAGTGACCCCTGAACGTATCATCTTTCTACCATTTTATTAGTGCTGTTAAAACCAGTCACAGAAAGTAAGGGGACTCGAGATAACCAAAAACCCTGATGTAACATTAGCTGTTATTTTTGTATTTTCCCTTCTGATTCTTATCTATGTACATACATATTTTTATGTGATTGAAATCATAGGGTACATGCCACTTTCTACCATTTTCAGTAATCATTACATTGAGAGTGTTTCCCTGTGTTGAGGTTTTATAATGTAAGTTTTGATGTTCATTATGACACTATAATCCTTTTAAACAATGAAGAATTATTCAATCTGCTCATTAATTTTGGAAATTCAGTCTGTGTCTGTATTTTTATTATTATAAACAATGCTGAAGCAAACATCTTTGTGCCTAAAAGACATTTCCCCGCTTTCTCTCAGGGTCAAGGGTTTACAGACACATTTCGGTCGCCACATGCAGCCCCTGGGTTCGCAGAGCCTCCCCAGGACCAGACACGGACACTGGGCAAACCACATGATAATACAACACGCAGAAAGTTACTGTGTTTTGAGTGTACAGCTTTAATGACCAGGGAGCTCGAGCTTTCTCCCTCAGCTGTGTTCATGCACTGAATTTCATCTCACACCTCTCCTCATCATCTGGTCTGTGGCTGTTGGTGACCCTTTTACTATTTTTAAGAGTTTCCTATTTGGCAGGATCTATCATCACATCTATGAGAGTAGTAGCAAATCAAAGGCAATACACAGAAAGTAAAGATAACTAGTGTACATTTCGCATGCTCTTAACCACAAGGAGTTAAAAACACACCACATTTTGCTGTATATAGCACACACCCATGTTTTTTGGCCCAAACTTTCAGAAAAAAAAATTTCTTTGTTTTAATTTTAAAATTCAACTATTTATTTATTTATATTTAGGGGAAAAAACCCAATTATCGTATTCCGGGGTATAATTTTGCATATGGATAGCATTATTGCTTTCTAGAGATATACTTTTAACGCATAAGCAAAAATAAAAGAATTTAAAACATTTATACAGATACGGAATTAGTACCTACCACCCAGGTATAATGTGCATCCTTATTTTTTCCTCAAAATTTCGGGCAGAACAGTGCTCCTGGTTACTCAGCAGACGAGGGGCACCTTCAGAAGCAGGAGGTGGGAGACTCCCTGAGGCGGCCCCTCTCTTTGCTCAGCTCTTCCGGGAGAGGCCCCCAGAAACCGCTGTGCAGCCGATCTGGCGGGGGGCTCTCCCTGCTCTCTCTGGCTCCCTCCCTGTCCACATACTGTGGATGTGACTCCTTCTAGGCTGAGTCCTCATCTGCGCTGCCCCCCGGCCCACACACACCGCTCTGCAGCAGCTCCCATCATCCTGCGGTTGCTTGTGGACACCTGTCTTCCCTGTGGCCTGACCGTGGACTCCTGCGAGGGGACAGGAGGGCTGCGCATTTCCACCTCCGCGCCCTGGCCCGGCTGGGCGGTGCCAGCAGGAGGCTGGGCGCCCAGCAAACACGTGCGGTGTCGGTGAGTGCTTAGGGGCCAGTCCCTGGGGGAGCCCTGCAGCCCCAGCGCTCCCCCTTCCAGGGTCTCCATCAGCTCTTAGGTGTGAAGAGCCTGGAGGCAGCCAGGGCTTCCCGGGCATTTCGCTGTCTCCCGTGGACGCCAGCGCTCCCTGCTTTTTCCTCCGTGTGCTGCGAGCCCAGGGTTACTTCTACCCTCCCAGGCTCTCAGCAGGTGGTCCAGGCTCCCCTGTTTGACTTTGAACTCTACCTAGACACGATGGAGTGACTCAGGGCACCAATATCTGAACTATTTTAGTGTGAGCCAGTGGCTTCCGCTACCCATTTTCTCTCACATTTCTCTGTATACACTTTAAGAACAGAGTCCAGTTGGTGTCTCCATTCCACTTTCAGTTCCATCAAAGGGGGTGGCTGTGCTGGAGACAGGCGGAAGTGGCCGTGTGCGTTGCTTGTAGCTGCCCAGCCCAGGGAAGGGTGAGCTCGCTTTTCCACGTGTCTGTGGGAGGACCGAGCTGGGAGCTCCAACGAGCCTCCTCCTCTGTCCCAAACGAGCATGGTCGTCAGGCCCCATCAGAGACCCCAGGCGAGCTGAGCCCAGGGCGTGGGCATGAATGAGGGCAGAGACGCATCCGTGAGGTTCTTGAAGACCATGATCCCATTTACAGGAAACAAGACTGAACGCTTTGAGAGGAGTTAAGATGCTCTCGTTTAAAATTTCCTTTGAGCAATTGCCGGGGACTTCCGCCAAGATGGAGAAGTAGGTGGAGGGTCCACCTCGCCTCTGTGCACAACCAAATCTAAGAACAACTATTTTTAACAGCAGTCACAACCAAGCCACACGGAAAATCGACAATACGGAGTCCAAAGGACAACTAGATACTCGGCTGGACCGGTACGAGGAGCGAGGCCAGAAGCGGAGCAGGTTAGCAAGAAAAATTCCCGGGGGCGGTGCGCGGGGCGCGCAGGCAACCGAGGGCTGATCGCCAGCGAGCTGGCTGCCGGAGCGCACAGGGAATAGGCGCGGTGGGTCGCTCAGTCGCGCGCATTTACGTGCGGAGAAACCAGTGAGAAGGGAAACCCGCGCGGTGCAGCAGGCTCGCAAAATTAGGATCGGATAAGCAAGCCCGAGGCGTTTGAGTGACTGGATGCGCTGGGCTAGCGGAGAGGAACGCCATCGCTCCCTCTCTGACCCCGCCCCCACACACAGCGTCACAAACCAGCGACCTGGGTTGCTCCGTCCTGGTAAACAAGTAAGGCTTCGCTCCGCTCACTAAACAGCACGAATAAACCAAAAATGGCTCTAGAACAACTCAGAGCCCCAGAACCGATAGACCTAAGTGATGAAGAAATAGCCAGTCTTTCAGATGCACAGTTCAAAACACTGGTTATAAAGATCCTTACAGAACTGGTGGATTTTAGTCACAAATTAGAGAAACATATGGAAGCTAAATTAATTGAAATGAATGCTGATACAAAAGATACCAATAGTGATGAAAAGAAAATTGGGACTCAAATCAAGGGAGAGGACCAGACAGAAGAAAAAGATGATCAAGCAGAAAGGAATGAAGAAATAAGAATTCAGAAAAATGAGGAGAGGCTTGGGAACCTCCAAGACATCTTTAAACGTTCCAACATCCGAATTATAGGGGTACCAGAAGGGGGAAAGGCACAGCCACCAGTTGAAAAATTATTTGAACAAATAATAAAGGAGAATTTCCCCAAGATGGCAAAGGAAATAGACTTCCGAGAGATCCAGGAAGCTCGGAGAGTCCCGAGGAAGTTGGACCCGGGAAGGAACACACCAAGGCACATCATAATTACATTAGCCAAGATTAAAATGAAGGAGAGAATCCTAGAAGCAGCAAGAGCTAAGGGGACAGTCACCTACAAAGGAGTCCCCATCAGACTGTCAGCTGATTTCTCAAAAGAGACCTTACAGGCAAGAAGGGGCTGGACAGAGGTATTCCAAGTCATGAAAACCAAAGATCTACAACCAAGATTGCTCTACCCAGCAAAACTTTCATTTAGAATGGAAGGACAGATAAAGTGCTTCTCAGATAAGGTCAAACTCAAGGAGTTCATCATCACCAAGCCCTTACTATATGAAATGTTAAAGGGACTTACCTAAGAAAAAGAAGATAAAAAAGATGAACAGTGAAAGGACAGCAAACTCACAGTTATTAAGAACCACACCTAAAACAAAAGCAAACTAAGAGGATAGCTAGATCAGGAGCAGAACCATAGAAATGAAGATCACAGGGAGGGTTAGCAACAGGGGAGTGGGAGGAGGGGAAGGGGGGAGAAGGTACAGAAAATAAGTAGTATAGACAGTAGATAGAAAATAGATAGGGGGGAGGGTAAGAATAGTAGGGGAAATACAGAATCTAAAGAATTTGAGACACATGTTCATGAACTAAAGGGGGAAATGGTGGGGGAGGGGTATGCAGGGTGGAGGGGAAGGGAGGGGGGAATAGAGCAAATGTAATGGCATAATCAATAAAAAACAAACAAACAAACAAAAAAAATTTCCTTAGACACCACAATTATTGATGAGACCATCATTACAGGGACTGGCTTTTTCAGACACGATCTAAAATCCTGCCACTGAGCACGCACTTAAGTGACGACAGGGATTTGAAGAGCCAAAGCCTGTGTATAACTTATTTCTAAAACTATGAGACAAGAGCACTTAGCAGTATTCATCCAGGGGACCGGCTACAATCCTGCACTAATGATACGGCCGTGACTTTGACAGCGGGAAATCTGCAGAAGTCAGCCCCTTTGAGTGCCTAGCCACATGCCTCGCCCTGTGTCCAGTTGAGTAAGTAGTTACTAATGTTAAGTCCGGCCCCAGCTTACCTCCCACGGGTGTTAGGGTTACAAACATTTGGAAACTGAAGACACAGTGTAAACACAGTGAGTTTTCCCCACGTCTTTACGCCTTCGAGGGCGTGAGTAGCCCTTCCAGCTGGCTCCCGACGCACACGTCTCCCGGAGAAGGGGAGGGAGGCTACTCGAACAGGAGGATGTTGCTCTTGCCCCAAATACAGTGTTTTTGAGCGACAGAGTCTTACTGATGCACAGTAAATACACTTCATTAAACGTGGGACCCTTCGGCCGGGAGAGCTCCAGTGCGACCTGGAGAACCGCAAGCGGATCGGGTGTCCCGACAGGCAGGGAGAAAAGCCCCAGCTCTGTGTGGGCGGTGATCACACACCGCGCAGCCGCCGAGGCCGATGAGCCGGCGACTGCTTGTGGTGGGTGGGTAGCCACATGTGGGACTGGAGAAAAAACGCCGTCTGCAAAGTAAGCACTTCTTTTCTAAAAGAGAGAACTGAGGCTTCGGCTCACTTATGAGAATGAAACAGCTGCGTCCATTTCCGCTGAGGAGGAGTTTACCTTTTGTGTTTCTTGAATCTCCCCCCATTTCGCAGGTAGGCAAACATCCCAGGTCATCGGCTGACATTTCAAACCCTGTCTCTGGACCAGGGCTTCTGCGCTGTGGCACCGCTGACATCTGACCCTCAGTGCACTTGTTTTTCTTGTCCTTGGCTGACTTCATTTTGTTTCTGCTTGTCAAATGTCACGCTCCCGATCGTGCTTTGCTGCCGTCCTGTGCCTCGTACGATGGGTAGCAGCATCCTTGGCCTCTGCCCACTGGATGGCAGTAGCCCTCCCTCCTCATCACGATGGTCAAAAACCTCTCCAGACACTGCCCGCTGTTCCCAGAGGGCACCCCAAATCACCCCTGGATGAGACCCGCTGCTTTAAACCAAATGAAACCAAACGGGACAGGAAATCTGGGAACTTCGCCTTTGTTACTTCTTCTCAGGGCAAGTGCCCCCGCCTGTGGTGACTCCCCTCCCACAGCTGTGGAGTGGGCACAGGGTCATGAGCCCTGTCTACCCCACGCAAACGTGGCCGAGCCTTCGAAGTAGCGCCTGGCCCCTTGGCGGTGCTCGAGACATTGGTTGCTGGTGCGATGCCGGACCGAGAGGATGAGGTGTGTGCACAAGCAGCTGGTCTTGTTAGACACCCAGCGCCCTCCATCCGAGGGTCAACCTGCCCCCGCAGAGCCTCCGGCTTTGTTTACGTCTCTGTTCCCACGGCATGGGTGAGAGCGGGAGCCTGGCTCCAGAGCCCCGCTCCTGCCTTCCTGCCGTGCTTACCCCCGGCTCCACGTGGCCCGGCCGGCAGCTGCGACCCTTTGCAGAGTGACCCCAGGGTGCGTGCCTGTGTTGTTGTTGGCGGTGGCTCATTTTTGTTTTGTTTTTGATTGTCAAAATGCCAGGCATCACACTAGACTCACACCGTGGCAAAGCTCACACGAGAACAGAAGAATGAAACTGTATCGCTCAGTTCTGCCACACTTAGAAGCTTACACCCAGTTCTCCTGATTCCAGTGGGTCCATCCTCTTCCTTTACTTCAAGCCCCTAGCGAGCCAGGCATGCGTACATGCAACACAGAGTGTTGCATTCTCCTTAGTTGGCTTAGCTCATTGGACTGGGTTGAACCACAAAATAAACCACTGTGGGGGAAAAAAGGAGAAATACTAATGACTTTACATATATCTTCTGTAGAAAAAAAGACAAGTCTCTAACAGGGAACAACAAAAGTAGCTCACGTTCACTAGCCCTGGGAAATGACTGACTTTGTTTTCTGGACACTTGGAGAAACCACCTTTGAATCATAGAAACGCCCGCTTTACGTCCCTAAACGCTGCTTCATGAAGGCTTTATAAACACATTTTAACACGACCACACAGAAAAGCTGCTGTGGCCTCGCTTCGCTGTATTAGGGTGTGTCGTCACAAAAACGAGGTGTGGAGGTGAGACGTTTTAAGTTCCTCATAAGCTTCACAGGCTTTCCGAAGACTTTATTTTCCAGGTTAGCTTTATTTCCTGAGAAACTGGCATGCGGCTATGTAAAGGCAATAATTGGTACAAATAAATAAACGCTGTCTCCAGGGATGATCATTTTGCCGACTGGCGGACTGACCTGCGGCAGAGTTCAATGACATCGCCCTCACATAGCTAAGAATGTAGAATGCTAGTCCTCAGATCTGAAGGACAATTGAGGGCAACGGCGGCAGAGATATTAGAGAGCCTGAAAAGTTGGGGGGTTGAGAATAACAACCTAAAACCTGATTTCTACTTTTGAACTTCAACGTGTTGTCCATTGACTGAATTAGTAAGCAGACAGAGCAGAGACCGTGAACGGCAAATAAACATATATCAAGCCAGTAAAATTCTAGGCCTCACGGTCATCCGATGACTGATGTCCCATGTGCCACCCTGCTGGCCTCCTCGGGTGCACCTGGCCCCACCCAGTCTAGTCCCAGAATGGCAACTCCCAGAATGGCAACTAGAGTTAGCCATTCTGCCTTTTTCCTCCAAGATGAGTGGACACCTCTAGGGACCTCCATTAAGAAAACATAAAAATCTAGCCCACATGACTTTCCAGAGTGCAGACGTGCACACACTGCCACCTCTGTCCACACCTCTCAAAATGCAAAACGCCCTTGACAACCTCCCAAGATGTCTCCCATGTCGTCTCCGAGATGAAGACAAAGTTCCCGAACCTGAACTCGGAGGCCTCTGGCCTGCCTTTTCCCGCTTCCTGACCCTCTGCTTCCCGGCCGCGAGGAGTCGTTCTCTGGGAGGCGTTTGCTCACACCCTGGGTTTCTTCTCATTTTATTTCAACCTCTTCTCCAGGGCTTCTTTCTTGAGGGGGCTTCTCCGAATCCGGACTAGGTCAGTCCCATGGTGCACGCACCATCCCTCTGCAGGGCTTAGGTTGTGAGCTCTGGTTCTTTATTTGGTGACCAGTGTACGACCCTCTCCGCCACCCCGCCAGGCTCCCACGTCCGGGCTGGCAGACGCCACATGTCTCTTCTCCCTGTCGTTGCACCAGTGTTTGCATTGTCTGTTCCAGACGTTGATAGAATTCACGCATATGTAGATGTCACACTCGTACCTTTTCTCTGTTCTTGTTCCTCCTCGGGGAACTCCGTCAAACACTGTGACCTTTGTCACTTTGTCACTGGGAACTGCAGCATGCCCCAGCCGGCATCCCTGTCTGTCCTGGCTCTGTTTCTTCAGGTTGGTACCGACTGTGTGGCCCTCTAGACACTTGCCACGGCTGTGCTGCCCTCTCGGAGTCCTCTCATCCTCCTTCTTCCCCTTCTGCAGTCAGCCTGCATCCACGTCTACATTTTCTTTTCTACCAGAATATGCCTCGCTGTCCTATCCACCTGCGCAGGCCAGTCTGTCTCTCTACAGGGACAATGGTGAAAATCAGGCCTGGCAGCTCTCTGGGTGATGTTCCTCTTCTGTCAGTAAATATTCACTCCTTGGTGCAGGGGGACCAAGGGTCACTGTGCAGGTGCCCGAGGACCAGGCACACCGATGGCAGGCGGGTGCAAATGGAAGCTGCTGCCACATCGTGGAAAGGTTTGTCATGGCCATGATGGGGCCAAATCGATGATAAAAGGCAAGAGTTTATACACTGCCCTTCCCTTTATGTATCTATTGCCAAAGCTAAATTAATTTTATAGTTAGTCATTCTGTCTTTTTCTTTCAAGATGAGTAGACACCACTAGAGACCTCGATTAAGAAAACATAAAAATCTAGGCAAATATATTTGGATTTCCCAAGCCCCGAACCCCTCAACTCTATAGACATTTCGGGAGAACGAAGGCACAAGAGGGGATTGGGCTGGAAGCATGGGGTCAGCCTCTGTCCCCTCTGGAGGGCCTCTGGTTCCTCCAGAGGCCCCTGCATGGGCCTCACCCACGGTCTGCTGACTGCGGATCAAGTGTGGCTAAAGCCGTGTTAGCGCAATGGCGAACATAGCATTGCTTCAGATTCCTCCCAAAAGTGGATACTTCAAGACCCAGCTGTCAAGGGGCCTGAGGATCATTTAATGCATAACTTTTTAGGTCCACTGATGAAAAGCGCCATGTAAGTCCAACATGCCATCGTAACTGTTGTTTATTATTGTCGGTGAAAATGTGACCAGCGCCCCTGGTAGTGAGACCCAGTGTTGCGTGGGTATCGACAAACCATCATCCGATTTAATCATCGTTCTGGCCGTTTTTATTTATAAATGAATCTCCTGTCAACATCAAATTCTCATTAGCATCATTAGCATGCTACACTCTCCTTGGCAGTATCATGTAAAATTGATGGGATCGCATTTCCCTCAAATGCGCTCACTGTGAGCTGCCGGGTTATTTATACTGTACATTCTGGAAGCCTGGGATCACGGTATCTTGTGAATAAACATCACATCCAGGGATATCGCCTTTCATTTTAAAAGGGCTGTAGAAAGCTTTTCAAATGGCACAGGGACGGAGCACTCGTTATTAAGATCGGGGGGGGGAACGGAGCGATGGCTTTTTGTGTGTGGAATTTCTGGGTAATTAGGTGCAAATCAACATTGCAGAGAAATCGATGTGAACAGAGTCCTTCTAAATTGAGATAGGATCCTCAGATTCAGGGCAGAGAACTTTTTTTTTTCCTCGTTGTTATTTGCCCAGAGGTTTTCCAATCATTAGGAAAAACTGGACTTCTCGCCTTTGGCCCTCCATTGCAGAGGGCAGAGCGCCGGGTACGGAACTCTGGGGAAAGGATGAAGCTTTTTTTTTTTTTTCAAAGCCCCAGTGACAGCTGCTGCTTATTGAGTTCCCACCACCACTTCCTGAAGAATGTGAGTTTGTTTCAAAGATCGCCAAGTTCCGACCAGGCTGCCCGGCTGAGTCGGAGCTATGATAATGTGGCATATTATTACTAGGTTCGCTTCATAAAGTGATTCCAGGTCCTTCTGGGGAGGGAGACCTTACTGATTTTGGAGACAATGAATCGAAATGGCGCTTTTATGACCCAGCGATAGACAACAGAGGACGTGTATGATGTTTGGGAAGAATTAGAAAATTTCATAAACTCGGAAGATTCATGGGTAGAATGTGGGTTGCAAAATGCCCTGGCACTTCCTGGAATCCTGAACTTCTTGGGGTCACAAGAAAGATGCCGGCTGGCCCGCCAAGCCGCCCTCCTGTGGGATTAGGGCTAAGACTGACTTTCAAAGTCTTGCTGGTGCTGCAAGAGTTTGGAGTGTCTCTTCAGCGAGACAGTTAAAACACCCCTGGTGCTTTCAGCTTCCTCGGCTTGTCTCCCCACCCGAGTTTTCAAATTGTCTCTCTGCTACACAATATAAATACACAGAAGGCTCTTGTGCTTAAGATACAACATCTTCTCCTTAAATCCTCTCTTGGGGAAAAATAAACATTTTTGTCGTCAGAAAGATTCTTGATCTGTAATGAGATCATCTTTCAAATTGAATGGTGACGATTAGAGAGTGAATGGTACACAGGCAAGTCCCCGCAGGAGGACCTCCATGGTCAGCAGATATCCATATTGTCCGCACAGGCTAGAAAAAGACAGAAAATATTTAAATGAAAAGTAACTTCAAAGTGTATGACCTGAACAATCCCACTCTTAAGGATTTCGTCTAAAGGACTAAGGATATACAAAGGTATTTAGTTAAACTATATTCCTTGCAGAACTTTTTATAATAATAAGAGGTCTATTTATACAGTAAAATAGCAATAAATATTAATAATTCATTTGGAGGACTACAGTTATATGTTATAAAGATGTTCACTATTGACATGATATAGAGGTATTCCACACTACTCTATAATTGTTTCTCAGAAAAATTAATCAGTTTTTTTAAAGAATAACAAAAAATCTTTTATTTTATTTTTTAATTCAATCTTTATTATATTTTTTCCATCACCACCGGGTCCCCTGATACTAAATGATTAGCCCCCTTTAACCATTTTCATCTTGTATGCTTCCTATAGAGAGGGGGGTTTAGATGACCTTTGTGGTGACAGCTGCACTTAATTTTAGGAAGCAATGACACTCAGACAACTTCAGGGTGAAGTTCGGTTCTCCAGGGGCCTTGAACTGTGAATTCTGCTGTGGGAAAGCGACCTCGTTAGTGTGCTGAGCGGCCGTGCTGTGCTCTCGGCATCTCGGTTAAACGTGCTTCACAGGGGGGCTCCCGAGGGCGCGGGAGGGGGGCTGCCCTCACCTCCTGGTCCAGGAGGACGTCAGGGCTCCCGTTGCAGAGCGCTGCCTGGAACCTTGCGGTCTGTGGGTGGCTGCCTTTGTGCAGGCCTAGCCCTGAAGAGACTCGGCAATTTTCGTACCACATACTCATTTCACGATATTAATGGAGCACCTACTATGTGCGGAGGCCCAGGTGGGAAGGAGTCGTGCTCTTGTGTGGATCTGATCGGATCAGATTATCCCAATATAAGTTTAGGAGGACGAAATAGAAAGAGACGTGTGGGAAATTACGAGAATTCTGGGAGAAGTAGAGTGACCAACTTGCCCTGGTTTGCCCGAGGCTTTCTTGTTTTCCGTGCTTAAAGTTTGAGACCCTTTAGTCCCAGGAAAACAGGATGGTGGGTACCTTAGAAAAGGCATCTCGGCCACCAAAGTCTTTCTGGAAGAGGCACCCCTGAGCTTGTGGGCCGAGTGTCCGAGTCCAGAAGGGACGGCGTGGTGAGGGGGGGTTGCACGTGGAGGGTCAGGGTCAGGGTCAGGGTGAGGGACAGACTCTGGGTGGAGGAGGCCGCCTGGGCTGGGGGACAGTGCAGCACGTGTCAGAACCCACGAGGCTGATCTGCGGTCACTCACGTACTGGTCGACCGGGATGGAGCGGGGGACAGACGAGGCCTCAGCTCACCAAGGCGGGGCCCCGGAGGACGGTCACGGGACTTGGGTGTGCGTATTGTTCCCAAGGGCCGCTGTAACAAAGTACCACATACAGAGCTGCTTCAACCACGGACATGGATTGTCTTCCAGTCTGGAGACCGGAAGTCCAAGGTTGGGGTGCCAGCGGAGTTGGGTCCTTGGAGGCTGTGAGGGACGATCCACTCCTCTCTGGTGATTTCCTGGCCATCACTGGTGTTTCTTGGCTGCACAAAGCATCCCTAGGTCTCTGCCTCCATCTTCTCATGGTGTTTCCTCGTGTGTGTGGGTCTGCGTGTCTGCGTGTCTGTCTGCCTTTATATTTCCCCTTTTAATAATGACCCCAGTCACAACAGGTGAGGCCCACTCTGATACCCACGTATTATGCTGACTGTCTGACGTCTGCAAGGGCCCTGTTTCCGAAGGAGGCCATGTTCTAAGGTTGTGGGGGCCAGGACTTCAACAGAGGGATTTCTGGTAGATGGGACTCACCCATGACAGTGGGGACGGTGCTGAGGAGGTCAAACAGGGACACTAAGAAGCCTTGTGGCCAGCCCTGCAGCCTGAGGCGTCCTTGTTCCCACTCGTTCTCGGTGGCAGAGACCCCAGCAGTGAGGGAGTAGACCCCACTGCAGTCCAACAGATGCTCCGCAAGGAAACAGCTCTGTGTCCAAGGGGCTGACCACCCCCCATGGACGGGGACGGGGGGGGGGAGGGGCCACGCCCTCTGGTCGGCAAACACTAGGTCCACTGAGATCGCCCTTCTGTCAGGGATGAACCAGGTAAAACACTGCCAATCACTGCAGCTCAGAGGAAAGAAGTGTGAGTCTGACGAGTGTATCCAGAGGAAGCCTATTAAATACTGTTCACCACGGCAACCCTAGGAAAGCGACCTGGCGATGTGGCTGTAAAGCTCTGTGGGCTCTGAAGCAGCAGCTGCAAGTGCCATAAACAGATGCCCGGACAGAGGGGAGGGGTTCGAAACAGAGCAAGTGCGAAGTAGGATCAAAAGTTTCGCACTGCCTGCAGAATCGATGCTGCAGAAAGCGGCATTTGGAGTTCTCCCAGAACACAAGTGAAGGACACCAGGAGGGGCAGAACGGAAGAGAAAAGGCAAGGCAAGTGGCCGAAACCCAGAGACTTCACTTGGTCACCAGTGTTTGTTACAAAAGGCCAGAACGCAAGACAGAAAACAGTGGGAGAAAACATTCCCAATCTGAAAAAGTCACAGTGCGATACATTTGGTCCTGTTATTTTCACATGATAGAATTGCACATTTGATTTTCATGAAGATGCGGCTGTATTTATACATGTAGTTTTGTTTATTTACCTTTAACATTACACCGTGAGCACTTCCCCAGTCATCAGACAGATTACACAAGGGATTTTCAGTTGCTACCTGTTATTTTATCATGTGCCATACCATAATTTAAGTATTTCATGACTTTATTTTGAAAATTTGCTTTTTACAAATAATGCAGTGTGTGTATATATATATATATGTTTATAAAATGTTTTGTATATCCCACATTATTTCTGGAGTATCATTTCCTAGAACTTGAATTACAAGGTCAAAAGACAAGCAGATTCCCAGTTGCTAGGATTCCACAGACCAAGAAATAAAATATGTACACACACACACACACACACAAATGACCAAATATGTATATAAACAAATGACCAAAATAGAACCGTTTGCATTTTTTGTAGTCAAGTAAATACATTAAAAAATACCTATCACATAGCGTGATTACTCATAACAGAGAATGTATTTTATACCCCAAATCTGAGAGGATTTAATCTCACGATATAGGACTGTCTTTAAAGTGAATGATGTAGTCCCACGGAAAACTCATATATTGTTTACATTATTTGTGTGTGACTCCATACCAGTGACAGTTCTGTCATGGGTTGGCGGTGGCCTAACGCTGGGAGCTCTGGAAGCTCTGAGTTGTCAACCGACGGTCGTCGGCACCAACTCCGTGACGACAGGAACCCCCAATTTGGGGTGCGGTGAAGCTCAACAGTGATACGGCTGTGGAAAGAGCAAGGCTGGGAAAGAGGCAGCCCTGGGACAAGCGGCCCTGGGGCCACACCCCCTTCAGCTGGACAGCTCCGCTCCCCACTGGTCTGCTCTGCCCTGGGGAGTTGTCTTCAGTGTTTCAGCCCCATCCGCATCCAGAAGCTCAGTCTAATGTCTTTAGTCTTTGGTGGAGAGGGCGCTGCCAGAGCCAGAGGGGAGCTGGCTTATTTATATAAAGAGAAGTCCCCACCTCTGGTCACTGAGTGCTCAGTGTAGAGCTGCTCTGATTGGTCAGAGCTGCACAGCTCCAGATTGGATGGGGAAAGCCTCGATCCTATTGGCTGAAATAGGATTCCACGGAACTCCTTTATAAGGGCTGGCTCAGGATGGCCGGAACCCAGCGCGGGCAGGCAGGGCAGGCAGCTCAGTGCAGGCTTCACTGCCAAGTGCAGTCGGCGTCAAAGGCCCCTGTGCTGATTTTTAAAAATTTGAGCCCAGTTGGCCACCAGGAGCCCTTTTTTCTCAGGGTTCACAGCATAGACAACTCTGCCTCCTTAACATGCCAATGCATTGTTTACGATTTTGGATATATAACTTCCCACTTCAGCATTGTTATGCATTCTGCAGAGGGATGGATTTGAGCAGTGTATGTCACGTTAAGTTCTTTGTCACAGTCACTTCATCAGCGACCCCTCCCGGAGAAGGGCCCTGTCGGCATCGCCCAGAGGCATCTGTGTCTTCCCAGTGAGTCCCGGAGGTGGGCTGGTGTCAGAGGCCTGGAATCAAATCCCGCTGCTGCTGCTTTCCCGTGGCTTGGCAAGCCTGCGAGGGCAGGGCCTGGACGAGCCTGCCCGTCCTCGCCTTGAAAACTGGGGCCCATACTTCTCCCCGCTTCACCAGGTGGTTTCATTAAGAAGAAAACCACCAAGTCACGTAGTTCAGTGCCTGGTGCGGGTTAAGCGCCTGAATTAATGTTACCTGTCCTTCCTGCAAACACCTGCTGGCTTTCTAATACTGTGACCTGACAAGAGAAAAGTTCTGAGGTGTGCTACATTAACTGACAGCAGGCTGGAGGGTGGGAAGAAGAGGCGCGTGGATCAGAGCTGAGAACCGAGACAAACAAAAGACCACTCCCATCCCTGCAGGAGTGCGGAGACTCGGAATCCACTCCATGTGCTGCGCCAGCTCTTATCTAACTGGGGACAGGGTCCCGCCGCGCAGGGACTTCCCGGGCCGCTGCCCACAACCAGTCCAAAGGCAGCAAACACTTGTTTCTTAGGGACCCTGTACCTATCTCAGAACTGCCCCCTGCACATTTTCCCACACTGCCCCCCTGCCCCACCATCGGCAGCCAGTGTAAATGCTTTCAAAACTACTTACACCCTTCTTCCCCAAACTCACTGTGTAAGAGCCTGCCAGCCCCAGGTGGTGGACATATACATACCTGTCTTCTCCACCCAGCCGGGCAGCTGGTGGCTTGGACTGGATGTCCCGGGACCTGGTCCTTTCTCCAGCCAGCACGTGGCTCCATAAAGCTCTGCTTTCAGAAATGGTTTTGGTCTTAAAGGTTTTTATTTAACAAAATCAAGGAATGACTGGTGTTCCCCCTATACTCCCATAGCTCTGAGTGAACACTTCAGGCCCTGGGGCCCTGGGGTCTCTGTCACCACCAGTCAACGCGACCAGAGACCAGCCACAGTCAGCAGCAAACAAGTGAGCACCGCTGCGGTCCAGTAAAACTTCATTCATCTCATTTTTGTATGTTCTGAAACCTGCCTCTCTTATTCTTCTAACCGGTTTCAACTTAAAGAACCTGGTCTTAACTCAGGGGCCGTACAAGCAGTTGTCTGTGGTGTGGACCATGAGGACACATTAGGAAAAACTGCGGTACTTTGCAGCAGTACTTTGGTGAATAACACACTTTCTTGCAAGATTAAAAATAGTTACTTGGAATGGGAGGTTTTTAAAACATCTCCCCAACGTATGGCAAGAACTGTGGGGTGGTGAGGTGTACAAACCCCGAGGCTCACCTCCTCGTCGGTGGGGGGCAGCGGAGGCCCGGGGCGGAGTGGGGCCTGGCGGGGAGCGTCCACCGCTGGCCTGGTGTGCTTTCCAGGGCGCCGAGCCCCGTGATTTTATAATGCGCACTTCATAGCTCACCAGACACTGAGATTTTTATTCGTCAATGAAAAGCTTATTCAAAACTTTGTTCCCCTGAGAAGAAAAGATAAACAATAATTTCACGTGGTAATTTTCCCAATTTCTGTACCATATCTACATATCCAAACACAGCTGTACGGAGGCACACGCCGGCTGCCGGCAGAGCAGGAGCCCGTGCGCCCCTGCTCTCGAAGGCCACGCATGCTGTTGGCCCCCCCAACCAAAGTCAAAAACGGAAAGCAACACCCCCAGTTGTTAGCTTGTGCCCCCTGTGGCTTTCCATCTGAGTGGCAGGGAAGGAGAAGGGGCGCGTAGGAGAAGGGGGGACTCTGGTCTCAGACAGAAACTATACTCGGACTCCGGTTAGTGAGGCCCCTTATCTCGCTGGAGAACTTAGACTGGATGGCATTTCGAGCAGCGTGCTCAGGCCTGCAGGCTTTCGGTTAAAATCTGTGTATATCATATACTTCCTGGAGGTTCGGGGCTCTGCTTGTACCTGTACTTAAAATGCTAAAATAGGGCTATGGAGGATGTGAAGTTTTTTCCTCTATATTTTCTAATTTTTCTATAATGTGTATACATATATATAAAACTCTGTCCTAACATTGTCTAAAATAGTCAGAAAGTGAAGAACAATGTGCATTGCACGTGAGCATTTAAAAATGCTTCTCTATTTTTTTCTAAAAAAAGAGTCTTGTATTTCAGGACTCTGTACAGAACGGTGCTGTTCAGTGTAGTGACTTGTGGCGTGTGGCTGGCCCCAGGGGACACATGCCCTGAGTTTACATTGCACGCTGGATTTCAGAGTCTCAGGAGGGAAAACGTAAAACATTTCATCAATATTTCTATATTGTTTACATGTTAAAGGAACATTTTGTCTGTATTGGGCTAAGTAAAAGTAAAATATTAATATCAATGCCACCATTTTTTTTTGACTTTTGAAATGCAGCCCCTAGGACATTTCGATTGCACACAGGGTTGGTTATGTCCCCCAGGCGGGGTCCTGAGAGCTGCTCGGCTCTTCTAGAACTGGCTTGGGGGGCGTTAGAAAGCCAAGAGCAGCAGTGAGCTCTGCAGAAGGAACCAGGGGACGGAGGAGGTTTGGAAGAAGACTCAACTTTTAGGGTGTGTCCTCGAGGGCCATTAAAATCTTTTTCCATACACATATATTACCTACTTAAAAGTTAAATAGTGTTTAACAGTATAGAATTAAAAAAATAAAGTCTTGAAGGAAACTCTATAATCACATTATTGTTATTGTTGATCCGAAACTTGGAAAGTAATGGAGGGCTTTTTCCTTTACTGTTTAAAAACTCACTGTGAAGGGGCCGGCGGGTGGGTGCACACACACGAATGTGGGCGTGTGTGCATTTAAGATGTTTTCTTATGGACAGAATTAGGGTTGATGGGCCGAGGGCCTTACTTTCCCGATAGACTAAAGAAAGCAAACTTCATTTAGAGGAAGGAGTGATGTTTTTGTGGGGAAAACTGAAGTACATTCCAAACTATCCTGAATTAAGAGGAAGGCAGTAAACAGAGTTTAAAACCCCGACTTGGGAGCCACAAAGGATGTAACTTAATGATTCTGTGGTCATTTAAAACAACAAACATTTTTTCCACTGACATAAAAAATATAATTGTTTGCTTTTAATATAAATTCAGTTTACTTTCCTCTTAAGAACGAGTCCAATTTCAAGGCAGTAATCTTTAAAATTAAGCACTTTATCTCTATTAACATTTAATTTTTTTAATGAGGAATCATTTCCTGAATTATAGCCAAATATCAAATCTGTTAATTTCATAATTATCAGTTTTATTGCTAGTCATCTGGTTTATCACAGTTTTAAAAAACAATTTAGTTCTAAAGGCAACTTTAAGGACTAATTTGTGTTCAGTTAATGGCTTGTTTACCTAACACTATAAGAAGTGATAAATTCCATAAAGCTGTATTATGTTAAAACTCTAATTACGGCAACATCACTATTTAGAATTCGATTAAACCATGCGTGTGTTAGTGCGGTTTACAGTAAGAAGTACATATTTGGTCTTCACCCCCTTTCCCAGCACAGAGACCCCCAAACTTTTGGAATTTCCTAAGTGATTAGAGCAAGCCCCCTTCGACCACACAGAGGTGTCTTTGAATGAAGTGACTTTTGAAAAGCCCATAGGTGACCTCAGGATGGGAGCTGGTTGCTAGGGGAACCAGCCATGTGATTGGAGGTGGGGGCTTCACTCCTGACCCCCAGGCTGGAGGTCGTTTTACTCACGGGTGAAAACAGCTTACCTGTGCTTGGGTTTTTGTAAATTTTTCTAAACCCCATCTCCCCTCCATTTGTCTTTTTCTTCTGTTGGTCCAATACCTTTTAGAATTATATGAGTCTTAACAAAGTTTCACGAACTTTCCTGGGGAAGAATTTCTACTCAGAATGTAAAGACTATTTTTTCTCCACTACGGGCACATAGCTGTGAATTCATGAAAGCCAATAGGATCACTGGGTTTATTTAATACGAGTGTTTTTTCAAAGCTAGCCTTGATTGGTTGCATCTATTTATTATATTATAACATTGCATTATAATTATTAGATATATTACATTATAACATCACATGTGTTTATTACATTATTACATTAGAAAAGGAATACTCATGTTTAACTCTGCAAAATCAACAAACACAAACACAAACACAAACAATGTAAGCCTGCCACAGGTAAAGAAAGGGGCACCTGATGGGCAGCAGAAGAAAACATTCACTAAAATGCAAAACAAATGGCAGTTCAGGCCTGCTCAACAGCTGAACCTGAAAAGCTTTGAAGGCTGGGTTTGAAGGATAAAAAGATTGCCAACTCCCTCCCCTTGCTTAGATGAAAAATATCTCATGATCCCTCATGTTTGCCCTCCAGGATTTGTAGGCTACATTGAAATGATAGTTTTTTGTGCATTAATGTTTACATAACTGCTATTTCTGCAGACATTTAAATTATAGAGAACAGCAATTGTTGAGGGAAAAAGAGCAAGATAAATAAATAGAAGCTAGAATTTTCCCCCTGGAGACGTAAGCTTTCGCTATTCCTAGCACAGAATACTGGTGCTATTTGTACCAGGCCGTTGGTCAGGCCAACAAAAACTGGTCCCCCCCACCCCAGATAAGAATGTTGCAAGTAGAAGAACATTCAATAGGCCAACAAAACAATTCTTTACTCTCTCCAGTGATGTAATAAGCGGTGTATTCTTAAAAGGAACCATTGGAGGTTCACATCAGCTCTCCGTCAAATACAGGGGCAAGAGCAAGCAGGAGGAACTAGGAAGCGTAGCTAAGCTCCAGACTGCACAGCGTCTGCTTGGGCACAATGCACATCTCGCGTTACTGGGTAGCTTGAGATCTCATGTCACAGAACACATATGTGTTTGGAGACAGCGTGTCCTACCTGCGAGCCCCTGGGTGGGAGTAAGCGAGATGGGAGGGTGCTGAGGGCAGAGGAGATGGGCTCGGTGGATGGTGAGGAAGCAAGTCCCAGCTGGGTGACCACATGCGCAGTCTGGGCTTCTTGTTGTCTGTGGGGTGACTGCTCATGCCTCCCCTTTCACTCTCCCAAATTATCAGATGATCAGTGTTCTGCTTGCCTTTAACTGAGGGTAAACACCCAGGACTTAGGGTCCCTGCGATCTCTCAAGTCACGTGACAGAAAGGCAGGAATGCCATTCCTCGGTCCTAGCACTTGATGCTTTCGTGGTTTTATAGAAAATGTGAAAAGTGGCCCTTTTTAACAGACTGAGTGACTCTGTTGATCTGTAATTTTCGGAATAAGTGAAAACACTGCCGGCTCCAAAAGCACGGCATCAGCCAGGTCCCTGGGCCCCGCCCCCAACCGCCCCCGCCAGCGTGGGGTTCTGCTCCCCAGTCCTACTTGACCGTCTCTGCTGAGCCCCTGCAGCCGTCCCTGAATGACCCCGAGAATGACCCCGAAAGGGCATCGCTGAGGAGCGAGGGCCTGGTCGAGGGCTAGTCCTGTCTGGAGGAAGGAAGGGATGAAGGTGTTCAGGAGTGGTGACAAAAGAGAAGCCAACTGTGTTGAGGATGAGGAGAGGCTTGTGCCCACGTTTATAGCCAAACGGTGGAGGCCGTCCATGTGCTCATCAGCAGATGGGTGGGTAAAGGAAATGCGGGGTACGTATCCCGCATACAGATACGCAATGTGCACCCCTCCAGGTGGTACGTCATTCAGACCTAAACAAGGAACGAAGGACAGATGCCGTGAAGTGGGATGGACCTCGAGGGCGTTCTGCTACGTTAGAATCCAGACGCAGAAGGTCGAGTGCTGTCTGCCCACCCTCCTCGGAGTCTACAGAAGCATCCCGGGCCCTCTGACTGTCCACGGCCTCACTTCGCTGCCTCCCCTGTGGGCCTACGCCACCTGTCCTGACAGACGCCTGACTGCAGAGCTGCAGGGTGAATCGTAAATTCACTGTTGGGTGTCTTGTCATCAGAGAGAGCCAGCGGGCTGACGTCACGGGAGAGGGGAAGGAGCTGACGCTATCCAGTCACAGAGTTTCACGCAGGGGGCCTTCTTAGGGGACGTGTGGACTCCAGGGCAGATTGTCGTGGTGGGAACAGCAGATGATGTGGCCGAGCCCTTCACTCACAGGTCCTGCCTCGTCTGCGCCCGCCACTCGGCCGAGCCCCTGCGCCGCCTGCTCCCCCCCTGCCCCCCGGTCTGGGTCCTTTCCTTGGCCAAACACGCTTCTTCCAGGTTTCTTTGATCCTTCCCTCTTCCCATGCCAAAAATAAACCTCGGTACCCACTGTGTCTGGAACACCCTCCCACTTGCCAAGCCAGGCGGGTGTTCATTTCTGCACCAATTGCCAAGTCTTCCCCTTTCAGGCAGGTTTAGGAGCTGTCACGACATCGCGGTCCTCATTCTTCATGAAAATGGTGCTCTGTGAAAACAACCAACGCTCTCGGGCACCTGACATGATCCTGTAGGCCAACGATGCTTTAGAACAAAAGAATTCTCTCAAGTTTCATTTTGAATGTACTCAGCAGCCTAGCAAGTGTCTGTTCTACTCTGCCCTGTGCCAAGTGGACACACGCAGCTAGGTCACACACAGAGTCTGCTTCTGGGTAAAACAGCAGCCTCTCCAGAAATTCCTGGGGATTCTTTATCAGATGGTCTTGGGCGAGCCAGCGCATTGGGGTGGGAGTGATTTGTAGTCAGTATTTGAAGGACCTGCATAAGATGTAACCTTGGTGAATGAAGCAAAAAGAAAAAAAACCTTCTTAGGGTTGGTTGCCCTCACTTACAGAAAGGTATGAGACACGAACATTCTTTCTTTCTTTTAGCTTCAACGCTCTCATGTTTCATTTGAAGTATTAAAAAAACACTCTGTTCATTGGATGGCCCAATTAAGTCAGCATTCTCCACTTACATGGAGAAAATAAGGATCAGGAGAAAAACCTCCCGGGCCGAGAGTGCTCAGTGAAGCCGCGTGTGTGGGCGGCATGGAAAAGGTGACGGCGCGGTTATCTGTGCATGACTCGGCCGTAACATCACCGCTGTCTAGACGACTAGACAATCAGCACCCAGACACGCCACAGCCCGGATTGAGGAAGGTCGTTAGGAAAGGAGAGAGAGAACAGGCCTGTCGGGGAGGGAAAGCCGGGTCCCTTCTTTTCCAGACATGTGTGTCGGCGAACGCAGCCTTGGACTTCGAGGTGCCCATAGGTGCAGCCCCTGTTTCTGTGAATGTGGATGAGGGGGGCTCTGTCTCCCAAATATCTGTCGAGAGCATTTTATGTCTGTCAAGTGCAAGGCACATTTTTTGGGTGTGATACTTTGTCCCCGTTTTCTCCTCCTTCTATACACTGCTTTAAAGGGCAGCTGTCAGCATTTTAAGAAATGTAACATTAGTATGATAATAGAAGTCCCTCTAAAGAAGGCACCCTGACCCCCCCAGTTCTTGGTATGATCCACACAGGGGTGTCCTTAATGAAAGAGCAACCTGCGTGTTCGAGGCCATCATGTCCCCCTTTCATCTGCTGGAAGTACTGTGTGACACAAATTCACAGGGTGACAGAGGCTGCTGGGTGCTCACAAGTCCCTGACTCTTTATGGTCCTGCCGCAGGGGCCAGACCACATCGCCCAGTCCCCTCTGCAGTCAGGTAGGGCCGTGTGACTGAGTTCTGGCCAATGGAGTGCAGGCAGAGATAATGCGAGGCACTTGTGAGTCAGGCCACCAAAACCTCCCTCGTGATTTTCCGTACCCTCTCCCCTCTTGTGCACGCACTCAGGCAGGTAAGGGCTACCCAGAGCTGGGGGGATGCAGGAAAGAAGTGTGAGGGGTGAGTTAGCACTGGGAGAAGGGCAGCTCCACCCAGCAGCCCTGAGGTGATCCCAGGCAGGAGTGAGAAATATCACTTGGTTTTGTCACAGCACCAAGATCCTTGGGTTGGCACGGCAGGTGGCCCGCACTGAACACTGTGCTATTTACTTGGGTGCTAAACTAGAGACCTTCCAGAGGCACCTGGGGCAGCTGACGCCCACATTCCGTGTGCGTCCAAGGAGCTCATCCCCCACAGTTTACTGCAAGTCACTCTTTGCACGGATATGGGGATGTAATTAACACAGTCCCTGCAGAGCACCCACTGCTGTTCAAAACCCAAACTTCACGGAGCGTGCATCTCTCCACACAACATGGGCTCCAGAATCCCCAGAGGTGAATGCAACCCCATTTGATGATGTGGAAAGAAGGTCAGCCAAGTGGAGGGACCTCCTACAAACCACCTGACCAACACTCCCCTGCAGTGTCCAGCCCCCAGTGTCCCAGGGAGTCTGAGAAGCTGTCATGGCCAAAAGGAGCCGAGGGATCCTTGGGGCCACCTCTGATGTGTCCTGGAAGAGAAAAAGGACATCAGGCAAGAGAAGTCTTGAAGAATGGACTTCAGGTCATACTAACATATGAACATGGCTGCAGTCGTGGTGACCGCGGTCCACAGTGACGGGACATGGTGACCGTGAGACACTGGATCCGGAGCAGACAGACACCCTCCATCCTGTACACCAGTTTTTCTGTAATCCTGAAATGATCCCGAAGTGAAAATATTACTAATTTTTTAAGCAAAGTAAATACATTTTTCACAGAAGGACGTTAGGAACAAAATCTCGAATCACTTCCCAAGCACAGTGGGTGCCTGGGTGGGGAAAGTCCAGGAAGGGGTGTGTGCACCTTGGCCACGGTCAAGGCCGAGAGAGGCCAGGCCCTACTCTACCGGCCACGACCGTCCCCTTGGCGATCAGGAAGCTACGTTGCAAGCGTGTCTTGTGTTTTCCTGCCACTGATGAATCAAAGTTAATGGGAGCAGGAAGGGTCCGGGTTTGGAGGGGGATCGTCTTGGGCCAGTGACGGTCCTCGGAGAAACCCATTCAGGCCTCAGTTCCTTGGCTGGCCAGTTCACTTTTTCTCTGTTCTGTCTTGTCTCTGCATCAAAATTACAAACTCCTTCAAGGACTGTGTTCTATTTGACATGCCCTCCCCTCATCTCCCACAGCTCACGTGCACAGGCACATGTGTGCACATGCAGGGATGCACGCTGCCGGCACACGCATGCACACACACGCACACACACAGCATCTCACCTGCAGGAGACCCTCGTGGCCTCTGGGGGCGGGAGAGGAAGCGCTGTTTGGAGGGGAACGGAGGAAGGCAGACGTGTGTCGCAGAGGGCGCTGGCCCTTCTGCTGGGCACAGAGGTCTCCCCTCGGTAGCTGGGGCTTGGGGCAGGGCGGTCTGTGGGAATCCTCGTTTAGACCCCAGAAAGCAGGGAGTGGTATATTTTCTCCTGACTTGCTTTTTTGTCCTGAAACATATGTCAGCCCTCCAACTGCTGAAAGAGTTCATGTTTTATTTTCCACCCCCGCAATGAAAGCCTAACACCAGAGACACAGAAAGCTGGCTTCCAAAGGCAAATGCTGAAATCACAACGCTGCTTTTATAATGAGTACTTAAGAAAATGGGCACTCTGAGTGGCGTGGCACCAACCTGGTTCCACCAGTGTTTATTTTTCTGTGGAATGTGTGTGGATGTTGTGGGTCGTAGGTGGAACCCCAGCCAACCTGGGCCCGGCATAAAGGAGTCATTTAGGGCCCTTCAAAATCATTAGGGCTATTAGTCCTGACTTGAAATGAGTGAAAGGCACCAAGTCCTGCCAAGGGGGGAACGGGTTCCGCTGCTTTTCTACGTCATCAGCCCCAGAGAGCAGAGTGCCTTCCCGTGCCACTGCTGGTGACACGCAGCACACAGGCCGGGCTGTGGCCTTTCCTGGCCTCACAGGCCTCCACACGGCGCACAGGGGGCTGTCGACGGCCGCCCCCAGCGTCCAGCAAGTGTCCTTCATGAGGCAGCACAAACATCTTGCTTTACCTGGGAGGGGGCGGTGGGGGCCTGGAGGGCGTGCACACGCTCGTGGGTGTCCCTCCTGAAGAGTCGGCACTCGGTCCCAAGCAGCTCCCGGCGCACAGGCATCAGTGCCCTGCTTCTCAGAAGTTGTCCCTCCTTCTCGGCACAAGACTGTTTATTTTACTGACTGTTAAATCGATTTGCCTCCTGACACCTGCATCCCTAAAAACCTTTCAAAAACATGCTGATGTGTGTGTGGTTTGGAAGAGAACATTTGGATAGATAAAGGAGTGGTGGTGTTTTTTTTGCGCGTGTACACACCCACCTCGTTCCAAACAACAGCCACCGCATCGACTTGGACGAGCCTCTTCCTCTGGCAAGGCCCGTCGATTTTACTTTCTAATGGAGGGAGGGGTCGGCCCGGCCAGGGGTGTGCAAGTTGTGGGTGGTGAAGTCAGTTTGATGGGTTGCAACCAGCACTGAGAAATGAGGAGTAGAACAGAATGGAATGCGATCCGTTTGGGGGTTTTTGTTTTTGTTTTTGCAGCATCTAGAACATGTCCTCTGTGTTAGGAGGTAAAGTAGATTTTGAGCTCTGCTCTCCACAGGCAAAGCTGAATCGCTAATCTCTTTCTTGGGGACCCAGGCTCTTGCTGAGGGAGCAGGCTGCCTCCCTCGCCCACCCCTACCCCCTTGTTCAAGCTGCTCTGCCCTCTTACAGGATGCGGTCTGGTCTGAGCCGGGCTCAGTGGGCCTCTCGCTCTCTCTGGTGCGGCTGGGTTCGGCCCACAGGGAGCCAGCAGGGCAGGGAGGGACGGCAGAGAGGGGAGATTGCGCTCCGTCTCCCCAGCTCCGGTTCCCTGGGGCTCAGGGAGAAACACACACTGCCCCTCCCGCCTCCCCTCCGCTCACCCTAACTCGGGGGGCACCCTCTGCTTCTTCTGGAATGGGAACCAGTACAGTGGAGTAGCCTCAAATTATAGTAGTGAATGGGCTTCATCCAAAATAGTTTTATATACAAATGAAAGTTTATAGGGAGGAGGCAAGGGATTATTGCATTCTATAAAGTGCTCATTGGGTGGCAGGGAGGTGACTACGTTAAAAAGTGTGGGAGGCGGCAGGTGTGGTTCTTTGATGTAATCAGTGCAAATGTATTCTAGAGATTAGCGAGAATCCTGTTGTCCTGGCTGAGCGCGTTCCCAGATAATTGCTAGACAGTTTGGAAGAGGAATCGCAGCGAACAGCATCCAAAGGAACATACTCCAGCTTGTTCTACAGCGTCGAAATTTACTGTCGGGTCTGATCCTCCACTCACAGGAGCATGAGATTCAGTTTCACTCGACGGCTGGCATCTGCCTGTCACCGTTCTAGGTGTCTGGGACACGCCAGAAGACACAACAGGGGTCCCTGCCCTCATGGGGCTTTTGTTCTGGCAGTGGGAGTAGGAATGAAAAGTTTATCGTGCATAAAAGCATTAGATTAAAGGTGCTAAGTTGTATGAACGAAGGAGGCAAGAATAAGAAAGGGTAGGGCTGCTGGGGGCAGGGGGACAAGTGCCAATATGGTGTAGAAAGGCCACCGAGACACTTGGAGCAGAACCTGAAGGGAGGGAGGCCGAGGACATGTCTCTGAGAGAAGAGCATCCAGGCAGGGCGCACACTGCCACTTCGAGGAGGGTGGGCGGGGTGCTCGGGGCCACGCAGGCCGTCGTGGCTGCCGGGCAGTCCCAAGGACAGAGGAGTGCGGAGGAAAGGAGGGGATCTCTAGGGCTGCGGCTATTCCTTTTCGTGAAGTCAAGTGACAGGAACCGACCAGAGTGGCACATGCCCGGCTGACACGTGAAGAGACCAGGGGAGACCAGTGGGGAGCTCCCATCCATTGGAAGGTGATGGGCAGGTGCGGGAGAGACATCGTTGGCTCTGACCCTGGAAGTAGTGACAGGAGGGGTGTGGTTCCAGCCTTCTGGGTGCCCTTTGAAGGGACAGCCCAGAGGACTGCAGCGAAGGAGGCAAGGGGCCGAGATGACTCAGGATTTTGCTCAGAGAAAACTGAAAACCCACGGTGCCTGAGCTGCAACGCCCTCCCGGACAGCGGGGCCGGTCCCCAGCCAGCCTTGCTTCCCAAGGACGTCGCCCTTCCCTGTGCCCCGGCCACACCTCCCACAGAACGGGGTTTGTAACCACGCCCCCAACTCCTTGTCTTCCCTTGTTCATTATTCCACAAACTTTTTTTAGACGGTCTGGTCGACATGGGTCAAATCGTGGAAGGTGACTGTGGCAGGTTTGGAATGAGCCCGAGTGCCGGCTCGGTGCCATTCAGATCGAGTGTGTTTGGGTGAACAGCATCCTATTAAAGTAACATTTTACAGCTTCCTTCCTCGTGCCCGAAACTGGTCTCCACATGCGGGCAATTAGCCGCCGATGTATGGATGTTTGTTCCAGCTGGTGCTAAAAAAAGACACATTCGGTGAATTATTTCTTAAGATTTGAATACTTTATAGTGCTGATTGGGCAGTAACGGCAGAAAAAGAGGAGGGTTGTGAAAGGCTGCCGTGTGCTGTTATTAATCCCAGAGAGAGGCTCTATAATGTGGTCCAGATACTCAAAACCCTTCGTTAGGAGCCAGGATTTACGGCCAGGAGGGACTCAGTACGTCGAAGAGCTCAGCCCCCACTGCTCGACTGCGAGGAGGAGGAGAAGGCCCGGGGCGTGAAGTGCTGGGCCGAGGGCCTGCGCAGGGCTCGGTGAGCAGGCGTGGCTGGCCGCCTCCCCCAGCCCGTCTCCTCCTCTCCCTTGCGGAAGATGCACCGGGCGCATTTTTCAGGAGCCCATAGAACAACCAGGAAGCCCGAGACCCAGGGTTCTGGGGTGGTGAGACCCATCGGAGGGTCTGGTCGATTTGGCATGAAATTTTTTCTTCCAGTTTTTGCCTCGTTTCCCTCCTGAGGCCTCAAACTATTCCCCTCTGAGCTCTGCCTGTCCAGTTTGGGGAAGGACCCCAGAAGAAGTGAACTCAGTGGCCTCAGTCCCCCCGTCATGAAACTAAGGGATAGATCTCTAGTCCTGATAGTGACCAGAGCCCACTGAGCCCCGACCTCCCCTCAGCCCTCAGACCTGGTCCCTGGGGCACTCAGTGGCCCTCCGCCTCTCCCAGAGTGGCTTCGAGTGCTGGGAAATGACAGACGACCTTGTGCCTGCTTCAGTAGGGACTGGGGACATAACAGCCACAGCCAGCAGAAAATTCAGTGTCACCACCCAAGGAGTGACCTCCCTGGTGACAACTGCCCACAAGCCCAATTACCTACAGTGCTATCAGTCTGGTTTGGAGCCCCCAAGGACGTCTGCAGCCGGTGCCACACCACCCAGCTGGGTCCTGCTCACCGGCTGCCCGCTTGTCCCAGGGGTGTGGCTGCTGCAGACAAACCAGCGCCTGCCCCCATCCTAACCCGCTCTCTGGCTCCTGGGTCTTCTACCGGTTTCCACGTGCTCTTGTCTCTTCCCCCACATGATTGCAATGTCACCAAAGAGTCTCTCTGCAGCCCCCCTAAGGAAACTGCACTTCCTGCAGTGAAAGGAGAGTGGCCGGACCTGGGAGGACGCAGTGCTGGGGAAGAGGGACCCCAGGCCTCGCTCTGCGGGCCTGTGCTCTGGAGCGGCTGTGAGCCGCACATGAATAGTTCATGAGCGTGCAGGCTCTCCGCAAACAGAGAAACGATGAGCAGGTGTGGGGTGAGATGAGGAAAAAGCTACTGCCTCGCACTTACGGCTAATTCCACGGACGTGCCAGGGTGGTTTCCATTTGTCTTCTCATGCATTCAGTATTCACAGTATTTTTTCTCAGAGATGTGCAGTAGGCAGAATCCTACTATGACCCTGAAACTTTCCACCTGCTGCGTGTAGTCAGGCACTGGTCCAGCTGCTCCAGTGAGGGGAGTTGGCAGATCCCAGTGGGGTCTGGAATCAGCTGGCTCTAAGAAAGGGGAGTCATTCATGGTGGGCCTTTCCCAGGGGAACCTTTAAGGAGAGTCGGGGCTCTTCCTGGTGAGGGGCTCCATGCGAGGGAGACTGTTCATCCCTGGCTTGGAAATGGAAGGACTGTGAGTGACCCCGAGCTGATGACCAGAATGGAAATGGGGACTTCAGCCTGACATCCTCAAGGCAATGAGTCCTGCCGGCAGCAACCTGAATGAGCATGCAAGCCAGTTGTTTCCTCAGTCTCCGGATGAGAACACAGCCAGCCAACGCCTGGATTTCATTCTCAGAACGCCCCGCGTGGAAAACCCAGGCACAGGTTCCAGCCCTGAGGGCCTGTGAGCCAGGAAATAGATGAGCAGGTATTGTTTAAAGCTGCACACTTTGTGGAACATGTTGCAGAGCCAGAGGGAACTAGTGCGGTGCTCCTAAAGAATCCAGCCATGGCACCTAGTTTCTTACCTTCCCCAGATTAACACAGGGGCGTCTATTGGAGATACTCAAATAATAAACCCTCTCCGAAGGAGTCAGGGGGAGGCATCCCGCGGTTTTCCCAAAGCAGAGACAGATTCAGGCTTCTCTGGGACCATGTGGAGTCACCGAGCCTCTCTCAGGAATGCAAGAGGTGCCGCCGGTCATAGGGGCCAGTGTTTTCAAGCCTTTGGTCCTGGGCTGTGCAAAACCAGGCTGGGAAATTGGGCGCTGGGCCCCTGGTCTTGAACCCTGAACTGCCCTGGTCAGCTGGGCACGCCTGCTGGTACGTCAGTCAGGTTTCTGGTTTAACAAGCGTCCGTCCCTGCCTGCCTTCCTCCCACCGACTGCAGTTCTGGGTGTCCATCAGTTAGGGGTTTAAGCGAACACTGTCTTTCCTTTCTCCTTAGGCTACAGAACCGTGTTTTTCAAAGTTCACACAGTGAAAGAAACTAAGCGTTAGGGCCGTTATCTTCTACCCCTCGTTTTCATACAACTCCACGCGTTTTTCCTTTTCCAGTGCAGCCCCGGAACAGACAGCCTTGCTCTGACGCCCTCCCAGCCCCACAACCACCTCCAGTTTTTGTTCCAGTTTCTTGGCACTCCTTCCCTGCGCCCTTTCCTTTACCGGTGGATTCAAATGTTCCCCAAAAGTGTTTCAACTTGGGGTGGAAGGGAACTAGTTAGAGAACGAAGGAGCCATCGAGTTCTGAGAAATGAAGCCGACCTGGGCCATGCATGCGGGGGGTCCGTCCATCTGTCAGGCGGTGGCGGCTCCATCCGCCTTCCTCTCCCGCATGCCTGCCTGGACCCGATGACTAGATACCCCCACCTGGAAAAGGGGCAGCAGGGGTGCCTGCTTCACAGCCGAGTCAGGGGGACACACATTTACTGTGAACGGTCAGAGTAGGGCGCCCCCAAAACGCGGCTTGGGCCTGAGCATTTCTTGTGCTAAAGGCGACTGGGAATCAATCGCTCCGAGACAGTTCTTGGCCCTCCCTTCTCTGCCTAAAGGCAGTGCATAAACTTCCCTTTGAGAAAGGTGCCCCACACCTCCCAGGAGGGAAAAAAGAAGGATTCTTATCATCCAAGACAGTGAGTCCACACTAAGATGAGTTTGCATGAACAGACCTCAGCAGAATAGACCTATCTTCCACTGGTCCCCCCATCTATTTCCTAGTCACTTCCTCCCAATTTGTCACTTCCTCCCAATTTGTCATCTCTTGAAGCCCAAGCCCTCTGCCCTTTGCTGAAAGGGTATATAAGCCCTGAAGTCTGACTACTTATGTGAACTGGATCTTTTTTCTGTGCACTCCAAAATATGTGAATATTGACAGAAATTGTGCGCCCTCTCTCCTGTCCGCATGCCTGTCGTCTGCTTTATTTGCACGTCCCCAGCACTGAACATGAGGGGTAGAGAAGGCTTTCCCCTCCCCCACTGATGTAAAACGTCCCAGGCTCTGCCCTGTGACCGGGGAAACGTTTGCTCTCGGCGCGGTCAGTTCCCATCCATCCCTGAGTCCGTCTACCTCGTTCCCGTTCTGCCTTCTGCACCCAGCCTGCTCCTCCCGGCAACCGCTGCCTCTCCTGAGGACAAGACAGGGGTTTAAAACTCGAGTACCTCCCCCCAGCTCCAACTCAGACAGTGGCTGGGAATGTGGAAGCGGTTGGGGACTTCGCTGAGTCTCTGTTCCGGCGCCTTCACTCCTCCTTCGGAAACGGAAACCAGATTCCTCACCAGAGCCGAATAGCTGCGTAGCCTACTCCGTCCGTCACTCACCTGTCGGAACTGAAAACGGTGTTTAGGTCCTGATGGCGACGGTGGCATGTTTTGTTGGGAGCAGACCTTTTCTGTAACAGTGTTAAGGCCTTTCAGAACACGGGCTCTCACCTCCCAATGAAACGGTGTGTGTTCTTTCCCATTTTGCACTCCCACTGCTTTTACGCGTGGGTAGCACGTACCCGCTAGACCGTGTCCTAACCGGGACAGCCCGCCTTTGTCCCTGCTCTTCCGTTAGACCCTGACTTCTGTTCTCGTTGGTTTGTCTTCTCGTTCTTGTCTGAGTGTTTCTAAACTTTACTATTTTTCCATACCATAATCTTTGTACTAGCTAATCTCGTCTTTGATCAAATACAACATATTTCGTATTTTTACTTGTTAACACATCTTACGTCTGGCATGTTGAACAAAGCTTCAACACCCCAGAGGGAGAAACCAGATTTCGTGTGGTGCTTTTCCTTCTTCTGTGGCTCCTGGGCAAAAGTACTCACAAGGCCAGTCAAGCGAGAACTCATGCGCGTTTTCTCTGAAGCTAATTGAAAAAAAAATTGCCCTTGTTGAAATTATCAGGTACCTACCCTGAGAAAAAATGAAAAAGGCAGAAGGCAAGAATGTATCTTTTACTATCTGGGAGTATTTAATAAGCAGCACGTGAAATAATGTCCCTCCCACCTCCTGAAGAGAGGAGGTCCTGATTCCTGGAAGCAGTAATGTCACCGGACAAGGGAACAGGGACTTGACAAGTGTGATGAAGTTCGTGATTGTGCCATGGACAGGTCATCCTGGGCTTTCTGGGCGGGCCTTCTGTCCAGTCACAAGGTCCTTATACAAGAGGCCCAGGAGTATCGGACACATTGAGGGGGGCCCATGAGGGTGGAGGTTAAGTCTGGAGCGGCATGGTCACAGCCCAGGGGAAGCAGCCACCAGAGGCTGGAAGAGGAAAAGGAGGGTTCGTCACAGGGCCTCGGGGGGTGCTCAGCCCTCCGACACCCAGGTTGGGCCCACGACGCTGCTGACCTCGGGCCTCCGGCACCGCCAGTGAGCACCGCCTGTTGCTTTAAGCCTCATGTTTGTGGTCATGTGTGACCACAGCCATTGAAAACTAATATAATGTATAAACTTGAATATGTTCTCATGGTGTGTGTTTATATTTTTCATAAAAATGGCATTGTACCATGCAAATTATTTTTGTAGCATGCATTTAAATATCCTACATAACTTCCTGGAGACCATTTTAATGGCTACGTGGAATTTATTGTATGGATAATACAATTTATTCAGCCAAGGTCCAACTGTTGCAGATTTTATAACTTGTTGCCAATGCTTTGTCATCATAAATTATATTAAATAGCAATCACTTAAATGAAGTCTTGGTGCACATCCATGATTTCCTTAGAATAGAATTCCTAAAAGTAGAATTTCCAGATTAACGATACATACAGTTTAGAAAACTTTTCTTATTTATCTGGCATATCCAGGCATCACTTTTATTTTCATACCTACATTTCAATAACTTGAGGTTCCCACCTACGTGAGGGGTCTTCCTGAGGTCCCCGGGTGTGGCACCGGGTCCCCGTGCCTCTTCCCCCCATCTGGCTGCCATGTGGCTGCACCCTCACCATGACTCCACAGCCGAGCTCGGTCTGCCTCCTTTGCAGATTCCCAAGAAGTGTGGGAAGTGCTTCTTTCTAGGGCATTTCTGGGGCTCATTTCTTTGGGAGTTTCCAGAAGCTTTCAAAGCTACAGTGCTCAGAGTGGCTCGCCTACGCTACACTCCACGTTGAGGCTGTTTGTGTGGAGGGGAGAATGGTCTCCCCAGGAGCCTGCCACCTTCGGGCACGGGGGCCACCTGCAGTCCTTCCTCCGCTCAGAGACCGCCTCTCAGTCATGTCAACAGCTTGTCAACGTTGCTGCAACCCATGGGTCCCAGGGCCAAATGCAAACCAGACCAGGCCTGTGAATGCAAGTAGGGCAGGCTGGATGTGACCGCAGGGAGGTGGCAGGGAGGTGGGGCCCGGGCCATTTGGGAGGCCACCTGCCCCTCTCATCCACACCTGCAATTGTTGCCTTGTGGGAGTGAAGGCCTGGCACTGGCAGGTCGTCAGGGTTTTCCAGAGGAGCCTGAAATCGCTACCTCTGTGTAAAATATCCACCTTCGTGAGCGTTGGAAAGTGATGCAACGGATTTTAACACCGAAGGGGAAAACAGAGCTCTCTGTCAGCTGGAACTGCTGTCTTCCATGCGCTGCCCCTCCCCCCACCCCCAAGTCATCACCCCAAAGGTCTTTTTTTCAGCTCCTTGGAACTGAATCTCCAAACATCTCCACATCAGCAGGGCCTTTTCTTTACCTTTTCACAACCCAAAATCTCCCTGGGGTTCTTTGAAGGGGTCTTTCCCCTTCTCCCACACCCACAGTCCCCCTAGTCAGAAACTATCTGCCTGGAAACGCAAGTTCAAGGCTTTGATACACGTTAAATTGGGAAAGTAGTCCCAAACTTGGAAAACACTGGCAATCGTTCAGTCTAGCTTCTGCCTCCTAGGACACCAGAGGTGTTCACGCCAACCTGTGTGCAGAAGGTAGACTCTGTGGGGACCCGATTCTCTTTCCTCCCGACTCTCCTGGGGAGGAAGCCGCCGCTTCCCCCACACAGGTGCTCCCCGTCCCTCCCCGTCCCTCCCCGTCCCTGCCCTGCAGTGAGTGTCCTAAAAGTGTCCTCAACTGCGGTTCCGGCCATTCAGTTCCCTAGCAGTCCTGCCTCCCTGCCCAGCATCCTGGCCACCAGGACCCAGCGCTCTGGCCTCTGTGGCTCCGCCCCTTTCAGCTTCCAGGAGACACGCTTGTCACGCAGTCAGTGAAGCCTCTTAACTGCCTGAAGATTTCACATCATCCCTTAGATGAATTTTTAAAAGACTTTTGTCTTAGAAAAACTTTGAGGTTTGTTTAAATAATTTCTAAAAATTTTTCTCCTGGGGGGGGGATATGGCGGCCCCCGGGACTTCTTGAATGTGCTCCTTCTTAGCCGGCATCCTGGGGTATCTGACTGCTGGGGCCTTTGGTTCCCGGCCTGCCTCACCGTCCTCACTGTCTGGGATGTTATTTTGTTGTCCCGTTCTTTAAACACACCCAAAATGTCGAGGGGACACTTCCTGAAAACAACGAAAGATTCTGGCTCCATTCCAATTTAAATTATCTTAAAAGTCTAATTTAATGAGGCATTGCCTTCCCCCCGTGTTTATTCTCTATATCCAATGGGTCATGTTTTCAGCATGAACTTTTTATTGTGTTTTAAACCTTTTCTCTCGGTTTCTGCTGCTGCTGCCTTGGTCCTGCCCTCGTCAGTTCTCAGAGGTCCCTACAAACACCTCTGGCTCCCTGACAGGTCTTCATCGACTTCAGTTCTGTCTCCTCTTGGCCACATAAGCCCGGTTACATTGCCCTGCGTGACCTTGGGTCCTCACGGCCGCAGAGGGAACCAGGTCCAACCCGTGGGAAGTCATCTCACGCAAACTTGGCTGTGTCTTGGGCCTCCCCTCCTGCCTTCTCGGGCAAGTCCCTCCCTTCCAGGGTCATTAGCTGTCCCCAAGGAACTAGAGAAAGACCCCTCTCTGAGAGCTGGGCGGTAAATAGAAATGAAAGGGAGGAGGAGTGACGTTGTCCTTGTTACCCCGGGGCAGAGGTCTGGGTGGCGAGCTGTTGAAATTCACCTGTAAAATGACCCCGTGTAGCAACACATCGTGAACAGTGTGGATCGAAGAGAGCAGGTCACTCTTAATTTTTTTAAATAAAGATGAAAATACAGTGACAGAGGCAAACTAGTGCATAGCGATGGGCCTTCAGGTGTTCCCGGGTTGCCACCCACAAGCATCTTTCTCCCGGGACCACGAGTGAGTCACGTGGCCCGAGCCCAGAGGTGTCATCTCCGAGGCTCACCTGCCCCTGCTCTCACCCAGGGGCACTTCAGCTCCCCCGAGGGGACATTTGGAAATACACAGGGTGTTTCAGTTTATCACATGACTGGGGGTGTTTACTAGTATTTCCATGGCAGAGCCAGGGATGCCAACTGGCTGGTGGTGCACAGGACCCGCCCACACCACACGGAACTGCGCACCCGGATGCCGCTGGTGTCCCCCTGAGGACGAGAGTCGCGGCCCCGATCCCGATCCCGGCTTCCTGTCCAGGGTCCACCTGAGGAGGCGTGAGACACACAGGCTGCAAGTCTAACCAAGTGGCCGGAGAGGAGCTCTCCTCCCGCCACAACGGACTGGTCCCCAGGACGCACCCCCGCTGGAGCCTGCCAGTGCAGCTCCCATCAGCAGGGCTGCAGGGGGAGGGGCGCCCTGACGGGCTCCGTTCACATCAACCCACTTCTGTGTCTGTGACCAGGTGGGGGAGAAGGGGTGAAGCGGAGGGAGTTCCAGGGACGCAGGACAGCAGCCACAGCAGTCACTTTCTGTCCCAGTAAAGTCTGTTCAAAACTTGTATTCTGACCTGAACGCTGGGTCACATCCTCCATTGCTCCAAGGAGTTAAACACAATGTCATGTATTCGATGTCAAAGACTCACACCAAGTGCACGGGACTCCCAGGGCTGCCTAAAGAACAACAGAAATCTGTCCTCTTACGATGCTGGAGGGCAGACGTCTGGGTTGGCGTGGCCAGGCTCGGATTCCCCTGAGGACCCAGAGGGGGATTCCTTCCCTGCCCCAGTCTCAGCTTCTGGTGGCTGCGGGCACCCTGGGCGTTCGTTGGCTGTGGCTGACAGTCTCCATCCCTGCCTGTGTCCTGACATGGCCTCCTTGGGACCCTGTCTCTCAAATCTCTCCCTTTTCCTGTTGAAAGACACTTGTCACTGGATCTTGGGCCCATCCTAATCCAGGATGAAGTCATCTCAAGACCCTCAATTACATCCACAAACACACAACCTTCACGTAAGGTCACATTCATGGGTATGGCTGTTGGCACGCGGACACATCTTTTTGGGGGACACTCTTGCACTCACCACACTGGGCAACGTGACTATATCCCCGGGGGCCAAGACAGTTTTTCCTTTCTGAGTGACTTGCTTCTCCCAATCCCTAATCTTTGCCCGTCGTGCATGAATCATTCATGACAAACACACTTTCTAAAAGTAAAGCTTTAGAACAAATGTGTAGATGGAGAAAATGAGCCCAATTAAGCTCCCTTTTGTGACAAACCTCTCAGAAAAGCATTAACTCTAATCTTCAGTGAAAAGCATTGTAAAATCAAGGTTGGATGGGAAGAGGCTGTTTGAAATGGCTTGGGACAGAGGGAGGCAGAGTCTGCTGTGATTACGGTGTGCTGTTGGCCACACAAGGAGTTGGGTCAGAGAATTAAGTGAAACCAACCAAACTGTGGCCGGCTGTGGTTTGTCTGTCGTGGGGGGGACATGGTGAGTCATCAGTGGTCCAGGAGACAGTAACGCTGTCCTTCCACTTACGGTCCTTTCCGCATGCGTGCGAGACGGACTCTCTGGCCTTCAGAAAAGCTGTTTCCTTTTCCACATGCATTTTCAATTCTATTCTTTTATTGTTAGAGTGTCGAGAACAGGGTAAGATATTATGCCTTTGGCTGGCGCTGCCAACGAGAAACTTCTTTTGGTGTAGCTAAGAAATGAACACATAATTAGTTTTACTACAAAAGCAATAATAATGTTCCCCAGGTCTTCCTCGAAGAGCCTGTCCCCCTGTCTGAATCATCCTCCCCGCAGCTCCCCCTTCCTGCCACCAAACGCTGTCATTCTATCCCCTGTATTAGTTTCTTGGTGGCACTTGCGATGTGTTAGTGATGATATGCTGATGTGACTGGTCTGTTTCCTCTCTAGACTGCAAGTTCCAGGAAGGCAGGGACCTTGACCCCCTTGCACACCCAGGACCTAGAACAGCACCCGGCACTTAGAGTTGGCAGTCGGTGTGGCAGAGTGATGAGCGGGTGCACGTGCCATTTCCTTTGCCGGGAGCCACATGTGCCGGCTGGTACCCTCCAGGGAGCAACACGTCAGCGTGGATGCTGACATGAGACAGGATACTTGCCTGGTGACAAGTGCAGGGATTTCGAAATTCATGAGGAAGGGGTGTGAGACACTGGGAGGTGCAGGGTTCGGGTGCCCTCACCTGCCCTGCTGTTCGCCAGCGGGGTGCCGGGCCAGTGCGATGCTGGTGCCCATCGGGGCTTTCACCTCGACGTCTGAGAGATGCTGATGCCACAGGAACCGGCCGATTGACTGAAAGGAGAGCTTCCTCACACCCACCTCAGATGAGGCGAGAATGGTTCAGCTCCTGCTTCGGTATCACACCTCGAAAGGCAGAAGTCGCCCCACAGCCTGGCCAACCCGACTCAGCCTCCGCTGCCACGGCCGCAGGTTCCGGCCTCGTCCCCAGCACACCTGTGGCTGCTGCCCCGGCCCTTCCTTCCTGGTGACCTGCCTCTCAGTCGTGGATCTGCCAAGTCCGGGCAATCCAAGGGGCAGTCACGTTCACTGTCCTGTCTCTTTGGCCTCCTCCTCCCTTCCTTGCTGTGCTTTGTTTTCCCAACGAAGTTTCTGTGATTTTTGTTGGAGCACAGACCAGTAAGTTGCCCATTCGGGGGTGTCGTCAGGCATATGCCGGGAAAGGACAGATGAGGTGGTCATTTTTTCCAGAGACAGCGGGCCATGCAATCATGACTCAGAGCTCAGTGTTCTGAGTCCTGTGGTGGAACCACATGTAAGAGGTGTCCCGGTCGCCAGGGCCAGAGGACGTCGGGAATATTGCCAGCAAGGTCCCGGAGCCCGAGCTGCAGAGCTGGGTCCTGTCTATCCCCTGACCCTCCCTTCTCGTGCAAGGCTTTTAGAAACAGAATCTACTGAAGACAATCGATGACTTCGCTAAAACAGGAAGAGATAAAAATAATTTGCTGACATATTTATTTATTTAGCACATTACTGACAGTTTTGAAAATACCAGACGGGAACATTTGCCACTTTGCTCTCGCTGACGACGTGATGAAATGTCTGCCCTGACATGAAGTGCGACTGTGATGTGAACCCGTTAATTTCCCGAGTGCCGGGTTCCCCGTGTTCTGCAGAAACACTGATGGGTTTCCAAGCTGATGTATTCTCATTTCATTTCTCTGTCTTTCGGGTCTCCAGAGAGTAAGTCACATAGTTTTCTTATGAACTTTGTTCACTATAAAAAGAACCACTTGTTTTTTTTTTCTACCCTGGTTGTTGGGAATTAGTATTAATCCAAAATGCAGCAAAGTTCCTTGTTAATAAAGCATTACTTTATATTTCCCCCCACGTTACACCTCTTTTCCACAATTTCCTGTCCGATGTTATAAATATCTTCAATTGCTACAGCCTGCACCGTGCTTAGAAGAACGTGGTCTAAAAAATCTGGTAAATTACCTACCACTGCGTCCATAGTGTGTTAATATGATTCCAGGCCTTGAAGAATATAACAGACGAAAGTGCTTATGTGAGTACCTGGGGACCCTCAGGCTCTGAGAGGTCCATCCAGGCGGCTCTTCCAGAGAGCACACAGGCCGGGCTCCCTGGCCACCTGCTGAAAGCTGAGTATCTATAGAGAAGCTCCCTCCACCCCCGGGCCGAGGCCCAGACCGACTGCGAGCAGGGGGCTGGGAGACCCCCTCGGTCAGAAAGCCCTCTGGGTGCCAGGAGTGGGAGAGGCCCTGGTGACTCCTGAATGCTGCCCTTCTGACCTGTTTTGCTCTTGTTGATGGCAAAGTACAGGAAGCTGCCATTTCTTCATTCCCTTCAGCCCACTCTTTCCCAGGACCCGGAGCACGCCCCCCTCCATCAAGAGGTCGCTGACTCAGATGAATATTTTGTGGGCTGGATTATTTTAGGAAGAAGGTGTCCATTTTCAAGCCTGTGGAAGGAAAAGAAGACTTGGTTTTGAAAGAAATTAAGAGAACACAAGGCTAAAAATAATTGCCCTCACAGCACAAAAAAATAATTTCAAAGGGTGTGCTCCTTCCATATTACTTTAGAATTTTAAAACAATTTACCAGATTGTTTATTAAGGATTAACTCTCTCCAACCCACAAGAATTCGCCATGGTGAGGAATGAGCTGCTCCCTGGCTGAGACGTGGGCCTTTTAATGGCTGAGTCTGGGAAACTCAGAGCGCTCAGGGCCGCAGGTTGTGTCTCTCCGGTACTGTGTGGTCCCAGCCTTGGCACCATGCACACTGGGGCCGGGACGTTGTTTGTTAAGAAGGCCTGCATGTGCCTTGAGGCCTGTTCAGCATCATCCCAGGTTTTTGCTATTAGATGCCCATAGACCCCCCTCCCCCGTTTGTGACAACAAGAATGTCTCCGCACGTTGTCAAATGCCTCCTAGGAGCCAAATCACCACCCCCACCTCCCCCACCCCCGTGGTGAGAACCGCTGCTCCAGTGCGGAGACAGCAAGACGGAACACGCCGCCTGTACCCTGATTTTCCCTGGCCAGCCAGGGCCGCCTGGAGCGCTGTGCTCAGGAAGGTTCCGAGGGCTCCGCTGCAAAAAATGTCCCGTTCCGGCCAGTTCGCAAGGTCTTCCGAGGGGCTGGGAGTAGGGAGAGGTGCTGTGCAGGTCAGCACTCGCTAAAGAAACAGAACCAAGAGGACGTGTGTGTGGCTATCCACACGCAGACCTGTCCTCTCGCTTCATCTGTCATCTATCTATCTGTCTATCTATCTATCTATCTAGAGAGGGATTCATTTTAAGGAGTTGGCTCACAAAGTCAGCCACTGTTCTATGATGGTCTTCAGCTGACAGGGTGAAGCCCACCCACATCACTGAGGACAGTCTTGCTCTTTGTGAAGTCGACTGATTTAGATGTTACTCTCATCTAGGAAATAACTTCACAGGAACATCTAGAATGATGTCTGACCCAATATTGAGGGACTGTGGCCTAGCCCAGACGACACATAGAATTTCACCTCAGAGGTGCCTACCACATCTCTAACGAGGGCACTGCAGCCTGGACCCTTGAACTAGAAACTTCTGCACCTATGTGTGTGGTCATCCTCCCCTGGGCGGGTCCCGGCGGGGAGGCATCAGCCTGCACGTCCCGGGGCGGCGTGCTTCCTCTGCTCCTGTAATCCGGTGAATGCGTCTGCCTTGACAAAGGCAAGGAAGCAGAAGATGGCAGGGAAATCTAATACAGCAATGAGGAGAGAAGGATGAAAGTGAATGTACCCCAGACTGGCAGCAGGGGGAGGGGGGTATTTAAACAGAAAGAAAAAATATGCAGCAACAGATGAGTCTCACTGACACAGCCTGAGTGAAAGAAGCCAGAAACAAAAGTTATGTGCTAGAAGATTCCATGTCTATCAAGCAAAAAGCTAGCCAAATGGCCCTACGGTGTTAGGACGATGGCTGCCCAGGTGGCCCTTTGGGGTGCCCGTCACATCCCTACCTTGAGCTGGGTGCTGGATGCACGAGGGAGCTCGGTTTCCAATGCTCATCGGTGATATTTATTATGTACGCACTTACCCGTGTGCGCATGCTGTGTAAATAAATAAGCAAACAACAAAGGCACAGGTGGCACGGAAATGAGTTTCCCTTAATGAAGGGAAATGGAGAGACTTCCAAAAAAACACTGACAACATCCATTTTCGACAACCGATTAGGTAACAGGACTATAGGACCCGGCAGGTCCTGACTACAGACATTTGGCTTTCAAAGCCATGAGCCGACCAAAGGCCTGCTCTGCGACAGGTGAATAAATGCCTCCCGAAATTCCAGAATTCAGCTGAACTAGACTGATTTCTCTGGTAAGTGGAAAAATGGAATACTTCAACGTGAGCAGCAGCACCGTGCTAGCAAAAACAGACAATATACTGGACTCCTCATCAACGCTCTTCATCAGGACAGGCGCTGGCTCCTCCTGGGTCGACCAGATGGCCTCAAATATCCTTTCTGCTCTTCATGTTCTATAATTTCTATAATAATGCATGAAATGTCTACTCAGATAATTTCTATAATGCAGTTTGATTACTGAGTACTTTCTTTCATTCTTAGCTTCTCCTTTAACAAGGAAAACAGAACCCCAGTGCTCACAAGCAGCTCGCTGTTTTGTTTGGTCTGGAGTCAGATGGGAGGTCTCCAAGGAACACTCCCTTCTAGCGTTTTCCCATTAGAAAGCGCTGCACGCCGCGCTAAGAACCCGCGTTCCTTCCCACCTTCCATTTACTTTTATTGCCATTATTTATCCGGGAGGATCATATTTCAAGAAAGACTTTTTCCCTAACCAAAGGGGAAAAAAATACAATTCTTCTTAAAAAAAATCCAACAAACTCAGATCCAGTGGGATGTGTATCCTTTTCAACCATGATATTTGCAAAGGAGTTTTGAATAAGTGGATATTAGGAAGAGTGGTAGGTAGCTTATAAAAGCAGCTTGCTGGATAAAGACCTATTTGGAAAGGCTTTTAAAAAGGACATTATTTACCCACTGAAGCTGTCAGATTACTGTGTTTACCCAAGGGAAGGCAGATCTTCTTCTGTTTTAAATCTGGTTTAAGCTTTTCTTAAAACAGGCTATTGACCGGAACCAATGCTGAGCGGCCTACCGACACACCGGGCAGCCTGGCCTCCTCGGTACCTAAATAAATTGTCAGCCCAAGGTCATGCCTTCTGTCCATACCAGAAGTTGTTTTCAAGTGGCCTTTACTGAACATGAACTGCTGGAGGCCAAAAATGCAGACGCAGAGGCATCTTTGGGGTGGGAAGACTCTCCAAGGAGCTCCCTACATTATCAGGTTTCCTCCAAGACTTAAAGGGACAGGAACGCATGTTGAGCGTCAAGGGTCACAGACTTTGAGAGTTAAAACTATGTGTAATTATAACTTTATGTAACTGATTATTCACATAATTTAAGCAAAATTGAATATGAAATATAATGGGTCCACCCCCTTGTCTTCTTCTTCTTATTGAGCAGACCAGTGCTATAGTCTGTGACTGGCTGGCTCTCAGAAGTGTCCAGAACATGTCCCGGAGAGCTCAGGGGTGACTTTGGACCTTGCTCCTCAGTGGACCCAGAGCACCACAGCACAAGCTCTCTGTGCTGCTTGACAGACAAGCCTGCCACCTCAAGGCTATGGGCCGTGGAGATCCAGATGGCTTCGGCCCTGGCCTTGACCGTGTCCATACCAGGCCTCTTTTATAGCCCCCGCAGCTGACAGGCACAGGGACATGACCCTTGGCTTGTGAACAATGAGCAGAACCAGCCACGTGGGTCCAACCAGTGGAAACTGGCAAGAAAGCAGAATTGGCCTGCACCTGGAGGGACTGGGGCATCAGGTGCGAAACCCCCAGAAGTTCCACTGCAGCGGGAGGGAGGAAGCAGCCTGGTTATTCACCTTGTAGATGGGAAGCTGTGTGGGAGTGTGTGTGTGTGTGTGTGTGTGTGTGTGTGTGTGTGTGTGTGTGTGTGAGACAGAGAGAGTGATTGTATGAGGAGGGCAGTGTGATGGGAATATTTTTCGGACCAGAAGCGGATTGTAAGCCTGAGTAATGGCCTGTGACTTGTGTTACTTCAACACAGAAAGTAGCTAATTTAGCTGTTTATATTCTTATTCTTTTTGTTCATTTATTACATCGGGGACTTGCAAATGTATTTAAACCAGAATTACTTAAATTAAAAAAAAACAACTATGTATAGGTAGAGAAACAATATCCAAGAAAACCCTCCTGTGTAATTCTGAAACCGATTCTCAGGTGAGGACGGTTCTGTGCCCAAGGGGCCTTGGGCAATGCCTGAGACTGTCACTCCCTGGGGTCACTGACAATCCTCGGGCAGCCCCGACCACAGAGAGTGGTCTCTCTCAAAAGGGCCATTGTGCTGAGGTTGAAACCCCTCAGCCTTCTGCTCCAGGATGTGAACTCAGCAGCCTCATTGTACTCAGGTTCTTCAGGGTTCCAGTTTTTTTCCATTATTAAGCGGATAACTTATTTTCACCCCTCGTACATTTAAAAATTGATAAATAAGAAATTACAGACACTGGAATGAGCACGAGTCCCAGAAACCAGAATTCCTGTACACCTGAGACGTGCTGAACTGCGAGAGCTAGCTGGTGACGTCACTGATGGTATCCACAGACGAGGGACGTTCCCCGAGCGCCAGCCGTGCTCCTGGCGCTGTGCCAGCCACTAGCCCCTTGGAGCCCGCAGCACGCAGTGATCACGCCCAGGGACCGGGTCCGAAACCGGCACGAAAACGTGTAATCCAGTGGCACTGGGCAAACATCATGGGGCAGGCTCACCCCAGGGCCTCCATCGCTTCACTCAGGTACATGAGTGTGTGTCTGTGTGTATAATGTGTACACACATGTGAAAAAGAACACACTTGTCGAAACACTTCATTTTATTCACACACCACAAATATGTGCCGAAGTTCAGTGGGACTGGCCTTTCACTCCTGCCCGGCTTTGGGGAGACCTTGTGCGTGGTGCAGGGAGCCCCTGGGCTTGTGTGAGGCTCTGAGCACAGTGCGGCCCAAGCGGACACCTGTTACTCTGTCCAGTCAAAAAAGCGCTGCCGTGCTGACGGCCGCAAGAGCTACATGGTGACAGAGATGAGCAGATTTCCTGCATCCTGGAGCGTGCGCTGTGGTCTTAGATTTGTTCAGTAACCGGTCCTCCAGTGCCCACCGCGAGCTAGGCGCAGGGACCACACTGTGGTGTGACAGGGAAGGTGTATATGGCACTCTCCTGGGTCTCGGAGGGTGGTGGGCCTGCGGGGGAATCGCGCTTGTTTACTTGGGGGTGCCCACCCTTCCCTCTCTGACCACCTCGGTCACACCGAACTCTCAGCTCACAGAACAGCGCTTGGCACATAGTGAGCACTCAGGAAGTATGGGTTGTGGACAAGAACGGGTGAAGGGACAGATCTCAGTCTGAGTGGCGGTGGCCACCTCAGGGCGGAGAACCAAAGTAAGGAGGCAATGACAGCTGAAGACTCTGGAGACCTCTGAAGGTGGGAGTTCAGATGGGATGCTGAACTCCCCATCAACCAAGAAGATGGGGAAGGATCACACGGGCCCCAGGGCACCCGCCTGGTGCTCGACTGTGGGTCTCCATTCCCATGAAGCTCAGGAGTCTAAGTAAACAGGGTCCCTTCAGACTAGGTCCCTAAGACCCCCAACCTCCCAAGCCCCACCGATGGTGGAGCCGAAATTTGCATCTGGCTTTACATAAGAAAGCGGCTTGTCCCCATGGGGACAGACCTCATTTAACCAGCTTTAACTCCCCTGCTGTATCTGCCCTAAACACTTTAGGGAGTGTCCTGTGAAACGTCCTAGACACAGTGTCCCCTCTCATAGCCCCCAGATGGTGTGGTGCCCTCTGACCCCAGAAGCAGAACCGTGCCACGCTTCTTGATTTATTGAGACATAATTCATAGAGTCCAAGTTCACTCTGTTAAAGGATCCAATTCAGTGAATTCCGTGTGTACTCGAAGTCGTGCAATCATTACAACCGTAGCTCCAGAATACTCCCACCAGCCCAGAAGGGGACCCCACACCTGTCCACAGCCACTCCTGTCCCTGTAGGTTTTCCCGTTCTGGACATTTCACAGAAATGGAAATCATATACTGCGTGTCCATTTGTGTCTGGCTTCTCATACGTGGCAGAATGTTTCCAAGGTGAAGTTGAAGCACTTTTCAGTAGTTCACTCCTGTTCATCGCCAAGTAGTATTCCGTGGTATGACAACATCCCACGTTGTGGGCTCACCTGTCTCCCACCTCATTCTTACACTGCAGCCCGATCCCCAGCACTTGGAATGTAATTGTGCTTGCAGATCTGGTTTTTAAAGAGGTGATGACATAATCCAATATGACCAGTGTCCTTATAAAAAGAGGGATTAGGACACAGACATGGGTGTGTACAAAGGGAAGACCACAAGGACACAGCAAGAAGGTGGCCGGCCATCTGCAGGACAAGGAGAGGGGCCACGGAAGAAGCCAAACCTGCTGCCCCCTGGACCTGGGCCTTCTGGCCCCCAGAACTGTGAAAACGCATGTCTGCTATGGAAGCCCCGGGTATGCAGAGTTCTGTGATGGCTCTAGCAGGCTTGCACAGGCCCATTTCATTTCTTCATTCACCACCTGGGTGGGGAGCAGAGGCTCTTTTCCAGAACACTCGGTGTCGCAGTGACGTGCCAGGTCCGGGCCAGACGGGTGCCCCCTCCATGGGACCAGAGTCTGCGGGACTCACGGGGTGGCAGGCCAGCAACCAGGCTGGTTCCTGAGCCCACGGCCTCCAGGATGCAGGTTCTCAGGCACCCGCAGGGATGCCTGACTGATCGCTTTAGAACCGCCCGCCTGCACAAAAGCACATCTCTCCCTGCCTGGGCCAAGTGCTACCCACCTTCCAGTCTGCTGCACTCTCCCCCAGGGAGGGGCTGGTGGGGGGGAGGACCACCTACGGCCAGAGCACACGTGCTCCCGGGGCAGCACGGGCTACAGTCACGTTAATCACATTGAGAGAAGGCCTGTCCGGGCCGGCCAACCTGAGATGAGTTAGACAATTGACCCCGGGGGCCAGCGCACAGAAAGGCCGAGACTCGGGTGCAGGGCCGTGGACACCGGCACAGGAGGCTCTGCTAAGGAGGGCGGCCCGGCCAGCTCCAATGGCGGGTGTGCCCAGGGTGTCGCCACAACTCGGGGTCCAGTGCCCACTGGCAGCTCTAGGCTCGCTCTTGTGCCCGTACTGACTGCGCCAGCATGCACACAGGGTTCTGTCTACACGCAACCAGAAATAGTAAGGGTGCCAGGCTCACTGTCAATCTAAAGAGACATGAAGGACCAAAAGCCTTCCTGAACTGTAAAGGAATTCACTGCTAGTCCCCCAGCCCGAGGGAAGAGCCAAGCTCCCCAGGCCTCTGCGTAGATGGCAACGCCGCTCACTGTGCTGTATTGTCAAATTTCTCCTGTTGGGGGACGGCCCGGGCAGCCGAGGGGTGGAGGGCATGGGTGTGTCTGCATTTGGGGGTGCGGTCCTTTGCTTCTTGGCTGGCGAGGCTCAGTCTAGAAAAAAGGTGGCAGGCGGTGGGCCACGGGCATGGAGGCCCATGGCCCCGGTGCTGGTTCCGGGGCCGCCAGGGTGGAGCCCACACGTGCGGAGCGCAGCTGATCCTGTGGTTCTAGCCAGCCGTCCTTTTATGGGATCTGGGATACTCAGGGCTGTGTGTGTAATTGCTTCTTGTAAATGAGTTCCTCCTCCGCAACACTTTACAGGAAGCCACTCTCCTCGGCCATCTGGTATCCAGTTGTTTTAACTGGGTTTCCAGGATTTGTACCAGTCATTTACAAGAACCTTTTTAACCTTCACACAATGAAATAATTGAAGTCTATCCTTTCAACTTCACATTTGTCTGAGAAAGGCTTTGAAATCAGGGAGTCGAGGAGCTGAAAGACGGGATAGGATGAAAAGGAGCGGGCTCCGCTCTTCTCTCGGGGAGGCTCCGGGATGCGCCTTTGAGGTGGGGTGGCGAGCCTGGAACGGGTTACCCCTCCGTGGGGTTTCACCCACATGGAAGAAGTCCCTTCTGCCGTGGGGAAATGCAGAGGCTGAGAAGCTGGGGAAAAGTCTGCCCTTCCTTTGACCCAGGCCCAGAGACCCTCTCTGGGTGTCCCTGCCCACGCGACTCCATCAGCCACACTTGCTCCCTCCTGCCTAAACCTCGAGTTCCTGCCAGTGCAGGAGGACAGGAAGTGGAAGAGACACCCCCTGTGGGCATCGTCATGGTGATTGTGTCTTCTTTTGCTCTCCCCTGTATGTTTCAGTGAATCCTGGGGGGCGGGGCATTGGGGCCACTGAATTACAATGAGGGGACTCACTACATTCTCCAGGCAGCCCAGAATGTCCTGTGTCTATTGCAAGGAGAGTGAGGTTCTAAGGCATTTGGTGCCTTTCTCATCTCTAGTCTTAATCCCAATAGATGACACAGGAGCCCCAGAAGCCTAAGGAAGCCGTGCCCATTAACCCCCTCCGAGGGTTAAACTCTGTACAACTTTATTCTAAAGACAAGGTGAGGCTCACAGAGGAAGTGGCCCCTGTCATCGAAGCCAAATGAAGAAGATCCGCCCAGAGGACTGAACTCCCCTGGGGACTTTGCTGTTTGAACCCGTGGTCTCTGCTGTGGGTGCTGTTTCAATTGTGAACTCCCGAGCGCTCAGGCCTGTCCACGACATGGGTGGTTGGCGCGGCTTTGGAGGAGGCGTGCATAGTGCGCGTGGGCCCACCAGAGAGACCTGTGCGCACTGGAGCCAGGTGCGTCCGGGCCGAATCATGACAGTGTGCACCCGAAGCCAGCATCACACTGCTCTGCACACCGACTCTACTGGGATAACAAGAGGAGCTTCGTGAGCTCCTGGCCTGGCGCACGGAAGCATGGAGAGAACTCGCTGCGCGGGGTGATGGCGCAGGCTGGTTACCAGAGCCGCTGCTGAGATGCGGCAGTATACCCGTCTGCCAGGGGCACCAGATGCCACATCTCCATTCACCGGGGAACCAAGTGCGGTATAGCTGTCCACTTGCCTGAGAAAACCACATTCCGTGGGGCCCCTGGGGCTGGCCTGCTGGGGCCCCTTCCACGCCTGCCTTGGCGGTGTGGTGGCCCTTTAAGGGCGGAGTGGACCAGACGCGGGTTGCGGCCTGTGCTGGCGCCCACGGCCAGTGTAAGCACAGCAGGTTTGGCTCGACTGCCTCGAGTTCCAAGTCAGCGTTTTGCTGAGAAATGTTAAGTGTAACCGAATAGCACAGGGAACACACTGTTCCTGCTGTGTTTCCAGGGCGTCTGATCCATGGGAAATGAGAAGTAGAAATAAGCAGGGAGGACGGAGGGCTGAGCGGGCAACCGGGCTCAGAGGAAAAGAGAGGAGAGCAGAGGGAATGGTTTTTCGTGTTAGTACAGACAGCCGGGCACAGAAAGACCCAAACTGTGCGGAGAAGACGTGTCTAGCTGTGCTGTGCTGGGGCCATGCTGAGCACCGTCCTCTGGGCCTGGCCTCTGCACCGGCCCAGCTGTCCCAGGCAATGCCAGGAATAGGCGAGGTGCAGCCCAGGCTCGGAAAGAGCTGGAACCTCCAGGAGAAAACAACCAGCAAAACTGGAGCAGAGGAAGCCTGGCCAGCAGGCCAGGCGGCTGTAAGGACCCCGAAGGATCTCACTCTGAAAAAGACTTCAGAGTCAGAAGGGCTTCGTGGAGGAAGCAGATGCTGCATGGAATGAAGTACATGTGGAGCAATGCCCCCCCCCCCAGAGGACTGGGGCCCCCTGGGGACTCCCAGGGCAAGCCAATGTCTTCACCTCGGGAGCTCCACCTGCGTGGACCCGTGGAGTGCTCTGAGTAGTGTGGGGTGTGGGCTGCGTGTAAGTCACAATGCCTCCCCATACAGCCCGGTCTCCCTGGTGGGGGCCGCTCTGGGCCCTGGAGGAGGTTGAGAAGCACCCTGGCCTCCACCAGCACCTCCCCTTACCTCAGTGTGGCAACCAGAGATGTCTTCAGACATCGCCACACGTCCCTGGGGGACACCGTCGCCCCTGGGTGAGCAGTGTTGCTGTAGGTGAAGATCTGGGACCCTCCCTGAATGTCGGGGGAACTCGGGGAATCAAGGCTGAGCTGAGCCTGGGAGCTGCTCACTGTGCACCCCAGAAGGCAGCTCGGCTTTTCTCCAACTGCCACCTCGGCCGATTGCATGGCCGTGGAGAGTTGGGTCTGAGGTTGGAGCCTGAGCTGTGCACTTGACTTCCTGTCTGTGTGAGCGAGGATGTATCACCCTATTCCCTGGTCTCAGTGCCTTCACATGTAGAATGGCTTTGACGATAGCCTAACCCGCCTACCAGGGTACTAGGTGCGTTGAACGAGAAAAGCCAAGCGAGGAGCCCAGTCCAGAGCCTTGCTGGAGTGCTCAGCCCTCGGTCCCAGCTGGTCACGGCCACTGTACTGTCTGCTCCACACACGCATGAGCTGCCCTTCATTTTCCCTGCCCGAGCCGCCCCCTCTACCTGGACTACGCGTCCTCCCCGTGACTTGCCCCTCCCTGCCCACTGAGACCCAGTTCAAGCTGCATCTCTGCCCCCCCACTGTTGTCCCCGAAGCTCTGGGCTCACTGCATATGGGTTGGAGTGTGCGCGACTGCGTCTGCCTTCCTGAGTGGCACGAGCACCAGCAGGAGTAGTTCCGGGGCCCCGCGTGCTCACTGTGTACGCATAGCGGTGCACACACTCGGCTAACGGGTGGGATCTGCAGGGTGGAAATGGGAATGGCGGGTAGCCCCCCTGGTGGAGGGGCCCTAATGGGAGAAGCGGTCTAGATGCCAGAGAGCAAGGAGGGTGCTCGGAGAAGCCTGGCGTCGGTGGGGAGGCGTGAGGGCCAGGCCGGCCCGAGACAGACCACACACGACGGTTCGGTGCTGTTTGCCAGCCCGGGGGGAGCTGTCCTGTGCCTGTGGAGACGGCTGGCGGGGAGGGCTGGGGGAGCGGCTCGGTCAGGTTGAAGGGCAGTAGTGTGCAGTGCAAATGGCCCAGACCAGGCCCGGAGGCAGGAAAAGGCCAGTTAAGCCCCTTAATCGACGACAGGAGAGGCCATGGGGCCAAACCTGTAAACACAGCCGAGGAACATCTCAGGTCAACAGAAGGGGTCATACTGGGGTGCTGACTGATGGCCCCTCACCAGTGATTTGGGGGGACGACCGGGAGGAGGCACCCCCAGGTGTGGTGTGAGTTTGGGGGGCTCTGGGAAGGTTGTTCTGCTACTGAGGGTTGTGCACAGGAGAGTGGGATGTCAAAGAAAGTTCTGGAGTCTCCTCTGAAGGTCTTTAAAAGCTTGCCATGTCCCTCTGCAGTCAGGGGCGGCTCAGTGCCCAGCCTGAGGGTAGGGGTGGGCCCTCGGGGAGCGGGTGGGAAGTCTGGAGAGACGGGAAGGCTGTTCCTGTGTCCTTACTCAGTGAGTCTGAGTCCTTGCTCACGATTTGAAGGAGAAAGACCAGATAATGCCCCAGACCAGCTAGGTCTTATTTTGAAGGTGAAACACCGACTGTAGTAACCTGTAGAAGGGGAGGTGTCTGCAGCTGCTGGGAGAAGCCAGAGCCCACTACGCCCCTGTGAACAGCACCAGTGACGAAGCACCTTGGGTAGTTTGGGAAGAAGGGCCTGTTTCACACCCGCTCACTGCCCACAGCAGGGAAACATGCGCACATCTCAGACGTAAAGGCATCTGCCCCTTCCCAGACGGCTGTGAGTCCATCTCTCTCAAGTCCTGGTTGTGTCCTCACTTTAGAGATTCATATAAATATTTGCAAAGTCAAAGAACAAGTTCCAAGTCCCCTTACCTGGTTTGGAGTCAGAAGCCTGGGTCCAAGGCTGGGCTGGGCCCCTTCTCTGGGTGCGTGTGGCTGCTCAGGAGAGACGGGGGTCTCCACCTGAGACGGGGCCCAGGGCATTCTCCTAGGTGACGGGGAGCTGGGCAGCAGCTAAAGGAGGAAAGGGACGCGGTTCTCCACTCCAACGTCCGTGCTCACCGAGGTCTCCTCTCCGAGTGCGGCTGTGCTCTGGCCAGCGGGAGCCTGGTGCGGGCTCGCAGGAGCCTTGCAGGAGACTTGCAGGAGGGCGAAGAGCAGCTTCTGGCCTGGGCTAGGCCCTTCGCCCTCACCTGGGCTTTCCGCAAGGACGCCGGGGGCCTGAATTATTGATGCCTGCCTGAGTGAGCGGCCAGAGAGACGGGAGGAGCCCCCTCCCACCCCATCACCACAGGGAACAGGGGAGGAGGGAGCCCGTGTGTCTGCCTCCGAAATCAAGACTGTGACTCGTGGGCAGCGAGATGCTGCAAATGAAGGCATCGGAGCCAAGACTAAACCAAACATGCCAATGTTTGCAAACAGAGTGCATTCTTTAAAAAATCCCTTTAAGAGAAGAAAAAAGAAGGCAAAGGAACAATTCGTGGCTCTGTGTCCTCCTCACATCCACGAATCCCTGGCAAGTTGAGTGGGGGTGCAGTTCATGGGAAGGGTGGGTGAAGGAGCTAGAGACCAGGACGTGGCTCTGCGTCGTGGCCAGCACCAGGTGGGAAGGGACACGGCTGAGCAGGTTTCTCATTACATTTCCAGCCGCCGGCTGCACATGCTTGACACCTGCACGGGACCCAGGCTGGCAAGAAACATGCAGCGACCCCGTCGTCAGGAAGTGGTCTCCCGGCGAGCCCCCCAAGCACGCAGTGAGCCGCCACCGCGGACCCACCCGAAGGCTCAGGGCTCGTGTGCCTGTCCATGTGCTCAACCAGTGTGTCCAGAGAGCCTACTGTGCGCCAGGCACGTGCCGCCCTGCCGGGGCCGAGATGCATGAGCGTGTTTAAGAGTTCCCAGGCTAGTCATAGGAGCAATCGAGAATGTACAGCTGTTGGCTTAAGCACCTCCATTTACTTTGAGTAACGGGAGTTAATTGAACACACTGCGCGCTTCCCCACAGCTCTCCCCGAGCTTTTGGAGGTTTCAGACCGTTGCTGCTGCCAAAAGCGGCCCACCAGGGACAGACGCTGTGCTTAAAAGAACAGTTTTGTATTTCCTCCATGGAGTTGGTTAGGAAATGATCTTCGGAGAAGTGGGGTTATGCAAATAAAAATAAGATGTTAAACGAAGAGGAAGACAAGCACCAGCCAAGACAGCGCAGTGCCTCATCAGTCCCTTCAACAGCTGCGACCGAGTCCTCACGGGGAAGACCCGGGACAAGCGCCAACTGAGAGCTAGGGTCGGGAACAAGGTGTGCTCCACGCAGAAGGTGGCCCTCAGAGTACAGTGCAGCGCACGGACCGCCACACGGGCCCGTGGTCAGGGGGTCAGCGTTGCGACGTTTCCCAGCAATACAGGGTAAACCCGCCAGGGGAGAGAGAAATTTAAGGACTTGTAGGGTCCTTGGGATTTCGAAAGCAAATACCAGAAGGGCACAGCCCCTGAGGTGAGATGGGTGGGTGAGGCGGGGCGGGAAGCAGAGCCGGGAAGGCGGTCGGAGCAGCCCGAGGACCACTGGGTCCCACGTGACCATGACCGCACATCCATGTGGCCATGCCCCTGGCCTAGGGGGGTCCGGCCAGCACCCTGATGTCTTCTAGCTGGAGCTGCCTGGAGGCTACGTCCTAATCCCCTGCGGGTCTCGCAGCCTGTCCCCAACCCCAGTCTGTGTCTGTGGAGCAGCCAGAGTGTCCCATTCAGCATCAATTAGATGACGTCATGCACGCCTAAATGGAGCCCCCACACCGGACCCCAGCTCCCCTTTCTCTGTCACCTGCTGGTTCTGCTCTTGTCACCCAGGTTTGTCTTCCTGACCAAGCTCATTCCCCCATGAAGGGTTTTAGCCTGCCTTTCCCGAGAATGACCCTCCGCTGACCCTTCGACCCACTGGCCCCTTCCCAGTTACCCGTCTGACAGGTCCTCACCGTGGGCTCTGTGGAGGCCGGTTCTGGGATGCGGACCGGGGAGCTCGGGGCGCAGCCGGGATGCCGCCGTCAAAGGTGCACCTGGATGCTCACCCTTCCGCTGCGTCCCTTCCTGGGCGCTGTCTCCCACCAGCTGTTTATTCAGTGCGTCTGCTTGTCCTCGGTAAGGACAGGGACTCTGTCTTAACTTTGTCCGCAGCCTCTAGCAGAGACCTGGCTCACCATGGCCCTAGATAAGCAATGTTTGATGATGGATGGGTAAGGAGACCCGAGGCCTGGCCGGATTGGTTTGGACCGTAACGTGGACAGCCCCCCGGGAGGGAGAGTCTCAACTGAGTTCTTTGATGTGCGGCGTCTTCTCCAGGTGCCCGTGGACACGGTCTGGCAGAAGATGGGGTGGAGGCCTGGCGTCCCGGGGCTCGGGGGTCAGACCCGCATGGCACGGTGGAGTGCGCTGCGGTGACAGAAATGGCCGGTGCCAGCAGCGGTGGTTGTTAGCTTCGGCACCAGCGATGGGGCTGGTGGGGCTCAGAGACCGTGTCTTTTCTTCAAAGGTGACTTAAAGCTACTGGCACCTGCAGGCAGGGGCTGCTAAATGGAGCGGTAGAAGTCGGGACGGCAGCAGCAGCTACCCGATGAGATACACCTCCAAGTCTTTACTTAAAATATTCTGAGGGCCTTAGCTTTACTGGGTGTTAATAAGTCTCATTGCTGAGTCCTATTAGTCTTACTAATAGCATAATTAGTAGTCTTTGGATTCGTGCTGCCTCTTGGGGGAAATGCTAATTTTTCAAGGTTTTCCTTCGAACCCCTCCCTGGTCCCCTCTGGCCAGCCAAGTGGGTCTCTGAGGTGACATGTGGACGAGGGACGGCTGGTGTGTCCTCATGGCAACAGCGTGAGGGGAGGGAATCACACCCAAGTACAGTTTTGTCTCTTTTCTGGGTCTGCTTGCTCCCTGGACACGCCCTTACTGGCCCCAAGGTGCCCGGGTGACGCTGACTGCCAGCGTCCACAGCTGACAAAGCCCGTGGCAGGATTCCTGGTATGACCACGACCCAGCGACCTGTCCTGGAACCCCTGGTTCTCACTGGCACTGCTGCCCCACCCTGGCCTGGCCTGACTGCCTGGGCACCCACAGGTGCCCTCACCTTATGGTGGCCCCTCCAGAGTCTCCCCCTAAGAACGTATGTACCTGACACAGGAGCATGGGTCACCTGGGGACCCTGCCTACCCCAGGCCTTGAACGTAAATGCCCACGCCTCCTCTTCTGCCTGCCCTCCCACACGTCTCCCTGCACGGGTGATGGTGAGGACCTCTGGTTGACACAGGTTGGCTTACGCCCCGAGCAAGTTCCCACTTGTCACAGGTGAGTACGGGCCACAGTGTATGTCTTCAGAAGCCTGACACACTGGGCGGGTGTATCCGGGAGACTCCCAGGTGCTGTGAACTGCTGGTGAGGGTGAGGGTGGGGGTGGGGTGTCTCCAGGGCACAGCTCACGGGGGGCTCAGCAACCTCGGGTGGCGTGAGTGGGACTCGCCTTTGCCCGGAGACACAGAGGCCGTGCGGCCCACTCCCAGAGGATGGGGCCCTGGCAGCGCCTGTGTGTGGTGCCCCCGGCTCCGTGTGGGCCATTCATGGTCTGTGGACCCTGGTTGGACACCCACGTGGGTTTTGGCTGATGTCCTAAACAGACAGTTTTCTAATAGGATGTGTTCACGGAGTTGCTTATAGTCTCTTAATTACCCCTACGAGCTCTCACCCCTGTAAGAATTTACTTCCTGAAGCCCATGGACTCCGAAGACACAGGGGTGGGTTTTCTGAACCTGAACGTGTTCTGCAAGCCCGGGGGCCGAGGAAGGAGTGGAACCGGAGCAGCCCGGGTGGCCAAAGGCACGCGGGCATGGCTTCTGTGGGACCTCCTGTCAGCAAATGAGCAGACGTGAGAGCCCTGCACAGACAGGCGGAGGTGACTGGGGACCCAGGACAATCCCACCCAGTGCAGGGGGACTCTGGCAGGGGTCGAAGGGTCACCTGCAGCTCCAGGTCCGTGGCAGTGAGGGTCACGTTGGTGGGTTGCGTCACAGAGTCAGCATCTGAGCCTGGAAAACACCCAGATGGGATTCCGCCTCATCCACACTCCCACCCCCCCTCCGCGGGTCTGAGTCGTCGGAGGAGATGATAGCAGGCGGGCCTCTGAGGCAGGTGGTGCCAGCACCGTGGGCTCTGCCGAATCTCAAAGTGTCGTGGTGGGTGGCAGCCCCAGTCTGTTTTGAAAACTGACATCCATCCCCCAGGCACTGTGATTCGGGCGCTGCTCTTCCTCGTGTCTGCCTCCTCCGCCCCTCACCGCCCCCACCCCCACCCGCGTGCAGTCCCTGACTGCACAGCACAGGGCGGTGAAGCGGGGCCCTCCACGAAGCCAAGACCCCTGTCCTGCCTCAGCCGCCGCGTCTGCCTGTTTGCTGGGCCGCCGTTCCCCGCGATGTGCCTGGACCACAGGCCTCCTGCCCACACGCCTGACGTTGCTGCCCTGGTTCTGCCGCTCTGAGAGTCTGTAAAGGGCAGGCCCCAGGCTCTGCCGGGCCCACACCCTCAGGCCCATACCACCCAACGGCAGCACCAGCAAAGGCCCAGGAGGCAAAGGGACCACAGCTGTTCACTCCCACACTGTGACGGAACCGTCCATGTAGGTTCTGGTATAGCTTCGTATTCCCCCAGACAATTCGACAGGGGCACATATCTGTGGTTCCAGGGGGACTGTGCTTTGCTGGGTCCTGCGATCTCAGTGTCCCCATCTGTGAATGAGCGATGACACTCCATTGTTGGGCTCTTGAGGACGTGCAACCCTTGGCTGGGGGCCTGCCAGGTAGGTGGTCACAGGTGGGCCTTGGAGCGAGTTTGCTGGCTGGCTGTCTCCTCTCGGCACCCCTGGGCCCATCTGGGGGGTGTGGGATGCCCCCCTCTCCTAACATGCGTCACCGCAAGCTCATTAGAAGAGAAGCTGTGAACAGCTAACAACACAAGTAAGGGACACCAATGAAAGGAAATGTGGTGGCTGAGGCTTCCTCGCCCCTCGGTCCCCGTGCTGGCCACCTTCCGTCTGCCCCAGGACTGCTGAGGGGGCGGAGCTCTGCAGGGGCCACTGTCTCACTGGTGTGTGCGGCGCGTGTCACATGTCTGTGCTCTGATGTCCCCCTGCTTCAATCACAGCCACCAGCTCGAGACCTTGGGGGAGCCCTTACCCCCTTTGGCTGCCCCTCCATCTCAGATTTGACTTCTTGTCTCCCTCTCCCACTCGCAGCCTCAGTCCACGGGGAGGCAGGGTCCCTCCATCACCACTGGACAGGCCACCTTTGCATGGTGTTTCACGCCACGCCAGTCCCCCTTCTGTCTCCGCACATCACAGAGGTATTGCTGGAGAGACGCCCTGGGGCTTTCTCTCCCTGCTCATTTTTGGGTTTTTCTCACTCTCTGGGGTTGCCTCTGTCATCCCTGCTTGGGACAAGCTCAGAATATGCTATCAGATTTGATAGTAACATTTTACTGCTCCTGTCTTATCCATCATATCATCCTCGGTGACCTGGAACCAGAGATGGCCAGAGTCGTTGCTTAATGACAGTGCCGGTGGCGTCCCGGAAATGGAGCATTCCCAAGGTGGAAACAGCCGCTCGTCCTCTTCCGGCTCTGGGAATGGGCCTGGAGCTGGCCCAGCGATTCCACCCGGGGCTTGGAGTGCCCCCCCCCCAGCCACTACCCCGGGAGCTAACATGCAAAACCATTCAGATGGGGCGTTGATAACAGCCCAGGGGACACCCGCATTCCAGAGCTTAAAACGTAGCGCAGCTCAGCATTAAGATAACATCACTTTGCTGCAAACACTCTGCATGGGCGTCTAACGAATTGCTCTTGTCTAAGAGTCAAGGCCAGCAGGAGATGGCCAGCATTTCAACCAAACAGTCGGCCTTGTGCCCAAGTAAGTGATGAGAGGTGACACCATGATAAATTTTGCCTCATGACAGCATAGAGTTCTTACATCTTAAAATTAAGATACAATCCCAAAAAGCAAAAATGTCAAGAACAGTCTGAATTGTGTGGATGAAGAAAAGGCCCCTTATTAAGTGCCGTGCAAGGATTTGCATCAGCTGGCTGGGGGAGGGCAATGGCTTCCTTCCGCTCTCCTGTGGGGGGCTCGAGAACAAACCCACACCTTCCCTGGGGTCATTTCAGGGGTCTTGGGGCTCTTCTAAGTCCACCCGAGTTTGTGGATAAAGACTAATAGTCAGTCCTGCCCCAATACAATTGTCTTCGGACTTTCAGAGCTAGAGAAAATGTTCAGTTTTCCCAGGATAGGAAATTTAAACCAAGGTCACATTTGTTGTGCTCTGTGTGTTAGGGTTCTCCAGATGAACAGAACCATTAAGATGCTTATATGTGTGTGTGTGTGTGTGTGTGTGTGTGTGTGTGTGTGCGCGTGGACTTAGGATAAGGAATTGGCCCATCTAATCATGGAGGCTAGAGAGTCCAGAATCAGGGTAGGCCAGCAGGCTGGATACCCAGGGGAGCCAGTGTTCTGGGTCAAATAGAAAGGCAGTCTGCTGTAGGGCCAGTAGGAGCCGGTGCTGCAGGGGGCGCCGAAGGCAGTCTGCTGGAGAGTCCTCTCTGGCTCAGGGGAGACTGGTCTTTGTTCACTTCAGCCCTTCGACTGATTGGGCGAGGCCCACCCTCACTAAGGAGGGCATGAGTTCTGTTCAAAGTCCACTGATTTGAACGTTAAACTAATCTAAAACACCTTCGCAGAGACACCCAGGATAATGTTTGACCCAATAGCAGGGCACCTTGTGGCCCAGCCAAGTTGACACACAATGTCAACATGAGAGACTCGCAGAAGGAGCGAAGACCCGTGTGTCTGGGCCTGTGCCCAGCTGGCTGCGCCCCACAGAGTCCTCATGTCAGCACCCAAGACAGCCACGCCATCTCATTTATCTCATTTCATAGACCAGTGGACGAAAGCTGACAGGGCTCTCTACACTCCACCCCCCTAACTGTGTCTGTGGACTGGCCGGCTTGGACGTGAGCTGGGGAGGAGGGGTGGACTCCCAGAGCAATCCTGGCCTGAGCCCGGCCCACAAGAGAAAAGCAATCTTTCTTTGTTCAGAGCATAATTCTCTTCACATAAGGAACTGCTCAGAATAGATCCAAGGGCCTTAGTTTTCGAAAGTTTCCATTGTTACGGTTATGGGCTTGATTGTTTTGCTTGTTTATTGTTCATTCTGCTCCGGTCAACATTTGCATTTGTTGTTTTAGGCTCTCTGTTAAATGCTGAGGATCCGAATTATCTTCAGCCAATTTGTCATCTGCAAATTTTATGAATTTTATTTGTTGGAATAGAAAACACAGCCCTGGTAGGGGGGGAAAACCTGACCAAATTCGTAACCGCCCACATGTCAGGTGGGGTGGTGGCCAATGCCGGTAGCCACACGGCCGAGTCTCCAGGTCCCACTGGCCTCGTTCATGTCTCGTCAGTCCGAGTGTAACACTGGGCATGAATGTCTGCTCTCTGCCTGGGGACCCAGGCTCCCTTCAGCCTGATGCCCGCACAGCCCTGCGTGGCTTCCGTGGTGGTGGCGGGGTAAGGGCTCCAAAACGCGCCTGCACCCAATTGTCCAGAACTGGGGCGCATCGCCTTTCACCGCAGATGGACTTGGCCTGTGTGACCAAGGTCACGGGCACTGAGATGAAAGTGATCCTGGACCATTTGGGGGAGCCCAATGTAACCACAGGAATCTTTAAAAGCAGAACACATTTTCCACCCGCGTCACAGAGGTGTGACTACGGGAGAGGGTCCGAGAGGTGCACTGCGAGTCGCGCTCGACACACCGTTGCTGGCTTTGAAGACAGAGGCGGGTCATGAGCAGAGAAGCGGGGCCACCTCTGCGGGGGCGTCCAACCTGCGACCGTGGGCCGCCCACAGATCAGCATGGCTGTGAGTGCGGCCCAACCCAAAACCGTAAATTTACTGAAGACATATGAGACTTTTTTGTGATTCCGTATCGTAATATATTTAATGCGTGGCCCAAGACAACTCTTCTTCTTCTTCTACTGTGGCCCAGAGACGCCAGAATGTTGGACGCCTGTGGTAGAAGTCGGAAAACTCAGGAGACAGGTCCTCCCCTCGGCCCTCCAGGAGGAAGCTGGCCCTGCCAACCCCTGGGTCATGGTCCAGTTAGACCCGCCTTGAACTTCAGACCTGCTGGTCTACAACCTAATAAGTCCATATTGTTTAGGAGAGCAGGTTTGTGGTAATTTGTTAACAGCAGCAATAGAAAATACACCTTCCGAGTTTCTCCGGTAGGTGAATGAGGGCTGGAGAAGACCCACAGAATTTTCCGTGCCCCAGAATGAAAGGGCTCATTTCCTTTTTGCCAGACCTTGAAGACCTCGGCCACTTCAAGTCAAGATGGCCCTCCACGTGGGGAGTCCCCGGGGTCTCCGCCGAAACCGGGCTCATTCCCGTGTCCGCCTGGTGGACACACATGGGTGCTGGACGGAAGAATCGGCCAGTGTGCCGTGAGCTGGGTCTCCCTTTCCTAAACGTGCCCGGGAATGACAGGGCACACTCATGGCGGGCAGACCGTCCTCCATGGGTGTTCACGCTTCTCTCCCAGGCCTGGGTGACCACGTGAGGGATGCACAATGAGGTTGACGGCTGGGTGCAAGGTTTCCAAAAAATACTGTGTCTGGCACCCAGATATTTTCCACCCTCTGAAGCTAAATCAAAACTCTCCATTCTCCAAACACTGTAATTTAGGTAAATGATGATTCTCCAGTGTGATTATTTGAAGCATATATGTGTGTGTGTCACTAGTTCAGACTTGGTCTGTAAGAGAGCTAATGATTGGTTACAGAATTGAATTTCCTTGAAACTGACTTTGCATTAAGTAAAATGGGAAAGGGGAAATGTAATTGCCTTAATGTATTAGACTGAAGAAGTCCATTTGAAAGTTTCAGGGAATGGTAAGAATCCACTTTGAAGAAATATCTTCCGGCCTCTAGGAGGTGGTTGGTCAACGCTCACAAATTAATCACATGTATTCTTTGACGTCTTATATCCACGGGTCCTCGGTCTTGTCATACAAACACCACTGAGCTGTGTTATTCATTTCTAAAAACTTAAGGGATAAGAGAGTAATTTATATTAACATGTCAAAATTCATTTTTTCTCTTATGTTGTCAATTAACGAGCCTTAAAATTTTCAGCTTTGTATCCCAAAAGCTTTATTACGTCGTTTAATATTTCTCTTCACTTTCTCGGTTTTTCGTGTCTCCATTTGGGAGTTAGCCAAAGCAGTATCTTATTTGTGTTTGTTTCATTGAATCTGTTCCTGTTTTACTTTGAAATATGGATTTGCTCATTATTCCAAACTTAAAATCTCTAATGTAACAGTTTGTCTCTGGTACTTAAATCTGTCCTGGGATATTTGCTAAAGATAAAAATAAGATCTTGTGAAGTGAAATTTGGTAGCAGACTCAGGTTTTTGGGAACCTGGAGCCTGAATTAGTAAAGGGCATCATTATTATTTTAGAGCCCGTGCTAGATCAGGGGGTCTTGACAACATCCAAAGGGGCCCAAGGATGGAGGGCTCCGTCCTTTGAGCCACATTTAAAATTCTGTGTTCAAGTTCATTAATTCCTGGCAAAAGTCAACTTCCTGTTTTTAACGAAGATGGAGCTGAGAGCCTCAGAAGTCTTATGAATTTCAAGTAACTCGCTACAAAACGGCACTTTGCTCAGTAGAAGTGAATACAAATTAGAAATGCATGGGGTTTTGTAAGAACAGATGACAACGAGCATCTCAGGGAAGAAATGTTTTATGAAAAGCATTGGGGATCTAATCAGACGTTCGGAGATGTGTTTGATGGGGACGTATTCATTTGTCCTTTCATTTTGTTCTGATTTTTGTTGGAATGAGATTCTGGTTAGTTTGTTCTCCAATTAATAATGTCCCCCTGTTTCAAATTGAGCAGAACTGTTCTCTCGGGTGCACGTTTAAACAAAAACAGACTCTGTGAAGAGTAACCACTATTCACATTTTTAACACGAACCCCGTGTGTGTGGTGTGCACAGATTTGGCCACCGTTACAGATACTCCCGTTGCTGCGTTTTTCCCCCTGGAAGGGGACTTGCAGTGAGTACACAGGACATTGATATTGGTGTGACCGAACCTATTTACTCATTTTAAATAAAGACTGTTACAGGCACACTGCAACACTAAAGACATTCTCGCTGTTTCCTTCCTTCATTATCTATCGATCCATAAAAATATACACGGAGCATCTGCTACATGCCCAACCCTGGTGCACAGAATGTCCCACGGATTTTAGAGAGAGCTTCTTCCTGTTTTCTTTATGAGTCTTGTGGCAGATTAAAGATGACCAGAAATCCCCTCGTCTGTCCCCAGCTGTCCGATCTGGGCGAGCTCTGTCACTTCCTTGGCCAGGAGAGCATGGAGTGTTTCCTCCCAGGCTCTGGTCTCTCAGCAGCCTAAAGTCCCTGCACACAGAGTCCCAGTACATGCGGTCGGAGGTCGTCATGCATGTTGTGGGGCTCTGGCCACAAGGAGAGGCGGAGGAGGATGCGATGTCACTCGGGGGAGGGGTGTGGGTGCGCAGGTAGCAGCGAGAGGCCACATGATTACGGAGGGCACCCTGGGCAGGGCCACTCTGGCCCCAGGTCCCCCCGCAGCCCCGTGGTGCGGGAGTCTCATGGAGACCGTCAAACCCCGACTTCGAAGCCCTCGGAACTGTGGGGACAGTGCAGGGGTCGGTCTCAGGTCCCAGGCTCCGGGGTATTGCACAGCGTCAGGCACCCGGCGCAGGGCTGTGACAGAGGCTCACAGAAGTGACAAGGGCTTCGTAGGGGAAAGGAAGGTGTTTACCTTGAGAAGAAAAAAAAAAGCCAGGAGGAGCTATAATATATTTATCTTCTGAGTGCAAACAGTTTAAAAGCTTTCTACCTTAAGGCCATCCTTCAAACCCCTTTATGAAATCAGCATTTGATTACTGGCAAATGCAGAATTGCCTGTTTCTCTTCTGGACGCCTGGCCCACACTTAAATGCCAAGCACTGTACCAAGGCCCAGGGACTCAACGAGGGAAAATCCATGGTTCCTGTTCCAAGGAACAAGCAGTTGAGGAAGACGGTTGATTAGAAGGCGGGTTGAGGCACAACCCAGTGAGAATGAACGTAACGGTTCACGGAGGATGTTATGGGGCCCCGGGAGGGAGGACAGGGGCTGCGGCTGCTGAGGAAGATGAAGAAGCAGATGTGCCTGCAGGGATGGGTGTACCCAGCAGTCTTTCAGTATAAAGCAGTTGCACACATGTGTAGAAATTGTGTATCAAATGCAAATATACTCAAGTGTTGTAGACCACTCTGCCTAGTTCTAGGAATTGTGTCTTGACCCCTTGTGGCTAAGGGCAAGGGACGACCTCTGGAATGTGAGTAGCAGGAGACAAAGCTTGACTCTGGCAGCAAACGCTGCCTCAGTTTCCTCTCCCTGCCCCCAGAGCTTGGTCGGAAGTCAATGACGGGTAAGACCCCCTCAGAGTGGGGGGCAACCTAAGCCAGACTCGATCACTTGGGAGGCCTTTATGGAAGGACTCGGGGGGCTGCAACAAAGAGGGAGCAATGGACTCTCGCCCTCCAGCTTTGACATAGCCCGAGTCCCCATGTCCTCTGGGAGAAGCGCTTCCTGGCTCTAATCCACTTAAGCCTGAATACCTGTTGGGGAGGGGTGCAGTTCCTTGCCTGGTCAGACCGTGCCCCGGGGAAAAATCTGGCACCACAAAGACTTGCTGATGAAACTGTGAAATCTGCTCTGCTACTAAGAGTGTTTTCATTCATATGTTAAGGGTTCAAGCAGGAAACCCTAAAACTCTGTTCCTGACAGACTCTGACTCAAACTAAGCCCTCAGATTTCTTTGAAATGTTATCTACTGTTTGATCCTTGCTGCCCTGTATTCCTGTGTATTGCAACCCAGTAAAAGCCCCTGGAAGAGGGAGCTCAATGCCTTTTTCCCCTGAGAAACTGGCCACTGTTCACAGCCTTTTTCCCCTGGGAAAATGGCCACCTCTCCTCTCCGAGCAGATCACATCATGTCTCAGTCATATTTACTCTCATCTGTAGCATTCGGGGGGGAGGGGGCTTGTGAGTAAAGTCACCCCCACACTCAAGTGTGTGGACATGTGGACACTTATTTCTCCAAAACTATCTCCTTGACATTCTATATTATTACTTAAATGTATAAATTAGTGAGTCAATGCTTAATTGTAAGTTACTATTTCTATCAGGTTGTAATGTAACACATAATATTTAGCAACGAGGATGGCAAATGTGTGCTTTTAAAATATCTCTTAACTCCATACCTACATTTTTCTGATAAAATGTCCTGTGAAGACTTTTCTATGAGAAACTATACTATACAGTTTATTCCCTACACATTGCATACCCCTGATTTTTTTCTTTGATGTAGAAAAGAAAGATGGATTTGTCCAGGAGGGCGGGGGTGAGCCCCGCAGGGGGTGGGCCCCCGCAGGGACTGGAGAACAAGACCCGCCCCCATCCTCCGCAGGAACGAAGGGGCCTCCAGCTCCCTCCACAGCCCCGAGAAGCGCCACCCAGGAAAGTGCCCCGAAGTCCCCTGTCCTTCCCACCATGTCCTTAGTATTTCCACATGTCAACTGCTAACTGAGTTGACCTCATTTCAGACTCCACTGCATATTGATTTTAAAAGTGTGTCTGGTGAAATCACCCTTGCTAATAACATGTAGGAAGATTTTTAAATGACTTGAAAGCTGTAGACATGTCAGTCGTATATTTCACTTGTGTGTTTTATTATGTCAAAGACCGGAAATGCGTTAAAAACCCTAACACTCTTTCCAGCCTGGGAAATTTGAAGTTTCTCAAATCTTCTAGCAGTTTCACCAGGACCAGGTTTCTGTGAATGGCCACCCAGGCGTGCAGAATCTTACACACACACACATACACACACACACGCAGTCTTTAGGCAGCTGGGTGCATTTTTTATACGTGTGGGATAATTAAACAAAGTGGGGCAAAGTGATTCAGAAATATTAAAATGGGCGGCCCGGAAGGAAGCTCAGCTTGGGGTGGGGAAGGGGAAGTTCAGCTTGGGGAGAGGGACTCCTCCCTCTCCCCTCCCCGGAGGGAGTCAAATGCAAAAACCAGGGGGACTCTGTGCACCTTCCCACGGGATTTTAATGCCTCTGGAGTAGGAATCCCCCGTGCAGCTACCCTGAAACCCCTCTGGACTCAGCAGTAAGGGGTGAGACTCATTTCACTGGTACTTCCCTGCTCAGGGGGCAAAGTGATGGGAGGCAGAAATTCTCCTTCTCTCCCCATCCTGGGGAGCTACCAGTTGTGACACCAGTGAGCCACGGCCAAGTTCTCAGGCTCAGGGCTCTGAGAGCAAACAGCCCATGGCCAAGTCAGCTTGTCCCCAGCCCGATTCTAGGGGCGATTTCAACACCCCAACAATATCAGAAGGCTGAGCAGAATGGAGTCACACCTGGGCCGACAGGGTGACGTTGCAGGCGGTTTAGTTCATTTAATGCATCCACAGGTGGGCCTTCCTTCCTTCTCGCCAGCCTCCCAGTGGTTGCCGCTTCCGCTCTTCCCTTCACTGGGCCCCTCTGTAGAGGAGAATCTCGATATTTCCAGACCAGTTCTGTCCCCAGGTCAGCCAGGAGACTGAGACGCTTACTCCTTGTCTTTCTCCCTTTGGTCAAGAGAAGAAGGCAGCTCTTATTTCCTTTTTTGCTGGTCAACTAAATGTAACTACATTGCAGAAGAGTTGTGGGAAATATTTCCCTGCAGAGTTTTTGGTTACATCCCAGTTCTGTTCTGTGTTCAGACATGAAGCTCAAGAAAGCAAACACCACAAATTCTGAGAAAACTCCATGGGGTTGGGGTGTGTGGTCTCAGAACCTCCCTGGGTGGCCATTGCAAGAATATCTAGGCAAGAGGTCACTCGGTCAGAGTCCAAAGTGACAGCAGCGCCCCAATCAGCAGGATCTGGGGCTCTGCCTGCTGTGGCGTGAACACCTAGAAACAGTGAACTTGACCTAAAAAACTGCCTTGACTTACCTACTTCACCTGATGAACGGAGAGCTGCCAGTTTTGCTCCCTGGGACGTCGGCACCCAGATGTGGTTACTGGTAAAGGTGGCAATGCTTTGAGCTAAATGTGCATTTTTATTGTTTTTAACTCACTAAAGCCATTTTTTTGTACAGTTCGACCCCTACAAAGTAACTTACAATAATTATTCCTATTTGCCTAAGAACAAAATATTGGACCCCTGGGACAAAAGCTCCTGCACAAGCAGTGTTTTTATTTCCTTCCACCTGCAGACATGGGAGCGGTCTGTTTCAAAACACCAGTGGGCTCTGGCAGAGCGGTCCCCCCGCTTCTCCCACCCTGCTGTTCGCTGTCTTCATCCAGGCGCCTCTCGACGTGGTACTTAGACTTGGGTCCTTCAGCACCGTGGCCCTGTGTCACGCACGTGGCCTCTCCCAGGAGCCTTCACGGTTCGAGGGTGCGCCTCCTGCCCTGCAGACCCTCCGTGTGTGATCGCCACCCCACGGCCTCGCCCTGAGAGGAAGCATGGCTGTCGCAAGGGCTTCCACAGGGACACAGGCTCTTCTGGGGGTGCAGTGAAGGCCAGGTGGGGCACTTGGAGGGAGAAAAGCCCTGTCTCCCCCATCACCACATTGCACCCAGTTCAGTCCTCACCGGACGGGGGACTACAGGGAAATTCAGAAGAGAATTATGAGCTTGTATTTGGAAGTGTGTGTGTGTGTGTGTGTGTGTGTGTGTGTGTGTGTATTCACCACAAGGGAGTGTGACCCTTGGTCACCGCCACCTGGAAGGGTTCAGGTAAACGCAGTGGGGTGTGAGTGCGGGAAAATCCACTGCTCCCCAGTTTTCCATTGCTGCCCCACAGATCACACCAGAGCCGAGTGTCTTCAGACAATGGCACTCTTGTCCAAGTTTCTGCAGCTCAGGAGTCTGGGAGGGGCTTAGCTGGGCATCTCAAGGCTACAGTCAGTGTGTCGGCTGGGCTCCGTCATCCGAGGGCCCAGCAGGGGAGGGTGCATGTACAGTGGGCTCACATGCTTGGTGGCAGGAGAGCAGCAGATCTTGTAAGCCCAGGGGACCAGACAGCTCTTACTGACCACGGAGAGTCCATTGAACAAATGTCTGGGTAGCACGGGGCAGTGGTCCGGTGAAGAGGGCACCAAGGGGGTGGCCAATGGCTAGAGCATAAAGGCTCATCTCTAAAAACTTTATGGAAAGTGTCTTAGGGCTTTGTGGCACCAAACCAACCAGTGCCCAATCACCCAGATGATACATAGTGAGAAACCTTAAGGCAGGCATGCGGGGAAAATGACTGACATGTTGGGTTGATGCCGCACAGCGCTACGGCTTGGGTGTCGGAGAACAGGGGCCAGGGCTCCTGTGTCTGGTAAGAGATGACCCTTGTTAGTAGAACAAGCATCTATTGGTCATCTAATGTGTGCCAAACACTGTGCACAGGACACGACAGACATCTGTTCATCAGGTCCTCGTGAAGAACTCAAGAGAGAAGTACTGTTCCTGGTGTTACTATCTGAGTTTCACACAGAAGGAGATTCTGAAGCTGAGAGGGGCCAGAAACCTGTCCAAGGCCACCGTGGCAGTCTCCTGGGGCTGCCACGCCAGTGTCACCGCACCATAGCCCCGGGGACTGAAAGCGACAGAAATCGGTTCCCTCACCGTCCTGGGGACCGTATGTCTGAGGTCAGGGTGTCCGCAGGGCCAGGCTTCCTCTGAGACTCTTGGCAGACCCCTTCCCTGCCTTTTCCTAGCTCATCCCTTGGTCCTTGGCATTCCACAGCTTGCTGCCACGTCACGGCCGTCTGGGCCTCTGTGGCCACGTGGCCTTCTCTGTGTGCCCCTGTAGTCATGTGGCATTCGCTTCTCTGTCTGGGCCTGTGTCAAATTCCCCTCTTTTCATAAGGACACCACTTACACTGAACTAAGGCCACCCTAATGACCTCATCTCGACTCCATTGCCTCACACGGTTCCTGTTTCCAGTTGAGGACACTGGTATTGACATTAGGACGTCAGTGTATCAGGGATGGTTAATTTCATCTAGCAACTTGAGTGGGCCCCTGGGTGCCCAGTTAAACGTTGTTGCTGGGTGTGTCTGTGAGGATGTTTTGGGGTAGGAATGGCATCTGAAATAGTGTCTCAGTGAAGTAGATTTGTGGTCCCCTAGGGGGGTGGTCTTCATCCAGTCCACGGAGGGCATGAGGAGAACAGACAGTGGAGGAAGGAGGATTTGCCCCTTCTCTCCACCTCACTGCTTGAGCTGAGCATCTCAGACATCTTCTTCCACTCTTGGACTTGGGTTTCCACATCAGCCCCCACCAGGTTCTCGGGCCCTCGGACTCCCGCTGGCTCTCCTGCCTCCGGCCCACAGACGGAGGTTGTGGGGGCTGCCCAGCCCCCGTAGTCGAGGGAGCCGGTCCTCTGACAAACCCTTGAGTCCAGCATCCCCTTGGTTCTGTCTCTCTGGACAGCCCTGATCTTTGTGTATGGTGGGGAGAGGAACATAATTCAACTGAGAGAAGAGGTGCCACGTGTCGGAGCCGGGCACACACTTACACCAGCTTTACCGACGGCCCAGCCGTGTTCTAACAAGCCATTTCCTCTCCTGGTCCGATGCAGAACTCGCCAAGGGGGGGCTGGCCGTTCCCACACATCCTCTTCGATGGCAATGGTCTTAGCTCAAATGGGAAAGAAAACACCTGAATTAATTGCCAAATGATGAAAAGTGACAAAGCATTTTTTGAATTTTAGGATGTTTTTTAAGTTACTAGTCGATTATCTTTGCATTTACTTAGGGCAAACGCTGTCAGTGAGACCGTAATGCAGATGGCCTGACGGGCTCAGGCAAAGCTGCGAGGCTGTCGAAGATTCTCTGACGTGAAACAACACTTATTTCTCTAGGAGAATCTGAAGTTATAATTAATTGGCACTAATTATCAAATGGGTGAGAAGTATTTGATATTGCGGTACTGTCACAATTATGCATAATTGTGCACAGCTGTGTCATAACTTTTTGAACTTTTGAAATGTGAATGTGAACAGTACTTTTTCCCAAAGGCCCCGGAGCTGGCGGGGGGGACTGTGGAAGCAGGGGACGGGGGACAGAGAGTGTTTTCCTGGGTGCAAATGGGAATTTAGGGGCACAAGGGAGAACAGAGATGAGAAGGAAGCAGAGAGAAAAGGGGAGCAATGCTGAACAACAGCCCAACATACCTGAGACTTTGAAGCATTTAAGGTGTGATTGAAAACGCCCTGAAGTGCCCTCCACCCAGGTAATACCTGTTGTACATCAGAACGAGGCAGAAAAGTCTTGTTTGTGTAGGTGTTTGAGGAGTGTGAGTGTGTGTGTGTGTGTGTGTGTGTGTGTGTGTGTGGAAGAGAAGGTATGTCTGAGAGAGAGGTAGTGTATGTGTGTGACAGACAGAAAGAGGGGTGAGCGTGTGTTGTGTCCCTTCCTGTGTGTGGGTGTGTGTGTGGCTGAGACAAGGGGCAGCAGGTAGGAAGGGCGACGGCCTCCGTCTGGGTCCAAGAGCACGGACGGAACTATGCACACGGAGTCGGGGGAGGCACGGGGCCCAGGACTGTTTCAGTGAAAGCCGGAGACGGGAAGGAGCCAGAGCCGCCCCTGCGCCCCAAGCACCTTCTCCCGGCTCCCACACCCCATCTCTCCTCCGCCCTTCTCACATCATCGGAGTTTAAGGAACGCTTGGAAATGAGTCTCCCCACGAGCCCTGGACACGGTGCTCGAGCTGAACTGTGGATCTTCAATCCACTGGGGCCTCCGACCGTTCCCAGAGTTGAACATGAGAATGAATGTAGCCACAGCGTTCGGCCAAACGGAGGACCCCCTGTGCCTGGAGGCCTGCACAACCGCGAAGCTGGGGCAGGACAGCCTCCCATGCTCGTAAGGTTTGGGCCCTGTCAGCAGTGCAGGCCAAGCGATCCCAGGCCCCAGGGACTCACCCAAGGAAACAGGCCAGCTGGTGACCGAGTCTAGGAACCTGTGGGCTAAAACTATGGGCCAGCAAGGTTCTTTCAGCGCTCCACACTCCCAGTAAAGTGGCGGAGGTCCCAACAGCTCGGGCTGCTCGCCGTCAGCCAGAAAACTGACGCAGCTGAGGGTGTGCAGAGTGGACACCCGTTCTGAAGTGGTTTCCTCGTTCTCCTTAAACAGCCCAGTGCAGGGAGAGGTTCCCGTTGCAGTCGAGAGGCGCACGGTCTGGGTGGGGACGTGCGGTGGCCCTACCTGCTGCCACTGCTTGGCTTCGGCTCATCGTGTTGCCAGTCTTGCCAAGCACCCAGATCTCCGTCGAGTGGAATTAGCAGAATTGCTTCATGAAGGTTACTCACGAGATAATACAGGTCATGTGCTGAAGACCATGTCTGACATAGAGAAGGAATTTTTAAATATTGGTCGTAATCAGTAGAGTGAACCACAAGGAGAGCGTGGGTGTTGCTGCGCGCTGTCCGTGAGCACATCCACGCAGACACCGGCACCTGCTTCCCGGGTCAGCAGTACCACCATGCTCCAGCGGGGGCTTCGCACCGGTGCCTTGTGATGGGCGTGTCTGTTTCTCCCTGACAAATCCTGGTTGACCTAACGGAGAGGGCGGGGAAGGTGGGGTTCAGATGTGTCATTTAAGGTGGAAAGCCCTATCGCCTCCTCACCAGCTCCTTGTTATCGCTGTCACCTGGGTTTGCCTGGAAGCTCCCAGGTTACGAGGTTGAGACTCACTGTTTACCCACAGGGGTGTCCAATCTTGTGGTGTCTCTGGGCCACACATTAAATACACACACACGAATGAAAACAAAACAAATCTCAGGATGATTTAAGTACATTTACGCTGTTGTGTTGGGCCGCATCCAGAGCCATCCGGGGCCGTGCGTGGCCTTCGGGCCCTGAACTGGACCCCCCCCCCCCCCCCCCCCCGTTGGCTGCGTCATTTCCTTAGTTATCAGCACTGATCAGGAGATAGGAGCATTATCAGGCACTAGTTGGGGAGTGAGTGAGAGACGGTGGAACTCAAGTTCAAAACAAAACCAGGTCTCCCGTGCTGACAGGGGCACAGGGCCAGTGTTTGGCAACACGACAGGAAAGGCTTAGAGAAAGAAAGAGAGGAAAGAAACTCAGCCTGAGCGTTCACCACACAGTAATTGCACGCATGGAAGCCGAGCCCTGGCACCTGGCCTGGGAGGTGATTATCTCTCTCTCCCAGGAGCACAAAGGCGCCATTGTTCGGCCGGGGAGCACTGTGGGAAGGAAGGTGAGGTGTGGCCTTTGAAGTGCTTCCAGGCTGGGCTGGGGACCTGGGCGGTGAGAAAGGAGCCAGTCAGCGATCTTTGTCTTCTCACCTGTGAAGACACCTCTCCCGTTGCACATCACCGCCCGTCTCTGCACCGAGCCATCCGTGAGCTCCGCCCAGCTGTCCTCCTCGGGGCTCCCGACCAAAGCCCATGCCTGGGGTTGACTGTAGGGACGCACCTCACTAGCAAAAGCAAGATCGCATAACTGGAGGCTGAGATCATCCAGGCAGACCGGTGGTAGGGTGGCGTTTCTCACCCTGGCTTATCAGATCTTTTCCAGACACGTTCTTTTGGCGCAAGCAAAACGGTGTTGAAGTTCAAGAACGCTTTCTGATGGAGAGGATGCCAAGGGCACTGTGCTCCAAGGCCTCAGTTCCAACAAGCAGTGGCGTTCACTCCCTCATGCCTCCCCCACAAAGGTAACGGCAAGCCTGCCGGGGACAGGTGTCCTGAAGGTGCGCTCTGGCAGTGAGCTGGAGTGTCAGGCAATGTGGGGTCCAGAAGCGGAGCCAGGGACAGCCAACAGTAGGTCCGTGGTAGAAATAGTGCAGGCCACAGAAGAAGTAAAAGTTAGGTGCAAAGACACCATGAAGGAGATGTGCTTTTCTCCTTGGAGGGAGATGGGGAAGACAAGACAGATCATGAAGAAGGTGCCATTGGAAAGAAACCGTGGAGGCTGGGACAAGGGTTGACATGCTGATTGAGCTGTGAATGTCGTTGGGATATCGTGAACATTTCATATTTCTTTCCCCTTCCTTATACCGCAATGCAAGTTTATTTTTCCCTTTCTTACATTACAATTCAAGTTTATTATTTCCATTTTAATAGTACATTCTAAAGGTTAAGGGCAAGATCCCAAAAGCTTTCCTACTTAGAAGACAGGAAAAAATTCCTTCTCCTTTAGCTATGTGGATACCAGTGTTCAGAGATAAGAAGTAATTGACATTTAACCTTATTTTTACATTTTAAATGCTTATTAATTATGCTATTAATCTTTCAGAAACCAAGCACTGCCCTAGGTGTGGAGATAGGGAAAGAATAATGAGTAAATATGACGAAAGCATGAGGGAGTCAGTAGGTATCTAACAAAACGTAGGTGTGAATTTCGATACCCATCAAAATTAGCTGGAAAGAGGAAATTGTAATTTGCAATTGAAGTTTTCAAGGCCACAGGTTTTCTTCATTTCCAAGTTGCTTTTGAGTCCTTTATTGTATAGTCTTTATTCCCTGTTTTATACAATATTCTAAATTCATTCGCTCACTGAGTAGAGTCTACGTTTCAGGCAGATTTACCTGTCCTCCCATTTAAGGAGAAAACCGCAGCAGCCGGACCAGGGCACCGCGGGCCGCCCTGCTTTTGTCTTAACCATTTTGTATTCACGTCCAGTGAGTTCAACAGATATCCGAGTGCAGATTGAAGGTCTCTTTAAAGCCATTATGATATAGCTTTACAATCGACTCTGTAATTTGAATGCAGGCTTTTATGCTGAATTCAATGCACCACTCCGGTTTCTTCACTTGCAACTGCTTCCCTGAGCAGGTGGTAGGAACCAGAGCAAAAATACTGCCACGTTGGTGACCAAAGGGTCACACAAATAAAGGGCTCTCACCTGGTGAACAGGATGGCACCGTCAGTGTGGGAGCTGAGTGAGTCTATTCGACACATCCTTCTAAATTTTAAACCTTAAAATTTGGCATGCTTGTCGATTTTCCAAAAAGGCGTGTCGGAGAGTTCCTGTACAGCGTCCACCCAGTCCCACTGGTCATGAACATTTTACGTGACCACAGTTTATTTGTCATGGCGAAGAAGCTGACTCTGGTGTCCTGCTGTCAGCTCAGCTCCAGCTCTGACTCGGACCCCGGCAGCATCTTCACCGATGTCTCCTACCTGTCCCATGAACCCAAGGCACCGTGCCACTTTTGCTTGTCCCATCTCGCAAGTCTCCTCTGGTCTGTGACAGTTTCTCAGTCTTTCGTTTCCTTTTTCATGACCTTGGGACTCTGAAAGAGCTCCGTCCAGGTGTCCTGTAGAACCACCCCCAGTCGGGTTCGCCTGTTGTTTTGTTCACGAGGTTATAGGCTTTGGGAAGGGATGGGACTGAGGTCCTCTTTAGGTCCTTCTTGTCACATTCTATCAGGACGTACCTGGTAGCCCCGTGCCAGCATGGATGATCGTGACCTCCACGACCTGGTTGAGGTAGTGGCTTGTTGGCTTCCCCAGTGTAAGGTGGATGTTTCCATCTGCTGTTCTTCGGAGGCGAGTGAGCAGTCTAGTCGACTCTCGAGGTTAGAGGAGAGTGAGGGCCGTGGAGGCCCGCATCCTAGAAGAGGCAGTGGCTGCACCGATTACTGCAAGTTCTCCTGTGAGGAGGTGTCTTCCCCTCCATTCACTTTCTTATCCAGTCATGGATTTATATCAGTGGGGACTCACATTATAATCCGAAATATGTTGCTTATTTTGTTGCCCCAAGTACGCGAGACAAAGCCATCGGGAGCTCTTTCTGGTTTGCTCCTTGTCTCTTTGACAGGCGTCTGTCCTTTGCGTGTGTATGTATGTCCATGTGCACACACACATGGGCACACGTTTGTCTGCATGCGTGTGCACACGTGGGTAGATGCATGTGTACCTGTGTGCAAGGTCTGTCCAGAAAATATCCAGCCACGAATATGCAAACAAGAGGCATTTATTGAAGAAGATACAAGATACAAGAAACACTACACACAGGACAATGACAACTTAGTCCCCTTCACAGTAGGCACCTCAGGACCTCACACGGTTCTCCCAGTCACCATCATGTGCCCTGTCGTATATTCCTGAATCTCATGGACACCCTGAAATCTCTTTCCTTTCAAAGGTGATTTTAGTTTTGGAAAAAGCCAGATAGTGCAGGTGCCAAATCTGGGGTCTGGGGGGACTGAGTCACCTGGTGATTTGATGTTTCACCAAAAACTCTGCATGAGACGTGATGCATGAGTGGGCACGTTGTCGTGACGAAGCTGCCGGTAAGCAGCTGCCCGTAGCTGAGACCCTTTTCATCATGTTTCATCTCTCAACTGACGAAGAACATTGAAGTAGTGCTTCTCATTCACTGTTTGGCCCAGGGGGTGTACTCATCATGGACAACACCTTCCCGGTCAAAAGCCACAGTCAGCATGGTCTTGATCTCGCCGCCACTTCGCCGCATCTTCTTCGGGAGTGGAGAACCAGGCAGCTTCCATCGGGATGACCGGGCCTTCCTCTCCAGATCACAGCTGTAGGCCCGCGGTTCGTCTCTGGCTATGACCTTCTTGAGGAAGTCTGGTTCATTGGCAGTGGTTTGCATCAAGTCATTAGCAACTGCAGCGCCTGTTCCTTCTGCCCTGGTAGCAGAAGCCACTGCACAAATTTCGCCATGACACCTTTCATGCCAAGATCCCGTGTCAAGATCTCAGACCCAGTAGTTTTTGGAATCCCCAGGTCAGCTCCCATTTCTCACACTGTCAGTCGCTGATTTTGTTGATTGCAACCCGCACACGTTCCACAGTCTCAGGGGTTCTGCTTGTTACAGGCCTTCCAGAGTGCGGACCACTTTCAGTCATTCTCGGCTGTCTTTGCAGCATCTGTGCCACCCTTTTATTTTCACTGCACTCATTGCATCGTCCCCGGAAGCCTTCTGCACATCCAAACAATTTCCGCAGAGAAATGTTCGAGCTTAATGCAAAATTTAATGTGGATTCATTGCTCTAATCGTTCAGTCATTTTGAATGTGACAGCCACACAGGACACATGCTCACTCAACAGCACCTACCGCCCCCACTGACTGGTACAGTGAAGTCATCGTTGTTCACACATGCGCATTCCAGTCCACTCTCCTTGGCTGCCAGGTCACATTGATGTTGCACAAACTGTTCTCATTATATTAACAATGCCTGGACTTTTTCTGGACAGACCTTGTATGTCTGTGTGCGTGTACATATGTATGTAAATACTTTCCTACCTTTCGGTGCCCAACATGCTGCAGGCACACCTGATACTTTTCTTGTCTCAGCTCTAACTCAGTGATCTCCCTAAGGAGCTCTGGATGACTGAGTCCTTTAACACACTAGTGAATAGAAGAACAAATTCTCTTTTCAATAAATATGGTATGGTCATTTGATAAGCACATTATTTTAAAACTTTCTATCAATTAACAGACCTTTAAAAAGTTGTAGAGATCAACGTGCATTTTTAAGATACTATCAAGTCTTATTAATATCCATATTTATTAGGTCATAGTAATTCAAAATAGGAAAACATTTCTTAACTTGTAAAGGGACATTTTAGTAATAAATTTTTCTAAAGAATTTCTAAAAGAAAAAGTAAAATATTGGATGTATGACATTTTTGTTTCCATACAATTTATCTTTAACACATCTACCACAAAAGGTTAATGTGCCAGGTTACAGAAAATCCCGAATCTCGACCGCTTAAGGCAATGATGGTTTATCGTCATTCAGGGCCCGAGTCCATCCCGGGGGTCAAGGCTGTGCTCCAGGCGGAGTAACCTCCACGGTGTAGACTGAGATTTGTCATCTTCACAGGAGGTGGGAAAACATGCTTGTGAACAAATGTGAAAAAAGTCACTGCTCATCCAACACAGCCATCGTGGGTCACATGGCCACGCCGACCTCCAGGGCTGCAGTCCCACCTGTACCCTGAAGGGGGACTGGAAATCCGGATGCCCCGCTCCAGCGATTACCCCACCTGGGCCACCCCCCTCTCTCCACGTTTTCCAACCTGCAGAGGGAACGCTTTCCTTCCACATACAAACATGATACATGAGACCCCCCCCACACGATGGGAAGAGTCCTGTGTCTTCTCCGGGATTTCTCAAGACCCCCCCCCCCTCACCGAGGGGCCTGTATTGTATTGGTTGTAATTTGTTACGTCTCATTATAAGCTGCTTCTTCACCTCCAAAACCATGGCCTGCTTTTGAAATAATTTTACCACCACACAGTGGTCTCTGAGACGAGTGTAGCTCCAGGCAGGCTGCCCGGCCCCCATTAATTTATTCCAGGCGTGGCCACTGGTCACACACTGATTCTACACGTGAGCTTGCACCTGGACTAAGGGGACTATCAACCTCTACTGCAGACCTGTGGTACACACTGATTCCACAGCCATTGCTTTTAACAGAGATGCAATCGCTATATAACATCATACTACTTTGGGGCGATTTGGTATATGCATGTATTATGAGTGATCACCACAGTAAGTCTAGTTAACATCCATCAGCATATAGTTACATTTTTTTCTTGTAATGAGAACTTTAAGATCTACTCTCTAGCAACTTTCAAATGAGCTACATTATTGTCAGCCTGCTGTACGTGACACCCCGGGGCTTATTTATTCCATAACTGGTAGTTTGCACCTTTTGACCCCCTTCATCCATAGTGTCCCCCTGGGCCTCTGCCTCGGGCAGCCACCAATTTCTGCTCTCTGCACATAGGAGTTTGGCTCCTTTTCTAAAGATTCCATGTATAAGTGAGATCATACAGTAATTTGTCTTTCTCTGTCTGACTTATTTTACTTGACATAATGCTCCCAAGCTCCATTCATGTTGTTGCAGATTTCCGGATTTCCTTTTTTAATAGCTAAATCATATTTCACTGTCTGTGTGTAACATACCTCCTTTATCCACTTATCCATCAGTGGACACTTTGGCCGTTCTCGTGTCTTCGCTATTGTAAATAACGCTACAGCGGGTGCGGAAGTGCAGATGTCTTCAAATTAATGTTGTTATTTTCTTTGGGTAGATGAAGCCCACCCAAAGCAGAGTTTGTAGGTCACAAGGCAGTTTTATTTTTAATTTGTTTGAGGAACCTCCGTACTGTGTCCCACAGCGGCTGCACGGATTCACATTCCCGCCGACAGCGCCCGAGGGCTCCCTTTTCCCCGCATCCTCACCAGCCTTCGCTGTTTCTTGTCTTTCCGACGACAGCCATTGCAGCTGCCGGGAAGCGGTACCTCACTGTGCCTCTGATCTGCATCTCCTGGGTGGTCACTGTTGTTGAGCATCTCTTTATGCTCCTGTCGGCCTCTGTGTGTCCTCTCTGGAAAAGTGTTGATGGGTTGCTCTGATAGTTTTTTACATCAGTGGATGTTTTTGCTATTGTGTGGCCTGAGTCCTTCATGTAATTTGGATATATTGTCAGATATAGGATTTGCAAATATTTCCTCCCATGATTTTTTTCAATTAGAGACAAACACAATGAACATGATACTGTATTTCCTCATTACATTTCTTCCATAGAGATGCCTATTTTAATAATGGAGTTTTGGATCCTGCTTTTCCTCTTGAGGTTAAAATGTTCTATGCCATTACATAAGCCTTAAAAATCTTGCTTACTAATTGTGTAATATTCTATCCCATGGGGATTGTACAATTTGCTCAAGTATTTTCTGTAACGGACACATTTTCTATGCTGTGAACTTCGGTTTCTGGGCTGTGACAGGGGCATCCTCTGTGATGGATGACTCTGTGCGCACATCTTCACGGGCAGCTCAGATTAATCCCATATCATAGACTCCTGGAAGAGGGACCACTGCATCCAAGAGGATTAGCTATTTTATTCTCCTGACACTTCCTGTTAAATTGCTTATCCAAGAGGTCAGTTCGTGGCCTCACGGGCAGAGTAGGTGCCCAGTTTCACATCCAATTAAATAATCTTGGGATAATAATTTTTGGTTGTCTTTCAAATAGCCCTATCAAGCCAAATAAAAATCTAATACTGGACATGGGTAGATTCTGGACTGACCTGACCCCCTGTATGTTTTCGCTGGCGAGCAGGACAGTATCTGTCTGTCTGGCAAACAGCTGTGACTGAAGGTCGAACTGTGTTCTGCTCGTCACTGACCCCATGTCAGAATAGTGACCCTTGGCTGGACAGTTGTCATCACCCACCGACTTGCTGGTTTTCGGGACCTGCTTTCTTACACACAGAAATGCGTTATCTGTATGGTTCTAATTTGTTTTCAGAGGAAACTGCAGTTCTATGTCATTAAAAGCAGGAACATAACAATGGAACATAGAAAATAACGTTAAGTCAGTCATTTAAAATCTGATGAAGCATCATGGAACTGAAAAATTAATAAAGTTCAAGATTAATGGCACTGTGTGTGTTAACCTCTTACTCGGGAACCGAAAGCATCAGAATGAAGGCAGGAGGGTCGAGTCTCACGCTGTTTGTGAAGGAGTGGCGTTGTGCCCTGCGGCCGCCATCACGGAAACCATCTCTAAAAATCAGTACTGCAGACGTTCACTCCGTGCAGAAGACCTGGGAGGAGTTTCAAGTTCCCACTGATGACTATGATTCATATGAAAAGACTTAAACCAGAAGTGGGAGTGACCTGGGAGGGCTTCATTCCCGTGGCCAGGCCAGTTTCACCCATTTCAGGGGCTTAGTGCCAGGGACCTGTAATTGTGCAAAAATCACCTAGAAACACACACGTGCTCATAGACGTACACACACAGTTGCTGACACAAACTAGACAATGTAACTCAGCCACAAAGTCCACAGTTGCTACAAACCGAGACAGCTCCCGTTATCCAACCACAGAAATACAGAACCATTGAACCACAGCATGCATCGCCTGTGACCAGAAATGCTCATGTAACGTGCATCTCCAGGATGGTTCGTTTCGTGACGAGACAGTAACGTTTCTTGTCTCCTCAACCCAGCTGTCTGGAAGGCGGCCTGAGGGACGGCGTAGTTCCCGCAGTGGCACATGTCACCAGCCTCCTTCGTTCCTGCGCCCGTCCTTTGGTGATGGGGCACTTTCCAGACTTCTTTCAGAATCTTGGATACATCCATAGTTTGACTAAAATGTGATTATTTAATATTTTAACTAAATTGCAATTAAGTGCAATAGTGCAGCCAAGGAACTTTGTTTTGCCACGAACACTTAAGCTTGTCTAAAGGGAAGCGGTACCTTAGGGACGCCATTAAGTGAGACCTATGGTACCTGTCCTGTGGTATTTCAGACTGTCCCAGAGTCATCTAAGGAGCTGACTAGAGAATGGCAGGTGGCTGTCAAGCTGGTCACACTTGGGTTGAGTGACAACTGGCGTCCTGTGTCCAGTGCCCAGCACCGTGTTCGGTGGTGTGTTTAACAGGTGCTGGCGAAGTCAGGGAGAAAGTGGATGGCTTGTCAGCATCTGTTCCTGTAGAGCTACATAACCACCAACTCAGTGGCTTCAAACCACACTCATTTATCATCCGAGTTTCTGGGGACCAGGAGCCCGGGCACCACTCTGCTGGGACCTCTGCTTTAGGCAATCAGAAGGCGGCCACGCAGGTTTCGGGTGGGGTGTGGTCTCCTCTGAGGGCCCCTGGGGAAGGTCCCACATTGGAGCTTATGCAGTTGTTGGCAGGAGGTGGTTCCTTGCAGTCAGAGAGCGCAGGGGCTTATCTCATCGGGGGTGTCAGTGGAGGTCCTTGCAGGCTAGAGACTCCCCGTGGCTCCTGGGTTCGCTGCTGTGCGGGGCTCCCCGATATAGTCATTTGCTTCTTCAAAGCCCGCCAGGGAGAGAGAGACTCCAGCCAGATGGATGATACAGTTCCTGCAATGTAATCTCACGGTCCCACCCGTGCAGGTGATCCCAAACACACCTACTCTGGCATCCTGAACGTCGTCTCTTGGATCGCAGCAAGTCACAGGCCTGCCCACACTCAGGTGGAGGGGGTGCAGCCAGGGTGTGGATACTACAGGGCAGGAATCACGGGGCCTCCCTAAGAGTCTGTCCACTGCAGAATATCCAGGTGTGAAATGACGACTTCCAGCATGAATGACCCTACTCCTTCCTTAAAGGAAGTGAGAGTGCGTGTACCTTTTGAACGGTGCGTATGGGTTTACTGAAGGCGGTGGCTGCAGTGTCCTTGCATTAAGAATTTTGTGTCTAATAACCCACGTATTCCACATAATAATACTGGGCAAACGGAAATTAGAGGCTGATGTTCCCAAGCTGTGGTTGCCTCTTTACGGAATATTGGCTGGCCTGGTGAGGTGAATGTCGGTTATGAACTACAACATCAGTAGTAGGAGTGGCAGTAATGCTGGTCGCGTATGATAATCATTGGTTCGCTGAGCAGCAACTTTATGTCAGGCACGTGAACAAGTACCTACAGGCCATAGCCAGGACAAATGTTAAAATTACCGCTGCAGGCTCAACCCAACAAGGTCCCCGCCTAGGCTGACCACGTGACTGTAACCTTGGCCACACTCAACTGGCCCAGGGTGGTCACAGACCAGGGGACCGGTGCGAGCCTTCTGCCGGCACTCTGGGGCTGACCCGAAAGTGCGGGCTGTTCCTCAAGCTCTCCCTGGAGTTTTCAGTCCCCCAGAGGGGACGTGGCACTTAAGGACAGCTGACGCTTGAAGGATACCAAGAAGAGACATGACAACAACTTCTGAGTAAAATGAGGAAACAGACACTGAAGACCAGAATCCGAAACTTGTCATTTCAACAGACACAGACTTTGAGGGCTTGCAAATACGCTAAGCTCATGGCCCAGATGTTAGGGGTTTAAAGATGGACAAAATAGGCAGGCCCGCCCCTCACGGAGCCTCATTCCACCAGGAAAGACAACAATCGAAGTCAGAGATAAAAATAAAACTATGGATAGAATATGTGAAAGCGAAACACAGGCCGATCCTTTGACCCAGCGACTCTGTGTCTAGGTGGGTTCTAGTATCAGGGATACAGCAGCAGACAGGGATAGTTGTATTCATAATGGGCACCATCTGGAAAGAGCCCCCAAGTAGAACGAATAAATAATCACACCATGGGACATCATGCAGTCATAGGAAAAAGGACAGTTTACTTTACATGGTGAGTCTTATGAAGTCCTATAGAGTGAAAGAAGTCATACATGGCCGAGTAGCAGCTATGTGACTGCATTTCTGTGAAGTTCAAGAACAGGCCAACCCATCGGGGGCTGAGAGAAGCCTGTGGACACAGGAAGGAAGACACTGGGGACCGACTTGGACAGGATACGGGGGACCTGGGGCTGTCTCGATGGCCTCCTTCTTGATCTGGGTGGTGGTGACATAGGGGCAGACACATAAAAAAATTCACCCAGCTGGATGCTCCAAGGTAGTCCGTGTGACTCTGTTTTATTGCAATGAAGGAGATAAAAATACCCTGATCTGTGCTTCCTGAAGGAACCGCTCTCATGGCTGACAAGGAGGAACACTTCAGAGGGATGACCTGCTCCAGGGCAGGCGTCGGCACAGGTCCCCTGAGACCTGTGGGGTGTAAGGAGCCCACTGGGGAGGCCAGGTGGGAGGGAGAGCAGGTGGCAGGCCCTGCCAGTGCAAAGGCCCTGGGGCAGGCGTGTGGTGAGCAGGAAGTGCAGTTCAAACTCAGTGCGTGAGAAGTGGCCCGAGGTGAGGTGGGGATGTGGGTGGGAACGAGGTCCTCACGAGGCCTCGGAAGCCACTGGTGGAGTTTGGTTCCCCCCGAGCACATGGGGAACCAGTGGGAGGTTGTGAACAGCAGTGAGAAGTGGACTCCACGCGTAGGTGTGGGCTCTGGCTGGGGAGGCTGGGTGTCCACGGCACCGTCCTCTGAAATGTGGAAAGCCAGGGAGGGGTGGGGTAGGGTTGGCAGGAAGCAGGAAAGCTGCTTGGGATGTTTTAATTTTGAGGCATCTGTGCATCAAGGGGAGAGGAGCTGAGCTGATGCATCAGCCTGGAGAGCGGCAGGAAGCCTTTGGCATTAAGGGGGTGTGCTCCTCCCTGGGGACGGCAGCGCCCAGCCAGAGATGTTGTGCAGAGAGGCAGTGGGGAAGGAGGGCCAAGGCAGGGGAGGGCGGGCGTGATCTCCCCACTGTGACAGCGTACACCCGCGTCACTTAGACGGGGACCAGGCCGGACCAGTGGCGCTCAATCTGGGAAGGTCCTGGGATTCCACTCCCAGTCTGAGATGCCCCCGCACTGCTCTGGGTGTAGCCCCCCGCCCCCTCTGCCTAAAAGTGCTAGTGTGAGCCAGTCTCTCATTCTTAGGTAGAAGAGACCGACTTCGGAAAACTGCTGGATTCGATGCTTGCTAAAACTCTGAGGGCTCAACATGCCCGTTTGACAGGTGAGGGACTCAGTTCAGAGGTTAAGGAATGCATCCTGTGTCAATCAGCTCTGAAATGTCACGACTAGAGCTTGACAGCAGGTCACCTCCTCAGGGTGTGCAGCGAGCCGCTGCCCAAAGACAGCATCTGGTTACAGTTATGCTGTAAGTAAAAAACAGCGGGAGCACCGAAATGCCCAGTGCATGGACACAGCGGGCGGACCAGAGGGCCAGCCTCCCAGAGAGTGGGCCCAGAGTGCCCCAGGGACCGGTGTCCAGTCACCCCTCGGGTCAAAGGACAGCAGAGTCTCTGAGCCTGAGCAGGAGCCAAGGCAAGGCCTGCTACAGCCTCCTTAGAGGAACGCGGACTCTGGGGCCTAAGGACAAAGTGGTGTGGACCACGGGGCCCCAGACCAGCTGTCCACCAAGATAGATCTTTGGTCACCCTGTCTCTGCGGTTCCTTCCTGGGAACAGAATGGCGACCTGTCTCAGAACCCACCCCACGCCCTAGACAGACGGCGCTGGGGGAGTGTACGTGGTGAGCAGCGCACCCCTGGGCTTGTGCTGCTCCCAGCACCAACGGTCCAGCCCCGCTGCCGTCCTCGAAGTGCAGATGCCGGAGGTCAAGGACTCCGAGGGCCATGGTATCAACGCCTGAGTCCAGAGCGGGGTTGTCAGTGCGGGAAACTCAGAGCGGGAAACACATTCTGAAACCTTCTTTGTAATGAGGCTCAGTCTGTCCAGCGAGCAACATCACGCATGCACACACTCGCACACTCCCACACATGCATTGTGTGATGTCCTTTTTAGTGATTATAATAAATGGCTGGTTCCTTTATAGCAAATGATACATCCAGCTTGACGAAACCTTACCCATCTGGACAACAAAACTCATGGGTGGCTTTCTTTCTTCCTGGGATAGGCAACTCACACAAACATTTTTCTGAGTATTTTGAATTCTAAGGAAATCAAAACAAGAAAGTAGGTGCATCGAGACTTCCTCTTTTCCCAGAACACGTCACCTCTTTCCCATGCCATTGTGATTTCTCTTCCCCTTTCCTCCAGTACATGATGGTCCTTCACTCCCCCCAGCACCCTCCCTTTCCTGCCTGGGTCCCCAGGTCCAGTTGCCTGGGGCTGCCATCAGCCACACCCCAGACAGGGGAGGCTGAGACAACATGGCTTCATTGTCCCACAGTTCTAGTGACCAGAAGTCCAAGATCAAGGTGCTGGCAGGGCCGAGCTCCCTCCCAGACTCTGGGTAGAATTCTCCCGCCTCTTCAGGCCCCTGGTGATGACGGCAGCCTTTGGTGCCCCTCATCTGGCAGCTGCATCACTATCAGTGCCGTTCTCTGAAATGTGGAGACGCTGGGATACCTCCTCGAGTGTCCGTGTCACATAGACTTCTATGGAGGACATCCGCCATATTTGGCTTAGGGCTCCCCTTACTGACCTCATCTTTACCTGAACGCATCTGTGAAGACCCTGCTGCAAATAAGGTCACATGCGCAAGTTCCAGGGGTGACAACTTCCACGTATCTTTTGGGGGATACAATTCAACCCGTGACACCCTGTGTCCCATATGTGTGGTTACTATGAGTTCAATCCCCAAAGAAATAGGGCTTGAGTTTTCCTTAATAATCTGCATGGTGAAGATTTTATAACTCAAATTCCTCCAAGGACTATTAATCACAAGAAGGATCTTTTCAAAATGAGATGTCAGTACTTTGAGGAAACCTCAGTATGAACACACACGCATCTGAGAGCCCACACACACATGGTTCTTACTCTCTTTCTTCCTTCTTTTTCAGGGATTTAATAATAGATTATAATATTCATCTTGAATTGTCAAATGTGTTTAAGAGTAGATTTTATTCTGATTTTTGCTCTTTTCCATTTATGATAAAACAAAGAAAATGAAGTGTCTAGCCAATGCAATCAGCCACCCGAGGCAACTCCTCCTTATTTTCCACGCTGGCCCTCCTTTAATTTCTAGCCATCTTAAGACCAGAACTTTGAAGGATTCCGCATTTTGTTGGCAGAACAGTGTATTCATTAACAGCCTGGCCTTGGAGCCGGAAGAGATTCTAGTGGGGCTGTCACTGACTTGCAGTGTGTTTAGGGACCTGCTGCTCGGCCACCCTCAAAGGGGGCTGTGCAGATGGAATGAGATGATACATGGAGAGGACTTAGTGCAAGTTCTGGCCCCTAATAGATGCTCAGTTAATGCCAGCTAGTTATGAAGCAACATAGATGTAACGTGCTAAGCAACTGCTGATGGTAGCTTTTACAATGCTATCGATACATGTTGTAGAACAAATTCTGCAATTATGTTTTAAAGTCTCCTTCATAAAATGTGTTTTAAGTTTTGAGTGGAGAAAAAGGGTTTGGAAGCTTATGTTTAAAGAGTTTCTGGAGATTAGAGATTTTTATTTTGTTCTGTTTTATAAGTCCTCAAAAAGTGTACACCTCGATTTAGGTGAGATGGTCCAGTGCGTGACGGTGCCCAGTTAGAGTTTGTAGAAAGCACCGGACTTCGATGTTCCTCTTCCCAGCACGAGACTGCCTACCGCCCAGAAAGACTGCGGGAGTTGGAGGCAGGCAGGCCTGAATTCGCACGTGAATTTGTGGATAGTCGCTGAACCTTTCTGAGCCTCAGTTTCCTCATCTTGAAACTGGGAAACTGGGATTGTTAAGAGCTGGGCAGTTAGTAGCTTCAGTGCTATGAGTCAGAGTTTCAGAAAAATAGAATGTTCCTTATTTCCCGTATCTGATCTCATTCTGTTCTGGGGCTTCTCTGTTACCCTGGAAAAGGGAAGAGGAGAACTCAGACCGGGCAGTGTGCGTATCTGAGTCTCTTCCGGTTTTAAAGCTCGTTCTTTCGGATTAACTCAGTTACTTCTCAATAAACGGTCCGTCTTTTGAGGATTTGAGTTTGGTGGGGTTGGGATTTCTCCCCAGGCTCATCTGTGGACCGACACACTATCCGGATGCCAGGGAGGAGGTGGCAGGTGCTGGGGTCACCCCAGGTCCTGACCCTGACTCCTGTGTCCCTTCTGGCCCACAGAAGAAGCCTGACCTGAAAAGCCGCCTGTTGTGGGATTCCATGTACAGGAAATGCCCGGAATAGGGACATCCAGAGAGAGAAATTAAAGTGGTGGCTAACAGGGCTTTGGAGAAATGACATGAAGCGTGATCCCCAATGAACACGAGACTGCTTTCAGGTCCCATGTCCAAAACACTGGGAAGTTTCAGAATGAGGTAGAGGTGTCCGTCACACAGCACCATGAATGCACTAAATGCCAGGACAAGGGTGAAGGTGTTGGTATGTAAATTATATTTCATTTCAAAAATTATTTGCAGTCAGCTCTGGGCAGGTGGCTTCATTGGTTAGAGTGTTTTCCTATACACAGGAGGCTGTGGAATTGGTCCGTGGTCAGAGCACATGACCAGGTTACAGGTCGGATCCCAGTCGGGCGCACCTGGGAGGCAACTGATTGATGTCTCTCTCAGATTCTCTCTCTCTCTACACCCCTCCCCCCATCTAAAACCAATAAACATATTCTTGGGTGAGGATTTAAAGAAGTATTCGTGGTCAGAGTCACAACAGCCATGTGTTACTGTGTTGTTAGCTCTTGTGCATCTTTTGTCATCATTAGACTTCACTTTCTTTGGGGAAAGAGCCGGTTGTGCACACCTGTGTGGGCCTGTCCTGGGTTTCCCACCCCGTTCCACTGAGCGACGCCTGTCCCCGCAGTCTTGGGCCCACGCTGGCTGCTCCACGGCGGCCATGCGATCAGCCTTAGCCGCAGGCTGAGCCCTCCCACTTTGTTCCCCCCTCAAGACTAGTTCAGTTCTTGTGCCTTTCCACATAAACTTTAGTAAACGTGTCTGTATCTACAAATGGTTTGCTGGACTTTGATTGAAATTACATTAAATCTTGAACCAATTTGAGAAGAATTGACATCTTTGCTATGTTTCCTCTTCCCATCCCCAGAGACAGTCTGTCTCGCCACTAATTTTGATGTTCGATTTCCTTTATGCTTGGTAATTTTCAGCATACAGATTCCACGCATGTGTTGTCAAGTTGACACCTCGATGTTTCGTTGTCTTTGAAACAGTTGTACATGGCACTGTACTCGCTGTTTCAGGGCCCACATGCCTGTCTCTAGTATGTAGAATATGCAGCTACTTTTTTATTGTTGATTATGATTTTAGCAATCTTGCTTAATTCACTTCTTAGTTCTAGTTCTTTTTTTCTTTTATAGCTTCCTTGAGCTTTTCTATGGAGACATTTCTGTCATTTGCAAATAGGGGCAGTTTTATTTTATCCTTTCTAATCTGCATGCCTTTTCTTTATTTTCTTGCCTTATTGCAGTGGCTAGAACTTCAAGTTCTCTATGGAATGAAACTGGTGAGAGCAGACATCCTTGCCTTACTCTCTGTCTTAGAGAAAAGGCATTGAGGCTTTTACGGTAAATGTGATGACATGCAGGAACTGTGTTTAATCCCACCCTGGGCAGTGCTGTGTTGGCCCCCGGCCACACTAAATGTCAGGCTTTCCTCACGGTGCTGGTGTTTGCTGGGATGTACCCTGGGAAGTGGAAACAAGTCTTCTTTCTTGGAGAGATTCCCCTCAAATCTTCTTGGTTGTTTCAAACACCATGCCTCTGCCCCATGTCCCCATCCTGAGCAGTAGGAGGGGATGGGCCTACCTGCCCTTTATTTCCTCTGCCCCCTTTGCCCCACCCAAAGGAGCCAGGGGGCCTTTCCTCCTTCCCAAAAGCCATTAGGAATGGGGTGCCCCCCACCCCCCCATACAACTCTCCAGCAGTCTTTAAAGAGTGGTGTGAAGACCTCTGGGGTTCCGAGACCTTTTCAGAGGGTTCATGAAACATAAATCTATTTTAATAAATCCTAAGCCATTATTTGCCTTTTAAAGAGTGTGTTGACATTTTTATCATAGTTGCAAAAATAGTTTAGCTCTTCAGCAACAGTCAAGCCAGTGGCACCAACAGTACCAGTTGTCACTGTGTCCTTCACTGCCAACCATTCACAGAAAACGAAAAAGTTTAATGAAAGACTGTCCTTGATGAAGCAATAACAATTACCAATGCTATTAAATCTCAACCCTTGAGCCTACCTGTTTTAATATTTTATAGAACAGGAAGTGTGTCCGCAGCACCTCTGGTGCTTCCTGGACCAGGGTGCTTTTCCCAGGGGGCATTCGGAACCAGCCTCGTTTTTCACGGGTCACCATTTTTACTTGGAAGGATAGTTAACAGAAAAAATCTAGCTCCTCAGACATGGATATTTGGAAGGCATCTTCTCAGAAATGAACAAAGCAAGCCTGTCATGTCCGGAAAAACATGAGAGCATTTGTTGCCCAGGATAAAATGTGAGTTTCCAAGTGAAAATTAGAATTTAGAAATCCAGTGTGTTCTACTGTGAGCTTACTTCCCAATACTTACAGACATTCCTGAGTCGATGGGTGGTGATATTAACAAATGTCACTTTTTAATGTTGAGTAATGAATTGTGTCAACATTTGGAAGATCTGAATGGCTTAGTGAACTAATATTTTCCAAATCACCAGTGCATGAGTCACAAATGCATACATGAGAAAAAAAACTATTCAAAGTGCAAGATGGATTAATTTGAATATATCAGGGAATGAAAAATCATTGATATGGTTTCAAATTCCATATTGCAGCTAAACTTTAAGAAACTGTAATATCAAGGAATTCCATAGTAATCTGAGATGGTTATTAATAAACTCTTACCTTTTTGAACAATATATGTGGGTAAAGATGGATTTTCTCAGTATATTTCAACCAAAACAGCGGATCGAAGCAGACCGAATGCAAAAACAGATATGAAAGTCCAACTGTATTCTGTTAAACTTGACGTGGAAGAGACTCACAAAAAGTATTTTTAAAAAGAGCCACTTTTTTGTTTTGGACAATATAATTATTTTTATAAACATTTATGTTAACATGTAATGGTTTAACATTGCTGTTTTTAAATGAATTAGTTTTAAAACTCCTTGATTTTAATGTATAAATGTAATGCCTATTGATAGGTAGAGTTGACATAAACAAACAAAGACTCTTTAGGGTTTGGCTTGATGTTTGATACTCCAGAGGGGTCCTGAGACCAAAGAGTTTGTGAACCTACTGGTCACTCTGACAAGCTTGCTCAGTTCCATTAAAGGGAAGCTTTGGGCGTTCGTCCAGTTCTTTTCTCTCCAGAAGCCTAGATTTCAAGACTGTTGTCTCAGCTGAGCCTGCCTAATAAATCCTGTTGGCTCCACGAATCTGAAAAAACTGTCAGTTTTAGTCAGTCTCTGCCTCTCCCCAAAGCAGGAAATGTCTCGGACTCGACCTACGGGGAACCGCAGGACAAAATGCTTTGCACAGAATATAAAAGCATGTGGGTTTACCAAATGAAAATGATAACTCTCGTCACATGGGTGCCACATGGGATTTCACCATGTGACCAGCACTTCAGCGACTAGTAGAGTACCTTGTAGAGTTGCTGCTACATTCCGGTGGTTCCACCCCTTCAGCTGTCTGTCCCCGAACAAGACACAGACCCAAATCCACCCAGCACAGCACTGAGGTTCTCCTAGTGCACAGACTCTTCTCTGCACTGAAACTGGCATTTCCGGAGTCGCTGCTCAGAGTAGTAAGTAGTCGAAGTGTACAAGCTACTTAGCTGGTGAGGCGTGAGCTGGGCACATAAACACCATTAGAATACAAACTCCATTTGATGGGCCCCAGAACAACGGTTCTCAGCCTTGATTATACTTTGGAAACCCCTAGGGAGCTGTGGAAACACACCAACACCCGGGCTCCACTCCAAGAGATTTTGACTTAAATGCCTACATGTGGTCTGATCATCAGTGTCCTTTAAAACCCTCACTGGATTTTAATGGGCAGCCAGGGTGGAGAACCATGGATGCAAACATCAGCATTTTAAGTGGGCTCTCCCACAGGGACTCGGTGAGTATTTACTGAGCAGTTGCTATGTTCCAGGTACTCATGAAGGGGCTGGGGATATGGCAGTGAATAAAGCGAGGCGTCCGCTCCCGTGAGGCTGGTCCTGTATGACGGTGCTTGTGCAGGTGCGGCCTTTCCGAGGCCTCAGTGACAAAGGGGCCTGAAGACCCAGAGCTGACGGGCATCGGGGAGGGATCCCTGCAGCAACCTGAGCAGGGCCTCCCACTCAGGAGGAGGGTCAGGTGTGGGCTCTGAGGTGGGGGCGTGCTTGCTATGTTCTCGGAGTAAGAAGGAGATAATGGCTGGGTGGTGATGGAGAGCAAGAGAGAGGGGCCGGGCGGAGCGGGGCCGTGGGCAGGACCTGGCAGTCCGTCCCGAGTGAGGCCCACGGCCCCGGGGGCTGTGAACCGAACAGTTGCTCTCGGCCATGCGCTTGGACGGTGCTCTTGGAAAGCGACTGCCGGGCTCCACCTGGCAGCGGCGGGAAGCGAGGAGGCTCTGGAGCCATTGGGGGGCGGCGGGGGGAGGCTGTGGAGACCAAGAGCAGGTGGGCCTGCGGGGGAGGTAGGAAGGGGCCTCATCCGAGGTGGGTTGTGGGGCTTTCCCCCAGAATTCCCTGGTGAACGGATCTGGGGAGGAGACATGGTGGAGAGTCAAAGACGAACACCAGCTTCTTGCAACCGTTCTGTAAGGTAATTGGAAAAATACTTTCTCCGATTTACGAATGAGAAATGGAGGCCGAGCAGAGGGCAGGTGCGCGAGACCACAGGGCCGAGGAGGACCCACCCCCACCTGCCAGCCCTGCAGGCCCCAGGCCAGGGCCCCGGGGCGAACGTGTAAGTGCCAACCCCACATTCTCGACGTTTGTCACCCAGCTGCTGAGTCGGGACCCGAGGCAGACACCAAGTCTTCCCCGACGTAGCGCTAACTGCTAAGTGCTCTCCGAGGGGCATGGCACCTGCGGGGCTCTGAGGACAGAGCACGCGTGGTGTGAGGGGGGGCGGGGAGAACGTGGTGACAGGCAGATGCCAGGGGAGTGGCCTCCGCAGAGACTGTCACTGCTCGCACACTGATGGCAAGTACATGTCACGGACAGACACTGAAGTACGAAGCCGTTTGGCGGCATCAGAGGGTTCTGTTGGTTGTACGTGGGGCGGGGGAGGAGTCAGGGAGTTGAACTTGAGGCTGAGGGGTGATTCGGGCCCAGATGACGGAGACACGAATCACCCAGCAAACAGCGAGTGAGCCTGTGGCCTCGGAATGGAGGTGATGGAGATTAGAAAAATATTAATGTGACTTCAAGGGGATAATTAAACTTATTCAGAAAGCAATCATAAAATCTTCATTAGAACAGGTCAAGAACATAATTCTAATTTAATAATAGCCTGGGTGAATCGGCTAGTCCTTGAAGAAATTTCCTAATCAGGAGAGCCTTTGAACTGGGTGGGTAATTATTGCCAATAAGAACAGAGATTATCCCTCTGAAAGAATAAGACATGAAAATGAGGCGTAAAAGCAGCCTGGAGGGGGAGGGTGTCGGAGCGGGAAGGGAGGGGGCGTGGCAGCGTGGAATCTGGAAAGGTGACTGAGGGGGGAGGAGAATCTTGTTTGAAGTCCACATCTGCCACTTGCCTGTGACGTGACTGGTGGTCGGCAAGTCACCAAGTCCCCCTTTCCCTTAAGCACACCCCCTCTATTGGTCGGGTGTGAATGGGGACCGCATCACACCGGGGTGTGTGCATGCCACTGTTTCACCGTGTCTGCACAGAAGCCGACATTCAAGCGAAGGATCGTGAGTTACTCCCACTGCAAACCGAAGCACTGCTCCCGTGGGTGCCACAGGTGTCTGTTCAGTGGCAGTGGCAGTGGCTGGAATCCACGGCACTGCCGGGTCACTGGCCGCCAGAGCTCCCCCCCCAGCCCTCGCGTGGCTCCCTCACAGTGGCTGTGAGACGTGAGTGGGGTCTGTCCCCCGATCTTTCCTGTGAAGGCTGAGGGGCCGGCCGACGGTGGGCAAGGAGGACTGTGAGGAGTGCTGCGAGGTGGGCTTCCAGCTGGCTGGCCCCTGGCTCCGCTCGCCAGGACTTAAACGTCACGTCTGTTCATGTCTGACGGACAGACGGTCTGCCTCTTCTCAGTCTCAACCACAAATTGCTGTTCTTAAGAACTCATATTCTTAAAACGCATAGGGTTGTAATCCCGTGAGAAAATGAGCAGTTTAATTATTTATTTAATTATTTCATTAAATAATTTTATTTAACAGGATACACTTAAATAAGTGAATTTACCTAAATTCCATGTAAGGGATTCGACTTTGACACAAGGAATAATGTCATGGTATGTGGGTCGAAGACTGTACAGTGGATTTCTAAGAAAAGAGTCTTATCTGTTCGGGATGTATTGAAAAACAAGGCAAATTAGTGATGTTAGGAAGGCAGATTCCATTTGACTTAGCCTAGTTTATTACGTTTGGTTTGTTAATCAGTGTAACAGACCCACTTCTTCTGACATAAACGGTGTATCATTAAGTTGAACTCTCACTAGGCCACGGCTGGAATCAGACTATACAATGCAGTCCAAGGTCATAGTCCATATATACAGCATGCTGGACCACACAGGTCATCAGACCTCCCTGCACCTGAGTTTGAAGGAGGAAACTCAGCCTGCTCTCCACTCGCCAACATTCTCCTAAACACGAGTTCACACAAAGGCATCGAGCAGGCTTGTGCTTCCCTGGAAGCTTCCAGATTGCCATGGACATCTCAAATTTGGTGTCATAATTCCTGTTCCTTGTCATAACCCCTAGTAGTAAAACAGTAATTTTGTCCGTGATCCACCTTTCTGTCTACAAAAATATGTTAATATTACCTGGTTTATATTCTGAAGAAGCAACAGGTCATGAGTGATACCAAGTTACTTAAAATATTAAAATTATTCTCTTGGCTTTATTTAATCCCAGGCGTTTTATGATAAAAACTGTGCCAGTAGTTTTATATGTCAACTTGAAATGTGTTTTTTGGATGAGATTACTGTTTAAATGGATGACCTTTGAGTGAGCAGATTGCTCTCCCTACTGGGGCTGGGCCTCATCCAATCAGTTGACAGTTGGCTAGAACAGAGACCAGGCTCTCCGGGCCAGCTGCTTCAGACTTGATCTGCATCCTTGACTTTCCTGGATTTCTAGCCTGTGTGGGCCTTCAGTCTAGACCCTGGGGTACTAGGTACTTTCAGAAAGCAGGGCAGGGTCCCTCTGCTCACAGCGAGGACACCTAGACGCCCTGTGCGGTGTCAGCTCTGATACCCACTGTGCATCGGGGGTGGGCCACTGTCCTTTCTTGGGGTTTTCATCTGTGGCAGCGGATGAACGGCTGCGTGCCGTGTCCGTGACGGGCTGTGAGCGCTGACCAGGCAGAGCTTGTCAAACGCTCTGAAGTTGACACTTGAGTCTATTTTTCCTGAAAGACTCCACAGGAACTGATGCACTTTTCGTATTTTAGTGGCTGGTTTCTGTGGTGGCTTTTACATCTCAGTAAAAAGACTATATAGTGTTTTAAATTGTTTGGGATGTTTTTCCTAGGCATCAAAGACAGTTTCTAAAACCTCTAAACTAGTTTCTTTTGGTTTCTTTTATCCACATGTTAATTAATGTGGATACTCAAGGTCAAAGATATTAGGAAGCGAGAAAGCAATAGCAGGTCATGTAGAACATCTTGTACCTAAGCCAGGACACTACCCTCTGGGCAGGGATGCTGTGTCTCAGCCCACAGAGCCTCCTGGACCAAGTGGGGGTAAAGGACAGCTGGCTCCTCACCTATTGCAGGAAGTAATCCGACTCAAGGTGATAGGTCTGTTATCAGCTATCCTTGTCCCTGTAGTTTTTCTAAATGATGGTGAACTTCCTCCCTTTAACAGAACCTGAGGCGTAGCTGAGATGCATGGATAAGCAGAGATCCAAGACCTTTAAGCTCACATGCCAATTTTTTAACATTTTTCCAAATAGAGTTTAACAGTTTGAAAGTATATGCCTTTGGCAACCTTTGCTTCCCAGATGCGTATTAATTCTCCCATTTCCTTTGAAAGGGTGCCCATGAAAAGAAGAGGGAGTTAAACAAATGCCCCTCTGTGTGACGGTGAAGACAGGTGGGGTATGGCAATCCCAGCCAAACCGTCCCAGATTCCCACACGTGGTGGGGTGAGAATCAGTGAAATTCCGGGTCAGCCCCACGGAGACTCTTTAACCCTGAGCATCGGCCAGAGTCCAACCTGCAGCTCACGCTGTTCCCTCCCCACCTGCCTGCTGTTCTTTCCCTGGCACTACGAGTTCAAGTTACTTGTGTTTCTGACATGGTAAAATTTGTCACAAGAGACTGACAAGGGTCAACGGACAAGCACTAGTAAATATATTAGCCTTAAAACCATGCCTCTGGATGTTGACTTTGCTTCACGTGAGGGTAGAATGTCACCTGAGAGGATTTGTTCTTTAGCTGAATTATTGCAAAATGATGCTGATGACACATGACCGTATTTGTCACTAAAGACTGGTTCCACTGAAAGCAAAGGTGCAGAAGACGTCATGTCACATTTCTGCATGGTACAGCATCAGAGGGGAAGCTACCTGGTGGATGACGGAACCTGGAATGTCTCAACCCGCTGTGATGGTGGGGTCCCTGTAGGGGCGGTGCTGAGGGTCATGCGACCAACCACACAGACCTAAAACCCAACGACCTGTTTAAATTGAAATTCCTTGGCTAAAGGGAATTGTTTGGCTAGAAACTCAGTGCAGGTCAGTGTGGCCAGAGCTAACGCTTCACAGATCACACTGCTAGGCTTGAGTTAGCAGATGTAATGGTGTAATTTGCACACTCACTTTTTCATGCATCAGTCAGCAGTGCATGGGAGTGGCAGAGAGGAGGGGAGCGTAAGTGCCCCGTCAGACCGTGGGGTGAGCCGGGAGCACTGTTGCAGAATCTCAGGGTCTGTATTCCAGATCTCTGCTTTTTTATTTTTTAAATTTTATTGATTATGCCATTACATTTGTTCTATTTCCCCCCTTCATTTCCCTCCACGCTGCACACCCCTCCCCCACCATTCCCCCTCTTTAGTTCGTGAACACATGTCTCAAGTTCTTTAGATTCTACATTTCCCCTACTTACCCTCCCCCTATCTATTTTCTATCTACTGTCTATGCTACTTATTTTCTGTACCTTCTCCCCCCTTCTCCTTATCCCACTCCTCTGTTGCTAACCCTCCACGTGATCTTCATTTCTATGGTTCACTCCTGATCTAGCTGTCCTCTTAGTTTGCTTTTGTTTTAGGTGTGGTTGTTCATAACTGTGAGTTTGCTGTCCTCTCACTGTTCATCTTTTTTATCTTCTTTTTCTTAGGTAAGTCCCTTTAACATCTCATATAATAAGGGCTTGGTGATGATGAACTCCTTGAATTTGATCTTATCTGAGAAGCACTTTAACTGTCCTTCCATTCTAAATGAAAGCTTTGCCGGATAGAGCAATCTTGGTTGTAGGTCTTTGGATTTCATGACTTGGAATACTTCTTTCCAGCCCCTTCTTGCCTGTAATGTCTCTTTTGAGAAATCCGCTGACAGTCTGATGGGAACTCCTTTGTAGGTGACTGTCCCCTTAGCTCTTGCTGCTTCTAGAATTCTCTCCTTCATTTTAATTTTGGCTAATGTAATTATGATGTGCCTTGGTGTGTTCCTTCTTGGGTCCAACTTCTTTGGGACTCTCTGAGCTTCCTGGATTTCCTGGAAGTCTATTTCCTTTGCCAGATTGGGGAAATTCTCCTTTATTATTTGTTCAAATAAGTTTTCCACTGGTGGCTGTTCTTCTTCCCCTTCTGGTACCCCTATAATTCGGATGTTGGAGCGTTTAAAGATGTCCTGGAGGTTCCTAAGCCTCTCCTCATTTTTTTTGAATTCTTGTTTCTTCATCCTTTTTTGTTTGGTCATCTTTTCCTTCCTTCTGGTCCGCTCCCTTGATTTGAGTCCCAGTTTCCTTTCCATTACTATTGGTTTCCTGTGCATTTCCATTCATTTCAATTAGTTTAGCCTTCATACGTTCCTCTAACTTGTGACTATAATCAACCAGTTCTGTGAGCATCCTGATCACCAGTGTTTTGAACTGTGCATCTGAAAGTTGGCTATTTCTTTATTATCACTTAGATTTATCAGCTCTGGGGCTCTGAGCTGTTCTTGAGCCATGTTTTGATCTGTTTGTGCCTGTTACATATGAGGAGAGGCGCCTTCGGTGTTCACCAGGGTAGGGCTACCCAGGTCGCTGGTTGTGACGCTGTATGTGGGGGCAGGGTCAGAGAGGGAGCAATGGCGGTCCTCTCCGCTCACCCAGTCCGCCTCACCACTTGCCCCTGCCTGTTTATCTGAGCCCAAATGTGCGGTCCGCCGCCCTGCGCCGGGGCCTTTGTGGTCTGTCTCAGTGCACGTCTCTTCACTGGTGTATCCGCGAGCTAATTCGAGACCTCAGACAGCCAGCCGCACCCTGAGCCTTCCCGTAGCTACCCCGCACCTGGGATTCGCGCCCTCGGCTGCTTGAGAGCTGCCGGGGTCGGGGGATTGTTTTTGCCCGCCCAGCTCCGCTGCTGGCTTCGCCCTTCTCACCGGTTTAGCTGAGCTGTTCATTGTTTTTGGACTCCATATTGTTTGATTTTCTGTGGTTTGGTTGCGTTTATTGTTGTTAAAACTTTATTGTTTTTAGATTTGGTTGTGCAAGGAAGCAAAGTGCTTCCACCTACGCCTCCATCTTGGCAGAAGTCCCCAGATCTCTGCTTTTTAAAAAAGAGAATCTAGAAGTTTGGGTTTTAATTTTAAAAATGCAAATTTTCCAACCACCCCGGAAAGAATGTAGGCTCTGTCTAGCCACTGGGCCTCCCATGGTGACCTCCGTGCTGGACATATTGTCTGGACGTAGGAGAGGGGTGTGGGCTGAACGCAGACGTCAGCCTCTGTCTCAGGCTCTGTCGTCGTTCGGGGCATTTCAGAGGCAGCAGTGGACTCAGCGGAACTGAGGACAACCCCCAGGCCGTGGACACCGAGGAGACAGCCCAAGTCTGAGTCCTGCTTTGTTCTGGCCTACCTTTATGTTTTTTAAAGTTCACGTTAAGTCATCTGTTGGCTCTCTAGCTGTACTTCTTCACGTTACTTTCTTAGCGGCTGCTCTAAGGACTACGTTCACATGGATAACTTTTCAGTCTGCTTGGAGTAACTGGCGGGCCCCTTCGTGGGAAATAGACAAAGTTTACGATCACGCAGGTGCACTTACCCTCCCCCACCCACTGTGCTGCGGCCGTCACATGTGTCATCGTTGCCTGCGTGCTTTGTAAATCTCATCATACAGGACATCATTTTTTGCTTACATTGTCTTTATTTACCTACCTATTTACTATTTCAAGTGTTCTTCATTCTTTTCTGATGGTTCAACTTGCATCAAGCATCAGTTGCCATCAGTCTGGAGAACTCTTAAGACATCTTGCAGTGTAAGTCTGCTGGCAATAAATTGTCTTAGCTTTTACTTACCTGAAAATTATGTATTTTGCCTTCATTCTTTTTTAAATGGAATTATTGGGGCGACATTGTTTAGTAAGATTGTATAGGTTTCAAGTGCACCTTTCTATGGCACATGATCTGTGTATTGTACTGTGTGTCCATCACCCAAGGTCAAATCATCTTCCGTCACCATGTATTTGACCTTTACTATCCTCCGCACCTTCCCTCTGGTAAGCATCATACTGTTGTCTGTGTCTGTGAATTTTTGTTTGCTCATTTGTTGCTTTCACAAGTAGTCTCCCTGATGGGATAAAGATGCGGCACACATCTATAACGGGATACTACTCAACTATAAGAAACCGCTGTTCACAATAGTGTGGACGGACCTGGAGAATATCATACTAAGGGAAATAAGTAAGACAGAAGATAGTTGCCTTCATTCTTGAAGATTATTTTTATTACATATACAATTCCAGTTTGAAAGCTTTTTTTCTCCTTTAACTTCAGTGATATTAACCCATTGCCTTCTGGCTTCCGTGGCTTCTGATAAGAAGTTAGCAGTTACTTATATTATTGTTCCCCTGGTATCTAAGGTCATCTTCCTCTGGCTGATTAAAAAATTTTACTCTCTGTTAGCTTTAGCTTTCCTTAAATTAATTACGATGGGCCTTACTATGGTTTTCTTTGTGTCTTAATTGAGTTGCTGAGCTTCTTGAATTTTTGAGTGTCTTTCACTAAATTTGAGGAATTTTCAGGTATTGCTACTTCACATGTTTTTATGCTCTATTCTCTGTCTCTCGTCTTTGTTGAACTCAAATTACCTATATGTTAGGACTTTTGATAAAACCGTGTTGATCTTTCTCCACCTTCCCTGATTTATTCTTGTATCATCCTCCAGTGTCATCCAGAGTTTTTATTTCAGGTTTGTATGTTTCGATTCCAGGTTTTCTATTTTGTCATTGCTGTACTTTCCACTTAGCCCTTTCTCATTTATTAAACATACATTTTCTCTATATTTTTGCATCTCTACTCTGAAATCCTGGCCTGCTAGTTGCAATGTTTGGGTCATTTGAATCTTTTCTCTTGGGTTAGTGTCCTATGGTATTGTTCCTTCGTGTGTTTAGTAAATTTGCCACGTGTGTCTAGAACTCTGGACACCACGAATGACACATTTTAGAGGCCCTGGATTCTGTTTTGTTCCTCCAAAGAGCATTGGTTGTTTTGGTTCAAGCAAGCAGTTCGCTTGGCTAGAATGGAATTCCCATTGCGTCATCCCCAGGATGGGCAGCGTCTGAAACCTGTGTTCACTTCCTTTAACCTGAGCTGCGCTGGTTGGAGTCCGCCCTTGCACACAGGGTTTAAATCTCAGAGATTTGGTCCGAGTTTGCACACAGAATTTCACACGTAGTTCTCTGTGTCTCCTGTGTTGTTCGAGCTCCCCAAAATGTGTCTTCTCACTCTTCAAGCTTATAAGAATGTCGGTTTGTATCCAAGTTTTAATTTCCCAGTGTTGCCTGGACTGGGAGCTTCTGACTGACCAAAAAAAAAAACTGTATAAAGTAAAAGGAAAAAAACCCATCAGTGCTATTTCCTTCTTCCAAGTACCTACTGTCTCTCTCCAGTGTCTTTGGTGACATTCAGTAATTGATCTTTATGTCGTGTCTATAGTTCATAGTTGTCACCTGTGATAGAGTTCTCCTGAAAGGAGCTATTCTGCTCTTACCGAAAGTGGGAACTCCAGGCAGGCAGAACGTGATGTTGGCAGGAACGTGATGTTCGGGACCTGGGGCCAGCCGACCACACCGGGCCAACCGGTCACAGTGCCTGCCCAGTCTTGGGCTCCTTCTCTCCCAGGCCCAGACTGCCAGACACACTGCGGCCTGTTTATAACCTCTCCACGGAACTCGCAGCTCACAAACCATGAGTGTCATAACCACGACCTCCTACCTCCAGAGCGGTTTGCCCCAAATCCACTCTCCACGCTGCCATGAACTGACCTATGTAGAAACAGATGGTGTTTGGCCAGTTCCCTGCTCAGAACTTCTCCCACGGCTGCTGATTTACCGATAGAAGAATGCCCGCATTTCTTAGCAGAGCTCATAGGACCCTGAGAGGCTTGAAATCTGAGCATTCTGCTTCCTCTTCAGTCACGTTCTCACCCTTTCCTCTCCCCTCCCACCAAGCACACTGCACTCTAAGGACAGTAGATTCTGCTGATTCAGGAAGGTCACCTGCATTGTCAACCTCTAGGCACTTACATCATCTCACCATGTTGTTTTTCTCTTTAGACCCTTGAAATTATACTTTGTGATTATATGATAGACTCAGTATATTATGGACATTATTCTGTTTATTGACATAAAAGACATCGCATTTTATTTCTTTGTTATTTTTGTTCATGTTTGTGTGTGCCTTCCAAGGTGAAATGTAGGCCTCATGAGGTCAAGACCTGGTCTGGTTCACAGCGGGGTCTCGACCATTCAGAACAGCACCTGGGCCATGGCACCCCCTTCAGTAAAGCCTCACTGGGGTGAGCGCTGCTGTGATTGGCCATGGTTCCCTCTCGTCCCAGCCTGGCCTAGCAAAGGTGTGCGGAGAACCGGCTCAGGTGTTACCCGCCCTCTGGAACCTCCTCTCAACGTGCCCTCACTTGGCATAGAACGAGTTTGAAGTCTTCGTCCTGCTCCATACAGCCCACCTTCCTGAGCCCTCCGCCTGTCTCCGTGAGCAGAGCTTTACCGTGGCGTTAAGGTCGTATCACTCGCGAATCACCTCGTCACCTCGCCCGTCACACCTGCTCACCGCACACGTCCTTGCTTTCTTCACAGAGGCCGCCCTCCTGGCTTGGGTCCCCGTGCGGAGAAAAGCCCTTTTGTTTCCGTAAAGCCCATAAATAAGGTCTAAGACAGACTTGATTATACCAAATTCTGGATACATCACACTTATAATTAAGTCTGATTCTTTAGCACCTTGGGAAAACTGATAATAGTTCGTTAATTGTTCCACAGTCTTAAACATGAATTGGGAACTTACAGGAAAAACCTCGAGTTGGTTTTGGGGCCCAAGTCCAAGGATTCTTTTGGATTTATTGTTTTCAAATGTTTGCAAGCCTCCGCAAGATTCAAACTTCAGGCTTTTTTCATATTGGATTTGTGGTCAAATCTTAATTGATGACTTCAGGTTTAATTAAGTACTCATTTGGTAGACAAGCATAATCACATCATTTGGGGAACAAGCCATTTTCAGCCTCAACCTACAGAGAATCTGAGCGAAAGACACAGCGAGAGGTAAATTAACCCAAAGCACAGATGGCCATACAGTAACATTTCTACACTTATCATTCGGGAAAAATATCTGTGAGTGTGTTGAAAATCTGTAAGCCTATAGTTACATTACCATCATCACAAAAGTAGGTGAGATTTAGCCTGTTTGTAGTCTCTTCTGGAATATCCTTGTAAGAAATGAGAATAGAGGGGTAGCGGGAACTATAAAACTGAAAGAACAATTTTCGACCCTGCTAATCCATTTTCCATCTCTTGGTAAGCCCCAGGACCCTGGACTGCGGGGTGCTCTCTGCCCACGAGAACAAGTGTGTGCTCACCTCCTCAGTCTCTCTGGTAATATAAGGGCTTTTCAAACACGTGTGCATGGGTTTGGGTGTGCAACAACACACACAGAAATCATGAACGGCCCCTGAAAGGACATGTGGGGGCGTGTGAGCATTTTGCAGCCTTTGTCTTAGACACTGAGGCCGCGTGCCCGGCTGTGACACCCAGCGCGTGTTTATAAAGTCAGTTTCATTGCAGTGGCTAGTCAGTTACCGTCATTCCAGATTTGAAACTGCCAGCCCGAGCCTTCTCTGGTTCCTGGCGCCCCCACGAGCTACACCAGGCATGTGGCCCCGGGACGAGCACCACCTCCTTTTGTTCCTGGGCCATCCATTTCAAAGGGCCCTTTCTCTTCATTTTATTACAAATTCTTGAATCCAGGGATCACGTCTGATATTTCTCCGAATCCTCACTGACGTCTAGTCCAGAAGCATACCCTTGTGAATGCTCCAAAAACAAAGCTGTTGATCAATCCAAAATGGATTTCCAATTTTGTGAAAAACATTTTTTTAGAGTAAAGGAAATACTCACTTTTGTGTTTAGAAAAATGAGATAGATTTTTTTAAAAAAGGAACTGAGGTGAATGCCTAAGGGCTACAGATTTCCATATCAGCCGATGTCATTTCAGTATGAAATCCCAAACCAATTTGCCAGAAAAACCAAGAGAGCAATGTGGAGAGAATATGAAAAACTGACAAGTTTCCACTTCTTCAAAATCTGTTTCCACCGTAATCAATGGAAAAAACCAGTTGTTAGTCTTCTTTGAGAGGAGGCCTGTGTGTGCGCTCTCCTTCCCTCCCCTGCCCCACCCTACCCCCTCTGAAACTGAGTCAGACCAGGCCATACTTCCAGTTACAAGCTGGCATTGGAGCCGGGCAGCTGTTCAGAAATGTCCAAGCGCACAGCAAATGGTGCTGATGGAGTTAACGGCAGTGACTCACTGGGGCCTGCGTGGCGGGTCAGCTGAAACCACTCCATGCGGTGAATAGGGCTTCATCCCTTTGGATCTGCGCCCAAGAACAGGAGCCAAGCTTGATAACAGCCTCATGCCCCTCGTTGCCACTGCATGCTTGCTGTTCTCAGTTTTCACAGTTTTTTTAAAGCTGGATTTTTTTCCAACGCAGTCACGAACAGCGATGGGAAGCTCAGGACCAGCAGCTGTTGGCTGGTTGAAATAACAGAGGGGAGGCCTGCTTTCTGGAACTGCTCAGCATGGGCTGGTTCTCGGGCTTTGATGACGACCCTCACGCACAGCGGTCTGGGTCAGAAGCAGGAAGCTGAGTGTCCCTCGTGCCGGGGAGCTGAGCTCGGCAAATGGAAGATTTGGGGGATTTCAGAAAGTCTTCATTCACCTAGGAACACTTTTCTACAGAATTGGGTGCTATTCTTAAATTTGCTCAGCCAAGCCACAATAAAAACATAGCAAAGCCGCTCAAACTCCAACATGTGAGGAACAGAGCAAACTTCCATTTTGTAAGTTTATACAACACTTTTCTCAACGCAGAAGGGAATGTGTGCAAATATGATAAAAACTGTCGTGTGTTTTTGCGATATAAAATATGATACGAAAGGTTAATAAAGACACTCTTGGAGGAAAAAAAAACCCGTAATTACCAAAAATGACATATACTGGACACAAAACATTTTATTCTTTTTGTATTTTCTCCAAATTATATTTTTTAAACCCCTTGAAGGCAAATACCTTAGCTCTGTTTCTTGCAGGTAGACATGTTAGCAAATGAGGACTAATGAGGACTGCCACTCGGGGTCACCAGGCAGAACGCCACTTCCCTAAACTTCTGGCCCGAGGTCATGGTTTCCACACACAGACAAGGGCTCATTTCCACTGCCTTTACTTGGTAGAAAAATCTGATTTGGTGACTTGCGTTCACCATAATCAAGTTCCTTTATTTGACTGGACCCAAAAGCTCATTCTAATAGTTTCAGAACAGGCTGCAGACGAAACCAAAACCGAGTGGACTTCCTTTCCCACAAAGAGAGCCCTTTGCCTTACGCAGAGCCTGGTAAAACAGATGTCTGTTTATCCAGCAGCAGAGTTTGCCCGGTACTTTGCTGCACCAAACAACTTTAAAGTGCATAGTTTTAAATGCATCTAACAAACTTTTTTTCAGCTCACCTGCTTTTAGAATATCCTAAGTCAGAGGAGGCACCGTGCATTGTTATGGGGACTGTGTGCAGGACTCCCAAGGGCGGGGACAGTGTTGGCTGCCTACTGGCTACCTCATGGTGGATGCTTCGTAAATATTGGTTGAATTAATTAATTTTGCCCACAGGAATGGGAGAGGTGACGAGGAGTGTCACCGTGTCTTGGCAGAAGCACAGATTAGTCACTAGGATCCAGTCGAAGGAAGGAAAGGATGGAGCTTGATTTGAATGGAAACAGTCGCGGCCCTTAGAAGGGAGGCCGCTGGGGAAGTCCGGGAGGGAGGCAGCCGTGGGAGTGAGTCTGTGCGGCTGGGCTGGACCGACACACGGGGACTCGCGGCCACACGGGTGGAACAGTGAAACTGAGAGAGGGAGTCAGGGCTTCACCAGGGAGCGGGCGAGGATGAGAACAGACTGGTTTGGAGAAGTCGGCCCTGTTTTTATCCCCCGTCTGGGGTCCAGGTGTCCCTTTTTCTCACTCTCCGTCATGCTCTGTGAAATGGGCTGACCAGGACAAGGGACTGGGTAGATGTTAGCTACGCCTCAGCCTGCCTTTTTCCGCTTCGATCCTGCGGATCTTATAGACTTGTTCCTGGCAAGTAACCCATCATTTTACGATTATGATAGATGGGACTGGCGTTGCTCATTTCAGGTGGGAAGGAATTGCTTCATGTAGGTATGCAGATACACTTCTTACCTTAAAAAATCAGTTCTGTTTTTCTGTATATGAGATATGTGAGTATAATAATACATATACATATGATATGAGATGATCTCTATGTTTATATTATATGTACACTAGCGGGAAAGGGAGAGAAAAATAGAACTTATTTTTTAAAAGATAAAATAAACTGGTGACGTTTTTACCTTACAACTATTCTGCATATAATTTCACTTTTTCTTCAGGCTTTTTAAATTGCTTCTGTTTGATATGTGCCCTTTAAGATATTCCAATATCTTGATAATTTAATCTGAAACGATACTTGTTTTCATTCTCCTCTGTAGAAACCACATTCCACTATTCATCACGATGGCAGAGGCCCTCGGTAGGTCTATTTGGTGCTGTCAGTTTGCTGAGAAATCCAAGTTCTATACTCATGTGTAGGGAGGCATCTGTTTTGATGGATAGATGATAGACAGACAGACACACATACACAGGCACACACACGTACAATTACTAAAAGCATAAAAAAACGACCCCACTGTAGAGGACATTTATTATAGGACAGCAGTATGTTTACAGGGTTTAAAGAGCTGAAATCGGAGTCCCAGAGCCCCTTCCGTCCTGTTTCATTACCCGCCCCCCAGAGAACGGGACCAGAGCCTCCTGCAGGAGAATCAGCTCGGTATTCTCACATCTATATCAGGTATCTGAACTCATCGTCATTAGCAGCCGCTTCCCCACCGCACTTCCTGTGTTTGGTCATGCAAACAAGCAGAACATTGTGTCATCGTGCAGGCCACAGTCCTTATGAAAGCCAGGGAGCGCCGAAAGCTGGAACTGGAGGTAATGGGACTCACTAATAAAGGGGAAGAATGTCTGAGTGCCACTCCCTGATCTGGAGGGCCTCCTAGTCTCCAGGGATGAGGTCACTCGGCCGCCAGGGCACACGGCTCCGTCCGTCCCAGGCACCTGCCACCTCAAGGGTGCCCCGTGCACTCCCCTCCGTCTCGTCTGAGACGCGGTGAGAATGTTGAGCCATTTGCGAACTGGCTTCTGAGACATTTGGAATATGCTGAAAGATATTTCCTTTCCAGTTCAAGGGGCCAAGGAAATTATACGATTTGTCAACTGAAAGGGGGAGATAATCTAATCTGATTTCGAGGCGTTATTTCTGAAACGGCTGATTCCCAGAATGTGGCCGGGCAGCTGTCGGGAGGATTTTAAAGGCCTCGGAAGGAGCTGGGAGGGAAGGGGGCAAAGAAGGTCAACCCAGGCTTGAGGCCACGTGCAGGGTCACGGTGGGGGGGGGATACACCGCATAGTTCACGGGTTTCGCTCGGACAAGGTCTTGCAGGCTGTTGTGGTTAGTTCAGAATCTAGTCGTCACTTATGCCCGGTACCCACTTCCTCTCTCAGCACCGTGCCTCAGTTGTGCCAGGAAAGCATTTAAAATGAGGTTCTCGCTACCTTTGTGAAATGCTGCCACAGATTCATCTTATAGGAAAAAATGTTAATTTTTTGTAAAGACGGTCAGTCCGATTGATTATTATTATTGCAGCCAGGCATCTTTGGAGTTAGAGGTCTCCTTCATGCTGGTGAAAACTGAGGTCATGGGTCTCGAGTCTGGAACGCCCAGGGCTCGGACCCCCACTCTGAGACCGCGGTGGAGCAAGAAAAACCCACGGGCTCAGCTGGGCAGAGGTTGTTGCCCCAGACGTTACTGTGTCAACCAGAGTCCTAGAGTTTAGTTAGGGCCTCACCGGCCTGGTTACAATGTTCACACCGACACCACTTAGACCTAGAAGGGTAAGCCAGCGGTCACGCTCTGGTTTGAGAATCAGCTCCGTCACTTCCTAGCTGCGACACGGGGGCAGCCTGGCCCATGTTTAAGTCCTGCCTTCATTTTCCTGGGCCCTGGCGCTCAGAGTGGGCCACCAGGGCCATCACAATTGCCTGAGGGTCAGGCGAAAGCAAGGGCTGCTGGGCCTCAGCCCCAGTGTCTGACTCCCTCAGCCCAGGCGGGGGTGGGGGGTGGGGGTGGGGGAGGGGGCAGTAGTTTGCAGTTCTAGCAAGTTCTCTGGTGATGCTGATGTTGCCAGTGTAGTGAGCTCGCTTTGCAAGCCCGACTTGGGGCAACTAACGTAATCCTAGAACCCTATCCCGCAGCTCGTGTTGTGAACTGGGCAATGCCATCGTCAGTGAAGATAACGATGACTGAAAACTCTGTCCCTTCAACTGCTTTATGTTTACAGGCATAAGCTGGCTTCACGCGGAAAAACCCGTACCCAGCGTGCTAGTATATAGAACTACCCAACAGCACCGGATGCTCAGGCCTAGGAAACAACACTGTGCCCTCTGGGTTTTTAATAAAAGCATGCTGCCACTATAAAACCTCTCTGGGAACCAGAGCCCCTTCGAAAGCTATGCAAGTGCACTTGGAATTGCGATAGACCGTCTCCCACAGAGATGCTCACACACAGGTGTACGTGAACCTGTTGACACAGCAGCTGCCTTAGATGCCCGGGGGGAGGGTGCCGGCACACCCGCTGTCAAGTCAGAGGGGCGGGGGGCTGTGAGCGAGGTGCTCAGCTGTGCCCATTCTCATCACTTTCACCATGCAAAACGATGTCCATTCTCTCTGAGGACTCATCTCAAACTGGGGCAGTACGAACAAGAACCCCGTTCCGGAGTCATCCCCTCCGTGTCTCGGGGCCAGCTCAGTCCACTGGCACAGCGGCCAGAACCTCAGGCAAGCCTACGACCTTCTCTGAGACCTGGAGTCCGTCACTGAATACAGCAGACGCCGCCCGGCCCCCTTCTGGGAGGGGTAGTGCCGGTTATCTTAGGGGATGGACACAGCACACGGTCTGAACAGCAGGGGCCTCTGCGTCGTCCGCTCTCTGCCACAGGTGCCTCTCATGTGGCTGCTAAAGTGTCACATGCCCCTTTCCTGTCACTGAGCTCCCATGAATTCAGATTCTGCCGACACACATGCTCGCTTTTCCGTAGATGCCGTAGCGTGTTCGTGCTGATGCTTTGTCATTTCTACCTGGACCAGTCGGGGTCATGCTCACTGTCACCTGGGGCACCGGCAGGCTGCGGTTCATCTGCAGGCCTTCACCCACACTGCCCACCCCACCCCGGGGACACTGTCCTTCCTCCTCTGCCTCCTCCCCAGCAGCCCCTCCCTTGGCGCCCCTTCCCAGACTCCCCAAGCTGACTCCGTGTCATCCTCCAGGTCACAGCTTAGACTCACATCCCCTGAGAAGCCGGGACTGGGCTTACGCTCCGCACCCATCCGCCACACAGCACCAGCCCCTTCATTGCACTCCTAGGCGCACTGGCAGGGGACTCGGACACCCATGTGCTCGCATCCAGGTTCTCCTGCTCATTGACTGTGGTCGAGCAGGTTTCCCTGCTGCACCCCAAGGTCTCCATCCACAGAGTGAGGGTAGGAAATAGCTGCCTCTCCGGGCTAGGATGGGGGTGGGACAGAAAAGTACACGGCACGTGGCCCTGCGGTTGGACATGGTGGCTTCTCTCGTGTTGGGTTCATTGTCATTGGTAGTAAAACAGTCTTCCGCAAACGTCGGGCATCGAAAGTAACTGTTGGAAAGCCAGACAACAGTCAAATTATGCTTGAAGCCTTGGATATGATGCGGATCAAACAGGTGTTACAGACTTTATGTCTAATGTTCCACCCTCCCCCACCTCAGAACCCCTGCAGGAGGTCAATCCTGCACTTCCCCCGGCTGACCTGGGCAAGGCCTCGCCTCTGATACCTGCCTGTAGAGTCTCTCGGGTCATCGTCGGGTGGCAGGGGAGCCCTGTGTAGGGTGGCCCACAAGCAGGGAGAGCAGAGCCATCCTTGGAGGGGGCTGATTTGCGACTCGGAGAGCACGCCTGTGTCCCTTCCTCGGGTCTGCACCTCTCTGGTGCTTCGAGAGGAGGCAGGGTTTGGGCGAGACAGGCCACAACCTCTACGCACCCCCCGCACACAGACACAGCCGGACCTCCGCGGGGACTGGGGATGGCCGCCTCGGTGCGCACTTATAAGTGGCCAGACTTTCCAAGTGGCCGTCTCAGCCACAGAAGTGTGGCCAAGGCGAGGCCAAAGGCGCCTACGGAGAGAAATCAGCTACAGGTCGTGTGCTCACGGAGCTGAGAGATTCGCCTGATTGGCCCCAGGGAGTGTCACCTCCCATTCGGTGCCTCGGATCGTCAGCCGAGTGCAGCAGCGTTTGTCTCCGTGTGACTGATGCCCAGCTGCTGTTGCTGACCTTCACTGCCCAGCAGGTCCAGCCGCTTGGTTAGCCGGCTCCTGGTTCTCAACAGTGAAGCTGAAGGCCCACCTCAGGGGGGATCGGTGTCTTCTCGCTGGTTATGACGTCTCAAAGCTGCATCAAATCAGTTAAGTACGTCTCAGCTGCCAACGACACATGACTTAATACCAATGCGGTCTCTCAGAGGGCAATTCCAGTCACCAGGAACTGCCAGCGGTGTTAGAATACGGGGTTTGGGCCCCGACCCGTGCGGCTCCGTGGGCTGGGCACCGGCCTGCAAAGCCAAGGGTCCCTGGTTCGATTCCTGGTCAGGGCACATGCCTGGGTTGCAGATTCAGTCCCTGGTTGGGGTGTATAAAGAGGCAACCGATTAATGTTTCTCTCTCACATTGATATTTCTCTCCCTCTCTCTTAAAAAAAAAGATACAGGGTTTGGGGCTCTTGAAAGCTCTCTGCAGCCAATGGCTCATGTGATTGGGTGGCTCCCAGCTCTCTTATCCAGCATCATGTCCCCCTCTCTTGGTCTTGAACTTCATGACATTTACAGAGTTTCTTTAGCCACAGTCAAGGTGACATGTCTACCTGTTCACAGGTTCTAGAGATGAGGTCGAGGAGATCTTGGAGAGGCCGTGGTTCAGCCTGCCGAAGCAGATGGCAGCAGCCGTCAGGTCTCCAAGGAAACTGCAGTAACTCAGCGAGGGTCCATCCAGCCTCCAATGGCATGCTCTTGAGCTTCAGTTTTGAGTCTGTGGTTCTCAAAACAAGCTTTTTGGGGGGTGACTGATTAAAATGAAAGAAACTTCATTTACTAAGCCCTGTGAAGCTCTGCCTTACTGGGGGGAAGATCAGTTCAATCAGGCACCTTCCAGAGCACTGGTTCTCAAACTATGTTCCAAGAAAGTATTTCAGGGTTTTTACACCTCGTTAAAGGTTCACGTAAGCATCGTTCAAACACTCAGAACTCTGTAGTGAACACGAGCTCTCAGCTATCGTGCATGCTGAATTTTGGTACAATTACTACTGCTTTACTCCGTGATGTTCCCAGTCCGGGCTGACCTCACACTCGAGCATCTCCAGCTGGCTGGGTCCAACAGGAAGCGGTCCTGGAAATAAGAAAGAGAAAGAAATGCTCTTCTGTGGCTGTTTCTGTGTCACGAGTCAGAATTTTCATCTACGTCACTGAACACAACATCGACCCCGAAAGGAAAACAAACCCTAATGAGCAACAAGCACACATTAGGTGTTTCCAGTAGGCAGGCGCTGCTGTAAACTCTTTATGCGCATGGACATCAATTTGCATGAACTCCGCAGTAATCCGAGGGGAAAAGCACCACGTACAGACGAGGAAACCGAGGCACGCGGAGAAGGAGCAGTTTCCCGAGGCTGGACGGCTGCCATGTGGCAGAGAAAAGGAGGTTCTGCTCCGTGCTTCTCACGGAGGCGCTGCCAAGAGTTAGCTGTCGTTCTGATTCGTCGGAACAGCCTGAGCTGTTCCCACAAACCGACCTCATTGTAAGCCAATATAATCGTTCCGGGTTGGAGGGGTGTGAGCAAGGAGCCTGTTCTCCCCACCTATTGAGGCGAGAGAGAGAACGGGAGTCAGACCCAAGGAGAAGAAAGGCAGGTGGACCAAGGCTAGGGAGCAGGAGGAGGCCGAAGTGTGTCATGTACCAAAGGACTGAACATTGCCCCCAGAACTGGGTTCCCCACTCATCAGAGGGGCAGGGCCACCAGGACAGGCTCCCCTGTGGGGCTCCGTGGGTGGCAAGGCAGAGTGGGAGGCCCAGTCCCGGCTGCTCGGCCCCATCTCCTCCCAGCCTCACCCACGAATCTGGAACAGGTGGAGGAGACCCTCAGAAAGGAACCTTGGGGATTGCTGTCTGTGTTAAAACAAGTGGCCCTGGCTGGTGTGGCTCAGTGGATTGAGCACGGGCCTGCAAGCCAAAGGGTCGCTGGTTTGATTCCCAGTCAGGGCACATGCCTGGGTTGGGGGCCAGGGCCCAGGTAGGGGACGTGCAAAAAGCAACAGCACACTGATGTTTCTCTCCCTCTTTCTCCCTCCCTTTCCCTCTCATTAAAAATAAATAAATAATATCTTTAAAAAAACAAGCGGAAGGGAAAGAAGGTCCTCTGAATCATTACAGACGAGAAGTTATTAAATGTGATGTTAACAACAAAACCCACTCAGGTGTGTCATATGTATCACGTTCTAGGTAACACTTTTGTTTGAAAGAAAAATAGGGTTCCATTGCTAAATGCATTTTTAAATGATTTGTTCAAAAAGATGCAAATATGTTATATATTCTATTTCCAAATGCTTCCTTTTACGTTTTTCAAAGGGTCTTTAAGAAATTTTAAGAAAGCCTTGTTCTTCTCAGCACACAGAACTGCACCAGCTGGCTCCACACACCTGCCCTCATTGGACTGCACCTCATGGCCCCTGAGCCCGGGGCGCTGTCTCCGCTCCCAGGGCCACGCGGACACTGATGCTCATGTATGTTCTTAATACCTATTGGGACGGCAAGTCACCGACCGGTGAGGACGCGTCTAGCTCCACAGCGTTACGTAAGCCGAAGACGACGCTCGCCCCCCATTCCCCAGGCCGGCGACTCAGACGTGGTTGGGAAACTTGGCTGCTTCTGAGGACCCCTCAGGCTCTGCAGTACAATTAGTTCGGAAATCAGGGGCCCCGCCCAGAGCCAACAGGTAATCCGAATCTTGAATCTTTGGAGGCAGGAATCCGCAATTTTAAACACTCCTACAATTCAAAGGAAATAAATTGGGATAGCAGATGTTAAGATAGAGCAACATGCTTTTTGGAAAAAAGTTTATAGATTTGAAAGAAAAAGCACTAAGATTAAAATAGCCTGGAGCAGTAGCTGGTGGAAAGCGTGGTGCTCTGGAGGCGACGGAAGCAGGGAGGCCAACCAGGGGGAAGCTCCAGGGACGGTGCTGGAGACGAGAGCCCGCCAAGGCCCCGGTGGGACTTTCCCCTGGGTCCGTCCGAACTTGGAGTCGCCAGCCTGCAGGAAGAAGCCCACTGTCAAATGCAAGTCAGAAAAGGGCCTTGGCAGGTGATTCTCCCGCCAGACCACCCAGGGGCGCAGTTCTGAGTTAAGAAGCCACACACATTCCCCATTAGAACCTCTGTCCCCACAAACGGCAATTCCCTGCCCCTGGACGTCCAGCCTTTTCCTGGAAATTGTGTGCACATGCAGGGTTTCTGTCCACTGTGGTGACATCCTAAGTGGAGGGTTCCAGGCTGAACAGAGCATCGGGGACCCTGAGCTACAGCCCAGTTCTCAGAATACAGAGAGCAATCTTATAGAACCGGAGAGGAAAAGGATGTGTACTTGAACTGAGAACACTGACAGAGCCACCTGCAAACCACACATGGACAGCAGGTGGTGGATTCTTTATGTGACATCAAGAGGAAAAGGGATATTTCATTCATTGAAAGATCCCATAACTACCCATATGCGCTACCAAGTAGCAGAGAATTGGAACACAGAACAATTCTTTGAGGCCCAGGGTTCAGCCTTCCGGTGACTCAGAAGGCACATGGGCAGCCACCGCTGTTACAGCATCGAGCGCTGACAAGCTGACTCAATCGGCCAACCAGTAATTAATACATTGATCTCATTAATAGGCTGACAAAACATACTTTATCGACCTCTGATCTACGGTTTGCACATTCTCACCACATGCTGTTGGATATATTGCATAAGTATTTTACCAATGCACCCATTAATGAGTGACTCAGGCCTGCAATGGAGCTACAGTAGGGTAAGGAGTGAACCTGCGGTGAACCTGGCAGGTCGTGGGAGGGGATTACAGAGGGAGAGCATCTTCGCAGAACCACAGGGCAATAGTCCCTTGATACGGATCTCATTTGCTGTGTCCCAAACGCCAGTCTCCCAATGTGGGTGACTCACGTGTCCTCTGAGCCAACCAAGAACAAGTTTTGGGGGGGGTGGAGGCTGGGAAGCTGGGTGCACCAGGTAAGCCCTCCAAGGACGTGTAGGGGGACAGACAGCGTCCTCGGGTTTGGTCAGTTGCTTACCGCCCTGAGGCCAGTCTGGGCACCTCTTCCTCAGGTCGCCCCCAGGTGAGTCGGCCAGAACCTGTGTGTTGGCACCTCGGAAAGGCACCTCGAGGCAGCTGACTGCTGCGGGCTTCAGCCGGCAGGTGGCACGCCCTGGCTGAAGTGGACACGGTGGGAGCCACCTGGCGATTTTGCCCAGCGTGGCACCTAGAACCCATGCTCCTCACAATGAAAAGGCCTCGCTGTTTCTTTTTTCAGGTTGCAGAAATGATAGTGTGACTCATAAAATCCCAAGTGATAAATAAAATATTCGTAGCAGGAAAATCTCCGGAAACATCACTACTTTGAGTCGAGCGCAGTTAACACATTGGCAAATACCTGTCTAGACACAATTCTATGCATATGTAATTTTACGTAAAGGTGTACACTTCTATGATACATGAACTTGTATTGCACTGCATATCCCATTGAAGTCAGAACATTGTAAAGCAACTTTTCTTAAAGCAAAACGTCGGCAGTGACGCACCGTGAAGTCCGCAGGTGTTTCAGAGTTAGGAGCTTGAGATACGGCTGAGAAACCCAGCGGCTACATGGGACGACAGGTGTGATTCGATTTTGAGAAAATATGGATGGGATGCGTTATTTCAGTGTCCCTATTCTAAAGAAATTTAATTCTGGAATCTATAATTGAGGGACTTGTTATCTATACCTGCATGGTGGCTAATTTTCAATTAGCTGTCTTGGCTAAGTAAACTGAAATTCTTGATGCTTTTAAAGAAAGTAAAATTTTATTAAAAGGTTTTTGTGTATATTCTTTGTTTTAAGACATTACCCCCCCCAAAAAAAGATTTTTTTGGAGACAAAGATATACAGCTTTAAACTAAAAGGCTTTGAAATAGAGACTCAAAACCCAAATGAAAACGTTTATTTCCTCAACGAATTGTCACCATGCTGGTGAAAACTAAAAAATAAAGCCGGGCTTCCCACTAACTAAACTCAGTCTAAGTTTCTCTGATGCGTTTTCCTGACTCTGCTCTTCAGAGACCAGGGAGGGAGAGACGCAGGTCAGGGTCCCCAGGGCCACCTCCCACCCGTCCTGCGGCCCATTCCGAAGTCCTAGCCAGAGGCTTCAGACAGTTCTCCTTCCACCCAAGTTTTAACATCACTCCTTTCGTACTTGCCACATCTGGTCCACGGTAGACATCTAAAAACTCTCTGATCGAAAAGACTTGTAGAAGTGTCTGGAATAAGTCTGTCACAGAACATCGAACATCGAAAGTGGTAGCCAGTGACGAGGGAGGGGACATGAGAGTGACTACTAAGGGGGATGGGGTCTCGCCGTGGGGGGCCTGCAATCAATCTGTCTGAAATGAGATGGCGGCGACGGTTGTGCCACCTTGCGAGTGTGCTAAACCACTGAACCATGTGCTTCCAAAGGGCAAACGCGTGGTCCATGAATCCTATCTCAGTTGGACAAATAACATTTAAAAACAGAAAACTTTCTAGGACTAGTTGGTATATTTCCCAGAAACATCTTTTCAAGCCCTTGTCTCCACTCTTCTTCCTTCGTTTTCTCTGCTGGAGGAAGAAAGAGCAGCAGGAGGCTTCCAGCCGCATGCCCCTCCCACCAGGTCAAGGTCAATTCTGGCCCTTGGTTACAAGCAGTTACAGGAGGGCAAGTCTGTGGTTTCGCCCCTGTGACCCACCCGGCTGGACACCCGGGGTGCGCTGCACACTCAGCAGCCTGACCCCCAGAACCCTGGGCCGCCTTACTCTGCATTATTTCCTCTCTCTGGACATCACTGTGACAGTGTCACAAACGCGGGGCTGCGAAGTGCACAGCAGTGACAGTCCCTGGGACCCGATCCTCCCCTGGCCCCCGAGCACCAGAGCCACACGGTAACAGCAGAGGAGTCACAGTGGCTTTTTGTTCACAGGGAAAAAAAAATCCCTATTGGCAGCTGAAGAGACAGCCCCTCCGGGGACCAATTATTCCGCTCTGTGCTGCGCCCCTGGCGGCGGGCTGCTGCCAGCCCCCCAGAGCCGCTCCACTGGGCTTCCTCCCCTCGGAGCGGGCCGGGGCTCCAACGCGGGGTGTTCTTCATGTCAGAACTGCCGTTAATGACACAATTAAGTAACTGGGGACCACAGAGAAGCTCTTAATTAGGTAAACACGCTCTCTGAGAAGTGATCGCCTAGTTTCAGGCACCGCTTGCTGTCAGACTGCTGCGGGTAAATGAAGCAGCATTTAACGAACCGATGTCTGCCGGATTATTCCGTACGTTGGGAGCAGAGGATACTTACCATTTTATCAGAAATAGGTGGGGAGGGTTGCTCCCTTATCAGAATTGATATTCTTTAGTTTTGCAAAAGGAAGAAGATTACTCAGAGAGAAAAGAGGTGGTAAAGGTTCTCCCAGGTCCTATGTGATTTGACCCCGTGACCTTCCTGGGTCTCCCCGAGCAACTGGCATGATCTCCCCCCGACCAAGCGAACCCAGGCACCCCTGCCCCCCCAACTCACAGCCTTGCTGCCCTCCTGCCCAGTGTGAAGCCCAGGCTCCCATATTTTTTCCTCCTGACCCTTAGATTGTTTTTGATACGAGACTATATTGAAGGGCCACTGAAGATGGGTGGCAAACATTTTTCTATCTTCCGCCGACCGTATTTTAACAAGCTCCATTTTAGCCAGGAAGCTGCAAGGGCCGCATCCCAGGACCAGACTGTGTGAGATTGTGCAAAGCAGCCGTCACCGGCACTCCCCGTCCCTCACGCCTTTGGGGCCTGGGTGTTCTTGTACGTGACTTTCACATGGGGACCGCATGTCTCACTGGAAGGAGCTGAGCGAGTGCTCCTTAAGGGCTCTACGGGCTATCAGTTACGTTTTCTGTCTTTGATAAACAAACCTGGAACTCCAGTTCATTTATCTCTTCACCTTCAAAATGACAAACTGAAGCAGCTTCCTCCCAATTACTTATTGACCCCATCATTCACTACTCCCAAATAGTTACCGTTATGTATGGGACAATTTGCATGTCCATTTTCATTTTATCACCATCCGGGTTCACTCTTAGATTACCCGAATCTCCCCTAAAATTGCTATTCAGACGGGTGTGTCCAACAGGTGGTAAAGGCAGCCGAGTTAGATGGAAACCCAGGTGGCTGGGACCACGGTGAGGGGCGGAGCTGTCCGCGGGCCCGTCAGGCGATGGCTCCGGTACAGTGGTCAGCTGTGGGCAGTCACGTTCTTTTCCCGCTGGATTTCTCTGCTTTTGTGGGCCCGATCTTCCTTCTGCCAAATGCAGATTGTTTGTGGGTGAGAGAAAGCCATCGGCCTTCCCTTCGCTTCCCACAGGTCTGCGGCCCTGTCCTGCCCGGTCACCCGCTTCCGTGACAGCCTTTGTGACTGAAGCACAACTTCCTTTCTACAACCCAACTGACTCAGCTGATACCCGCCACCTACCTGTCCAGCCGCTGCCCCGTGGCTCGTGCTGCTTGTCGCCAGCGGAGCCTCCTATGTGCCCCCGTCCCCGCTTCACGGGGTTCCCACACTCGACACTCGAGCCCTGTCTAGCCCACAGTCTGTGGTCACCAGACTCGACTCTGCTCACACGCTCAACCTGCGGCCTCAAGGCCACTGTGACCTGCACTCAGACCCGCTGAGCTGACCACAACCCCAGGTCACTCCCGAAGCTGTCTTCTCAGTTCTCAATTTTGGACTTCAGCGCGTCACTGAAGAAAAGCGCGGACGTTTGCTGCCTTGCATGGCACCGCCTGGGCTCAGCTCCCTGAGTCCGTCATTCCTTCGGGCTGCAGAGCTTAGCTGGGTTCCCCGAAGGAGCTGTGGGATACTTTCCCTCGTCTGAGCCTCTTCTTGCCTTGCGCTCATTTAGCAAACGTTTCTGGACTATCTGCTACGTGGCCTGAGTGAGTATGTAGATGCCAGAGCTACAAGAGTGAAGACACCTGGCACCGCGCCTCCATTCAAAGAGTGAGCAGTCTAGTGGTGGCGGCCGCGAGGTTGCACAGGGGACAGATAAGTGCCCAGGCCACCTGAGCGTGACATGGGGGCATGAAGACGGGAGAACGACAGAGACTTGGGGGCAGCAAAGGATCCAGCCATGCAACCAGCTTTGTGAGCTGATTTCCTCCAAACATCAAAGAATTTTTCTCTCTCTGACTCTGTCTCTGCCTGGCTCCCCTCTGGCCTCAGAGGCTGCGTCGCTGGTTCTCCAGGGCGAGTCCACCCTGCCACCTGCTGTGTTAACGCCACTCTCTCTGGCCTGCTCCGGGGCCGCCACGCAAATCAGCCCTCTTCACAGAGTGTTACCTTCCGCCCACCCCACCGGCATTCTCCCCTTCGCCTTCAGAACCACAACCCAACCCTCCCTGCCCCCCACCGCCCGGCGGCTGCTCTCTCTCCCGAGCACCCTGACTCTGTCTCCAGCTCCCCACCCCGTTCACCTCTTTTTCTGTATTTTCAGTGAACAGTAAATATGTCATATTTCCAAAATGGATTTAAAATGGTATAATAAAATATAGCTTGTTGATTGATTAATAAAACTGATTAATTAAAATAACATAAGGACTCTTAGGCTTACTCCCCAATGAGGTATTAGACAATGGACATGACCCGACAGCTGTGTTCCCGGATGTCCTTGTCCTCCCAGTCCCTGGGAAGGAACCAGGCTCCGAGTCAGCCTTCCTCACCCCAACAAGTCAGTTCATGTCTTCGCTGCACACTGATCCTAAAACCCAGCCAGGTAGGAATCTGCACATCAACTCCAGATCAATGGGACCACACCGGCGGAGCCTGTTCAAGCTGTGGTTCTCGTTTAGTCCTCTGCATCTGAGGCCTGTTCATGTTGATGTCTTCACTTCGCTCCTTACTTGTATTCCATTGTTTTTATGCACGTGTTCTCTCTCTCTGTCTGTCTGTCTGTCTCTCTCTCTCACACATACACACACACACATCCTGTTTATAACCCTTTCTCCTGGAGTTAGAAATGCAGGTGTTTTTTAAAATGTTCCCAGTTTTTGGCCATGAATACCCTTGTGTGTGTCTTCTTGGGCACAAGGAGCAAGAGGCACCGGAGGGCAGAGACTCGGAATGAGGGCTTCTGCGTGGTCTGAATGAGCGAATGGGAAGAACATTATTGTTGTCCCCTTAGTCACGCATCACCTTGGAAACAGGAGCCTGCTTGGTGGCTTTAAAAAAACAAATGAGACAAAAGGAAGTAGCAGGTCACGACGGCCTAATTATGGCACAAAACGCACACTTGATATCTAATCTATTTGCAATGGTCATCGAAACCCTACAGCGAGGCTTCCACATTTGGGCACTCCACTGAGGTCTTCTCCATTTGAAATATTGCTCGTGAGTTAGCTTTTTAAATGCCTTTTCTCACCCCTCTCTCGGTTTCATTTCTAAAAACAAGAGCAGTGCCTTCTTGTTGTCCTACCCAAGCCAGGCTTGGCCAGATAATTCCAGAAGGCGTGCGTCACCCCAACAATTGGGGTCCAAGTCGTCCCAGACGAACCTGCTGTGGCAGCTTGCAAATTCCTTTCGCTGCCCTGAGCAGTCTTCTCCTCTGCTCAAGTCTGGTAACTAACAACTGTGTGGTGATTGTGAAACCAAAAACCACAATTGCAGCGCTTAAATTTAGGCCATTGCCTTGTGTTGCCAATTTAGAGAAGATGTGGTTAAACCAACAGTCACTCCGACTGCTGACATCTCTGAGGTTTTGAATTAAAAATAAAAGTCACTTTTCCTCCTGTAACAGAGTTAATTTGCCATTGACATAGGCATTAAATGCCACATTCATCCAGGTATTTGTCACCCACTTAATAAACTGAACATCTCATCCCAAACGCCTCATAAGGTAGGACTCAGCCAATATTTAGTCTTTAATCTATTTCAGCGTTTCCAGTAAATATAAAGAAAGCTTTTCTATTTTTAAAAATTTGCTATGTGTGCCATTGTTGGTATCACCGGCATGAGGAGATGACATGTTCCATCTGAATTGATGACACTCTTGTCATAGGGGAAAAGTCAAAGTGTGGCAAGGTGAGGGGGAGGGCGCTGATTTCCTGGGGAGAACGAGCCCCGCCGATTCGCTCTTGCCCCGCCTGCGCACTAACGGGCACCGGCAGGCCCAGGCACAGATGCTGGCTCGGCTGCGCACAACCCGGGACGCTGCCCCATCTACAACAGCTCGGACAATGCGTCTTTCCTCCCACCCGAGTCCGTAGAGATGCCGGAAAAATGCTCTTCCTCAGAGTCCTCCTGGTTAGGTTTTCAGAAGAACACCCACCCCTCAGGCAAGGGCACAGGGGTGGAGGGGGGACACCACAGTCCCTTTCACCACCCCAGTCACGTGGGGGCTCAGCGTGCTCTGGGCTCAGGATTATAAAGAGCCAACGCACAGATGAGATAGTCTGTTGATGTGCAAAAAGAAGGGATTCTCAGCAAAGTTCTCGCTTCGTCTGAAGGGACAGAGTCAGGTGGTTGAGAACGTATTTTTTAGAAACATCTGCAGAGGTCACTTTGCATGCGAGTGGCCTCCTGGTTCTTATTGAAATACGGGGTCTGAGTGCACAGTTTCTCATGTCGAGGGGAGCAGTTGTGACACCAGCCCAGAGTTTGGTTCATCAGTGTTGGGTTCCGGCCAAAAGCTCCATCCCTCCCCTTGGTGACCTGAAAGTCCTGTGTTACTTTTAGGTCTTTATTCCTTCACTGGTGGCAGGTGTTACAGATAGTTACGGCTCTCGGATAATTAGGAGCAGGTGAGAAAACCTACCGAAGGCCTCCGGCACCTCTCACATTATCAATAAAAACAGTCAAGTGCGACCTACCGCTGATGGAGTGAATGCTCACATTACTTTGGTTTCCTGTTTGCTCATTTTATTTTCCTTATGACATAGAAGCTGATATTTATGCATACTCTCAGCAGCACATTTTTCTTAAAAGCTTCAGACAATGGGAGGATAGTTTTAAATGTAATGAACTCTAATGACTGAAAAGAGGAGAGATGAATTGAACAAAAAACCCAATCTAGGTAAGTACTATTTCAGTTTCAGAAGAATACAGAAGCAATAAAGGATTAAGTTAAATGATATAAACTAATTTGCAGAGGTTTTGCCTTTAGATTAAATTACTGAGAAAGACTTAGCTTCCTTCCATGAAAATCGTCGTCATTTGTTGAAGGCCGAGAGACCACAGGGGGGTTAACAGGAAAGTTTCAGTGTAAGTGAAGGGATGACCTTCCCACCATCACTGAACGTCTTGGACAGAAGCTCTGTGCAAACACACCCGCTTCAGCAAGAAGAACGTTCCAGTAGGAGAATAATCCATGACTGGGTATTTGTGGCTCAATATTTGTCCTTCTCTGCGCCATGGCAACCAAAGGGTCCTGGCTATGTCTCAGGAAGTGGCGGCTCTTCAAAGTGGCCTCTTCCCAGGCTGAAAGCCATCGCCCTGACCTGGTGCAGGCATTCGAGAAGAATCAGTGAAAACCTTGGCGATCCAAGAGGCCTGCACGAGGGTCCTGACCACTTCCTACCTCAGAAAACTCTGTTCTGATGATCAATGCTCTCTCCTTGGGGATGTTTTCTAAAAAAGATTAAGGACTCTGTTGGAATCTAATTTCCTCTTAAAATTAATGCTGCAAAATGCATGAGCCAGCTGGTTACATTTCAAAGGGTAAACGAATGGCTTTCCCTGTTATGGTCCAGGTCACCGCGCTGATTCCTCAGTGACTCACGGCCACAGTGTCCACAGACAATGGGACTTGTGGGCCAAGAACCTCCGTGGTGACAAGGGCGCCCAGCAGGCGAGGCGGGAGAATGCACCCATCACCTTCCTTCCAATCCATTCACTAGTCTGTGTCTCCCAGGAATCTTTAGTGTGGACGTGGCTATGGGCTGGAAGCACACACGCTCCCTGAACGCCTGTGTTTTCCCAGGATATGTGTGCACTGGTCACACACAACCCACTCCAGGACACCACAGAAGGAGCCCCACTTGCCAAACCCAGCACAATGCCTACGACGTGGTATGTGCTCAGTCCATGCCATGGAAGGGAGGGAGGGAGGGATTGAAGGTGCAGGCAGAAATTGGAAAGCCTTCTCTTCTGCGTTCATCTCTCATAACCGGAGCAGTCCTGAGAGTTGTCTGGGTCTCGCGCACACCCCTGGGAGCTCAGTCGCCCCCTGCCAGGCTTACACAGACCTGTGCTGGGGCAGGGAGGCTGTCCTTTGTGCCTGCTGGGCCCGGAGGTCTTGCGGGAGCTTCCGTGCTCACAGGCGTATCCACGGCCGCAAGGAGCACTTCCTGCAGACAGGACAAACACTGATGTTTTCCCTCGTCTGAAATGATGACACGCTACGGAGGCAACTTTCTTGTGACCCCTGGCCTTTCTTCATGATGTCGGGCGGCTTCGGGAGTGCGGTGACTGGACACGCCCTCTTCTATGTGGCGACGCTGTTTTCAGCAGCACCCACGTGGTCATCTGGAATAATGATGGTTTATTCTTTTGTTTAAAACCAAATAGTTGCAGATAAATCTACTTCAATTTTAGAGCCACTGATGAAATTCTGTAAAATACCTCATGTAGAAACTAAAATTTTCACTTACTCAGCAAGATTGCTATGTCCTGAGGTTTGTACTGTGTCATGATTCTAAGTTTTAAATGAGAAGAAAAGTTCCAAATGGACACACAGAACTGAAAACTGGAGTCACTGGGGTTCTGTGTCTCTGACTCCACGAGTGGCGTATTCTGCAGTCACTGGGCTGCATCTGTTCTTTGAAGGCAAGAGGGAACCTTGAGAGGGTGTAAAGAGGAGCAGAGCTCAGCCGCTCAAACCCACTGTCTGGACGCACGCACACAGCTTGGTCCTCAGTCTGTCGGTTGTCGAAGTGACTTCCCCACAGAGTGCATGTTTACTAATGCACAAGTATTAAACTTTGCCCATCGAAGTGATCAGACTCACCAGTAACTGCAGTAATCATTTACAACACACCAGGGTTGGCCCACATTTTGTGTAAGGGCCAGAGAGTAAATTTTTTTTTCTTTGCGGCCATTGGTCTCTGGCACAACCACTCCACTCGGCCACTGTGGCATGAGGGAGAGCAACTGCAGATGATACATGAATGAAGGACTGCGCCTGGGTTCTAATAAAACTTTATTGACAAAAAAACACAATTGGCTGAATTTAGCCCATTGGCTATAATTTGCCAAACCCTGACTTGACCAACAAAAAACTTTATTGGGAGGAGTATTTTATCACTGCCTTTGTTTAGAATGACTGGCTTTTCATTTTATTACTGTTTTAAAGTTCCCTACAGAAAACGTACCCCCTTGGTACCCTACGGCCTGCCCTTGGCATGCACTGCCTGCTGCCAACCCTGGTGTGGGTTTTTGAAGACAGACTTGAAGTCCACCTTGAGTCGGTGGCCTCAGCGTCAGCCACAGGGCTTTGGCCATTGAATGTGTTTGGTAATTATTTGGGAAATACATGACCACAGTTGTACCTAGGGTTTAAACCACACCTCACCTACTAGTTTCTTTCATATAACTCATTCATGTACTCTTAGTAGGCTTTTTTAAAAGTGAAGTGTAAAATAGACATTAAGCACACCTATAATTTTCTTTGTACCACTAAACAAGATTCTCCCAATATTCCTCAAAAATGGGTCTGTACATCATCTCATGCATGCTACTTATTTATGTACTTGGGGGTGGCTTTGTCTCAACAAGTGGACGGAAAATGCCCTTTTTCCCTCCCCTTGGCTTCTACCTCATCTTTTACTAAACTCACGGTCTCCCAGCCTGTCCCTTTCTTCTCTCATTTGCAAGCTCACTGGCTCAGCATCCCTGCCCCGCATCGTGACTGTGACTTCTGGGCCCAGGGAGCGGTCCCTGTTCTCCTTGTTCCACCCACGGACTCGTCCTCTGAGACCAGGGCCTGCCCTCGTCCTTTGTCTCCTGATCCACGCCAACTGTGCCACAGTCTTTGGCCATGACGAAGTCAGAGAACAGGTGTTTCGGCGTCGCCCTCTCCTCACCTGCCGTGTCCCCATCCCAGCTCAGTGCTCCTTCTCAGAAGACAGACACCTGTCAGCTTTCACCACCCTCTTGTTCTGTAAAGTGTCCAGACGGCACGTCCCTGAGTTCTTCAGCCTCCCACTTTCTGAAGTCTATTGCCCTCCTTTCCGTGGACGGCTTTTCTCTCACCCAGCACTCCCTTTTGTGCGAGTATGTAGCTGTCTTTCTGCCTTTGCTTTTCTGAGACCTCGTGCAGTGCAGGTCAGCAGTCGGCTCCCAAGAGCCAGCCCCGGGGACAGAGTGCCAGCTCCTCCTTCTCAGCTGGACAGCCGGAGCCTCGTTTGCCTGGTCTTTGAAAGGAGGCTGATGGCCCCCGTGGAGTGGAGTGGGTAGAGAAAGTCAATGGATTGATGCTGGCAGAGCACCTGGCCCCACAGGGGCTCCTCGAGTGGCATTTTCCTGTGATTCTGGGGCCACCATGTCTGTGTGCAAAAGGGCTCAGACAGCTCCGAGGGCGATGGGCAGGAGCTGCGAGGGCCGTTCATCTGCCTTCCCAGACGACTCCCCTCATTTTTGACTGTGTTCCTATGTGTGTTCCTAGACATCTGTCTTCTGTTCAGTGGGGCTCCTGACTCCCGTGGAGGTCCTCCGCCTCTGCCGCCACTCTCTCCAGGGTGCTTTTAGAAGGGTCTTCCTCACCCTCGGGACTCAAACCCCATACCAGTCCCGCCATGGGATGACAGGCACCCCTCTTCCTCCCTTGTGGGGCAGAGTTACGGCTCAGGGTGCTGAGTGGGGGGTGTGGTGCCCCTCTGTGGCTCGTGGTCCCAAGGTGGTGGCATGAAAAGGGACAGCGTCTGGGCTATGGGCCGCACAGTGTTACGTTCAGGGGGTGGGCTGTCCCACGGGGGGGTGTTATGTTTGGGAGGTGAGTGGGTGTCACACAGAGGGTGTTAGATTCAGGGGGTGGGTGCTGCATGCTGGGGGGGCGGGTGTTACACGTGGTTGGAGGGGAAGTCTCTGAGCCGCAGCCAGGCCCTGCCAGGCCCTGCCAGGCCCTGCCTGGGAGAGGCCTTACCTGTGTGGGGTCTTTAGGGAGGAGGAACCTCCCAGTGGAGTCAGGTAGACAAAAGAATTCCAGGACGGGGGAGTTTGGGGTAAAAATCACAGTTTGCATTAGTGGGGTCAAGCACCTTCAAAGCAGCAGGCCCTGAGAATGTCTTTACTTGAACTTCTGGATTCCCACACTCACTTTCTCAAGTGTCCTTAGCTTTCCATGGCCCCAGAAGTTGGCAGGACGGGTGTTGTCACAACCCCTGAGTGGGGAGGAAAGGGCCCCAAGACCTGTCCCACTTGGCTGAGGGCTTTAGGACAAATCAGTCCCTAGACAGGCCACAGGCTTTGCCTGACCCCAGGCTGCCCTTCCCTCCAGCTCAGCAAGGCTGTAACCCGATCTCCGGGGTGGCTGTCGGGGTGCCAGCACCCATCGGGCAGCTTCTCTGCTGCAGCCCTTTGACCCTGTGTGCCCGGCCTGCCACGCTTCTGAGGTCACGCTGCCCCTGGGCTTTCTGCCTGATTTCCTGTGGTCCTTCCCCACTGCTGGGCAGGCCGGTGCGGGGAATGGGCACCGGACTGGTCACTGCAGACAGTAGCACTCAGCATGGGGGAGACCATGTCACCCTAAAAGGGATCCGGTGTCCTCTCTCTGGAATATGCGGGTCCCCCATTCGGATCCTTACATGGCTGGCGGGGGGCCTCCGGCACAGAACATGCCCAGTGGAGGAGCTGCGAAGAGGGGGTAACAGACTGGACCCTGTCCGGAGCCCCAGCGGGTCTTCCTGGTGCCCACCCCGCTCACAGTGCCACGGCAAGTGACCTGGGCTTCCCGACACCCAGTGTGCGTGTCTGCAGGAGGAGATAATGCCACAATTACCCTGCAGAGCAAGCGCTCCGGTTGCTTGGGAGACCACGCGTGGGTGGTGCCCTGTGAGCCTTGCACAGGCTCCCCACACATGGTGGTGTTTCTGCCTTAAGTTTTCATGGACAGTTTAAGTTATGAGGGTGGTACTTGCCCAATGGAAAAACATGAAACAGCCAGGGCTGTGCTCAGAATCGATACGGAGAGAGAGGGAAGGGGGAAGGAGGGCGAGAGAAAGAAAGAGGCCAAAGGAAGAAAGAGGAAAGAGAGGGAGGAAGAAAGAGAAAGAAAGAAGGAGGGAGGGAGAAGAGAGAGAAAGAAATCCTCTCTCCATTCCTTCTCCCAAGGGGTGAGAACCATCCAAACTCGGTGTATCTCTTTCCGGTTCACTATTCATGCACATAACACTCTTCTAAATCTGTATTACTGATATGTACCACTTTGTTTCCTTTCTTAGAAAAACTAGAAACGCCAAGTCCAAAGTTCCCTGCAGTGGGCTTTGTTGCCGTAGGCACGGTAGCGATAACTTCCTAGTGGTGCTGATACAGAGAGATCCCTTTTTGTTCTCCGTGGACCGAATGCCATTCCACTGCCTCCAACGTCCGCTATTTCCCCAGCCCACCGCCCACTGGCTGACATTCGGGTTGTGAGCGTCGCTCTTCCATTTATAAACCATGCTAAGACAGGTGTCACCGAGTGGACCACTCTGTGCCCAGCTGGCCGTGGCTCTTCACGATAAAGTCCTGTGGGAGGAACAGCTGGGTCGAAGGACCGGCATGCCTCAGTGTTTAGAGAAATTGCCACATTTTGCTCTCCAAGAGACTGGCTCGTTTCCACGCCAAACCACAGGGTAGGAGAGGACGTGTTCCCCACACCTGCATGAGACAGGGCATCAGAAGCTCCCGTTTGTATAGAACTATTACAGATCAACCCCGTGGAAGGACAACCGGCTTTCGGAGCCGGCCACAGACTCCACGCGCAGACACTCCCAGTTACAGCCCATCCGGGCGGGCCTCCTGTTTTTCCTCTCTCTTAGCCGACAGGGACACGCTCCAATCAGGCCAACTCTCATTTTTACGGTGGGTTATAAACAGGAAGAATGTGACTCTCTGGCTTGTGAATGAGGTGTTTCTTTAGTGAGGATGTCACACCCGCTCTCCCCAGTGCTGGAAGTTCTCTTATAAATTAGGTGACCTGATTCTTGGAAGCACTTGTCTTCCAAAGGACCCAGCCTGCTCCCCATGGGCCAGGAGAGGGGACAGGCTTAAGGCTTCCTGGGCCACGGGGTCAGGTCCACTCTGGAGCATCGTTTCCTCTCTGAACCTGGACAGCGTCCCCCCTTGCCGGAACACAACTTGCTCTGTACCTGTCAGACTGACCTCATGGAGAGTCGGGACTTGAAGTGACTGCCCAGGAGACGATGACGACACCAGTTCCTGTCTACAGCATTTCCTCCTAGTTCAGAAACACTCAGCAGACACGGTTCCTTTACATTACAACTCAGAATTTCTCATATTCTCCACTTTCAGGGGTGCTGACCCATCCAAACGGTGACCAGCTCTGCTGAGAAAGGGGGGAGCCCCTGGGGGGGAACTGTCAGTGAGCAAATTATCTGTCAGCTTGGAGCGGAGTCACGGGTCAGCCTTCGCTGACAGCAGACGGGACAGACAAAGGTACCCGAACCGAGCTGTAGTGGGAGAGAGTGCTGAGTCCTGTCCCCATAGCCCTGCCTCGCAGCTCTGTACCCAGGGGCGCTCCCCCCTGCAGAGCCCACGCGGTGGTGGCCAGGAGACACCTGCTCATGGGTGTAGAAAGTGTGCTGTCGCCTGGGAAGCACATAAACATCAGAGGTATGGTTACTCTTCGGTTTTAAAATCTAGCCTTTATTTTATGGTGTCTGATTTTCTTGGCATCCACAACTCGTAGAAGCCAATAATAAAGCCAGGCTGTCGGGAGTACAATTAAGGACAAGTTGGAAAAGGGCCCAGTTCCTGTGCATTTGATCTCGGCGGAGCGCAGTGAGTTCGAAGGAGCTGCTGGTGCCGGGGCCGGATTTCTGAGACGTCGCTCCGCCTGGTCCCGTCCACCCCACGTGCCCACCCCTCTTCCGCCTCCCCACTCCTCTCCGACCTGCTCTGCTCAGTCCCCTCCAGCCTTCCAGCTCTGTGATTCCAAGGTCAAAGTTTGTGCGAGGGAGGCTTGGGCCTCGCCACCTCCCCTGTGCATGTCTGACCCCCCAACTTCCTCTTGCAAATAAATGCTCGGGAAGATCTTGAAGGAGGTTTGGGGGGAACAGGCTGCTTGTGTGCGCAGATGTGTGGTAAGTAAGGGTGGGGCTGAGAACGCCAGCAGGTTGTTTTTGGCTACGACGGGTGGGGGTCCATCTCTCCCCACACTCCCCTGCCCATCTGTCCAGAGGCTGGTAAGGAGGGCCTTCCTGGACACCCTCAGAGTCTCACAAGACACAGCACTAAGCGGCCACCTCGCTCCTGGACGGCCCTCGCAGGATCTGTGCTCTTTCGTCTGCAGATTACTTCCCAGACAGCCTTGGAAGTGCACCGCGGGCAGCAGGAGGTCTGGTTTCGCAGGTGTTTCAGCGGCCCTCCAAGTGCCGTCCCCCTGGGAGGGCCAACCAGTCCTCGGGTTCCAGCACCATGCCCCCAAACGATGTATTAAATATCTCTTGAGTGAACAATTGCTATTACTCCTTCATTGCAGCAGAACAAAATGTGTCCACACCATCGATGCCATGGACGCTTCGAAAGGTGTTGGGCTGTTGTCTCTCAGCCCCAGCAGGGCACTCGTCTCCGAGATTGGGGAGCAGGTGTTGCCCTTCACGAGCATGTTTCCTCCCTGAGTCAGTGTGCACCTGCCCCTCGTCCTTGGGCGTTCACGGGGCACCGCTCAGCCTCCTCTGGTGGGCCACAGACTGCGAGGCACATCCCTGGTCCGGGGCAGTCGGTGTGGGCCCTGGCGTACCCCACACAGCACAGGGGCCTGTCCCCAACAGCGCCGATGGCCCTGGACACCGTGTGCTGGGCGGTGTCATGCTGTCTTGTGCAGCTGCAAGGCCTCCCGGTGCATTCTCGTAGGTTCTATTAAAGGCTCTTCAGGTTCATCAATAGCCCATTTTAAAGTGCTCGCTTGAGAAAAACGGCATCTTGCTTCTCTTCAGTCGGTGGAGTCTCCTCCTCTCATCCAAGGAGGATGCTCCGTGAGCGGCTTTGGGGAGGTCAGACTCTTTCCCTGGCTGGCGCAGCTTTGGAAAGAGGTTTCCACAGAGAGAGGGAGCCCGTGGAAGCCCCAGCTTTGCTTCTCTCCTGCAAAGAGCCAAAACATTGCAGGAAACAGCTCCGTGATGGGGGCCTCTTCCCGCCCACCCTCCCTGAGCAGTCGGGGGTCCACTCAGACTGAGGATGCTGGGTGGGTGCGTGGGCACTGTGCCCCCCCCCCCATGCTAAGGACACCGGTCTCTGAGTGCTTTAATCCCAGGAAGCAGCTGTCGCAGGGCTTGTTCTAGCTCATTAAAGGGTTTTGGTGTTTTGTGGGGCTTTTTTAATGCACTTTTATATAACCTTCTGATCTAGACATTCCCTGCACACGGCGCTGTCAGGCCGGCAGCGCTCACGTCTGAAGCAGGAGCCCGTCCCTGAGGGCACTGTCAGTGTGCTGTTCCTCATTACAGGAACAGTCGAACGAAGGGCAATTTAGGTAAACGCAGATTAGCAAAGGAACATCTCTCTTTTCAAATTGGGCGCTGAGACCATTGAAAAATACCTGGCCCAATTAAAAATACCAAATGCCTACAATGTATCTCCAATGAAATGACCAATGCCCATGCATGGGCTCTACATGAATCTGGATTTACTGTAAAGATTTAAATCGGATTTTCATCGTGGGAGGAAGAAAGCATTACCTTTTCCAACTGCTTTTGATATTTCGGAAGGGTAGGAGGAAAATAAGACTCGCTTGCTTGAAAGGCTTGCCTCATTCCGTTTTGTGCCCTTTTCTTGACAAGCACACCCCTCATCTGCCCCAGTCCGTCCCCGCCGAACACTGTCACTCCCCTGGGAGGGCCACCGCGCTGTAGGTGAGCACAGGCACCGCTGCCCCTGCCCCTTCCTTCCCCAGGCGACCCCCCTCCCACCTCTGATGGCACCTTCTGCTCTTGTCACTCAAGTGGCTCCAGTCCCTTCGACAAATAGTTGTCCAGCCCCCGTGTGGGCCCAGCCCTGCAGGGGATGCCATGGGGAACATGACCCGAGGGGAGAAGTAATTAAAATACAGTCTTGAGTGCCACTGGAGGTCAAGTTCAGAGCATGCTGGGTCCCAGGACAAGTATCATGAGGCAGTGATGGATGACCCCAAACAGCTACTGGGCCTGCAGTTCCCCGTGGCTTAGCTGCTCAGGGACCCCTTTCCTCGTCTGCGGAGAACGGCTCCAAGGGTACCAAACGGGTTAAAGGGGCCGGGGCAAAGGGTCTGTCCCCGAGTCTGTGACTCTGCACACCCAGCATCTCCTTCTCAGGAGTGCCCGCATCCAGGAGGCAGAAGGAGGGCGCACCGCCTCTCACACCGGAGGATTCATCACAGCAGGACTGTGTTGCTCACGCCAAGGGACTTCTCTGCTCCAAATTGTATTAAAATATCAGCCTGATGCCTGAAAACTCTGAATCGGCCCAGTTGTGAAATGAAAGGTTGCCATTTTTATTCGCACCAATTCGAGAGCTAACATCTGCCTCGTCTTCCAGAGCTACACGCGGCTGGCATCCCACGCACTCAGTTCATTTCTGAGAAGTGTTTGCAACTGAACTGCAATGTAAATAGACCCGTCAATACACACACCACCATTCTGGGGGAGGTATTTTTTCACAGAAATGTTGGGTGAAGAGATAATGCAGGGAACTCAGCTCCCATTTCTCTTAAACTGGGTATAGAGTTGAAATCATTTCAGGGCATTTACTTACTCTTTGGAGCTCGTCAGCTTACACTTTGGAGATGTGTGTGGTTTCCACGTGACCCAAGACTGTGTTGTGGAGTGTGCCTGTCAAACCCAGTGGTGACGTGCATACAAGAGGTCACGGAGCTGGGCCGCCCTTGGTCCTGGGGTGGCGACTGGTGGGTGGGTGGTGGGTGGAGACTGCCCATGCCCCCCAGGGACACCTGTCTTCTCTCTCTCTCCAGCCTGATAAATAGGCGGCCAGGGAACTCGAGGCCTGAGTGTGAAACGCCTGTAATTTAAAGCTGATTTGAAGCAACCTTGAAAGATTTTAAATATCAAATTGAGTTTGGGGTTATTCAGACTATAATTTTTTTAAATTAAAACTGGTACTACCCTTGACTTATATCTGCTTTTTCTAACAGACCATCAACCATTTTATAGCATTCCAACCTAACTGCTAGGAACCATGGTTCAGGCCACTGGATTTCTCTTTCTATTAGAGCACTATCTCCCAAGAAAGCAAAGTAAAAGTTCATTCCTATTCAAAGTAAAGCAGGCCAGACAGATTGAAAGAAACATCCATTGAATCTCAAAGCAATTTAAATTTTACTCACCTTTGAACACATTCCTATTCCTAAATTCAGAAACCCTCTGGCTTAATGGTTCCCTCCCAGTGGTCAAAGGAGCCGATCTACTCATCAGGAAAGTGAAAGAAATGTAAGAACCTGAGCTCATGCTTCAGAATGGAGGGAGGAGAGCTGAACTTGTAGTTCACTGTGTGTCCGTAGACTAACCCAAGAGAATGTCCGTCAGGGCTCTGCAGTGGGATGGTTGGTTCCCAAACTTTTTTTTTGAAGATTTTATTTATTTATTTTTAGACAGACGAGAAGGGAAGGAGAAAGGGAGAGAAATATCAATGTGTTTTTGCCTCTTGCACACCACTCACTGGGGACCTGGCCCGCAACCCAGGCATGTGCCCTGACTGGGAATCGAACAGACAACCTTTGGTTAACACTGAGCTACACCAGCCAGGCCGATTCCCAGATGCTTGCGGTTCTCTAGGGGCCTCCCTGGGCTTTGCACGTGCTGCTCCCTCCGTCTGGACGACTCTTCCACCCCTGGTCTCCCAGTCTCAGTCCAACAGGACTTCTTTAAATCCTAGATCTGTTTGTCTTTTACAGACACTTCCCTGATCCCCTCAGAAGAATTCATCACTTCCTCTCCGCACTCCTTCGGAATCTTATGAAAGTGGCCCTTGTGGCACGTGTCTTCATGTTTCCTTATTAACTCTTTTCATGTCCGTATTTCATAGTAGACTGAAGCTACTATGTTCTTCATGTTCACAACATCGTATAGTAACCAGGGCACGGTAGGTGCCTTACTGATGTTTCTTAAGCTGAATTGTACTGACCTTGAACTTACATGACTATACAGTTCATTTTCCTTCTAATAACTCTTCCTCGTGTTGACCCCGATTACAGCTCCCTTTGATTCCCACTCATTGCCATCATTCACCCTCTGAGGCCACCAGATAAAGCCTGCTTCCTCTTCCAACTACGCCAAATGCAAGGCACCGTTCGTGACGCCGACAGTAAGAGCCTTCAACCCTTCCCCACATGACGTGTTTCTAGGACCCCTCCCTCTCCACGGAAAGGTTTGCTGGTGCGTTTCTTCTGGCACAAGCAGGTGGCCGGGGCAGGAACCTGGAGGGCAAATGGGTACTGACAGGGGAGCCGCAGGAGAGTCACACTTCTCTGGAGCAAGCTGCAGTACCACAGAACACAGTCAGACTCTTTTAGCACAGGACACGGTGCTGCTATGGCGGCCAAGTTGAAGTTACTCTAAATTAGAGATAATCTGGCAGTTGTGTTACCATGACCTCTGGTGTGAACATGTTGACAGTTTGAGTGGCTTTCTTTTCAATGTTCTGAAATGATACTGCAGACATGGGCAAAGGCCATCGGGCCATTGGCAAACAGGGATGTCTTCGTGACCTTGCACGGTGTCCACTGTGGATCATCACTTCTACCAGGCTGACGCATCCCGCCAGGACAGATGGGCTCTCCCCTCAGAAATGCACTGGAGCAGGACGGCGTGTTGTAAGGGGTGGGGACAGGCCCCACCCCAGCTGTGTCCTTGAGCCCCTGAGTCTATGACAGGGGGCTTCTGGGGACCTGCTCAAGTTCCATGGCCAGTGTCTTTCTGTCTGGATGATGCTGTGGCCTTCGCAGCTGTTAGCTCTTGCCAGCTGCTCCATAGTGTGACCACCCTGCTCCCTGAGCTGAGAGGGATTTCGCTAAGGGCTCTGAGCACCCCGAGGACAGTTTCAGGGAGTCCTAGCCGGCTAGTCCCTGGACCCACAGGGAAGAACGCAGAAGGAAATGAACACAGCTGCAGTGAGCACTCAGTGTGGACTCCAGCCTCGGTGGGGCGGGGACCCGGAATGTTCCCCTTCAGTCAGACACCGTAAACCAGTGGGGGCCCCATGGTCTTGGGAATAAAAGCCCAGGCCTGCCTGAGAATGGCTCTGCCTGCCTTCTCGGGGCCCAGGACCCTCAAGGCTCTTAGCCAGCAGAAGAGTTCGCGTGGGGGAGGGACCATCATCTAATATTAGTCTCCACACTTGTACGAACTGAAACAACGATCGTTTACTGGTATCTTGCACCAAACCCGCCTGGAGAAGAGAAACTATCAGATGTTTCAGCTCAACAGCTGCACGTCAAAAATAGCCTTTTAGGCACCAGGAGCTTTGTGACGCAAATGCCAGAAGCAGGTCCAGAACGTCACAAGCTCAGATGGCTTTTGTTCCCAGATGGATGGGTCTCATTTTTTTCCTAAGTCAACCAACCCATTAGGAAATCCACAATGCAAGAACTGCTAGCAGGGATATTTTGCACACGGTCCAGACATTTCTCCCAGGCGTTATGCTACGGACCGGCCAGAATACAGTTCCGATGTCTGTATGCAGACTGCCACCGGAGCCGCCGGGCTGACACCGCATCACCACGCGGCAGGAGGGACGTTCCAGTTGTCCCCCAGCCAGCACCTGCCCTGGTTGGCCAGCATCTTGACTGTAGAGATTAATAAATATTCCAAATATTGTTCCCAGTTATCACAGGCTTGTAATTGAGAAGCACTACCGAGAACATAACAAGAAAGGGGTTTGTGTTTTTTGCTTAGGAAAATACAGCTGCTTTCTGGGGTGACTGGCTGCTCGGCTGATGTCACATCTTTTGTTCACCGGTGGCAGTTGTATAATGTTCTGCCATGTCTTTTGAACCTAGAAATGTATTGATTTTGGTTTGGTCTTCATAATAATTATGAGTTACTCGTGATATTTAGAGCTTTTTTCAAGAATCTTTAGCAATCAGTACAATGAATGATTGCTATTAAAATTTCATTGTGAAAAACCCCACCATAAATACGGCACTGAAATTCTTTAAGCTCTTTTTTCCAACTGAAGGCATTTTTTGCAATGTGAAAACTAAGACGATTCTTTGAAACCCAACTGTGAACAACAGAGCATTAAAGCAATCATTGTTTAAGCAGGTCCTGAATGTGGAGATCAGGGGGTGAGCAGTCTGGAGCTGGTATGTGGTTCTATTCTCCAAACCCTCAGGGACCCACGTTTTTCTAGCTCTCTACGGCACCAGCACTAAAGCACAGCATTGTCACTCAGGATCCTGTGTGGGAGTCAAGACTCTAGCCCTCACACCTTTATTCCAGGTAGCAGAGGGGAGAAAGGGGGCAAAAAAGAGCACCACAGAGAATGCATTCCAGCTGTCATTCAAGGGAGGGTTCTGGAGTCTGATGCAAAACACACAATCAGCAGAGACCGACGGCTTTGACCCATCATCCCCTGGACTTGGTAGAGAGTGGACTGAAGAGGGCCAACACTCAGCTTACGTGTCATTGGTCAGCGTGTATCCAAAACCTAGTTACACTTAATTGCAAGGGATGTTGGGAAATGTGGCTCTTTTAAAATGGCCTTGGGCCCAACTAGAAACAAGACTCTGTTACCGAGGAAGGAGGGTGCAGCTGGGGAACAAACAGCCCTTTCTCCAGCAGCAGCCGTTCCCTCGCGGCAGGGCGGGGTGCCGCCCATGTGTTCCGGCATATTCACTTCTTACCCTGCTCAGAGGTCGGTCCACTTCCCAGTCGAGCCACCTGGATTGACGGTGGTAGTAAGTGCAGTATCCTCAGTGGGCTTCTGACTTCTTTCATTCATTCAAAAAAACACTGACAGGACACCTACTGTGCAAAAAGAACTCCGCTCAAGTTTAGAGATGACAAGATGAAGAGAGCACAGCCCTGACCGCGTGGAGCAGGGAGTCCCGTGGGGCCAGGACTGAGCCAGTGACTACAGTTGGGGCGTGCGCTCTGGGAAGCTTGGAGCAGGGAGACCCGCATTAGTTCCGAAGGAGGGAGGGCGGGCCAGGTGGGTGAGTCGGAGGTGTGGACTGAGCTCCCCAGGCGGGGAGCGCAGGTGCCCTGAGAGTTAGAGCGAGCCCGGGACTTCTGAGGACAGCAGCTCCGAGGCGTCGGGTCCAGAGGGGAGAATGTTGAGGGGTGAGCCCAGCGAGTGGCGGTCATCCCAACCCCAAGGGCCTGGCAGCCGTGCGGGGCCTCACCCGTTGCTCCTGGGCAGGGGGCAGCCATGGAAACGCAGACCCCCAGCGGCTAGGGGGGTGGAGTGCGCACTCGCCACTGTGGTCCTGTAGTTCCGCGTCGTCCCAGCCAATGTTCGCAACAGACTCTAAGAGGCGGATGGTATTTCACTGTCCTCATCCATCGCTGAGAAAACTGAAGGCCAAGAGCATTGGAGAAACTTGCTCAAGGTCACTCCCTTAGCAGGACGTTGTCAGAAAGCGTCGGTCACTCAGAAAGCGCCTGATGCCATACTCAGCTCACAGCCCAGACTCCACGGAGCCTGGCTGGACGGTCCGGGCTGGAGGCGAACCATCAGAAGTGCCTGTGTGTGTAGGCAGGTCTTTCAAAGCATAACCTTCACCTCTGCGAATTGTTGAGGGGGTCCGGCTCCGAACCTCTCCCAGGCCCTGGCCCCGTGCCAGTCTAACCCCCCCCCTCGTAGACCCCATCGTTCATTTTGAGGCGAAGTCTGCTGCCTCGTGCTGGGCGCTGTGACCTGAGTCATGTGGCCATTGCGCCACAGGTGCTGTTGCCTGAGTCCTGGAGCACAGCCGACGCCCTCACGACCAGAACCTCTCTCCCTGAGCGGGGAGGTACCCAGTGATCTAGACGGGAGGGGAGAACGGGGCAGGGAAGCTGAAGCAGCCGCAATGGCAGGCACGTCTGTAAAATCCCTCTCGCTCTCGCTTTAGACGTTTCAGTGCTCAGTCCATTCCCTGGACGTGGCTCATGTCACTGGCCACCGTGGGTCGGGCACTCGTGGACTCACGGTCTGGCGGACCCCTGGGTCAGCTTTGCTTCGCCGCAGTGGAAGCTGGGACAGGCCAGGCCGCGGTGCTCAGTCTGAGTCCAGACCCCGGGGGCGCCCAGCTGTCCGCTGCGGCCACTGTGCGGAGGGCGCAGCCAGCACCAGGCAGCGCCCTGTCCGCCGCTGGGTCCCGTTGTTACTATTTTTGACAGCAGTGGGGACTGTCCACCAGGCCTTGGAATCGGAGTGCTGGGGTGGGGGCGCCGTTCTCATCCACATCTGGGGCCGCCGTGCAAACCAGCTGCTGGGTCAGCGCCGAGAACACCCCAACGCCAGGACACAGACAATCCGGCAAGTGAAAATACCCAGTAATGTACGAGGGGTTGAGGTCATGGGTTTCTGCATCGTAAAAGCAGCTGGTTTTCCTTAAGGTTTGTTTGGTTTAAAACAAGGGAAGGTCCCAGTGGCCAAAGGAACGGGTGGAACTCTCTCTCCCTGAGCTCCCTGGCTTCCCACAGAGGCGAGCCGTCTGCGTGTTTGCCAAACCCCCAATCCCTTTTGTCTGGAGGGTGGACGAGGTGAAGTTTAGACTTCCGGGACATCACTTTTCTGTATCTCCTGCTTCTCTTTGTGGGCCAGTCATCCTCCCCCTCACAACAGGAATTCTGTGATGAGGGAAAGGCAGCTCAGAGGGGATCCTGGTGGCGCCCTGGTGATGCCAAATGCCGCTTCCCCCCCCGAGATGGGATCAGAGCATATTTTAAACTCGTCCGCCGCTCGCTGAACCGTGCAGCCTTCTCGGTGACAGCGGGACACTGCCACCCATGTGCACCACCGCTCGAAATGAGAGTCGGCCGTGGTGGGGAGGGGAAAAGAGAGTATCAGTTTGGTTTTTACCACAAAGCTAGTGGGAAATGAGGCTTCAGTGCCTTTGGTCTTCCACTTTGCGAGTTTCGCGTGTGCCGCGGCACACAAGCCACTGCGCAGAAACGCACGGTGTGGGGTGAGCCCGGAGGACGCAGCGGGACTTAATGGGCCTTCCAGCTGTTCGGTGACGGGTGTGCTGGGAAAGGAGGCGGAGACAGCGGCACGGGAAGGGGGGCCCCCTCGGGGCCCCCGCAGCAGAGGTGGCCGTCCCGGGACCCAACCCCCGTGGTCTCAGCGGCCTGTCCAAGCTCCACACAGCCTCCATTTTCATCTCCATTTTCCACATTTCCCAGAACCGTGGGCTGTTTACTGAGTCAGGAGAATTTTTGCTTTGACATGAAGTAATCCTGTCCTTTGGGAGCCCCCCAAAGTTAGCCAAGGCTTGAGAGAGTTCCAGAAACCACATTTTCAGTCCGCTGTGGGTGCTTTTGTTGGAGGAACAGAACAACACTGCTAGCCGTTTTACAGCTTTATTACATGGGAAAAATTTTTTTCTTATAAAATCACTTGTGCTGTGAAAATCATGAAACGACTTTAAAAAATTCTTCATTGTCATGGAAGTCGGCGCGCCTCAAAATATTATGACATGTAAAGTTAATTATGCACCAGCCATTTGTTTTCGAGATTATCTGGGACTGGAAACAAGTAAGAGCCAATAGGAAAATGCCGGAACCCGCTCCCCGAAGCAGACGGTGCTCGTTACACGCGTCCACTGAGAGCCCTGGCGAGTGTGCAGCGGAGACTGCGGGGCCTGAGCACACGCACCGACTGGGTTCTGTGCCAGCAGCTCAGCAGCCTGTACGAGGTTCCAGAAGGTTCCAGCTCTCCAGGTGGGGGACCATGTTCACAGTGAATGTCGCCTGGTCCCGCAGAGGTCTAACGGGCTTTTCGCCCTTTGTCTGCGATGGGAACTGGTGACGGTCCTTCGCCCACGATACATACTAACCGGTCACACAACCAGATGGTTCCACGAGGGACGAGGGAAGCGCGGGCGTGTGAGGAGCAGCCTCTGGCAGCCTGGAGAGCGTCGCTGACTGGAGATGGGTGGCCGCGCAGGTGGCAGGCTGCATGTGGCCCTTCGGGGAGTGGCTCTGGGTTTCCAGGCTGTGACACGTGCCGAGTGGAAGACAACTGTGAGAGGAGGCCCGGGCGTGTAGACCCCACAGCTAGGTGTCTTCACAGGACCCCCCCGCAGAGTGGCCATGGGGCCAGGTGCAGGGGTCCGTGTGGGCCGTGGGGGGACGAGTGAGGCGGGCGGGTGGGCCCACCCCTCACGGACTCCAGTCGGGTGGGGAGACAGACCCAAGACAATGAATCACAAAACAGGGCTCAGGGTGCTCCGAGCGCCTCGGGTTTTCTCTCAGCCTCTGGAGTCCCAGTCTCGCGGGGTGGACAAGGGCTGCTGGTGTGCTGTTCCAGGTTCAACTCTTCACTTTGGATATTACTTTCCTTGGGGCAGTTTATTCACTTTTATTTTTCTCAGTCACAGTTGTGTGAATTATTTCACTCATAGAGGGAAGAGAAAGTATTTTCACAAAGTTAAGTGCATTGCCATGCGGGCACCACTAGCCACATCACAGAACGATGGGGGCTTCCCTTATGAATGGTTTTCGTCCCTTGCGAGGTGTCCGAGGCCAGGACTCCCTTGGTCTTCTTTGCCTTTGAGTCACTGGAGCCTATAGCACTGAGGTTGGAAGAAGAGGAAGAATGAGGGGAAGAGAGAGAATGGGCACGAGGCCCGATGACCTAACTATCCGTGTCTCCTCGGGCCACTGGCCAGTCTGAACACTTGTCCACAATCTCGTGACCGCCCTCCCCCTCCCTGGCTCTCCTCGCTGAGGTGGATAATGCAAAGAGGGGGCATCCTTCATACTGTCCCAACACCTCGGACTTGGGCGTGGCTGAGATCCCACGCCCCCATCTCCTCTGATGTAAACCCACGTGGACACTGGTCCTCAGCTCACAGGCAGGCCTCGCCTTCTGCGTCCCACTCCCCTCTGTCCCCAAGGCAAATGGAAGGCCAGGTGTGGTACGATTCCCAGCAAGGCGAGGGGAACAGGAAGGGGAGCAACTGAGACGCGGAGATTAAAAATAGGAGAAACAGGAACTGAGAGTCTGGTTTCTATTTCTTCTCCGGTTCACTTTGCTTCACCGTTTCCCCAGTGAACCGTCGTCGTGAGCGCTTCTCCCAGTAGAGTGGGCATCGGTGGTCTCAGAGAGGAAAGTAAGCCTTCTCAGTCCCCCACGTAGAATCCCCCCACCTCACCCTCACACCGTGCTGACCCTCAGCACAGAGACAACAGTCTCCTGCAGGCTTTGCCGGGAGGGGCTGACGCAGTTCCCCCACGGCCTCCACGTGAAAGGCCACACGTGGAAGAAAGCCTACGGCACAGAACAGCCAACCAGGCGCACACTTGGAGTCCACGTGGCTAGGGGTTGGCCAGGAGGTGAGGACTTGCGGGGTGGACAAGGGCTGCTGGCGTGCTGTCCCAGGTCAAGGTTAACCACCCGGCACCTGTGACCCCACATTGCTTGCCGGGAACCCTCCGTAGGCCATCCCAAGGGGAAAAGCTCGCAGGCCTGTGTGCATGGTGATCCGCAAGGCTGGCTGTCCGGCCTCACTGACATGCTCAGCTTCCAACCCTTTGGCCAGAGGGGTGGGGCGTTCTTCATACACCAGAGGCCCCAGAGCCCCCTGGCCTGAATGGCAGAGACGGCGGGACTTGCCCGCGCTGTCTGAAAGTGGGGGACAGGCCCCCCATAGTGGCTACTTTCCTGATTTTATTAAATATATTTGATGCATTCTCTCTAAATCCCCTAGTTTTTTTGTTTTTTTTTAGAAAATACAGAGAATGTGTTTTTGATAAAATGGTGCCTCAGAAAATCTCTTGCATCTCACAGGGTTGCAGAATAAGGCCTGGGTTACTCAGTTACATTTAAACTTCAAATAAACGACAAATGCTTTTTTTCATTTTCCGGGGCACTGTGAACAATGAAATATTGCATGGGGCATCTGTACACTAAAATGTCATTTGTGTTTTCCTGGAATTCAGATATAACTGGGTGTCCCATTTTCTTAGTTGGGAGTGGCAACCCAGAACAGGTCAGCCCCTTCAACCGAGGGTCCTCTGATAACAGAGGGAAACGGGACAGGTTCTGGCTCTGACTCCTCAGGAGACACACTCCGGTATTGCCGACCACCCCAGGTGCCCCAAACGGCTGAGTCTGCTAGGCCAGAATCGCTGATCTGTCGTCAGGTCACCTGGGGTGGTCCCTGGTGAGCGCAGCAGGAATCTGGAGGCTGTTCCCACCACAGTTCCTAACAAGCTCGAGCCCTGTCCACGTAACTGCCGGGAAAGAAGATGAATTTTGCCACGGGTGGACCGGCACTGGGTGACTACTCAGGACATCTTGGGCTCAGAGAAGGGAGCTGTGTCTCCATGTGTGAAATGGGGAGTCAAGGCCAGGACAGCCTGCTCTTTGCAGGACAGTTTCAGCAAATGTTTCCCTAATTCACAGTTTTCTGGATGGAAGGACTGAAGGGTATGAAGGTAGCCGGCTCTGGATTCGAACACATTCCTACGTTCAGCACACGCGGTCTAAAATTAAGGCAGTGACCACTGCTTCTCAGCGCCCTGTAAGGGGAAAGCCTGTGAGTCAGCACGAGGCGCCGGCTGAACCTCTGACTGTCACCCACGCAGGGCCCGGCAGCCACCCACAGACACTGTCCGTGGGACCCTGTGGCCCTGCTCAGGACGTGTGCTGTCTCCAACAGCAACTGTGAGATTTTCTTGACTGGCTGCTGGGTTCACTTTTTGTGCTTACAAAACGCCCTGGTTGCTTGGTCGCTCAGAATGCCTCGTGGGAAACTGAGAAGGGCTTTATTTAGAAGCGACTCAGCCTGTGAGTCATGCGGCTCCTCTCTGCTCCTGTTTTCCTGTGCGGCTCTTCTTCTGCCGTAAACACTGATAGACGGGCTCCATGGCTGCCTCTCCGAGGTCCGTCTGCCCAGCTGCTCACCCCCACCCACCCGGAGGCAGCGACTTCCAGGGAGAGAAGTTCTCTGGGCTTCTTTTAAATGCCAATAAAGACCAAAAAAGCAAACAAAAACAAAACAAAACAAAACAAAGAGCCTAGAGCAGAATTAGCTCTGCACTGAGAGTTTCCCTGGTTCTCCACAAACTGCCCTCACTCGGGAATTCGCCCTGCGGTCAGAGGTGCAGTTTGTAGGATTAGCAGCAGCATAGGGCAGAGAAATCGCCAAAGCCTGTCCCCTCGTGAGGTTTGGGAAGATTATTCCTTGTCTTCGGGGGTCTGGGGGCGGGGTAGGCAGGCCCAAGCCCACTCCAACACCCTCATTTAGTCACTGTTTCCTCCTGCATGGTTTCTTTCGAGCCGGAGAGCAGCCGGCCACTGAAAGTAACACGTTCTCTGGATCTCAGAATCCCGACGTGACTTAGTTTTTCCATCCTGGTTCCAGGGTGAGTTTGTGGGTTTCTAAACATCTGATGAGAGGGCAGATTTCATCTGTGACCCCGAATACCTCTCCCAGTGTGCCAACCCCAACCCCTTTTCATTGCTGTTTCCCAATGCTTCTGTGCTTTAAAAAAACAAAAACAACAAATCCCTCATTTTTGTTTTCCCTCCAGCACAGTCTCCCATTCTATTTTGTCAGCATCTCTCTCCAGGGTTTGCCGTGCCCTCGTCTCCGGCCCAGCCCCAAGGGCCACGCTTCCCCGGGGGAACCCAGCCACTGGGAGAACTGGGTTTCAGAGGCCGCAGGCTCTACTCTGTCCATACAAAGTCCGTGTCCATGGCAACGCCTCATCTCAGAGGTCGACAGTAGACCAGGCCCCTCATGTCTGTCATGGGTCGGGCCTAGAAGCTGAATCTGGAAGCCAGGAGGGTTTGTGACACAGCAGTGGAGAGCCACCGAGGCTCACATGTCAACCCTGTCACCTGGGGTCATGTGAGCTTCAGAAAGTGACTCATGGGTTTCCCCATCTGTGAAGCGGGGTGGAGTGGAACCTACCTCACTGGTTGTTCTGAGTAGAAAGAAACTGGGACGAGTACCAAGCGCTGTTCTCGTCACATGATAAGTGCTGTGAAAACGTCGCCGTTGTTGTCGTCGAAAGGCTATGGGGGCGGGGGAGCTGGGAGGGCTGGGCGCAGAGTGGAATAAATGAATGGAATAAATGAATGCAGTTAAATGTGTCTGTTCAGCAGGCATCTCGGGAGCCCCTGCTCTGGGCCAGCTGAACCGCAGGGCACCACAGCCCGAGGGCACAGACTGCACCCTCAGGCAGCCTAATCCGAGTCAGTGGACAGAGAGGGCCACCGCGGTCAGAGCTGGAGACCAGCTCCATCAGTAGGTGGGGACTGGGCAGGGAGTTTTCTCAGTCGTAAGGTGGGAGCAGGGTCACCTGGTCAGGTCATTGTGAGAAGTGATGCACAGACAGAGCGTGTAGGCAGGAAGAGTCAAAGATGCGACACGTGACGTGTTACCTGTGCAGAAGCTCATGTCTGTATCTAGGCATTTAGAGGGAGAAGGAGACCAGTTATGATGCAAGGGGACTGTCACTCTGGTGCGTTGGTTGCAGGTGAAGTTAAAGGGCAGAGGGAGGCTCCTAAGCCTGTCCAGAGAGTCCTGGAAGGACACATGGCAGAGACAATAAGGACAACTAAGCTTGCCTCTTCGGGAGGGCAGGTGTCCCAGGGACAGCCGACAGTCACACAGAGGCTTGGAGGTGACAAGGACCGGTGGTCCTGGGGGTGAGTAAGGGTCCAGTACTGTTAGAAGACGTGAGCAGAGAGGTGGCAGGAATGACACCCAGAAAGGGAGGCGCTCACGTCTCTATCAGAACGGCACTGTCTTCACGAGGCTTCCCGCGATCACACATCAGCAATAGCCGCCTGCCCCAGCGTCCCATGGAGCCCTGCCTGGCTCCGTCCCTCCCCAGGTGCCTCCGTCCCTTCGCCACAGGCCGCCCACTAAATGTACACATCCACACATGTCCATGTCACACACACATGTGACATTTTGCTCCATGTCTCCTCAGTAGAAAGCACGTTATGAGAACATACACTTTTTTCACTGCTGTATCCTCAGCACCTAACTGGGTGCCTGGCACATAGTAGGTGCTCCATAAATATCATTTGAACCGAATGAATGAACGTACACCTTCTTTGCACAAAAGGTGAGCGTCCCCTTGGGCCAGGGGAGAATGCGAAGCCCAGGAGTGTGTGGTCATGTTTCCCTGTTAGAAAGAATGTTCTGGAAGCATTGCGGTGGACGGGCTGTGAGGCCTCATTTCAGTGATCTGCCAGCTGCAGGAGGGCCAGACCCGGGGAAGGGAAAGTGGGAGACCGGGCAGAGGCTTGGAGGCGCGGCGGGCCCAGCCGAAGGGCAGGTCGGAGGGACGAGGGGGGAGGGCACCCTCGGGAGTCCCCCAGGTGTCTGCCTTGAGCAAAGGACAGCTGTTCACCGAGAAGGGGAAAGAATATGAGTTGACAAAGTAGAGGAAAAAAATGATGTTCTTACTCTAGGAGGACATCCTAGCTGCTCAGCGGTTGGTGACCGTCCATTGGAAACATAAGGAAAAAAGGGGGCTGGGTCAGATCCTATTAATTATTAAACCTGCAGCTTCCTGGATTTCTTGTGGTCTACGAAGGGCGATGAGACTTGAGAAAATGTCTTACTTAACAGGCATGGGAAGAAGGCAGCAAAAAAACATTGTGAAGAGCGAACACCATTAACTTCCTGAAAAACAGCACCTCACGCCTCCTGTAATTGATGTAGCAGGGTGTGCTTTGTACCCACGAAACTGCTCAGTCACCATAGATCGGTATCCACAACACCTGTGGAAGGGCCCCCGCCCCTCCCCAACCCTATGAGGCCCAGAAATAGGGCCCAAAGAGTTTCCATCAGAATTCTGCTCCAGGTGCCTCAAGGGCAGATGTGCACTCAGGGGTCACTGCCCCTGCAAGCCGGCCCTGCTACATAGACATGCAACTTGAATAACTAGCATGTGAATCGCAGAGAAGCTAGCATCCCCCAGCCCTGGTTCACACTCAGTTACTGGCCAGGTGGCTGAGCTACCTCTGCTCTTGGAGGACGGGGAGAGTCTCAGGTGCTCATATACTTGGTGCAGCTGGACAAGGTCCTTCAACGGCCTTCCAAGCCCTGGGCTCCAGGCAACAGTGGGCCCAGCAGTGCCCAGGGTTTGGAAGGGTCTGGCCGGGCAGACGGCTCCAGGGTGGGCCCAACATGTGGCTTGTCTGCTGGTGGCGGGGCCGTCTTGGACACAAGCTGGGGTCTAGAGCGAAGGAGCCCCCCCACGGGGGGAGAGGTTGTGCATTTCAGCCTTTACTTTCCTCATCCACCGAGTGAGGTGAGAAGGCCCACTGTGCACCGTGTCGGGAGAATTAAAGGTACAAGGCCGCCCAGGGCTCCGGACGGTGCCTGTCCACGGTCCTTCGCTTCGCAGTCCTGTTAGAGTTCAACTGTCTCTACCTCGGGCTGCCAAAGACACAGGGGCCGAGGGGAGCGAGGCGGAAATGGGTTTGTAAAATGAGAAAGGGGGTAACGAGTGTCTTGCTGGACATAAAGGTCTGAGTTTCACGAAGTGATTGGGTCAGTTTTCTAAATGAACGCCTTTAATTGAAATGTATAAACAACTTGAAGCCAGTTCAGCATTTTTATGATTTATTTATAAGTCCCATAATTGTTAATATTTTGAAAACTGGTATTTTTAAAAGTGTGTTTTCCCCCCTTTATGTTTTAAAAAGTTTTCTGTGTTCTTACATTTTTTTTTTTACATAAATACACATACAAGAGAACTTTGCTTTCTAAAATAATGGCGTCCCTGATATCGCATTGGGAGTCAATGAAAAATTCTCTGATACTTTCCAGAAATCTACTTGCTGACAAAATTTGGGCAAATTTGGGGGGAACTTTCACCGAATAAGAAGTTAACACCCAGTGTCACTTTGACTTTCCTCCCAAGTCAACTTTGCCAAGACTCAGTATTTTGGAGCGACTCAGACATGTGCACCCGTAGTTTTAAAGAGTCTGTGTTATGTTTAGTTCACTAACTAATCACTTCCAAGGCTCCTCTTACTTCTTGTCAGCTCTCAGGTCATTGCCTCATCCATCACCGTTCCTCTCCTTTACATGGTAATTTGCCTATTACAATTCAATTCAAAATCACACATCAGACAATGGCTACATGCTGGGTATTCTCATGTCAAGTAAATCTAGAATCTACTGTGGCTGGAGCATTTTATTTATCTCTTTCCTTCCTCCCTCCAATTCCCAAAAGAGTCAGAGGAATGACAGTTGCTAGGAATTTTCAAGTGGAGATTGAGCTGCCGGAACATGCTCTTCTCTTGCTTCATCCCACTTGAACCTATGACTGTTGAAGTTTTCCACATCGTATATGGACTCAACGACTGTCCCTTGGGATATTTCCATCCTCTCGCCATTAGTTCACTTTCTTTGCTTACTCATTTCCAGTTGCTGTGCGGCCCGAGCCAGGATATCAGTGATTCGTGACTCAGTGCTATTTCAGGAATCCCCAGCATTTTCCAAATGCTGACTCACCTAGCAGCTTTCTATGTTCACCTGTTGGGAGCATGGCTGTGGCCTAGCACATGTGACTTTGGGGGCAGGGGGCAGAAATCTGCACTTGCAAAATTGTGATCTGAACAAAGTCCTTTTGCCTATTTCCTTTTGGTACTTTTCTTTCCTTGAGAAGAAGAGAGGGATTAGTCTTAGTCATCTCTGAATCACCAATGACTCTACCATAACACCGAGGGGGCGGTGCACCGAACTGCCGCACTCAACAAATATTTACTGGATGAGGGAATAGGAGGAATGTTGGAGACTCTTCCTCTGGAGTTTGTGCATTGTCATGGGTATAAATGTGGAAAAACTGTCTTAGAAACATAAAGGCTTAGGTCAGTATCTAAGAATGTACTTCGATGCCTAAATTCTTGGGGTTACCTACAAAAAATAGGTATGACAAGAAAGGAAGAGTTAAAGCAGTTGGACAAGATCTGCCTAGAGTTTCATCAACATGGAATCTTATTAGTGATCACCGACGAAGCCTGGCTTTCCTACCCATCATCCCTTGTTTCTTTCTGCCTTTAGCATTCAACCCAACTCTTGTTCACTCTGGGCTCTCTCTTCAAATATACCACCTCGGTTCTGTGAAACAAGTACACGTGTTAGATCCGGCATCCCCACACCAGCCCCCAGTTGCATGACTCACTGGGAAGACCACAGGGTGGGGCATGCCGTCACACTCCTGGCTACAACTTACCATCGCGAAGGGGGACAGAGAACAGTCCAAAAAGGGGAGAAGCACAGGTGGTGAGGTGTGGAGGGAACCAGGCACCTGCTTCCAGTAATCCGCTCCCGGTGGAGTCCCTCAGGACATGCTTAACACCTCCAGTGTCAAATCCCTACACGCATATGACATGCCGTCTATCAAGGAAGCTTGTCAGGAACTCGGCCCCCGTTGTTTAATTGGGGTTGACCGGGTAGGCTCTCTCCCCAGCACATATAACAATTCCGGACTCCCAAAAGGAAAGCAGGCGTTGAGCCTCAGCCATGGGCTGTGAACCAACAGTTCAGGCAAGTAAACCGTCCTTATCAGCCATGGGTGGAAACACCGCTGAAATTCAAGTTTCTGGATGTCCGTCAACAGCCCACCTTGCAAGAAGGCCTGTCCGAGGAGGGCAGCCTCAGGTCCGCTCTATTACCTCTCTTCTGCACACGTGTTCGTCAAGCTCATCCTCTTTCCAACTTTGGGACATGCCACCCCCCTGCTTCCACTGCCAAGCCCAGCCCTCTGAGTGTCTGGTTTTCTCATTCCAACCTTAACGCAAAGGACATCTCTTAAGATGCCTTCCTGGCCATCCTATTGGAAGTGTTGCCCCAACATTAGTCTCTGTTACATTTTAAAATGTTTTTCTGAATGTAAGTTGTGACCTCCCCATCACAGGGGCCTTTTTCTGTTTTGTTCACTAGTCCATGGCCAGGACCTAAGCAAGTGCCTGACCCTCACGCAGGAGCTCGGTGCGAGTTTATAGAATCAATTCACTGGCAGCATCGTCTGAAGTTCTCTAGTCATTGAGTGTTGGATTCTACGTCAACATAACATCAGGACGTTTGTCCTCCGGAATGTAAGCTCTGTCAGATGGAACGGCCCTGAGCACACAGAAGGTTCTCGGTGACTATTTCCCAAGTTCAAGTGAATGTGCACGCGCACGTGTGTGCAGTCGGATTGAGATTTTTGCAAAACACAGCTACTATTCCACACATTCTGGTCTGCTTAACTCTGAGAGAGATGGCACTCTATGAGGTCTGTCCATAATGTATTCAGCCATTTACTATGAAAAATAGAGATATTTATTAAAGAAGATACAAGAAACACTGTACATCGGACAATGATGCCTCAGTCCCTTTCAGAGTAGACCCCTTGGGACCTCACACAGTTCTCTCAATCACCATCAGCTGCCCCGTCGTATTTTCCTGAATCTCATTGATGGTCTGAAACCTCTTCCCTTTCAAAGGTGATTTGAGTTTTAGAAAAAGCCAGAAGTCACATGGCACCAAACCTGGCCTTTAGGGGAACTGAGTCACCTGGGTAATTGGAGTTTCACCAAAACGCTCTGCACAAGACATGATGCATGAATGGGCACGTTATCATGATGAAGCTGCCAATCACCAGTTGCCCATAGCGGTGGCCTTCCAAATCATCCGAACAGTTTCCATGGAGGAATGTTCAGGCTTCATGCAAAATATGATGCAGATTCATTGCTCTACTCAGTCATTTCAAATGTGACGGCCACACAGTACCCATGTTCACTCAATGGCATCTACAGCCCTGATTGACTAATACAGTGACGTTGTCATTGTTCACGCATGCACATTCCAGGACACTCTCCTGGGCTGCTAGGTTACATTGATGTCACCTAAACTGTTCTTGTTGTATTAAAAATGGCTGGACTTTTTCCAGACAGACTTCAACCATGTGTGAGTTTTTTCCACACTAAGCCATTCTCTACTATGCCAGCTAGAAGTTCTACAACTCAACCCAATTCTGACACTATCTACCTGGACATAATGTCAGAACCCACAGGTTCAGGGCTCAGTCCCATAGAACTGCCTCTCACTCCAGATGCCAGTCACAAGTAACCATCCCCAGCTCCTGTCTGAGTTGGCTCCAATTCAGAGGTTCCTATCGGGTCCTCCCCCTAGCATTCAATTATTTGCTAGAACATCTCACAGAACTCAGGAAAATGCTTGTGTTTACCAATTTATTGAAAGATAAAGAATATAAATGAACAGCCAAATGGAGAAATTCACAGGGTGTGGCATGGAAGGACCCTGAGAGCAGGCGCTTCCGTCCCCATGGATTTGGGGCGTCTCGCACTCCTGATATGTGGGTATAGGTTCACTCATCTGGAAGCTCTTTGAACCTCAAGCTTGTGGGATATTTGCCTCAATTTTGTATTAAAGAGTTAAGTTTGTCTACCCAGACTGGGGAGTCTACATGATGTAATCTTCTTAGGAAGAGCAATGTAGGTTTTTAATGGCCATGAAAGAGGATTGAAAAATAAGTTAAAAAGTTGACAGGTGATGTTGAGAATCTAGTTGAAACAGAAAATTATAAATTTTCTCCAACAGTCATCAACCGCCATCTTATTGGTACAGGAGCCAATAAAATGTTTCGAAGCCCTGGTCCAATATTTTCTCCATGTGATGGAGAACTCGAGGGCCAGGGAATCAAGGATCCTGCCGGTAGTAACAATAGGCTCCAATGGAGGAAAAGAGTTTAGAAGAGGCCAATTCTGAAAGAATGTGAGGCATCACAAACCATGACAGATAACTCTAAGGGTGAGCTCATAAAGGAATAGTGATAAAAGCAAATGAATTCCACTTAAAAATTAAATATAGAATATTTGTGTTTAAGAATTCAAGGATGGAGACATTCTAGGATTTAGCTTTGAGAAAGCATCTGGAAAGGAACAAAGAGGAAGGCCAGTGGGGACATGGAAGTTGAGAAGAAGAAAGGAAGGACATCAGAAGGGTCCCCTGCCCGAATTCCAGGGTCACTGAGGACCACGGTGGATCAGGGGATCTGAATCAGGAGACAAAGTCTTTCTTAGGTGCCAGACATCAGTGGATGTTTAGGATTTGCTTAGAAGAGACAAAAACAAAAGAAGCAGAAAAGGATAACGTGGGGGAAAATTAAGCTCAATGGAGCCATGGCATTTAAAGAGCATCGGGGTAATGGATGGAAGCCTCCATGGGAGCAAGGAGAGGACTGTGTCCCGCCTCTGAGATGTGCGTCTGGGAAACTGACCAGCACTCTCTCCAGGGGCTGCGGAGAGGAGGCACGGTGTTCACAGGGAAGGCAGGCCACTCACCCAAACCATCGTTCACCACTGAAGTCCTTATCCCTGTTGTGATTATAGGAATTACCAATTAAGGACCTCATCCTCTCTTTAGCAAGTTTAATAATTTCATTAAAACTTTCAACAATGATCAATATATATTTGTATTTAAGCCAACCTGATAATGCCAAGCTCACATTTATAAAATCTATCCATTTTTTTAAAAAAATATTATAAGATGCATGTTTTTCCTTAACTCTGCCAATTATTTTCAAATAAATATCCAAGACTGGTTTTAGTAAAAACATAATTTGTAAAGTTTTTCCTAAGGTTCATCTAGTTTTCATGGTTTTGAGACAAGCAGTTTGGTGTGAAGGTAATTTGATTCTGGAAAAAAATTCAGATACTATAAATAGCATAATGTCTGTTGTCAACAATAGTGCACTAATAAATATTAAAATCTAGTTGTCATGTAAGATTAATGAGTGATTATTTAGGGTTGAACACATGTTAAAACCATTTGGTCACAAAGTAGCCCATTAAAATAGTGATGATATGAAACCAGATATCATCCAGAAGCAGTTAAAACATGGAAATATTTAATCTATCACCTTAAAAATTATTATTCAATATTTAGAATTCAAAATTCTCCTGTTTTATGCAGAAATCAGCAATCTGGCAGGTCCTGGGAGAGAAAACGACACATTCTCATATGCTACCCAGGTGTCTTGCTTAAAATTACTTCCTGGAATTTTTTAAAATTCTAGAAAAGCAATGATTAGTGTAAGAAATGTAGTAACTGACAGGTATTTCCCTTCCGCTGGCATTGTTACTGCTGCTGACCAGGTGGAGCCATTTCGGAACTACTTCAGTTCCTCCAGAAGCACAGTGTTACACGGTTGTAAGAGAATCAAAAATAATCACAGTAGCTAAAATTTTTGCATGTTATTATGTATCTGACATACCAAATGACTTTATTTTACTTAATCATCACCACCATTCCTTCCATTTTAAAAATAAAGAAACGGAAGCTGAGAAGGTTGAATAACCCACCTCGCACAGCTGCTGAGGGTCAGGCCAGGTCTGAACCGGAGTCCGCCTCTGTACTCGGTGCCCGTCCGATTATGGAATCGGAAGTCTGCCCTCAAGGCCAAGAGCGTTGACAGACCTGTTTACTCTTCCTGTCTGTCACCCATGAACTCAAGCTGCAGGCCAACCTTCCTTAAAAATCTCAGAGGATGAGGAAATTATTAATCCATTAGTGGATTAATTTTTCATCATTTCCTCAATGACTTGTCTGTTTCTAAACATCCAGGCAACGTTAAAAGTAGAAGGGGAACTTAGAACCTGGAACCCACCCTCCCGTCCAGGGTAGGGATCTCTTTTCTCCCCCTGGCCCTTGGGAGCCTGGGACAGCCTGGCTTGGGGTTGAGTGTGCGTGCTGCTGAACTAGTGTGCCGGGTTTTTCTCCTTCCGTGTCCTTCTTAGTGTCCCTGCTACCGTACTGGTTGCTGACTCTGCCCCTCTCGTTGAGCCCCCCACACCTCACAGCCCTGCCCCAGTGTTCCTGTTCCTAAGAGCTGCAGTGTTTAGTGAACATGAAGACTGTTGCCGTGGACCTGTGGGCACAGGGGACTGTGAAAGGAATCAAGCGTGTTGATTCGGTCTCGTCCGTTTCAGCTGAGATGGCTTCGGGTGCCTGCTACCAATGCCTTCACATTCTCCAGTGTTCGTGATATGGGCCCAGGGTCAGTTTGGTTGCTCGCTGATGTCATCAAAGACCGGGGCTCCTTCCATTTCTCTGCCTGTCATCCTCAGGTTGCAAAATACATGCAGCTGCTGCAGAGATATTTATAGACACAGCAACATCTGGCCAGAGAAGAGGGACATGTCGTCCTGAGTGAGCGTGGCTTTGTAATGAGGAAGTAAAACCTTTCCCATAAGTCCCCCAGATGACTTCCCCTGAGGCTCCAGCCTGAGGTCCCTGCTCCCGGTCTCACCGTCAGGGGCTGGCAGATCTGATCGTCCCCGACACTGTCCGATACTGTGGGGTTGGGGGTGGGGGCGCGTGGGGGCCGGGGGCAAGCTCTGGGAGCAAAGAGGAGTGTGGGGGAGGAAAGAGTTGAGCGTGGACGACCAAGTTAACTTTCAATTCGACTGGCTGCTCCAGAGACGGGAACTTCCGAGGTATTTAGATTTTATGAGCCACAACATCTGAGGCAAATAGGGTAAACTCGAGGGGAGACCTAGACAAGGTATATGTTTATTCATCTCCAAATGAGCAATCTCGAGGAATTTGAATTAAGAGATTGATTCAACTAAAAAGCACCCCTAGTCAGAGCATATCAAAATAGTCCTCGTATCTGGTTAAACCAGTTGGCATTAATGTTTTGGCCTTTGCTACCAGGAAGGTCTGCTTCCGTCTCTGGGTGGTGTTGCACGGAGGGTCCCTAGTCAGATTCCCTCTCTCACCTTCCTGTGGCCCAGCGGTTCCGTGGTGTTCTGCTACACGTTTAACTCGACATGGATGAGCAATGTTGTTGAGTTTCCCCAAATCAAATAACATTCAAAAACCTTAAAATAAAATAAAATCTCCAGCAATGCTGAAAACACAGCATAGGACATCTTCATGTGAACCAGACCTTCTTCTGACCTTAACTGGCTTGAGATAAGCATCGGCAGCCAGGAGACAATGACTCATTTCTGAATCAGCAAGGATAACTTTCACACGAGTCTTTGAAAACTCTGCCTCGGGAGTCTCGGGTCCTGGCAAAAAGACACTCTGTCTGATTCTGAAAGCCCTTCAAAGAGCAGGGCCACACTTGCAGGCCAAGGGCATTAGTTCCGTCAATAAAGAAAGGGGAGTTGCCACACTGTGCCAGGACTCGGGAGCTACCAGGCCCGACCAAAATGTTGGTCTGAACCCCAAACCCTCCTGGTAGTAGATGGGGCTCTCTTGAAACAAAACTTTAAAACTGCAGTTTGACCAGAAATAGAAATTGAAATAGTAAGTCTATCTTTCTATCTCTTTCTATATCTATCTGCCTAATAATCTATCCAATCTGTGTATGTATGTGTGTGCCTATATATATAATATATAGTTGTAGCGTGATGACTATTTAGAAAGGGTATTGTTTATATAATATTTAAAACCCCAAAGTCTAGGGTTTGCATAAGCATACAGGTTCACTATATTTTGGATTTGTCCTTTGAAGCTGTTTTGGTATTTAGAGATAAACAGCTTAGCTGTCTTTGGTTAACTATCAAGTGTCTGTTGACCTCAGGGATAAAACAGAATTTTTTTTTCTGTTTCTGAGCAATTTTCCTGAAGCCACCTGATTTTTTTTTTTAAATTTTGGTAGCCCTTAGTCTATTAGCAAACATTTAAATGTATTCCACTCTATGAAGTTTTCAACTGTGAAATTCACCTGTCCCCAGCCTTGTTTCAGTAAGACCAGGTATCTCAGGCCCCCCTCCCACCCACAGCAAGAATCCCTTAGGAAAGGAGGGAGGAAGTGAGACTTTTGACATTTGTGTGCCGAAAAAGTGTCAACAACAATCTGAAAATGACCAGAGGCATTCTACCAAAACCCCCTGAAAATTATCTGAGAAACCCTGAGTTTTTAAATGGAACACGACTCATCTTCCTTTCTTGCTTAAAACAAAAAGCACCCCCTGTCTCGTATTTAAATAACAGCTATCAAAGATTTAATGATTGCGCCATTGGACACAGTTCAAACGGTGTGGGCAGGGAAGCATGCACAGCTGCCGGGGGCCGGCCCGTCAGGAGCGCCCCAGACAGACCGCGGTACCTCGGCGGCTGGCTTTAATTAACGGCAGACTCCAGGCTGTTTCTGCTTCCCCCCTCTTTCTTCAGGAACTTTAAACAAAGTGATTTGTAGTGTTCTGTCTTATACAGTATCTGCGCCCATGGAAACAGAGGATGTTCATGGAAATAACTTGAGCCAAAGTTCAAAGCAGATTAGGGCGTCTGAAGGGCACCTTGAGATTTTTATCTCGGCCCCGGACCAAGACAGAGGGGGGTGCCGTGCGGTTTTCCTCCTGAAGGGCGCGGTCTCCTGTGGAGTGAAGTTGCACCGTTACTACTAGACTAGGTGGTCATTAGTGCTCACCTACTTTTAAGGACATTTTTAATCCCATAGTTAATGAAAAATAGTTTATGGTGCAAGCAGCCAAGTGAGATTTTGTTGTGTTTCCTGTAACAGACAGAAGACTTCCTTTTGTGACATTCCTCAGAGCCCTCTGTGAGCGCGCACTGCCACAACCACTAAATGGCAATTGTCACGGGTGGCAGTCACCTCAGTGGTCCTGCCCTCCGGTCCTGTTTGTAGACAAACTGAATGGGGCTGGTGTCCCCCGAGCGCACGGGGACCAGTGCCGAGAATGTCCATGGAGGCTGGGCTTAAAGTGATTAAAAAAATTTAACATATTTATATAAAAGATCACATTGAGAAGCAGCAAGCCTCTTATCTGTGAAAAAACTGCCAACATAGTTCTCAGGGCCACAGTGGCCAGATGATTGGGAAAGCAGAAAATTAGAACCCAGGACCCCCCAGTTGCCTTGAATAATGACCAACTTGATTGAACACGCTTCATCCGTGAAATAAATACCACTCATCACATAGCGGGTTTTCCCCTGTAAGGCGGATGAATCATTTTTTGGTCCATGGGAAGATAGTACCAGGAAGTGGCCAAGGTCAGGGCTGTTAAGCCAGTCTGCCTGGGTCCAAATCCTGAGCCTACCATTTGCTGGTGGAGCAAACTCAAATGAACCACCTAGCTCTCTGGGCCCTTCCCTCCTGAGAAGTGGGGTCAAAACTATTGCCTCCCTCCTCGGTTGTTTTGAGGAGGAAAGAAGTTATTAGGCCTACAGCTTAGACCGCACCTGCCGCACAGTAAAGTCTGTAGACAGGCTGGCTATTATTAGTAACATTGACCTTCACTCTTCCTGGTCTGATTTCCAACACAGTGATGCCGAGGGTCCAGGGCAGCCTCGGTGGCCATGTTATTGATTGGCCAGTTATTTTGGCTCCAGCGTTTTCTCTTGTGGTTTTTGATATCTTTTGAGAAAGAGGAGGCTTGGAAATAGACCTCCAGTTTCAACAAAACTCACAGGTATTTTTAAATGAAATTGTCGAGAACAGTGGCACAGCTACAAGGTGTCACCTGTGCCATCTTCTACAGCACAGTGGGGTCCGAGAACACCGCCCCACTCTGAGGTGGCATTTGGGGTCTTCACAGAAGGGGGTCTTCACATTTGGGGGATTCCACACTGTAGTTACTCAAGAGAACAAGTTCATGGAACCTACAGAACAGGGACCCAAACTCACCCCCCCGTCCCCACAGGTTCTCGGTGCTGCCCAGCGGCCGTACGTGGGGTGTCCTGGCTAATCGCGTCACACAGCAGGAAGACGGCACACATGTCACACTCATTGTGTCAAGCTTTGATGAGTTACCAGGGATTCTCGGACGACGACCTGTGAGCCAAATTGGGCTCCTGCCTTGTTTAAGCTAACAATGTTTTTACATTTTTAAAGCATTATAAAAATAAAAAAGAACAGGCAACAGGAGCTGTTTGCAGCCCACAAAGTCTGAAATATTTACTGTTTGGCCCTTTATAGAAAAAGCGTGTTGACAGCTGAGTTTGTTTAAAACAAAATACGTCTAACGGAAAAGCTCTGTGGGGCATGATTACATCTCTCACGACTTAGAAGGCACTTCTGACTCCTGTGATATCCCAGGTTCGCAATTAGGCCCTTCACTTCGGATTAGACTGTACTCAGGGTTAAAGTTGTGAGTTCTGAAGTCAGACTGCCTCTGACCACATCTAGGCTCCACTACTTATCATGGGCGTGATCTTTATCCGATTAGTCAACCCGCCTCGGCCTTGGTTTCCTCATCCGTAAAAAGCATCCTCACAGCAGCCGCCTCACCTGGCCAATGGGAGAATCCACGGAAATAACGCCGGTTCACACCGGTCCCGGCCTCCCAGCCAGAGTCTGGTTCTTGAAGCTTTCTGGCGGCTGGTTCTTGAAGCTTTCTGGTGGCTTTCTCTCCACGTGACTGGAAGCTGACCACACAGTCCTCCTGGCCGGGTGGTCGGTCCAGCATCCTGCCTCGGGTGGCCGGCCCGCCAGTGGCACCGCAGCAGAACAAGCTCGTGGCTGCCCCGCATCACTGGATTCTAAGATGCTGGCGGAGGAGGATACCCCTATGAAGTTCCACCCCCACGTTTACTCCCTCCGGCCCAGCATCCACCCCCGTTGGCAGTGCCTTGCAGGGTCCGCAGGGCCCTGGGTGGCTTCAGGGGCACGGCCTCGCTCCTCAGAACTGGCTACACTGTGGCCGTCATTTCACAAGGTTACGCACATCCAAACATCAAGCTGTACACCTTAAACACAGGCAAACTTTTCAATTTAACCTCAATAAAGCTGGAAAATGCTGTACATCATTAAAGGGATACTGACAAAGAGGTTTTGAAATGATGCTTAGATAATAATGTAAAGTGAAAACAACAAGAAAATAAAATTAAAGTTTCCGCAAAAAGAAAGGAAAGCAGCCCAGGAGCCGTGGCAGCCCCGGAGGCAGGACGGCCCATCCGCCTCCCCTGCGCTTCTCGGCTCGGGTCGCCCACAACGGCACCAGCTTCTTCAGTTCAGACTCGGGCGGCAGAACGGGAGAGGCGCAACGGGGGAGATGAACGGCGGTTTTAGATGCCTCTCAGATTTGGGGAGTCAGGCGTGATGACAACATAACCTCGCAAAATCTGATTTCAGCAATGACTTGATAGGAAAATCTGTTTCTGTAGGGTTTTCGGGTAAATCTGGAATGTTCGTGGGAGGGCCATCACCTAGCCCATTTCTAAATCCATATATATGTGTAAATTGATATCTATACCTCCATCCTCGAGGTTTGCGATGTGAGAGGTACAAGGTCCACGAAGAAAATGTAACATCGCAAGTTTTTCATTGTCCTGGAAAGTGTTTCTTTGGTTGGAAGGCTCTTCCGTGCTGACATCTTTAAGGAAAAGCCTGCGTTGTCCTTCAGGCTTACATGACAAGTATTTCCTTTTAACACATCAAAAAAAAAAGTATACAGAAATTTTCCATAGATCTGAAAGGCTGACGAGCAAGACCAAATTTCCACGGAAGGTCGGAAGCGGGCCCCCCAGAGGGAGTGCAGAGGCGGGCACGGGAAGCGGCCGTTTACAAGGTCTGGACACCAGTGACATCCCCCGTCGCTCCAAACAGCCTTTGACCAGGACTGAAAACGCCACTGTGCTGTTGCAGGGAAAGCAGCCTGTGACGTAGAGGAACACTGGAGCCCCACACGTCCTCAAGTTCAACATCAAAGGGCTTTTAGATTTGGGGGAAGGTAACAGGACAGATCCTTGTATTCGGCTTATCAAAGAGAACATGTGTGAATTCTGTACTATTTCTACTACACAACTGCAGTTGATATGCAAAACCTTAGTGGGAAACGACTTTAAAATTCTCTCATCAACCAAGAACGGTCATTCTATTCATTGACTTGAACCGCTGAGACTATCACCTCCGACAGCCAAGAGCCAGGGCCTGGATGGCCAGTGGGGGCTTTCTGAGCAGTTTGCCGGTCTGTCTCTCTCTGAGCGGACTCCCGCCGGCAGCCCCACCTTCCCGCCGTCCTGGGAAGGTGTAAAGGGGCACTTGGGTGTCCGTTAGTGCTATTTAGTATGTGCCAGCCTGCTGTAAAAGGCTTACTTCGCACTTCTGAAGGCGGCTGCTTCAGCATCCATCACCGCCTTATGACTGCCCTTCGAGATTTCATCTTTGGGCGTGGAATGAGCTGATGAAATGGGCACAAATTCATCTATTGTCAGAAGCAGGCAGCTCTCCGCTCTCAAGGTGGAAAACACGCTTCTCGGAGGCTCCGTGCCCCTCCCACAGGGACCCTGGTCCGAGGGGCCCACTTAGGCTCCGCGGCTCTCACTGGAAACCCACCCCTTCGGCCCAGCGGTGACCTCATCCATAACCCTCATCTCCTCTGTGGCACCCTCCAGCCAGAGTGACAGACATGAGAAGCAGCTAATAACGATGGGAATGTGAAGTGTTTCTTTAACGATCAGGGCCGGTGTGGTACAAATGGCGCCCCATTCAGAAGGGCATTTCGGCCAGGGCCTCTCGGGGTCTCCGGTATTCCATCCGTCTCATGGCAATCACTGTCAAGTCACGTTTTGTCCATCCCCTTGTCCCCCAGAACTGGAGTATGTCCTCCGCAAACCTCTCTCCCCAGCTCCATTGCTCCCAAGAATGTCTAGGCACCGTGGCCGGTTTTCTGATCCCACCACTTGCGGGCCTCCTGCACTGCCTTCTGGAGCTCAGCCATGGGGACGCCTGTCCCAGCACCAGTCATGACCTCCTTTCCGGGGACAAGCCAGGCCGCCCGTTAGCCACCCCACGACGGCTTGCTCATCCTCCTTCCTTTGTTTTTCTGGGGTTTCCTGTAGCCACGTGCCAGAAACACCACATCTTTACGTGTACGTGAGCCTCACAGGGACGTGGAAGGTGAGGGCTGGGCTGCTGTCGTGTCGAACAGGGCGGGACACGGAGGCTCACAGAGAGTTCGAGGGTTTGTCTGAAGGTGGTACAGCTGTTGGCACCGCCTCTTCCCCCAGCTCCTCCCTGATGGAATCCTGTCCTCCATTCTCAGGTCTTCCTGTCATTGTCCTTATTCCTATCAGGTCGTCCATCCGTGTCGTTGGATCACATCCCTGCCCTCCCCCCAAGGGTCTCTGTTAAATCTCCCTCTGGTCCCTGCATTTATTCTATCATCCACCTAACACTGAACACCCACTCTGCGCAAGGCCCTGTCGTTAGTGCCGGGTGTGGACACGCACTGTTGACAGCTCTGTAAAAGCAGAGTCAAGTCATCAAACTGGCGAAGAGTCGAAATGAAGACTTCATAAAAAAGATGACGAGCCGAAGGAGTCAAATCAGATTTTTAACTATGTTCATAAGTAGCTGACAGCATGAGTTCACGTAATTTTCTCCGTTCTGCATGGCAGGGTGTGCAGCAAGCACCCTTAGCTGGGAACGGGTCCCACCTCTAGGTGACCCGTGACCTCTGTGACTGTGACCTCAGTGGTCGGGGAGGATGGAGGACGGAATCAGTGTTGAGCCCCAACGTGTTTTTCCAGAAACAGCCTCTTCACTCCTGCGTCTCCCCACATCAGCCCCTGGTTGCCTTCCCAGGGGCCAGCTTTTGTGTGGGGAAGTTGGATTTTACTGTGGAATTCCTGTGTCTTACGGGACGCACTGCCTTTCCAAAAGCAGTATTTCGGTAACTCGACAGCCCAATGCCACCTGTGTTGGAATATCCTGAACTCCAGGAGCGGCCCTGGGATTTCTGTTTTTGGTTTCTAATATATTAGAGGGTTTTTTCCCCCCAACATTTTTCAAATGAAAATTTCAAGCATACGAAAAATTGGAAGGATTGTTTAGAAAATACCCACACTCACCGCCTAGATTCTACACGCGCTGGTTTGCTGTGTTTGCCTCCTCGTGTGTCTGTGGTACTATTGACCCCTCTGTCCAGCAGCCTGGGTCATTTCTGATGCCTTTGAAGCCAGTTGCAGTCGTCAGTGAACTTGAGCTGGAAACATGTCCGCACGGGTATCATTAGCATGTGTGATATTCAGTAAAAAAATATCTACAGTGATATGTGTGTAAGTCTTGTGTGCCAGTCCACGAGTTTTGGCAAATGTACACAGGCTTTGGCGCTATATGCACGATGTGTGTAATACCACCCTTACCAGAAGATCCAGAACGAGACCACCCCCATGCAGTTCTGTCCCGGCCCTTCCCGGGCAACCGCACTCACACACACAGACACCGGTTCCTTTTAATTCAGTGTGGATTTGGAGTAATTTCCAAAAGGAGCGTCATCAGGGTTCACCTCGACTCCCGCTGTTGGAATTGGGAGGCGAGTCGTCGATACTGACCTCGAATGCAGAATTCTCCTAAATAGGACCTCACACTCTCGTCTTATCACAACGCACTCCACCTGCTCTTTCTTTAAGCAAAGGTGGTTTTTTTTTTCCCCACCCTTGGTCTATGGTTCATCCACCTTTTTGTGATTTCTAAAGCTACTTCCGCAAATACCAGAAAAGTCAAGTCAGGTGCTCTACGCTTATGCCATTTGGCTTTTACAGCTTCCGTTCGGCAATTAAAGTTGCATTTGGCTTTACACGTGGTCTTGTCTTGGGATACCGTGTCTGTACTGTGCGCACGGATCACTCGCAGCAGGCTGACGCCGGGGATTTTTCTGCAGGTGCTCACGAGGCTTCTTGGCACCCCTGGGCATCGCTCATTTGACACGGGGGACGGTGGAGGGATGGGGCACCTGCGAATGCTGTGCTACACAATGCTTAATTCACGTCCCACCGTCAGTCACGCAGCACGTGCTTCTGACTCGGCTGATTCGGTGTGTGTCACAGGGCACCAGGCCATGCCGTGACCTTCCTCAACATGAGCCGATATATCCCATGGTGACCGATGGGTTTCTGCTGCGGAATCTGCCGAAGGAAAGGGGGGGTAAGAAAAGAAGTCCCTGGTGAGTGTGCTCCAAGCTCAACAGAGGAGAGTTGACCGAGAAACCCAAACATGGGGTCAGTGGCACATTTGTCATTGGCATGTCCTTGGGCAAAAGTGGGAGAAAACAGGGAGGGCACGAAGGCCACCTCTGAAGAACCTACGAGGAGCGCATCAGAAGATGCAGAGAAGCTCTGAAAGATGAAGGGCGCCCCACGAAGCATGTCCAGGCTCCTTTGGGGACACGTCTGCCCACGCAGTGGCCCGCAGACTAGAAAGGCAGCCCTGACTTCCCACCCGTAGCCCGACGGGGAAATGTGGGCTCTAGGTCCCCACCGAATATTCCAGAGCACAGGCTGAAGACAGCAGCAACGACAAAAATGGTTGCTGGACGCTCCTGGTGCTCACCATACCCGTTAGACTCCTCACGGAAAGCAGGCGGCCCACGCCAAATTATGGCCGTTGGGGGAGTGTAGTGAAAGTACTACTGATCAATGTGTCCATTTGGGGAACCTGTAAGGAACTTTGGAGCGCCCAGGGGAGCAACCTCTGGGTCTGAAGGGGCAGAGGAAGGGTGGTGTCCAGTCTGCTGAGACCTGGAGCTGCAGAGAGGGACCGTCCAGTGGGAGCTTAGCCGTACACCCCAGTCCCTGGACAATGGAGGGCAAGGCAGAGGGCGAGGCGGCCGGGCAGCGCAGTCATGCCCCACGGCGGTCAGCTGGGGCGCTGGCCGGCAGGCAGCTGGGACGTGGCAATGAGGTGGGAGGGGCGCCCTGAGAATGCCAGCACCCCTCTCAGAGGCCCGTCCTGTGGTCCCAGGCTGCAGGCAGGCTACTGCGATACCCTGAGAAAACAGTTCTCCGCGATCATGCCAGAAAGGTCATCGGACCGTTAGATCCCGCAGTTTACTGTGACCCGCACACCACCCAGGAGTGTCCACATCTGCCTGAGACCAGTGCAAAGATCCACTTGGTGGTTCTGAGTGCTTCATTCTAGGAACCTTTATGTTATCGGGAAAAGTCTAGAAGGACCTTTTCGCGAGTTTGCATACCTTAGAACACCGCAGAGGCTATTTCCAAACAGGGTCACGCTCACAGGTGCCAGGTGCAGACCCAGCATGTCCTCCTGAGGGACACGATTCAACCTGCCACACAAGGAAAGGGGCACGACAGTGTCAGTGAGTGTGCCTGGACTTGGCGAGGTCCCCAGAGGGTGGCTCCAGAGGGCTCATCTATCTATACTTGTCCTGGTGGCAGCCCCACTGAGGGCAGAGACACTGAGTGTCAGCCTCTTGTGTGGTCCCCACGGCAGAAGAGACCTCAGATCAGAGAGACAGCGGTGGCTGGGGCGTGTTGGGGTGAGCTGGGGTTGGGGGTCCCAGATGGACCTCACGTGCCTGGAACTACAGCTGCCCGGCCCTTGGGCAGAGGCAGGCCGGCCTTCCGACAGGCACCCCAGTGGCCGCCTCTGCCCCCAGGCACTGGGGGGCTTTCCTGCCTCTCTCCTCCATTGCTCAGATACCTTCCACGTGGCGGACTTGCGAGGGGCTAAATCATGTTCTTCCTTTTACCGTGCTGATTGGCTGCACATGCCCAGTCTGGGGGGATCTGTCCCGTCTGAAGCACCTGACACCTGCAGCCTGCCTGAGCCGGCCAGGAGAGGCCAGAGGCCGGGAGTCAGGCACAGGCAGCGCCTCGCCAGCTCAGGGAAGCTGGAATGCACCCCTGCTCCCTGGGCAGGAAGTGCCCTCAAGCGGGAACCCGTTTTTCATGGAGGGGTGGGCTAAAGAGATGATTCGAAGTTGAAAGAGCTGCTTGTCCATCTTTGCATCCGGTGACTGAAGGGAAGCTGCTTCGGCTCCCAAGCCTCACCTTCCCCATCTGGAGAATGGAGCTGATAGTACTAGGGCCTCCCACAAAGGGCCTAAGGACAAACGAGGAGATGAACTTAAAATGCTTTGCGTGCGGTGCTGGGCACCGGCCGGGAATCCACTGTTCTGTCATGAATCACCATGCTTATCACTTTGGTGCACACACATGCCTAACAGTATGTGGGCGCCCTGGGAAGAAGCACATTCCTAAGCCTCCAGGGAAGAGGAGAAGCAAGAAGATGGGGGTGCACGACCTGCTGCTCCCCGCGCTGCCCCGCGGCTCCCCACCAGGCTGCTCTGCAAGCTGGGGCGGGGAGAAGGGGCAGCGCGGGCCTTTGGGGCCAGTCAGTCTCCTCCACCACCCAGGCGGTCCGGGCCCGGGCTGATTTAGGGGCTGTCATTAACGTGGCCCCCAGGCCCTCTAAACCCTTTGCAAGCCGCTTCTCTGGAGACTCTTTCAACTCCTAGCTCAAGTTTTATTTGTTTCCCCAGACGTGCTGAGTACCTATAAGATCGGGAGGAAGCACCTGCTGAAGTGAGTGAGCCACAAATGGAGTAGCAGGAGCCTGCTCTGACGTTGGTCTGTGACGCTGTTCCTGAAGCCAGCGTCACCGGGACCCAGAGCGAGGCCCTCCGCTGGGACTGAATGGACCACTGGGGCCGAGGTCACCTGCAGAGCACTGGCTATCATAAGTGTTGCTGTCCCTCCCCACTCAGCTGCTGTCACTCACCCTGCTGAGGAAAGGTGGCCGCCTTTCTTTGCTTTTGACACATGAAGGTTCAATGACAGTGACTGAAGACCATGGGAGTCGGAACGCCGCATCCACCTGCCAGCTCACGCTGTGATTTTTAAACACGTTTGTTATTTTATCATAACTGCAGATGAGGATATAACCAAGTAATTTTCAAGGTCACTGCAAAGAAGAAATTGGGTAGCACACACACACGCCAAAGGCAGGCTTACAGCTGTCTGTATGGAAAGTCACAACAATCGATGGACGAACAATACGAGAATGAACTGCGTGTTTCGTGTGCTCACAGCTGTCCACCCACGTGTGCCGCCCTGTGTAGCAACCACACTGCGTGGCCCACAGGAGGAGATCCCCCTCAAGCAGGGCGGGCCTCCCCCTGCTCAGCGTCCCTGTCCCCCAGATCCCGGGACCTGGGCAGGCAGGGCCGTCTTTTTCTGCAGGCCGGACAGTATTTTCAGTTTTGCAAGCCACACGGACTCAGTCGCCACTCCCTGGCTCTGCCGCTGCATCATGCACCGTGCACGCGACAGACCTAACTTAAATGCATGACCGTGACCGTGTTTCAACAAAACTTTATGCAAACAGACGGGAGGCCCGATTGGAGCCATGGCACCCAGTCTGATGACCCCCGACCTAGAAGAAAGAGTTGTATGTGAGGCTTCGAATGACACATCGGGTGGCGAAGCCCCTGCTCACCCTCCCACGTTTTAGTTTCAGCCTCTGCTTTTCTCCCTGGCAGCCCTGGGCGCACCTCACGGGCGTCACTTCCCAGCGGTCTGTGAAGTCCTGGCGCTCAGCGGCTGCACCATTTCATGTTTCTCCAGTGTTTTAAAAGCTCACAATAATACTTCTCATCTTCCCAGAGGATAACAACATCAGTCAGGGCCTCAGATGAAGTTGGGGGGATTTTGACTTGTCAGTGGTTCTCAGCGGGGGGTGATTTTGCCCCTGGGGGACATGCGACAACAACTGGAGACTTTCTGGTGTGTCAGGACTGGAGGGGTGCTCCTCGCATCCGTTGGGTAGAGAGCAGAGATGCTGCTAAAAGTCCCACAGTGCGCAGGGCAGCCTCTCACAAAAGGGAACCATCCGTGCCCACACGTCAATAGTGCGGAGGTCGACGGACCTGGACTGGTAAAAACAAAGCCTTTAATAGACTGTTAGTGCAATTCGTGGGCACAGCACTTCACAGTTTGTGCAATGCCACCTAACCCGTCTCTGCCTCCAAAGGAGCGTGGGAGAATCACATGCGATCAGGGACATAAGGCAGTCTGCATAAGTCATTACACTTGTGCAAAAGTCCTTTCCTGTCAGCTACCCAGTCCTGCGCCGCCGACGCCGTGTAGGCTGACTCTGGAACATTCTTCAGTTTATCTCCCCCTAATCCCCCCTTCAGTTTAAGCCCGTTCCCCATCACCAGCTTCTCAGCAGGGATGGGAGTGCCTCTGGCCCGCTTTCAAATGCGGGGGAAGTGGGCAGCCGCACCTCAGTCTGCTTGTCTGGAGGCGAGATGATCAAATTCCTTTCAGCTTCTTCCCTGGGTCCTCGTGAAGCCTTTAATTACTTTAGTTTTCCCAATGACTCCCCTGTGGATTTCCTCCTGGTTGGTGACATGCCTGCCATGGCAGTCAGTCTTCACAGGAAAGGGCGTCCGGAGGGCCGTCCCCTTGGCCAGAGTCGCCTGGGGTTTCTGCAGGCCACCCCGGCTTGCTTCTTCAGCCGCAGGTAGCCTTCGTGCTGAAAGGGTCTGGCCTGTGTTGTTCCTTAAGGTGCGTGAGTGCAGTGGGACTGCTACACTGATTTGGGGACCGCTCTCGCGCCCCTGGGTGGACAAGGGTGCCAGCGCTTGTTGGGTGTTGGCCGCTGGGGCAGACGGAGCAGGACGGAGGTGGCGGTTCCTGTCATCTGGTCATGTTACACTTCGGATTATGTCCCCCTAAAAATGACATGTTGAAGTCCTGACCCCAGGACCTCGGAAGGGGACCTGTTTGGAGACAGGGCCTTTACCACACTAATCAAGTCAGAATGAGGTCATTAGGGCGGCCAGGATCTGATAGGACTGGTGTGCTTATAAAAAGGGGAAATTTGGGCACAGACATCTGCGGGGGAAGACGGCGTGAGGACGCTCAGGGAGATGACGGCACCCGTGAGCGGAGGAGCAGACCCTCTCGGGGGCCGTCGGAGGGAGCACCGCCCCGAGATGCCTTGCTTTCGGACTCGGTCCCCAGAACTGGGAGACAGTGGCCACTCAGTTTGTGGCATTTGGCTGAGCAACCCTGAGACACCTTCTGCCATGGTTTCTGCCACTGGTCACCGGCTGGAGCCCACGGTCACCTCAGAACTTTCCTGCCAAGGCCTGCTCGCCACCATTGCTCTGCGTGGCAGGCATCATCCATGGTCTCCCCCAACTGTCTGGTTTCCCCCCAGCCCAGCTGAGAGGCTGCCTGAGCCGTGCTGACGGCTCCCTGCCTCTCCTGGCCAGGAGCATTGTCTGACCATGGGCACAGACACCCACGCACCCCACCGGCAGGGGGGGGTACCCAGAGAGGCAGCAGCTGTGAATGGACACCCAGCTTGTCCCCCAGCTTGGATCACTCGGCGATGGCTTCCACACCATTTGCCAGGAGGTCCCCACCAGCCTGAGCCCAGAGCTGCCCATCACGCGTCACTAATGAAGGTGGCTCTTCCCAGGTTCCCATCCTCTCCTTTCTCACATCCCCTCGACCTCACAGGGCCCACAGAACCCTTGGCCCGAGCTCTCATGTCGGGATCTGCTTTAGAGGAATGCCACCTAAGTCACCCTGCTACGGGAGTGGGAACGGGAGGGGCCAGTTGGGACCCGAGAGCCAGCACCGCCCCTGCGGCTAAACTCCGGAGGCGAGGGGTTGGAATTGGGCGCCAGGATCCCAAGAAAAGGCTCAGCCCTGCGTTCGACAGGCCGGGTCGGGAGTCCGGGCTAAAACCGGGCAGACGCCTGCTTAGACGAAGAGGCCTCAGCCGTAGTCACGTGTGAGAACAGGTGTCCGGGGTCACTGCAGGCCAGCCGGGTGGCCAGTCCTGCGCTCACGGAGGACCCGCCCATGTACCGCGCCCTGGGCTGGGGGCGAGAGCGGGGCCCAGAGGGAGAGAAGACGTGGCCCTGAATTCAAGGAGCTCACCTTTTTACAGGAAGAGACCAAGGTATAAAAAATGTCAGTTAAGTGTCATGAAACAAATGCTCATTGGGTCCCAGGGTGGAGGCTGGAGGGTCGCCCTCGGAAAGGCCTTGCATGCTGTGCCCAGGAAGCTCGTATGCCCCTGGCGGGTCATGAGCAGGGCTGGGTCATGACCCCGGGTGACCTGGACATGCAGACAGTGTCCTGCGATGGAAGGGCCTCACATTTGAGTTCATATTCTCCAGTCACTGTCCTGAGAGTCTTCATTTCTAAGCAAGGAGCCCCGGTTTCGCACTGGGCCCTCAAATTCACGTACCCAGTCCCGACAGTAAGGAGCACAGACGCGGAGTCCCTGAAGAGTCCTTTTAGGCCTGGTCTGCGCTGTGAGTCGGAGATTTCTAGAGAAGGGGGAGTGCTTGTGGGCACTCGGGGCCCCCATGGTGACCGCTTCATTTGGGCAATTCTGAGGCAAACCTCGACTTCCAATTACGATGGGTGTGGAGGCAGTCAGGCATTTCGATGTTTGAGTCATTCCTTCATTCATTCATTCATGTAATGTGCACGAACTGTCTCAAACCCTTCCATACACTGACCCAATGTTTTGTAATGTATTGACCCTGTGTATATATTATTACAGAACAATGTTTATGACCAAGTGAGAACCTCTGTGTGAGTCCTGTCTGTGTGACGTGCCAGCCCAGGGCATGTAACTGATGTTCTCTAGGCCCACCGTAAATTAGGAAGCATTTTTCCACCCTTGAGTGTGGTTCTCCCAGCACGTCCGTGAGGGAGGTGTTGCTGCCCTCGGTTTGCAGGTGACAAGGGATTTACTGGGGATAAATCCAGCCTCACGCAGGGCCACCTCTGCGAGTCAAGATCTGCAGGCAGATCTTTCTCTCCAAGGGCCCGATCCCCTCTCTGACGCTGTCCCCCAAGTCACCCCCTCGCTCCAGTGTCCCCTGGGAACTGTCTCCAGAGGTGAGGGCTGCTCACAGCGGTCACCGGGTTCTGTGGAGCCCCGGGCAGTTGTTGCTGCAGTGTTTCTCTCCTTCTTGGCTCTGTCGTAGATTTGTGACGGCTTCTGCATCTGGGTGTGGAAGCTCAGCGTGTGCCCTCAGCCCGTTTGAGGCCCAGGGACCCAGGGACGGGTCCTCCACGTGGACCATGACACCAACTCTTCTACAGGAGGTGGGGGCTGCTGAGGGTCCCCTAAGTGGTGTCCTTGTGCTTCTGTCTTGTCCTAGATACACACACACACACACACACACACACACACACACACACACGCCCTGGTCTTGGAGGCAGCCGACCACCCCACCTGCAAGGGGGCCTGAGTGGTCCGAGGTTAACCCGCCTCCTCCGGCCGTGATTGGCTCAGGGTGGGCAGGTGACCCGATTCTGGTCTCTGGGACTTGAGGGGGAATTTGGGGGAAGGGGAATCCCTTTGGAGAAGTTTTGTTCTGTCTTAAGAAAGGGTCAATAAACATTTCAGATCCCCCTGACCTCTCTACACGGTTGGTACCCACACAGGTCACGGCCACCTGGCTGAGCCCGGGGAAGTCCCCGAAAACAAAGTGCGGAGCATTTTCGTGTGTACTATTTCATGTTTTTAACAACTGAAAGGAAATTCGCAAACGACCCACTTACACTCTAAAAGCAAACATTTCAGCGACATTTATATTTGGGACCTCGTGCCGTCACCATTTGTCTCTAAATTCCAAATCACTCTAATTGCCCCGAAAGGAAGCGTCGTCACCCACATGCCCTCTTCCCAGCCTCCGGCAGCCACCGACCTGCTCTCGGTTTGTGTGGGAGTGGAAAGCCGCCACGTGACCCCTCCTGTGTCTGGCTTCTTTCATTCGGCGCCGTGTTTCCCCGGTACAGCCCTGCTCAGTGCAGGACGTCCCCCTTTCTGCTGGGCGACACCCCATCGTCTGTGCACACCGTGGTGCATTCGTCCGTCCATCTGCTGATCAGCAGCTGGGCCGTTCCCACCTTTTGGTTATGGCGAATAGTGCCGCTAAGAACATGCATTTACATGCGTGAATACCTCTTTCCAATTCCTTTGATACATACGTGAGAGCGGAGTTCCTGACTCATGTGGTAATTACGCCTTTTTGAGGACCCGCCAACGCAGTTGTATCATTTTACATCCCCAGCAGCGACGTATGAACATTATTGTCTCATTTTTCCCATGACACCAGCCTAAGGAAGCTGGGTTATTTTATAAAAGATGCTCCTGAGACGCAAGGATCTAAAATCACTGGCCCTTCTCAGTTGCCCAAATGTCAGAATCGGGTTCCATGTCTTCAAAAGTTTCATCCCTTTCCACTGAATTCACTTCTCGGGTCTTCAGCTTCCTCCTTCGGAGAGGAAAACCACACAGCTGTGGTGGGGAAGCCCGTCCAGATAGTAAGAATGGTGGGGAACCCCTGGCTCAGGGTGCCAGGCGCTGGATCTTACGTTAGCAGAAATACATGTTTACTTTGCAAACCCAGCATCTAGAACGGTACCCAGCCCATATTACAGGCCCCGAAATATGTTTGGAATGAATGAGTTGTGTGCATTCACACAAGGACTCCACGTTTCTGGTAGCGGGCAATCACATGCCGCTGTTTTTGTCACGCACCCCTTGGCCAGGGTAGCAATGCCTGAAGGGTAAGGGACAGGATGGACCAGCAGGGACGTGACTCCACCGTGGCAGACGTCTCTCTAACCCTCCGGGCTGAAGGCGTGCCTGCCTAAGGTCAGCACCCTGCTTCCAACCCAGGGCCTTTCTCCATCGGCCCTCCTGGTACCTGATGGTCATCTATGTGTCACCGAGGGATTTTGACATGTTTGCTATTTATTTGCAAACAAGTTTTCGTCCTTCAGGACTTCGATGTTTCCAAGCCATTCAGAAGTAACTAGAACCAACTGCTAATAATGGATATGTCTTGCAGTTCCTGGAAGTCTTTCCAGACTGATAAAGTTAATAAGTAATACTGCCATTTGGGCACAGTCATAAATCTGAAAAAAGTGATAACAATAATGCTGAGCCAACTGAAAAGTTGGAACTGAGAACAGATTGCAGCATTTTGCCCCAAGGTGTTGGCAGCAATTGAAACAAAGTGTTTTGAAACAGAGCGAATTGGCATTTCTGTGACTTCTGAAGTTCAGTGTCTGTGAGTGGGACACCTGGTTCAACCGCACAAAACAGCCTTTCAGAGTGAGAGCCGGGCTTGGTTAGGCGCAAGGTAACCGAGGGCAGCCTGCCTCTTCCAGGAAAAGATGGTTTTTCACTTTTTCCCCAGGGAGAGCTCTCATTTAAAAAAAGAATAGGAAAAAGAAAAGAAAGAAGCAGAAGAAAACTGGTCTTGACAGGAAAGCGGGAGCCTTGAAGATGAGTGGGTCCCGGGATTATTTCACGGAACTGAGTTCCGACGATGCCATCAGGCGTCTCCACTGTGGATAGATCAAAGCGGACCTTGACCTTCCCGGCTCAGGACGCCGAGTTATTGCTGAGCCTACGGAAGAGCCACTGCCAGCTGTGCTCTCCCCTGCCCTCGGTCTGCGTGGACTCGCTCTATTTGTAGTTCACTTAGGCTCCAGTAGAAATAGTTTGCGCAACACTGAGGTTGCCCCTTTAGAAGAGACCCTGGGCCCCTGGAAATGACAAGTCTGCGACCCCTCGGAGGTAGCATTTGAGGTCACTGGCCGTGCCGCCGGGCCCGTGACTCCTGTGAAAGCCCATTCACCACAAAGGGACAGCCACACGGGCAAGGCGCCGGCCCTTGGCTTCCTGGCTTCTAACTTCACGAGTGGCCTCCCGTGGCGGGTCCCTCGTGAAGCTGGGTGGGTGTTGGCACAGGTGGAGCCTGGCAACTTCAAATCTCCTTGAAGAGCTCCCTCTTGGTGAGGACTGAGGGCAGGAGGGGTCTCGAGTGGGGATGCGCAGGGACCGTCCTGCCTCCCGGGGCCGGTCGTTGTCCCCTCCGCACCTCGGGCAGCTCTGGTTGAGCATCCCCGGGTGTCGGGCCTTGCTGGGGGATGGGACACACAGCTGTGGACAGGGCCGAGACCGTGGCATCATGGAAGTTACACCCTAGCAGGGGAAACAGGTGAAAAGAGGTGATGAAGGACTGTCCTGACTAGAAATGCTATGAAGAAAATAGGGGCGGGCATGAACGGGAGCTGTTGTAGAGGCCCATGAGAGAAAGCCGTAGAAGCAAGTTCCACGCATTCGGAGAGACTCGCAGGGGGCCTGCATGCCTGAGGTCTAGGGCCGGGACCGTGTGTCTGGGAGAATCAGGGCTGGCCCAGAAGAGTCCCCCAGGAAGGGATGTGCCCGGGAAGGGACGGTGAGTGTAGGCCAGCACGAGGCCCTGGAAGGCAGGGTCTCGCCACCGCAGCGCTCCTGACACTTGGCGCTAGATAGTTGCTGCCATTGCAGAGGGAGGCGGGGCAGTGTCCTGTGCATAGCAGGACATTTAGCAGCATCCCTGGCCTCTGCCCACCAGGTGCCATTAGCATCCCCATAGGTGGTGACAACCCAAAATGTTTCCGGCCATTGCCAAATGTCCCCTGGGAGGCAGTAAGATGGCATTGCCCCTGGTTAGGAACCACTGTATAGATCAGGCAAGAATGGGGTGTTGGCAATGACCCTGAGTTTTATTCTAATTACAATGGAACCCCATTGGAGGCTTTTAAGCAGAGCACCAGGATATAGTTTACATTTCAGAGGCAGTGAGAGGGACCGCAGGGACCAGTGGGGGTTCAGGGAAGGGAGAAGAGCAGGACCAGAAGCTTGGGCTTCTGCAGAAGATGGAGCTTAGGAAGAGGGTCCTGTCTTCACGTGTGGCCCAGGGATCGCCCCACAGCATAGAATGACCCTGTTCTGCCGTCCAGCACCAAGTCCAAGGTTGCTAAGTCCTACGAAGTACTTCGGGAAAAAGTGGCGTCTTCTTGGGTTGCCAGGGCTCAGAGGCCCCAGGCTGCGGGGTGGCCCACACATAACTAAGGAGATTGGTACCCATTAAGCCTTGGCACATGTCCCCTGCCTGGCCCTGACCATCCATAGCCATGAGGAGCCCCAGTGTCAGGACCACTGGGGACCAGCCAAGAAACAAACCTCCACACCACAGGGTCACTCTGGTCACTGCGGTCCTTTGTGGGTCATGGGAGGCCATCTTGCTGCTGGTCTGTGAGCCTCTGAGGGCCAGTGGCACGTCTCCTCAGCCATACACTCCTCTCAGGCCGTTCCCCGCAGACAGTCTGGAGACGCGGACTCACGCCCCCACTCAGAGGCCTTCACTGACTCATCTGCCTTGGCACCATGCTCACACGTAGTGCTCCCCGGGGTTTTGTCCTCAGAGCTCTGCACACCCCAAGTCTAGACACTCTCCTTGCAAAGCAGGCTCATTCCCAGAGCCGTGACTAGCCCGTCCATGCCGTGACTCACGGTTACTTTCCCAGACTGCACATCTCTCAGGAGCTCCGGACCTCCTCTTTCCACCTCCCACTCAACCTTCCCCCAGGCAGGAAGCCCCCCACCTAGGCAAGAAATTCGAAAGGCACCTTCGAGTCTCTCCCTCCTCCTCTTTTCCAAATTCAGACGGCTCACGGGCTCTTTGTGACTCCGTCGTCGTCCTTGAATGTGTCATTTCCCGAATCATATTTCCAGTGTTTGCATCTGGTCATGCTGTTCCCCTGCTTCAAAGTCGCTCCCGGGTTTCCATGGCCTGTTTCGAAACCCCAAGTCCAGTCTCCATAGCAGGCTGCCTTCCGAGTAGCACCCAGAGAACTCCGGTCCCGGCCCGCAGACGCCAACTGCGGCTCCTCGACCACGGCAGGTTTCTTCCTTCTGACTGAGACGGTCCCATCGTCAGTCTCTTCCCCTCGTCCCTTCTCCACTTTGCAACACCGTGCTCTTCCCCGCAGACCAGGTTTCAGGGCACCCCAACGCCTCCTCTCCTTTGGGCAAGGTTCTCCCAGACAGTGTTCTGGTCCCTGGCCTTGAACCTGCCTGTCCCTCTTGCTTGGTTAAGCCCCTTTCCTCTTACAGCCATGTCGGACACACCCTTGGAGCCGGAACCAACCTGGTATTATCCTTGACATTCAGTGTCTCCTGTGATTGCCTCTGATGGAAAGCGCTTCCCGGTCCTAAACACTCCTAGAGTCCACGATGGACGCGAGGCCCGTGATTGGAGTGAGTGGCCGACAGCAACGTTCTTGCAACAGAAACAGATTCAGTAGAACAATCAGGGGAAAAGAAATAAGAAAGTATACACTTTCATGGAAGTCTTATGCCTCAGATCTAAAATAATTTGGGAGAGAATAGAGTGAGGGAAAAAATAAAAATAAAATCATTTAATCAGGGTCACGGAGGATAATTCCAGATTGCATAGCCTGGCAGACAGTGCAGAAGATGTCACCCCGGACCAGGTAAGTGTGACAGTGGTCAGGGACTTGGGGTCCCTGTGCTTTTCCAAGTCTTCACTCTGGGAAAACAATTAGACCAAAACACAGGTATCAACATCGTTTTTTAAAAACTAATTACGAACAGCGGCAGTTTGCTTCTCTGCACAGCCCGGTCAAGAACGGGGCCTGCGGCGGAGCCGAGCGGCTGCGACTTCCAGCGGTGATGCGTCCACGCAGCATTTTGGCACCGTGGCCCCAACTGCAATGTGATTTGAAAATACCCGGATTTCCACTGGCGAGAAAGTTGCAAGAACTTGTAATACTACTGTTATCGGCCGTCTACACTCATGATTACAGAAGATACTAGATCTGAGTGGGAGGTTAGCAAAAATAAAGGTGTATTTCGTCCTAACCCAGTTCACAAAAATCCTAACCATGGACGACCTCGAGGTGCAGATAGACCGGGTGTCGGTACTTTTAGCAGAGAAGCCCCCTGTAGAGAAATGTCGGTAAATGTCTAGGGGGCTCTTTAATTCTCAACATGGCCAACGCCGATTTCTGGAGGCAGGCAGAGACAATGCCAGCACCCTTGGGGGTGCAGAGGGGGCGGGGTGGGGACCCTCACAACCTCCCCATCTGCTTTGCCTGTTTGGTCTGCGTAGAAGGCGGGCGGACCCAGGAGAATTGCAGGGGGTGACCCCCGTGTCGGCTGCTACGCCCACTGTGGCTTCACTGTTTGAGCAAACAAGCGCACCTCCTGGTGCCTGGGGCGGCGCCCCTCACCTGACACCCGCCTTTATCAGGAGACTCGTTAGTAAAGAACAGCAGGGGTGTTGGCTTGTATCTGGGAAGGCGGGCAGCGCACCTATGCTGTCCTGCCTCAGGGGTGTATTGGCTGTCCCGCCCGGTTTCGTGATACAGCTGGTAGGGACCTTGGTCACCTTTCCCTTCTACAAGACCACATTCTGGTCCATTACCTTGATGACATTATGCTGACTGATCGAGAAATAGCAACTGCTCTAGATTTATTGGTACAATTTCGGTGTCAGTGGGAGGGAAATAGATCCAATAAAAAGCCTCAGTGAAATTTCTCGGAGTCCAGAGGCGTGGAGCGTGTTGAGATGTCTCCCGAGGTGCAGGAGGAGTCGCTGCATCTGGCCCCTCCCACAGGCACCAGAGAAGCACCGTGTCCAGCGGGGCCTGTTCGGGTTATGGAGTAACTTTTGGTGCTGCTCCAGCTGATGGACCACATGACCCAGAAGCTGCTGGTTTTGAGAGGAGCCTGGAGCAAGAGAAGGCTGGGCTGCTGGTCCCTGCTGCCATCCCGGCTGTGCTGCCACTCAGCCCTGAGCATCAGCAGGTCTAGCAAGTGCCGTTCGGAGCCTTGGTCCTAACCTTTCTAGAAACAGCTCTCGGTCTGCCACTTGGCCTGACTAGAGGATGAATGCATGACCAGGGCCACCGGGTGGCCACGCGACCTGAGCTGTCCTTCACGATTCAGGGGCTTCCTGACCCACCAAGGCATACAGTAGGCCACACACAGCAGGACTTGTCATCACAGGGAAGGGACACATACACGGTCAGGCCTGAGCAGACCCGAAGGCACAAGCCAGTTCCACAAACAAGTGGCCCAAATGCACATGGTCCCCACTCCTGACACACTGCCTTCTCTTCCCTGGCCTGCGCCCAGGGACTCGTGAGGAAGTCCCCACAATGGGCCGGCAGGAGGAGAAGACGCGGGCACACTGTACAATGCCCACAAGAGGACAGCCGCGGCATCGTGCTTGCGTCTGGGACGTCCCTGGTGGACAGTGGTGGAGGGAAGGCCTCCGGGGCAGGACTGTGAGCAGGGCGCTTGGCTGCGTGCCGACTGGGAAGGAGGAATGGCCAGGTGTGCGGCTATTTACTGACTCCTGGGCCATGGCCAATGGCTTGGCAGCTTGGTCAGGGACTTGGAAGATAAATGATTGAAAATTGGTGACAAAGAAATCTGGGGGAAGGTGCATAGATAAACTCCTCTGAGTGAGCAAACCAGTGCGAGGGTGCCAGTGTCCTGTGTGAATGCTCCCCACAGGGCATCTCAGAAAAGGGAGATTGTGACAGTCGGGTGAACAGGATGGCCTGCCCAGTGGGCCCCAGTCAGCTTCCCAGCCACCCCCTGCCATCACCCAGAGGGCCCATAGCCAGAGCCGACCTGAGCCGCAAGTTCAGATGACTGTTGCTCAGCTAAAGGAAGAGGCAGAGAAGGGGGTTACTGTGCCCGCCAGGGTGATTGGTCCCGGCCAGCAAGGCGTCATGGGACTGCTGCTGCCCGTGCAGGTCAGGAAAAGTATGCCTGGGACACAGGAGATACCTCACAGTGCCTCTTAGTGTTAACGACAGACACTCGGACTTCCCCGCCACCTCTGGAGAAGAGCTTGGCGCATTTGGGGTGGTCGGCAGGACAGTTTCGGCCTGTTAGGCAGGGTCGTGGCCTCGCTGTTGTCTTTGTTTGGAGATTAAGCAGGGTTTAAGGCCATGTGTCTAGTGCCAGGTTGGCAAGGGGTGAGCTTGTGACGGCTGATTCCATGTGTCAACTTGACCGGGACATGGGGTGACTAGAGATTTGGTCGAACGCTCTTCCGGGGGTGTCTTCAGGGGTGTCCCTGGCTGACGGGACAGGGCATTGACAGACTGAGCAGCAGAGATGGCTGGTGGCAGGGCCTCGTCCACACGCTTCCAACTGGGCCTGTTTCTCTGGAGAATCCTGATTAATATCAAAATAGTTATCAAAAGAGTGCTTTAAAAAATAACAGGTAAATAAATTCACTTATGCTTCGTTATTACTGAATTAAGGAAGATCTGTTGCCAAGGGGGATGGCTGGTTTTAAGGAGGGACGAGGAGACGGGGTGTTTCGGTACATTTTCAATACCTGTGATGTGGTGTGAAAATATCTGCGGTTTCCATTCGTGAGAAAGTGGTGTCCCCATCCCACTGCCAGTTGCTCCTTAGATTCCTGATTGAAGAAAATGCCACCTCTGGGTTAGAGGACAGTAAAGGCAAAGGTAGGTTCTTGTCCTAACCAGTTCACGAAGGTCCGAGATGAAGAAGGACGACGCTGCCCCCAATGCCCTTGGGATCGGCCACCCTTCAGGGACCACCTGGAAAGGGACATGTGCGGTGTGGGCTCTCTGATTCCCGGGGTAACCAGACAGCGAAACGACATGGTGTATAGAGAGGGCAAGTCCACTGAAGCGGCCTTGTTCAAAAAAGAGAATCGAGTCTCTGTTTCCTGATCGATCGTTCTCCGGGACAAACACTGGATCTCGTCCTCAGACCAATTGTCACCCCCAGGGCCCCTCCGGAGTGGTACTGGCATGGGACAGTAAGTATTTGCTGGCTTTGTGATCGAGGATGAATCAATGAACCTTCAAAATACCACTTCACGCTGTTCAAGGAGCACCGGTGCCTGCAGGTCGGTTCACTGCCTGTTTTTGTCCAGCGCCCTCCTTCTGGTCTGGTCCAGCCTGGTCTCCCCGGTTGGTTTTCCTGGGGGAGAAAACAGGGCTGCGTCCCTAGGAACGTTGCACTCTCTGGGGACTGGGCCCTTTTCAAAGGGCACCCAGAGAGGGCGGGGTGACCCCTCATCGGTAAGGGAAGGTGTCGCCACTTCGAACAACCACACTTTGTGTTAATGAATTTACACGCCAATTGTAAGGCCTGCCCTGAGGAGAACTGGAAAATAGAAAGAGAGGAACAAATACATATCTAACCCCACCACCCAAATATCCTCGCTATTAACATTTTAGCATATCTGCTTCCAGACTGGGTCAGCTTTGGCCTAGTTCTTTTTCTCTGGTGGAGTTTCAGTCAAGGAACTTGGGAACATGTGTGTAGCTGTGACGGTTCTGGCCTGGGCGCTGGTTTCCCTTTCCCAGCACTTACTAGAATAGCTTTTTATCATGTACACGTACGTAAAGTATACAGGCGTGTATACATGTATGTGTGTATATATATATATAATGCTTTTATTTATTGATGCCTCTTTACGGCCCCACACTCTCATCACGTAGCATGGCCTCACCTGCTGAGACCACTTCTATCTCTGTTTTTCCTGCATCTTGGCCGTGAGATCCTTCACTTCATTAACAACCCTCCGAAGACTAGACTGGCTTCAGCTGGGGGGTGGCTGTGGGTGAGCGTGTGTGCGGCATGACTTTCTACTTGTCCTCAGCAGGGAGTTGGTCCGAATCATTTGGATCACCTCCTCCTCTGGTTCGGGAAGTAAAAGTGTGGAATCTATGCCTGCAAAAGTATGTTTTTGTAAAGTATTATTATGAAAAGAGACCCAGGAATGTAATAGGTTTAATTTCAGTGTTTTCAAACGTATTTTACTCCAGATTGCTTTGTTTTCATGAAGCGGCCCACGGCACAAATGTTCCGTGGCATCTCAGCTTACAAAAGGCTTCGGTTTCAAAAAGCTCTTCCCAGGAACTGTGCCTTGCGTTGAAAGCGGTGCCGAACAGGGAGCCATTGTCTTCGCGTTCAGGCAAAGTGAAGTTGCAAGAGAAGAAGTGTTTGATGGTTTTGCTGTGACTCATCCCTCTCCAAGTAACAACTGTCATTTCTTCGCCACTTTCTTCTTTCAAATGTTATTTCCACTTTCCTTGTCATTGGACTCCCACACACAGGGAACACGGATTGGTCAAGGGGTCACGTTGGGACAGGCGTGTAATGTCTTTTGCAAATATGTTTTATTTTGAGATAGGTATAAATTCACAGGAAGTTGCAAAAATGAGAGGGAAATTCCAAGGGTGTCCTCCATCCGGCATTCCCCAGTGACGACATCTTACGCAGCCGAAGTACAGCGCCGAGATCCAGAAGTTCATGTCGGCACAATCCCATTAAACGCCTGCAAACCTTGCTCAGTTTTCACTATTTTTTTACAAGTAGCTGTGTGTGTTTGTGTAAACATGGGACTTTATCTGTGTATAGATTCATGTAAATACCAACACAACCAGGATACAGCACTGTCCTATCACCACGAAGGAGCCTCCTCTTGCTACTCTTCCATCTTTGCTCCATCAGCTTTTGCCCCTGGCAACCGCCCGTCTTTCTGAAATCTCTGTAATTTGGTTCTTTCAAAACGTTTATAAATGGGCTCAAGCAGCATGTGACTTTTTAGGGTTTCTTTTCTTTACTGAGCTTAATTGCCTCGAGCGGTCCATCCAGGAAATGTCATTTTTACTCGACCCAACATCTTTTCTATCATCTCCCTGGAAGATGCCATTTTTTCTACTTTCTTCTTTCCTTGTTTTTTTTATTGCCAAAAAGAGAAACTGAGATCCAGAGGAGACAGGAAACAGTCTAACGGCATGAAAAAAATGACAGGTTTCTTGACATACTAGTTCAGTTGCTTACTGTAGAATTTGTTTCCCCTATAACAACCCCTTCTTCTTTCTGACTACTCTGGAACAATGGGTCAGCTAAAGGTCATAGTTAATAAACACAATCCGAGCATTTAATCAGAAGTGTGTTATATGAAAATCAAATTGGACTTCCGCTTTGGACTTCTGCCAAGATGGAGGCGTAGGTGGGAACACTTTTTGTCCTCGCACAACCAAATCTAAAAACAATAAAGTTTTAACAATAATAAACACAACCAAACCACACAGAAAATTGAATACGGAGTCCGGAGACAACGGACCACTCAGCTAAACCGGTGAGAGGGACGAAACAGCAGCGGAGCCAGTCAGGCAAAAAAGATCCGGGAGGTGCACAGGCAGCCCAGGGCGCGGATCCCAGGTGTGGGCTAGCTACGGGTGGACACAGGGAAGAGGCGCTGCTGGCTGTCTGCAGTCGGACACACATTTGCACGCAGATAAACCAGTGAAGAGGCGAGCATTGAGACAGATCTTGCAGGCCCCAGCGACTGGCGCAGGGCGACAGACTCGCACATTTGTGCTCGGATAAGCAGGAGGGGGCGAGCGGTGAGGCAGACTGGGTGAGTGGAGAGGACTGCCATTGCTCCCTCTCTGGCCCCACCCCCACATATAGCATCACAAACCTGCGACCTGGGTGGCTCCGCCCTGGTTAAACACCAAGGTGCCTCTCCTTGTACTTAACAGGCACGAACAGATCAAAACATGGCTCAAGAACAACTCAGAGCCCCAGAGCCGATAAATCTAAGCGATGAAGAAATAGCCAAACTTTCAGATGCACAGTTCAAAACACTGGTGATAAGGATGCTCACAGAACTGGTTGATTATAGTCACAAATTAGAGGAACATATGATTGAAATGAAGGGAAATGCACAGGAAACCAATAGTAATGGAAAGGAAACTTGGACTCAAATCAAAGGAGTGGACCAGAAAGAGGGAAAAAATGACCAAACAAAAAAGGATGAAGAAACAAGAATTTAAAAAAATGAGGAGAGGCTTAGGAACCTCCAGGACATCTTTAAACGCTCCAACATCCGAATTATAGGGGTACCAGAAGGGGAAGATGAACAGCCACAAGTGGAAAACTTATTTGAACAAATAATAAAGGAGAATTTCCCCAATCTGGCAAAGGAAATAGACTTCCAGGAAATCCAGGAAGCTCAGAGAGTCCCAAAGAAGTTGGACCCAAGAAGGAACACACCAAGGCACATCATAATTACATTAGCCAAAATTAAAATAAAGGAGAGAATCCTAGAAGCAGCAAGAGCTAAGGGGACAGTCACCTACAAAGGACTTCCCATCAGACTGTCAGCAGATTTCTCAAAAGAGACCTTACAGGCAAGACGGGGCTGGAAAGAAGTATTCCAAGTCATGAAAACCAAAGACCTACAACCAAGATTGCTCTATCCAGCAAAGTTTTCATTTAGACTGGAAGGACAGATAAAGTGCTTCTCAGATAAGATCAAATTCAAGGAGTTCATCATCACCAAGCCCTTACTATATGAAATGTTAAAGGGACTTATCTAAGAAAAAGAAGATAAAAAAGATGAACAGTGAAAGGACAGCAAACTCACAGTTATGAACAACCACACCTAAAACGAAAGCAAACTAAGGGGACAGCTAGATCAGGAGTGAACCATAGAAATGAAGATCACGTGGAGGGTTAGCAACAGGGGAGTGGGAGAAGGAGAAGGGGGGAGAAGGTACAGAAAATAAGTAGCATAGACGGTAGATAGAAAATAGATAGGGGGAGGGTAAGAATAGTAGGGGAAATATAGAATCTAAAGAACTTGAGACACGGGTTCATGAACTAAAGGGGGGAGAATGGTGGGGGAGGGGTGTGCAGGGTGGAGGGGAACAGAGGAGGGGAAATACAACAAATGTAATGGCATGCATAATCAATAAAAAAAGTTTAAAAAAATGCTTGACTTTGCCTACAGCAAGTCCTGCATTATTCTCCTGGGAGGAGCTACAGAGTGGGTGACTTGGAAATCACACACAAGCTTGCTGTTGAAAGAATGTCTGCATCCGAATGAAATTTCTAAACTCTTAGCTCAAGAGTCAGTTACTTCAAAAACAAGCCATGCACGCACTGACTGTGTCTACAAGGGGAATTTCCTAGTTTTCTACTTTATCTTCTCTCATCCTTGGGGGTTTGTCTAGAGGTCACCAAGTTTTGAGTAAACTGCATAAGCATTCCACAGCTTTCTACTTTGGCAGAGAGTGTTTCTGGAGGAGGCGAGAATATTCCCTCAAGTCCAAGAGCAGACATTACCAATCCCACAGCCACTCTTGAAGAATCTTTGAAGAGCAGAGGGAGGCCTAACATTTCTCTGTGATCATGTTTTCTCAAGTCACCTTCCAGGGCCCTCCAGGGTCCATGCAGGAGGCCCCCCTCCCCAGCCTTTACCCGAGGCCCCGGAGACCACCCAAGGACCAGAGGCCTTTGTAAGCTCCCCTCCAGTGCTGACTAATCTATACCAAGTGGAGAGACACAGGGAGTGGGTGGAGTGTAGGGACAACGGGGGGAGGGCACCATTGTACTGCACCTTATAAGGCCAACTCCCCTAACCACACATCCATTGGAGTTTAGTTGTTGGAGAGAGTGTGAAACTGTCCTCTTGGCGCAACACACGAAGCAGAGTAATTTCAACCCACGGAACCAGAGCCGGGCTTTGAAAGTATGACTATCTCAGATACATTTCTCCCAAACCACTGAATTGTTCACCTTGGGAGCTGCGTTAGATTCTGAGGCTGCAGCCATGGTTCAGTTAGTGGCCTCCCCTATAGATACCGGGGTTGACCTTGCATTTGGGGAGTCCCCTCACATAACCGGTTCACACCTGCAGTAATGGCTTAGCTCTGCTCTCCATCTGGGGCTTATTTAGTCCTTTTCTTCTGATGTTTCTTTATCACGACTAGATTTTGAAAATTTTGGCTCAAAGAAGAGGCACGTTGTAAGGGACGTCTGTCTGTTTCAAACTGATGGACATGGGAGTGGCTGAGAGCAGATCTGGAGGTTGGAAAGTGCCGATCAGCACAGACACTGACTTGGCAGGCCTCGGCCCTCCCCCATCAGTGCTCAGTGATGGTCTCCTCTCCAGCGAGAGCGACCTCTGAAGGCTCCTAAGTGAGGAGAGTCATCCATTAGCAGGAAAGGGAGGTCTTCCCTAACCCATCAATCTGCAGTTTGGAGAACGGAGACAACGCACAACATGGAACGTGAAGTTGCAAAGACCAGACTGCAAATGCTGGATATTGAAGATAATGTGCCCGTGGCCAAAACCAACAGCCCAGTTCTAGGGAAAGAGTTTAAATAAGCCTTGTTTTAAAACGTAACAATGCTGCACATATTGGGCTCCAAATGCCTCCTAACAAATAACACTTGGGTGAGTTAACCATACAGGTCCCAGCTGGGTGTTAAATTTTCCTCCCAATAAGAAACTCGTAGGCACAAAAAAAATAAGGGGGGAATTCACAGCTTTTTCCTTACACCATCACACAGAGGCCACCCACCCAGTTCGGGGGTCCTGCACCCCCCACAGCACAGTAGATCAAAGAGCTTGAAAACTGAAAGCTCACACTCTAGGGACATTTTTATAATGCGAGGGGAAAAATCATTTTGCAGTTTCCATCACACACGGAAAAGTGATTAATTATATTGGGAGGGGAAAGCTATAATATTCAAAGAAACCATATTAAATGCATATATTACTTCTCATTTTGCACCTGGTACAAAGGCCAAAGAGCTGTATGGGAACGCGTGGGAAGGAAGTTGCTTGGGAAACAAACATTCTCAAGAGCCTCTTTTTGAAGTCTGCATCTTGTAGTTTTTTACTGAATTCTCTGCGGTGGCAAAGTCTCTACAGGTAAATCTGTGTTTTTGTTATTCACTCTCACGGGCCAGCCACGGACCTCAGAAAGACCACGAGACAAAATGCAAAGTGTCGCCTTAAAAGACCATCAACAATGATTCTATTTTGCAAAAACCTCACCTATCTAACAAGGCAATCATTTCTATCGACTTTTTCCTTGGAATATGCCTTCCAAAGATGAGGCTGTCCTGACTTGTAGAAACAATAAACAATCTTGAGAGATTAAGACAAATGACTGCAGGCTTCTTTTAATTTTCTGCACACCCTTTGTGAGAATAAAAGAATCACTATCCTTAATAACTGCAGAATTACATCACTGATCAACTATGTCCCTAGTGGATTACAACCCAAGGTGAGACGTGGTGTGTGAAAGGAATTGCTTTGGGGTAAAACCCCTCGGCAATAGAAACTCCAGACAAAGAGACTTCTCTCTCCATTCCCTGCCCCATCCCCCCCCCCCCCCCCCCCCGCCACAACCCCTTCCAAACTGGGAAAAGACCAGAAACTTCAGTTCAGGGAGCATGACGTGGCTCTGGTTGTATTTTCTACCTCTCTGTGGTCAATCGTGAAAACAGCAGCAGCTGTGGGTCGAACGTGGTTTGGGAGAAAGTGTTTTCAGGCATTGCCCGTGTGGAGTGTCTGGGGAAAAACCACACTGAACTGAAAATTCATTCAGGCGGCATTTTTCCCCCCTCCTGCTACATTATGATGAGTTCTGCTTGGTCGTGGAGATACCTCGGGTTTGGTTCTGTGATGAGGGGCCTGCAGCCCACTGTGGGGTCACCACTGTGGTGGGAGGGAGAGCAAGTCATTAAAGGTGTGTTCTGCTCGGGGGACAGTGTCCTTCAGGGGATCAGAGCTGAAGGTTGGGACAGAGAGATAGCTTTTCTCTGGAGAGTGAATTGTGCGCAACAACTAACCAATAGGATTCCTCAGGATTTTCTTTGAGAACAATAGAGCCTGAAATTGTGCTCCTGGGCTGATTATGTGCATCACTTTGGAGGACTCTGTGACTGTTTGCACGCCAACACGCTTGCACCCTCCTGTAAGCTGGCCTGGGAATGATAATGACAATGACAATGATGGTGGTGGTGACGACGATGAGCTGCTGATGACCCAGGGACAGTGACATTTCCGGCTGCCTGGCCTGGGATCTGATGCTGCGGCCATCTGCTAGTGGGGAGGGGATTGTAAATACCTAGACAGACATTTTGCGAATCTTTCTTACTTAATTGAAATAGATTTGGGGACCCACACTCCAGTAAGGAGGAATATACTCACTGCTGAATAGTCTTGCTCAATGCATCACCTCCCGCCAGAGCCATCTGCAAAACTGCAGTAGGAACAGCCACGTGAAGACCCGTCAGGGATCCTAGCATGGGAATCAGACCCCAGACTTCCGCACGCTTCCTCCTCACAAGCCCCGAAGGCTGATGGGACATCATGTGTCATTTTCAGACGCAGCAGGGAGAGATACAAAGGCCGAACTGTGCGTGATTTCCATAGCACCTCTGCTGTGGAGAGCAGGGTGACAAAAATAAGTTAGGAAGGAAATTTCAAAAGCCACAGCATTGAAACATGTACCCAGCCTTCTGATGACTGGTGTCCGCTGGAAGGACGGTGGCCAGGTGTTTCAGGGCACAACCTGCAGACTCCTGCCTTCTTCGGGCGCCTCCAGCGCCTGTGCGGAGCAGGCGAGAGACTGGCGCCCTTGCTGCAGAGGGAGTCGGGACTCAGTCGGCTCTGCGCGAGGCACCAGGATCAGCCTTCCGAGGCCTGCATGCCGAAATGTGCCATTCTAACATTTCCAAGGAGGGTACGTTTTATTCCTACCCACCTTCTAGGCCATGGCTCTTACCAAGGGGCACACGGCCACTTCCCATGGCCCATCACTGTCTCTAACCACACCAGGCAGAATGTAGGCTTGACCCAGATTGAAACCTCCTCACGGAAACCTCCCGGGAAGGGCTCAAGACTGACTCTCTCTTGGTAAACTGGTGCCATCACCATCGGACTCTTTGGAAGGCTTTCCCCTTCAGCCTTATCAAAGCAGCGGGAAAACGTGAAACCTTCAATGTGGACATTCTCAAACAAAATGCGCTCTCTTTAAAAACTGTTCATAAGCTGCATCGTTCTTATTTTGGGGGTAAATGATTGAATTTACCCCCAATTCTTGATCCAAATCTGACCTACACTGAACTCACTTAGGGGGTTGTTGCTGTCTCCATGTAACAAGGAGTCAGTTTTGGTTTATTCTCTTTCTGGTCTGAGAGACTGTGGTTGCAGGGAGGAGGTTGTCCGTGGTCCTTCTGGTCTTGAATCTCTGGGTTTCCACTCATGTTCTTGTGCAAATGTCTGGGACTGACATTCTATGAGGACACTTTTTTACCGTCATTTGCTCCAGACACGTGGTTTTCAAACTTGGCTGCCCGTGGGGATCACTGGGAGAGACATGACAACTCTGCACACTCAGGACACATCTCAGACCCTGGAGATCAAAACCTCTAGGGTGGGGCCCAGGCAGCACGCCCATTTTTCCAAGCTCCCTGGGGACTCCAATGTGCAGCCAAGCTTGAGACCATCAGTCTGCGTGCATGTGTTTTCCACACAGGCCTGATGGATTCTGTGCTCGCTCCCAGGGACCCCGGCCTGGGAACACAGGTGTGGAAGTCTGGGTTGTGTCCCGGGAATTCGTGTGACAGCAAGCATTTTGACTGCTCTGCACTTGGGCATTTGGGGACACTGTGCTATCCAGGGCTTCTTCTTTCCGAACATTGGGTTATTCTAATACGGAGCCTTCCTGGGCGGGCTTCTCCCAGAAACGGTCTCCCGGAGCTGAAGCTATCAGTGAGGACTTCCGTTCTGCCCTGGGTACCGGCAGTCTGACACTTGACCAGGTTTCTGAATACAGTCGCAGCTGATTGCCACTTCTTGGGACACCAGGACTGTCTACTTCCTACTGCTGAAAAAATGGAGGGGGTGCGGGCACATGGCTGTCAAGGAGCAAAGCCAGAGAGAGGATGTAGATACCCTGGTCCTCAACCCAACCCCACCTAGTGCCTCAGTCTCCCCACCTGTGGAATGGGGGCAGGAGCCTCTCTTTACCCTCCCCAGAGGAGTGTTCTGGAAACAGGTGAGGTAATGTCTGCCAGGCTGATGAGCGACTTAGATAAAAGCACTGTAAGAAGATCGTCATAGCATTTATAGCCAAAGCTGATGGCAGTGATATAATATTGCTGCTTTCATGTCAAACACATGAAAACTATGGCAAAGCCCACCCGTTAGGGTCAGTTAAACAAAGTTCATAATAGTTTTTCCTGGTGGCTGGGCCTGTGGTTACTTTTTCTTCTCTTTACACCTGTCTCCATTTTGAAGTTTTCTGTAGTGAGCCTGTGTTGCTTCTATAACCGAAAGAAAGTTTTTATTTTTCGGGTTTAATCATAACCCAAGAGCTGGGCCATCTGCACGGACAGGAAGAGCCACAGTGGGGGCTGGCGGGCTTAGACGCGCGTCTCCCTCCCGCGGAACAGTTACGTCCGTGGAAAGATGCGGCAGTTAAACCCAGAGTAGAAATGCCACCGAGGGCACGCTGTGGGGTGGAAACAATTAGTGCGCCAACCCCGTGTTTGGCTTACGTGACATAAATAACTGTTTGGCCTGGGTGTTTTTTTCCACCCCATTGGCCAGTTTAAGCATACTGTGAACAGAACATCTGATCCCCCTGGGCTGCTTTGAAAGCCCTGATGTAGCGCAGCGCCTGGTTTAATGTGTACGGTGAATATCCTTGATCCCCGTGTGTAGGTAGCACCCGCGGGAAGAGACACACCCCTTCCCCGCCCTCCCCAGCACATTCTGTGCTGCCCAGGCCTGTTTTCTCTCCCACCACAAGGTCTCCTCACAAGGGTGTGTTGTCTAAACACCCCCCCCTGCTCCGCCCAGAACATTTGTTTATCAAGGGGGAAGAGTTTTCAATGCATATGCAAAGAACGATAATGACATGTGTCTGGCCAGAACTAAGTCAAGCGAGATTTCACGTAGCTTGGACAATTTGGCCCGGAGTGCCAGGCTGAAGCCGTCATTCCCGGAACGCACATTCTCGGGCCTGCGAAGCTGCCGCCCACACAGGAAATGACTTGGAACAGGTGGTCGGGGCGCTCTCCGGTCCTGCCTGGCTCCACCGGGGCCGCCTGCAGGCTACTGAGTCACCGAATAATTATGAGCCCAAACAAAAGGCTCTCAGATAAGCCCTAAGTCAAGACAGAAAAAGGCAAGGTGTAGCTGGTGGCTGCCTTGGCGCGCCAGCTGTCCAATCGGAGGTGACGGATGAGCATTCCAAGGGAACAATGCCCCTTAGTCTGGGCTCCCTCCTGCTCTCCAAGCACCTGGTGGCAGTGTGACGAGGAGGAATAGGCAAAGGAAGGGATGCGGCACACCTCTGATCGCAGGTGACCGCATTGGAAAACGGGCTTGAACCTCTGCTCACAGAGACACTGAGCTATCATTTCCCCGCCGAGCTGGGCACAGACCGATTTCCTTCCTCCCCAGGCCTCCCCTCCTGGGAGGGGGGATGAACAACTTCACACCTCACAGATGAAGGGACGAGGCTTAGGAGCTCACATCCTTAGCCCAAGCATTCAGAAAGGGGAATGGGACGGCGTTATAGGCTGAACTGTGTCCTCTCCACAAAGACATGTCCCTGGGCTGCCCTCCAGGCCTCAGAATGTGGCTGTGTTTGAACGGGGTTGTAGCAGATGTCACTGGCAGGGCTCCTGGCTGCCCAGCAAGGCACACAGAGGCCACGCTCACGCCCAGACAGAGAGGGGGGCTCCTATTTCACACACACTCACGTGTGCTCTCTGAGTGCCCTCTTTCAGGGGCTTCTCTGACCCCCTAGAAGGAATCAGGGACCTTACTGAAAGCTGTTATGGCCACAGGCACATTTGTTAGAGGGGAAGGATGCAGATTAAAGTTACTCAAGGAAAGAGAGGATAGACTCCAGGAAGGTTCTGGAAGCAGGCTTTCCAGCTGTCCTGTCCTGTGCATCCTGGAATGACATGTGACCATACACAGAGAGCACCAACAGGCGGGAAGCTCCCCGGAGTCTCGGGGTCCTGACCTCAGTTTCCAACCCAAGAGAAGGCAGAGCTCATGCTGTGTAACACCCACCCTCCCAGCTTAAAGCAGATCTTTGCAGCTAACTGGGCCTGCCGTGCTCGGGGACAAGCTGAGGCTCACCCAGGAGGAGCAAGAAAGGCCAGACCCAAAGGGATGGCCCATGAGACAGTGGGGTGTGGGCCGTGGAGAGAAAGAGGAGAAGCTGGACCCTCAGGATCAAGGTCAGAGCTTGCAATTCTCAGCAACCGTCCCTGCGGCTGAGACACCCAAAGGACCAGGGTGCTCCCAGGGTTCCAGCAGGGGGCAGGGAGCAGGCACGTTCCTCTCCCAATGAGTGTGGCCATCCTCATGCTGCCTTTTATAACCAGGGTGCCTAGACGGAGGGGCTGGGAGCCTCGGCCGCAGTGGTCACAGGTCATACTGGCTCCTGGTGCTGGACTGGCCGGCTCCTCTTCCGAGAGTTTGGAGCAGCTTTGGAATTGCCCTCATCTACTCCCCACACTGGCGCTCCCGCGTCCATCTGATTTCTCAGCTCTCGCCGCCCGACAGGGACGTCCATGGTTCCCTCTGGCACGCCCACACTGGGGGAGCGTTCGGGGTGTTTTTACAACGCCGGCGAACATTACGGGGAGGGAAAATCTGCCCGCGCAGCACCCGGTCCCACCTGGTACCTTCATGTGGCTCTCCGGTCCCCCTCCCCGCCGTACCTCTCATGCCAAATATGCATCGGTCAAAACGGACAACCTTAAAAGACAAAAGAGAAAAGAAATGGAAAGAAGACAGGAAGTTAGTATAATCACCTACAGCCAATTAGAACTTTTCCCCCACAGCTTTACGGGAGTTTAAAAGATTCATCACCTGGTAAATGACTGACGGGAAAAATTTAAATTTTTTTTTTACTAGAACCCTGTGAATGACATACCTGCAGCTGGAAACAGACTTAAAGTTATCAGGATTATTTCCATGGGCACATGCGACCGACAGGATGGAGGGAACTTGTTTCCAATCCTGAGCTTTGACCCATCATTTGAAATTCATTTTCTCTGCCTTTTCTATGAGCCTTGCCAAGGATAATCAAGGCACCGGCCCTCGCCTACCCCGAGGCTCCCCCATTGCCCACCAGGCCCACCAGCTTTCCCGCATCGCCCTGTGGCCCCTCGGGGGCCTGGGGATCCAGAGGAATAGTGAGCAGGTCGTCCTGGCGTCTGTTTCCCATGGAGAAGCGCAGACACAAGCATCGCCTTCTGCCGGCCCTGGCCCTGTGCTCCATAATGCATTAGGGCCCTTTCCTGGTCTTAGTTCATATTCTGGCCTGATAGTACCCTTTGTCTTAGCTTCAAAGGTTGTTCTCTGCCCGAATAACTGCCCCCAGCTCAGGGGGGTCTAAACAGGAATTTACCCACCCAAATCTAGAAGGGAACCCAAAGGCATAAAGTCCTCAATAAAAGAGTGAAATACTGTAAAGCTTTAATAAGAACTTGGATGTAAAAAAAAAAAGTGCTCTCTTGAACTTGGAAGAATTCAGACGTGGCTATATTCTTGGATGGCGACTGATGATTAAGCCTCGGGACACAGGCCTCCGTCATCCCCAGTACCCAACACCGACTGGGCTTTGCGCCACGGCTGTGCTCCTGTGGTTGTACTTGGTCCTGCACCGGAGATTAACATCGGGCGCAACGTCACCATTTGGGAAGGGTTGGTGACTCACGGGGCCGAAAGGCACGTTTCTCCAACAGCCTGTGTCCGTAACCAGAGTCATTCTTCTCCGAGATTCACACCTCCATATGCTTCCACTTTTCCCCTGTTTTTCTCAGGGGACCACAGCACACTGGATTTCAGTGTGCATTTTAAATGCGTTAAGACAGTGCTAAAAACTGAAGCCAGCATGGACTCAGCGCTGTGCGGAGCCCCCTTAATGGACTCCCTCACCTGCAGCTGAGGTCAGCCTCAGAGACAGCAATTTACCGAGCATCTGCCATGCTCCAGGCTCCATGCTAAGGGCTGACGTGTGCTGGGATATTCAGTCCTTCCAGGAACTCCCTATGGGCTGATGAGAAGACTGTAGTAGCATGGAAACAAGTGGAAGAACTTACCCGAGACCCCAGGGCCAGTGTCGCAACCCAGGCACCCAGCGTCCAAGTGTGTGATCATCTTCACCCAGCCGGCCCTGCACCGACGAGACTAGTGCCTGCTCACCACCACGCACCCACAGGGGCACCGCCACATGCATCCCAACACCAGCACCCCTTCTAAATGCCTCCCTTCGGGAGCTTTCTCATCTAGCTGCAAGGGAGCCCTGCATTTTGTCCATCCCGCAGTTCACTCTAAGCCATCGAGGGAAAGGGGTTCCTTTCTTGGGCTTGGGGTCCTCCCTGTGAAATACACTTGACCCCCAACCTTTTCTTCCCAGAGCCACCTGTCCACGTGGTAGGGACTAATCCAATACAGTGCATAGTTAGTGGGCACATTACATATGATGCTCCCATTGTTACAACAAGGGCTGAAATGTTCACAGGTTCCTGCCCTCAAGCCACTCTGCACACTCCCCTTGCCCTTGACACAACACTGAGAAGTTTAACCTTATGGACCCCTGAGCCCCCGTGGGTATTCAGGGGTCGTGATGGAGAGAGGAATGAGAAAGCTCGAGCGTGGCCTGGAATGGGCCCTGAGTCATTCATTCCCAAGAGCCAAGGACAAGAGGCACCCAGACGGTGATGGAGGAGACAGAGAAGGCTTTGGGACGCAGGACGGGAGAGGGTCGCATCTGAGAGGAGGCCGACGGCTTCGCTGCCTCTCTGTCGAGAATCAGGCTCCTTCCTCTGCCAACAACTTCATCCCAAGCCCCGAAGTTAAGAATATTTTGGCAGCTACTGCAGCCCAAGGAAGCAGTTTTTGATTTCTATCGCCTTCAAATGCCAGTTTAGCAAAAGATTGTTGTTTCCCACAATGAAAACAAATCCTAGGATCCTCTAGGTCCTATTTAACAAAGTTTTGCATGTGTAAAAATCCCATTTTCAGTATTGCACACATATCTCAGCCAATTCCCAACATTTCAAGGGCACCAGAGGCCTCCTGGGTCCATGCGGACACAGCAGAAGTGACCAAGAACACTCCCGTTGCCACGCACATGCCAAGCAAGTGAGAAATCACAGGAGTCAAACCTCCCTCAAAGGAAATTCTGTTTAGAGTCCAACGGGGTGGTTCCTGCTTTAATTTGCTGCTGAAATCGCCATTTCCTTTTCTGGGTTGCCAACCTCTGCCCAGGTTCTGGGTAATAACCTCGCACATGCATTTCCTCCGAGGCTGGTGTTTGGCACATTCGCTTACCTGAGGCCACTGCATTTGCAAAGGGCCATGAAGGTTACTCGCTAAGGTGGGTGGGGATGACCTGCGCGGACGGCTCACCCACCTTCCTGGGCGCATGGCCAGCAGCCCTCCACCCCTGGCCTGCTGCTGCCTCCACCTCCTTGGAGTCGGGCTTCGGATCTTAGCCGAAGCCACCACCAGCTGCGCCCCCTTGAGTGAGAGCAACTGGAGAGTGGGTAATGCAAGTGCCCGCCCCGAAAATCCGCCTCCATGGACTGCGGCTGGGCGGGCCCTGCAGCCTGCCCCGCATCTCCTTCCCAGCCAGGCACCCACAGCGTCCTCACCAGGGTCCTGCCGAGGCTCCGAGACAAGAGGTGAGAGTGAAAAGGTCAGACAAGTGTTTGGATTCTACCCGTGGGCCTCTCGACCTTCGTCCTTGTGAGAATGAGGATTTGGAGAGCACTCGTTGTTTCTGAGTTCTTCCACACGAGCCTCGAAAACCTCACCCCAAAGCGGAGGGCGGAACTGCACAGCCCGCGCACCACTCCACTAGGGGACGCGTCCTGAGAATGCACCGTGTAGGCGAGCGGGAGGCTCTGACACAGACCTGGGGATGCAGCCCGCCATGCACTAGGGCCCTGGTGCAGCCCGCTGCTCCAAGGCCGGCACCGCATGTCCCTGTGCTGAATTCTGCAGGCAGCAGGACGCCATGGTAAGAGCGGTGAATCCACACATCTCTCTAACCTAGAGGAGCTGCAGTGAAAAATACGGCATGAGAGCTAGAAACAGTGCACCCACACAGGGCACACGCATGGGTGGATCCTGCGGGGCTGAGTGAAGGGCAGGCCTGTGTGACGTGACCGTACATGACCGTAGACTCTATAACACCGCGCACTTAGGCATCACTAAATGTATAAAGCAACACGAGAGTGAATCAAGCACAAGAGATGGTGCCATCCACAAATGCAGGTGCTGTTCACGGCAGACTTGTTCTGTAAGTAGGAAGCAGGGATTGAAAGGATGGCACAATAAGTACAGAAACCAGTCACACGATGTCTATTGTTACCGAGCATGACACGCTGTGCGCCATGTGTGTGCTGTACTTCTGCACGCCTGACAGGCCATGGGCCAGTTCACACCAGCCTCACCACCACACGTGAGTGGGGCCTTGCAGCACAGCATTAAGATAACTACAGTGTCACTGTGTGATAGGACTTTCAGCTCCGCTATAATCTTGTGGGGCCGCCACCGTATACAGGGTCTGTTACTAGGCACAGCATGACTGCAGTACCTGAGCAATGACAGATGTTCCTGAACAATCTCTGGAACATCCGGTAGAACCAGGAGCCGCTGTCCTACACAGCTGAGCCAAAAAAGTTCCAAGTTCTTCTGGGTCTCTCTTTGGTCACCTTGCTAAGGAGCCCTAACTGATGTGTTGACCCGAAGTTGCAAGAAGAGTCTGGAAATCCTTGGCCAACACACACATAGCAGGGGGCCCTGGAGGTCTGAGCCCCTGGCTCCTGCTGGCCCATGTCGGCCAAGGAGACACTTTCCTGCTGGGTCAACCAGTACATGTCGGGGAGATGAACGGAGCTGGTTCCAGCATTTGGAAGACTCTAACTTATTCAGTCCCAAAATCAAGGCATCGGCCTTGTGCCGTACAGAATCTTGGAGAAGACCATTTCGTGTGTAAACAGCCCTCCTGACTTGCACTGTCAGGGTCCATGAGAATGCCAAGTCTAATGGCAATTCACACCAGAAGGATCTGGGTCAAACATTAGGCCAGGGGGCAAATGACCCCCAAGACCCACCGGATTCTGGACTGGAAGTTTGATAAGTCTCTAGGAAAGGATTACATACCAGAAGATCAGGTTTGGTTTAAGCACATGCTCCTGCACCGTCGAATAGCTGTCAGTAGAGATAAGGCTTTCAGCATCTTAGATACAAGACGCCAGCCTCTGCAGCTGTGCGGTTCACAGAAGATCCGTACCCACCGCTTGGCTGTCCTCGTCATTCTAGACGATGCGCCATCGAGTTAAAGGCTAACGGAATGAAAACACCACGGCATGTAAGGAGATATGGAGTTCGTCTCACTTAAGGAGAGCCGTGCTTTGCTGCCAGGCGGAAACCAGACAGAAAATGAGGCTTCTTCAACAAAGGGGTTTGTTTTTGTTTAAAATTCTGGATGGCAGGATAACTTTGTGTCATCTTCACACATGAACATCCGCAAGTGGCACCGAAACAGCTGGTTTCTGGGCCCCAGGCCTGGTTGCCCAGTGAAGACCTCCCCATGAAATGAGGTGCATCCGAAGTTCACTCTCAAGACTGGGAGACAGAGGTAAAGGCCCTGAAGAGCTCCCAGGGTGTGCCTAAGGGATAAAACACCTATCGAGACCTTGCCAGCTCAGGTCCGCCCAGTTCTGTCTCAACCATCTTTGGTCTTATGTCTACTATTCGGCTACAGCTCAAATTCTACTTGTTGTTTCAAAAACTATTGTGGTTTTTCTACTCAAAATCATTTCTTTCTCTTTTTGTTGTGGTAAAATGCATGTGGCATAAAATTTATCACTTAACCATGTTTAAGTGTGCAGTTAAGTGGCATTGAGTACATTTACATGTTTCTTTCTTCATAGAAAGATTTAGATGAGCATGAAGAAAGGAAATTGAGATAGAAAATACCCACGGTATCTACCCTACTAGGGAATCTGGCCACGTCCATTCCCATGGTAGCCCACGGGAAGGAGTTCTGATAAAGTGGTGTTTCTTGGTTGGCTTTAGTCATTAAAAAGGTTAAGAGGAGAAGCAAAAACAAAATAACGGCCACACAGAGAAGCTAAATGACATACCAGTGAATGATTCCCAACGGCGTCGATGAGTATTGGGGTGGATTCAGAACTTGTCCAAAGTAGGACAAGCGTTTACTCACTTTTTTCTTCCTTGTGAGACCCGAAGCATTTTTTCAGCACAGTCAGCCCAGCTGTGTTAGAGGCTGGCTCCCAGAGGGGCGTCGCTCAGGGATGACAGGCACCGATACAATGGTGACAGTGGATGGCACAGAAGGTGTTCAGGAAGCCATCGTTCTTCAGGCTGGAGTCAGTCACACTGGAGGCACTCGTCTTCCCAGGGCCCGGAATTCAGCATTTCCTTGAACGAGGCCCCGGTGCCAGCCAGCTGCCCGCCACCTCCGGAAACGAGCGTGCACATGACGCGCACCCCTCGCTGTTGTGCAAACAGCACCATTCACTCCGTCTCAGGACCTGCCAGGACTTTTCATCTTTTTATCTGTCAGCTCACTGAAGGCAGGATTTTTGCCATGTTCGTACTATGTCAAAAAGTACAAGTGGTTGACTAACCCCTGAACTTGCAGGGCTCATAAAAACCACAGTGGTGTGTTTCTTGTGATTGGCGGTCTGGACAATTAGCAAGTTGTGTGACCGCAGCTCTCACCCCTAGCAGTACATGTGAGCTGGGAGAGCGGCCCGGGGACCTTTTTCTCCTCCTGTTCCCCCAAAGCAAACCCAGGTGTGATGTCACCATTTGGGGTCAGTGATGTTCAAGGTCAGCATTTGGAAGCCCTGTGCGAGGTCTGAGTTAAAGCCACCTGGGAAATGAAGACTCACCAGTCCTAAGTGAGGAATGGCAGTGGGTTCCAGTTTCTCACTTGTCACAGATGCTGGAAAATATCAGTCCTCAGGCGCAAAAGCTTTGGAGCAGATGCCCTGCAGGGAGACGGAGGCGAGGGGTGGGGGACCTGCCACGCCTGGGGGAAGGAGACCAGCAGGAAGAGGCAGGGCTTGTGCGAGCAAGGCTTTCCTCTGACACTAATTGGCTGTGGAGGTTTGAACAAGGACATAAATTCAGGGGCTCTCAACTCTCTCATAAAATGAGGTGCCGTGTGCGTGCCAGGTGGACTGCAGCCCCCACTGCAGCGACGTAAATCACAGAGCAGCCGCCAGTGCTGCCCGTCCTCGTTTGTTAGAACCTAAAATTCTTCCAATTGAGAGCTTCCTTCCCCAGGCCACAGGCACCTGGGCTATCTGCTGTGGCTCCCAGGGCGGGCCCTGGACGGCAGAGCTCCGGGTGTTCGCGCATGTTCTGAGCGCCCTTTACACCCCGTGGGAAGGAAGAGCTTGCTCACAGCTCTCCTGACTCGTCTGCTCCACTACGGGTCTATTCCCTGATTCCGGACTCGCTCTGCAGGTCAGCGGTTTAATCCAAGTGGGGCCAGTGGTAAAGTCCTCACACAGGGTCCATCCAGCACATTCGCCTTGTCCCCTTGTGAGATGCCGAGTCGCAGCAGCCTGTGGGGGAAACCTCAGCGCGGAGACACCCATTGCTCTCATTCTGGCTGGTGCGAGGCAGGCGGTCGGTAAAATGAGTCAGGACTTCTCTTCATGTTAAAGACTATTCGGTAGAACTCGCCCCCTGTGCATGTTTATCTACAAACAGACCTTTGAAAAACAAACCTCAGCACGGGTTACTCTCTCCTCTGCTCCCACGTGGATGCGGGGTGTGGCTGTGTGCTCTGGGGGTGCTCTGGGGTGCCCTGGGGTGCCCTGGGTGCAGCCGTGCCTCGGGGGGCCTGCGAGGTCGCCCTGCACTGCTCGTGGGGTCCTTGCTGTGCGGATGTTGCTCGTGCCCCGTCTGCTGTGACTCCCCGCTCCGAGCTGCCTCTGTGGTGTGTTTTGGGAGCAAAGCGTGCACTCCCTCGCACTCAGGCTGTCACTGCTCTACACGAGCGAGGACAGGGGGCCTGCACCTACCACGCCCCTCCACCCAGGGGTCCGCCCTCGGGAGCGGGCAGGGGCGTCTGCAGCCCAGTTTGAGAGAGAGCGTCGGCCCGACTCCCGCAGGACACCATCGCATCATATGATCATACTTAACTCGAGCGTAGGGAAGCCCCACGTCGGAAATGAACACAATACCTGCCCTGAAGTCAAGCCTGGGGAGGAAGGAAATTAAATTCACAGGTCATGTTCCGCATGGCGGACATGGTGCGGTGCTCGCCCACAACCCGCTGCCATCAGGCACCGGCGGTTTTCCACAAGGGGACGTTTTCCAAGGACCTCTCTTGGTGCTGCCGCCCAGGACAGCAAGAGGCCGCCTCTTCACGGTAGAGAGGACAAGGGTCGGCTGTGTCCCCAGACTGGGCTCCAGCTGTTGGGCAACCCAGCCAGGTCTTCAGACTCCTTTGTCCCTCAGTCTTTTTATCCAAAAAATGGGGCGAATTGGTTCTATGTTTCTTTATCTCTTACTAAGTGATGAGATAGACAACTAGCTACCTGAGGTTCAACTGGGACGTTGCTGACAAGAACAGGACCAGAGGAACGGTGAGGGTCCCGGGAACTGTTCCCTAGAGACCCAGTCCTGAGACCGACGTCATGAGCAGTTCGGTGTGGGTGAAAAATGTGGGCTGAGGGTCTGGAGTCAAGACGTGTGAAGAAAATGGGGATAAGCCATTTCTCAACACTCCTGTGCCGACAAGTCACCGTGGCCCTAAATGGGAGACTTGAGAAGGTTTTCCTTGAACTTCACGTAAGCTGTCATGATACAGCTATGTGAATGAAACAGATGAGGTTCGAAATGACCAGGCTCGACTTTCTGGAAATGGACGTGGTGGGCTCCAAAGAAGCAGAATTTCTGACCAGGTCACCGGAATCAGAGGGATGGCCTCGCCGTTCAGCGCTGCCCCTCCAGCCGGAGTCCCACGAAGTCAGGGACAAAGGGAATCATCCAGCGTGTGAACCCCCACCCCGGCCCCTCAGGCAGGTGCGGTTGGGCCGTCAGGAAGGCTTAAACCACTAGGTCCAAATACAGGCATAATTTCTCAGTCACCTGCTGTTCATCAGAGAAAAGCACCTGTGTCACCAGGAGCCGTCCGCTCTCTATGGCATGTGTTGGGTATTAACCTGGAGGGTCTCTCTTCCCAAGGGTTTGGGGAGGCCGGAATGGTGCTCCCCACTTTCTCTCTGGTGAGTGGATGAGTGCAGCTGGAGATGCGGGGAACAATAACCAAGAAGTAGAACTAAACCCTTATTGGCTCCTCTGTCTCCTTTTCCCAACCATCCTCCGCTGACTCATTCAAGGTCAAGTTCAGAGTCTCCAGTTTCCCACATTCTAGGTTAGATCACTCTTATCCTTGCACAGGGATTCTCTTGTGCTCGTAATTCTGGCTCCCAGGCTGTATCGAGCTGATCTCTGCAAACATTGCTCCTATATTACGTCTTGTTAGTTTCCTCTTATGTCTCATCAGTAAATGTACGTGATAAATTCACAGTTTTTCTCCCCACGGGGCTGATCCTGGGCCCGTGTAGCATACATTCCCCACTCCTCTTCTCCCTTGTCATTTCAATTCTGATTTTTGTTGGCATCGACCAGAGAGCTCTGGTTTTCCACAGAAGGTGGCTCAGCCCCGGCTGAACTATGAGTCTGACTCAGAACTGCCCATGAGATCAGAAGGGATCCTGTCCCCCCTTAGATAAGGGGAACAGCTAAGAAAACTTCTAGGTTCCTGATTATAGTTGATTGCATTCTGAATGGGGTCCCTCAGAAGACGTGTTCAAGTCCTAATCCCAGCACCTTCGAGGGTGACCTTTTTTGGAGCTGTATAGAATTTGCAGGTAATCAAGGTCAGGTAAGGTCGTGCTGTCTCAGAGTCAGCCCTGAGTCCAGTGATGGTGTCTTTATCAGAGAAAGGGGATGGATATCGGACCCACAGGCACCAAACAGACATCCGGGGAAGAGCGCCACAGGATGAGGAGATGGAGATCGAAGTGATGCCTCTGCAAGCAGAAAACACCAAGGACGGCCGTCAATCCCAGGAGCCAGGAGAGGGGAGAAGGGGTCCTCCTGGGGAGGCCCAGAGCCTTCGGAGCGGGGAATGGCCTTACCAAAGCCTGGTTTTCAGACCTCTGGCTTCTGGAGCTGCAAGAGGAGCTACTCCTGCTGCTATTAAGCCACCAATTTGTTGTCCATTGTTATGGCATCCCTGGCTGGACATCAGATTAAAACAACGGAAAGACGTGTAAAGGTGGTCATTTCTGAATGGTAGGGTTGGGGGTGATTTTATTCTCTTCTTTCTTCTTGACCCTTCCTGATTTCCTACAAGCACAAATTGCCGTTGGAATGAGAACTCTGTGTTTTCCAACCGTACAGACCTTTCGGGGCCCAGGGGGGTCTTTCTGAAAATCTTTCCTGGATTTTGCTGCTGGATCACCTCCTCCTCCTGGTTTGGTTTTCCCAAACCACATTTGCTCGGCCATGTGTGAGTCACACTCTAGGTTGGGGCGGACTCACTTGTGCATTTTTGTCTCTCACTAGAGCGTACGCTTGTTCAGTGCTCAGAACGTGTCCTGGTCATTTTGCCTTGCTTACGGGGAGTCAGCAAGACACTCAGCGTTGGGGACGTTAGAATAAGGGGCATGAACTGAACAGCGGACATCGTAGCAGGAGTGCAGTATCGGCTGGCTCGACCCACCCATTGTTCAGATGTGGAGACTGAGGTCTGGAGAGGTTCTTTTTTCCACAAAGGAAACTCAGAGCATCCTTGAGTTCTTCTCCCTTCTCACCCTTGTCCTCATCCCCAGGTGTGGTTAAGGCTTGTCCGAAATGTCACCCGCTATCTTCTCTTGCCCACCGGTCGCTCAAGTGGAAGACCGCAATTGCCTCTTCAACAGTCTTCCTGCCTGCACTTCCCAGCCCGTCCAATCCCATGTTCCTTCATCAGTTCAGATCTTTGTATTTTTTTCAAGATTTTATTTATTTATCTTCAGAGGGGAAGGGAAAGAGATAGGGAGAGAAATATCAATGTAGGGTTGCCTCTCACGCGTCTCCCCCCCCAAACTGGCCTGCAACCCAGGCATATGCCCTGACTGGGAATCGAACCACGATTCTCTGGTTTGCAGGCCCACGCTCCATCCACTGAGCTACACTAGCCAGGGCAAGATCTTTGTATTTTTAAGCTCCAAATTAATCATTAGAATGTGGAATCGAGCTATTTTAATTTTAATTACATGAATATTTAATATTAATCACTATGCCCCCCCTTCTCCTGAATAATAAAGAAAACATCGAGAATGCTGTCATTTTCCTGACCCTGTTTCTGTCTTGTCCGTGACGGTTTTCTGGCACTGTGTCCTCATTCCGCAGCATCCTCCACCCTGTAATCCTTCGTCATCAGCGTGGTCGGTGTAGACAACGTACACTTGGTCCGATCCACGCGGCTCCCATTTTTCTGTGCTCACACTGGGGAGCACATCTGAGGCCGGACGTGTATCTCTGAGACTTTACTGTTGTGAGGATTCCCGAGAGGTAAGACGCCTCACGTCTCGTTGTATGAAAGTGTGTCCCCCATCGTCCCCAGAGGGTGGTGTACCAGGTCCTGCCACGCCTCCTGGTGCTCAGGTCACTGGCTTTGTCCCCGATGTCTGTGGACAATTCTGCTCTTGCCCTGACTAGTGCTCCTTTACTAACCTACATGTTCTCCGTGGCAGTTCAAAGTTGCTTTCATCAAAACATGAGCTTCAAACCCCTACAATGTCACTGCCACATGCCTGGATACAAACTTCTTTGCTAAAAAGAAAAGCTTCTGCCTGAGATGCCGGTGCCGTGCGACCCCGAGAACAGCATCTTCCGTGGCGTCGGGAACGCAGGTGGCCCTCGCATTTGCCAACACTTCTCCCCACCCCACCCCCGTCTTTCTGAAACTGAACTAGTCCCTGTCCCTCGTAATTGCCCTTCACCTGTGCAAGTGTCTCTGGGTGTAGATTCTGGCCTCCCTTCACCTCCACACACGCATGCTCCATGAGGTCCCTCCACGAGGGCTACACACCGTGTCCTCACTTGGGTAACACTCCGAGGCCTCACTTTCTGCTGTGCCCAGAACCTAAGAGGGACCAGAGGCATCTCTGAACTGAGCAAACTTGTTTCCCACTCCATAGGACAGTGAGGCTGAGCGACGCCGGGGGCCTCCCCAATGCACGGGCCCGTGCGTGCCCGGAGGGACGCAGCCCTGGCTGTCCGACTCCCGGACCACGAATGAATGTGTGAGCGCACGGATCAATGGCCCTGAGCAAGCTCGGCTCAGAGACTGACAGTGGAAGTCTTCTCCTGGTCATCAGAAAAGACTGATCTCAGAGCGTTTACCCCTCTCTGTTCTCAGTGGTTGTATTTAGTCTCTCAAGAGGGCCCTGGACATGTCCCCAGGGCGTCTCTGGAGACCCCGATACCATCACTGTCAACCCGACACCAGTGGGCAACGGGGGTGTGGCTCGTGGCGTCCCAGTCACTCTAATACTTTTTTTTAATACTGACGCTGCGGGGTGTGTCGGTAAGTGGGGCCTCACAGAGACACTGCGACGGAAACTGTCTTCCCAGGACTTAAACTGCGCGGCGGAGCTGTCACTGTGGTTTGAATGAAGAACCCAATTTGATGGAATGGAACAGCCCACGGAACTTTTAGGTGTTTTCCGCATGGTGGGGGGGCCATTTGTCTGCCGATGCTTTAAAGGGGACGGGCAGAGCGGGAAGAGGTGGCCAACTCCTTGTCCTCTGGTCTTCTCCCCAGCAGTACCCCCACCACAGCTAACCCGTCTCTGGAAGGCTGGCCGCGGGCAGGCGTGTCCAAGCCACAACCACAGGCCGCCTGCGCCCCGGGATGGCGTGCATGTGGCCCAACACAAAATAATAAATTTCCTTAAAACAGTATGAAATTTTCTGGTGATTACCTGTCGCAATGTATTTAATCTGGGGCCCAAGACAACTCTCCTTCTTCCAGTGTGGGCCAGAGACGCCAAAAGGTTGGACACCCCTGCGTGGGTTCTCCAAACACCTTGGCAGACGGCGCTCACCCAGCCTGCTGGGTAGGGCCGGCCGGTCCAGGGCGAGGCTGTCTAGGCCCGGGCTCCTCCTGCCACTGCCACCGCCACCGCCGACAACAGCCCAAAGCTGCTCTGAGGGCCACACTCGCACCAACAACTGCCTTGGGGAGACTTTGCCCACTCAACCTCTTAGCAGCTCGCCGTTGCTCCCACCTGCCCAAGGCCACCAGGGCCTTATCTTGCAGGGTCTAATCCGCCAGCAGCTGCCCCCCTGAAGTCCAGGGGGCAGAAAAGCCCCTCTCCGCAGGGAGAGTCCAGTTCCGGTCAGGTGGCAGAAAATTCCCTCCCCTGCATTCATCCTTGGCGAATTGAGGTGGGGAATGAATGGTAGCAGGAGAAGCGCCTTCCCAACTGGCCACAGTTGTGCTTAGCTTTTCAGTCCCTCTGGGCGTCTCGGATGGCCTTAGCCCCCGTCTGCAGCAGCTTTGAAGATATGAAACAAGTTACTTCATATCCTGTAAGTGTTGGGGTCAAGTATAATCTGAATAGCCCCTCATGCCCGTAGCTGATATTTGTTTTCCCAAACACTCCATACTTTTCCTGAACTGGTGCCCATAGTCCATCAATACAGGTGGCAGAGTTGACCCCAGAGGGTCAGGCAGGACTGGATTTGCTGTGTTAAATTGAAGGACTGGTGCTGAGGTGCTGAGCTAAGTGAACTCTGGTTAACAGAGTTGTGTACATACACCAACACATGTTCAGGTCAATGTTTATACCTCTAGGTCACAGGTACACATGTGTATGATATGGGAAGGTGCAAGCATGGGAGGCCTCGTGCGTGGTTAGGAACGCTGACTCACAAGAGGGGTGGGACCTCGGTCTGACCCCCTCCCCGGATAACGGCCCCTCCCCTGCGGAAGGGGTCGATCACAGTGCGCTCTCGGTGTCCTGAGAGGGCAAAATGCATTCATGTCTGGAAAGGGTGTGAGGGGTGGCTGGCGCTTGGGGACCGCACAGGAGTGCATGTGAAAAAGGTGCCCCCTCTCCATCTGGGGGCGAGTGTGGTTTCTGCAACTGGCTGGGCAGCCGGGAGCCCAGCAAACTCAGTAGTTGTTCCCCCGAATGAGAGCGGGTGGACGGTGGTGCGCGGCCGGTCGTCTTTGCCAGGCCTGTAGCCTCAGGTCCTATCTATCTATGTATGTATCTATCTACCTACCTAGGAGAATATTTGATTAACGTTTGATTCCCACACCAGACAGCAGGCTCCCTGGGGCCAGGGACTGTGTGAGAACATCTCACAATTTTCTGCCCTGCCTAGAGCACGCTGCATCTCACACAGTATGTGCTTAACAGAGGCAGGCTGGCAGGCGGCCCCCGAGGCTGCCGCAGGCGCTGGGACCGCACTGCGGTCGGAGTAGGACTCGGCTTTCCATGTCACAGGTCATTGCGCCGGACTGTGGGCTCTTGGCTAGAAACTGTGTCTCGTGAAGATCAGCCTAAAATACTGAGGTGATAAAAATAATAGTAAACAGTTTGTTCTGCAAAAACATAGACCAAACAAATTTTGAGTTAAAACTTCAAAAATAAAGAAGAAAAAGTAATCAAGGCTTTGTTTCACAGAAAGTGTAAAATGAACTAAATCCAGGAAAGATGTATGTGGGAAGCAGAGAAGGTAAAACTACCAGGCGGTGCCAAGGGACTCACGGTCAGGACCAGCCATCGCGAAGCCGGCAGTCTGCGCTCTGTCCGCACACCATGCCAGGAGGCGGCAAACACAGAGAGCAAACACGTCACCGGGACACTGGCTCTCACCAGGGAAGGTGAGCACACACCACGGGCCTGCCATCGCTGGACATAGGGAGCGGGTTCTTCAGTGACTCACTACCCCGAGGTTGAGGAAATGACTTGTTTGAGAGAACCAGATTAAGGAACCAACCAAGCTGAAGCCATGGGCGCCACGAAGTGACACGTGGGACCATGAGGATGGAACTGTGCAAGAGAGTCTGGTTGGAGATGGAGGGAGGAGGCAGGGTTGAATGGGCTGGAGACCACCCATCCAGATGGGGAAGCGGGATGGTTCGCAGGAGTGGCTCAAACAGCAGGGCAGATGCAGGGAGGAGGCAGGCGATGGCGGAGGGAGGGGGCCCGAGGGGGGAGGCCCAGGGACATCTGCTAGAGACTGCAGCCAAAAGAGGAAGCAAGGCAGGGCTGCTTCTCTGGAGGCACTTTGCCCAACAAGGAAGGAAGTGGCAGGGGCCCTGGAAAGAAAACAGCAGGCTCCTCCAGAGCCCGTGACAGCCGGTGATGGCTGGACACTGTCAGACACGCGGCCCAGCAGGCCGATCGCTGCAGTTGAGAACAGAGCCCAGCGGGATTCAGACTCGTCCATGAAATCGCAGCTCGCTGCAGGAGGAACGGAGCCCTTGCTCACAGCATAATCCCAGCCGGGCAGAAAATGGGGAAGTGTCTAAAGAAGGGGCCAGACAGGAAATTCGCAGCAAAGTCAGATGGAAAAGCGCTTGAACACGCACACAAAATGAAGGAAGATGAACACAAACGAAAGCAAGAAACAGCGCCAGGAAGCCTGGTCCTTTGAAGACATTTGAAAAACATGTGAAGGCCTAAAATGAGAGAAAAAAGAATAAGCATTGGATAGACTTTCCATAAAGGCAGCTGCTGTAGAATATAAACAGGCGGGGGGTGGGGGGGAGTCAGCTCAGTTCTGTGAAACGGGTGTGGCCTGAGTGTCCTCTCTGTAAACCATGACCCATTCCTGCTCCCCAGGGGCTCTGGGGCCCAGTGCAGAACACAGACAGGTAACCAAGTTAGGCACCTGGGTGGTATGTGTCCCTCGTGTTTGCATCTTCACCTGCTGGGAGCTTGAGTCAGGACCCGCTTCTCCAAGGAGAGGTGGGAGAGGTGGGTGGCGAAGGGTGCTGAGAGAGGCCATGGCCTGGGGGGACGAATGCTTTAGGGGGAAGCGGGGGAAGAGGAAGTGCTGGGGGACAGTGAGAGGAAATGGTCGGAGGAGGAGAAGTCCCAACGGCCAAGTCCCTGCAGAGGTTGGGCGACGCGGACCAGACCTGCTGACAGGAAGGCCCTGGTGACTGAATGGGGGTTCGGGTGGAGTGGTGGGGCAGAAAGAGGTCGCTGGCAGGCCTGTGACGTGAGGAAGAGGAGACCGCGATTTCCAAAAATGTGCCTGTCTTTAATGGGGGCAAAAGAGCAGGTGTGCCCTGTGGGACGGTAGGAAGTCAAGGATGAATTCTGTGCTTCGGCTCCTTTTGAATTTTTGTCTGTGTATTCATGGGGGGAATATTTAAGGATAGCTCTATGCTTAGAGGAAGGAGAGAGAAGGTCGAACGTTGCTGGAAATTAAAGATAGGAAGGAGGTCATTGATAAGGAAAGACCCTGGAGGAAACAGATAGGAGACAGGAGTTGAAAGGCGGGTGGGGGCATTCACTGTGAGAAGTGGCCATCAGCGCTTGGAAATTTCAGGGCTCGGAATACAGTTCGACCTAAAATACAACAGGGTGCGGGGGCAGAGTATGGTGTTACTTCCTATGATCTCCGTTCCTTGGGTAATTAAGGAGAGATGCCTTCCCCTAGGAGGGACAAGGGAGCAAGGGAGGGCTCGGAGACTACAGAGAAACAACTTCTGAAGGGGGTGGAAGAGAAAGCGGTTTGTGAAAGGAGCTGGGTAGCGCTGAGTCCCCAGTAGAAGCCAGAGGCCCTGGCTGCGTGGGGCACCGATCTGCGTGGCACTGAGTTCCACCAGGAGTCCAGGTGCAAGACGAGTGGATGGTCGCACTGGTGGAGGATGAGGTTTGAGAGGCAAGTGCGGGGGAAGGATACAAGACCTGGCAGTGGAAGGGGAGGCAAGAGAGGGATGTCAGTGTTGCATCACGAGGTCTAGACCACTCAGTGCTGGAAGTAAAACTAGCAAGGAATCAAACAGGTCCTCCAGGAGATAAAAGAATGAGTGTAGTGAGCACACAGAAGCGTGAGGGCGAAACTGGTGGGGAGCACAGAGCAGGGCCCCAGGTGTACATTTTTACAGAAAGAAGAATTCCAGGTTCTGCCGAGGTCCAGGGCATAGCTCTGGGAGTCCAGGGTGCGTCTGGAGGGGCTCAAAATTAATGTAGTTGAGGGTGTCCAAAAAAAAGAGTTGACTGGAAATGCTTTTTAAACAGCATCGCCATGTTTGTTTGCTCTTACCCAGGAGAAGACCTTAAGCGCGCATCTATGCTAAGGGGGAAGACCTGGAAGAGAGAGGGTGAGGATGCTACAGCAGAGAGGGGGGTGGGCAAGGGAACAGGCTCTGGAGATGTGCTGGGAAGTGCAGTCCAGAGCACAGCTGGTGGGTTGGCCGCAGAGTGGGAATTCCCCGTGGGTCTGGCCACCACACCATCCTCTGGGAATGAGAGGCAGAAGGGGAGGGGCTGGCTGTCTGCAGAGGTGAGGCCCTACTCCGCGAGACAGGAAGGGAGAGCGGAGGAGACGTGGGGCAAAGAGCTGGCTGTCGGCCTGGGAGAGCCATGCGTGTTTCCTTGTGGGACACAGGCTGGAGGTCTTGGTGGGATCACCCGCATCCGGGCTCAGCCACCTGCACTGGGAGGTGGAGAAGGCTGATGGTGGATGTAGTCACCGTCAGCAACTGCCAGCTCTGGTGACAAAAGGGATGGAGGATCCCCAAGTGAAAACTAGCACGTCCTGTGAAGCAGTGACCCCAGCTAGAGAAGAGGAGAAATAAAGCCAAGGGGGTTCGTGATGGGCTGAGAGAAAGGAGAGGCACCAAGGGCCTGGAGGGACTTCAGAGAATGGAGAGGGGGAGACGAAAACACCTAGGCATGGAAACTGGGGCGCCAGCGCTCAGCGGGCCCTGCGAGGACCGCTGGGCGTTGGACTTGACCCGAAGTGTCTGTGAGTCAACACGGAGATGGAACAGCCGTGGTAGGAGGTGACCTCATTACACTCGCACATCGCAAGCATCATTCTCCCCCTTAGCGAAGCCGAGGGCCGGGCGACTGCCTCCTTCCCCTGCTGAGAGTCTGTTCTCAACTCCACCCAACGCGAGCTCTGCACACTCGCTTCCTGTGAGCTCGTGCAGAAAGTGTTGGCCCGGGTCCGGGAGGGGGGCTGCGTTTTAACCCTGTCGTTCTCCGTACACTGTGTTCACCCTGCCCTTCTGCACTGGGCATGTCGTACTGGGGGAGGCAGCAGCTCCCCTCCGGGCTCCTGTTCTGAGACCCTGGGGGACTCAGGGGGCCTCAGTAAACATGTTCCGCAGGCGAGTCCTATAGGGATGAGTGACTGAACCCTGAAATTCAGCCGTTTGACAGCCCTGAAGAAGGCAGCTGTCCGAACAAGGTGTTGCTGGTGACCCTGCCCACTTTCTCTATAGTAATGCCACGAGGAACACAGACGTACACTGAGTGCACCCTTTTGCTTCATTTATTTAACCCAAATGCATTGGCTACAGTTTTTCTTTATAGCATGTTTTTTAGTCTGATTTTACATTCTTCTTTTTAGGAGAGGTCTACCTGCCACCAGAACAATGTGTCTGGTGGAAAAAATGCCCCAGTGGTCATATTACTTCCATTTCAACTTTCATGTATTACAGTCTAACATGCATCTGAGAAATGCGGATTAGCCACAAAGACCAGTCTGAGTCGAGAGGACCACAGTGGGTGCAGTAACTGGCTGTGAGTGACAGATGGGGTGTCGTCAACATCAAGCACATACAGCCCCCCTTTCTCCCTTCCTCTTTCCACATCACTGTTGGTGCCAGCATAGACCACAGTCCTCAAGGACTGAAATTCACCCCGAGGACTCCAGAGTTAAAACACATCTTGAGGTTCACTCTCCCTCAGCTGTAGCCACTGGACGACCTCCAATGAGATAAGGATAGATAGATAGATAGATAGATAGATAGATAGATAGATAGATAGATAGATAGACAGATGAATGTAACCTGAACGATTCACCAAGGGCCTGGTCCTTATGCAGCAAGTGCAGAGCCACCCAAGAATTTCAGAAGTTTCCACTTGCTGCCTACCTCCAGCCACAGCCGGCACCTGCCACCTCGCTTCCTCGGCCCAAAAACTTTCTGGCCACAGGCAGCCTACCAGAGGCCTTAAGCCGATGTTTGGATTGGAGCCAGGTAGTGCCGGGCTTGTAGGTGGCAGGAGAGGCAATATTGCAGAGCCCCGCTTTTTATGTGACTCATGACCTTCCTGACTCCTCCACACCCGTGACGGTCCTACCCTGAGGTGCTGGATCTCCTTTGGTGCAGAGCTGGGTTTGGGCCACTGCGGGAAACAGCATGAGAGTTCAAGGCTGAAGTGATGAAGAGAGCGCCGTCACTGTCTATCTGGCAGCTGGAAGCCCAATTGGAAACAGATCACAAGCTCTCAAGTGAATGAACAAATGAATGGATGCAGACTAGTCCATTTCCTGCTTCCTAAGCATGCTAACTCAAAAGTAGCATTCACATAAAATGAAACCACAGCTGTTTCAGGAAAGGAAAGCAGAACCTTCTGGAAGGATGTCAGTAACAGGAAAGATTCTACCATCCTCCTTGGGTGTCCTTGTTTGGGTCTCAGGAATGTAACTCATGCCACCAACTGAGGTGGACAATGTAGCCCAAGCAGTCATTTAAAATAGTTTTTTTAAATGTGCCTGTTAGATATAAAAGTGGGTATCACCTATGGTTGGAAATAGGAAAGGATAAAGTGCTGCACATTTCTGACGTGGATTGGAGGGTGAGGAGAGGGGTGCCAAGTGTATCCTGGGAGAACGTGCTGGGGAACCCTCGGTGGGCGTGACAGTGGGCAGCAGAGACCCAGAGGGAGTCGGGAAGTGAGACAGTGGGTTAAGAAAGAAAGACAAGTTGGTATCAGGGTTCAGAATTAGTTTCATAATGATGGGGGAGAGTCTCTATAATTTAGAATTTTACCTCAGGCCTTTCAGATGGCCGTATGCAGCGCTGGAGAGAAGATTTCCTCCCAACGAAGCGTGGTGGGCCGAGTGCCCAGGGAGCATCCTTAAGAAGGAGGACGGTCCCTTGGCCCACTGCACACCGCTGGGACGTAGCCCAGGTCAAACGCTGAGTCAAAGCGGGCTACTGTGACCCAGTTTACCTCCCACGCCTCCCGAAATTAGACCAGAGTCAGCAGAGAGCCCAGTTCGGGTCGTAAACATTCACGTCTTGTCTACACCACAACACCTCTGGGTGAAAAGTCCTTCAGTCCTTCAGGCTGAAAGGGGTCCCGTCCCCTGACTCAGCGTGGGTAGAGTCCTCTGTGCCAGGCTGCGGGGGCCGCTCCAGGGCTAGAAAGTATGCTATGTGGTTCCATCTGTAACAAAACTGACCATCTGTCCAGACAACTCGCTGCATTCCCCGTGCTAAGTGGTTGTGAGCCATGCGCCCACATTCTGCAGGGGCCCCGGGCCGGAGGGGGGACATTAATTCTCCCTGACTGAGCTAAGAAAACTTCTCAGCAGGGGTGACCTCAAGGCTGAGTCTTGGGAAGTCAGTGGCATTTTCTAGGCAGAGAAGAGAGAAAACGTGTGTGTGTGTGTGTGTGTGTGTGTGTCGGGGTGAGTGGGGAACATGAGGAAGGACGGAAGACAAAGCAAGGACAGCCCAGAAGTGTGTCCTGGCATTCACACCACATGGTGACTTCTCAGGGCACTGAAGTGTCATGTGATGTTTCTGCCGCCCTCAGGACCCCTGGGGCCCTCAGGACACAAAGGCCAATCTAACCTTGTCCTCCTGGGAGAGCCACTGGCTGACCGAGGCCCAGTCCACAGGTGGTCTTGTCACACCCCTTGGCATTTCTCATGTCCTCGTCGTGGGCCACGCCACCGGTGAGAGCAGGCCCCTGCTGGGGAATCCAGGCCCCGCGGGTGGGCTGGGCCTGGGGCCACTGCCCTGGGATGAAACCTTGGGCAGCACATGGCCCCTGACCTCATGGGCCGACTCCGTCTAGAAGCAGAAAAGAAGATGTAGTTAGGTGACATGGGGTACACGTTACCCAAAGGGGAGCGCGTTTGTGGGAAGAGAAGGTGGGCGGAAGAGTGATGCATCGGTTTATCTAGTCAGATGATTAAGAGCCTTCGGAGTCCAACAAAAGAACCGAGGCCTCGTGAACACAGCACCAGGGAGACACTACAAGGCTGACTGAAGTCCGCACGGCAGGTCGTGGTAAGGGAGAGTCCACAGCCAGGTAGTTTCAATAAAGGGGAGAAATGGCAAAGGTGTCGGCAGACACGAACCGCCAAGGGGATGACCTGGCTCCCAGAGGTGAAGGGAAGACACTGCCCCCCGCCACCAGACTGGAGGGGAAACATGAAGCCAGGGAGTTAGCAGAGCCAGGGACCAGGACCCCGGGGGAGACATCAAAGTGGCAAGAGAGGGAGAAATACCGGCTTCTCCTCCACCTTGCCCTGCGTGCTCCAGCCAGAACCCTCTTTCCGATCAAAATGTAAAACTTTCCTGCTTTTTAAAAAGACGCCATGAAGAAAACAGAAAGACACCGTACAACAGAATGGAAGAGTATATTTGCAACTCACACATCTGGTAAAAGACTTCGGAGCCAAAATATGAAAGAAGCCCATACAACCCATAGTAAGAAGACAGACAATTCAATTTTTAAATGGACAAGAGACTTGAATAGATTCCTCACCGAAGAGGCTATACAAATAGTTAACAAGTGCATGAAAATATCCTCAGCATCATTAGAGAAGCACAAAGTACAACCAAAATGAAACACCATGTCACATATGCTAGGATGGTTGTAGTAAAAAAGAGACAAATACAAGTGTTGACAAGGGTGTGGAGAAAATTGAATCCTCATATTTATCGGTGGGAATGAAACATACAGTTTGCAAACATTTTGGCATTTTCTTAAAAAGACTGACATAAATTTACCATATGACCCGACAATTCTGCTCCTAGTTGTGTGCCCAAGAGCAGCAAAAATGTCTGTTGCCATAGAGAATTGTTTGTGAATGTCCATAGCAGCATTGTTCATCACAACCAAGGACGGGGAAAAATGTAAATGTCCATCCACTGGGGAATGGATACACAAGTTGGACTACACCCATAAGGTGGAATGCTACTCAGCAATGAAGAACAAATGGCTACTGAAACACTCAACAACACTGGCGAATCTCTCACTGACGTGTACAGCTAGGAGAAAGAAGCTAGACTCCAAAGGCTACTTACCATGTTGTTTCATCTTTGACGATAGGGAAAAGGTAAGAAAAACTGTGGGAACAGGGATCAGATTATGGCTCCTAAGGGTGTCAAGAGAGGATCCGGAGTGAAGAACCGAGATGGGGCTAAAGGACAACAGAGTCTGATGAGAATGTTCTAGATCAAGTTGGCAGTGGTGATTTCATAGTTGTTTGGCAAAAGTCATTAAACTGCACACTGAAAAACGGTGCATGTGGGTGCATTTTAAAGTCTACATCGATAAACCTGACTTTAAACAATGAGAAACATGAGCCTCACAGCCAGGAGGCCGGTGAGAGGACCGTCGGGAAGGGAGCGCCGTGCAGACAGGGAAAGGGTTCAAGAGGGGAGGCCTGCTTCAGAGGAAGGAACATGATAGAGACGAGCTTCCTGGAAGCGGAGGCGTTTAGGATTATAAGTAGAGAAGACAGAATGATAAAATGTGTGACGAGTTGTCACAACAGAACTCAAAGCAAGGGCCTGGTAAGTCGCCGTGGTGAAGGCCGGCGGGTGAGCACACAGTCGCACGCTGGCTCATTTATTCACTCCCCCGCATGTTCATCGCATCCCATGTTTATTTTGTCCTGAACCTGGAGAACGGTCAGGGCGGGTGAGAAGACTGAGAGCTGAACTACCCGTCTCGGTCGGGGCTGAGTCCGGAGCACAAAGCCCAAATTCAGGCTGTGTCTTTGTGGTTTCGTGTTTACCCTCATCCGCAGGACCTATGGTTCATCCTGCATTTAGGATGAACCCTGATTAGCATGTGCCAGCCATGGAAACCTAACCCCTACACTAGTGATCAGTTAGAGTTGGAAACATGTCTAGTCCGTGCCCCCCATGAGACATAAAGGGGAGTTTGCTGGAAGACCTTGCCATTCCGAATCAAAAGACAGCTTCTTGCAGAGAATGCCTCCGGGAGGCCTCTGTGTTGGTCCCTTCCTTCCCGCTTGGGTAGCTGGAAGGAGCCTGTGTCACCCATCTGGAGCCATGCCAGCCATCTTATGACCATGAGGTGACAAGTCTGACCACAAAAAGCCAACTAGCCAAAGATCCCCAAGAAGCAAGAATCGGAAAAGCCAGGTCCTTGAGGACATTAGCCACCTGCCACACCAAAGGGGACACCACCTACTACCTGCACACACGGTGTGGACGGTAATCAGATGACCATATTGCTGCAGCCGCCACTTATTTACTTCTGTTTGGTGGCATCGGAACCGATACAAGCAGTGTGACTCCAGCAGAGAGGCTTCCCAGACCGAGGTCTCGGCGAGGTCCCAGACTGAGGAACTACAACGGCCTGTGTGGTTGTACAAGCAGCCCTTCCCCACAAGCTCACCAAAGAGGTGGAGAGAGGACAGGAACCTGCCAAAACAGGGAGAAAGGAAAGACTCTATGGGTCCCGGGGAAAGAGCCCAGCCCTGATGCAGGAACCAGTAGGGAAAGGGGGGGTGTCAGAAACAGGGTACATGTTCATTCCAGTCTGTGGAACCAATGGGTGTCAGACACCAGGAGGAGGAGGAGCCCACTCAGGAGGCGGAGAGGGGAAGGGAGGGCCAACTGATTGAAGTCTATTGGCCACTCATTGCAAATGAACTCTAAGTATCAAAAAATTGAACCCAGAGTACCCTGACCCGTTCAGCGTGTAGTCACCCCATCCCTGGATGCCAGTGTGTGATTTACAGTCACGCCATTTCCCTGGGGTAGGCGGGGCTGGAGAGATGGGGACTTCGGAGCTCCAGTCTGTGCAGAGGCGGTGCGTCAAGGCCCTTTGGGAATAGCCACGGGGGGTGGGCAGTGGGAAGTCTGGAGGTCTTGGCTGGTGCCCTTGGATTTCAGTACCGAGTTGGAGTTTCCTTTGTGGGATCCATCTCCGCCTGCTCCCAGGAAACAAAAAGTGTGCAGGCTGTAGTTCTGTGAGCAATTTCCGGGAAAAGCAGGGCTGGAAGGGCAATAGGAGATGTTAGAAGGTTATAAATTTTAGCTTGATAAAACAATGGGACCTTTTATGAAACAGACGTGTCATCTTGAAACTGCAGATTCAGTATCTTGTTCTACATTTTTTCTCACATTCTGGTCTTCTTCATCAGTGCACACTGTGGCCCCGGGACGCTCCTCCTCCTGTTTCTTGGCTTACGGCTTGTGATGGAAACCGGGGTCCTGTCTCACCTCGGTGCAGCTCCACGGCCGCCACCGCTTCACTTTGTCCTATTACACGGCTCTGCTTATTGTCACCGTTCACCCCTTCCAGGCCCGGCCTGAAACTGCTGACCCTGTTTTCTTACCCCAAATGCAAGGCAGAGAGAAAGAAAAGACGAATTTGGTGGAAAAACACCAGCATGAATCAATGTCGCCACCCTTGCGGCCTGGCCCGGGGTCAGCACTGAACTAGGTGTGTGATCCCGAGCAAGTAGGTTAGCCGGCCCCACCCCCTTCGCAGTGAGCTCCCGTATGGAAGGAAGCCGTCACTCTTTCCAGCCCTACTTTACAGAGCTGTCGTGGGGATGAATCAGCACGGCATTGCCTCATTTTTTTCCAATAAAGAGGGTCAAAATTAAAGTGAGATTCTGTGCTCTGAGTACCAATGTTACAGAATTGTACATTCTTGTTATATAACGAAGTGCAGACATACACGTTGAAAAAATTTTCCATGAATTAATTCCATTGTTCAGATGAAAGTATTTTTTCGTTAAAGACCCAAGTTTATCTCTTCTAATTCTGTATGTATACCCGACAAAGAACCAAATCATGCAAATCAGGAAGTGGAACATTGTCAGCCCCCCCAAAACTCCCGTGTCTGGCCCTCTACTCCCCAAAGAGAACAGCTACCTGACTACCGTCACTCTGAATCGTCTGCCTTTTGTTGGACTTTATATAAATGGAATCACAGAGCTTGTGCTTTTCACTGGTTCTGCATCTTCCCTTCCCGTATTTGATTTGTGTGTGGCAGTAATTCCTGTGTTCATTTTTGTTGCTGTGTGACACCCACTGCGTGAATCCACATTCATTCATTCTACGGTTGATGGCCTTCTGAGGTTATTAGGAAGAGCATTGCTGTGAATGTTTTCCCGTGTGACATTTGTTGCACTTCTATGCAATTCGGTTCTGTATAAACTGCATCCAATTTCTGGTCAAAGGCTATGTATGTGTTTGCCTTCGGTAATTAGTCCTAAACATTTCCCAGAGTGACAGCCTATACTGACAGTCCTACAAGCAGTGTACAAAGGTGACAGTCCAATGACCCCCTCATCCTTCACGTCACTTAGCACTGCACGTTTTGTTTGTTCATTTCCTTAGTTTTGGTCCCTCTGGTGCTAGTCTGTTTTTATTTTAATTCACATTTGCCTGACTCAACTGAAGTTGCACATTTTTGTATATGACTATTGGCCAATTAGAGTGCTTCTTTAAGCGTTTGTGCACATTTTTTTGCCCATTTTTCATTTCAGTTGCCTGTCTTCTTTTCTAGTTGACTTTGTCAGAGTCTCCTGTTGACTCTACTTATTACAAAGACCCTCTCCCCTCACTGGCATGCGCTTCCGCCCGCTTCATGGTGTCTCGTGAACAACAGAAGGGTTTAATTCCTATGCCCTCCAATTCATTAATTGTTTCCTTACTGGTCAATGTTTATGTCCTAGTTAAAAAATCTTTGCCTAAATTGTGAAGGTAATAAAGATATTACCTTATGTTATCTTCCAGAAGCTTTACAATTTCACCTTTCCCACTCAGAGCTAGAATTCACCTATGGTTAAATCATGTGTATGGAGTGAGGAAGGGGTTAAAATCATTTTTTTCAATGTGGATATCTTTACAGACATTTAAAAGACTGTCCTTCCTCCAATGAAGGCTTCCTCTTCTCTTTCTCTTTTTATTTTGCCATTGGCCTGTTTTTCCAGAAGGCAGTGTACTTGGTTTGGACTGTGTGCCTTTATACCAATGCCGTATCATTCCAATAACTGCAGCTGTATAAAAACTCTGAGATCAGCTCACATAAGTTCTCCAACTCTGTAGTCTGCAAAGCGAGACTTGGGTCTTCTTCACCTTTGAATTATACATACATTTTAATATCAGTTTGTCAATGTCCACACACATAAATACAAGCCTGTGATTTTCATTTGATAATATTGACTTGAAAATTCAGTTTGGGAGAAATAGTCATTTTTGTAATATTGAGTCTTCTAAATCCATGACAATTATTTGTTTTGTGTTTATTTTAACGTATCTCCATTTTACTTTCTTAGAAAACCGTTTTCTTCTGCTTTAATTTGGATATTTTCCACTGACATATATTCAAATAAATAATCTGTCCTTCAGCTGTATAACCCGCTAAAATCACATCTATTCCAATTTCTCAATTTTCTATTTAAGTTCTTTTCCATTGAATTTATGCATTTTAGTTCTACAGAAAATGTTTCATTGAGTCGTCTATTTTGTTCACTATACTCATAGTTTTCTTTTTAAATATGCAACTGAAGGTGCTAATGTTGTTGGTTCTCTCTCTTTCTCTCATTTATTGCTATGCCTGGTAATTTCTATTGAATCCCAAACATTATGAAAAAAATGTAAAATTTCTAGATGCTCTTATTTAGCCTCAGAAAGAATGTCCTTTTGCCCCTTAGAGTTTACTAACACAGAAGCAGACCCTAATCCAGTCAGGGATCAGACAGGTATGAAATGGTGTTTTAGTCTTTGTGTGGCTTTATCTAACTCCTGGCTTGCCCTCGCTCCTAAAATACAGTGATTGCTGGATCCCGAGTGGGTTGTTCACCAAACCTCTTTCCTTTGGCATGCTGTGAACTACAATTTTCTCCACACTGATGTCATGAGAATGAAGTTTGGAGTCCCTGTCCAGCATCTCTTCTCCTCAATCTGAACAATGTAAAAATCAGCAAAAAAAAATGAGGATAAAAGTAGCTCAGTGTGTGGATTGCACTTCTCCGAGCCCCCCTTTCCTCTAGAGATGCAGGCCCTTGAGTCCCGATGGCCCCAGTAGAGCCGAACGTGGTCCCCAGGGGACCAGCGGAGCTCCGCTCCAGCCCCTTCCTCTTTGCCCCACAGTCACACTCAGCTCCTCTTGTCAGTCTCTTTGCCCAGGATACAAACAGGGGTGGAATCCTCAAGTCCTCCTCAATGAGTGGTCCTTCTCTTCAACAACTTAGACCTTCAAATCCAGCCCGTTTGTGTCACTCTGTATTCAAAACGTGTGTGTGTCCATGTGAGCACATGAGCACACACATGCACACGTGTGCACCTGGGCATGGACTGACTTTATCCAGCTTTTCTTTGTTCTTCATAGGAGGTTTGGTCCATCTCCAGCTAGTCCTTCAGAGCAATTAACTGAAACCCTACCCTGAAGATTGAAATACCAAACAGCGGACTCAGAGTAACCTTTTCATTACATACCCTTTTTCCCCTTTAGGCTAACTAGACTTCAAGAAAGGATCTGAAAACAAGTCTTGAAATTTCCAGATTTCCCAGCATAATTCCCCAACACAGCCAGAAGCACAGACACATGTCAGGCACAGAAAGAATGTGATCTGTTTTTAAACTGCTTCCACGTATTAAACCAGGAATTCTTAAATTGTCGTAAATGTGGTAGTCATCACTGCCAGTTTCCAAAACTTCTCATTCTTCCCCTCCTGGGTACTTCCCCTTCTGGAGCATTGCCTGTTCTGCTTCCCCGGGTGGGGTATGACTAGCTCTGGCCAGTGTGTTGGGAGGAGAAGGAAAGCGTGTCACTTTCTGGCTGGAGCATTTCCTTGCCCTACTGCGACCCCCCCAAAGCCCTTTTCTTCAGCCACAGTGACCATAAATGTTCCCAATAGCACTGTGTCCCAAAGTGAAAATGATGACAATGTGGAACAGAGCCCTGTCTGAGTCTCAGGAGCTGAAGAGCATAAGCAAGAAATGAACCTTGATTTAAACCACTGAGATTGTGGAGCTATTTGTTACTGCAGAATAACCCAGCCTATACTGACTGATACATGAGGGAAGGCAAGAAATATCTACAGTCCCGTTTCACTGATAAAATTATATAAGACTCAAATTCTTGCCCGGAAAACTCCTTATGAACATGAAAAGTGTCCTACTTATTTCTACTGGAATTTTATCTAGCATGGTTTTACTAAACTATCAATACAGAAGATGTCTGAAGAACTCTTTACATGACTGGGTGAGTTGGTGTAAACAAGACAGGAAGACAGAATATTATGACCTTCATGGATTTGGAAGATGAATATGGATTCAAATCCTGCTTCTATCACACCCTATGTGACCCTGAGCAGGTATCTGAATTCCTCTAAGTCTCTTCTTCCCAAAGAGTATAATGAGAAAGACAATACCAACCTCTAAGGGTTGTTATGACAATTAAATGAGATAACATGTTTTTGTTATCTCAAAAATGGAAGCTATCATTATTAGCTCTCCAAAACCAGTGGAGAGAGCGAAAATACAGGAAGCAACATAGATGGGGTATGTTGGCAGGAGTAGGTTGATACTTCAGAAGTCACTCACAGTCTGTCCATTTTTACATCAAAGTCAGAGGAAATAAATCTGGAGAACAAAGAAAATCTCGATTCCAGAAAAATAAATCAAAAGTGAAATAATTGAATCCATTAATTCCCTCAAGGAGCTGTGAAATTAAAATATGAGGTGCTGAGCCCTGGCTGCTGTGGCTCAGTAGATTGAGTGTGGGCTGTGAACCAAAGGGTCGCCAGTTCTATTCCCAGTCAGGGCACATGCCTGTGTTGCGGGCCAGGTCCCCAGGAGGGGGCACGTGAGAGACAACCACACATTGACATCTTTTTCTCTTTCTCCTTTCCTTCCCCTCTCTCTAAAAATAAATAAATAAAATCTTTAAAAAATATGTGAGGTGCTGACATAGGTGTGTGTGTATTAGACATTGATGAGCTACATTTGAACCTGAGGTTTGTGATACGTGGGTAAATAGGTGGCTAGATGGACCAACAGACAGTAGCTGGGTATTGAAAATAAGAGCACACTCAAAGATTGGCAAAGTTCTCTCGAACAGGGTCGCCTTGGTGCGAATGAGAAGGTCTTCTCCCAAGGCAGCGGTGGTTATTTGGACATGGAGTCAATAAAAGAAAGGCCCACAGCCTGGAAGAATGTCCACCAGTTCTACAAGCCAGTGATGACGTGACCCTTTCGAAGATTCACCTAAAGACACCACGATGTAAGCAAATATTTCTTAACCACTAACGTTAACAAAGTTTTTCAGAAAAGCAACTTTTTGGTTCCAAAGAAAGGAGTGATAAAATGCTCATGCCCTCTTTGTATCCAAAGATCTGAGTGGGCTGGACATCCAAGATGGCAGTCTCTGAGCTGTCCACTGTCACCGGCTGTCTTCTGGGGGCACGCTGGGGCTGTGCGCTGGGTGTCCTGTGGCCTCAGCATGGCAGCTAGGTTCTAAAGGCCACGGCGGACGGTGCCGGTCTTCCTGGGTGCTGGGTCCAGAGCTGTCCCAGCTTCACCTCCACCAAGCTGCACTCACCATAGGTGCCATGGCCACCTCACATTCAAGTGGAGAAGAAGTAAACCCACCTCTTCATGGGCGAGGTGCCAAAGAGTTTGCATTTGTCTTCACAGTCTGGCACACACAAGGCACCACACTAATATGTTTTTAACAGGTTATTATCAAGTGGTTGGCTGCGCTAGCAGCTCCTGCTACGTATGCTCACTCTTCCTTTACCTCTGAACACATGGGTTTCCTATGTCCAAAATTTTAAATTCCTCCCTCCGCCCTCCCTTTGTGTCTTTCTTCCTTTCCCTCCTTCGTATCCATGTCTCTCTGAATCACTCTCTTCATTGTCTGCACCCCCCCACATACACCCGCACGCTCTTCTCATGGTGAGAGGCCACACCAGTAATAAGAGAAAGGGGCAGACACTGAAGCCCCTGCCGTTGGCATGGACGTTTCTGGAAGTCATGTGTTTGCAAGTTGGCAATGCCCCCTTTGAAGCTTGGAAGAGAAAAGAAAGAAAACAGCAGACGCACATTTTTCTTCATTGTACAAATTTGTGGTTTCAAGTCTACACTTTGCAAAATGTGATTTTCCTTTTTCAAATGAGAAAAAAAAGACTGAGAGATCTTTAAATCACAGAGGCATCGCTAAGTGACATCGTGATGGTTTAAGTGTAAACGGACAAGAAACATGTGGACTCCGTCCCCCAGGAGCGCACCCACGGGGAACGAGTGGGGAAGCATCCGGCAGAACGCCATTCTGGTTTGGAGGAAGCAGGACGGCGTGGGAGGCGGGCTGCAGGGCACAGGCAGCCCCCGTGCCAAGGGCGGGCTGCGTTCACCTCACCCTGCGGCCAAGGCAGAGCTGGGGCTTCATTCGCTTTCAAAGGCACCTCACGTAGAGGTTTTTTTCTTCACATTATAAACTTGGCAGAACGTAAAGATTCCTTCCACTTTGGGTTCACATGAGCTCTATGTCCTGGCATGAGGAACGTAATCTAATACAAAATGACATAAAGTTCGAGAAAACCGACAATTTGATCTCATGTTCGCTTTAATATGGAAAGGTTGAATAACGTTCTAGGACAATCCACTCCAATTTTCATCTTCACAGTGAAAGACAAGGGGCTGCTGCCAAGAGGTGAGCTGGGAGCTTCCAGCACTCGCGGGGGCAGGGGGCTGCCCTGAGGGTGTGCGCCGGCCTGAGGGGGGGGAGCGCGCGGGACCCTGGACTCTGACATCCTCCTCATCTGCCTCTCTTCCCTTCGGGCAATAAATTAATTCACAAGACATATTTTTTAAAAACCACTTGACTTTGATTTAGACATGAAATGTTTGAGAAGAAAGATTACTGTCTTTTCCTGATCACAAGAATAAAGGTGGGGGGGCAGGAGCTCCGTGGAAAGAGGATCACAGACTCGCAAGCCCCTGCGCCCCCGCACATAAGTGGGGTTTGCCTGTCACATTGACCAGGCTCTGGCTCAATGTCATCTGGTCGGACACCAGACTAGACGTTGCTGTGAAGGTGTTTTTAAAAACATGGTTGACATTTAAAATGGCAGCCCTGGAGAAGAGCAGACCACCCTCCATAATGTGCTGGGCCCCATCCCATCCGTTGAAGGTCCTCAGGGCAGAGACCGAGGTCCCTCCGAGAGGAAGGAGTTCTCGAGAACCCCTGTGACGGGAGAACTCTCGCCCGGATCTCCAGCCTGCTGGCTCGTCCTACCCATTTCAGACAAGCCAGGCCCACAACTGCATGAGCCGATTCCTTAGAATAGATCATTTTCTTTCTCTCTTTCCCTAACGGTTCTGTTTCTCCAGAGAATCCTAAGAAAAGTACATCTTCGGTTGTTCTCTTGACCCTGTTCTTTCAGGGGGACAGAAAGCTCACGACTTCCGATTCAGCAGCGTCCTCTTGGCTGGAGTCGAGGCTCAGGGCAATGCAGTGCCAGGACACAGGGTGTGGAGGGGGACCCGGGTCTTTGGTGATCATCCCTCTCCTGGCCTAAATCTTCCAAGGTGGCCATCACCCCACCTGGCCCTGCGTCTCCTTTGCCACATGCTGGGTGGCCCCTTCAGGCATGGCTTCCTCTCCCTCCACTGTCTCACTGGCCCTCGGGGACCCACAGGCATCATCACCGTCCTACCAAACCCAGAGCCCAGGACCTCGGCGACAGCTTGTCTGCCCAGGCACCCCGAGCTCTGAGCTCTTCCTTCCTTCTCAGTGCTTCATCTAGGGAAGGGGGCCCTGCCCAAAGTCTAAGCCCAGGAGCACTCGGCGACTCTCAGGGACACATCAGTGCCCCAACTACCTTCACAGAAGAAAGTCAAATGGCAACCCTCAAAAACGCATGTCCATGGGTGAACCAAATGGGCCCTGCCTTGGAGCAAGGCTTTTTGTGGGTGTCACTGAGTCAAGGACCCCTACAGAGGTTATCCTGGATCACCCACATGAGCCCTGCCTCTGAGGACAAGCGGCCTTGTCAGAGACGGAGGAGCAGAGCGTGTGAGGGTGGAGGCAGAGGTTGGAGTGATGCCACCACAAGCCAAGGACACCTGGAGTCACTAGAAGCTGGAAGATGCAGGAAGGATTCTCCCCTAGAGTGTGGGAGGGAGCCGGCTCTGCAGGCACGTTGGTGTTGGACGCTGAACCCCAGGACTCCGAGGAGAAGACATTTCTGTTGTTCTAAGCCACCCACTTTGTGGTAACTTGTTACAGTAGCCCCAGGAAATCCATATGCCCGCCAATGGCCTTTCCGTTGTGGGGGTCCTTTTGCAGTCGAGATGAGGACTATGGGGCTGTTCTTACTCCTCGTGAAGTTCCCCTGGTCTCACGTACGTGCCAGGAACCCTTTCTGTTTCCCTCTGGGACAAAGCTCTTGCAACTCAGAAGGTCAGTAAGAAACCAACTGACTAAGCCAGAGGGGGCTGAGGGAAGAGGCTGAAAGTATCACACCAGGGTCATCATCTTCAAATGATCACTCCTGCAAACTTTAAGAGCATCGTTGTTCGTCTAATTGTCCCGTGCTCTCACTTAGAGAGTGAACAAGCAGCCCGACAGACACCTGGCTCGGGAACTCAACCCCAGAGTTGCCTTCGTGAAGATGAAAGCCGCTCCCTCTCGCTCCCACACTCTCTTTCTATGGTCACACAGCTGCCTTTGCTAGACGTTCCCAACGTGTGAGTTCAATTCTCTGTGACCAGAACAACTCCTAGTGACCTGGAAGTAATTTCTGGGGTGACATTTCTCTGGCCCAGAGGTTGTTTCTGATCATCACTTGTCATCTCTGCGTACCGCATCTCCACACCCCTCTCTTGGTTCGGTGGACACCCCTTGCTGCCCCTTCCTGACCACAGAGCAACTGCCACAACACAGGCTCTGCATGGTTTGCTAAACCTGCGGCCTTTCTTCAGAATAAAACAATAAATTGCGTCGGTGCGCACCAATTTCCGTACGAGCTTTGCCTCCAGGTGGACCTGCGTCCGGATTCTAACTTTGCTTCAGTGAGTGACTCAGAGCCTCAGTTTTCCTCCCTGTGAAATGGAGAGAACATTTAGCCTATACGGCAGTTTTGAGGACAGAAATGGTTATGATATGAAAGGAGTTAGCAGTGATTTTGTTGTCTTTTCTGTTTAACATATGTCATTCATTCCTGAATGGATTCTTTATCAACCACGATGGGATGTTGTGTGGCCGTTAAAAATAATGTTCACAAGAGCGTCCAATAACGCGGAAAAGGCCTGTGTCACATTATCAAGTGAAAAATATCATCAAGTTGTATGGGTGATAGGATCCCAGTTCAGATAAGACTACATATAAGAATCTATATGAATTTCTACATTAAAAATGTATAGAAAAAAGACTTAAAAGAATACATACCTAAACGTTCATTATAATGATCTTTAATTTGTAGTCTTTAAAATAATATTAATAAATTAATAGTAAATATTTTCTTTTTCTCCATGTCTTTCAAATTTTGTATGTAATACACTCATACTAAAGAAAACATTTGGTATGACCTTGGGTAAGTGACTTTGCCTACTTTCCTATTGGCAAGTTGAAACAAGGGAGAACATATGTATTAAAGTTCCTTGTAAGCTGTAGACATCTTAATTGAAGAAATCAGTGTTCCCTTTGCCATCACATGATGACTCAGTGATGAGCAGTTGGTGCTGGGCTGAAAGGAACATTTTAGCACGAAGTGGAGCTCAATTGCTCCGTGTGTTTGCTGTGCACTCGAGGTGCGTGTGAGCGTGCCTGCTGGTGCAGGCAGGGCTGGCTTTGTGGGCAGGTGGCCGCTGCGGTCTTACAGGTGCCTGTGCTCAGGAGGGGCTCACACTTGGTTCAATGCTCTGTTGTCACTATTTTGAAATTCTTAATGAGTCTTGAACAAGGGACCCTCCTTTTGTCTTTGTTCTGGGTCTTGCAAACAATACAGTCTGTCTGGTACATAGGTGACTATGTGTGTGTGTGGGGGGGGCTTGTGTATAGTTAAAGAAACCGGATGTTCTGCAATAAGAATGATAGATGATGAATAAGAGGAGGGAATTCTGTGCTTGGCTGAGCCTGGAAGGAGCAACAGGCAGAAATGTGGAAATCAGAACCTACCGGGAACTAACCAAGTGGGAATGACAGCTGGTTGCCTTTCTGAAATGCACAGTCTGCTGGCAAACAGAACTGGTTAATTGAACTCTGATTAACGGGCTTTCCCCTTTCAGCTCACAGAGAACGTTTGAGAATTTGTTCACACTTTAGATAAAATTCTAAAATGGAAGGGACACCTGTAAAAATAGAAAACGCCTGTTCTGGCATACATCATGATGTTGGCCCTGTCTGTGAAGGAAAAACACGAGCTAAAAAGACACTGAAGTTATGCTATCCATAGGATCATTCCTGCCACAGAAATCTTCAACATGATCTATTTGTCCGGAGATGAAGGTAGCTTGGGAGCTTGTGTCAGACTTGGCTGGACGCCACACCGACTCCTCCCAAAGGCTGAGGTAATGGGGCTGGACCACGGAGGCGGGTGGTCCTGATTGGCTGTGGCCCCTTCATCACCACCAACGTGATTGGCTATTTTGAAATTGTGTTTAGCCTCCTGCCTCAGACCTTTGGGGTGATGTCATCTTAACTCACAGAGAGGAAGTAGGTTGGTATCAGTTTTTGAATTAATCAGTTCCTCTTTCAGAGAAGTAACAGATTTCATACCAAGTAACTGAAGAGCTAAACATTCCGCAGCAGGGCCACCACCCTCGGCATTAGTCAAACCATCTCTGCCGGGGCCAAAGAGTCTCCCTGGCACACCTTCCGTGACAGTGTGACCCACATACGTTTTAATTACAGCCATTACTTCCTGACTATAGAAAGATAGTACAGGACCTGGAAACCTTCTGCCACGCCCGCATTCGTCTTTTTCACGCCGTCCGAGATGCCAGAGCAACTGCGATATCTTCATGGATGTGCTCTGTCCCTTGAGCTTTGGGCCCCAGAACTTCCTCTAGAAATGGAGCCCCTCTGGAGCTCCCAGCTGCAGACAGGAGCTGGCCAACCACCAGGAGGTCCACGGGTTACTCAGTGGCTGCCTCCTGCCTCCTGCCCCCTGCCTCCTGCAGGAGGTACGATCATGCCCCTATCAGACAGAGGAACGTTCAATGTTACCATTGTTATTCAGAGCCCATACCAAGGAATGCTTATTTCATGCCCTGGCTCAGGGCAAACGTAAAATTTTTCCACCCTTGTAAGTGAAGTGTATCAAGCAGTTTTCTGCTCTGACATGAAGGGTTCAGAAACTCCCGTGTCAGAATTTTAAGAACCCTAAAATAAGTCACTAATTTCCTACAGCCGACGCCTGCAAAATAAACAGTGTTTTTATCTAGGACAGTGGTTTCTGTCCCGTCACTGCCATGACCATTTTCTCAAAACTAGACACAGGGATGTTGTGAAAGGCCACTCTCCAAAAAAGAAAGTGGCTGTTGAGTGGCCGGCGGGGACGGTTTCTCCTATTTCCCTTTTCCTCGCCGACTCACTCACTGACATGCGCTCGGAAGGGCTGCAGCCTGCTCCCGTGTTTGCTGGACTTTCTTGACGGGCGAGCAGGCAGATTCCGTGACCCTCTGTGTTCCGGAGGAAGGCCAGGAAACTCGCAGTGCCGCTCAGGGAGTTGGCACGAATCTCAAACACCGACCCAGCCCCTTCCCGGGCAGAACTCCCGTGTTTCCGTCCCCTGCTGCTGCCGAAAGCAGCCCCCGAGGACTGAGTGGCCCGAACCAGCAGGAATCCGTCCTCTCCTGTCTCTACAGGCCAGAATTGAGGCCGGCAGGGCTGCACTCGGGTGTCAGCAGGGCCGCTTTCCCTTCTGGAGGCCCAGGGGACAGAGAGCCCATGTTCTGTCCACTCCCTAGTGGCCACCTGCCTTCCTTGGCTGTGGTCCCTTCCTCCACCTTCAAACCCAGCCATGGCCTGTCCGGCCTTCCTCACATCCCCTCACTGTGACAGGGACTTTTTACCTCCATCTCGAGCCCACCCAGAATAATCTCCCTATCTGAGGAACCCTTGATGTAATCACATCTGTGAGCCCCTGTGCCAGGTAAGGTGACATCGTGCACGTTTGGAACCGGAATGCGGGCATCTTCCCTCAGCAGTCGCGGTGTCCTGCTTTGTTAGACCAGCTGACATCCGACCGCTTACCTCGCCTGCTTTCCCAGGAAGCCTGTCGGCGCTGCAGTTCCTTGCGGGCGTTTCTTTTGTTCTGCAATTTGGGACTGGGTTCCTTTGATCATTTGTGGGTAAGCACAGCAATGGGCACAGACACACTCCAGGAAAATAGCTCCCGCTGCCCTTCCTTTCAACCTAACGAGCCATTTTCTAAAATGCAGTCACCCCCGGCCTCTAGCCAGGTGTCAGACTGAGATCAGATTGGGACAGTCCAACCCCGGGTTCAGCACCATGTCCCCACTTGTCCCTCTCATTCACCCTTGCACCCCATTGGAGTTCCAGGCAAAGTTCGGGAGCTTCACACACACCCCATCACTATGCACAACCACGGTGAAGACCTCGCGAGGGGCGTGTGCCAAGGGGCTCTGCGGGCACCGCAGGATTGAAGTCTCCTTCCACCTGGTGCCCGGCGCGAGTTTGGCCCAGGTCTGCCGACCGGACCCCAGAGCAGCAGACCTCAGCACCCTTCACGGTTATGTTGCTGAGTTTCGGGAATGTTAGGGGCCACTGGGACCCCTTCGCCATGTCACGATGAGCCACGAGGCTGTCGTCTTTGTCGGTAACATCCGTGACCAGGAAGCAGGAGTCGGGCCCTTCTCCGGGCCCTGGTGAGCCCTGCCGAGGAGGAGGAGCCAGCGTGAGAGCCGTAATACGGGGAGCCTGCCGTGAGGATGTCAGTGTGGAACTCTGCCGGTTTGCGTAAGAATAGAACTGAAATGATCTCAATTCACTTTTTTAAAAAAATCTCTTATCTAGTCAAGAAGGGAAAAGTATCTTTCCTACTCTAGAATTCAAAATAAGTCCTTGAAAGGTGATGATTAGGGATCAAGGAAGTTGGGGGTTTTGTCGTTTTTTTTCTCCCACTGAGGGTCTTCACCCTCATGCCCGCAAACAGGTCTGTATTACGAAGCAGAGAGATGACCCCAAAAAAGCAGAGCCATCCTGTGGTTTATGCCGCATGAACTCACTAAAACAGGGGCCTTTCCAAAATGATGCTGGATTCGTAAAACAAAGACCGGGGCTCCGTAGCCACCCGAGAACCCCAGCAAGAGAAGGAATGGGGCGTCTGCTCTCTGTAGGCTTCTTCCAGGCAGGTAGGTAAGCCCGGCTTCCCCACCTAATCTCCCTGGCCTGTCTTAGCCCAATCATTAGGAGCTTATAATAGAAATCATTGTGTCTGCCTGTGGTGGAAAACAGCAGTTTAAACAGGATGTCGGAGATCACAGCGGCTGACCCAGAACCCGGGCCAGGGCAGACATGAAAGCGGGAGCCCTTCATTCACAGCGGCTCTCTGGGGGCAGCTCCTCCTCCGCCTGAACAGTCACGCACGGGCCAGCCCCCGCTCCCACGCTGCTTCCCGAGCGGAGGCGATTGCTTTGAAAGTCCTGCAGGGCTGCGGCCCCCGTGGACGGCAGCCATGAGCGGGACTGGGAGTAATTAGCAGCGAGGCCCGTGTTCCTCTGCACAGGGAGCCTCCTGCCAGCTACTACCCTTGAGAAGCTCGGGGGAAGGGGCCCAGGCCGCCCCGCGCCTACTTGTTTTCTTTCCCTTCAGTGGGACAGTTTCGACTGATTTTGATTACCCTGGCGCCAAATAAATGAAAACATTTCATAGACGTATAATCATCCATCACTGGGAAGAAAGGAGAAATGTCTCATGTTCGGTGTGTTTATAAATACACTTAATGAAGAAAGGGTAGCGCCGTCCGTCTTCCGCTGCGGCACTGCTGCTGGTGGCCCCACAGCGCGGCTCCAGGTCACCCCCAGGGGCCCCCCCTCGCCAGCCGCCCCTCAGATGGCTGACCAGGACACCGTGATGGCACGCAGAGTGAGTCAAGAGGAAGGACCTGTCCCTCAAGGCCACAGGAGCGGGAGGTGGCGCTGGGGAAGGTGTGTGTGTGTGTGTGTGTGTGTGTGTGTGTGTGTGTGTGTGTGTTGGGATCTGGTTGTCTTTGCATCTGGCTTCAGGCAGCCAAGTGAGCGAAGCAGCACCATTTCCAAAGAACCAGCGACGGGTGTGCAGAGTGAGTGCAGCCCCTGCAGCGCCGCGCCCTGGGTCGGGTTTTAAACGAAAGTCAGGTTGCGCTTCGAACCGCACGTGGGGCACGTCAGAGCCAGGCAGAGGGGAAATCTGTGCTGTTGGCTTGCGTGCGGCCTTGGCCTGCCTTGTGCGACGCCACCCAAGGCTATTTCAGTTCAGGATCTGTACCCATGTGTGGTGATGCGTCTTTCGAAGGACAAAATCTGAAGCAGTACGTGCTCTCTCTCCACCCTCCCGTGCACTCACCCTGGTGGGGGTCCTTTTGTTCAGGGCCCCACACACTCTCGGGCGTCACGGAGGCCCCGGTGGCTAACAGGTCTGTATGTGTGGAGGACAGGGTGGGTTGTCCCCTACACATATTAAATTAGGTTGGGTTCTCTTTCCTTTAAATGTCATTTCTCACAATGTGTTAAATATTTGCATTCACATTTGACTCAACAGCAGCGCCAGCCCACTGGGGTTTGTCAAAGACTCCTTACAAGTCATTTATGCAAAAACGCGTCTCCATTTGAATCTCAAGGGTTGCTGCCAGGCGGGGAGCCCATCCATGGGAGCACCACGAAGGGCTCTGTCACCAGTGTCTCCAGGCTGCACATCATTTCCCCAAGGGCTGGGACACCAACCTGGGAAGCAGCAGGGAGTCAGGCCCACAATCTGGGCCTGCAGTCAGACCACACAAAATCTGGAAGAGGAGATGTGACTTCTCTCATTGCAGGGATTTGTTCATCCTTCCAGCAGAAACAGCTGCAGAAGTGGGGTGTTCATCCCCTCCTGGGAGCCACTCTTCCAGAAGGTGTGGGTTACAGAGTGTGCTCGAAACTCTCTGCGCCTCGAGTGGGCCCCCGTGACACCATGCGCACTAGGCAGGACCCTCTCTGGTTCTCAGGATGCATCGGATGCAGTCTTGGGGTAAAGTGAGAAGAGCTTTGCTCATGGGGTTTACTGGTCCCCTGAGGGGCCGTGCAGACTCCGCCCCTGCCTGGACTGGCAGGAAGTCTTTCCACCGGCTCCTGCTGTAATGGTGGGCGCGCACATGCCCTGAGACTTCTGATTTACGGAGTGAGGCAGTGCTCATTATCTCTCTGGATTCTCACAGCCACCTTGGGGAGATGAGACACTGTGGTTAAGGCTGTGACGTGATGTGACGTGAGGTGACATGACATGTTTTGGGTCAAGTAGCTATGGAGAAGGTAGGGACCCCTGTACCAGCTGCTGCATCCTTCCCCTCTTCCTGCTCATGACACCACTTGACAATCATCTCGATTCATCGTTTCTAGTTGTGATGGCTGGGTTTCAGAGTGGCCCCAATTCTTCAGCCCTCCTATATAATCATCCTTTATAATGTGACTTTGCATCTCTTCCCATCAAGAGGTACAGCCCGCTCCCCAACCCCTTGGGTCAGGGCTGGCCTTGCGACTCATGCCAACCAGTAAAACACAGCAGAAATGGCCACGGGCCCATTCCAAGCTTAGACCTCGAGAGACACTGGGCACATTTCTGCTCGCTCTTGCCGACATCTCCACATTCATAAGAACCTGCCTAGACTGGCGTTGTTGGGGATGAGAGACCAGAAGGAAGACAGCCCAGCTGTCCCAGCTGAGGCCATTCTAGACTAGCTGACCCCAAACCTCTGAGAGAGGCCAGCCAAGATCAGCCAATCTGCGCACCTAACCAGCAGCCAACAGCAGAGGTGTGCATGCACCCAACTGAGACAGGAAGAGCTGCCCGGCTAACTGGTAGACCCAAGGACAATCGCTAATGTACACTATTAAACGCACTCAGGATTTTTGGATATTTTTAATGCAGCACAATTACAGCAACAGATGACTGGTGTACCAGTAAAAAAAAAAAAAAAAGGATGGGTCCCTACCAACTTTCTAAGTCCTAAAAGGACCCTAACAATGAGCGAGATGTGCCCCTTGCCCTCCAGGTTTCACTGTCCGTCAGGGAAGAGGCGGCGTGGGCACAAGTACCAACCATATCAGGCGGTATACAATGTGCATCACAGGGGTGGTTGAAAAGTGCCCAAGGTATTTGGAGGAGGGAAGGACCCAATGGCATTTTTCAATTACTTTGCGATCTAGTTATCTGCTAACTTGTGCCATCCCCTAGTTGAGTAAGATCTAACATGATCTGCAAGCACCCTGCGTTTTACGAAGACATGCACAAATGCAGGCCCAGGCCTGCTCAACTTATGTTACCCCTAAAATCAGCTATTTAAATCTCCAAGGGAGTATATGACCCCTTTGTAGTATAATTGAACACCTTATAAATAAATGCATATTGTAGACGCAATAACATTTGGGTATTACCTCCTACGGACCCTCTGAACTTTAGTGAAAATATTTCTACCAACCTCAGTGAGCGATCCAAGGTCGGATTGACAAGGCGTGTGAATTCTGAATCCCTGTTGAAACAAACCTCCCCTTTTGTGTCTGAGCTGATTCTGTATTCAGAGTGAACACAGAGAGTAATGGTGAGGACATGGAACACCGCGGACACTCTGACGCAGACGTGGTGTGTGCAACTCGGGAGCCAGCCTGGCTCGGTATGAAACGTTGGCTGCCCTACTTCCTACCTGTGTGGCCTCGGGGACCACCTCGTCTCTTTAGGCCTCAGTTTTCTAATCTGTAAAATAGGAACAAATGCGGGTGTGTGAGAATTCAATGAGTGTAAGGCGTTTAAGGAAGCGGTGAACCAATGACAGTGAGTATAATTCACAAACTTTTAACAAATTCCATTGTTGATGGAGTTAGCATTTCCTGGTCATTTATTTCCTTTTTAAAAAGAAAGTATTTTAAGCTATCAAATACCATCAGTTTGACAATTAAAATAGACTCATTCTTTTCCTTCTCAGTTTGCATAAAGAAACATCTTTCTAAGTGAAAATATAGCCACCAAAGGAGGAGGAATATTTTTGTCACTACTGTGATTTCATATCTCTTTGGTTCACCTCCTTACTTTGGTTGAGATGCACAACTTCATTTGCCCATGTCTACATGACGATTAGTTTTATTTACTTCAGAGTTTAGGTCTATTACCAGATTTTAGGACTTATTAAACATGGAGTCCGTTGGCAGGAAAGAAGATCTCCAGGATCCTGGGAAACGTGACGACAAGCTTGAGTTTCGGGAGCTTGACCCCCGCGCTCCTGCGCCCTGTGTGCACATAACCCATGTGCAGATGGTGACAAGGACAAACGAGTGGGAGACTGAGCCCATTATCTAGAAATTTCTGGCCGGACACTGATTGTAAATCAGAAATACGTTTGCAGAGCTTATTACCAAGATGTATTTTGGGAGGAAAACAGTAGGAAAAAGAAAAACATTATCTTCCTTTCCAACAAATAAAGGGATGTCAACATCTGGAGAGATTTTGCTTACTCTAGATGTCTGGCCAAAGGGGAAAAGCTGTTGAGGTGTCAGTAGCCAATAAGAGGTAAGGAGCATTTTTAAAGAAATAGAAAAGATATCTGGTGAGAGATAGACTTAATTAAATGCACACACTTAGCCTGGAAAGCTAAGAAATGAGGGATGTAATTTCCTTTTAATCCCTTAAAGGCTACAAATCAGGGCGGCCACTCAGTCAATCCCAAGCCATCAAATGCTGTCACTTGAAGCCAGGGCTGAAAGTGGACTCCTCCGGTAGAAAATGTCACCTGGAACAGCATGTGGCAGATGTCTAGAAAAACAGCTTTTCCACTCTTTTTATAAGACCCACAGGGACAGCAACCTTGTCCCTTACACACATCTGGACTGCCAGATGTGGACTGCCTGCCTGCTTCCCCAGCACCCTGCCCAGATGGTGGCACCAACGGGGTGCCTGGAAAGGTCCGTCGGGTGAGCACCTAATAGAACGGTGAACTCAGGTGGAACCCTGGGTGGGTCCATCCTAATTCAGTGGGGAAATGAGGGTCGTTTTCAGTGCAGCCCTGACTTGTTAGTGCACAAAACACATCCTCGTGCCGTAGTAACCGACCAATGAACAAAAAAGTCCCAAACACATTGATACTGGAGAGTGGAAACCATGCGTAAGGTAGATATTGGTTGGAGCCCACGTACCTACGGGATGGGCTAGGTGAGGACCACAGACCTCCCCCCGCACCATCCCCCACCCCCCTGTCCGTGGTTACAGCCACGGCTTCATCCCAGGTTCTGGCAGCTGCGCCTGCCGAGTCTGTCCCTGAGCTGCCACATGAGCTGTCCCCAGCCGAGACGCCGTCAGTCTCAGGCAGAAGGAAACGTGGAGGCAGAAGACACTCGATGGGGAGGCTCCAGGAAGCACAGGGAACTTTCTAGACAACACTTCAGTCCAACCACCACATCGTTCCGATTTCTGGTTCAATGGTGATAGAAGTGCTTTCTGCACATTTCAACAGACAGTCGATATCGTCAGGGCCATGCTGATGATTTCTGAAGATTTACTTAAAGAAAGAAATGCTTTTGACACTTTGGGACCAAACCAGGATGTGGCAAATAAAAACAATTTCTGAAGTCATTCCCACTGCACAGCGCAGAGTGTGAACATCAAGCGGCCTTTCCCAGCCTTCCCCTCGTCGTTTGAAAGTTGATATTGTTCTCCCTTTCTCCATCGCTTATGCAAAAGGTCCCAGCAACAGCACATTGATTAGTGTTAAATAGCAAGACAAGGTCACCGTTGAGTAAGAGCCGATATGTATGTTCTTAGTGCTTCCTGGGTGCCAACCATCTCTCTAAGTGCTCCAGAGCCACCCACCAAATTCATCCTCACGGCCACCCACCCTCTTCAGGAAATGTTATTATCCCCACTCCACAGCGACTGCATGACCAACATGCGCATCATCTGCATTTCCAGGCGAGAAAATGGGCGCGTTAGGCGGCTCGCCCAAGTGCAGGGCAAGCAGCTGGGCCGAGATCCGCACTCAGGCAGGCGGCTCCGGAATTCACTCCCCAACCCCTGTTCCACGAGGCCTTGCCTCCGGGACTTAATGCAACAGCCTTTTTGCCTGTGTTGCTCACTGAAGTGTTCCTGATGCATAGACTGAGCCCTGAGGTAGGAAATGGTAGAGGCATTTTCAAACATCTCTCGGCCTCCGCTGCCCAGTGTGCCTTTGGGATGTTTCTGCCGGAGCCACATAGTGGGGACAAGAGACCTGCTTCTCCTTGTCACAGTTTCACTGCCGCTTAGCCAGGCTAAATAGTTCCCCCAGCCCAGGGCATGGTCTGTCCCTGTTGTTTACTCAAAATAAGTCAGGAGAGCAACTTCCTAAATGGCTCCTCTTTGGCAGGACTGACATCAGCTGTCCCAAGACAGAAGTGGGAGAGGGTCCGGCCCTCAGATCCGGAGCCTGGCCGCTGCTAGGGGCCCCAGCGCCCCGGTGCCCCGAGGGGAGCCAGGAGCTAGCAACAGCCCCTCCCAGGGTAGTTGCTGTAGGGGCGCTTGCCGTACGAAGGGGAGTGCTTGCCGCCTGCCCATGGTTGGTAATTGCGGGGTTCATTGTACACCTTTGTTCTCCCAGGTGTATTTCCAAAACTGACATGAAGAGAAAATGACAAGGGCAAGCCCATGGGGGTGTTGATGCTTTCAGCTCCGGCCAATTGCTTGAGACCTAAAACAAAAGTCAGTGCAGATGGACGGGTGCAGGATTATAATGGTGGGTGCACGGGAAACCCAAACCTCTGCGTGCAGGGCGCGCCCAGCTCCCAGCTGTCCTCCACATCCTCTTAGCGTAGCCGCCACCTAGCAATTAGCACGCCCCGGCTCCCCTTCGGAAAGGAGCGGAGAACAATACCGCAGCAGGTCCTCCCGGACAAGCAGGCAGGTGAGCCCTGCATGGAAAACAGGGAAAATGATCCCTTTCACCATTGTTTCTGCCTGTCGGACAAACCACTGGCAAGGTGAGCCTGGTATTAAACAGTCCGCCAGGGCCTTGAAAGGGCTGCAGGAAAAAGGAAATAAAAAAGACTCCACACCAGCTTGCGGCGACTGAAGCCCATTGGCGTAGTCTATTATGTTCTCATACTACAATATGGCCCAGAGCTGACCGCTCCTTAGGTGCTACGGGTGCATGTGCGTATCTCCAGCTTGGCCGTCCACCCGGACCGCCCGATGAAATACAGGACACCCAGTTAAATTCGAATTTCAGTTAAACGGTGAATAATTCTTTACTGTAAGTCTCTCCCATGCAAGGTTTGGGGCACACTAAAAACATTCATTCTTTTCTCTAAATTTCAAAGTTAACAGTGCATTCCTTTTTATTTGTTTTTGCTAAATCTGGCATCCTTACCCTAAATGCATCACAGAGGTGTGTCCTTTGTAGAGATGAACTTAAACTTGAGTGTAAGCCTTGAGCCCACAATATATGACTCCATTAAGTGAGGGCTAGAAACACAGCGAAGTCACCAAATTCTTCCAGATGTTTCCAGTCTGCCTAAATCTCATGGACTCATTGGGTGACAGGAGTAAGGATGGAAATCTTAGAGTTCAAAGATGTGTATTTGAATAGGCGAGATGTTGCAAAGGTAAAAGAACTCGCCACCTACTTCCCACCACCTGAATAACCAGGGCCTGGGTAGTCCGTGGCAGCACTGTCCTGGCCCTGTCACAGAACAAGGGACATCGTCGTCAACACCAAATCATACCTCTGTCCCTTATTCTGACTTTCCATGGGCATCCCTGCAAAGGGTACAGTAGAAGGCACGCCGTTGCAGAAAGGGCGAAAAAACCCAAATCGACATGATTCCCTGGTTCCGTGTGATTGACCTGGGAGCGAGGAGCCTGGAAGGCTGCTAGTGAACACTGAGTAGATCCGCAAAAAAGAGAGGCATCAAACAAGATAACCTCTGCCCAGTCAGGTGCCGCGGTCATCTGACTTACCGTGGAATCACCCCTCTAGGTCTGCCCTTTGTGCTGCCGACTGGCTATAGGAGGGTGGAATCTGGGCAGATGCCGCATGGGCTTGCTCACTCGTTGGTGCCGAGTGAGGGCACAGCATAGAGTGGAACCAACATCCGTGTGTGTGCGTGTGCGTGTGTATCCGAGTGTGTGGGTGTATACAGTTTGAAGTGCAATTTCATAGAAGCTCATTTTTCTGCTGGAACAAAATATCTAAGTTTCATTCTTGCCAACGCATTGAGATACAACTCCAGATCCTGCTAGAACAAACGATATAGACTGCCATGTTGCGTGAGGCCGGGGCCAGACTTTCCGAAGGATCATCTACCTGGGAAATCTCCGGCTCGCTTCTGAGTCCCGTGAACGTGTCTCCGGGGTGTCCCCTGGAGCCTGGCAGTTTTGTGGGATGCAGCGACAGAGAGCACCCAAGTATTTCTTCTTTTCAAGTAACTTCCTGCTCTTCTATTTCAGCAGATGCTCTGTAAATATTTTTCTTTGAATTGTATTGAAACAGAAAACGCCACATAACCAGCTGAGATGTGTTTGGACAAACATATCCACGTGATAAGTAACTTCCCATGAACTTCCTAGTCCAGCCGAGGAGGGGCTGCTTGTCTGCAAACCAGCGCCGTGGGTTTGCACCCTTCTGTTTAGTCTGCAGAGGCGTCAGGGAGGGACAGCCCTCAAGTGGCTCCTTCCAGTCAGAGCTGGTGGCCCTTCCATCGTCCTTCTCTAGTCCCTCTTTTCAGCACGGAACTGTTTCTCTCCACCCCTTTAGACTTCTCTGGAGCACGCATCCTTTCCTTTCACGACTCCCCTCACCTCCCCCTGCCTCGTTGGCTCTCTCTTCCCCCCACCCCCGTGCATCCCGCATCTGTAGCTTTCTACCCTCCTTCGCTTTGAAAATGCAGTTTCGCCGCCTCAGCCCGCAGCTCAGTGCTGGTGCTCTCTGCGCCTCGATCTCTTCCCTACAAGAATGATTGTCAGGATAATGCAGTGTTACAAACCACCCAAAACTCTGTGGGTAAAAACAGTCGCCGTCCATCACAGCTCAGCCCTCGTGGGGCCTGGGCAGGTCTGCTGCTCATGGCTGGAACTGGTCGGTCAGTCCTTCTGGGTTAGGCTGGCAGTCACTGAAGTGTCCTAACCCAGCCATGGTCCTCCGACTTCTGGCTGGCCTCGGGTGGCCTTGGCTGGAACGACTGACTGGCTCTCTTCCAGGTGTCCCAGCTTCCAGGACACCAGCTCAGGCACATTCAAATGAGCAAGCCATTTTCTAAGCTCCTGCTTTCATCCCATTGGCCAATGGCAAATCATAAAGCCAAGCTCAGGGTCAGGTGGGGATCACAGGTAAAGGGAAAAGGGCAATGATGCCAGGAGGCTATGGATGGAGTCAGCCCTCCCTCCCCACTACCCGTATCCTTAGTCAAAGTGCTGGTTACCCACAGCCAAAGAATTTCAGCCTCGGACTCTCCTGCTGCTTATTCCAGCAAAGCGTTGTCTACCCACCCATCCACCCATGCACGCATCCGTCCACCATCTACCCCTCCATCCACCTACCTACCCATCTACCTACTCACCCATCCCTCCATCCATTGCTGAATTCATTCAAAACACCTCTCCACACTGAGCACAGTGATAGATGCTCGAGTGTGACAATGACCAAAAAGAGCCAAGAACTCAGTTCTCAAGAGGCCGCAGATGAACCCATAGAGGCCATTGCTAGCTCTGTGTCCTCCAAACTCCGGTCTCACCTGCCACATTCCTGCTCCAGAGCTTCTGACGGCCCCCCACTGTGTACAGAATCCAGGCACACTCCTCACCCTGGCCTTTGGGGTTCTCCTTGACTTGGCACAGGCTCTCTCTTTCTAACTGGGTCTCCTTCATCAACTCTCCTCTCCCCGCCTGGCTGGGCTGCTCACCACCTCCCAAGCAGGCGGAGCTTCTCTCGGACCTACCTGTGGCCTCAGAGCTCTGTTCCATCTTTGTGGCTCTTCCTGCCCTTTTTCCTATCGAAGATGTACATGTCTAATGCCAATGGAACGAGATCCGTGTCTGTCAAGGTCTCACTCAGAACTCTGCTAGTTCATGACCACGGGCTTCTCCCGGACTCAGACAACGCCTCTGCCCTGCCCATGGTCTGTGCTCAGCTTTGGGAGCCACACCCAGGGTCGGGACCAGGGCGAGGCAAATGAGGTGCCTGGGGTATGCCGTTTCAGGGAGCACTCACTCTTAGGGTCGTGCAAGTTCAAGGTTGGCATTCGATCGGTGCGTCTCTGCAGCCTGCATCCTGGGAGCCTGTCAGGCCTTTTCCCACCTCCGACCCCGGCCCCACCTGCTGTTTCGGGTCTGCTATTCATTTCCTACCGGGACGGTTCAGAAGACCATGAACCTTCCTCCCAGCAGTACTGGCCCATCTAGTCCGAGATTAGGAAAAAACACATAGAGAAGCAAGTGCAGCTGTAGGGGAAGTGGGGTATTCCTGAGACATGGTGAAGCCCAAGGGGAAAGAGCAGAAGGGACAACAATGCAGGGGTGAAAGGGGGTTGGCCAGAATGGCGGGAAAACCGCGCTGCTGGGAGGCGTCGCGAGTAAGGCCTTGACAGGCACTCAGCGCCCTGGGTGTGGAGGAGGTCGGGAGGAGTCCAACTGGGGGGCTGGGGGCGGGGGGAGAGGCCCGGCATGAGCTCGCAGGGAGGCGGAGATGGGAGCAGAGGGCTCCAAGACCTGAGTTTCTTAGAGGGGACAAGGCTAAGTGCATACACACAGAATCAGCACGGCCATGGCCGAGGTAGGACAGTAAAGGGAAAGGAGGCCCACCAATCACGGAGCATCAGTACCTTAAAAGGAGGAGGAATTGACCAGGGAGACCCATCTGTCAATGGGACAACCATGGATTCCTATTCAAAGACAAGGGCATGGCAGGAAGAGGTTAAAGTCACCTGCACAACCTGGTCAAGGGCATGTTGGCCTCACAGCTCTTCACTGGCCGTGGTGTTGATGCCGACATAAGAAGCACCAGATTCAAAGAGCTCAGCATTTCCTCCAGCAGACCCAGATGATTTGGGTACAAGTCCAGGCCTTTTAACATTCATCGCGTTGGTTTTCCGAAGCCCCCGAACGTCTGCCGAACAACCCCTGGGAGTCTGAGTAGGGTCTTGAGCCTCAGTTCCCACCAGGCCATCCTTGGGGACAAACACCAATGCCCGCCAGCCCCCCTTGCAGGATAAATTGGGGGGGGGGGGTTGTCAACCGGCGAAGGTGACATCTGAAAAGCCACAGACAAACAAACTGAATAATGCCTCCGTCACAATCAAAGGTCATCAACATGCATGTGTCCCCAGGCCAAGGTCACTGTCCTCTGATGACAGAAACCCAGGTCAGTTCTCTTCCTTTTAACCCTGCCCCCCGCCCTGTCACCCTTTAGCTCCGCAGGCCCTGGTCCTGGAGGAGTGCCATCTGGGACGCCATGTGGGCACAAGGCCTTCCATCCACGCTCACCCCACAACCCAGCCAGTTTCTGAGCCGGCACAGGAGGGGCCAGGACCTCAAGGAGGAGGATAGTCAAGTCCATACCGCACAGTTTGAAGTGTGATAGTTTGTGTTCACGGTAGACTTGATGTTTAATTTTGACATTTTGAGGTTCTGAAAGAATTCGCAGCCTGCCTCAGTCAGGCGGAATGATGGCCTTCCAAAAGAACATCGAATTCGAACATGAAGTGATGAATGCGCCGGATTTCTTCAGCATCCACGGCAGCGGTGCCTCAGCTCCCCCTGAGCCAGACCTTGGCCAGCGGTCCCCACACCTGGGAATAGGATGCCTGGCGAGTGCCAGCATTCAGATTCACATGGTGCGAATTTTCACACCAAAACTCCCACCACAGGTCTCCTTCCAATTCCATTCAAAGCCACTTTGCATAGTCCAAAAAGTGGGGACCCTCCCGGCACCCCGGTGAAAAAGGCGGTATTGTGTTTTGGTTTGTAAACAGTCACGTGGACGTTTCTGAATTTGCCTGCCTCCAGGAAAGGGAGTGGCGATCACAACACGAGTCCAGAGTCCCTGCAGCCAGGCACCTGGACCAGCCTGGGGAGCCTCGCCACGAGTCACATAAACCCAATCAGCGAACCCTCCACTATCTGACCAGTAGGATTCCGGCTTCTCCAGCTCAGAGTGATTTTCGTTTCCTCACTTCCCTCAGCTTTCCCTGCCTGGAGCTCTTGCTAAAATTAGCCTCAAGGTTGGAGGAACTGGCTGCAAGGTTCAGCCCCAACTGGAAATGTTTTCCATCCTTGGACCCAACCTCGAATGCTAAACATTTCTAGCATTCAAAGAGGGTTTGTTTCAGTTCCCCGGTTTTACCCTCCTGGTTTCAAATGGCAGCCGAAGCAGAGGAGCCAGGATTCTGTAAGGAGAAACTCTCCCAAACAAGACTCCTGGCCCAACGCAGGCTGAAAGGGGCCAGGCGTCTCTGAAAGAGGTGGCCAAAGTCCTGGGTGCCTGTGGGCCGCAGGCTGCTGGGCTCCGAAAGGGATGGCTGTCACAAGTGGGGACGAGGTAAGGCCGGGTCCCCTTCTTTCAGAGGAAAGCACAGGGCTTGACACCAGCAAGGGGACGGCCAGAAAGCAGAGGCAGGGACCCGTGAGGAGGACAGCCCGGGGCCGGGCCCCTGAGGCCGCTGGGGACACTGCCTGGGAGCACGTGGCGTCTGGGACGACTCACAGATTGAACGCATTCCAAATCGCAAACTAGGTGAACACCGAGCACCCGCTGCCCCTTGAGGAAAAACGCGTTCTGTTTACATACACGTGGCCACCGGCCCGGCAGACCCCGCACCCCGAAGCCTCTGCACCGGGTGCGTCAAACCTCAAACCGCAAACTTGACCCAGACCCAGCGCCTGAGATGAGAGTGCCCAGCGAAGGCCCACAGAAGCTGTGTCTTGGCGGATGCGAGATCTCGTGGGTTCCTGCTGCCAGAAAACTCCAGGGCTTACCAAACCCTGCGGCAAGGTAACAAGGTAGACCTTTCAGAAAGCTCTTTCTCTAAGTTAACGAGAGATCCCAAGAATGTAAGAAAGTATCTGCACATTGTGCGCCAAGGCCCTGCCTGCTCCAGGCTCCCTGCAGCTGTGCTTCTCGGGCTCGATGCAGGCGGGGGGTCATGGGGGGGGGCGGCTGTGAATACACAGCCTCCGATTCGGGCTTCTGGGTGGAGCCCTGGATGCTGGTTCCCGCCAGGTCCCTGGTGACACCCTCGCTGCTCACCTGAGCCCCACCCCACCCCCATCCCCCCAACCCCACCCAGAGCAGGGAAGCTGTGAAACTCTAATATGTGAAACACAGATCCCCAAACAAGTTTTCATATCATTCCACAGCCTTCGTTGGATGAGTTGCTTTTTTCCTTTTCTGCTTGTTTTTCAATCCTATTTCCCCACAGAGCATCTTCATCCAGGGAAAGCTTAAGAAAAAGAAATGCTGAAACTCTTGTCCGGCTGTAAAAGAAATCCTTGTGGCAACTTAAACTTTTGTTACACACTCGTACCTGGGGGAGGGAGAGACGTGTGTTTGAGGCCGGTGTGCCCCGCAGCGGACGCCATCATGGGGTCCAGGAAGGTCTCTGGGAAGGAAGACCTTCCAGAGAGGGGCCTGCGGGACCCTCTGCTATTCAAAACCAAAATCGGGTCTCGGTCTTTCTTGACACCCTGGCAGCTGTGTCATGGTTTAATATCCGTCACTGAGGCCATCGTCTGCGTGACACAGAGGTTTCTGGAGGGTGCCTGTGGGGGAGCGCAGAGATTTAGAAAACTGCGGGAAGTGTGGCATGGAGAATCGGGCAGAATGGCGTCCTGGGATTTCAGACTGCACCCGGTGTTTGGGGGACCCTCTTTGGGGTCCATTTTCTGACCAGACTCTGCTTTGGAATGAACACGTTCGGGGCCAGTGCTCGGTAATCGCGGAATGAAGACGCCCAGCAGGGAATGTTTTCACTGGACCGGCTGCACACAGAACTCCGCGCGTTAATTATACGGTTATGCAACTGTGCATCTTTCCACCTCTGCCGGTATTTTTATAGAACCATTAAAAGTGGCACCTGAGCTTACCCTCCCCCGCCCCACAGTGACATGTGGAAGCTGCAGCCAATCTGAGCGAGGATGAACACTACTGTCCAAAGGCTTGGCAAAGCCACAATCGGCCGCAGCCACTCGGGGATAGCTCCCAAGGCCGCAGCCCAGGCTCTGAGTCACTTGCGGGAAACAGGGCCCAGGGTGTGGGCCACTGCACAAACTTCCAGGCTCCTAACCGGCCCCAGCTCGCCGAGCACTGAGTGCTCTCTGGGCGGCACCTCGATGACATACGTGTCTTTTTGCCTTGGCCCCCTGAGGAAGTGGTAAGGCCAAGTTCACCAGCAACCGGCTGAGTCTTTACTTGCTGTCATGACTCGGGGGCGGCCCAAAAAGGCTCCAACTGTCACCTCCCCAAGCTGTGAACTTCTGCTGTGGCTGCAGTAGCAGATAAACCAAAGGAAGACGGCACTGGCCGGTGGCCAGGCCTGCACACTCTGCCCCCTGGTGCCCCATCGAAGCCCCAGCCTGGGCGATGACAAACAATCGCAGCACAAGGCGAGGCCTCAGCAAACCCCAGCCTGACCCACAGACATCTTTAAATCGACTGGTTCTACGAACACTCCCCTGGGAAGGAGAGATGGCCAGCTGTAACTAAGCCAGCAGGGACAAGCTGGGAATTGGAGCAGCTAGCTAACACACCCAACCCCCCAACCCCCGCGCATCTGGACACCTAAGGCCGAAAGCATCAGGGGGTTTCTAGAACGAAGCATGAGAAACATTTCTCCGCATCGCCACTTGCATTGCTCAGTCATTAGTAAGGCTGAGCTGTCGCAGAGGTGGCAGCTGCGTGGCCGAGCGTTCAGCTGTCAGGGCCCTCCCAGGGAGGGGTGAGCGAAGAGGAGCAGGGACACACTGTGGCGAGGAGCCTGAACCTGGCTTTCTCGGGGACCAAAGCGTGCAGCGTCCCAGCCACGTGCGTGACCCGTGGACGTCAATGAACGTGGTGAGACAAACTCACAGGACGATTCTTGCTCATGTTCATAAGGTGTTGACACTGGACGAGCTAACTTAGCACAAGTCTGGGAGAAAGCAGACTCTTGAGTTTCAATTCCTGCTTTAGTCAAAACAGGCCTGAGCAGGAGTCCTGCCTGTGTGCGCCCTGGCAGCTGCACCTGTGCCGTTTGCCCTCCAGCTTGTCACCTCTGTGGATGTGGGCGTGGGCAAGACAGCGTGGAGGGGACAAAGCTGAGGGGTGTGCTGGCCAGGCGTCCCGCGTGCCTTTGCGTGTGCCGCAGAGCCGCCCACAGGCTAGGGTCAGCTCCTCAGAGGCCCCCATCTCACGGTTTCTCTGGGGGTGTGGGGGAGACCCTCCGTGTCCAGAGCACCGTGGAGGATGCACGAGGAGCCCAGCACAGCACAGCAATTCATTAGGAAAGGACAGTCTCACTTGATCTTGGAACTCTGGTCCGTGGGCAGGAAACAGGAAGGAATGCGTGTGCCCAGAGTGGCATGCCCACACGCAAAAGTCTCCCGTGTTTGGCACCTCCAAACAGGCCTGTCTCCTCGCTACTGCAGAGGACGAGCTAGATCATGCCTCCCGTCAATGCCCCAGGAAGGGCTTGCTCGGGGGAGGCCTCTCTGCTCCCCCCACCTGCTGCGCGCCAGCCCTCTAATGCTCGCTGGGCGGGTGCGGCTCCCCACGGCGCCGCTGAGCATTACCCCCAGTGTGACTCGGCGCTGGCGGCTCTGAGTGGAACAGAGGAAGGCGAGGCGAGACCTCTCACAGGTGAAAGCAGAAGACAAGTTTGTGTGTAGCCGCTGCCCTTGCCCCAAAGGCGACACTTCACTGTCTTTTCCTTTAGCTTCCTAATTTGAATGTGGTGCATGTGTGTGTGTGTGCGCAGGAGAGAACTATGATTTTTATTCCTCCTCTTAGGAGCCATAAAACCATGTCATTTTTTTCTATTAAAATGGTCTTTGCATCCCAAAATTGGAATATTTTCCCTCTTTTAGGCTTTAAAATTCTGGTGAGTTGCTAGAGCCTTTTAGGGCTCAGACTCTCACCAAAACATTTCCTTTCGCGTGTTCTCCCTGCAAAGTCTCGCGCGGTCTCACGCCGCCTTTGCCGGGGGCTGACTCCCCCTGCGCCCACGGCCAGCGCCCCCAGCGAAGGCACCCACACCCTCTCTGAGCAGCAGCCTGGTACCAGGGCAGAATTACTATCGAATAAGCAGCAAGGAAATCTTAATCAAAACAATCAGTACTTCCCCAAACCACAAATAACAACAGCAGGACTCCTGTCGCCCTGCATCAGCAAAGACCATTGAGAGAATGGGAGACTGAGTCACTTTTTGCTACAGTCGCTCACTCACAAGGTCTCCTCGGCTGTTTTCTTGCACAGCCACGAGGTGGGGGTGGGGGTGGGGGTGGGGGGGCAGCAGGAGGCAGGTGGAGGGGAAGAAGGGCATTGCTCAGAAAGTAAAAAAAAAAAATTTGACCTCATTGAAGTCACATGATTGGCAAGAACCAATTAAGAGGAGCTCTGGAAAGGGGAACAGTTAAATTTGTAATTTGGGTTGTGTGAAAACTTCTTTGGGCCCATAAACAACCACAGAACCACAAGTGGGGTAGGCTGGCAGTGCCGGGAGGCGACGCCGGCACAGTGGTCAGCAGGCAGGACGAATCAGAAGGGCTGCAAACCACAGGGTTTCGCAGGGCGGTGAACATCACCAGCCCACAGCCAAGAAAGACACCGCTTTTTTTTTAATCTTTAACAATTTGAATATTTGTTTTCGCAAAGGTACATTTTTCATGGGACTCGGGGAGCCCCAGAGGCATCGAGGGAAAAAAAAATGAAAGAGATGCAGGGAGCCGTGGCTGGGGGCGAGGTTCAAACAATGACCTTTCTTGGTTTTTCGCTCCTAAGGTAAGAAGAAATCAGTGACTCCCCCGCCTTCAGAAGAGGGTGCGTTTTCAGGAGGAGGCCATGGCTTCAGACAGCATATTTGAGTCATTTCCTTCGTATCCACAGTGCTTCATGAGAGGTGAGTACACACTGGTCTTTTAAATCTGCTTTTGCTCGGCTTTGCAGAGAATGTTGTAACTCAGTGCATTTAGCCGGCTGGTTCCCTGTCTGTCTGGTGGGAGGAATTCAAACGCAGGCTTATGATTACAAGGCTATTGGATTACTTATTCATCAGACGACAGCTCTTCAGAAACGTCTGAATAAATAGTTAAGCTGTTGAAGTGTTAGTCGGTGTGTGAGAACTCTGGCAAGTGCAAGTAAGCCGGCCTGCCCCTGGTTGGAGCCCTGCAGATGGCAAAGCTTGTGCGGAGCTCTCTGGGTTTCGTTTTTGCTCCCTCTTGCCCGGAGTGACGGCAGCTGAGTTATCCTGAGCCCAGCGTGCTCTGTGGCCCACAGTCCAGCCTGCCCGGGACTCAGAACTGCCTGCAGCGCCAGCCAGCAGGGCTGTGCCAGCCTGGGGCAGAGGCTTGCAGACGTGCATGAGACCAGCCAGGGCCATCAGGGCCAGAGTGGCCGCTTTGTGGTGCCCGGGATGCAGAGCTCGCAGGGGCCGGGCTGACGGAGCCGGGCGGAAAGCGCCGGGCTGCGGTTGTGTGTTGTTCCTTGTGGTCTCAGTGCAGAGGCAGCCGGCATCTTTCAAGACAGAAAGGAAGCAAGTCGTGGTGCAGGGAGACTTCTCTCACAAAGAGCAAGAAAGATGTTTCCTAAGTCAGGCGTTGTCAGCCTTCGGTTGCTAGATCGCAGGCTTCCTGAGTGGGACAGCTGGTGTGGCAAACCTGTTTCTGTCCTCGCAGCCAGCCCCCCGAAATGGGCAGTGCAGAAGAGGTGAGCTGTGAGTGGGAGCTGGTGTGTGCACGCTCACTCGGTGTGTCTTTGGTGAGAAAAGAGAGCTGTGCTAAAACCGGTAAAAATGTCACCAAGTCCTCGCAGAGTGTCAGGGCCTGCACGCCGACCAGTGGGCGCCAAGTGTGGCTGGATGGGCCAGCAGAGCCGGGGCAACGCGGATGGGCGAGGGGGTCATTCATTCTCTGGCTACGACCTCCCGAGTGCACCCAGATAGTGTCTGTGACTCATGACTTATTCATTCGGCCCAGAGAGCCAGAGAATGCAGAGGGCTGCTGGCCGCTTCGTCACGCCCGGCGCTGCTGTGAGTGCCACTGAGCTTCTGTGTCTCGGGGCCCTTGCAATTCAAACCCTTGGCCCAGGTGTGTGTGCACACGTGTGCGTGCGTGCGTGCACGCGCACCTGCGTGCGCTGGGGGTGGCGGGGGAGGGGGTGGGAGTCTCAGGAGAAAGGGAAGAAAGCAAGTCATTAACCGACTCAAAGCTCCAAATTAAAGGGTTTTCAAAGGCTTCTTTACTGGCAGCTGAGGACATGTTAGTGAAGTTGAGTCACGCGCTGTGAGTGAGTCACACAAGCGGCCCCTCCCCTGCTGCATTTCCTCTGGGCCGCTAACGAGTGAAGGAAGCAATATCGGCAGAATAACAGTAAAGAGACCTTCCTGCCTCAACTCGCTTTTCGTAACCCCGGTGCCCAGCGACGGTCTCCTGGTCCACTGACCCAGGAAGGCGGAGTCAGGGAATTGCAAACGCGTCCCTGGGCAGTGGGTTGGATTTCGGGCTGGGGTGCAGGCCTGCGTCTACCCTCACGGGTCAGACAGCAGAGATATGAGGGGACCCAGGCACCTGCACAGGCGCAAGGAAAGATGGGGGGCTGACGCCTATCCCATCCCAAAAGGGCTCATGACTGAAGGTGTTTTCATTTCATAGTCACAGAAAAGGCACTCGGGGCCTTTGACTGTCTCTACCAGGATGGTACAACGTGGAGTTTAATTTCAGAGGACCACAGTGGAGTCTTGGCAATGTCCCTGTTAAGTGCCTCAAGGTGACCCGTGGACAGGGCGGTTTCCATTGTCTGGATGTGCACCACTCCCTCAAGCTGAGGAGGTGACAGATGTCACTCCTGAGGGGACCCTTTGGGCATTGCCTCAGCGCTGGAGGCCGGCACCGTCCCCATGCTCTGCTGCACAGGGTCCTCCCTGAATCCGAACCCCGTGTCCACAGCCCAGCCACCAGCATGCCGGCACCATCCCCTTTTCTGTCACCCGTCATTCATAGCATGTGCTCCCTCCCAGCTGCCAGCATGAGCAGGAGGGGAAAACACCTGGTTTTCTCCCCAGGGTGGCACTGTATCAGTCCCTGCCCTTCTCACCAAAGGAAGCCCAGAGCTCACGGCTGGTGAGGTGCCCCTGTGGAAATTGGGGGGAAGGGGAGGCGTAGGCCCAGCCTCTGTGATACAGTCTGAGAGGCCGGCATGCAAAGCGAGTGTGGTCTACCACAGTGCACACCGCACGGCGCTCTCGCTGCGTCCGCAGAGGCCAGGAGATAAGAGGAAACCGAAATTCCCTGGAACGATCCCTCTGGCTTCGCACCACGAGGCTCTTGCTGAACCCCCCACTTTTGTCCCCTCTCGAGGTGCAGCAGAAGGTGCATCTTGTCCCCCCAAAGACTGCAGTAGGTGTGGGGAGGAAAACAGCGGCACAGGCATGTTTCTGCAGAATGCCTCAGATAGCCTTGTTCTTAGAAGTGGCTTAGTGGTCTCTGCAAAGCCTGAATGCTAATATGCCTCCGGGTTCCTAGAACCACAGGTAAAAATCTCGGCGGGGCTGACGTGCCGCCACCGCCGGCTCAGAGGCGTCCCTCAAAGGGAATGCCGGAGAGCAGACGAGGCCGAGTGTGGGAAGCGGGCCTCTCCGCAAGATCGGGCTGCCCGCATTTGCAGAAATACGTTTACGAAGGCACTTCTAGCTCAACTGAAGGCTTAAGATGACAGAAAAATGTAGATAAACCTGCGTATTGTGCACGGGGTGAAATCTGCATTACGTTCATCGGGCCGCCTGAACCGTGCTCCACGGCCTGGGCGGCTCCAGACGGAAAGGTGCCGTCTCGCAATTCTGGAGCCCAGATGTCTTAGCCAGGGCCCTGACGCTGCTGTGTCGCAGTGGAGGCTGCGAGGGGTTGAGAAGCTTGGCTTCTTCTGGGGCCTCTTTTCCCTGTGTCTAACCTCCTCTTCTGGTGGGGACACCCAGTGGCGTCGAATCAGGGGCCATGCTAGTGGCTTCGCTTAATGACCCCTGTAAAAAGCCCATCCCTAAAGGTGGTCACATTCTGCCACGCTAGGAGTTAGGACTTCAACACGTCGATTTAGGGGTGGGCACAGCCCGATCCAAAGCAGGCTGTCTGCGCCATCCCGAGTGCCCCCGGCCCTCAGGGCCGCTGTGCTTTCCCGGGGTGCTGTCCTGAAGGTGGAGGGTCAGACCCCAGCCCCCCGTGATGTGGGGCCTCGCATTCTGACACTTCCCACCAGTTTGGGAACTAATAAAAAAAAGGTGTTTAAAAACCTATCTAAACTCATAACAATACCCTTTGCCATGTACCTCTACACACTAAGAAACCTTTGAAAATGACAAAGCAATTTGGAAATGCTTGAGTTTTAAAAGAACAAAAAGCCGCCCCCAAAAGAAGCCACCGCCTTGGCTCTACTTCCTCCAGCGACATTGTCCCTGTGATTCAGAACCCTCCCAAGATGCACTGTGCCGCCGGGGCAGGGTGTGGGGCGCTGGGGAGGGGCACGGGAAGCCTCGCACCTGCGCCCACACCCAGGGCAGCAGCCACAGTGAGCAGCCAGGTGCGGGGCGTCTTCCGAGGGGGCCGCTGACCCAGGAACCAAAGGGCAGGACCCCTTGAGAGCTGCTGGAAGCGAAGAGCAGCCAGGAGGCCCCTCTGCTTGGAGCACGTCCGAAACGAGTGCTCTGCAAAGGCCCGCCCTGTGGCTGAGACAGAGAGGCCGGGGCGCACACTGGGGCCGAGGGGGCTCCGGGGCCCCTGCCCACAAAGAGACTGTCCCAGGGAGACCAGGACTGGGTGGATGTCCATCCGAGGGTAGAGCCGGGCGTTCACGAGAGTGGCCACCACTCGCAAAGGGCCAGCAGAGGGGGGCAGCCAGTGCGGGGGCAGCAACAGACAGCACGGTGACGCCTTCTCGTGCTTGTCCGGTCTCCCGGCTCTAGTCAAACAGCACCTCGTGGCTTCCCACTTGGGCCTCAGTGTCGTCTGCAGTAGCTGTCATTGAAGTGGCCATGCAGACAGACTGCAGAGCCTGCGTTGGGTGCTTCTCAGGGTCATGACCACGGGGCAGTACCGGTCAGCCTGGGCTCCCAGGGCTCCACTCTCCGAGAGGGTGCTCCGTCAGACTCCGTCTGTGCCGGGAAGGGAGAGGCCGCAGGGCCCGGGGGGACCACGGGGAGGCCCCCTGGAGGAGGCGACACAGGGTTGGGGAAGGAGATGGTGTGACGGGTGGACACCAGAGGACAGGGAGGGGGGTTCTTGAGGTGGGAGGACAGCATGGGCGGGAAGTCGGGCAGCAGGGACCCCGGTGGGACACGGGCAGGTGGTGAGGAAATCCACGCACGTGATGGCTTTTCGACTTCTTGTGTCTGCGAAGAAGAGAGGGAAGGAGAGAGGCCCAGGGGGCAGCTCCGCAAGCTCAGCTTCCACGTATTGGAGCTCGTTGGGGTGCACGGAGCTCGTTGGGGTACACAGAGCTCGTTGGGGTGCACCATGGCAGCAGCCTTCACAGGTGCCTCTCGGGTCGGGAGTCGCAGAGAAGCTTCTTTTCCTGAGGGCCCTTCTCAGGCAAAAAGCCACCTCGCCTGCTGAACCACACGCAGCTTCTCCGGGCACTGCAGGGGGGCGTCTCCACGCTCACCTTCGGACCAGGTGCCCAGTCAAAGCCGGGAGATGCGGGTGGCCCGGGCGGCTCATCTCGCTGGGGAGGGGGCAGAGGCCGGTACAGGAGACTCAGGAGCACTTTCCAACTTCTCGGGCAACTTCCAGTGACCTAGCTGAGTCACTCGATGCCTCCAGGTCTCACTTCAGTTCTGTAAAATGGGCCAGCAACGTTCTAGAGGAGCTCGCCTCGGAACGAGAGTTCCGTCCAGGGCGCTGAATGCTGCGTGGCGCCTCGCAGAGCGGCGCCCTGAACCACACCGCCTGTGTCTTAGTTTGGTGGGAGCCACCCACTTCTACTCTGTCATGTTCTGATGGGAACTGGTCTCCCCCGCAATCCACACGCAGATGCAGAGGGTTTTCCCACATCATCTCAAAAGCTTGCTTCCAAATTCTGTTCTGAGGACTCTGCAGAAGCTGCTCTGGGGCCTGAACAGATGTTAACCTCTGCGAAACACTCCTGCCACTCTTGTCCCTGCATGTGTCTCATCCTGCGTCCTGGGTGCCACCAGTCCCCGACGTCAGCCGTTTTCTGAGTAAAATGGGCCCAAGCAGTGTGTCTTCCTTGGCGTATTTTCTCCTAAAACAGGGCAGTCCTAGCACTCCAGAGCAGTAGGAAGGGGGCCTTTTCCTTCCCAGCTTTGTGGGCTGTGAGCATTGTCAGGAAGTGCTATAAGGGGACACGGCAGTGGGGGGGGGGGTCCCTGAATACCAAGCAGCCCAGCAGCTCATGGACAGGCCTGCGGCTCCCACAGGCTTCCCCGTGTTCACTTCCAGAACCCCTGCCCGTCCCCCTCCCCTGCCCTGGTGATGCTTAGTGATACCTGAGAAGGAAGGAAGCAGCCAATCGGGAGACATGCACCCTGTGGCCAGATGAGAACCAAAATGCTGCGTCATGACGGTGGTGTACCGAGCGTGCAGCTCACCGGTGAGAGCCACATTGGCCGCACAAAAGGGAAGACCTGACTCCCGTGGCCCGCACAGCCGGCCCGGCCTGGGCCGTGTGACCGGCCGTCCCTGGCCGGTACAGTGCTCTTGGGTGGGAGTCCAGCGTGCCGAGCCTGTGGCCAAGACACCTGCAGCTCGGATCCGTCCAGGCAGGAAGGAGGTGGAGGCCTCTGGGCCTGCCCCTGGTTGGGCCCTGTCTTTTTACTCAGGAAAAGCAGCCCTTCTCTGCAATCTGTCCTCCATGGCTCCTGGGCCAGAGCCATGGCACAAGGCGCTGGCTGGAAGGTGCCCAGGACAATGGGGTTGTTTAGCTCACAGAGTAGAGGAACTTGGAGGGAAGGGCGGCTGGGAATGGATGTCCAGTGACTGGGTGCAGCCGCAGCAGTGATGGCAGACACAGTCCCCAGGCGGACGGTGGTGTCCGGTGGTGTTTTGTCTCTGGTTTCCTGTGTTAGCCGCACTCTGAAAACACAGGCAGAGAAACTCCGTGTCTCTCCTTCAGTCCTTCTCGGAAGTTGCGGATGAACCTGGGAGGGTGGGGAGGGCGATATTTACCCCCGATTCACCGAGAACAGGCTGGAGACAAGATGGGGGGCAGGGAGCCGGCTACCCGGGTGCCACCGTCATGCCTCCGTGCCGCGTCAACGCCCAGGTAGCGCTGGGCTCTCTCACCGTGTGAGGAAAGCGACACAGCCTCCTCTCAACCGCGTGTTGCTCAGGCGCGCGCCGCCGCCCTGGCCGTGGGCCACACATGTCAGTGCGTGACCAGAAGCGGTTCCTTTCCGTCGCTCCCTCATCCTTTCAAATTCTCAAAACCTTGTGGCCCAACACCTTCAAAGGTTTTTTTAAGGGGAATTCTTCTCTACAGACTTTCTCAAGCAAAACTTTCTTTTCCGTTGCCCTCCTTGAGTGTATCTGACACTGTCTTATCTCAGAGAGAGACACGGCCATCAGATGACAGCGCCAGTGCAGGTGAGGGGACACTCCTGCACACCTGGCATTTCTGCAAGTTACAGATGATCCCTGCTTCGTAATGACCGGCCCTGTCTGCTCCCTGAGTCTGGATGCAGACCTGTCTCTCTGCAAGCCAATGCTTTATTCAAAATTAAAAAACAAAAATGACTGCTTCGCTTTCCCCAGAAGTAAGAAAGATGTCAATTTTTCGCTCTGTTTTGATGCCAGGCTGGTGTGCATCAGAGAACCGTAGACTTTGTATGTGACCCCGCCTCCCGGTTCAGGGTCCCGGGGTGTCTATTTTCAGATGCACTTCCCTGTAAGCCGTGAGCTCCCCCAGACATTGTAGGGGCCCCAACAGTCTCCAAAAGTAGAAACCTCAGTCAGTGAGTCGGGCGTGTTCAGTGGCTCTGCCCGCGTGGACACTGGGACTCCTTCCTGTCAACCTGGCCCCGTGCTCCCTGGCTCTGAGCCAGGCCTGGACCTGTCCGGCCGTACGCGCACACGCCTGGGGAGAGAAGCACCGGCTCTGTCGCTCAGCAGAGCTTCTGCCCCCTGGTCTTTGCCAGCCCCTCTGATGTGCTCACTGAAAGAGGACCGTGACCCCTAGAAAGAAAACAGCTCGGAGATTCGCCTCAAAGCTGAATTGCTTCTGAAAATGTGTAAGACTTCAGATTTTTTTTTTTAGTAGATCCTAAAGAAAGATCTAGAAAACATCACAGTAGTCAGCTTGCCAGACAGGGCTCCGTGAGTAAGAGCAAAGAGCAGGGGGACCTGGTTCCCTGCTCCCCGGGCGAGGTTTTTAAGGAAGGCTGGGCGTGTGCTCAGAGCACCCCTCTCTCTCAGGACTCAGTGTGGGAGCGAAAAAGGTGACCGTGTGAAGCCTTCGGTGTTTATGTTCTATCACAGCCACAGGAGTGTTCAAAGGGCAACGCAGATTAACTAAAAGCCCTGGTTGGGGGCCATTTTCCAGCAGCAGCTCACACGCCAACCGCAGTTCGCCGCTCTTTATTACCCGGCTGCTGTTTGCACTTTGAACACCGTGCACCCAGCCACCTGCAGGCTGCATCTGGGCAGCCCCTCACCTCGCCAACAGTCACCGCTGAACTTGACACCAACCCACTTGGCAAGTCTGTAATTTATAAAATCTGAAAGCACATGTGTGCACCAACCCACCCGAGGGTCTGGCAGGACTGCAGGGAAGGGGAAGCCCATCCCTCCCTCCCTCCCTCCCTCTCTCTCTCTCTCGCCCCAGCCCTTTCCAGCCCTGGCATGCGTCCACAGCGGGAAGGAATGAGGAGGGATGACACCGGGGTGACAGGCAGGAGCGGAGACTCACTCGGCTCTTGCGTTACGGCTGTGTACGTGGCACACCACGGCTGCGCCCTCCGAGCCCTAGAGGAGCGGAGCAACGATTAAACTGCCTTCCCCAAGGTTGAGGGCTGCGGAGGGTGTGGAGTTCTATAAAGAAGTACAAACGGCAACAATGGGGATTCTGTTCACCTGCCAGTCACCCTACATCATTAGTTCACATTTAAAAAAATAAACAGAGCAACACCGCCCCTGCGCTGCCCTCTGGGTTGTGCGCGGAACAAAGAGATAATTGTGTGGGAGGGGTGGGTGAATCTGTGTAAACAGCAAGTGAACTATGAGACATTGTCCCGTTTCGTACTTTCGAAGTTATCCGTGTGGGTGTGTTTTCTCTATATAGTTATATATAGTTTTATATACTGCAGTTGGCATCCGAAACCATATAACTTTATATATACATAAAGTTTTATACATGTAGAAGTTTCTGGGGTTTTGCCTGGAGTGAGCTTATACCTCTCCCTGATTCGGGGAACCAGACACGGTCACTTGTCCCAGGCGCCTCAGCTCGTCAGTCCCAGAACCAGAACCAGAACCTGGGTCATCTCTGCTCTTGCCTCCTAGTGTTTTGCTGACACTAGGTGGCGGATGCCACGCGGGCAGCTAAGTCACTAGCAGACAGCACCACCCTGCCGGGCCAACTGCGGTCTCTGTGGGCAAACATGGCGTACAGCCACCGGCACGGAGCCTGCCGCCTTCGCAGCTCCCGGCTCCACCTGCCTCCGCCACCCCGCTGGGTTCCCGGCTGGTCTTACCCGTACACCCAGCGCTGCTCTCGCTAAGCACCTGCCACGGGCGGCCACACCCCTTAGGCAATTGTATGGTTAACCAGGTTGGTTTTGAGGAGCATCTCTGGGGAAATCTGAACGGCCAGATAGCCACAAACGTGCCTGTTCATGCGGAGGGGTGCAGGGGCGGCCTCGGCCGAGGCGGTGGCCTCCAGAGGAGCCCTGGGACACGGGACAGCGCTGTCATTGTGCAAGATGGGGACCCGCAGAGACAGGTCCTCACAGGACCTCTGAAAAAGCTCTCCCGCTCAGAAGTGATCTCCGCAGGAGAAATGAAGGGCTCTCTCCCCCTCCTTCCTCCCCCCCCGCCTCTCTCTCACGCATACAGCCCAGCATTCAGAACCCACATGCCTTAGGCCTTAGAGGGCCCAGTGGGGTCTCTTCCCACGAGGCACTGAATGTGAGAAAGCTGTTTCCGGGTGGAGCGGGAACTGCTGAGTGTCGGGCACTGATTTCCAAACTGCTTTGGTCACGTCGCAGGAAGTAAAAGGTATTTGGCATGGCTCCCCCACCCGTGAGCGTTCATTTATATATAAATTACACGCCTGCCCTGCTCAGTGATACAACATAATGACAGCAAGCACACGATAAAACACATTCCAAAAATGGAACTTAGGATACAAACTAAAAACGCGACTTGTGATTCCTCCCCCTCCCGCCCACGAACCCCTGGGCCTGACTCAGGACGTCCCCAGGCCCTGCGAGTGTCTCTCTTGCTGACAGGGCCTCAGCCACGAGCAGCGGCCCTTTAGTCCTTCACCGGGAGGCTCCAGTCGATGCTGACATGCAAACTTCACTCCACCCCCAGTGTGTCCGGGGCCACCGTGTCCTGGGGTCCTGGCCTGCGAGCTGCCCGTTAGGGGAACAGGCCTGACCGGAGCAGGGTGGCAGGAAGCAGGGAGCCCAGGGCCATGGGTGGGCTCAGGCGCTGGGTTTCTCCCCATCACCTGCGCTGCTCCGTGTGAACCTGAGCCGTTCACCCGCCCTTGCAGATCTGCAGGCCTCCCGCCTGTAAAGCGGCCCCTGCTCTGGATGGCTCGTCAGGACCTAAGGGGACAGCTAGGAGCAGTGGGCACAGAGAGGAAGGCACTGAGTAAAAGCAGCTCTGGTTGCATAGGACAGAGTCTGGGGACAGTGAGGAGCCCCTCGGAGCCCAGAACGCGCCCCTGAGGCCTAGCTCGAAGCCCAGCGGGTGTCATGGTGGAAAGCTGGGTCTGCTTCCCCACCAGGCAGTGGCGCAGATGCGGGCTCTGTGCCCCTGGCGGAGGGCTGAGCTTGCTAATATTAAAAGTGGTCACAGTAACACTAATGTTTGTTGAGCACATAATACATGCAAGGCGCCAGCACGATGCTGGTTTCCTGCGTCACTTGTTAACATCCTTCTCCAGAAGCTGGGGCAGGTGCTCTCGTGGCGGACCCCGGGCACCGAGGGCATCGCGGCCGGCAGAGGTGGGGCCAACCTGCCTGAGGTGGGGCTGCTAAGAGGCGAGGGCACCAGGTCCCCCTGGAGGTGTCTATGTGCAGGGCCCGCTGTCACCGCAGGAAGGAGAGGGGGTTGCGCCGTTCTCTTAGTTCGACTCATGAGAGGGTTGAGCCACGTGGAGGTAGAGACCTTCGAGTCCCCTGTACAGCAGGTGACACCGTGTGGGGAGAGCTGAACCTCAGGTGGCCTCAAGCCTGGGCACTGTGCAGTGTGCTGGGCTGCCTGCGTGGCTATGGGTACATCTGGTGGCCTTAGGTCCCCACCATCAGTGTTGATACCACCCCTCCCCCGGAGCTGTCCCCCTCAGGGGACATTCACATGTCCCCAGGACAACCCCAAGGGACACTTCTTTCAGCTTGTGGTGTTCAGACTGGAGCAAGCTTCAGAATCCTGTTCCCAAAATGATATGAGGTGCTGCTGGCTTGGCAGGGTTGGGGGGACCGAGGCAAACCCTCTCCTCCCAGCCAGTCGGTCTGAGAGTCCCTCAGAGGTGACAGAGCATGAGACAGCGAGGCACTTCCTGAAAAAACCCTACAGAGGGCTCACCCTCAGGGCCGTGTAAGGCTGACCCTGTGATGACGTGGCCGTGGAAGACAGCACCTCCTGAAATGTCATGCCCCAGCTGTCTCCTGTCCCATCCCAGTCCGTGTCCTAGACCCAGGTACTGGAGGACTCACGGACAACCCCACAGGTAACCACGGCCTTCCCGCCCAAGTTCATCCTTCTGGGCGTCCCCGGGGGGGCCAGCAGTGTGGCAACACCAACCCCAGCCAGGGAGGTGCCGGCAAGTGCTCATGCTGGTCACTCCTGTGGTCGGGATACAAATTCTGCCAGAAGCAGATGAGTCCACTGTGGTGGCAGGAGGTGACCTCAGTCCCACCGCACACAGGACCCTCCACACTGCCACGGGCTGGGTGCACAGCAGGACACCCACTCCCTGGTGAGCCTCCGAGAACAGCCCCCCATGCTTCTGCAGAAGTCCGCCACTCACAGTCTAGCAACTCATCCCACTGCTTCGGGCAAGTAGCTGGCTGTGAGGTTTTCCTTTCCCTCTCTTTAACCTCATTTGTGAAAAAGGCACTTTTCATCTGACTATTCGACAGCCAGTCGCCACAGCAAGTTCCTCGCCTCTCTCCTTGGGCTCCACGTGGCCCAGGGACAGTAATTCATGGCGTTTCCCCCAAGGCCAGCTCCCAGCCAGCAAAGCCCCTACTCACCGAGAAGGCAGAGGCCTGGCCAGCCTCTAATTGTTACGATGCAAACATCTTAATGGGAACAAATTAAAAGGTGCTCAAGCTAATTATGCTCTGCAATAAAAAATAATAATAAACTAATACAGCTCCTTTGGAAAGGCCATTTTGTGTAACCTCAGCAGAGTCGCTTTCCTTCTGGGAGTGGACAAGTGACGGGAAGCAGAGGCCCCACACTGTTTGCTGGAGGTTATACTTTGGGGATCCCTGTGACTCAGAAAAGGCCCTTTTCATGCTTCTGTGTCCACCCCGGGCCGGGCCCACCCCAGCCCCACCTGCGGAACCACTCCCATGTTCCCGGGGTGACCCCCACTTGACCTTCAGTCAGGCCTCGGTCTTTTGGAGGAGTCCCGCACCCTAACCCAGGCTGACAGGCCAGGACGGCCTCTCTCACAGGTGCTTCCAGCCTCTTGGTGGGGCAGGTTTCACCTCAAGGACGTCAGTTTAGGATCAAACGTGTCATTTACAAAGACTGCGCAGTCTGAAGGAGCAGAGAGTGGAGAGGGGCCCCTGGCATCTGTCACCACGGGTGAGCCTGGACCCCTTGGTTGCCTGGGCCCCTTGAGGGGTTCTCACCTGGGACTCAACCCCCAGGGAGGGGAGGGGAGAGGGAGGGAGGGAGAGAGGCTGGGCCCACCCCAGCAGGCTCAGGGCGGCAGCCAGCATGAGTCCTTCACACTGTTCTGGGGAGGATCCTGGTTTCTTCATTAAAGGTAGGCAATGATTAACTTACTTTGTTGCTTATAAATAAAGACAAGAAAGACCAATCTTGGCCAAGGGCTGCCAGGGCACCGGGCAAGTCGTCTCCATCCTCTCCTGCGGTCAAACCCAGTACGTAGGAGGCAAGCACAGCTCCCTGCCCCCGCCCTGAGAAAACAGAAAAGTCTGCGGCCCGGGCCACACAGCTCGAAGGAGGCAGAAGCCAGCGGGGGTCCAGGCTCCGTCCGGTCACCGCCTGTGGCCTGGTGGCGGGGTCAGCTCGGGGCTCGGCCTGCCCGGGCAGACTGCTTACCCTCTCTGGGCCTCCCCTCCCTCGTGGGTGTGGTATGTGAATGAAGGTGCTCCCCTCGTGGATGGGGTGAGGCCCAGGTTAGAGCTCTGCCTGACACCTGGGTCGCTTTGGTTAAGAGACTCCATGATTAAGATTCAGAGGAAGGAAGTTGTCCACAGAAAGTGACAAGAAAGTGCCGCTGGACTGTCCAGTCTTGTGCGGTCAGCACTACAGTGTAGCGCTGACCACCGCTGGGCCCTGTTGGAGGCACCTTGTAGATAGGAACGCATGTCATCCTTGTCACCTACACAGTGGGGACAGTTGGTCTCCTCGTTTTACACCTGGGTGTCTAGGGCAGAGTGGCCCTGAGTCTTGTCCGGGGCCACACAGCTGGGAGGCAGCGGGCTGAACTGAAGGTTTAAGCCCAAAACACGCACGTGTCCAGGAGATAGTCTCTTATAGGGCGTGGCCAGGACACTCATGTCTGTGGGAATCGATGCAAACAAGCACCTTAGCCTCTAATTTCAGACGTCACAGGGAGGAGGCCCCGCACTCCTGTGAGGCCGGAGGGGGAGTTGCGCCCCTTCCCAGTGGCTCGATGCAGGGACCTGCAGAAAACTGGGGTTTAGTCAAAAGTGCCAGCAATCTCGAAGTGCATTCAGTCTCCCTCGGCTATCTTCTCATCCCCTCTGGGAGGACCCTCCTCCACGCGCCACACAATTCCCACTGCTCCCCAATTTCAGGTGTCAGGGGCATGACATCCACCCAGCGGGGCTGTCGCTCAGTGGGGGAAGCTCACTGTGCAAGGTACAAGGGCTGGAACATGTATCCACACAGGGTTCTCGGGGGACCGAGAGCAGACCTCACACATCCCCATCACCAACATGCGTGCACATCAGGTCTGCTCCCTGAAGCAGCGGGGTCACCGGAGGGACACTCTGAGGGCCCAGTCTTCCGGGTGGCCTGTGGGGCTCTCCTGCGAAAAGCCGTCTCGTTCCGGCTGGCAGTTGCTTGGCTCGTCTCTCTACTTAGCACTTACGAAAATGTAACTCAAGGTTTTCTGTGCCTGCGTGTGGTCTCCCAGAGACTCTGAATTCTCTGAGAGAGGAACTCACGGCTTACTTCTCTCTTCATTCACGCACATGGCAGGGTGTGGGCCCTCAAATGTTGGCTGGATGGATGGGCAGGTGGGTGAATGGGTGCACAGATGGGCAGGCAATCAGATCGGCGGGGGAAGCGCCTACAGCCTTGCGCTTCCTGCTGCTCTGTGACGATCCCAGTGGGTGTGAGCAGAAGTGGGCACTGCCATCCCTCCACACCCACAACACAGCAGCAGTCAACTAATGAGGCCCTCCGCCCAGCCTCAGTTCCCCCTCAACCCTCATGACCTGCTAAGAATGGAGAGGAGGGCGTGGGACCAGGACGGCCGAAGGGCCCAGGAGGCTCGGGGCCGGTTCCGCCTCTGCCGCAGGGTGTCGGGCTGGCCGTCTCGTGGGTGTCCCCCGTGGGAGGCTTGGCAAGGATGCGAGAAGCAAGTGCGAAATGCCATGTAGTCCGAGGGCTTCTTCCTGTTCCTGAGATGATTGGCTTGTGCGCACATCAAACTGCTCTCTGGAAAAATAGGCGTCCGTGACCAGGCGAGCTCCCGACCAAAGGTCTGATACCGGGGCCCAGTGCCTCCCCGATGGGGCCACTGCCTCCCAGGTGCCGGGCAAAGGAGCAGAGAGCAGGCTGTCTGCTCACAGGGTCCCTTCTTCTCGGGAAAACTTAACCACTGCTTTTCCTGTTCAGAAAGAAGAGGTTCATGGAAAGACAAAAGAGGTTTGGTAAATAACTGATGGTAGCTTCGTCATTAAGTTCTCGGTCTGCCCGTCTCAGTGAAGTTGTAGGCAGTCGAGTGGGCACAGGGGCACCCACTGGACCTCCAGCCCGCGGGGCCCGGCCCTTCCCCATCTCTCGGTTGAGGAGGAGGCTGGCTCCAGTGAGCTGCTGGGCAGGCGATGCTGCGTGCCCCCTTCCACCCTGAGACTGTCGGCGTCTGCCGAACGGTCATGGGAGCTCACGTCCCTGACCACCCCCACGCATCCTCTCAGATGTCCCTCTGTGCCTAAGTCCCCCTCGGCCAGGCCTGGACCTCAGTCACCTGAAAGGGCCCACCTTTGCCCGTGGTCACGTGCGATCTGGCAAAGGCTGGGCCTCGTTCTCTGTGCTGTTGAGAAATGTCCCTTGGCGGACCCTCTGTCTGAATCAGTGCCTTCTCGTGTCTGTGTGTCCCGCGCTTTCTCTTAAAACTTGGTCCCCTGATTCCTTTCTCGTGGGTCTGCTTAATCAGTCTCCTTCCTTCTTTGCTCACATCACATATGGGGACTTCTTGCCAGAATGGGCCTTTCTCATCACTTTTCCCATTTTCTTCTCCATACACATAGGCTTTGAATATCCTTACATCAGTGGTTCTTGCCTGGGAGGAGAGGGGGAGAGGTGAGGGGGTAATTTTGCCCACAAAATGTCCAGAAACACTTCGTTGTTCCAACGGGCGGGTGGGGGAGGTGTAGGAAAGGTGTCCTGGCACCTAGTGGGTAGAGGCCAAGGAGGCTACTGACATCCTACAATGCCCAGCACAGCCCCCCCCCCAAAGGATGGTCAGGGCCGAAACGTGAACGGGACAAAGTTGAGAAACCCAGTGAGCGGGGGTCACGCTGTAGAGATGTGCCGCTGCCCTTCACTTCCTCGCAGTGTTTTCCTCTCTGGAAAACATGGCCTTCTCCTCCCCAGAAACTGGGGAGGGAGCTGTGCGTGTCTTCCAAACCAGTGCCTGTCACAGCATAAACAGAGAGCCTGGAAGGTCTCAGAAGTGACGCTGGCGGCGGTCACTCGGGGGGCTGCAAGCCTTTCGTGGCCCAGTGTCTACTGCGGGCCCTTTAAGAGGAGGGTCCTACCCCCTGTGGGACGTGGAGGAGGAGGAACTACCACCTTAAACAGATGGGCTGAAGACTTTCAGAAGGACTTGGAGAATCAGAGGACAAGGAAGAAGGCAGGTAGAAGACAAGAGAACCCAGCACAGAAAGTCAAGGCCAGAGAAGGCCTTGGGAGACCCCAGGTCAAAGGCTGGAGAGGGGAGACAAGGGGAGGGAATCCTAGGCGCAGGGTCAGGGGCCCCCAGCACGCTGGTGAGGAGGGCGACCAGATGGCCAACAGGGATATGCCTGAAGCCCAGGAAGGAAGGGTTAGGGTCAGAGATGGAAGGGATTCCTACAGAGGCCAAAAGATTCCCTTCGGGGAGCAGCCGAGGATCGGAGGCAACAGGGTGAACCTGAAGGCACGTGGCTGGAGGGAGCGGAAGTGGCCCTGACATGGGGAGAGCCAGAGACACGTGGAGGCATTCGTCCAGGAAACGCCTCGGGCCAGGGGTCGGGGAACGCCGCTTCCCCCAGGCCGGGACATGCCATCCCCGCTACCCGCCCCGGTGCCTTCTGAGTTAACATGGTTACGCTCACTTGGAAGGTGAAAACATGGAGGCTTGGCGTTTAGATGTGAAAAAAATAAAAAAGAAGGAAATCTGAAGTTTAGAGAGGTAAAGAAAGACCACAGTGGCGTGGCCAACAATCCTGGCTATGTTGGGACTAAACCGAGCGCTGGTGAGAGCCGAGTCGTTAACACACGGCCGCACTTCTGGTCTGCCTAGAAGCAGTGCATCTGATGCACTGAAGCATCCCCCGGCCTCAGTTTTGAGTTGGGCATCAGAGTTGGCCACCAACAGGCAAAAAGGAGGGAGGGAGGCTGGTGGGAGAGGAGGAGACCCCGTGGAGAGGCCCCCAGAGAGATCCATCACTGGGGGAGGAGAGTGGAAAGCAAACACCCAGCCTCTGGTTCCTGGGCTTCACGATCCAGGTGTCAAGTAGAATGGAACGTGTATTTACCAAAAAGAAACGCCATCCCCAATTCAGACGGTAGACGGGGGAGCTGGCGTCCATACCCCATTTTCCCACTTCCTCTGGGGCTTTCATAACCATCCGATCAGATTCTCAGCGCCCTCTCCACCACACCCATGTTTCTGCCCGGTGCCTTCTGAGCCTGGAGCTGCGCTGTGCCCGGTGAAGCACACTCTGTGGAGCACCGCAGGGACGAGCCATCGGGAAAGGGCCACAGGGCTGGTGCGGGCAGCACCGTGTGCTAGAGTGCGGCCGGCAGCACGAACTGGGAAGGCGTGAAATGGCCCCCAAGGAGCTCCCCACCCCGCACGAGAAACAGTCAGGGAGCAAAATGAGAACTGAAAAGCACAAATGCGAGAGCCCTTACAGAACAGCCAGGCGACTGGCTGTGGCCCGAGAAGCTGTGATCTCAGCAAGGCTCAAAGGGGGAGAAGAACACTCTCCAGACAGAGCTGGGGCGACAAAGGAGATGAGGGAGTGAGGCGGCCGGCAGGCTGGGCCGAGGGGTGCCTGTGGGCCTGCGGCGGGCCACCTCGGCTCACTCGTGAACAGCAAAACTGAAACCAGAGCTCTGAGTGCGGCAGCAAAAAGGCTGCGCTTGAATTTGAGACCAGGCCAGGGGCCCTACATTTGGCAGTGTATTAGAAGCCCCTGGAGTGTTGGTTAAAATGCAAAGTCCTGCCCCCTACCAAGACCCAGAGAAGCCCATGGGCCCAAGAATCTGCACCTTTTGTAGCCGTATAATTTTCTTCATACCCTGAGTAACACTCGGTACAGGAAGCCTTTGACGGGTTATGATGAAGTCAAAATGAAATCCTCGTGAGGTGGTAGTGTTTAGCAAAATTCAGCAGAACCTGAATCCACCTCTAACCACTAGCACCCACTCAGGGGACGCCGCACGTTCTGGGTGGCGAGTCCCCTCACGATTTACTCACACACCAGGCGTTTCCTAGCTCAGGCTCCCTGATCAAAGACCACGCATGCCCACTGCTCATGAAATGCAACTCGAAAACCCATATTTTAAAGGGTGTGCCACAATATCCTAGAGTTAGTCTAGACCAGGTTGAGCCTGAAATATTCAAATAAAGCCTCCAAATTCTGTACGACTTCTGAAAAAATGCAGACGTGTGGGAATTCTGACCACAAGAGGCACAGGTTTTCATCAGTAGGAAAGACCCCAACCGGGTCGGGGTTCCTGTGTGTGTGTGTGTGTTTGGCAGGTCTCAGCCCCCTCCCACTGTCTCTGCACTCAGAACTTAATCTAGACTCCCCTGAGTCCCTGAAGACGTCCCCGTTGGGATATTAGAAACCCCCGCAGGCTTCTGAACTCCCCGGCTCTGGAGCACAGAGGCACTTCCTTTCCCATTAGCAGTGGGGCTGGTGGGAATAGATGCAGCTCCAGGGAAATGCTGGCAGGGCACCCACCAGGGCCACAGGACACCCACTAGGGCCACAGGACACCCACTAGGGTCACAGGGCTGCGAGAGCCCTGCGTGGGGCTTGTAGCCTGGACACAGATGCTCAACAAGGAGTTTTTGGAGACTGATCAGGCAGGCCTCGCCTGGGGCCATGCCATCCAAAGTGTGGTCGCTGGACCAGCCACGGTCCATGTGCCCTGGCACCTTGGTAGGGGTGCAGAATCTCAGGCCCCGGTCAGGCCTGCAAATCAGTCTGCACCTTCACAAAAGCCCTGGGCAATCTGTACACACGTTACAGTCTGAGGAGCACCCTCCTCAGCCTACAACCTGCCCCATTATTTGGGCCCCTCTGCTCAGAGCCTTGCAGAGGTGGGGCCGTGGAATCCGTTACGGGGGCAGGGGGAGGCAGGTCTCAGCCCCTCCGCCTTCTGGCCCTTGTAGCTGCTTTCCCAGCGGAGCACCTGCAGGGTCGTGCTCCTCTGGAAAGTCTCCAGAAACAGCCCCCCTCCTGCCCTGCCCCTAGGGTGGGGCTGCACTACCTCTTTTCTCTCTAAGAGCCCGGGATGCTGACAGCCCCAGATGGAGGCATCCTGTTTGTCGAAAAATAAACCGGCAGTTAAAGCAGGGTTGCGAGAGCGAGAAAACCACAGGCCTGCACGCCGCTGATAAGGCGCGGGCGCAGCTTTTGCAGAAGTTCCGTCGCTGCAGCAGCGCGGTGCTCCTGGGCCCGCGCCACCTCCTCCTTTCCTGTCTCTGCGGCCCGGTCCCCCGTTCCTGGCTGTCACCTCCTGCGCGTCTTTAGGTTACTTTGCCCATCGTGTTCTCTGAAGGACCCCCTTGCTGCTCTGCTGGGAGGGGGGAACCGACAAAGACCGCCCAGGCGGGGACCCTCAGGCGCGGGGCTGATGCACACAAGCTGTCACGAAAATGACACAGTTTAAGAAAAGCTGACGTTGCTTTCTTTTCTACTGTATGTAATGCTTTGACCTGGCCTGGAAGGAAAAAAAGAAACAGAAAAAGCAATCCAGAGGAGGCCTGTAATGCTACAAGGGCACATGAAGCGAAAGGAGCCCCGAAGTCCAATATCCAGGTCGTTCTCTTTCTCGGAGTAAGCTGGCCTGGCCTGGTTCCATGCGGTGAATAACTAATTACCAATCTTCCTCTTTTGGGGGATATTAAAAGCTCTTTCCCCATTTGCCTATTATCAGATAAGCAGAGCAGATGAGAAGTCAGTGGGTAACCACAGGTACAACCACAGTATTAGCTGGAAACCAAGCGACTTGACCCTCTAAGGCAAAGGGTGTAATTGAGAATTAACCTGAAGGTAGTCTCCCACAGGCTCTGAAACGCCATGTTCTCAAATCAGTAACCTGGACTTCTCTGAGCATAAAAAGAACAACCCGGGAGAGAGAGAGAGAGAGAACATCTCCAGCCACAGAGACGGCCACAGCGGAGTTTACCCAGAGTCCGAAGGGCCAGGCATTGCCAGAGCCCCTGCAGCTACCCGCCCTGAGGGTCTATCCCTGAACTTCCAGATTTACTTCAGTTATTCTTCTTTGTCCAAAAACGTGGGGTCGAAACAGACAGTGTGCCTTCTTTAAACTTCCTGTGTTCAAAATGAATGATTACCTTGGGTGAATGAGAATCCACCTTATTTTTAAGGATTTCCGGAGACCCCTATCATTTTCCCATTTCCTCTCCTAGAAGCCTCGCCAGACGCACTCACTGTCCCGTCAAGCAGGTCACTCCTCACCCCGTTGGTTCGTGAGCCCATCTTCCCGAGTCGTCTGTGACCCTTTTCTTTCTTCTGGCGTCTTGTGCGTGACTGCGTGCTGAATTGCCCCGTCACCCCGGTGGGGGCTCCTTTGCGTTTGATCCTGTATATTTTGGCTAATCCAGGTATAGACTTTAACAATGAGTAACTCGACTTTATATAATGAAATAAAGGAGTAAAAACTCAAGTCAAAGGATGGCTAACACTGTGGGGAATAGGAGAGGAGGAGCCAGGGCAGGGTGAGCCAGGTGTGAATGGCCAAGTGCACAGTGTAATGGGGAGCAGCCGCTGTCTCTAAAGACGGGGTAGGGCTTGGAGAGCCTGTGGGAGAGAGGATGCCAGGCCAGGAAGAGCTTTGAATGCTCTTAAGTCGGCACATTCCTTCCTGAGCAAGGACTCAAATGGATGCATGATCATTTTCACTATTTACTTTGCAGACCTTGTTGAAATGTCCTTAATGGACTTCTTTCTCATTTAAACGTTACCATAAACAAATGAATGAAAAGACTGTGACAAGAAAATCCCAGATCCGATTTTAACTGCACATTCTGGAATTTACACGTGTATAATTGCAGTGCCCTTCAAAGTAGTCCCCCGGGGGAAACCCGCCGTCCTGCTAACAGCTCCAGGATGATTTTCAGCATTTTTGAGGCTGCTCTTTTGAAATGACTTCCAAGGTCAGTTTATTGGTTAAACAAGTAAAACAGCCTCCTGACTTTTAGGTCGCACCCCATTTTTGAGCAAGACAAGTATTACCAGGCTTCATTAACCACCTTCTGCATCACTGAGTCTCGGACTGAGATGGCTTCTGGCTCTTTCTGAAATCAAGCCCATTGCTGATGCTCCAGACCCTGTGATTATTCCAGGGAGTAGACTCTCTCCTTCCCTTTTTTAAGAAAGGAATTCCAACCGGACGCTGAGAACGTAGCATCACTGCAATATAATGCAAAGCTGCAGGACATCTAGGCTGAACAAAGCAACATCACCAGCCTATAAGGCTTGCAGAGGGTTTAAAAAGTCAACTTCAACTTACAGCCACACCTGGTTAAAAAAACAGACAGACAGTCTGACCGACTAATGAAGTTGGTGCATAGGTTAGGAACTTAACTAGGTGACTGATCCTCAGTATTTGAAAAGTTAAAAGAGTAAGATGCAGCGAGTAAATTATGATTCCGTGCAGCCTTTTTGGCACATGCCGAGATCAACTCTTACCCCAGTGTGCCCTAATTATTGATAGCAGGCAGATAGGTACATGGGGTTGTGCCAGGGTGTTGCTTTGACTACAGGAACTGGGAGACCCCAAGTCACTGGGGCCGAAAGGAGACAGAAGTGTGCCTGCCTCTCCGAAGTCTGGGTCCAGGGCGGCAGCTTCACAGTCACAGGGAACTGGGTCCCGTCTGACCTTATGGGCTGCCACACTTGGCCCTGACCTCAGGGCTCCTGATGGCTGCTCCATCCTCATGATGGCCCCACATTCACACCAGGAGAAAAGACAGTGGAAGGGGAAGGCGACTCCTTCCTTTCAAGAGCAGGCCGTGAGGTTTGCCCGCACACCCCTGCTCACAGCCCGCTGACCAGAACCTACACCTGCACTCGGGGATACCTCGCAGCCAGAAACATGGTCTTTCCGGTGCGGCCCTGTGCTGGATTAAATATATATATTTATGTGTGGGTTTAAATTGATTGATATTTAATTTGTATTAACAAATATTTATATTTACTATGTATATAAAATGACATAACATGCAAAATATATTATCTATAATAATTTAACATATACATTTACAAAATATGTTTAACTTAATACTAAATTATATTAACATAAAAATAATTATATTTATAATATAAACCTATTAATCTGCAAAATACAAATATATTAACATACATAATAGCATTCCATATTTATATCTTATGTAAATATGTACATCTATATTAAATATATTCATTTTATTTACATATGGAAATAAAAATTAAAATGATGTATAAATGTATTTTATAAATTTATAAATATTTATTTATATAAATATGTTTTATACAAATATATTTATATATTTATAAATGACTATATTTTTATATAAATATATTTATGAATATATTTAGAAATAAATATTTGTTTATATATTTATATAAATATGAATTTTATAAATAAAAATAAAAATAACATATATGTACATTTGTATCAATTTATATAAATGTGTATAAGTGTACATAATACACATATAAATTCATACAAATATATGCCAGGCAATGATATAAACATGTATCAGTGTGTGATATTAACACGTGCCAGTATGTTGTTTTATGTGTTAAGGTACCTCTAGTGTAGCGTACAGTGTGTTAACACCTGTTAACGCCGTGCGCACTGTGGCCCGACATGTACCGGTGCCAGTGACCTGCTCTAGTGCCGACGCTGCGTGCAGGGTCCGCATCTGCAGAGAGGCAGCCCGTGACCCGGCATCAGCAGCCCCTGACCCACCGACGCTGTCCTAGTGACCCAACATCCATCTTGGGGGCAGGTGTGGCCCAGTGTCACCCCGAGGACCCGGTGATGCTCAGGGGACCCCCGAGCATGCACTTTCCCTGCCCGGGGCCCCAGACTCTTCCAGCAGGGCGGCGCATTGGGGCACAGGGTGCGGAAGCCCCGCGGGCTTCAGGCCCGCCTGTGAATGTGGGGCCTCTCTGAGGGGAGGGGACCGCACTCTTCAAAGCCACCTTGCTTCTGCCTCTGCCAATCCCCTCACCAAACTGGGAGGGAGAGTGTGGTGCGGAGAGGAAGAGGCCTTCTGTGGGTGGGGACCGCAGCTGGCGCCCCCAGGGGGGACGGGCTGGCTTCACGCAGAGCACACTGGACTTACCTCCCAGGAGCCGGGGCTCAGGAGTTTCGCTAGCTGGCCGTCAGACACAGCCATCATTCAACACGCGGTCCTGTGGACTCACAGTTAAATTCACTGACGAGCCGTGTGCTGAGAACTTGACACCTGGCAGGGCCACCATGTGCTCCTACAGCTTCCGGTAATCGATGGCATTTGCGCCTGTTGTCACTGTGTGGCAGGAACAGGAAGCCATGGAGCCGCAGCTGCTGAGGTCGGGCGGGGCACCTGCAGCCATGGCCAAAACGACAGATGCCACAGCGCAAGGCTCCCCACGTGCACCCCACCCCAGAGCGCTTCAGGCTCCAGGCAGCCAGGCTCAGTCCCAGCCCCTGTCCTTTGACCCCAGCTGCATTTCGTACCGTCCTCGCGTGGTCCAACTAGAGAGCCAGTGGGCCCCGTCACAGAGGATCCCCCTTCCCTGTCACCCCCCATCCATCTCTTGCTGATACAAACTCTCCACCTCTCTTTGTTGAGCTCAAGGACAAGCCACCTTCCTTTTCCTGGTACCGATAGTGAGCCAGGGGGCCACCAGGCAACTCCCTCAAGGACACTTACTCTGACCTACACTCCTTCTGCTACCTGTCCACCAGTACCCAGGCTGGGTTAGACCGTGGTCCATAGCAAACTGCTTCTGACACTCAGCTTAGTAGTGTCTCGGAAGAGAAACACGGGTTGTTCTCTGATTTGTGGGTCGGGGGCATTTTCGCCTACTGCTAGAGCTGCGAGCGGCCTCTTACATGGGAAGTGCCACCCTCTTGGAAACAGTGAGAAAATGGCTCCAAGCTGCTTTTTCCCCTTGGTCCCCCTCCACCCTGCGGAGACACTGGGAGAGGCAGCAGTGTCCGGGAATGGGCCCGCTGGCTTCTGCCGCTGTCTTCCGGGATGGCGCCCAGGCTGGGCCTGCCTTCCAGGGTCCCTGCTCCTTCCTCAATGATGCCCTATCTCAGGACCCAGGGGAGGCCGGCGCTGGCGGGGCAGGTCCCTAGGGCACATTCCATGGTCCCTATGGGTGGAGATGGGACTCCTCTGACCTCAGAACTCAGCCTGGTCTCCAGCCCACCTCTGCAAGCAAAGTCCATTCCATTCCAGGCTATGCGTCTCCATTGCTTCAGAGTCTGACGTTGGCATGGGGGGCGGGGCAGTAACATTTGGTCGATGACTTCCTAGCATGCACACACCCACAAACACACAGGCTATCCATCGTGCCCTATTTAAGTTGCTCTGTTTAGATTTCTGTCCTTGTGGCTGATTTCTCAAATAGCAAACAAACATTTCTGCAATAGACAAAAAAGATTCGTGCCAAGGAAGTGAAGACCACCTTATTTATTTAGGTACTTAGCTCACAGACACTTAACAGTGCTCGCCATACTCCCGACGTTGTTCTCAGTACTTGGCAAATAAGAACTCATGCGATCCTCTAAACATTTGTTACATGGTAGATATGATTATTGGCCCCATTTTGCAGATGAGGATGCTGAGGTACAGATTGGTGTCCAGGGTGTCGGATCCCAACTCTGTCTGGCTCTGGGATTCCATTCAAACTGAGCCCCAAAGCCAGGGGCAGGACACCCTGGGCTCTGCCACACACGATTGTTCCTACGAGAAAACACTGAAACCACGCCTGCCCACGCTCCCCACAGTGGCTTCCCCGGGGGCCTCTGCGGGCCAGCATGGAGGGAAGCGGGGGTCATGCTCTGCGGATCTCCTCCCCACTCCCACCCTGGATGCTTGCTTGTCCTTGGAAAGGGGATGGCGCCCCTTCCTGACAGGAGGAGGAAGAGGCAGCCGCCACCACTTCTCACAGGCTGCCGACCGAGACACGGGTCAGAGCCTCCTGTGAGGCTCCACGGGCGCAGAATGCTCTTTCACAAGTTGTAGATAAATTATATTTCTGTAAAGGGAGTCGCTATTTTAAGGGCATTATAATTTAAGAGAGTCACAGTACCCATTAATTCAGTAACCCATTTGTTTTAGTAACTTATCACGCAAGATTTCCGCCAATGCCTCGCCCACAGGGGATGAGTCCTGGCTCAGCTCTAAACCTGGGAGGGCTCGTGGGGCGAGAGGAAGGAGTCCTGCGGTGGCAGGTGGCATTTGCAGCTTCCTCTTCCCGTTCTCGAGATGACGGCCTAGGAAGGCCTCAGGGCTCTCGGCTTGCATTTTCTCTGGCAAAGGTGGGCTAGAGTTGCTTTGCATAACCAAGCCCTTTGGGTCTCCTTGACCATAACTTCTCCTTCCAGCTCTCCCTGGTGCCCAGAACTTCACTTGCTCTGCCTTCTCGATAGAGAACTCAAGGCCATCCCTCAGAAATCAGGCTTTGTTCCATTTTTCGCTAGCTGCCCCTGTCTGGCCACACTCAAACGCCGACCCGCGGTGCCTGCTCCAGGGCGCGCCTCTGCTCCAGGACTCACGTCCGCCATGCTGAGCGCAGAGGCGCACACCTGAGGTGTCTGGTTCCCCTGGGCTCCTCGGGGGCGCTGGGCTGCAGGAAATAAGTGGCCAGAGCTTCCTCTGGAGAAGAGGCCAAGTTGTGCTATTTCCATTTTTACAAAACCTGTAACTTTTATGGATTTCAAGCAAAAATACTTTTTCCATTCTTTCTTTGCTGTATATATACAGTTTCGAATCATCTGGGGGGAGAACAGGCTCCTCTTGCTGTTCAGAAAAATCTGAAATAGGGAAACTCCCAGGCAAGCGCAGAGAGCCTGAGACTGTGCAGAGGGCCCGGAGCTGCCATGAAGGTGCCGTCCCCCTGGCAAGCAGCCCTCTGGGTGTGGGGGACAGAGGGTGCTGTCTCCCTGCCAACCAGAAAGTGGCCTCCCAGTGCGCCGCCCCCTGTGCGGCCGAGGGCAGCAGGACCCACCCTGGCTCTGGTGCTGGTCTTGGCTTCTGCAGCTTCGGGTTTGTGACTCACCAGGCCAGAGACTGGCTGTCCAGGTGTCAGCACCGCCCCCCACCCCTCACCAGGAGGTTGTCACGCACAGGCTGTCACTCATCTTTCCAGGGCCCAGAGGCATGCGGGGAGGTCTGGGGCCTCAGGGAACTTCCCTGCATATCCTTCCTGTGACTCCAGAACACTTTCTCCAAGCGTACACACTGCTGGCATTTTTACAAAGAGCTCCAGGACTTTTAAGAACGCACCGGAGTCGTTGCGCAGAATCCTGAGCAGTAGCCTTTGCATCCAGTTTGTTGGACCCTGCTCTGCACCCTGACAGGGTTGCCCTGGACCTTTGCAGACACAAAAGAGAGCTCCCCATGAAAACCATCCCCCACCCTCGATGAAAGCATCACTGGGGACAAAAGATGCATACACGTGGAGTCCTTGGGTGGCACCCTAAAAGTGCAGGGGACTGGGACCTACATGAGAGTAATGCTGGGTCAGGTCACAGGACTGGCAGGTCAGATGGTAACTCTGCTGGACTCAGAAACAGGGTTCTGCAGTGACCGCACTGACCCTTAGTCTGTGGCTGGGAAGGGCTGAGGCTACTTTATTGAGACGGTCCATGTGTCCTGGGGGAGGGAACTCACCTTTCTAACCTGCAGTGAGACACACAGGTGGTGGTGGCTGGGGAGAAATATCAACCACCAGCTCTCATCAGGACTAGAAAACTCATTGCAGGGTTTGGGTGGATGAAAGTCAGCTGCCTTTCAGGTGATCCTAATGATCCCACAGGGAGAAGGGAGCAGTGGAGCATCTATTGAGTACCAACTGTATTCCAAGTCCTGGACTAGAGGAGTGTTCTCCTCCTGTCATCTCCCATTAACCTCACAAGGACTCTATGGCATAGGTGCTGTCCCATTTTAGAGGAGACAAAACCAAGATTCAGGGAGGCGAGCAGATCACCCAAGGTCAAGGGCTTTTTAATAACAGAGCAGAGAGGTAAGCCTCCGTCTTCATGACTCCAACACACAAGCTGTTTGTTTCATCCACACTGTGTAGCCCAACAGCAGTTACAGAAGTCAGAAATCATGACATGCCTATTACTCTAACAGAGCTGCGAGTTTTGTTTGATTACAAGAGTGTGCTGGGCGCAGGGTTGTCAGGCTGTAGAACTGCTCCCACAGCCTGCTCACTGAATCGCAGCTGTGGAGACTGGCAGTCTTGCAGTGGGACAGCATGCTGGGGCCCTGGGCATGCTGGGCACCATTGCTGTTTTTCAATGTGCCTAGGACAGGCCTTGGGTAGTGCTAAGTACATTTCCATCGCTCTCCATCCACAGTGCACACAGCATTGTCTGCCAAACATCCCTGCGCTCCAGTGTGGGGTGTGGCCTGCTGGAGCCAACTTGAAAGCTCGTTGCAGGTTCTTGTAAACAGCTCCTCCTAAGAGCACCCATGAGTCAGGGGTTTGGAGCCTGGAAATGTTTTCTTTTAAAATCAGGTTACATGTGGGAATTAGATGTTTGGGCCGACTCCTATCACAGGTCAACTGCAGAAGAAATTGAAGAGCCGGGTCCTGGGATGAAAGAACCGTGTGCTGGAGGAGCAAGGGGCAGTGCTCCCTCTCCGACACGCAGATTGTAAAACAGGCAGCAGGTGGCTCTGCCTTCTCCTCTGGCTGTGCCCCCTTCTCCCCTGGCTGTGCCCCCTTCTGAGGGCAGACTTCCCAGGCCTCCCAAAGGAAGCCACCTCCCAGAAGGTTCTACTGCCTCCCCCACGCCCAGTCAAGAGATTTCATAGCTGAAATAAAGGGGCAGGTTGGGACATGCCCGAGTGGACACGGATATTTTCTCACTCGAAGCAGTCCCTCAGAAAACGTGCTCATTCCTTCCAGTAATGAGATCCTCGTGGCAAAAGGAAGCACACTCCACAGTGGTTTCGCATTTAATCCTGGTTCTGCAACTGACGAGCCCTGTGGGTCTGCAGAAGTCACTTTACCTTCCGGGGCTCTGACCTCCCCACAGCGACCTTGTCCGAAGAATGTCTCTGAAACCTCGCATCTCGAACTTGCTTACGTCAGATAGCTCTGTGCTGCCCACAGAGGTCCCTCTAGAAGCGTCACAGGCCTGCTGAAGGCTCTGGGAGGGTCTGCAGTAGTGAACTTCCTATTCTTGTTTAGCTCTATTCCTCAAACCCTCCCATTTTTTAAGTGACACTTATTATTAATACCTTTTGGCGCACACACTGGGATGTGCTGGGCAGGTAACATGTCAGGGTCTGTGCATGATCTTCTCATCTGGAAATTATCAAACATCCTTAGACGTGTGGGGGGGACACCTCCCTTCTGAAGGTAATGGATTTTAAAAGTGCCCACAACTTCTTTGGTACCAAAAATGGATAATACAAGGAATTAGACAAAGCTGAGTGAAACTGAGAAGCACCAAACACTGAGCGTGTGTCCTCAGGAACCCACACGCTGCCCGTGGGAGAGGCCAGCAGAGGAGGCTTTTGCGTCATTGCAGCCAGAGCGACAAGGCCGACCTCACTGCAGAGCCTCCCACGGCTACTCCCTCCCCCCGTGTTTCCCTGAAGGGAAAGCCCACTCCACGCCCACATGTCCCAGCCCCTGGGAGCCCATCAGTCAGCTGGTTTCAGAGCCCCACCACTACCTGACGTGGCCAACTGTGCAGAATAGAGCAAGTGGCCCCCGAGTGAGGTCACTCAGGGGTCAAGGTCAGGGTGAGAGTCTTGATAGAGGTTTGGTGTTTGAGATCGGTGTTCTACTCCCACAGAAGTCAGGGAGGAGATGGATGCTGGGAGATCCAGAGATTTTTTTGTGTGTTTCCTTCATGTTAAAACCTTGCCACACAGTGCAGACCAGAACTTGGGAAGCTGGTGAGCTTGTCATTGTCACCCGACCTGCTCAGTCCCGTCCCCTGGGTCCCAGCAGTGAAACACCGGGACCCATGACTGCCGCAGTGAACAGGTCTGAACATGGTCTTTGGGTGCATTTCTAATTCCTTACTTAGGATGAATCTCTGGACACAGAAATGGTGGTCTAGAGGCTGCAGGCATTTCTCAGAGTTTTGATGCTGCCACGTTGACCTCTGAAGAGAGGGTACCGATGTACACTCCAGCCCCTGCGGTATGAGGGGTACTGTCCCTTTGCCCTTCAACCATCACTGGACACTAGCTGCACTTTCTTTTCTTCTCTTTGGATTATGACCCACCTTCAGTTTGGGGGCGAGAATGTTTCATAAAGTCTTACCTCTCATTTGAGCTTCTCATAGAAGCTCTCTGATTGGGGCAGCCACCCCTTCCTGTTTGCAGACCTGCAGACCGGGGGTAATGACGTGCCCATGATGTACCAGTCGTGTCTAGATAAGGCTGTGTGATGTGTGAGTGCAAACTCCATTCGGGCTCTCTGTTCTACAACACAAACGTGAAAACTCAGCTACACTGTTGGGCCTCCAGCACAGTTCTATGCATGAGCAGGCAGAGGTGGGTGGACAGAAGGCAGGCCGTCTTTCATGAAGACGATTGTCATCGATGTGTACGTTCCTGCTGGGATGATACATTCACAAACGCGCCCCACTGTGGATGTCTGCACTGTGCGGTCCTGGTGAGGGCTATTATTCATATTAGGGATCAGCAAATAACAGTTGAGGGGCCCAATCCAGTTCTCTGCCTGATTTTGTAAATAAAGTTTTATCGAAACAGTTGTACTCATTGCCTCTGGTTGCTTCCTTGCAACAACAGCAGTGTTGAGTGGTCTCGATACAGGCCTCATCCACAAAGCTTAAAATACTTGCTGTCTGACACTTCCTTGAGAAAGCGCACTCACTGCCCCTGATTTATGTCCAACTTTGGGATGGGCTGAGGGTTTTTACCGAAACAGCCCCCTTTGTCCCCGTGTCCTGGGAGAGACATCAGGCATCCCTGCTCCACTCAGTATATGGACCTGTATGTAAGTCTCTTCAAGGCTGAAGTATTGTCCAGGGTCATGCTTAGTTTCTGTGAGGAAGAGCCAAAGTGTGAATTTAGATCTTTAGACCTGAAATCTGGGGCTTTATAATTTCTAGATACAAATGGCTACTATCCTTTGTCGCTTCTTTAGCCTCTTACCAACTGGTGCCTGTTATCTCCTTCCGAAATCCTCCCTTCGGTGAGTCAGGCAGTGTGACGGCAGTGAACTGACCCACACTCTCCCCGGCCTATAGCCGGCAGGTAGAAGAGAACGTGCGGTCACCAGTTCTTACTAATTTAGTCCTCGTGTGTTGCAGGCATTGGCTCCACTGAGAGCAGATGCCATCTAAGTCACTCTTTCCTCTGTGACCCCGAAACCTGAGTCATCCTCAGAGATACCTGAGAGTCCTCATCTGAAAATCCATTCATTTATTGCTGCCTGGAATTATCGGTGTGGGACACTGTTCTGAATCCCCACAGACCTGTACCATCTCTTAAAAGCCACTTTTAAAAAGTGGCCACTGTAATTTTATTAATATTTCCCTTGGTTTTCTTTCATGATTACAGAGAAGGAAACATAATGTGGATATTTGAGCTTTTGGGATGCTCGTATGCTGATAAACTAGAATGCACTGGAAATTTCATCATTAACACCAAAACATAACTCGCGGGGAGAAGCAGAGACCTGTGCACAAATAACAGATGAACAGGCCAACCAATGCTTTTAAACCTCGCTGTTAAACTCAAACCTTGTGTTAGACATGGGGGATTAAGATAGCGATCATATTCACTTTAGTAAAAACTATTTTAAAAAACCCTAATTCAGAGTTCGTTCCTGACCTTCATCCCAGAGCTCCTGCCAGAAGGCATCCGACCACCAGCTCCTGAGGCCAGAGAAAAACGCCCGGAAGACAAAGCCCTGGCTGGAATGACTCATGTTACCAGCCAGCTGCTTTCCAGAATCCGTTAAGCTTTAGGGTCCAGATCTCCTTTTGTGGCTTTTTACAGACTTGATTTGAACAGAGAAATTACAACAACCCTGCCCACATAAAAGCCGGGGGGGAGAGAGTGCCCCAGTATCACTCCACTTTCAGACAAAATGGCAAGGGCGTCGGCGAGCTTTCTCTTTCGTTTCACGGTAACGAACGCTCCTGGGCTTCCATTCACTCTGAAATGATGAAATTTGCACGCAGTACAGTGCATTTGACAAGAGTAGAGAATTCTTCCCCAGGCAGCGACTCGCCAGGCCACTAAAACCTCATCTGGCACCTTTGGCGAGTGGGGGTTGATTACCCGCCTTTCTCTGCTTCTCTAGGCCAATGTCAAGTTGTCTGGGGTTCTTCTTTTCCATCTCAACCCACTGCAGGATCTTATCCCAGTAGATGATTGATCCTCTTCTTTGCCAGTGAGAAACAGTGTCTTGTCTGGATGCTGATTGTATCCCAAGAGACGACTCCTGACTCAGCAGTGGCGGTCCCAGTTCCTGGGAGCTGGGAAGGAGAAGGGTTGTTAGCAGGGAAGTTGCCAGGGTCAGTTGGTTACTTGTGGTATCATGGCCAGGGGGAGGAGGAGACCTGAGAAAGCGGAGTGTTTCCACCGGCCTTGAATGGCAATGGCCTGGGACTGTTTCCTCACACAGGACCCTGCTTGCGTGTCCGTGCTCTACTCTGGGCGCTGGGGCTGGCCACCTTTTACATTCATCCACTCAGGGACTCATTTATCCAACGCTGGCTGAGCATCACTCTCCAGAGAAGTCTTCCAGGGGCTGGGAACAGAAAGAAACCAAGATGCCATCAGATAGGCAACCTCATAAACAAAGCCTGCGCCTTTTTATGACATGCACAGTCGGAATGTACTCAGTAATTGAATCGTTAGTGTTCTGGGGCTCTGCTTATTTAAACATTAAGTTGGAAACGATGCTGAAAAGAAGATTAATGAACAGATTAAATTTCCAGCAATGATTATCAGTGTCTCCAAATCTGTGATATTGGGTATTGTTTTAAAAAATTATTTTCCTAAAGTTTATGTGGCAATAAGGCCCTGTTATTGGTCTAAATGTAGCAGAAGGGGGCTCGAAACCAGAAGCGCAGTCTGGCTTCCATACGCCCTGAAGGCAGAGATGGGGCAGATTCCAAGGCGACGTGGCCAGGCTGCCGACGAGCCGTGGCACCTGCAGTGCTTCCCCTGAGCACTGCTCTGCACGGGACTCTGCGTGAGCACCCGGCCTCCACACCCAGCAGAGACTACCGTCCCGAATGTGTCTTCAATATTTTACTTATTTATTTTTAGAGAGAGGAAGGGAGGGAGAGAAACAGCAATGTGTGGTTGCCTCTCGTGCACCCCCTACTGGGCACCTGGCCCGCAACCCAGGCATGTGCCCTGACTGCAAAGCAAACTGGCAAACCTTTGGTTCGCAGCCTGTGAGCAATCTACTGAGCCACACCAGCCAGGGCATCCACCCAGAACATTTATGCAGGGGTGTGGTTGGTCTAACACCACAGCATAAACTGATAGGACTTGACATCCGGAAGGGACGCGAGCTCTCACACCCCCATACTGTACACGAGGGACCTGAAGCACAGGAATGCGAAGCTAGTTGGCCGAGACCCCCATGTAGTTAGTGTCAACATTTTAACCCAACTAGAAAATAAGAACCTGGAAAGGGTCATCCTTGAAGCATTTAACTCCCTTTTTCTTAACTCATTAAGCTCCATTCCACCTCAATCTCAAGTGTCCTGTGTCCCTGTTGCCGACGCAGACCAAGACAGTGATGGGCAGAGCCCGGCCACACTGCACTGGGAGCAGGACCATGCCCACTTCTCTGCAGCTGGCCTGCCCCACGGGGCACAGGACCGTCCCGGTCTCCCTGACTTTCCCACGGTGCTTGCTCAGGTGTCTGGCGTGCTCGTATGTAACTGCGCTACGTCCCTCACGTAGAATGAAGGGTAATTAACACTGAAATTGCACTGACCAGAGTGTCATTGTCTTTGAGGAATCAAACCAAACCTCTCAGTCTTGCACCTCAGGGTCATTGTGGTGAACAACACAAGGTCAGTTTGTGCAAAAAAGTTGCTTCCTCCCTGTGGCTGGCCAGCTAGATGGCAGGGAAGACACCGAGGGGGATTCGCTCAGGTCTTCAAATCACTCAGCGTTTCCAAGAGAAACGTAGCCTCACGTCAACTTTCCACAATGACTGTGAGATTTCCCGCCTCAAATGCATCATGGAAAGAAAGGGCACCGTCCCCCCCACCCCACCCTCCGAGGTGCTGGCACAGGGTTGAAAGACGTGGCAGGATTTCCTTCTGACAGATCAGATTTCCCTTTGACGTGGCTCTGAATTCTTCAGGGCCCACGGGGAGACCCCCGATAATTGCCTGTAATTCAACCCACACACGGCCAGCTCCTGAAAGCCATGCATCAGCCTCTCCCTTGTAGGCAGGGACCCTGAGTTTTTTGTTTTTTCTTTTTCTTTTTTTCTTTATTTCCCCCCCTTTGGAACAGTAGCTCTTTTCATGTGAGGTCCTATTTGACATCATCATGTAGGTGTAATTTCACCCTTCTCCAGAAGCCCCCTCGCTCACAGCCAAGGAGGACGATTCCACAGTCAGGCCGGCCGGAGTTGCCGAGCGCACTTCTCCGTACCTGTCGCACCTGTACCAAGGAAACCAGGTGGCGGGGGTGGAGGTCCGAAACATGTCCCACACTCACTGCTACTGACGTTTGCTCTTGATATTAAATATTCCTGAAATGCACTCGACAAATGTGTTGACGTGCACAGTCAGAAAGTCTGCCTAGAAGGATGTGCACGACCTCATTTTATTCTGTTTTCTTTTTAAATGCTACCTTTCCCTGGCCCCTTGTTACCCATCCTCAAGGAATTCTCCCAGCACACAGCTGAGGCTTCAAGGCCCCAAAACCTGGAGGAACTCGCATCTGACCTTGACTTGACTCACCCTCACAGACTGAGTGCCTTTCAAATGACTGAACGGGGGCCAGCTGTCGTTGGGGAAGGGAGAGTTGGGTCAGAAGAGGACTAAATAACCTAAATAGTGAAGACGCCTGCCTCTCGGGGGGGACGGAATGCTAACACGCATGACACTGAGACAGAATCGGTGTAGACGTGTCCATCACGGCGCCGTGATGAAGATGCCGTGTAGGAGGGCAGATCAGGCGTGGCCGGTGGGGGAGGAGGCCGCTTTAGAAAGCACCAGGGACTTGAACTACACCTTGACTTACACAGGCCTCCACAAAGCAGGCGAGGTGGTGAGAACGGGTCCTCGTGGGCAGCAGGAGATGACACCGATTATAGGTGTGAGGCGAAGGGCACCAGAAGCGAGGGTGTGAAGCAGCACAGTCTGGTGGTGGGGAGAGGGTGGGGGTGCAAATGCAGGCTGTTAAGCTGGAGCCGTGGAGTGGAGCTGGAGCCCAGAGGGCCGGGAAGCTGGGCGAAGACCTTGGGCGGGAGGGCGTTTCTAAGCTGGGACGCGCAGTGTTCGGGGCTGCGGGCAGACCTCGCCCAGGCTGCTTGGAGAGCGTCTGGAATGAGGCACAAAGAGAGGAGGGGGGTGTGATCGGGAATGTCGGTACAGTCAGCACGAAAGGAGGAAATTGCCTGGACAGCGTGGTGGCGTCAGCAACAGCACAGAGGTGGGACCCAGAGGTGACCCAGGCGGCTGGCCGTTGATAGACTCTCTGGAGGGAAGGAGTGAGGGCCAGGGAGAGGTGACAGCCATCCTTCCTCGGGCTCCTAGTCCCCACCCTGAAAGAGGTGGTGTCAGTCATGACAGTGTCACTCACATGCACTGAACACACGTGTGCCCAGTGCTGAGCCAGGCACATCCGTGTGACGCCCATGCCGTTGGTATCACAACTGTCCTCATGAGGTTCAGACTGGTTGCCTGACCTGCCGCCATCACCCAGAGGAACAGGGACTCATGTCTGGGTCTGGTCCCCCGGTTCCCTGGCTCCTGGAGTCCGGGCCCTGTGGCCGATGTCCCGTTTGCTAGAGGGGGAGGGTGTGCTGAATGCCTTGGAGGGGTGGGAGAGAAAGCGGACACTGCGGCTTCATCGTTTCAACCAGCCATAATTCCCTTCTGTCCTGTCCTTTCTGAGAAGAACCCTCGGTTTTGTGCGCCTTCTGGAAGGCAGGAGGCCTTCTGTGGGGGCAACCGAGGTCCATGAAAGCCTCGGTGGAACCTCACGTGTACACTGCCGCCTTCGGTGCTGCGCAGTCCCGTCCCCTTCGGCGCATCCCGCTCTCAAACACAAGGTGCCAACGCCCCATGGCTCCAAGACACAGAAGGAACACACAGCAGTAATGACGAGACCTCGTGTGGGTCTCGTCTCAGAGGGTGACAAAGGCCAAGATCAGCCTGCCAAGGGTGACGTGAGAAACGTCCACGTCATCGGACAGCCTGGGGAGACTCTTCCCAGCTGGGAAGATGCCAATCCAGTAAAATCCACCCCGGCCATTCTAGTGGGGGTGGGGGGTGGGGATGGGGCGGGGGACCGGCCATCACACACTCCGGTTGAACAGGGAGTAACTCTTAACATGTGAAGGCCACGTGGGGAGCCTGCTGATGTAGCAGAGAACTCCTGTGACAGGGTCAGCCCACACTCCAGGGACTGGCCCGAAATTCAGAGGAGCCCCAACGGTACGACATGAGCAGGAGGTCCCGGCCTCTCAGCCAGACACATGCTCCTCGCTCCTCTTCCCAAGCGGCTCCTCTAACGGGAGAGGCGCCCAGCTGGCATGCGCCAATGGGATACTTCGGGGTCCAGCCAAATGGACGCTGAGCAGCACAAAGGAAGCTCAGGGACAGCCGGAATATTGTTGTCCTTCATGGGGATGACAGTCATGGGCCTGGGTCAAAGCTGGGGTGATGGAGACCGCCTGATACGCAGTATAATGTGTTTGGAAGGCCAATCATTCCCAGGCTTCAAAATAGAGAATATACAACGTAGAGTTCCACCCCGGCGATGAATTAAATAACTGGTGGGGTCAGGCGGGGAGGCATCCGTCTAACAGGACTCCAGTTTGATTCCAGTCTGGAATCAAAGGAGGTGCTCTGGACGGCAGAAGAGATGGTTCCCCAAGAGACCGGACGAGCCGCACAGAATCCCTGGGCTGTTCGCAGGACTGCAGGCACCCGGGCGTCTTCAGAAAGGGAAATGTACTGTCACTCTCACTGTCTCTCTCTCCCCCTCTTGCTCCTGCCCTGATGAAGGACGTGCCTTCCACCTCTGTGTGGATCAATGAACTCTACCCGAGACTTTCAGCACCTGGGCAGTGACGGGGGTTTAGAGGGTTAGGCACAGATTAGGAAAAGCAGGCGTGAGCTCACTTAGGCACACATATTGAAACCTAAAATAAGAATTTTCCAACCCCATCTTAGAAAGAGGCGGATCAAAGTGCCTGCATGATGGGGAAGTGATGAGAATTTGGAATGTGGGCATCGTGTCCAAGGTGTGCCTGCGTTTTGGTCCACAGCCGAGTCTAAGCTGGGCCTGAGGTCACAAGACAGTTACTTTCCTGAGAGGCAGCAAAAAGAAAGGTCTGAACTTGTAGCCGCTTCCTTCTGATCCTGCAAAAAGCGTATTTTTCTTATCGCCACTTGGGATCTCATAACGAGATACAATCCACCAGCGGGAAAGCAGCAGGGCGCTTGCCCAGTGAGGTGCAATCTGGGAAGGTCCCATTTCGAGTGACCCCTGGTCCACTTGGGAGGATGAAATGATTACTCCTACCACGGAGGGGGCGATTTCAAAGAGCAGAATCAGAATCCCTGGGATGTAGCCTGAGCTTCACCGACCTTACTCGTGACACACCCGCAGAGCCAGCCCTGCCATTCTCAGTGGAGAACACAGACCGCACTCGGGGTCCTCTGAGATTCTCCGAGACACTGAGACCTGCAGCTCAGATGCTGTGACAGGCAAGCAGTTGAGGTCTTTGTTATTCCACGCGCGAGGCTGTCCTGGTTTGAGCAGCCCTTGTTTGGTGCGGTAAACCTTCTGATGCAGCCGAAGGCACAGTGGCATCATCGTGTGGGCAGCTGGCATCGAAGTCAGTCCCTTGGCTGGAGTTTAGACAAGTGGCCAGTGGCTGTCAGACCAGCGCGGCAGACACAAGCCTGGGCGTCCAAGTTCTCCTTCTTTGTCCCGTTTCCTGAGGGCCTCCACCATGGCGCCTCTCACACGGCCATTCTTCGCAGTGGTGAACGGCAGTGAGAAAGGTTTTCTACTTCAAAGATATCTTACCTGGGCTGGGTTAGTGCGTGTGTATGGGTCGTTTTGAGAAGATGTTGACTAGATCAATACAGAAGACGTCAGAAGGTACGCACCTGTGCTCTACCAAAAGCATCAATTTGAGGAATAACCCTAAAACATATTCGTTTTACTTTCATTCATTGGACTTCGTGGGTGGTTTTAAAGACATGGTTCCATTGGACAGGATGAGGGTGTTCACTTGAGGCGCATCGGCCCCAACCTCAGGGTAAGAAGTGTCACATCTGATCTCAGGGAGGCAGCAGGCACCATGTCCCCAGGGCAGTAAGTGCCGTGGAGACTGGAAATGCAGAAGAGAGCCCAGAAGAGGGGCCAGCGTGAAGTCTGGACCCCTAAGATGAAGCCGTGGCTTTGTGCCATTCCTCGGGAGACAACATGGACTCATGAGGTCAGTGATGTCATTCAGGAGAATGCTCCCAAAGATCTATTTAGAATAAGACATGGATGAGTCACCTCTTTTAACAGACAGCTTTCCCCCTTCTTGTTCACTCATCATCATCAAAGTGAACATCTGAAGTGGAGCATGTGAAACTGTAAGTTGGTTTGGCGAGTAGTTGTGTCTATGTGGACTGAGTTTCCCACTTGTGGGAGTCTCCTGTTACCGCTCGCCCAGTTATTTTCCTCCCAGCTGTCTGCTGGCTCCCGTGGATCGAGCCTCGCTCTTAACCCAGCCAAAGTCAAGCTCTTGGCAGCTGCCTATAGTCATAACGGTATCTCCACTCGCTCCGGTCCTTGGCCATTGGAGATTAAGATGGATTAAGATACCCTGATGACTTTTTCAGACAGGGAAGTGATTTTGCATGTATTGGGAATCAAGGAGCAGGACAATGGAAAGAGGGCTGGTGATTTGAAAATAGCCCAAAGAGCACAAGAGTTTCAGGAAGGAGGAGATGGATGAGCTCACCACTTCTCTGGGCGCGGAGTCAGGGCTGTGCGGTTCTGGCTAAGCTCTGCTAAGGAATGCGTGAGGCAAGAATCGTACTAGCGGCCACTTGTCAGGACTGTTTCATCACAAAACCAATAGATGTGAGTGTGTTTATTTTTTGTGTATGTCTTACATCATTCTTGCACTCAGTACATATCTGTCTTGAGTGCCTACCACGTGTCTGCCATGTTCTCGATGCTTAAAATATAGCAGTGAACAGACAAAAATCCCTGGCCACATAAAATTTATATTCAAAAGGGGAAGTAAAAACATAAATAAGTAGAATACACAGGGTGGGCAGATGCTGTGAAGAGCGATGGAGAAAAATAAGAAGTGATTAGGAGTGAAATGTCGGAAGGGAGGGTCTCAGTGAAAAGGTGACAGGTGATACATGACTGGGCTGGTGGCGTCCTGACCCAGGTCAGCAGGCAAGTCAGGGAACCATGTGAATATCTGGTTCAAGGGCATGCGAGGCCAGAGAGACAGCAGGTGCAAAGGCAAATTAGGATTTTAGGTTGGGTTCTTCTATTTCAGTAAAAACACCCTTGGGAATTCAGTGGGGATTGCACTGCACCTGCCGTTTGCTTAGGCCAGAATCACCCTCCGACCGTACAAGTCTTCTAGCCCCTGAACATGGAATGTCTTTTCATTTATCTAGGTCTCCTTCAATTTTCCTGAGTAATATTTTGTAGTTTTTCATGACAAAGTCTCGGTTGCCTTGGTTAAATTTATCTCTAAGAATTTTGCATGCTATCGTAAATGCAATTGATTTTTCAATATTCCTTTTGAATTGTTCGACGCAAACGTACAGAGCTACCACTGATGTTTGTGTGTTGATTTAGTATCTGCTTTGCTAAATCCGGTTACTACATTGCCCAGTGTTGTGCATTCATTAGGGTTTTCTACATGTAAGGGTTTTCGTACCTGCTCTGAATGGAGATAAGTGTACATCTTCCTGTCCCGTTCGAATGCCTTTCATTTCCTTTTCTTGACCAACGGCTCTGCCTAGAACGCCCAGTGGCGTGTACACCGGGCAGCAAGCCCAGGCTCCCTTATCGTGTTCTGATCTTACAGGACGAGCTTTCGGGGTCTGACCACCCAGCGGGCCAGCAGCTGTGTGTTTATACGTGGTCTTTGTCCTGGGGAAGAACCTTTCATTCGGGTTTATGGGCTGTTTGTCTGAGGTGACAAAAGCGTTTGGGGTACAGATGGAGGTGACAGTCACACAAACCCATCGTCAGTGTAACTCAGGTCCCCGAACGGCATACTTCAAAATGGTCGGAATGGGAAACTTGATGTTATATTTTACCACAGCTCAAAAAATTAATAATGCAAGACACCAAAAACAACATCGAATGTTATACTTTAAGGAGGTGAATTGTGTGGTATGTGAATCATATCTCCATAGAACTATTTATTTAAAAAAACTAAAAAAAGTCCAAATAGGAGAATATTGAGACGGAGCTGAGACTCGAGGGTGACTCACGGGGAGAGTTCAGCGGCCGAGTTAAAGGTGAAGGCTGCACTCTCTGACAACAGGTCGGGTGGGGCTGTGAGCGAAGGACAAGCAGGGAGGAGGAGTCCAGTGTTCTTAGGCGCGAGCAAGCTGGGAACAGCCGTGACCACAGGGGAGGGAGGACAGGCCGAGGCTTCGCCCTTGGACACCTTAGGGCTGCCTTTCGCTTTCTGCCCTAATCTTCGTCCTTGGCTCATCCTAGTGCTGGAAGGGACAGCTCAGCCACGGCCTGGCACTAAGGAACCCCTGTATATGCAAGGCGGTCAGTCGTTAAGAGTGACCCTCCCCCCGCAGCTTCGCCGGAGCAGAACTGGAGCTAGGTTGTCATGTCACAGGACAAAGACCTGGGAGAGAGGTGGCGGTTGGCAGATAGGGCACCCCCAAGTGCTGAACGTAGTTCCTGCTGTGCACACAAGTGCAGAGAGCAAGAACGTTCACCCACGGGAACATGCGTGAACCATCTTCCCACCCTCACGGAACCTGGCACACAGTAGGTGTACGGTAAATGGCTGCTGGTTGGTTGCTCAACACCAGTTCCCAATGAAAACTGCGGGATCTTCTTCGCCGTAGATTGGAAAAAATCAGCAGACGAGTTTCTGCTTTTGGAATCGCTTATGGCTCTACCCCCAGGTAACGATCCGTCGGGTGTCCTTCAATCTGGTGTTTTGACATGTTTTGGTGTCTCATGTGGCTGGTTCTAACCCTGGAAATCATTTGCTTCCATCTGGACTATAACCAAAGGATCACTTGTACTGGAGGAAATGTTATCAGCGGGGCTCCAACATCTTCGATGAGACACCTCTCATCCTGCCCGATGGAGGGGAAGCTCACGCTGTGTTGAGCGGGCTCAGAAACATCACTTTGCATTATTCCCCCAGGACTTTGAGCCTTTCCGTTGGGTGATAGCAATGGTGAGTTCTTGAGCAAGTTTAGTCTGATGAGATTGTCACGTTTTTTAAAGGAAAAAGACCAGGACCTGCTTGCTCTTAAGCTTCATGGGAGAGAAGATCGGGGGGAGGAGAAGGGGCCAGAACCTGTACTCAGTTTCCTGTGCTTCCTGCAGGGAGAAGGCCTCACCACGTGCAGTCACAAAAGGCAGAGCCAGGACAGCCAGCCCCTTTCATCTCTGTCCCCACATGGAGAGCACTAGGCCGTGAGTGAGTGTTTTAATACCACTGTCTCTTCCAGGGAGTTCGGAACACACATGTTCCTCTTAACTCCCACCAGACCCTGAGATCTGCGAGCCAAAAAGATCATTCTGGAAGGAGTTTGGAAAGGGTGGGGGAAGCTGTTGCGCAATCGCCAGAGATTCGGGAAGCACAGATCTCCCCGGTCCACCCCTGCGCCCTGGCACTCACTCGGCAGAGCTCAAAGGCCTTGCTGTCGATGGTTTTCTTGCCATAAAACACAGATAGTAACACTTGCAACACAGACACTAAACGGAATGCACGTTGTGATCTCGGGAGAAAAGGCAGACTGTGAACATGTGTGGACAGTGTGTGATTCCGGGCAGGCCTGGGGCCACAGTCCCGTCGCCACCGCAGGCGTGGCCCAGCACGGCAGCCTCCGAGCCCCGCCTCCGGGTCCAGCTGGCATGAGATGAAGGGCCACTCTGCCCGGCTGCGGTGCCCTGCTCACCCACAGGCCTCTGCTCAGGGCCCCCATGCCCGACAGCCACTGGAACCTCATGAGGGACCTCCTCACCGCCACAGGCCTGTCTGGGGTCAAGTCCATGCACCCTCCAGTCCGTGGGCAGGGCAGTCAAGGCCGGCTCCTGCGGGGGGGCATGGTTTTGCTTTGTGACACCAATGTCTTGGGTCCACTTCGTGGGAGCAGAGGGTTTGTGGTTTGCTTTGGTCTTGAGGAAAAGAGGCTGATGAGACGGGTGGAGGATTGGGCTCGTGGGGATCCAGCTCCTTCTTTGGACTTGAGGTTCACGGTGCCCAGAGCCAAAGAAATGTCCTCTGAGGAGGGCAGATGGCAGAGGGGAGGGAGCAGCCAGATGCTGCCAGGAACTGCCACTGTTATCTCAGAAAGTCACAGTGGCGTCAGGACACTGTGCGGTCCTCCTGAGGAAGCCACAAGGGACGGTCTCGGGGAAATGGGCTGGTCTCTGTGGCCCCCGCTCAGGTCCCCTCTCCTAAGCCCCTCTCTTCTTCTCCTCCCCAACCCCGCTCCCAGCCTGGCCTGCTTCCCTAAATATTTTCTAGAGAGGAAATCAGGGCGGCAAAGATATTAATTTGAAGGGACTTAACCCTTTCCGGATGGACTCGAAGTTTAAAAGAGAAACAGAGGAGGGTACAGCCCTCACCCCGGAGCATAAATCTCGAGTGGCAGACGGTCAGATAGTGTCCCCAGGGCAGGGCGGGTGGGAAGGGGAGATAAGGGGCAGGTGGCCGCGTGCTCGGTCTGAGGGTGAGGCTGGCCCGGACCCTCCCCAGCCCTTCCAGGTGCATCCCAAATGCACAGAGAAGGCCCAACAAGGAAGCCCTCCCAGATGCCGGGGGAGGGGCGGACGATGGTCTCCGATTATAGGAACCATCCTGGAAAGCCTGGAGAGAAAAACAGTGCCTAACTGCTTCCCATCTGCCTGCCCTGAGCCCTGAAGCAAGAGGAAATTGATTTGAATATCAGCATAAAGAGTTCAAGACAGACAGAGGGAAGGATCTCCTGACAGAAAGACATTCCTGCCTGTTGCATAAACCCTTCCCTTTGAAGGTCTCGAAAGCAGCCAGGGCTCCATCATCGATCGAAGCAGCAAGATCCCTCCCCATGCTGAGACTGCCTCACAATCTAATTTTAGCAGCATCTCTGGGCCAAGGGAGGGGTCCCCCCACCCCGTCCCCTGTTCCCCGGCTATCTGCTGCTCCACACACCATCTCCTCCTGCTTCCTTTGATGTTGGCGGGGGGCTCGGTGGACTCAAGGCCAGACAGATAGGCTGCAGGAAGAGACACGCGTGCCTCCATGGGCTGCCCTATCTCACCCGCTGCAGCAAGAAGGGGTCTGGTTCGGTTTTGTTGTTTTGTTTTGCTGTTTCTAGTCGTGAAGTTCACGCACTTGGTTTGAAATGAATATGGGCGGCCAGGTCCAGGGTTCAGCCTCAGAAACCGTTGTGGTGTCAACTGCTCTCCGACACCCTCTCTTTCTTTGCAGGGGAGGCCGTTTAAACCACGACTTTATTTTGACTAGTTTAGAGATCCCATGCATATTTTTACCCCACTGTAGATGAATGCAGTTTAAGGCCGTCACGTAGCGGCATGAAGGTGGCCGAGAGCCACAGGAATGTTTCTCGTTGTGGAAACGACAAGTCAGTCATTCTCTTCTCCGAAGTACACTTCTTCAGCCTGGGTAAGGACACTTTGTTTAAAAAGGAATCATCGCTTTCAAATTAGCTTTTCATCTCCCAAGTTAACCCTATGGAGAGTGTGGCAGTGTTTCTGAATTTTTGCAAAATAGTTTGATAGCACCTCTGTCCTCTTGCTCAAGAGGTAAAATTTTGTATCATCACTGCTTTGTGTGATTTTGGCCAAACGCTGTGGAGAAAACTGGTGCAGGCAAAGCACCTCGGTTTCTAGTTAATTTCTGGCCACACTTTCTGTAACGAGGATCTCTGTGAAACTGAGTTTTTTTCCACCAAAAATGTCTCTTAATGGAGACAAGATTGGTTATGAAGTCAAGCCGGGAAGGGCAGGAGGGGAGAGAGTTCAGTGTCTTTTTCAAGCTCACTGTTATTGAAGGAGTGTCCGCACTGCTCCAGGGACTCTGTGTTCGGGCCACATCTTTGGTGCTCAGTCCCTGCCTGCCGCTCCCTGCTCCTCCTTGGTGAGTGTGACGGCCCCTGCATAGGCTCGCCCATGGACTTCAGAAAGAGGAGCCCAGGCCGGAGGCACACCGGGGCAGGAACCCGGCAGGGTCGGGGGCAGGTTCTCCATGGCTTGCTCTCTTCCTTCTCACTTCTGGGGCCAGAGGCCTCGCCGCCTCTGACCCGGCGCCCCCACGCCCACCGCCTCTGCATGTCCTCTCCTGCCGCAGATCGCGGGCTTTCCTCAACTTCCCTCAAGTGACGCACATCCCTCGTCACCTCGGCAGCAGAGCAGTCCTGATCGAGCCCCACAGCCAGGCAGAGTGATGGAAGCGTAGGCAGAACCTCGAACTCAGGCCTGACATCTAGGGGTGCTCCCAGTAGGTGGGGGCTTTGGGGAGAATCCCTGCCCCATGAGGTAGATGGTTCAAGTCCACAGTCCCACAGTGCTACAGAGTCCGGGGTCCCGTCATTCTGCACTGTGAGGGGCAGGCTGTCCACACTGTGGGTTCGAGGTACGGGTGTCAGGAAACAGGCCAGCCGCTTCAGCTAATTCTCAGCACCCAAACTCCGGAAGGCAAGTCTGCCCTGAAGGTGCGCTAGGGGCATTCTGAAAGGCGGGAAGAACAAACGAGTACACGGGGACATAGCTACATACACTGGTACACCTGCACACACGTGCACCTGCACACACGTCCCAACAGGTCAGGGAAGACACAGAGGGAGAAACTAGGGGCCCAAAGTTCCTAGATGGCCTTTGCCGTAAACCGTGTTCCACATCGACAGCACAGGACAATGCACATTGGAGCATTTAAACCTCAAATTGTCTTCCAGAAACTTACCATCTTTATTCCCAATAGGTCAAGTCTCAGAGAACTGCAATGCTTCTTTTCAATTAGGCAAAAATAGTGATTTCCATGTATTACTCATTCTATCGTTGTTCGTCTACCAAACCGGGACACTCGCTCCCCCGTCATTAAATTCCACCCTTTGTGGTCAGAGCCTGCAGGACTGCACCGTCTCTTCTGGGAAGGGTGGGGCTCCACGTGGGGGGCCGTGGGCCTGCCCCCCCCCGGCCCCCCCTGGCCCAGCCCCTGCCACCCCCCGGGCTGAGCTTCCCAGCATCTCGCACTTCGCTCTGTCCCGTTGTTGACTTCGGCCACTGGTCAAGTTTCCTTTGGAGCCCCGGTGGCCCGGGCGCCTGTGCGGAGCTGACTCATGCTTTCCTGGACTTCCTGCCGCCCTGCTCACGGGCCCGTCTGGGGCTCTGAGACTCTGCTTCAGGGTGTCGCAATTCCAGCCAGGAAACCAAACTAACCGCCCAGGGCCTGGCTGGGGCCTCCGAGGTTTCGAGAGAGCAGAGGTTCCCAGGCCACAGCTCGGCCGGAAGCTGACCTGTCTCTTGTTCATTCCTTCTTCCATTCCTTCGAGATATAACGGACACGCAGCAAATCTGAGGCGCACAGCATTATAACGTGACCTACGTATATTGTGGAAAGGTGGCTACAGTGAGTTCGGTTCCCACGCGCCCTCTCACGTACACGCCCCAAAGTGCCAGGGCCATCCTTTGTTCAGATCAACCTACATCTACCGACCAGTTCGCCTACCAGCATACAAATGGCTGTGCGTGGGTCCGAAGCTCACAGGACAGAGCCCTTCCCTGGGAAAAAGACCATCGGTCCTGCCGGTTAGCTGGTTGGCATCTTGGGTGAATATTTTCTGTTTCCTCCAAGCTTATAAATTCCTTCAAAGATTATTTTTCATTTTTTTCATAAAAATAGGAATGGCAGTGTGTCAAGGAAGCCTGGTTCCTCCTGGGTGCCCTGGACCCGTGAAATGACCCGGTGGCTCCCGGTCCATGTTTATCTGCTTAGAGTCACAGCTTTTGCCTTCTCCGCTCACCACGGGGCGGTGAGCTTTCTCTGTCACTGAAAGAGGCTCTGAGACGGCTCGGCGAGCTGCGGGCCACCAGCAGGAACCAGGCGCCCACCAAAGCAGCTTGCCTGACTGCAAGTTTATGAGAAAGTTCACTTTTAGAAAAATTAGTGAGTAGGGGACTCTCAGTGAGTGACGTGGAGGAAATCAGACCATTTATTCCAGGTCGTTTCCCTCTCATTGCTCAGTCACTGTGTGTGTGTCCGTCTGTCTGTCTAGGAACAAACCAACAGACCAGTGTTCCCTTCCAGCCAGTGTGCAGGTCAGTCAAGTGGCAAGTCCCTGAAGCATGTAGACGCCCCCACACGGTTTTGTTCACCCCAATCCACAACTTAACCAGTGACTGCTGCGAAGCCTTCATGCTGAAGAGGGTCAAGTTCTGAGGTTCCAGGAGGCTGTGAATTTAGGGGAACTCCCCCCATCTCAGGCCAGGGCCCTCTGGGCACAGGAGCGGTTCCCTGTGTGGCTTCAGGCAAGTCACGTAACTTCTTGGTGCCTCTGTGTTCCCCCCTGTGAATCAGGGATGCAGCTGTCCCTGCCTGGTTGGGTTAAGGGGGTGGACATCTGCCCTGTGTGTAGAGCACTGACTGGCATGCAGTGCGTGAGACCTACACAGAGGATGGGACAATAAAGTCTGCCAAGTGCCCGCAGATGCTTGGCCAAGGCCACTGGACAGCCCTGTCGCCCAGAACTCTGCTGGGGGTGACAGGCAGGGACAAGCCCAGGGGACCAGCCAGGAGGCACAGGGTGGGGCCCGGCCCATCCAAGAGGGTGAGGACAGACGCTGATAGTCTTTCACCAGGAGGAAGTAAGAGAGGGAAAGGGCGTTTCCAGTGCAGGTGGGAGCATATTCAAGGACCCGGCGGCAGAAAGAGACCCGGCGTGTGCAGAAAATGCCGAGCCGGTCAGGAGGACTGAAGCCCAGGTGAGAACGCAGCTGGGAGAGTGAGCGAGGCCTCCAAGGTCACTCCTGGCTTTCAACTGTCAGTGTGCTTGGGATGCTCTAACAAAAACACCAGACACTGAGAGGCTTGTAAACCACAGTCAGTCATTTCTCACAGTCCTGGAGGCTGGGAAGTTCAAGATCAAGGCCCCGGCAGACTCGGTGTCTGTTGTTCCAGCTGAAGGAAGTGGAGAAGCCCTGGCAGGTGCCCGCAGCTCGGATCGTGAGAGCGCTCATTGGCTCCGTGGCAGAGAGAGAAACACACAGGCCCGGGCTGCGGCTGGGAATCAGGACCTCGCCACGTGGTCACAGGGATCGGCGCAGCCCAGGTGCCCCTCCTCAGCCCCTGGTCTTCCTGTCGGCGCCCATGTTTGCTGCAAGCCACTTCACGAGTGCTTGCTGACGGGGCACGGGCAGATGGGCCTCCTGAGGCATCCGGGGCCCTGCCTCAGCAGGTGCCTGTCCATCCTTGTCTGTATCTCTAGGGTGCTTAGAAATGCAGTGAGTTCACACATGGGTCTCCTCTGAGCCCCACACGGCCCTGCAAGGCATCCCCTCAGTCGAGAATAGGAAATGGTTCCAAGACCCCCCTCCGAGACTCACTCAGGGCCACCCCACCCACAGGACTCTGGCCCCTGGAGCAAGCCTGCCTGGGAAGGCAGCATCTTCCGAGCACTTTGGGAAACCCCCTCCTTCTGTTTTCTCCTCCTGCACGCAGCTAGCCGGTCGCCTTTTCTGTGCTCTTTGGTGCACTCCGGGCCCAGAGGGGATGCTCTTTTTTTCCTTCTTGGTTTTATGAGACATTTGTTGGTGATGTCAGACTTCAAAGGCAGCCGCCACCGGGAAGATCACGACCAGACGCCGGTGTGTGCTCCCTCCCCATTCCTGCCGCAGGACCATGGTACTAACACGCATCTCTTCTCCCGGCGTGACACTCAGCCTCTTTTAAGTGATTTAACAAAGTCCCTCACTTTCTCGGGCCCTAAATTCAAGTGTCAGCGGACAGCAGCCTCCTTCCCAGCCAAGACTCTGAGCCCCCGTGACCCCATTCATCACTGCTGAGCAGTGTCCCCGATCGCTGTCCCCCTGTCTGCTGTCGGCACACCATGCCCGAGTCTGGCTTTCTTTGGAAACTCACCACATGCCCCTATTCTCACCAGGTCCTTAAAACCCTGGCCTCAAGGTGGGTGAAGCAAAGCTTCCCGGGACCCTTGGGCCGTGCTTCACCCAACAGAGCCTGCTGCCCGGCCTGGAAGCCACAGTGAGGAACTCAGAGACTGTCAGCGTGGTCAGAACACCGTCCCTGGCTCAGCCCGGGGGCGCAGTTCAAAGGAACAAAGATGTAAGTCAGAGTTTCATGACAACAAGGGAGGTCCAAAGAAAGACACCTAACCTGAGCACGGAGCCTTCTGGGGCACGGCTTTGCAGACTTGAGTCCTGTTAGTTCCCGGGGGAAAGGACCCAGGGACACTGTGGCCACAGGGCGAAGCTCAGAGAGCAGGTTGGGGGCTGCATTCGTTTCCTGGGGCCGCCATCCCCACTGACCACGAGTGGGTGGGCTGTCTGACAAATCTGGAGGCTCGGTGTCCACAGTCAGGGTGTCAGCAGGGCCAGGCCCCTCCCGAGGCTCTAGGGAGGGGTTTGTCCTTGCTTCCGGTGGCTCCAAAACCCCCAGCAGGCTTTGGGCTGTAGCTGCGTCTGCCCGATTTCTGCCCCCGACCTCATGTGGCTTCTCCCTGTGACTCTGCGCCTCTTCTCTTCCCCCTAGGAGACCATTAGATTCAGAGCCGGCCCCAGTCCGCTAGAACCTCATTTCAGCTCAAACTGCTCACACCGACAAAAGGCCTCATTTCCATATCAGGAGCTGTCCCGAGGCTCTGAGGGGACATGGCTGTTGGGGGGGACACTACAGGGACCGTGGCACGTGTGCTATGTCCATGCATCACCTCTGACCCGTCTCGTGGAGCTGACCCGACCTCGATTTTTGAACCACCTCCCAGACTGAAATCCTGACCTTTTGACATCCGTGTTTGAGAAAACAAAGGGTGGTGGCCTGTGAACAAGGTGTTGGGTGTTATCATGAAGAAATCGAGAAGGTTCCCATGCGAGGGTTGGCCAGGGGTGGCCAGGGGCACACCGTGAGTCTGAAGGGAGGGCCCGGGCAAGGAGTTAGACCCCAGACAGACACGTACACTCCTGTCAAGGCATTTCGTACACCTGACGCCACAGCCCGGGAGAGAGAAATGTCGATTCAGTAAAATACACCTGGATGCGATACTCCCCACACAGGAGTCTGTCCCTGTATGAGAAGTGTCCCCAGGAACCCCCCAACTTTTGGAGTACAAACCGGGGTGAGGAGTGGGGTGCTGTTGGCCTTAGAACATGGGGCGCCATTGTACCACAGGTTCACGGCATTCTGAGCACAAATGGTACCATCTCCAAGACCCCACATTCCAGAATGTTCCTTCAGCCATAGCCACCACTCCTTCCAGTCTGCCATCCTCCCTCCTACTGACTGCATTTCCCTCCTTCACGGTGACCCCAGACACCTGTGGCCACCTCTGCTGTCACCCAGTGAGGACCTTGCTGACCACTGTCCTGAGTGGGGGGCTTGACCTAGGCTGAGTCATTCCAGACATCTCACCAGCAGCCCCCAGCTCCACGGTCCCGTCGGCCCTCCTGCCGGACCCGGGGAGCAGACTCGGGGGAGACGCAGGACTTCCAATCTAGCGGTCCGAGGAGCCCCCTTCTGCCTTTCCGAGTTCCCTGATTGTTAATTAGTCACTCCCAGCAAGGACCACCTCCCTCGTAGAAACCCCAAACTTTCTCTACTTCCACCCGGTCTTCCGGGTGTCGTTGGAATCACAAAGCCACTTTGACACAGTTTTTTCACTCTAACTCACGCACTCAGTGCCCAGTCAGTCCCTGCAAAACACCCTCCCAGGCTCTGTCTGGGGGGCTGCCAGCCCCACCGCCTTCCCGAGGAAGGGTCCCTACCCCTGCATTTTTGAGAAGGGCACTGAGTACTTCTAAAGCACCTGTTAGCTTCCCTCCTTCCTGGGCCCAAGACGCGTCCGCTCCCCAGGGGACATTGGACTTGCTCCACCCCCTTCCAGAGACCTGGAATTAGCAGCACTCCCCCACGGAGAGCCCCTGCTTCCTCCAGCGTGGCTGCGTCAGCTCTGCCCTCGCTTCTCTGCTCCTCTCTGGTCTCGCTCTACCTGCTGGGCATCCTCTTCTCTTAAAACGCCCTTGTTTTTGTTCTGCCAGCCCTGCAAACTATCACCTAGGGTCTCTTCTTCCCATTACACTCCAATCTCAATGGGCTGCCAACCACCTTCCCTGCCCAGCGCGCCAAAGAGCTGCAGTCACTCCTGCTTGGATAAGTTCTGGGGTTCTTAGTCAGTCCCTCCCTTTATCCTGCTCTCGTGGGGGATGCTCAGGTGTGGAGATCCAGCCACTGCGTCAGCCTGTGTGACACTCAAGCGCCTGTGTGCCAGCCAGCACATCCCGTGAAAGCAGGCGACCCCACCCCTTGGCTCTGCTCTTTCTCTCCACGGCAACTCCTTGTCTTATTATTGGCAACTTCTTGTCTTATTATTCCTACTCCTTCCACGGCCCCTCTGTGTCCCCTCCCTCTCCTCCCCTGCCCCAAATGCGTCTCAGACTCCGTCCTGGAAGCTCCCTGTTCCTCTGGGGTGAACAGCACGGCTGCCCTTCCAGGCCCTCCAGGCAAGACCACCTCTGAGTCCTGGCCCTTTATTCAAGGGTCTCCTGAGTACATCCATCAGGATGTCACCCCCAGGAACCTGGACAAAGGCATGTCCCAAACTGAATGTGTCATCTTCTCAGACTTCCCGGCGACCCTAGTTCAGGCAACCGCACCACCAGCCCCTTAGTTTCCGGGGTTAAGACTTCAGAATTGACTCTGATGCCACTACCCGCCACCTCCACACCCAACCACTAGCTAAGTTCCTCTGCCCCCGCTCTGGCTACCCAGGAGCAAAGGTGGTTGTAGGCCCAGCCCACAAGCGAGGTTGTGTGAGACCAGACAGTCAAAAGACCGTATATTGTTACCATTTAAAGGAATCAGCATGTTTTGTACCCAAAAGGCAGGCAGCATGCTGGTCGATGTTCTGGTAAAGAACCTGGCATGTTGACAGCAACATATCAAAAAGTAAAAGCTATTTATTATTATTAGTAGTAGTAGTAGTGGTAAATATAGTTTAGTATTTATTTTTATTAGTAGCAATATTAAATTTAAGTCACTTTTATTCTACACCTATTTGTAAAAGTCTGTCGAGAGTTGTGGAGAAATAGAGGCCACAGTTTCTGGAAAGAATGACTCAGACTCCCTCTGCGTTTTGGCTTAGCGCTCCCTGTGAATCACCCACCAGGGGCCTCCACGGCCTGCCCTTCCTAGAAGCCCTCCTGAGCAAAAAGACGGGTGCCTGGGGTGTGATCTGGGGTGTCCACCGAGGTCTCCATCCCCCCAACATTCCACCACATGCGCCTGTACGCAGCGTCCGCTCCCCTTGCGGCCTGGCGGGCATCTGCACTCTGGCACCAGGAGGTCGCAGACCCAGTGCCGGCGATGTTTCTGGAGCTTCACCGGGGACAGCAGAGCAGTCTGCGGCGACAGGCCAAGCGGGCCTCAGATCTGGGTTCTAGCACCTCTTGGTTCTGAGATCTTGGGGGAGGGCTTAACTTCTCTGAGTTCATTTCTTCATTGTTTTCCATTGCAGATAGCAATATCACATTTTTTTCCATGAGGCTAAATTTTTTTAACCATAAAGAAAAAAGTGGACAACGGGCTAAGTCTAGTGGGCGGTCACTTTCCCAGCCTCCCTCTCTCTCTCCCACCCTCGCCCCACCCCTCTGTCTCTCCCCCCTTCTCTCTCTCTCACACGTACACCCCTTCCGACATCACGATGAGCCTTGGGCTGACCCTAAGACCCTCATAAGAGCAACACCTCCATCAACAATAAACCTTCTTCCTTTTGCCTCACATCTTAAGTTCCATGAGTAGGTTGGACTGTAAAATCTGTCCCCAGGAGGAGAGGTCTCTATACTTCATCTGTGGCAAAAGAGACTTAAAATTTTTGACAGGAGAGGGGACAGCAATTTAGAGTTGTGGTGATTGAAGCAGATAAGCTCTAACAGACACTGTAAGGAAAATGGAACAAGAACACTTAGCGAATCCTGGACAAAGCTCAGCACAGTCTGTGTGCGCAGCGGCCTTCCGCAGGGCCCACGCCCAGAAATGGGCCCCGCCCACCGTTGGCCTTGCCTGGCAGCCTTGTCTTAAATCAGCCAATTTAAGACCCATCCTTCCAGACTTGTTTTCAAGCATCAGCCCCATGTAAAGAAAATAAATTTGACATGGGGACTCCCACTGCACTGATGGCAATGAACCACAGATAACCAAAAAAAATCCCCACCAGGTCTCAGAACCGTTTTGCTGCTAAGGAAACAGCAGCCACCGAAACGTAAAGCCGTGTTAGCTCAGTAAACGGAAATTTTTTAGAAAGATCATCACTTGGTGGTTTGGAACATCTAAAAGAACAAACCAAATGGGTCAAATGAGCTATCAAATAAATCTACTGTGAAAAATCAGTTGTTAATATGGCAGGAAATAATATTCTTTGGAATTCCATGGCTCATATGGAGCTCAATATTTGTAAAATCCAGTCATTATTAAGCCCATAAAGAATGCAATGATGGGTATCCAATTAACAGTTAAATCTGTTTTGGGCTCTCATATAAACTTCCAGGAAAAAAATAAATCCACTCCTGGGCGCGCTGAGTCGGTCGACACAGAGCCCGTCCACTGGTGCCTGGGCCAGGGGCTCGTGCTTCTGTTGGCTCGCGGTTTGGTGTTTACTGTTACCCAGGGCGTCGGGACAGAACCAGGAGAGATTTTCACACTGGCTTTCAGCGGGAAGTCAGAAGTGCAGTAGCCTGTCTCCATTGTCCTCAACAACACGGATTTGTCCTTTTGTCTCCGCCGGAGTGAAATGTGTGGCCCCAGTGTGTGTGGCCAGACAGGGGCCACAGGAGGAAGCAAGTATCTTTTTTTTTTTTTTTTTCACATCAGACCGGCAAAGAGTCAAGGAGCTCAAAACTCACTCCCCGAGGAAGGAGAGTGCAGCAGTTTGCTCCCCCGCAGCCGCTGCTGCCCCAGGCCTTTCCACAAACTCCCGGCCTCCCTCTCGGTTCCCTTAGCCTCTTAATCACTCTAAGTCAACAATCCACCGCTGACAGTTTTGCTGATAAAGTACCTTTAGAACGGCAGACCGGTGTTTAAATTTCCGCCTACGTCTTCTGGAACTTGGTGACCAGATCGCAGCCGACGCTTCCAGTAGAAACACTGACTCGTTAACCTCCAGTTATTTCTGGGCTCAGCTGAACGAAAACAAATTGCTTTTGAAGCTGACGATTCCAGATTCTGCGTCGTATTTTCCATTTCTTCTGGTCTGTTTTTCCATGTAGCTTTTATCTGCTACCTATGAACCACGAAAAACAAATGATTTTGTTCGAGTCTTTGGGAAGGGCCGCTCACTGGCACCAAACCCCGTTGTCTGGTGCATTTTCTTGTTCTGAATTTCTGGAAGGGAAATCCTCCTGGTGAGGAGTCTTAACTTCCCATCAGTGATGGGAAAAACGGCGTCTCCTGAGGGGGCAGGGGGAGCGCTCTGTAAGAGAAAACTCAGCAGGAATAAAAGTCCACCCAACAGGTATTTCAGCCAAGCCTGTTTTTCTACTGATGCTCCTCCGTGCCTGCGGGTGGGAGTGAACGACCAGAGGGTTGGGAAAGTGCGCCAAGGCCGAGGGCCTCAGAACACTCTGAAAATTGTCTTTTCAATGGTGTGTGATTTAAATGCCACCCTTTCTCCCGGACACGAGGCGCTCGCCCCTCCTGTCTTAAGTCCAGGCCTGTCTGTAGCTCCGGGCAGAGCCTGCCCCATGGGGGTACCGTGCTGGCCTGGGATGCGCCCCTTGTCCCAGTGTGGTCCTTAATTATTGACAGCATCTCCATTCAAGCTAAAAAGTGTCCTATTTGGGACGGTAAGTTATATGATCTCTTCCTTTCTGTGACTTCCCCTAGGTGTTCACAAGATGCTTTTATTCAGAAAGAAAACGACAGACTCTGGTTTCAGAGAACTTAGTCCATTATTCGTAGGAGGAGACTGAGACCCAGAAGGGTTTCCGGACCCACTGCTCAGGGGCAAAGTCCGGACCAAAGGGACAGTAGCTGGTCGGGCGTGCTCCTGAGTCCTTCGCACACGCTGACCCGGCTGACCTGCATGCCCCCTGCGGGGCGGGCATTACTGTCCAGGCTGCAGGGTCTGGCTCTGCTTTTGCAAAGGGCAGGGCGGTGCTGGGCCCCCGACGCCTGGTTCCAGGCCGCGGGGAGCTCAATGTGTCCCGCCGCCTGGAAGAGCCAGTGCGGCTGACTCTCGGTCCTGCCCTTGCTCTGGATTATATTGCTTTTGAACCAAGTTGGGAAAAAAGGTTGTTAGTGAAAATTCGGCCCGACTTTCTGAAGTTGCTATTTTTATAGTGCTGTGAACAAAATCAGAGTACCGCCACATGCTCTCGAAAAAGAAATGAGGCTTAGAAACAGACGAGACATAGACCTACAAGATAACAATGTATTTTCAGGGAAGATAATCAAAGTATCGATCGAGATGTACAGCACAGATAACAACCATTCAGGAAGGAGGGCGGCCCTGAAGTGACCGACGGGGCCGGCCCCAGGCACACCCACTGCCTGCCGTCGGTCCGGTGGTTTTCACGTTAGGGTCCGGTGCCGAGCCTGCCCGAGGAAGCCCATCGGCCCCTCGGATCACGTCCGTGCCTGCACAGGCCTCTTCGTAGCGCACCTGGTAAACCCCGTGGGAAGAGTTTTCTTAATAATAAATATTGTTCGACAGTGATTACAGAAAGGGCTTGCATCTGGGTTGCCAGCCCCTGGAAAAAAAAAAATGTGCCGGCCATAAAGACTGTGACTCATAAGAAAAAACATAAGAGAGTTTACAGCATATTAAGTTTGGGGCAGATGTTTAAGAGCTGTGTGGGTCACAGGCGGTATTCCAGAACTCAGGCACGCGAACATAGGCAGCGCACTTGACCTTCACAGCTGCCAAGCAGCCACGGCCACTGGACGGAGTGTTCAGGATGGTGAGACTTTACTCTCCCCAACTCTGCAGAGAAAGGTTTTGTCCCCTAAACCGCACGAGGGGCCTCCCTCACCCAGAATAGACAGAGGTGTGGTTTCTGCCCCAGAGCTCTGGTGGAAGAGACTCCACGGTCACCTAAAAACTCCCTTTGCATCCAGGGGATGTAGCAAGACACACGTCAGTGTCCAAAAAGGGAGCCTTCGGGCACAAGGAGGCCTCGGCCGCACAACAGCCCCAGCGTGCCGCAGAGCCGGCCGGGCCATCACGCACAGCCCCTGACTGCCCGCACAGCTGCTCTGGAGCGCTGAGATTTCCCGGTCCTGACCGGGCTCACACAGTGAGCACCCAGTGCTGAGAAGTTTAGTGCTTTTCACCGGGAACCACACAGCAATAAAATATGGGAAGCTGTTGTGGAAAAATTTAAAAAAAGAACAAAAAAAACCACTATCCAATAAAGTGATGTTCTTCCTCCTAGCGACTACTTGTTATTCCAGGAAAATATAGAATCCTTAAGTTTGACAATATTGTTTCCTCCTGGGAAAATACAAATAACAGCACATCTAAATGAGGCTTTTTGTCATATTCTTGAGGATGGTGGGAGAGGAAGAAACTATTATGTCTTTTCTCTGGGTAAGCCGCGCCTGCATGATGTCCCCATGAGGGCCACCGAATTTGGATGCCATAGAAAACTAACCCAAAGCGGCACCCTGGCCCTCGTCCGTGGAGAGAGAGTCATCGCAGAAGTTTGCTCATTGGACATAGAGCACAAAGGAAGCGAGGAGGCAGCCACATCCTGGCGGGTCCCGCAGGAGGATGTTGGGTCACAGGTGGAGTCAGCATCCAGGCTACTCCATGCGTCCCCCACACAGGCCTCTGTCCAGGTGACCCTCCTGCGTGCTTCCCAGTTCCAAAGCCCTCTGTAGGAGCGACATCTAAAGTCCGTGGAAGTTGCACGTAATCCAACCCAGACCAAATGCCTGACTGCCCTGCTTCCGTGTGTATGAGTTGTAACGAAAGCACGAATGCACCACAATCAACCGCCTGTCTCTGCTAAAGCTCCACGGTGACAGGGTTAGAGGTGGTCCCCGTCAGAGTGGACTTATAACTAATGGGACGATTTGGAATGATTTGGCCAAAGTCAGATTTTATAACATTATGGAACCGCTCGGTCCAGCAACCCCCCACCCACCCACAGGCGTGCGCTCTGAGAGGGCAGGCAGCACCGAGCGCTGTACATGCCACGGGGTTTCCTACACCTTCACGTCCGTTAGGAAGTGTACACAGTGGAGACTCAGGACAAAGGGGTGACTCAGGCCCTGGGCAGATGGAGGGGGCGGCACAAGGTTTCACCTCACTTCTCAGAATGACCTGCAATTAAAAACGTATGTGTTATTTGTTTCTGGAATTTTCCATTTAAAAGTTGGGGGCCATGGTTGACCGTGGGTAACTGTGACCATGAAGAGTGAAACCTCGGATGAGGGGACACCACTGGGCTTGAATCAAGAGCCCAAGCTCAAGGAACCGACACAATCCGCCAGGGGTAGTTTCTGGAAGCTTCTGAAAGAAGTCAGTGTTCTCCTCTAAATGAAAGTCCATTGAAAAATAGTAATATTCTCGCCCTTTATTATTACATTGGCTCAAAACATTCATCCTTGGGAATGATGACCAACTGATCTTTGGGAATAGTGGACGATTCAACACCACACCAGAGCCCTCTTATTTTTCTAATTTTTTGTTTTTATTTTAAAGATGAGATGGATCATCCTGAGTGGGGAAAAAAAGTCATGGATTTTTCACACAATAGCCACAGCCAGTTAAAAATGGGGTGTGAAACAAACCCCCCCAAGACTTAGTACCAACCTCCCTTTCCAAAGGTACTTTTCTCGACTCTTTTTATCAACGGCGCCCAACAGATAAGCCTCTTGCTTCTGCGCATAACCTGCCCTTTCCCACCAACATTCTTTTCCCCTTCCTCCCCCCACCCCCCGCCAGGTGCCCTGCAGGGGCCCCAAATGTCACTGCATTCCCAAAGACAGTTGTCACGCTCTCCTGAAATGTGACTGACACATAGCACCGTGGAAGCCCCCAGTGGGCACCTGCAAGTGACCCTTCGTCTCCACTAGACCATAGAACGTGCCACCCGGGTGACTCTGACACCCAGCACTGCCCAGTCCACGGTATGGTTTCGGTAGATATTCTGGCTCCTCCTCCAAGTAAAATCTCCTGAAGGACAGACCTCTGGTCTGTTTTTGGGGCAACCAGACACTAGAATCAGAAAGCACCCAGACTAAACTCACATGTAGGTAATGTCACCGTCTGTTGCTTAAAACGTCTCTCCCCAAAGTTTCAAAGACTAACCTGGAAAAACAGGTTTGTGCATGGATCTCTTGAATATTTGAGGAGAAAAAAGGAGAGAAAAATCGGCTTTGCTGTTTTTGTATGGTGTTCATAATTCTTCCCCTTTAAAGAAACTCCCTGGGGAGCCCCCCCGAGCGCAACGGATCCTTTCCAGAAGGGATGTTGACAGAAAACAGGAGCTGACAGCAGCCGGGAGAGTGGCACGGCCCTTGCAAAGCTAATGCTGTCTTCATCCGCAACATACTGCAGGCCACCTTCCTTCCATTTGTGCTGCACCCTTCATCTGAACCCCAGATTTCAGGACTGGGAAGCAGAACCCGGTGGGACATGAACCGTAAACCAAGATCCAGCCAAACCCAGTGAGCTCTCTCTGGCTTCAAGTCAAAACGTGGCTGAACCACAAAGCTTCACCTGGTTTTGAGTAAAAAACCACACTGAACCACCATTTTTTTTTTCATGGTTTCGGTTTGAAATGGGGTTTCATGCAAAGCGTGCCCGAGTTTCAGCAGAGCGCCTTGGCAGAGCCTGGGCGAGTCCTCTGCGCCTGTGGACGCCGCACCTTGGCGCCTGGCAGCCGGCGTGGAGGCGGCGGCGGCGGCGGCTGCTGCCCGAGACGGGACAGCTTTCGAGCACCTAGCTCATGAGATCATCCGGATGACTGAAACCCAGCAGGCTCGTCTAAAAACGCAATCAGTGGAGCCTTCTCTTGGCGCTTAGCTTTTGCAAAACCAGAGGTAAAGATTCTGGAAAGGAAGCGCTCAGTGAGGGGCGATGGTCTAAAGCTCCTTCCATGTATGGGGGCAGATAGGAGCCTAGAGTAATTCTGAGGATGAGCTGGGGCAAAATTTTGCATCTGTTGGGAAATCCGAGGTACGGAAGGCAAAGTGGGCGGCGAGGGAACTGAAACCACCCCACCTTCCCTCCGGAGAAGGAGTCCTCCTTAGAAGTGACCGGCGCCCCTGAGCTCTGGGCGGCGATGGCCTCTGGAAATAGCATCGAATGTGAAGAGACTCAAAGCTGAGCTTTCCATGACATCAAAGGAAGCCACCTTTGTTTTCCTGGTAAATTAACTAGTACATGGGATTTATAAGAGGATTATAATAATAAACCCATAGAAGAATGCGTTGAATCTGTAATAAAGCATTTATTACATCAATAAATAGAAAGTTTAAAAGATTAATAATAAGAGAAAATAAATGGCTTGTTAAAAATAGCTTATATCTGTGTAATATTATAAAATTAACACACAGACATGTCCCACACGTGACCACATTGGGTTCCCAAAAAGCCTCCCCCCGCCCAGTGAGGTCATGGTGCAGGTCCTTGGGAGATGACGCGACTTGTCCAGTCCAGGGCTGGAAGCCAGTGAACAGCACAGATTTGCCTTTCCCTCGATTACCCACACACAATGCTGCACCCTCGTCTCCCTGCAGGACAGCAGGGGGACCATATTCCCCAGCCTCTGAGACATTAGGTCCTGGGGGTGCACCTTCTAAGGCACTCGGCGTGGAGTGAAAGATTCCCCCGCCCACAGCCGCCTTTGTACATAATACAAGGTAGGAATAAGCACCAAGACACACTCTCAAGTTGATGAACCTACCGTGGGGCCATCCGGTAAGCTCAGAGACCCTTCCAAGTGACAGGCTCAGTTTGGGAGATAGTGGGTTCCAGGGTCCCATGAAATGCACAAGTATAGCTCTCAAAGGCCTCCAGAAATGCACATCTAGAAGTTCAAGAGGACAGCTCTGGTACAGCCACAGATTTGGGAGACATTAATGTCAGGGTAGTACTTCAGTGACAGCGCCCAGGGCAAGCTGCTGGGGGATCGTCGGGGTCTCAGACCCTTGGATCCTGTCCAGGCAGCCAGGTAACATGGGGACATGATGGAGAACAGGCCAAGCCAATGACAACTGTAGGGAAGGTCACACCCTGCCTGCTGAAAGGGGGCTCTCCCTCATTCCGCGGAACTGATCCTTGACAAGTCCCACCTCACTTATCCACTGGAGATACTTTATAGTAAATAAACCCAACGTGTAAACATTTCATTTACACAAAGGATCGATCAAGGACGCGCATTTATTTGAGGGTGGAATTCACTGTGCCATTCTATAAAACAGCCACCATCTCTAGTGGTGGTAACAGATGACTCATCTCACCAATCATCAAACAAAAATTTCACTTCCCCACATTTTGGGGGAACACAGGTTCCCCCAAACGACCAAATAACTTTTGGTTATTTTCATTTGTTTGCTTGTTAGGGAAATGCGTACCAGAAACTTCTTTGGGGAGGTAATGAGCAAGTGTATAAATGGGGCCAGCAGATATGACCCATTTGTTCACCTCCGAAGGTCCTTTGGCACAGAACCTAGTAGCAACTTCTATTCATTTAGTCACCATGGAATTGGAAGATGTTTTGCTATAGATTATTGATGCAGAGGCAGGAGTCAGACATTTCCCTGGGTGAAAAGTATTAATTCCAGCCCCCTGGGTCACTACTGGGCTCCCTAGTTGAATACTTGATAAAGTACTGGGTAGCTGCAGTAATGGGCAACGAGATTTTGAGGTTTTCTAGTGAAAATGAGCTCACCTGGGTGCCTTATACACCTGTGGAATCAATTACATCAAGGATAGTACACATAAAAATGCCACATTTCGGCAACATTCTTCTAAGCTAGCTCTAGAGAATGATGGTCTCCGAGTGACCAGCTACAGCCCTACGAAGGGCCGTTAAATTGCCCGAGAGCGTCCTTCCGGGACGGCCCTCCCCGGCCAGTCACAGGGTCCTCTCCACGGAGCTGCGAGCCACATGCTATGCTGCCATGCTTGTCCTGTGAACTCTGTGGGCCTCGAGGTTTGACTGCTGCAATCCATGGGCTTCGGAAAAGGATCTTTTCTTTCTGACTGTACTGCAAAGTTCGCCTCCCCGTGTACCGCCCTTTCACCAACCTGTTTTCTACCTTCTGTTGGGGTTACACTTGTACCTCCTTCTGCAACTCGGTGAGGGCAAGATGTACACCTTCCCTTTGGAAAAGACCTGGTCGTGGGATGTACACCACACATATGGATGATGGAAGGGTGAATGGATGGAGGTATTCATCCACTGGATGGATTGATGATTTATGTGTGGTAGGTGGGCAGAAGCATAACAAAAATTTTAAATGTGTTGGGAAGTTATTAAAGTGAAAAAGATACTAGGTATTTTCTTAAGTTAAAGGAAGGGCCATTTTTAAACTGTGATGGTTACCAGGAGAGGTTAAAATGAACAAAACTGCAAACGTTTAGCTTTCCTTGGATTGTCCTTATGAATCTGTTACCTAGAAATTAATTAAGGAAGGAATTTCAAGTCAAGTGCCCCATTTTTAAGGTCAGAGGCTTGGTTGGAAGCTACTCTGTGTTCAATGAGCATTTTCTTGTCGAAAGATGCTGACCCAACCCTGTCTTTCTTCAGAGCTCTTGGGAGCTGAATTCTATATGGGCAGGTCAGTCTGAACCAGACATAGCACAACACCACACGCATGAGCGCCGGCTCTGCCAACACGTTCTGCCACCTCGCCCGGCCTGGTTTTCTCATGGGCCCGGTCAGGCGCCATAGGTAATGCCCTCCTCCCCTTATAAATAGGGCTGCGAAGGTCACACGGGATAATGCGCGTACAACCCTCAGTCTGCACACAGACACTAAGTGCTGTGCCAGCACCGAAATCCAGAGTTACCCAAGTCCAGAGGCTTGTCGTTTGACTCTGCGTTTTGAAATGACTTGAGCACACAGGGAAATTGCAAGAGGCACACTGAGGACTTCTGTGTGCCCTTTGCCCACATTGGCCAATGTTCACGACTTGCTACACACGCCCACGTCCTTCGTCGGTGTGCTGTGGGGCCAGTAACAGTCTGTGGTGTGGGCAAAGCGGTGGGCGCCGGCCTCGGAGGGGCGTCGCGAGGGTCAGATGCGTTCGTGTTTGCAGACGTGGAAAATAAGACAGGTCAACGCGCTGCTACAGCAAAGTTGTGACAGGAGCCCCGACCGGCGGAGGAGCCCGGAGTAGGGACAACGGAGGGAGGCAGCTTCCTCTCCAGGCAGAAGGGAAGTGGGGGCCCTAATGGAGGAGGTGACCTCTGCGGCCTGTATGGCAGCGCCCAGCTGTCAGGACCAGAGCAAAGCGGTGCTTTCCACCCGCCGCCACCCCGCCTCCTCCCAGCGAAAGGCCAGGTTTGAAAAATCTCTGTAGAGCGTGAGCTGGTTGAATTCGCAAAAGTGAGTGCGGCCCTACCCAACCTAAGTCCACTGTCATCACTGGGCAGGGGTCACCCGCGACGCCCCCAAAACTTGTCACCATCAAGAACAGAGCATCCCTCTTGTCCCTGCCCCTCATAAACCTCCAGCCTGGGAGCGAAAGCCACCCTCTGCCCCGGCCTATCACAGTTCTCGGGAGACAGGTGGTTTCCCGAAGCGCCCATTCCATTCAGCTACACAAGCCCAAGGCCCTGTCCGAGGGCACGAGAACCGTTCCAATATGGACAGAGCCCCCAGCCACCAGCTCCGCCCAGGAGAGAGTGTGTTCCGGAGCAGTTCTTGCAGGAGGCAACAGAGCAGCCCCAGGCTGACGTCTGCCGGCACCCAGCCCTCCGAGTTCCCACAGAGCACGCCTGGCCGCAGCGGGCATCATCGAGACCCCGCAACAGATACGCTCCGTACCTTGTAAAGAGCTCTGTATCCCACGAAACCACCCAAAAGACGATCCGCTTGGCCGAGTACGCGTGACACAGGCCTTTTGTCCTTCTTTCAATCCCCGTTCCACTTCTGACTTATTTGTGGAAAGTTATAATTAGAGCGTGCTCCGCCGTTTTCCCTTCAGCCGTAAATCCTGGCCGGCCTCCACCAGCACAGGCGCTCGGAGTCTCCCCGAGCTCTGCACGCCGCGCCATGTGCAGGCCTGGCCCGGGGGCGCGGCGGCGTGCTCCTGGCGTGCAGGAGAGTCGCTGAGAGATATCATATGGTCTCCTGGCAGCAGTACAAAGTGCCTCTCGCTGTTTGATCTCCTGTCTTAAACTGAAATGCAAAATCTGATAATTGGGTCAGGCAGGAGAAGAAACTGAGCAGTGAAGTTCTTTTCATTTCCTCTTTGCTATTTCTCCACGTTTCATCGTTTCATCTTTTCTTCCTTTTCTGCCTTCTCTTTCTCCCAGATCCCTCCCCCCCCCCTCTTTTTTTCCCCTCAGCCTCTGAAAGAGGCAGACTGCCCCGTGAGCAGCGTGGAGGGGAAGAGGAGGTGGGCTTCTGGCTGGAAGGCCCATCAGCGGGTCTGCAGTCTGTCTCCTCCGTCAGCACCTCGCTAGCTGCACGCTGGATTTTTGCTCCATTAGCCACAGCCCTGGATAACCAGCTGGAGCTTAGCGAAAGCCAAAGTCATGGCTGGGTGTACTTGTTTAGAAATATGACCGCCTTCCCAGACTTGGATGTGTTTAATGTGAAAGGAATTCATCGTCGTCTCTCTGGGTTAGGGCATTAAGCAGACAGGGGCTTGTACTTCAAAGGGCACAAAAGATGAGTAAAAACCACGCCCCCCCTCGGGGTGGGGGCGGCAGGCATCTAACGGTCTGACTCGGGCCTGCCGGCCAGTGGTTTCCAACCAAGGAGAGAAGATGCTGCGCAGCTGGTTCCGCCACTCCCGGGCCTGCTGCAGCGGGGTCGCCTGTGTCGTCACTGAACCGTTTTAGCTGGATGTAAACCCAAACAGGGCTTCCCAGTGGGCGTGGACGCAGCCCCCGCAGAGCAGGGGCGAGTTCAGAGGTGACTGCTCCGCTCGAGGTCAGCATCACTTTTTCAGGGCACAAAGGGCAGTTACTCACCCTCAGGTGAGTCACCGACATTTTCCACGGGCCAGGCCTCCCACCCACATGAACGCCCTGCAGCAGCATTAGAATGTTCCGGAAACTTCCCCCTGAAAGACCACCTGGACTGGGAGGGGAGTATGGGGGAGCACCTGGAAGCAAGTGACACAGCCGCTGTCCCCATAGGAATGATGTCAGCTAGACTCAGGATGAAAAAGCATGCATTCTGGGCAGTTTCACTGGACAGTCACAGAGAGGGTGGGACCGTGAGGGGGCTTTGGCTCTGTGAGGATGCGGAGGGCCACCTCCGGCCACCGGGGCCCCTCCCTGTGTGGCTCCCCAGGCCACTGCTCTCTGAGCATCCAGTCCCAAACTCGGACTCTTTTAGAGGCTGGTGCCAAAGGGTCCTTTGCACTAGGACCGCAGGCTCTGAAGTTCCCAGACCCCCTGGCCAGCCTGTGGGTTTCTGCAGAGCCGTGCGAGGTTCGGGAAGAATCACCTGGCTCTAGGGCCCCACCAAGAGCTTAGAATTGACTGGCTTGCTCAGACCCAGGCAGACAAACCAGGACACGGTCCTAGGCCCAAACACCTCCACCACTGCTTCCTGAGGACATCCTGGGCCCCGACAAGGGCTGGGTCTCAGCAGGAGGGCCAGAGGGGAATTCGGATGCCCAGGAATGCCGGTCATCATTTTTGCCGGGACCTCAAGGCGCTGGGGCAGTCCAGCGAGGGGCAGGGAAGATCCGCGGGCTCGCTCATGTGCTCAGCCCCCGCACCCTCGCTCAGGGAGCATCAGAGTGAATTAGACTTGAAATGGACAAGAGGTGATGAGAGTTAGGGCACCTCTGTTTGATGGGGGCCACATTCTAACAGCAGCCCTCATCCCAGGGAGAAGGCAGCTCAGTCTCGCAGGTCCTCAGACTGCAGCCTGTCAGTCACATGTTTAAGGCCCTGCCGAGGCCCCGGCACGCGTGTCGACGAGTCACCGCGGCTGCTCCACCCACGTCACACCTTGTTATTTTACTCAGGGTGACCGGGTGTCCCTTCCCACCACGACATTGGACCTTTTCGGCGAAACATCAGAAATGACTCCTGCGCGCCTCATGTGTGCCCACAGAAGGGCTGGTTTGTGGCCGCGGGGGGGGCCGGCACTTGGGGGCTTCAGGGTGAGCTCAGCCCCCCCTGCTGGTGCCACAGCGACGTGTCTCTTTGGTGGCTGCCAGGCTGCTGTGCTGGCGAAGGGCCACCAGCTCCCCTTTGGCCCCATCCGACACTCTGGGGAAATAAGAACCACTAATTTAAAAAACCCTGTGGATTTGTTTTACTAACACCCCTAAGATTTTCCCCCCATTAGTGGAGAAATTAAATGTATACTCTAAATACCTATTTTTAGTGCGCCCTCGCTCCTAGCCGTCATTTTTCCAGCTCGCCCAGCACGTTTTAGTGACGAGAATGACTTACTATGACAGCAGCTTCCTCCAGGGCTGCCTCCACCGGCAGAAAAAGGGGAAATGGAAAGTCTTAGGTGGAAGTTAACTTAAAACAACGTCACCGCCATTCCTATAGGGCGTCCACAACCACCATAGAAATTTCAGCAGGAAAGCAAAAAAAAATAGGGCAAATGGCATTACTTCCATTTGCAGCAATTCCAGGGTTGGACCAGGGACCTGGTCCCTGGGGACCAGCCCTCTGTGAACAGCACACTGAGCCCCGGCCCGGGGTTGGGGCCCGGACCTGCTCTGGGCGGGAGAGGGTGGGACCGCAGCATCCACTTCTCCGCCCCGTGGAGCGTGGCTTAGGGCCTGTGGCCTGCCCCTGTGCGCCTCCGTTCCCGCGTCTGCTCACCAGGGATAAGAGCACCCACCTCAAGGGCTTGCGAGGATTAAATAAGCCGATCCATACAATGCACCTACAGTGGTCCCAGGGACTTGGTAAATCCATTGGAAATATTAGCTTATTGTTATGAATATGATTTCCTTTGCTTATTATTTATCATCCATGGAACAGGGAGGGTGAAAGGACTCCATTTGTGTCAGAAGATGCAAATGCAAGTTTCACCCCTTGACTTTCTCGCCGAATCTTCAGCAAATTAGCCACTCCAAGCCTCAGCTTCCTCACCTGTGAGACAGGGCGCCATCTATTTTGCTTAAAAGCATGCAGATGAAGTTGAGTAAGAAATGGAAAAGCTCTTTGTCCCCAAAGGCGAGACCTCAGAGCCTACCTTTGTCTAGAGGACCTCAGTGTCCCCTCACTGACTGGCAGTGGAGGGAACCGTTCCAGCACAGCACCCTGGGACACCTGTCCCGCTGTGAGGAACTGGGTGTGCTCACAGGATGCACTGGTGTGACCAGGTGGGAGCGCTGGGGCCAGGTCACAGAGTGGTGAGGAGCTATGCCCAGGCCCCAGCCAGGAGGCCCTGCCCCGCGGGCACCCCTCGGGGTGCGCGTGTGAGCCCCTGGGTCCCCGTATTCCTCTGAAGAGCCTGTGACTGGGGAATGTGACCACCAGGAACTCTAGGGAGGAAATGGGGCACCACAGGAAGTAAACAAGGACGTGTCACGATTTACACAAATACTCTGAAAGAACATTCCAAACATCCGCCCTCCCGCCCCCATGGATGGGAGTGCGAGGCTGTCTCTCCTTTTTCTCTCCGTGTAACCTTCTTCCCCTTGGCTCTGTGCTCCAAGGCCCTGTTTCCGTGAACCAGGGTGCAGCGTAAACCCAGCGTCCGGCCCGCACAGTGGAAAGGGCCCCGAGCAGAGGCCAAGGGACATCAGGAGCACGAGAGAATCCTCCAGATGAGTTTTATTTTAGTTTCCAGATGGTCTGGGACCCCTTTCTGAAAATTTGGACATGGAGTGTGTAATATGCATGTCGTGTGGAGTATGTACTCAGGTCTGTGAGCAGATATGCATTTGTGTGCCTGAGAGAGTATGTGTGCATGTGAGCACAAGTGTGTGCATGTGCCGGTGTGCAGTAAAGGAGTGTGAGTGTATATAAACATGTGTGTGGGTGTTCCATGTGTGCAGAAGTGTATATGTGTGTGAGCATGTATCTGTGTGTAGGTGTGTGAATGTGCATGCACAAGCACGTGGGTGTGTGCACATGTGAACGTACATGTGTGAGAGGGTGTGAGTTTATATGTGCACAAGCACATGGGTGTGAGTATATACTTGTGTGAGTGTGAGCATGGGCGAGTGTACATGTGGGTGAGCAGGTATGCGTTCCATGCATAAGCACATGGGTGTGAGTGTGTGCGTGTGAATATGAGTGTGAACATATGCCCATGTGTAAGAGGATGTGTGTGCATGTACACATGGGTGTAGGTGTGTGTACATGTGTGTGAGTATGAGAGTGTGTTACATGCATAAGCACATGGGTGTGAGTGTGTGTGCATGTGTGTATGCTCAGAGCACTCTGGGTGTTGGTGCCAGAAGTGACCTTAGACATTCTGCGTCTGATTCATGCAGGAGGAACCGAAGGCCCCCAAGAGGGGCACCCTCGCCTGGCCACAGGCCCGGCTCGTGGCGGGTGCAGGACCCGGAAGCAGTGCCCCTCCTCCACTCCCCTCCTCACGCTCCGCCCTCTCTCTCTGCTCCCCTCTGGGACACCACCACCCAGGGGCCCACACGCCCCTCCTCCCCCGTGTCTCCTGCCCTCACTATGAGGGTCACGCAGGCGGGTCCAGAGAGGCATCTGTCACCCTCGGTGGCACTAACACACCCTGCAGGCCATCACCACAGGAGGAAGGTGGCTCCCCAGGCCCCCACAGGGGACTCCCAGGTCCTGGTCAGTTGGTCATGCCCACTGGTCCAGCTGGTCACTCTGTGTCCCCCAGTGGTCAACACAGACTCGCCACGTAGGCCAGACCCTCTCGAGCCAGCCCTCTGAGTAGAGGGGCAGGACCGGGAAGGAGCGGAGGAGTGAGTGGCCGTCCCGTCTTCCGTTCTGTACCAGGTTAATAAGCTGCATGTATCTGAAGCTGAGGACAGCAGGCCCCTGGACCACTCCGAGACGGATGGGGCGCTCGGTGTGCCAGGCTCTGTGCTCGCAGGGAAGGGTCAGGCCAGCTGAGTCCCTGGGAGCTGCCCTGTCTGAGCAATCTGCTCTCCGGGTCAACCCACAGGCTCCCTGTCCTATCACCAGTGATGGCAGCAGCTGCCCAGTGATGTCCCCCGACCCACTGCCCAAGTCTTTGTCTGGCCCTCACCTCTGCCTCGCTCCCATTCTCCCTGGGACTGGGCTGCGGTGCAGACAACAGATCCATGGTACAGAAAACAGCCACAGGCCATCCTAGTTGTCCCCATTTCAGGTCCATCCCTATGGTTGATGGGCCAGCCTGGCATTTTAGCAAGCGGAATAATAGATTTTTAACAGAGCGAAGGCCTTGGAGACCACTCGAGTGCCATCAGCTCAGGTGCCCCAGGACGCTGAGACTCAGCGGGGTGCTGATGCTGAGCCGGCCTCGGGCCAGGCCAGGCTGAGGTACCATGGCTTTTGCAGGATTTTCCCCCTCATTCGGTAGCTCCCTGGGTCTTTCGGCAGGACCTCCTCTCTGCTGGAGTTTGAAAGACCACTGCAGTCTCGGGGCACTGTGGGCGTGTGCTGGGTGTCGGCAGGGTGTGTCTCCCACCCCGGGGCATCAAGAGCATCCCACTCGGATTGCCTGCTGGGCCTCGTGCCAGAGATACAGTGCGGTTAGGACATGGCCCCTGCCCTGGGGGACCACAGCCCGGGCTGCGGACATCGGAGGCTCTGCACCTACACTCTCAGCCCTGACCACCCATGAGACCTGCCCGCCTCGGATGCTGGTGTCCCCATGACCAGTTCACTCCTTTACCGTTTGCTGTGGGCCATCTTGGGGGAAAACAGGGCAGGCCCCTGTTTTGACTGACAAAATACAAGAACAAATATGCAAACTTTGTCCCACAGCAAGGCTCTCCGAGGCTACTGGGGAGGCAGCAGTGAAAGGCAGGAAAGGGAAATTGGAGGGTCAGGTTGGTGCGCGTCTGCGATTGAGGGATTTCCGTGGCGCAAGCGTCCGTGTCCAGGTCGTGGGGTCAGAGTCCTTTGGCTTCGGCGCCCGAGCCCAAGCAGAGGCACAGAGTGGCCCGGGACCACACAGGCCAGCAAAAGCATCACCAACGGCATGATGACATCAGTAGTGGAGACATTTCCACAGTTAGCAGTTAGAGAGACAGGGTAAAACTGCCTGATGGTTGCAGATTTCTGTAGGTCATTTCTCCCGCGTCTGAGAGCATCTAAAGGGAAAAGTTAATGGGAGCATTACAGCTGAGAAAGACATTTCTCTCGGTGACACAGAGCATTGTGCTCAGCCTTTGGGCAGATCAGCCTCTTCCTCCTACAAGTTTGTAAATATTTAGTGGGAGCAAAAAGTGCAATGAACTTCTCATACATCAGAGTTCCCTAAAGGGACACATTAAATAGAACTTCCATCAAACTGCACAAGAACTTGAAAACGCAGAAGAATGCATGTTTAGAGAAGCAGGCTGGCTCAGAAGCACCATCACTGAGAAGAAAACTAACCCTTCAGCACCAAACATGCCCCCTGCACTTCTCATGGAGGGTCCCACAGAGTCCCAGACCCGCCTAGAACCCCTCTCACGCCAGAACAGACGGGTGTCCCGGGGGCACCCGCCCCCATCACCACCACCACAGTCAGGAAGCCCTGGTGTTCAGAGACAGGCGAGCCCCTGGCGCGCCCCAGCAAGGGCACTCTCCCCATCGCACCCCAGCTCCTGCCCCAAACGTGTCTGTGTCCTGCTCGCACCTCCCTAACATTCCGGGGAGTCGTGTGAGGCATCATAATCGATAATTATCGCCCCCAGGGCCCCACGGTGCTCATTATCTGTACGGTCAGCACACATTCTCGGCCCCTGCACGGGCCCACCCAGCCTCTTTCTGCCTACTTGGCACGGGGATGCTGGGAGGCAGCCGAGGCCAGTGGTCCGGGGGCGACATCATGTCACAAAGCTCAGGCGAGTGGTGGTTGGCTTCTTTGAGGTGCCACCTTTCCCCGTCGTTGCCTTGGAGAACACCGCCGTTTCACTCAGGAATGGTGCGGGTGCCCATCCCAGTGGCCCATGTGTGCTCGGACCTGCTGTCTCTCCATGTGCGTGGCCAGCGTTAGTTTGCTGGTAACCCTGGCAGCCTGGGCAAACCCTGGGCTGAAGGAACAGCGAGTGTAGGTGGCAAAGGGGAGCCACGCCGTCGGCTTCGAGGGCCGAGGCCCACAGCACGGGGACGCACCCTGCGCGCGTGGCTCTGTGGACAGGAGGGAGCATGGAGGACGAGTGTGGGAACTCGAGGGGCCTCGGCACCGGGCCCACCCAACCCGTGTGAGAATGCATCTCAGGGCCCGCAATCTGGGGACAAACAGCCAGGCCAAGAGTTTGGTGTTGTGTGTGGCAAAATGGCCTCGTAACTGTGTTTTCACTTAGTGAGTGTGTCTTTGTGGAAGGGTGGACAGAAGAGTGGCCTTTAGAAAGTCCAAGGCTGAGATGGCCTCATCGCAACTTCAACAAGAACTGGTAATTCTGTCAACTATCGTGCGTTTTCCTCATTTCCCTTCCGTTGGTCTTTCCAGAGAGAAACTTCTCTGACTTTGTGTCCGGGAGAATGCTGTCCATAGGCAGCACCCAGCTAGAGAACGTCCCTCTCCTCGCGCATCGAGCACAAGGTGCCCCCTTGCAGGTCACCTCGCAAAGTCCCCCCCCCCCCCCCCCGAAGGCCAACGCAGAGCCGCCGTCTTTAACCCTCATTGGCCCTGCTGTTGCTCACGTCAGGGCTTCATGCTATCCAAAGCCTCCAAAAAGGAAAATAAAAAGGAAGAAAATAAAAATACTTCTTTTGCTGAATTTTCTTTTTGGAAACACGGGATTAATTACAAGTGTACTGTTTCTGTTTTGACTCTTAGCTGACTTTATTTTTAAACTTCTGCTTGTATACATAGGAGAAAAAAATATGTTATTCAAACTAGAAAAAAAAAAGTTGAGCCAAACTCCTCTTGACAGGTCAGCTGGTTGGAGCGCAGTTGACTTCTTGCCTCTTCCGGAAAAGCAGCCCAGGGTTCCCAGTAGCTCCGTAATGCGATTACTTGATTAGAGCGAGGCACTTCATTTCTTAACCGCTACAGGAATAAGCAATATAACTGTCAATAATTTTTCAACAGAGCTTCAGGCACCGTGGTCACCCTCTGACCACACTTTTCTTTGCTCATTAAGGCATTTGCCATCAACGCTTAAAGTTCACCTCCCTGCACCCTGGGAGTCTGCCTGTAGGGGCTCTGCCCACAGGACAAGGAGCTTCCCCCTCGCCTGTTCTCAGGTTGCTACTTCCAGGCTGACTATGCGCCACTCCCAGCTCCTGGCTTCGGTCCAACCAGGTTCCTCTCCACGCGCCTGCCCTCCCTGCTTCCTGGGGGGCCAGAGCGACAAGCCCGAGGAAGAGGACGCCCTCTGCATGCTTGGCCAGCCTTTCTGAACAGGTTAGAGGCTTACGCCCCTGTATTCCAGAACGATGAAAGTGATTGCTCCCGTTTGTTGACACTCAGCATGTGATGGACACTGTGCCAGGTGCTCGCTCCCAGTAGCGCATCAAACCCTCACAGGCCTTGACAAGAGTCCGGCGCAAACCTCTGCAAGAGTAGAAGCCCACAGCCAGAGGGGCAGTGTTTAAAACACGGACTTGCACGCTGCCATTCACCCCACGGGTACCTGGGTGGGGCACGTCCGGACGGGGACACAGTGATTGACAGTGGAACCGGACCAGAGGGCTCTCTGACGCAGGCGCTCTGGCGGCCCACCTGCTCGCCAGCACTGCCCCGGGAGCTGGGAGCAGCTGTGAGGCCATCTTATAGGTGCAGATCCGGGGCTGGGCAGGGTGAACACTTGCCACGCTGAACCCGGCTCCCAACCAGCCTGGTGACAGTAGCTCAGGAGGTGACAGTCCTCAAGACCAGGCTCCAGGGTCTCAGGTACACTCACACACCACAGCGTGACAGTGACCTTCCAGACGTGAGCAAGGGGCCACATTCTCGCCGCACTTTTATGTGGAGACCCGAGGGGAAGCACCGTGCGGAGAGGTTTGAGGAGAGGTTTGTGCAGCGGGGCCGGGAGCCCCCTTCGGACGGGGCGGGCCTCCGGGGGGAGCAGGGAGAAAACCAGGCTGCGGTGGCGAGAGGCAGTGGCTGTGTTCCATGTAGCCCAGTGAGCAAGGCTTCTGTGGGATGTTTTCACACATGAACACATCAGGGAAAAACCGAGGTCCACCTGGTAATGATACAGAGTTCCCCTGTCAGGAGATAAATGGATTTTAGCACATTACTCGTATCTCCATCCTAATAAAGTCTGAGATTACCCGGCCACTCACAGACAAGTGTGCATGGGGGCGTATGTCGTTCTCCCCAAAGCCGCCCTATGTCGGGCTGGAAGCGTGGCCCAGGGACCCCATTCAATAATGTTGTGTTGACCGTGCACCACTGTGGCGCTGGCCGTAGCAGGGGGACACTTTGTAAAGCCTGTCATTGTCTGACCACTAGGCTGACACCTGAAACCGATACAAAATAATATGGAATGTCACCTGTAATTGAAAAATAATCTCTTTAAAAACTGCCCTATCTAGAAGCTCTATAACAAGTCACTAATTCTACACTGACAAGCAGATTCCCATTTCTATGGGACTCTTGTATGTCATGTCAACGCAGCTGAGCACCGTGATGGCCCGAGAGATCTGAAATATCACCCTTCAATTTCTATCCAACCAGCATTTATTAAACTCGGCCACGAGCAACAGGCTGCGGTAGGTGCTGTAATGTGTAAAACTCAGCATTGAATCAAAGTCGTGTAATCTCTCTGGTGAGATAGCACCCGCAAAATAAGGCAGTACCGTCATCAAGCAAATTGGGGAGCAGCTGTATCACCGTGTGTGGTCCGGGCAGGCAGAGAGCATGAGTGCGAGGAAGACCGTGGAAAAATGGAGCCCGGGGAGCCGGCCTCCAGCTCCGTGAGCCGGCCTGGCTCTCGGAGGGAGATGCAGGGAGGAGCGTGGACTGCAGACCCAGGCAGGGCCCTGCACTGTGCAGTTGGGCCGGCCAGGGAGTGGGAGAGCTGCCTCTTCTCTGGAGCTCCTGTCACTCGTGTGAACAGTGAGGTTCAAGTTTGTCCAGTGACGTTCACGCTAGAGGAGGTACACGTGTCGGGCCCACACCTGGAGCAGTGCGCTATTCTGCCGTGTCTTTCACGGGCAGACACGCGTGGGCACCCAGATATTATTAGCCAGGGCAGAAGAGCACTGCGCCTGCCGGACTGCGCCTGAGTCCGCTCCAGCAAAGAGGAGCCGCGTGGTCTCAGTCACGCAACTCTGCCTGGCTCGCTCTGTAACTCAGAGAAACTCTGTTCTGTAGGCCTGAGAATCTCGAAGAGCGAGAGCGAGCATTGTTGGGGAGGGCACAGTAAGCGCACAGAACACTTCCTTAAATCTCCTTTCTTTCTTCCTACTCTATTAATACCAGGAAAAAGCATTTGGGGGAGGAGGACAGGTGTCACAAAAGCAAGTGCTCCGCTTTGGCCAGTGTCCCCAGATCCACACGGCTGTCCGTCTGTGGTGACACCGAGCGAAAGCACTTGATTCGCTCATGTCTTTTGGCAGCGGGTTGGGGAGGGTTAGAAGCATTGCCCCCGCCGTCCGTGTGCAGGTGAATCGGCCTTGCAGGTCTCTGCGCCTGCCCTGGTGCGGGGAGGGGGGCCAGGGGGGGGCGGACTGGCAGCTCAGGGAGCCCTCGGAGGATCGTGGGGTCTCACACCCCGACCCACACCCGGCCACACTGGCTCTCCCCGCTCCTTCCTCTCCACCAGATTGAGTCCGTGGGTGCCAGTTAGTGCAGCACCTGCAAAACAGGCCATTCAGGTGGAGCATTTTACCAGGACGATTGTAAAGACACTTTGCACCTTTGCAATCCACATTTGGCTCAGGCGTATCAGAAGGGCCGGCGGTGCGCGGCGTGGCTCCTGCTGGAGCCCAGGTGGGGCCGTCTGGTCAGCACGGCAGAGCAGTCCAGGGGGAACACAATCTGTTCCCCCAAACAGATTCTTTTCTAGTTCTAGTTCCCGGGCAATTGTTTGTGTGTTTGTGTGTTTTGTCTTTCTCCACATGGTGTGAAACATGGTCATGAAGCCAAAACCAGCAGGGCAGTCAGGGCGAAACTAGCCTCTTCTCACTCGCGCATCCAGGGCTGCCTTCCTCAGAGACGGGTCTGATGACGTGGTGATTGTCCCCTGTGGGCCTTTTCCATTCATGCTTCCCACGGACCCCCGGTCCTGGGAGACGCGCATCGTGCTGACGCTGCCGGAAGGAAAGTGGGGCAAAGGCTGAGCAGACTCCTGTGGGGCTCTGGACCCCATCCAGGGGCAGGGGTGCTGGGACAGCCAGTAGAACTTTGGGGTTCACCCTCGTGGGACCTGTCTGGTCAGGGGGTTGGGAAGGGACCCTGGCCTTCACCCTGATCCGAGGTTTCCGGCCCATTTGCTGTTTTGTCATTTTATTCCAATGGCAGAAAGCCCTGCGTTGCCAGACAGGGCCCCGGGGGTCCAACACCAGTGTGATTTGCTCTCCAGCCAAAGGCAGACTTAAGTGTGCAGAGCACACGCAGCCCAGGGGCCTGTCATCTCACCCCTGGGAGGGGCCGTTCACCGGCTAATCGTCCTCACCACTCTGCCTTAAAACCCCGCTGCTCCCTCCCACGTGGACGCATAGGATGGCTCGGGTTCCATTTGTGGCCCATCCCGGCCCGTGGTGCCATTTGCATTCATCAGACTAATGGAAACATCAATTAAGCATGACCCCGAGTGGCTCTTAGAGCAGCAGTAATGGGCACTTACCTGAGCGCGGGGCCGAGGGAAGGGAGCTGGGCCCTCCCGGAGGCGTCCGGGGAGTGACGGTCGAGTGACCGTGGAACCCGCACCGCGGGCCCGTCAGTGACAATATCTGCACATCACACTGTGTAAGTCTTGCCAGACGTGGTGGTCAATGTATAAGTAAGTGGGTGCAATCTTTACTCGAGAGCATTAGATCAAGTCCAAAGACGAAGTCCTCTACATGGTGGAAAATGGCAACATAACGAGCCCGTGGATGACCCCCCAGCCCACTCGTGGAAGCCACACTGGGGCCCAGCACCACGGTCCGTCCCCAGGACACAGAGGTCCACGCCACATGGGTGGGTGCCTCCCGGGAGTGATTTCTAAACATCCATGCCCACAGTGTCTCCGGCTTTTGAATCTCACTCACTCAATCCTGGACTGAGTCACAGGGAAGGGGGGGCACGGGGGTCATAAAATTTGAAGGTGCTTCTTCTTCACTGTTTCCATTTTCCCTGAGAAATGAGGCCATTGCTCGCCTTGGTCAGCGGGCCCTCTGAATGGAACCGCGCGGTGAAGGGCTTTCGTGCGCCACTGAGACGAAGTAAAGCTCACAAGCTTTAACTTGCTTCATGTGTCTCTCGTTAAACAATCCTCGGAACTTCAAAAGACAAAAGAAATAGAGATCATCCTCCATAGCTGACCGTCAAACGATAAAACTGTTATTATCCTTCCATGCCATTAAGAAACCAGATTCCATACGTTCATCTTTCAGATATCTGGCTTTGGTAGAATGACCCTCAAAGAGAGTGTGGGTGGATAAGCTGAAACATTTTCTGCAGAGTATAGGAGGTGACATTTAAGAGAATTCTTGGGTAAAAGAGTCTTAACATGCCGTGCACGAAAAGACGAGCGTTTTGGAAGACTAATCGGTAGATCACGTTATGAATCGCAGAGCAAAGCCTGTTTCTTTGGACGCACATTCGGGTAGGTCTTTGTGTCTTGCAGGCAGGCTCCTCTCGCCGTGAAGTCATATACCTTGCTCGGGACACGTTGGACTGAGCGCAGATCCGAACCCACATGGAGAAGTAGATACCTATGATTACAGACTGCTTAGGAGGAGCCCCGGGAACTCCAGAGTGAACAGGGCAGGGAGCCTTGGCCCTGGAGTCTGAGAACATAGTCAGCATCGGCAGGAAGCCCCCTGACCCTCTGCGTCCCCCGCAGGCACCCTCAGCACCAACCCCCGCTCTCCGCCGCAGACAGCACCAACTGTGCTCGATTCACTTACTTCTCTTAGCCTGTCACGCGTGGGGACACGAGACAGCACTGCATTGCATAGGCCTACTCTAAGAGGGAAAGGGGGAGTGGTGGTGTGCGGGCCCCAGTGGGCAGCTTGGTTTTAAAAACCTGGAGACCGAGTCCCCGAGAAGTAGCCTCTCCACGTCTCGCTCCTCCGTGGTTGCACAGCTGGGAGGAGAAAGCCAGTCTGACCTCTCAACTCCGTGACCTTTCTCTCTCACCCTGTCTATTTGGACCGACGTCCTGTGAGCGGGCCAGCCTGCTCCAGAGGTGGCATAGTGCGACCTTGAGCAATGTGCTGCTTGTCGGGACCCCAGAGGCTCAGAGGCTCACGGGAGCCAGAGCAACTCCCAACACCAGAGTGAACACAGACATTGTCTCCACGCTGGACCAAGGCTTGTGGTCAGAAAGATCCCCTGTTCCTACGCTGATCAGCTGATGAAGGCCAGAGAGCGGAACAGACCCGCCCTCAGCCAGACCTTTAGAACCAGGGACCTGAAGAAAGTCCATTTCCTCCTCTTGGCATCCTTGGTGCCTGGTGCCCACGCTCAGCCTTCCCCAGCCATCACGGGGTCAGACGATTTCAGCTCCGGTTTTTCTTCAAAGCAGTGCCAGGCCATTGCTCTCCCCGAGAAGGCAAACAGCCTGCACTAATCGGAGCTCAGGTTGGAGAGGGCAAGTCCACTTGGAGGAGGCGGAAGCACAGGTCCGAGGTTTCTGTGCTCAGTGGTGGAGACACGTGCTAATTATCGTTCTTTAAAGCACCACATAGTTCCTACACTCCCCTGTGGATGCTGGAGGTAAAGCCTCGCCCTGCTACGTGGGAAAAGCAGAGCAGCTGGAGGCTTGACTGATGGCGAGACTTCCGAAGAGCCCACAAGCCTCCTGCTCCTGGAGCAAATCTAAATGTAGCCACTTTCGTTTCTTCCCTCTGGTCTGACTCAAGTCTCGGGAACGAGTTGGATGCAGACCGTTCTGTTTCACCGACCTCCGGGTTGGAGCCTGTATATTCTCTTGAACGAATACACACAGGAACATAAACACTGTTATCAAAAACCAATTGTTAAAACCGTAGGATAACTGCTCATTTATTGTGCCATGAACTACTTTCCTGCGGAAAGTAGCCTAGCATTTGACTTAAGAAAGTCTAGATTCACACACTGATGGCTGTGGCTCGGTTGTCTGGGTGTCCCCCCATCAAGGTTGCTCTCCCTCAATGTTTCTCTACCTCTCTAAAAATAAAATTTAAATAAAAATTCTAGATTTTGGCTATTAACCTAAAACACTTGTAGCTAGGGCGCCAAAGAACCAACAAATGTTTATGTCAGCCAGAGGCTGCTGGCACCAGTTCAAGGTCGACAGGAATCCTCAGTTGGAGGTGTGGTAAAGGAGGAAACTTCATGCAGTGCAGGACAGCACGGCTGTGAGGGGGCCCTGGAGCCAGGCCCTCTGCGGCTGGACAGCCCTGCTCCACTCGGCAGCAGGCTGGCCTGCTCGGGCCTGCAGGGGCCTGCTCCAGTCTATGCCGGTCTGCCCTGACCTGCTCCGCTCTGCAGACCTGCTCTGATCTGATGTTCCAGCTCAGCTCAGCTGGAAGAGGGGAAGTGCACCTCCCAGGGCCAGAGAGGAGCTGAGTTATGTAGACAGACATCCCCACCCCTGGTCCCTGATTGGTTCTCATGCAAATGAGGACTCCAAATCCTCACCCTTTGATTGGTCTGAGAGGCACAGTCCTCATTGTTCAGAATGGAGCCACTGTTGGTAATGGAGCCATTGGTTGGTAAAGATGTTGATGGGGGATATATCTGTACAGCTCCAAATGGATGGGGCAAACCTCAGTCCTATTGGTTGACACAGGATTCCAGAAATCCTAAGACCTGGCTGGGATGGCAGGAACCCAGGGCAGGCGGGCAGCTCAGTGCAGAGAGCTCAGTGCAGGCTTCTCTGCAAAGTGAAGTTCGCCTGAGAGGCCCCTGTGTGGATGCCAGGCTCTGCTTTTTAAAATTCGAGCCCATTAGCCACCAGGGTTCCTTCTCAGAAGGTGTCTTCTTTCTCAAGGTTCACTCTTCCCACTTGAGAGACCACAAGGCACCCTTCACTTATGGCCCACAGAGTCTGGGCTGTTCTCACGAGGAAGCTGCTGTGACTGACTTGCCTCGTGAGTCCTGACTGTCTCTTCACACCATCAGCAGCTTCCCTTCCTCCAGACTCTCACTCGGTAGCCTTACTCATAGCCTCGTGCCTTCCATCCGCATGAAGAACAGAAGCAGTAGGAGTCAACTGTATACTGGAAGAAGGGAATACTTTTTTATTTTTTTAGATTTTATTTATTTACTTTTAGAGAAGAAGGGAGAGAGAAAGAGGGAGAGAAATATCAATGTGTGGTTGCCTCTCATGCACCCCCTACTGGGCACCTGGTCCACAACCCAGGCCTGTGCTCTGACTGGGAATCGAAGCAGCAAACCTGTGGTTTGCAGGCCAACGCTCAGGCCGCTGAGCCACACCAGCCAGGGCTTTTTTTTTCAACACTAAAAACAATCCACTGAAGTTACAAGGCTGAGGCACCCCCATCTCTTCAATGCAGACTATTCAATGGGCCGTGGCTGTCGGTTTCCCTTTAAATTAGAAACTAAGGAACGCACGAAGGGGAGGAGCATCCTTGGTTAGGTACCGCACAGTTGCCAGGCTAACCTGAAAGGTCTTGTCCAAGAGGAAGGAAAAAATGGAAACGCAGAAATGCAAAGATCACAGAATCTGAAAGGTTGCGTTCTCCCAAACCACCTGTGCAGAAGCCGGCTGGGGTCTGGCACCCCCCACTAAGCTGCGTGGCTTGCAGACATCATTAGGCCCCCGGGGAGAGAGTTTTAGGCAGTCTCTGGGTGGCCTGTGCGTGGGGGAAGGATTCTCGGTGCTTACGTTTTGGACCTTCCTGGGAGTCTGGAGCCTGGGGCCCAAGTGCTGATGTTCATGGAGCCCCCGCTTCCTCTCTGAGCTCTGACACAGCAGGGGGACTGGCTGGGAAGAATTCTCTCTTCCAAGGTGAATTTGCCCTCATCTGTCCTCTACCATGAGTAGGTATCCTTGCTGCCTGTCACACGTCATCACTGTGTTCTCCTCCAATGGAGGAGCTCAGAGTCTGTTTTGGAAGCCGACGAGGCCGCCCGTGGACTGGCGCTGCTGACCACTGGCGCTCCACCGGGTGCGGCCTCCGTGACGAGGCCGTCGCGTGTGTTTGTGTCTTGTTGTCTGCAGCGGCAGCTGTTAGAGTCACAGAGGGGAGCTATCGAACCTAACAAAGCATCAACTGGTGTTTCTTGAATTCTTTGTTCCCTGGGATGAAAAACCTAATGGAAACCCCCTGAGATCCATGAGACATCTCGAGTACAAAAAGCTCCTGTTAGTGACATCGGCCACTTGTTTTTTTAAAGTATCAAGTGTTGGCACAGCACGCTCACTGATTAATCATCTGATTTGCTTATCAGTTTCATTTATAAAACTTTGGCGGAAGAAACAATTAGAGCATGAAATTTGCCTCTATAGAAAGTGAGTCTGAAAAATCTGAGTTATTTTATTTTAAGGAAACCTTAAAATGATTGTTGCCAGTAGAAGACTTAAGTCCCTTCGGTCCCAACATTTTGCCAGATGAGCAACAAGAGCAAGGTGACACCCTCAGGGGCCTGTCTGACAAAAGCGACCATCAGTGCAGGCCAGGACACAGTAAAGGTCATCACCCGTGATGACATCAAGCTCCAGAAAGTGCAGAGAAGAAGGAGAATGGTATTTGTTATAGAGCCTTTAACGGAGGGCCCAGTTTCCAAACTTTTTTATTATTATTAGTTTATAATTGCTTTTTTTATTAAGACGTTACCACTTTAGAATCATTTTAGGTTCACAACAAAACTGAGGGCAAGGCGCAGAGACACCCCAGGTACCCCCTGCCCCCAGCCCTGCACAGCCTCTTCAGGGCCCCCCTCAAGCTGCCCATGTGTCACCGTGGCTGAACCTGCCCTGACAGGTGTGTCGTGACGCCCCTGGTGTATGTGAGGGCTCACTTGTGGTGCGCCTTGCACGGGTTTGGACAAATGTATGATGACGTGTGTCTGTCATGGTGTCCTACAACGTCTCTTCACTGCCCTGAACACCTCCTCGCCCTGCCTACTCACCTGCTTCCCTGTCCACACCCTCAGTGACCATGGTCTTCCCCAGTGAGCCGAGTGGCCAGACCCACGCAGGCCGTACACTCTGAAAACTGGCCACTTCCACTGGGGAATGTGCACTTAAGTTTCTTCCACGTCTTTTTGTGGCTTGGTAACTTATTTCTTCGTGATGCGGAGTAACGGTCCATTGTCTGGATGGAACGCATTCTATTCTTTGCCTTGGTTGCTTCCAAGTTCTGGCACTTCGAATAAAGTTGCTATCAATATCGCATGCAGGTTTTTCCCGTGGGCATTAGTTTTCGCCTCTTTGGGGTAAATACCGAAGAGTGAGATTGCCGGACCATATGCTAAGAGTGGTTTTAGTCTTGTAAAGCACCGCCAAACTTTCAGAGTGACTGTCCTATTCTTGCATTCCCACCTATAATGACTGAGAGTCCCTGTTGCTCTACAGCCTTGTCAGCACTTGGTGTTGTCAGTGTTCTGGATTTTGGCCCTTGTAATAGAAGTGAAGTGGTATCTCATTGTTTTAATTTCCATTTCCCCTGATGACCTGTGATGTGGGGCATTTTCATGAAGGCTTATTTGCCATGCACACATCTTCTTTGGTGAGGGGTCTGTTAAGTTCTTTGGCCCGTTTTTTAATTGGGTTGTTTTCTTGTTGCGTGTTGAGTGCTTCGTTTATTTTGGATGGCAGTTCTTTACCACCTGTGTCTCGTGCGAAGGGTTTCTCCCAGTCTGCGGCTTGTCTCCTCATTCTCGTGACGCTGTCGGTCACAGAACAGAAGTTGTTCATTTTAATGAAGTCCAGCCTGTCGGTTATTTCTTTTTCATGGACTGTGCTTTGGTGTTGGGTCTGAGAAGCTGTCACCGCACCCGAGGCCGCCTGGCTCTTTCCTAGCAGTTCCAGCATTTACATTTAGGCCTGTGGTCCAGTTCGCCTTGGTTTCTGTAAGCAGCTCGAGCTCTGTGTCCCTACCCGTCCTTGCTGTGGGCCGGTGCCCCGCTGCTCCAGCCCCACGCGTCAAACTTGCCCTGGTTTGTAAACAACGCGGGTTCATCCTTCTGGCAGAAGCGGCCTGTGGCAGGTCGGAAAGATCCCCACCGATGGGAAAGCATTTCATTCCAAGAAGAAAAAGAGAAGAGGAGTACACAGAAGGCTGGGAAAACACAGAGAGGAACTCAGAAACGGCCGGAGCATGTGTGCGCAGCCCTGAGCTGCCGGGCAGCCCCGGAGAGTTCAGCCAAGCCTCTGGGAAAACTGCCGTTTCAGCCGCTCATTCTTACGAGACCCGAGGCAGTCCCGAGGTAGGAAATGGAATACTTTGGTTAAATATGAAGTTCTACAAGGGTATCCGCTTGCTTTTTGGTTTCATAAGAGATTGCTCCTCAGCATAAGAAGAAAAATACAACTTTAGTTCTCCCGGAAGCATAACTGGCATGAGACTACTTGAAAACAAGTCATATGTGATACTTACAACCATTTAATATCTCAATCTGCTCTTAATAACGCTGGGTCTCTTCACCGTGGATATTATATAACTCATGGTTTATTAATTGCACCTATTGATAAAAACGTAAACTTTGGAAGCCGTAAGTTAGTGGTCTGTATGATAAAATGCAGGCTTGCCTGCCCAGTTAAAGTCCTCAAAAGGTGGCAGACTGAGGTTTGGAATCTTTGGGAAGAATTGTGTTTTTTTTCATAGTAAACTTCTCATTTCTTTGGAACATCGAAGCCTTATGCTTTACTATTGAATCCATGAATCAAAGTGAAAGCAGTTTTAGGAAAAAGGAACTCAACCTCACCTGGTGTTTTCTGTGGAAAAACTCCAAAAATGCAGGTGCACGGCGAGGCCCCTGCCCCAGCAGGGGTTCCCCTCTGCACCCCCGTACCCAGGTGGCAGAATCATTTTCCTTTTCCTTTTCTTTGCTATGAACCCATACCACTTCTTGGAATGAAGTGTGACATAAAAGATGGACCCCAAAACGCATACTGAAAACGTTTTCGATTCAGCCTTTTGGATTTTTTCAAGCTACAGAATTCCACTTCCAGAATGGTTAGAGGTGACCCCAGGTAAATAGTATTAATGAGGTCAGCTTACAAGGTGCTTATTGGATATTCCCTCCATCGTTAATTTATTTAATGCATTATTCATTTGCTTATAATGAATAATAAGTGGCTTTCACATGTTAGTATCAAAAGAAATAAAATGTGGAGACTGAGGAATGAAAGTAGACCTGGCGATGGAGTCGCCAGGGTGATTTCAGGTGCTTTGCCCCAGAGCCTCTGCGGGTCACCAAGGTGCATCTCTTGACAATGGAGCACTGTCCTGCTTTGGGCCGACGGCCGCAGTGCCACCATGGCATGCTACCAGCTTCCTCCGTGTTTGAAACTGTTGCAGTAACAACAGCAAGAGCAGCAATGACAACGGTGATTGTCGGAGCGTTGAGAAGAGACGCAGTGAGAGGGAGTGTTGCCTCGGTCGGCCTGGCTGCATAAAGGGCAACCTGGCCTGTGATTCAGTGCGTCTTTACTGGGTGACAGACATCGGGCCCATCTGCGCACAGTCCGCCCCGGTTTGGGCCAGACCCCCTGTCTGCAGCGGGGCCAGAGTCCCGCGCACCTAGGTCCCTGGGACAATAGACCCTTTATCTCTCTCAGCTGTATGCAGAGTTCCTTTAAATTCTTTCCTTGAAGCCAAACAGAGAATCATTTTTAGTATTTAAATCAAGTGAACAACTTCTCCCACTTCGTGGTGGGACCTACATGATGGTCTGCCTAAGGAGGAAAAAATAGTTTTTCTCAATTTGCAATTGTTTACATGGAAGCACAGAAGACAGTATACGTTCTGCCCGAACCGGGGAGCAATGCGAAAGGCCGTGGAGCAGAGCGTCCGCTTTTCCTCGGAGCTGGTGCTGTTAGCAAGCAGACCACGGGCAGGCACCAGCCCGCGGGCCCCCGGCCTGCTGAGCAGCTGTCTCAAAGTTTCCTGCCACGCCGGGCTTTTTTTCCTCCCTTCCACTCTGGTCCCTTCTCTGGGTAACCAGAGAGATGCAAGGCCGCGCCTGGAGGAGTCCAGCCCTTCCCCCCGCCCCCCGCCCCCATGCCTTCCAGGGGACGTCCCTCCTGTTCCCACTTACACTCGCCCACATCTGCTCCCCAGGAGACGGGGCAGCTACCAAAAACTACTGTTAGATTTCTCGCCAGCAGGGCTCATCCCTTCATGTGGTTTCTGTTTTCTTCTTTAAGCAGTTAACCATGTTTTATTCTTTCTTCTATAAAAGCTAAATTTAGCCGAGTTCTCTACTAATTTAAAACATTTTCGGGAAATGACAGCGTGCTATTGTTAAGGACGGAGGGGGGCTGCCTTCCGAGTGGTCGGCGCACACGAGCGGGAGCGGGGAGACAAACGCCGCTGCCCGTGTCCACGTCCCAGACTGTGTTCTGATGGACAAAGCACCTGGGCTGTGAGTCCGTTCACAGCCGGGGCTCACGCCTGCGTCCTCACCCAGAAGGGGGCTTCTTCCAGGGGTCCCCTGGCCTTTCTGTTCTTCACGTTCATCCCTTCTCAGTGTGCTCTGGCAGGAGCCCCCCGTTCGGTAGGTAGTGACTACCGGGAAGCAGAGCTCCATGCTCTGCAGAAACACCGGCCAGCGCGCCGTGGCGTGTGCCCGTGACTGGCCCACACTGCTGTCTGTGGGGTGCCCACCACGTCCGCCTTCCCAGTTTCATCCAGAGTGTGAACACGGGGAGGGAGATCTGGCCGAGCTGGGGCGAGGTCCCTGCTGATCGAGTCCAGCAGGGGACATGAGGCCGTGCCCGGAGACGTGTGGCTCTTCCGGGTGGGGGACGGCGGGGCGTGGGCAGCTGCAGCCGTGGGGTGCCGCTCTCCATCCTCCACGGGGCAGACTCCGCAGCGAAGAGTCGCCCGGCCGAAACCTCAGTGTTTCGTGACTCAGGAGTCCTGCGGGGACCCAGCAGACAAAAGAATCTGAAGCCTCTTCGCTTGAGAGGGGTTAGTTCAGTTATCGTCATTCGTACCCACCGTGTTACTGCCACCAACACCAGCAGGCCTGAGGCCAGAGCGCTGCTGACCACGCATCGGGACACGTGCAGTCGTTCTGTCCTTCATCTTATCATTCTGTCAAGCAGGTCCCCTCGTGTCCAGGGCACGGGTGTGGCCGACCGCTTCAGGTGGCATCTCACGTGGGAGTCCTTTGGCCTCCGGTCCAATACCAGCAGCGTGGCGTTATGACCCTGGCCACGCCAAGGCCCCCCAGATCTGGAGTAAGACCGGCTCCAAGGCACAGGGCCAGGAAGGCCCAGGTTGGCGCACTGACCAGTCCGTCCCCGCAGTGCCCACGGTGGGACAGTGCCAGCCCAGCCACACCAAAGACCAGGGCACGGCCTGGGAACTTTGTATTCGGAACAGAACACAGGTCTTGACAGTTTTCTGCTTTCACCTCCGTCTCCATCAAACCTAGTAAGAGGGTGGGCCGTGCTTCCGATTCCGGGCCTCAACCCTAATCACAGCGACTTGCCAGAGTCATTTTATAAAAACCACATCAAAACTTGGCAAAAGATCAACAACATCCCACAACCCATGAAATGTCAGACGTCAGGTCCATTATCAGAGACGTGAAAATTAGAGCTGACGAAGGATAAATGCAGACAGCGTCGGAGCGTCACAGCCAGGCCCTGGGTGGGATTCGACTCCATCACAGGCGATTCGGAAACACTGATCCCTGCCCACAAGGCCGCCGCAGCACGAACACACGTGCGTCTCCCAACAGCCTCACTCCCGGGGCCCCGTGGGAGGCAGCGGCCTGCGGGTTGGAGGAGAGGCGTTCGTTCTCAACGACATCCCCAGGAAATGCTACCCACCGCTAATTTTCCAAGATAAACAGTGTCCTTCTGTGCATGTGTCTTCGCCATCACTGCTCACAGGCAGGCTTGAAGGGACGCCACAGTGCACCCATTTCTGTCCGTGTTTTCTGGAGCAAATCTCTTGGCCCACTCCACATGCGTGCTGCCATGGTTCGTGTATGTGTGTGTGGGCCCGTGAGGGGAACAGCAGCAGAGAGTGAGACTGTGAAAGGGACGCGGACACAGCGAGGGGACAGAGGGATCTGGGGAGTAGGAAAGAGCAGCAAGGATGAGGGAAAGGACAGGACACACAGGGGCGACGCGGGGTCCACTCAACAGGGGAAGTTAAAATCAGTTCAGCAGGCTGGGGCCAGCCTTTTCTAAACTCCATCACCTGGTAGTGAGAGGCAGCGAACGTGGAAGGGGAGTAAAATTCGGAGGGTGGGAGACTTGGATTTGAACCCCAGCTTGGCTACTCGAGTTAGTAACCATCTGCGCAGACACTGTGAGTTGTTTCAACTCCCCACAGTGCGCTTGCTTCCTTAGACTGGAGAAATAAAATTCTCTCCAGAATGAACTGGTTGTGGAGGCTGAATGACACATCGCATTGCAAGGAAGACCCTGTAATGGAGTCCTCGGGAAATGGGCATTGTGTCAGGTCGGTCAAGACCACTGGTGTGAAGTCCCAAAGGAGCCCTAGGACCAGCCCCAGGGCAAGAGGGACAGTAGTTGTTGAGAGGGCACAGTCTACGCCAACCACGGGGACATCTTCTCTACGGAGGCTCTACCACTGCCAAGGTCAGAATGGCTAAGATAAAACTGGGTCTCCTCTCCTCACAGCCAGCTCTTCCCCCTGACCTCCATTCATTCATTCACATATAATACTTACTAAGCACTTTTACAACCTCTATGGCGTGTGAAGCCTTCTATTTGGGAATAGATAAAATACATACATACTATAAATCAGTCATCCTAAAAAAATTCTCATAGTTATCACTAGCTTCTGGAAACATCTAACATTGTTTAAGTCTGTTCTGCCCTCATTTCTAGTTTGAACTCCTAGTTCTTTCGATGGCTCTCTCCTGCTTCAGTTTATCTTACACATGTGGCCAAGTTGGTTTCCTAAAAGGCCGAGTCTGACTGTATTTCCATCGTGTTTAACATTCTTTAATGACTCTCCACTGCCTAAGGAGTAAAGTCCAAATTTCAGCATGAACCCAGACTTGCCTTGTCTCCCACAGCCCCCTCCGATGTTTAATTCTCTAGTGCGGAGGCTGGACATGTGTGGTGTACCTACAGCCACCTGCCTCCTGGGCTGACCGCAGGCATTAATAATGGATCCCAGCACTCCTTCCCTCTGTGCTAGTCCCTGTCCCCAAACCTTCCAGCCAGTACTAGTTGCTCAGAGGGGAGACTGTTGATGAGCTTCATTTGGCCATGCCCCCCCCCTCGAGTCATCTTGTCAAAAAAATGCACCAGAATCTAACTTGGGTTCAGACTATTTGATCACTGTTGTTGGTTGGTTGGTTGTTGTTTTTTCAAAAATACATGTTGATTAACCTGTTCGCGAATGAAAACAGCCCCTAGCAAACAAGGTGACTCTACCTTCCTGACACTTAGAAAAATATTATTGAAATCATTTTCAGTGAGTGAGTCACCTCCAGGCACAGGTGTGTAAAGACCACAAACCATCTCCAGGCTCTTTTTACACATCCATGGGGTTCTGGGCATGAACAGTCTCACACACACACACACACACACACAAAATACTCAGGGATAAATTAGGTAAATTACACAGGAGATAACAAAGTCCACCTGACTCCAACCCAAAGGACAAGGGAACGATGGAGGTGAATCTTCTCTCCCCGATTCCCAGCCAGCTCTACGCAACGCCCCTCAGACTGCTCACTGAGTTCGTAGGGTAGTGAATGAACACAAAAATTCCCGGGCGAATTCCACCATCATCTTCCTAAACGTGAAGAAATGGGTGTGACGGTAGAACCCAGTGACCGCCTTTCGATGCGGGGCATTGTTTACCCTACAGAACAAAGAATTACGTCTTATTCTTCTCTGTGTCTGCTGCAGTGGTTAATAAGTAGGGGGTATACTGATGCTTAAATGTTCGGAGAGCTTCAGAATCTTCCAGGGTGGCACCAGTTCAGCGAATACCTAGGCGACACCGTGCAGAGCTTTGAAGAACCCACTGTGAGCAACGTCCTTGCCTCCAGACAGTCCCTGCCTCTCTCCTGTCCTTGGGGTTCCCCGAGGAGCCTTGATTCTCTCTCTGAGGGTCTTCGGGGGCATCTGTTTTGTCTGTCTGGCCATTAGTAAAAGTGAAACCGTCCGTATGAAGAAAGACACAATACTGCCTGGTGCCCTCTGTGCTTCGGAAAGCACCCCTGCATTAAGTCTTCCCTTCTCATTACGTTGTATCAAATCCCACTTGGAGAGGCTGCTTCCCACACCTCGGCCAAACGCGCTCAGGACCCTGGCTGCAGAGCCTGCCACGTGAGAGGCCCCCCAAAGGGCTTTAGAAAACCCCAGCTTTGTGTTTGCTATGGGTCAAAATGCTGACAGACTTATTCAGTCAAGAATAAATGTGTGCCATCTTTTCATACTGGGCACCCTAGATATTTGCCTTTAAAAATATATATCCCCTGCCCTGATCGGCATGGCTCGGCAGGTTGGGTGTCGTCCTGTGCAGCTAAAGGTGTCGGGTTCGATTCCCAGTCGGGGGGATGCGGGGCTCGGTCTTCGAGGCACCTACAAGGGACAACCGATCGGTGTTTCTCTCTCACATCAATGTTTCTCCCCCTTTCTCCCTCCCTCCCTTCCCTTCTCTTCTCTCTAAAAATAATAAAGAAAATCTTTAAAGAAATAAAATATATACCCTGTAGTAGTAGATAAATGAGGGTGCATTTTTTCCGAACTAGAAAATACAACCAAGCTAATCAGTCCACCACAGTGACTCAAACATCACTGCTTAGAGGTGACTTCTGCTGACAGTCGTGAGCTCGTCCTGCTCTTAGTTTTGACTTAATGACTATGAGAGAGGACAGGGTCACTGGCAAATGGGACACCTGAGGAGAGCATTTGGGGAACACAGACGACTGTCCTTCTGCCTCTTGTAAACCCCTCCCTTGCTTCACGACCCTGGCTGACAATCAGCCGGTAAGCAGTTCTTGAACACCTTTCTGAACTGTGCTCTAACGATGCTAAAATATTCCTTCTGTTCTTGCTCTCTAAGAAACCTAAAATGTAGTTGGTATATTCGTGTCCCCAGCCTTCTATCACAAGGTTCCAAAACCGTGTGGGTTGCCACGACAGCAGTGTGTGGTCTCACAGTTCTAGATTCTTGAAGTTCAAATTCAAGACGTCAGCAGGGCCGTGCTCCCTCTGACAGTCCAGTAGTGGGGACTCCTTCTTTGCCTGTCCATGCTTCTGGTGGTGACCCGCCGCCCTTGGCGTCCCCCTGGCTTGCAGAGGCGTCACTCCAATCTCTGCCTCAACGTCGCACAGCCTTCTTCCTGTGTCTTCCCAGAGTGTGTCCCTCTTCTTCAAAGGACACCTGTCATACTGGGGTCGGACTCATACCAGTGGCCTCGTGTGAACTTTCATCATAACTATCCTGTTCCCAAACAAGGTGCCATTCACGGATACCAGGGGTTGAACTTCAACATGCCTTTTTGGGGCACAACTCAATCATAGCATTGGGGAAGCAAAAAGACTCGCGTGAACCAGTAGAGAACAACAAATGTCTGTATAATTAAGTTTTCAGATGAGCCACCAAACCATCAGTTCTGGGAGAGTTCACAGACACCTCCGGAAGGACGAGGCAGACTGAGAACAGGTCACGGATTTTACGCGCTCGGAACGAAGGAAGGATGGGTGGGTGAGGAAAGAAGCGGGTGTCCCAGCAGAAGGAGCACAGTGTAAAGTCGGTGGCCCGATGAACAGGCGCCTCTCCCTCCGGCTCCGGCCCTCCTCCTCGGTCTCCCACGTTTCAGGGGACCGACTCGGTGACGGGAGTGCCCAGGCACCTCTCCTTTCGCCTCCACCACACCCTGCACCTGTTGCTTGTTCTAACTGGGACGTCCACCCTCCAGTTCCTACTGCCACCGCCGCCCAGCCATTTCCTGTTTGCCCTTCCACGGTCCCACCCTCGACACTGCAACCCCTGGAATTCCGGACGCCCCGAGGGAATTCGTCACCACCCACCTGTGCCTCCACTCCCTCTGTAGCTGTTAATTGGCAGCCAGGTGTGCCTTAAAGACAAGTTCTGTTGTCTGTTCCTCGTCACGTTCCCCAAGAGCAGAGAGCCCAGCACTGGCAGCGGGTTACTGGAATTTAGTTGACCGAGTTGTGTCTGGAAAGGGAATAAAGAGCCCGACCGGGACCTCAGGACCTCGAGGAGGGCCGGGATCTGGCAGATGGCAGGTGACCTAGTTACTGGGGAGAGGAGTGAGTCACCACAGCGCAAAGGGGCAGGGCCCAGCAGGGGTGTCCGTGAGAGAGCCCTGCGTGTCACACGGCCTGACGGGCTGCAAAACACAGGACAGCTAATACACGAGAGCATCATATCCAGAGAAGGCAGGTGGGGCAGGACGGAGGCCCGGGGACAGGCCCTCCAGGCAGTGGGGACTGTGGGAAGACTACAGGCAGGGAAATAAGTTCAAATTTGAGTGTGAGAGACCCGGCTGAGCAGCAAATGAAGGCTGGGAAGTAGGGGTCAAGTGCAGATGCTGGGAATGTGCTAACTCAAGTCTAGAGATGACACGGGCAGGCAGAGGACACACAGGTGGTTGGATGGAGAGATGGACATGAACCGACAGGAAGAAGAGCTTTTTGCGTCTTCGACAGGGTTGCACTGTTGGAAAGAGAAAGGGCTGCCATTTCTCCCCAGAGTGGTGGGTGACCGGACACTGCTCAGCGGCGCGGGGCCTCCGGGAGGCTCAGCAGGGGAGGGGTCGGCCACCGGCCACAAGTTCGGTGTCGCACGTGAGTGCTTCGAGTTCCCAGGGGGCATCTAGGTTTTCTAAAGTTAGCAACTCGGTGGTGGGGTTTGGGTGTGGGGTTTTTTTTTAGTAACCACTATGATTAGAATTTCGTTTGAGGTCTAGTTCTGCCCCTTTAGGAAAGCGCCTCAGGTTTTGTGAGGTCGTGACTTTAAAATGTGCATAACTGTCATCCAGGGCGGGCGCTCCCCACTCAGGGTCTCCCCGAGCCCACTCGTGAACTGGAAAGAGGCGGAAACCACAAGGCCAACGGCCAACGGCAGCTCACCTCGTAACCAGCACAGGTTAGGCACGGGCATCCCCCCGTCCTGGCTGCCCAGCAGAAAGGGGATCGAGAGCCCCCAGAACCTCGACGGTCTTTGCTTCTCTCCTGGGCACCCTGCGCTGCACAGCCACCTGTCCCCATGGCCCAGGGCGAGCAGTCTCAGAGCCGGACCCTGGGGACCCCACTGTGTCACACTGCAGAGACAGGGTGGACCCGAGGGGTCTGGCACACAGGGAGGACATTGAAAATGGCCATCCAAGATTCCGGCTCCCCCGTGGCCTTGACCATCGTGGCATGGCCCATGCCTGGCTGAGTCAGCCGCTCTCCCTGCTCTAGGAAACAGCTCGTGGGAGCTGCAGGTCCGGCTGCCATGGAGAGGTAGACGTTAGCACTGGGGAGGACTTAGAATAGTGGCCGGCTCCGAGTAAGCATTCAGCCTACAGGGGATACAGGCTTATCCAACGAACATGGGCTTAATATTGTCTATGTGCCAGAAGTGTCCAAGCCTCGGGGGCCTAAACTGGGGGGAAATATCCTGTGTTCAGTAGCTCTGGGCACCTCTTGATGTCACCCTACTCAGAAGGTACAAGGAGTAGCCCGGAGTCTGGCGGGACATGGCCGTGACCCCCTTCCAAAGCCACCCAGAAAGGATGCCTTGCGGTTTTCCGAATCGCCCGTGTCCCTTCATCAGCCGTGGGTCCGGCCCGCTGCTCCCTCCCTGCAGTGCCTTGGGCCTCCTCTCCCTTCCCTGGTGAGCTCCCGTTCAAATCACCAGTATGGCAGAGCAGGTGGGAGCTATAAAGTGACGTGGGCTTCTTACCAGGTTTGTGACCTTGGGCCAATTACTTATTCTCTCCAAGCCTTGATTCTTTTCTTTTCTCCTTTTCTTTTCTTTGTACATGTTTTATTGATTATGCTATTACAGTTGTCCCAATTTTCCCCCTCCCAGTACCGCCCATTCTCTCCAGCAATCCCCCCCTTAGTTCACGTCCATGGGTCACATATATGAGCTCTTTGGCTTCTCCACTTCCTATACTGCTCGTAACTGTAACATAGGAACAATGAAGTACCTACCTCATAAAACTACTGAGAGAACTGCATAACATAACACGTGTGAAGTGTCACTAGCCCAGGAACGGCACCTGCCAGGGGCTCCCCCTTTAGTCCTGCGTCACCATGGGTCAGAGCCCCCCCCCAGGGTCGGGCAGCGCAGCGGCTCTGTGCCCCTCCCTGTCCAGCACGCGCCCTGCGGGAGGCACACAGGCCACCAGCCCGGAGCCCGCCCTGCAGGCCTGACTCCCTGTGGGCAGAGCCCAGTCTGCAGTGGAATCCTCGGGTCTAGCAGAGCCCTTAGTGCACGGTGGGCATTCAGCAGGTCTCTGCCGAGCAAGGGAACGACTCTCTCTAAAGGGTAAAATGCATTCAAGGAAAATTACCCAAGGGAGTCCTGACCTGCCACAGATTCTCAAAAGGGTTTGGCCATCGTTGGGTCTCTCGTATTTTGAAAAACGCAGTTTCTGCCAAGAGCGGCTAAGCATGTTTATCTAGGTACCGCACTAGTCACAAGAGCCCGTGGTGGATGCGACCCAGTGCCCAGCAGCAGATGAACGGACACACAGTATAGGGTATACCATGCTGTAGGGCACTGTTCAGCATCAGAAGGGCCAATAATTCCGCCACATGCCTGGATCTGAAAGACAACAGGCTGAGTGAGACAAGTCCATCACAAAAGGCCAATAGTGCGTGGTTCTGTGGGTTCGAGGTTCCCAGAAGAGCCGGGGTCACAGCGACCGAGCTCAGAGTGGGAGGGGGTGGGGCGGGGGACCAGGCGACAAGGCCTGAGTGCTGGACGGCAGCCGAGTTTCCATCGGGGAAGGTGGTCCGTTTCTGAGGGGGGACAGTGGGGGTGGTTACACAACGTAAATGGACTTAAACCCTTAGAGAACTGTACTTGAAAGTAGTTACAATGGTAAATGTTATGCTGTGTGTATTTTATCACAATAAACAGAGGAAGAGAATGTTTAAATAGCTCCGTCCCCGTAAAGCACACATGTGGCTTGTCCGAGCGGACACGTATGTCACTGCTCCCGCACGGCCCCCAGGAGCACCACTAGGGGGCCGGGGACAGCATGGGAACCCGGGCTTCTAGTCCAGCTGTTGGGGGGGAAAGCGGAGAGCGCCTTCCCTCTGCAGAGAGTTCACACCTTCCCCACAGGGCCCCACGGAGAGATGTCTGTCGGCGCCCTGGGCTGTGATTGTAATTTTGCACGTCTTAAATAACAGCAGCAAACGGGGGTTTTTACTACCATTTAACTTGGTCTGAAATTGGTGAGTCTTTTGGTGTGTTCCTGGTTGAAAGTTGTCGCCTTGGCGTCGGTGACGCCTCAGGTGCTGTCATTCTTGCCTCATCTGATTGGCCAGAGACGGGGGACGGGCCCCGTCCAGGATGCTGTCGCCATGATTTGCGGTGGGAGGCGAAAGGCTGGGTCATGGGGAAGGCTTTGGTCATAGAATCAGAAAACAGTAAAAGTAAGAGACATGGATGAAATGAGCCAGCGAGGAGACCGTCAAATGTGCTAAAACAAGACCTTGGAAAATCACGGAGAGTCATCTCACTGGGTAAAAATGGCTGTAAACAGAAGGTCATTTCACTCTGTCCACCCGTCAGCGGTGGAACTTGAACCCCTTCCAATTTCTCCATCAACCCAGAAGTTCCGCTTCCCAGAGGAAGAGCTCTCTGTTGTTCTGTTCGCTGCTCTCGTCCGAATTCCTGAGACAGTGCCTGGCCCGGAGCACCAGGCATGACGACGCGTTGAGGGAACACCTGCTTAAATCGGTTTGCAAGCATGTTTCAAACACACAACACACGTACAGAATGCGCACGCTCTCTTCACAGTACGATCCCTGTCTACAAAGTTTTGTCTGAAGTAGTCTTTCTGAAAGGTCTGCGTGCATTTATTTAGGGTAAAACACCTGAATCTAATAATACTCAACTATCAAGTGTTGGTTTCCAAAATACGTGCCACTTCCTGGGCCCGACTTTGTTTCCATTCTCTCAGACCACCCAATCGAAGAAGGAAGTATTTTTATCTCCACACTAATTTGGTAAACCATTTTTCCCCCGGAGGAGTCAGGCTCTGCTGGGCACAAGCCAGATATGTGGTAAAGAAAAGCCACCGACCCACTGAAGCACAGGACAGGCCGGCGGCGCCTGGGGAGGCCCACGCACAGGGGGCATCCGGGCGAACCTGGCGAATGGTGCCGTGGGGCGGTGGAGAAACTGGGCGGGTCCCTTGTCTGTTCTACAGCAAAAGTCATGCATGTTGAGTGTAGTCCTGGACGAGTCTAGCTGCCTGAGTTCTCGGGGTCTCCAGATAGTTGGTTCCTTCCCTCCAGAGTGCCCCTGTCTACGGTCCTCTTTTCCAAGGCCATACATACCTGCACGCTCGTCCCAAGGATTCAGTCTGGCTGTCACCAGCGGGCATCCAGGGCACTGGGGAGAGCGTGTGCTCTGGAGCCAAGCTGCGTCCCAGTCCAGACCCCAGACCTGCTAGCTGTGTGGCGCTAGGCACATTAATCAACAGCTCTGTGCCTCAGTTTCCTCATCTATAAAACATGGATGATAATAATAGCACCTATCGCATCACATTGATGTGAAGGGGTTGATACATTAATCCACAAGAAGTGGATATATTGTAACAGTTTCTGGCATGTTGTAAGCATTACACTATATCTCAGAATGTTATAATTCTATGTATATAATTCATGGGTTTTTTTCACGTAATTTATTAAGTTTGTGAAATATTTATACTACAACCCTCATAATTATAAAGCTATCCCCGTACAGAATAAAATCAGGACATCCATAAGAGAACAATATATAAAATAATGAAGTTTTAAAAATAATCTGATAAATAAAATAAAATAATCTGATAAAGGCAGGCACTTTTGAGGACCCCTGCAACTAAATGCAAAGGTACATCCCGTCATGCTGGTCACCTGCCAGATGTTTTCCAACTCACGGGCCAGAGGACAATGGTCACCCGCCTCCTCTGAGAGACCTCCCCAAGAGGGTCTCAGGGTGACAGCTCTCGTCACCTGCTGTGCTCCCCGTCTCAGGAGCGCCCCCCGGGGAAAATCTCAGAGGGTTGCACAGTGATTCTCGGGTCAGCCTGACCTTAAAGCGACATGGCGCCGTGAGTTGGGTGAGAGCCAAGGGCTTGATAGCCTCCTTATTCTTCTGTGCCTGCGTCTGGGGTCCAGTGGAGCCACGCGGTGGCCAGCGGCCTGCTTCAGTACCCGCCAAGCTTCACCTTCATTTCAGCATGTACAGGAAGGCCGGACGTTCCTGGGTGTGTTCTCTCTCTCTCTCTCTCTCTCTCCCACTCTCTGAGTGTCTGCCCACCTGCCCATCCATCCTTCTTTCTGCTAAGAAGGAGAAGAGTGTCAGGGAGGCCATCACTCGTCACCTGTCTGACCCGGCACAGGTGTCCTCGATGGATTCAGTGTCACAGCTCCACCCAAGGTCTTCTCCTGCCTGGGAACCCAATCCTGGAGCCCTCAGAATGAGGAGGCAGGGTGCTAATAAAGAGCTCAGATTCTACGCGTTCTGCTGAAAGCCACTGACAGTTTGTAACGTGGGTTCCTTCAGTCACCTAGACTGAAGGACGTCTCTCCCTGTGTCCTAGTCCCGCTCCAGGGTCCAGGTCCAAAGTCCTGAGTCTTCTCTCCCACCTCATCTCCTCCAGCCTACTCTTTCCTGGGCCACCGCCCCTCACCAGGATGGCCATCCCACATCCTCACTGGTCTGCAGGCTTCCGATGCCGAGCCGCACCCTGGCCCTGGCACCTTCCCAGGGGAACGGTGCTACCCGGGACTGTAACGCCGCTAAATGGCCCCCTGCTCTTGGAAGGGGTCTCCCAACCCCTTAGGACTTCTCTGATGCGGGAAACAGCACAGGTACAGCAGCGCAGGAAACAGCTGCTGCCAGCCCTGAGTCTGGGGCTCAGCTCCGCCCCTTACTGCCGGGGTGGCCTTGGGCACTATGGACCCTGGGCAAACCTGTTATTTTGTTTATAACCTTAGAGCAATCAGGGTGCCTTTCTCAGAGGGGCGCTGTGAGCCTTAAATTGGGTAACACCTGTACGGGACTGACTCGGGGCTGGGCAGCCATAACCCTTAGTTTACACTCCATTACCCCCGTCATTGCATTCCACCTCAAGCCATCAGTATTTGGTGACCAAGATGCCACCTATAGAAGACGGTGCACATGGTGAGGGTCAGAGCCATGCTGTCATCTGACCTTACTCACCAGAATGGCTAGGATGGGTCTTTGCTCGTGGGAAACGCCTGCATTCTATGAATTGAATATGGAATTTACATTTCGCCGAAGGCTTCCAGGCCTTTACGGAGCGTCCCAACCATCAGCAGGGAAATCATCGCTGCCCCCACCGACACAGCCTTCTAGCGTATGAAACCCAGCTCTGCCTTTTCCAGGGGAGCGTGCAGCTGACATTCAACACCCACGGGCCACTCGGGTTCCATCTCCCTCGCTGTGTCAGAAAATCAATCAGTGGCCTCAGCCAAATCTTGAGACTTTCTTCCATCTCTGGAGCCGTGGTAAATAATTCATGTGCCCTTCCCCACTCCCCCGACAGAAAACTCTTCTATTCTTAACCTAAATAACTTTCAGATTATGCATTATTGAATCTGCCTCGGGTCTCTGGTTACCAGACTTTTTAAGGGGATGGGAGGCACCTGCGCCGCTCGGTAAAGGCTTTTCACTTCCCGCGTGAAGGCACGGCCGCGCGGAAGCCCCCGAAGACACTTTTGTCACGTTTTATAGTGTTAACTTTCGCTCTCCGTGCCAGCAAACTAACACCGGGCTAGACAAACAGAATTTGCCAGTGCTGAAGTCTGAAGCCCATTCTGAAACGAGCTACCCAAACAACATTGATCTCTCGCACTTATCCCTCCAGTCCGACAACGCCTTCCACTCCGGCGAGAAACAGCAAACACGGGAAAAGGCCCAGTCGCAACACAGTCGCAACACAGTCGCAACACAGTCGCAACACAGTCACGTGAGCATCCATCTGGACACTTCGCACTTGCGCGCAGTGCTTCCTCCCTGGTTTTAAAGTGCTTTCCTGCTCCGTGGCTCCGCACGGCAGCCCTTCTCTGCACTGGAAGCAGGTGCTCCGAGGGTAGAACGGGAGTCCTCCTGCCCCCTGGGCTGGGCTAAGCCAGGAGGAAGGGATGCCACCTCCGACAGGTACCAAAGGAATGGCATTTCCATTGCCAGCGGGACCAGACCAGTGATGCACTTGACTTTACCCGTGAGGTGTTTTTACCTTGTTTCTTCCTCTTAACACGCCCACTGCCTTCTCGCCACATGGTCTTGCCTTCTTCTGTTAAAATTTCTTCCCCATAAGACTTAGAACTTAAGATGTTCTCAAATGAGTAAGAAGAAAACAGCACTCTATGAGAATATTTTCAGGTTTTAAAATACTTTATATGTCTTTATCCTGGTACTTTGCAGTAGAAAATAGTTCCAGTCCTGTTAAATGGGCAACAGATAGGCTAAGAATTGCCTCACGGGGTATCCCACCTAATCCCCATAACAGAGGTTTAAAGGAGGAATTACCCCCATTCTGTCGTTCAGGAAACAGATTAATGGGCCAGCCCCACAGAGGTAACAGTCAGGAAGAAGGCTCAGCTCAAGTTCAAGTGGGCTTGCTCTGCCAACACGGGCCCCAGCTTTATGTCCAGACCCCTTTGCTGAAGGTGGAAGCAGGGCCAGCCAGGGACAGGCTTCCTGAACTCAAGTCAGTTGGGAGATACAAAAAAAGTAGGACACATACCGTCCGAAAGGCCACCTTTACTGTCACTCAGAGCCAGACGGCAGAAGGGGGCTCAGACGCGCGGCCACTGGGCTTCCGAGGCCAAACTCCCAAACTGATCGATTCACTCATCCATTTGCAAAATACACCCCATGAAGTCTCTCCTCATGAAGACACCACCCGTGTGTGTGCCTCCTGCGGCCACCAGCGCCCAGGAGGGGAGAGAGAGGAGGCAGCCGAGTCCCCAGAGCGGCCCTTCCTTCTCCCGGACTCACCGACCCACCCAGCAAGGGGAGGAGGGAGGCTGAAGCCACGCCTCGCCCCAGGTGCCCTCCTCGTGGCGGGCAGCGTCAGGAGTGGGGAGAAACTCTGCTTCCTTCGAGTGTCCCCTGAGTTCAGTCTCAGGGGCACAGTGGGCATTCCAACACATACGGTGACTTCCTGGCAGTTAAGAGCATGACACCCCCTCGCAGGATTTTGACCCCTGCGTGCCAACAGGGACCAAGAGGTCAGGAAGTCCTCGTTTGCTGCGTGTCCCCGTTAATAAAATCTGCACCGCTGATGGGAAGCTTCCCGTGGCAACTCTTCCATCAGGGGCAGCCACGAACGGATCTCGTAAACTCAGCTACAAAAACGGAGCCAGCCCACCCGCAGACCCCATGGCCCAGAGCCAGCCTGCCCTCCTCCACGAGTCCCTAGCCAGCCCTCCTCGGGTGGCCAGCCCCTGCTACCCCCGCCGAGCCTGGGCGGCTCTTCATGCCGAGTGCCAAGCCTATTGAGTAAGGGGAGGCTATCTCGTGCCTCCCCCGTGTTCGATGTCTGAGCAGCTGCGCACTCGCGAACCTGTATGTCACCCCGTTGACAGGCCCGGAAAGGACGTACGGTTAGGTTTTAGACAGTACTCCACGGAAGAAGCCTCTCCTTTTAGAGTCGTATTTTTAGTCTGCAAAGCTAAACTCTGGGCTGAACTGAATCCATATCGTCCTCCGGAGCCGTCAGGAGCCGAAACAGAACTTCGTATCAGAGTAATACACTGTTAACTGATATGTCAGAAAATCAATTAATTACTTTTAAGAAGCAGTTAAGAGGGTCCCTCCAATGCTGCCCTGTGAATTATTAAAGAAGACCATGTCAGGGTGCCCACCCCAGCCCACGGTTCGGGGGAGGGGGTGAAGCTCCGCCCCCAGCCCCCGAGTCCTCACAGTTGCAGGGGCCAGATAAGAAGGGAATGAGACAAGGTGTGAGGGGCATGGGGTGGGGGACACAGGCCTTGGCTGCGGCTCCTGATCATGTCCGGCCGCCTTGCCGCCTGTGCTGGGTTCCCCGGTGCACGCGCCTGTCCCTTCAGACCAGGGCTGCGGTCAGGGGAGGGTGGGCAGCCCCACCTGGAGCCCCGAGGGCCCTCCTTTCCCAGAGCCCTGCTCCTCCCAGAGGGAACCTAGGCAAGAGCCACGGGTGCCTCCAGCCCCTGCCAGCCCTCTGCCAGCCTCCTGCCTACCCTAGGCCACGCAACCACCAGGGGGCGAGGTCAGGGGCCTCTACCACGCCCTGCATTGCTTCCACTCAGAATATTTAGCTGGACCTTGTCCAGATGGGTCAGTTGGTTGGCATGTAGTCCCATACACCAAAAGGTTGCAGGTTTGATCCCCAGTCAGGGTGCATAAGAGAGACAACCAGTGGATGTTTCTCTCTCATCAATGTTTCTCTCTCTCCCCCATTCTTCTCGCTCTAAAATCAATAAACATATCCTCGGATGAGGATTAACAGAAACGTTTAGCTCAGATCCAGGCTCTCGTCCATACCTGTCTGTGCACGGAGGGGCCAGTTGTAAGACTGACTCGGGTTTCAGATATGGAGCAGACAAGGAGTCCCCCCACGTCCAGGGAGTCCATTCCTACCTCCGCTTGGCTGGGAACCGGGGGTGGGGGGGGGCAGGTGCGGCGCTGGGGGCTTTACGGATGAGTGTTCCTTGCTGTGTGCCTTTGGTTTTGATTTGGCCGGAAATGTTCACCACGTGAGTGAGAGCAAACCCGTCTGTGTGCACATCCAAAGCTTCCAGAGCAAGGAGTCAGAGTGAGCAGTCCCACCCCGCCCCGTCCTGGTCGTCCCTGTGCCTGAAACTCTGGGGGAGCTCCTTAGGCTGTGGAATGTGTTAACGTCCAGAGCCCTCAAGGCCCCACGAGTTGGGAAACCGAGAGGAGGGTCCCCAGCTGCTAGACTTCCCTGGAATTTAGCGATGACAGGGTACATTGCAGAGAGAGGGGGCTTCCATTACCTGCCACCTGGAAGCAGTTAGCTGCCCGCTCATTCTGGGGTCTGGGCTGACTCAGGGTGCGGAGGGCTGGAGAACAGGTGGCAGCTACCTTGTCGTCACTCATTCATTCATTCATTCATTCATTCATACAAAGTGTTGACTGAGAATCTACCCGGCTCCGAACACTTCTCTCGTGCTGGGTGCTCTCCAGCACGGCACGGACAAGGTCTGCCCCTCACTGTCTGCCCGTCCACCTGGGGCACAGAGGCAGACAATGAATAAGGAGGTTCAGAAATTCAGTGAGACAAATGCAGCAGTGAAAGTAGATGGTGTGTGTGATGCGGTGCCCGGGACAGCGCAGGGGGAGGGAGCAGCGTCGCTTGAGCTGTTACTTTAATAGACCACATTTGGGCAGCTGTGGAGGAAACCAGTGGGGCCGGTGGGGCTGGGCAGAGGGAAAGCCCGTGAAAGGTCCTGGGGCAGGAGGAGCTTGGTGTCTCTGAGGGGCAGGATGGCAGCCGAAGGCGCTGTGGGGCCCAGGTGCTCTGGGAGGTCGGTGAGCTGGGCGGGGCACGGAGTCTGGGCGCACTGGTCTCCGGGGGCTGCCCTTTCCCCCCACCACACACTCCACCACCGAGAAGGCTGCTGGCCACTCCTCTGTGGTGGCACAGGCTCGAATGTGACTGTCAAACCCCCAATCCTGACAGACCCCCGGTCCTTCCCGGCCTCACCCAGTGACCAAGAACAAGGCTGTCCTGCACGGTGTCCGCCCCTCTGCTTCTCACTTCCTGGACCCTGGCTGCTACTGTCGTCACTGTCACCTTTATTCCCTACCTCACCGCCCAATTTGTTTTGGGTGATGATTTCACCCACTTTTGTTCAGCGGCTAGTTGCTGAGCACCTATTCTGTACCCCCCGGTCACGTACCACCGCGAGGAGCGGCTGTACGAGCCAAAATCAGCCAGCGGACCACCCACCCCCAATCGGATGGCCCCCACCACCCCCAGGAAACTGCGGCAAAGCCTCACAGGCCTTGTACTAAAGTCAGATGCACTATTTCAATAAGTGCCCATGTGACTGTGAGGAGGCCGGACGGTGTGTGAGTCACAAACAAACCCGCCCACAGTGGGCCAGGGTGACAGGGGTGGGTACCCCCTTGTGGGAGCCACGTGTGGACTCTGCCCAGGTTGCAGGGAGCTCTGTTAGGGGCACTCAGGACAAACGCCAGGTGTCCGTGGGGAAGGGGAGCATCGCCGGCACATCGAGGGCTGGCATGGAGAGGACAGAGGGCCAGGGGGCCTTTTGGGCCGCACTTGGCTTTCGTTACGCAGTTCTTGACTTCAGAAAGAGTTCATTTTTTTCTGAGGTCCTAGAGACCTAAACAAATTCCCCAGGAGAAAAGAAAAAGGTTTGGAAATTAAGTCCATCACTGATGATTCGATCAGGAAACTACAAAAAGCAGAAAACACGCTCACCGCCTTATGGGCCTTCCTCTGGGGACCCACAGGGCAGCACACCGAGCATCACCATTTTCCTTCTTAAGAAGCACAGGGGAGGTGCCCCTGTCTGCGTGCGTGCGTGAGTGGCATGTAAGACGTCACCTCTGCGCTCGGCTGAGGGTGAGCGCACCGACTTCTTCAGCCGCTTGTCCTATCTGACTTCCCCAGTTGGACAGCAGGGCTTGGCGTGAGACGTTCCAAAAACGAAAAGGGAGGGATAAAGCTTCGAACCCCTCTGATGGGAGCCAAGTGCACTTTCCCTCTCCAAACGTACATCTGCTTTCCCACATCAAGAAGGTGGAAATAATGTGGGCGAACATTCATTCCTCTCGCGAGGATCGGGGCACGCAGCGGGCGCCCCAGCGAAGGGGGGCGGAGCCAGGCTCTCTGGACAGGCTCTCTCGGGGATCAGAACAGGGATGAGAGCAGAGCCTGCCCGCAGTGCTGTTGCTTAGGGAGGCCAGTGAACAGAACCCCAACGTGGATTGGTCCCGAGATCGATCCCAGGCAAACTGGCCGCCACTCTCATTTTGCAACACCAGGACTCTGGTGCAATTTGTGCAAAAACAAAAGGCCTACAATAGTTGCATTGGGTACCCCTAAAGGAAAAAATGACAAGATTATACCTCCTGCCCCACAGCACCATGCGTGCATATGCACCGCCCCAAACTCTGTTACAGCAGGAACAGCCCCATTCTGTTCCTCTTTCTTGAGAACAGTAAGATAAGCCCTTTCCAGCTCCGGAATGGTTCGCCTGCAATGTATATGCAAAAGAAGTTCAAAGGCTGACTTTGACAGAGGGCCTTGGGATGATCAAGTGTGTCTGATAAGACACTGGCAGAAGGCTTGAGCAATGAAGACCTGCAGTTGGGAAAGCAGGACCGGCCAGCGCCAGGCCGTGTTATCTATGGCCTGGGCAGTGAGAGGCGGCGGCCCCAGCAGGGGGCTTTATCGGGCCTGCCCCAGAATAGAGATTGTGCCTCCCCCCAGCCACCCGGCCAGCGGAGCCAGGAAACACCTTGCAGGGGAGTTGATGCAATAGATGCCCTGACAGCCTGGGTGACAGTTGACACCGTGTTACAACACAGCGTTGAGCAACGTCCTTGCTGTCTCCTCCAAGTCTCTGGTCCACGCCACTTTTCCCCCTGGAGAAATGAAGGGGACTCTTGGGGTGGCTTTTTTTCTTTTCTTTTTTTTTTGCTTTTCCTTTTTCTTCCAACGTTGACTGTCAAAGATAGGAAAGGGACATGATTCCACCTTCCTTTGCAATCCAGCTGACACGTCCTTCCCTGATCGACATGTCAGGTGGGAGAGGAGCGAAGCCAACTCTCCGTATGTTCTTTTTTCTCGAGACCCCAAGCATTCGCCGTGCGTCTTCTTGGAGATTTATTACTCAGTTCCTGCGACTTCTTCGTGGGGGCCGGCGTTTAATTTATGTGATCGTAATCAGGAAAACCGCTCTGAAGGGGAAGAAATCAATTTAGCTTTTCGTGCATTGTAAATTTTCTGAAAAGAAAGTTTCACAAGATCCTCCCTCTTTTTTTTCTTTTTTGAAGAAGTAATAGCGTGGCAGTTGGGGAGTGGCGGTTTTGGGGTGAAGGGCACCAATGAACAGGTCAGGGGGTCCCAGAGCAGCTGCCGTTCCGGGTCCTTGGGGAAAACATTCATTTTTCAGGGCCGCCCTTTCTCTCTATAAAATAAATGGATGGAATAAAGCGTTTGCTGAGACGGTTCACCTCCCAAAATGACCGGATGCCCCTGCACAGAAGGGCGGCCTTCAAAACGGTTCCCCTCTGATGTCTCATAACAGCCCTCCCCCTCCGATGGCTGGCTTTTCAAAGTGCCCCAGCAGTTAGGATCGACTCGGGGCTTCTCAGTGCCTTTTGGGTAATGACAGAGCTCTAGACTCAGCCAATGAGGAAACTGCGGCAAGGAAAGGTTCGGGCACCTGCAGAGAGTCAGGGAGAGTCACGCAGCCAGTCACCTAGTACAGTGAGAACTGGGGGCGGGGAAGGCGCTTGAGGCCAGAGGCTCTCAAACAGCTCGGAGCAGCACGGAACAGTGAGAGAGGCACATTGCATGCGAGACTCAGGAGACACATCTAGACATCGAAAAGGGCTTCTGGAAGCAACGCTTCCTCCTTCTGCCTGAGAAACACTGTTTCATTCATTCTCTTCCATTTCTTCTTCTTTTTCTTTCCTTTGTGTCAGAATAAAATTACTGTCATTGTGTTTAACCTACAACCAATGATCGGGTTACAGTCTGGGGTCTGCGAGTCAGTCACGGACAAGAGCCCTTTCAGAGGGCGGCGTCCTGCTTGTTTCTAAGTCAGAAGTCCAGATGTGCTTCTTCACCTCCCCACTCTGGGAGGAGCCCCCCAAGTCTCTGCCCTGTCCTTACAGTCGACCTTGCACCGTCGGCGGCCCGTGACCCTCCGGCTTTGAATACGCCATCCCGTCCTGATAAATAATGGATCCTAATGACACCAAGACACCTATTGGCACTGTGCTCCTAATAAAGTCAGGAGCACCGGGGCTGAGCCCTAAAAATGGCACATGGGCCTCTAAATAAAGGGCTTTAATGCATTTTCTATTTAAACCGGAAGGCCATGGGCTCCAGCCCAAATTGAGATGGTCTGTGCTCCTTAAGTACCACTCTGGAGCCGTCGTTGAAATATTTATCTACTGCTCTGGCTTCCGTGTCCCTAAAGCAGCTCATTTTCTCGTAGCTTCTTCTAGAGGAGACCTGTCGCAAATGCCCCTGAGCTGGGTAGGGGTGGCCTGAATCAGAGGGGGGCCTTCTGCCAAGTCACGCCTAAGTTGCTTCTGGAGTGACAGCTATGAAGAGCAACATTGTTTTTAAAATATGCATCACAATTCAAAGGTTGGCTTCTCTGTGCACCTGGTCAGGTTCTTACTGCCACTGCTCTCTCTCTGCCTGGCCAACAGCAAGTTGTTTAACCTCTTTAACCCTGGGCGGGGGCGGGGGGGGGGGGGGGGCGGGATCGTAGTTCCAAACTTAACAGATTAGCCAGAGAACTAAAAGAGAGGATGTGTGGGGCACCCTGCTGCACTCCTGGTGCTCCGAAGGGGCGCAGTAAGAGTCAGAGACCGTTACCACTCATCCGCCAAAACCTGCTCAACCACCAGAACCCCGTTAGCTAAACTGAGGCTCTCACTTTTGACAAACCAATTCCACGGCTTTCTCTGTTCTCATGGACTAGGAACGCTCAGGGGACCCCCACAGTCAAATAAATGACCTTGTGGCTTATCTTCAGGCAGATGCCCCCAAACCTGATAAAACCAAGCACAGCCCCAACCCAGTGCCCTGGGGAGCTGTCTGTATCTGCTTCCGCTGGTCCCGACGCGCTAAGTGACCTCCGGGACCCACTAAGTCTGTGTATACACACTCGTGTGTTAGTTTTCTTTTTTAAAAAAACAGAGCCGTATTTACTCTTCAAGATCCCACAACTTGTCTCAGAGGGGAATTCCGCTTTTTTCAGGAATAATGACTTACAGCGCAAGTCAGGGTGCCCCCACCCTTCTGTTCGAAGCAAAACAGACAGACCCCAGCAGAGGGAAGGTTCTCCTTTTGCAGGCTGCTACTGAGGAGCTATTTCAGGTGTGAGCACTTTGACTTCAGCATTCCCAAATCGTGAGTCAGTGAAGAGAGGATGTTTTTCTACAGGGGTTTTTATTTACTGGGGGGCGGGGGGCGGCCATGTGGTAAGCTTCCGGTGGTCCAGCAGTATCCAGGTGCCCATCACGCTTTCTTTTTTAGCTCCGGAGATTTCAAACTCAGTAAAAACGCCGCCCGCGCTGCACCCGCTCCCTCCACAGACGTGGGGAAGCCGCGCAGTCACTGCCTCATATCACTTCCCCGTCCCCGTCTGAGTCTGTGTCCGATCTTACTCAGAAGGGCCCTGGGACACTTTTAAATGTGAAGATGACAGACAGGACAGCGAATAATGTTCTCATTACGCAAGTTTTTCTTTTCTGCTTCTCCTTAAGGCAATATCATATTTTCACTGCAGGAGCACCTCTCAGAGAGGCAAGGATGAACCCAACCTCTAGTTGTCGTGATCTGAAAAAAAAGGCATGTGTCCTACTTGCTAAATGGAAAATAAAACTTGTTGTAACTGCCCTTCCTTCTCATTCCCAGCACCCGAGGGGTTAACCTGAAGTCTTAATCCATTCCCCTCCATCTGGGCAGGGAAGGGGGAAATCATTTCAGTAACGAGATGGAAATTGCCAGCCTATACATGCCCGAGGCAAAAAGCAAAGAAATGAGTTTTCTCATGAGCTTGGTTATCGAGGGGGAAAAATCTCCACCTCGCACTTCATGTCATGCCAGTGCTCACCCTGCCCCTGAGGTTCAGTAATGACCTCCAGACAAGTGGGTCAGTCCAGAGGGAGGGCCAGCCCAGGGCGCCAGGCTCACAGTCAGCTAACCCTGGGGCGGCCCAACCAGTGCCTGGACCGAAAGGGGACCCCCACTGGCATTCCCCCTTCTCAGTCCACTTCACCGGGCGAAAGGGAGCTCCCAACTAAAGAACCAGTTCTGTACAATTTTGGTCCTAAGGAAATAGACTTGATTTGGGGTATTTTCCTCTTTAAAAAATGAGATGCTCTCTAAATCGAGAACTTGACAATTGCAGAACTTCTTAAAATTGAAAGCCTTTGGAAAAGTATTTTAAATCCATATTTATGTAAATATCCGTTGCATGCCCACCCTCCCAGCTGAGCCTCGAGTGCTGCGTTTCTTGAGGGTGATTTGAATTCATCTTCAAGACACGTGTCTTTGTGGCACTTGAACTGTTGCAGTAACCAGACGGCCGGAGAAGCAGTGTTACTTGGTGTCACCAACCCGCGGGGCCCACTTGGCTAGTAGTTCAACAAGACCCAATCTTCCAGGGCTCATTGGTCATCTCAGGGGGCAACCCTCTGTTCCTTGGCTCTTGCCATTAAAAAAAAAGAAAAGAATAGGAAAAAAAACAAACCCTACTCTACATAAATAATTAACAGAGAGCCTTTCAGCTTTGTCTGTGAACTTACTCATTTTTAATAATATAACATTTGGATACTGTTCACATTTTGCCTTCACTGTGCATCCAGTACAAACTGGGAACTCGCTCAGAGAGCATATTAATTTTTAGGTGTTTTGTTTCATTTTGTTAAACAGCATTTTCATTTTTCCTCTCCACTTTTGAAGAAGATGTGAACTCTGGAATTGGCAACATTTATTCCCTCAAAAAAGGTAGCAAAATTTGCTTTGTGTTTTGGGAAGTAGATTTAAATTATAGCATTTGTCCAGTAAGCAAGTCCAAATCAATCATATCACAGTGTTTACGTCCAGCATAACCACGACCCGATGGGGGAGTAAACAATGATATTTCAAAAGAGGTCTCCACAGAAATGCTCAGCATCCCATCTCACTGTGCGGCACATTATTTATAAAAGTGTGATTAGTACTAAATCGTCAATGACATGACATCATTAACGTAATCTGAGAACTTGTAACCACTACAATGCAGATCCTGGGATTTTTATGACACTTAAAGAATGTACGTATGGAATGATACGGAATTATCACTTCCACTGTTGCCGACTTTTTTTAGTTATTTGTTGTTTCACACTGCAACAGAAATTCTGACTCTTTTGTGGAGTACGATAGTTCCAGGACTCCCCAAAAAAGCAGGTTAGTGGTGGCCGGAGCCCCTGCTTTCGTATAAAACCCTGTTTCCCGCCTTCAAAGAGCGGGTTCCTGCGGACGCGTTTGTCCTGTCTGGACACCTGGTGAGCACTCGGGCCAGAGGTGACAGCAGGTCACTGACCAGTAGGGCTAGTTCAGAAATTCCCTCACAGACAAACCAGACATTTTGCCTTTAGTTGGTAGGTAGATTTTCCATGTCCAAGACAGACGGGTGGTTTGAACTCAAGATTCATCTCGAGCTCTTACATCCCCTTTCTAATCAGTTCTGCTATGTTTGTGGGCAATGTCTCTGCCATTTAATTGGATCACAAATAGGAAAACCTTTTACTTCTGTGATGCAGGAAGGTACCAATTTGAGGTACTAAGAGTTTTAGCAATAATAATGGAGAATCATAACTCCTTATTCTAAGAACAAAGTAATTAAACTATGTTGTGCATCCATATATTTTTTAATTATCATTTTATAACACAATACATAGTGAAACCTCACTATTGGGTTGACAAGAAAAAAACAGTGAAAGGCTGTCTTTTTAAATACTTATGGTAATAAAATAGAGGTAACATTTATGAATCACTACTTGTTTGTCTCTAATCTCAACTTTATGTAAAGTATAGAACAGAACAACAAAGCGTTTGTTCTTTGTTCTCCACGTTATTTATTCTGAGAACTTGGGGTCCATGCCGTAACACAGACCAGAGGCTGCCCCGCTGAACTGGACGGTTACTGTGTTTTAGCTGGCAGACTGCTGGCAAATTGACATATTGAGTGGGTTTTTGAAAAATCTATATGTTATCTTTCAAAATAAACCTATTCATAGGAATTGCTATTTGAGAATGAGTATCATTTAACCACATTGCAACTCTATTTTGAAATCATGGCTATTAAAAAGGAACTTTTTATCCTCATCTGTGTTTATATGGGCTTCATAGAAAACTAGCTTTGCTGGAAAAGAAAGGAGGGAGAGGTGCTTTCGGAGCTCAGAGGGACCCATACGCCGTTGCCTGGGCTGAGCCACAGGGGCTGGTCGTCCACCAGTGGAAAGGCACAGCGCATGGGGTCAACCTGTGGCGTATTCGTGGCTGGGACAGTGTGTTCGTGGAGCTGACAGTGATTAGTTTAGTTGTGTTTGCTGTATGTGTGTGTGTGTGTGTGTGTGTGTGTGTGTGTGTGTCCTTTTGCCTCTGAGTCAAGCCAGCACAGCTACAACAAGAACCCTGAACTTGGCTCAGGACAGCTCGGCAGGAAAACTGTGAGTCAAGAAATACATGTTGCCCAGTGACCTTCACTAACAGCAGGTGAAACGCAGGGCTTGTGACCGGCAGAACGATAGTGAAATTGCTCTGGGGGCAAACTGTGCTTTGAGTGGTCTCTCTAGAGCTGCGCTGTCCGACACCGTAGTCCCAAGCCACAGGTGACTGGCTGTCCAGGACTTGGAAGGTGGGCACACAGAGTGGAGATGTGCAGTAAATGTGAGATACACACGGGACTTTGAATACTGGCCACAAAAAAAAGAATGTAAAATATCTCAATAACTTTGTATAGATTACATACTGAAATGGAAACGTGTGGATATATTGAGGTAAATGGATGAACGTGTAAGATTAAAATCAATTCCACTCATTTCTCTTTACGGTTTCAAAATGGCCATGAGAAACTTTAACATGAGCACACAGGGCTTGCATCCTGTGTCCAGTGGGCAGCGCTGCCCCGGACAGGGAAGAGTGGCCATGGGGCTCACTTGCCAGGGTCTGGTGAAGACATCTGACTGATGACAGCGTGATGGGAGCCATTTTTCAAGGTGCTTCAGCTCACTGGTGACAGCTATGCACTCCACAGACAAACGGGCATGGGTTGGACTGGGCTGATGACTGACTCTTGGTTTCTTTATCTGTGCAGCAAAGGAATAATTATGGGCTGTCTGTGCAAGAGGGTTAAATGGAATGTTGTGTGTAAATGTGAGGTCTGACCCAGGATGCACTGGGCTGCTATAAAAAAAATACTGTCGATCGAGTGGCTTCAGGAACAGAACTTCATTTTCTCCCACTCTGGAGGTCTGAGATCAGGATGCCTGCGTGGTCAGGTGCTGCTTAAGACCTTCTTCCTGGCACGCGCACACGCAGCTGCCTGCTTGCCACGTATTCTCAGGGCAGAGAAAGTGAGAGAGTAAAAGGAATCTCTCAGGTTTCTTGTTCTAAGGGCACTGATCCCGTCGTGAGGGCCCCGTCTTCACTATCTCCTCCAGATCGAATGCCCCCAGAAGGTCCCACCTTCTCACTCATCACACTGGGGGTTAGGGCTTTGAGTGTGTGACGGGCCACAAACATTTAGTTGAAACAGTCCAATCAGACATAGCAACTTGCCAGTGTTGTTTATGAAAACCTCTCAGAGGCCACCGTCTAGTGTGTGTCAGGCACGGTTTTTGCTGGGTACTGAGCAGCTGCCCCTGGTCCTTGAACCACCAGCTGCAGCATCACTGTGAGCCTGTGGGAAGTGCAGCAGCTCGGGCTCCCCCCCAAACCTCCTGCATCAGAACCCGCCCTGGACCAGGTCCCCAGGGCTCCAGAAACACATGCGGCTCGTGCAGTACCATCTGGGGGTTCGGAGAGGAGCAAGGCAGCCTCGCGGGCAAGCCGTTCCAATGCAGGGTTTATGCGATGGTATAGCGGTGGGGTGAGTCTCCGACCTAGACCAAGGAGTCAGGCAGACAGGGATCAAAACAGCAGCTTTATCGCTGATGGGACTCATGGTTTACATACATGTCCTTCTGACACTGGACCAGGGAAATAGACTTGATCATTGACCCACAAGTAGCATCTCCCCACAATGATAAGCGGTGGGGAAGGCATTCGCCTAAGGCAGAGGATCCAACCCCCTCCAAGATGGGAAGAGGGAGGGTCACCCTTAACCCTGCAGGGAGGTGCTAAAGAGCTTGACCTGAATTCAGGACGCACAGAGAAAATCAGATGTGACCGAATCTGCCGACCATGGGGTGGAGGATGAACCCAAAAGCACCACAGGAAATTAGGAAATTAGTGGGAACCCCTTAGCGGGAGGCTGGGGGAGACACTGTGAGAACGTGAACCTGAATGATAACCACAGGGATGGGAAGAAGGATGGGTTAAAACAGAAAGACCCCCCCAGGAAGGACTTAGCAACAAATTGGGTGAGGCCACAGATGAGTCCCGATCCACGTGTGAAACCTGGGGGGAGAATGGGGACAGCGAGCTGCTCCGAGACTCAGGCGGATGGGGGTGACGGTCAGTTAAATGCACAGCGCCAATCGATGCTCACATGCTCGTTTCCTCGAGTGCCTCCCCTCTGACACACTCTCGTGCCACGGCCGGGCCCTGCTCCCCTGCTCCAGTGCCCCTTTCCGGCCTCCATCAGGCTCCTACCTGCCTGTTCTTCCCCAATCCCATTCGCTTTCCCATCCTGCACGCCACCAACTGTCTCCTGACAGAGGTCCCCATGGCTCTCCTGTGGGCAAAGGTAATGCAGTCTTTTCAGTCCTCATCCTCACGGCCTTGGCCTTGGAGACACGCCTTTCCTCTCAAAGCCCCCATCTTCCTCTGGTGTCCAAGGCCCTATTTTCTCGTCCCCTCAGTTGTCCCCTCTCCTTCTGACCATCCCTTATGCTGATGACCTGAGTGAGACTCTGTCGGCCTTCCTCTGTCCTCGGGCGTATTCCCTAGACGGTCTGAAGCTCGGGCAGGTGTGTGAGGACCCTCAGCTACTCCAGACCCCTGCACCGGACCCCTGGCTGTCCCACCTGCACCTGCAGTTCCGTTCTGCACGTCCCAGCTGAAGCCAGCACCCTCCGCCACCCCTCCTTGTCTGGCCCCAACTGCTGTGGTCGGCGCCTGGGCTGCGAGCGGGGTCCTCGCCTGTGGCCTCCCCCTCCCCCTCCCCTCCCCCCTCCGTGTCTCCACCTCAGCAGACACTCCCGATGCCTGTCTGACCCCTGCAGCAGCCGTCTCCCCTCCCCTTCACCCACCCACTTCCGACAGGTTTCTTTTCCTAAGACATGTGTGAGCCCCGTTTCCCAGATTCCACGGCTCTGGCAGAGCCCGTTGCCCTCGGGTCGATGTTCGTGTGTCTTCAGGTTGTGGAGGCTGCGTGTGGCCTGTCCGTGCTCCGGTCTGCCCATGCTGGGTCACGTGTGAGCTGCCACTCCCCAGCCCGTCCCAAACCCACGCTCCGACTCTACCAGGGCTGACATGCGGACCTGTTTCCCAAGTTCAGGACTTTCTCAGGCTGATCCCTCAGCCCGGGGCGGTTCGCTAGGCCCTTCCTTCACCCTCCCAGCCACCTGGTCGAAGTCTGCCCCACCCCCAAGATTCAAATCAAGCATCACCTGGACTAGGAAGGCAGTCTTTCCAGAGCTCACCAGGTGGGGCCCTCCCCGTGGTGTCCCCCTCCCACCGTGAGTCAGCGGCCAGGACACCCAGGAGCCTAGCACCCTGCCTGGTAGACAGGAAGCATCAGAAGGGTGCCGCCAGGAGGAAGGTCAAATACTTCATATCTGGGGATGCCCTCAGGATGCTATTTGGGAGGACTGGAGGCAGGAAAAGAATAGACACCCATTTTACAGATTCACTATGAATCCAAAAGCCTCTCATCCAGACGGACCCCGACTGGCTCTTCAGATCTATGGATCGCCACAGAGAACTCGGGGACCTGACCCCTGGAGATCCGTGCTTTGCATGGTGCAGACTTTTGGGGACATTTTCTGATGGAGACTGAGGCAGGGAAGGGGGGCTAAACATGGAAGATGGGATCAGAGTCTAATGTTTCCCAACTCGACAAGGGACACCCATAAAAATACACAGCTGCGGTCAAAAAGGAACATAGCTCCCCATGCGTGCAGCCCCACGTGTGAACACACGTGTGCATGTGCACAGAGATGAAGATCTAAGCGACCTTGTCAAGTTTCCTGCATTCTCCAAGTATGAGGCTCCTTGCCCGTAAAACAAGGTTGCTGCGCGGACTGGATCCGGCCAGGCTTGCAGAAGAGTTTTGCGGTTGCCTGGCACAGAGCAGAATCCAGGGAGAGGGAGCGTGAGGACAGACGGGGAAGGGGAGAGGGAGCTGGAGGACATGCAGCCACAGCAGCCGCTGCTGCCAGCGGGGCAGGAGCACGCAGGCCTCCCCGCTGTCCCAGCTGAGGGTCCAGCACCTTTAACAACTCCTCGGGCAAATCACTTCAAATCTCTGCCGTTGCTGCTTCACCCAGGGACACCTGTCCCCTCCTGCCCCCTCCCTGCAGCTGACTGACCTGTGCCGTGCCGTGTATTCAGGACCACTGACACAAGACACACTAAGGGAACTGCCAACAGACCATATGCACACCTTTCCAAATCCACTCGCTTTCACCTTTTTAGGTTTAAAAAAAAAAATCTTGGCTTTTCTCTCAGAATCTCTGAAATAGTCGGCACGTGGGGAAAACACCTCTCTTTCACTCTGCTCCTCCTGTTTTTCACCCTTGGACCTTCTCGGGGTCTGGCCGAAAAGTTTCCCAGGACAGTGGGTTGGGCTGGTGGCTTCACCATACACTCAGCCACCTGGTGTGTTGCATTGGTGTGGACCCCGGCCCCGGACGCTGCCTGTTGCCCTGAACTTACTACACTCAGGGTGCATTTGTTCCTTTTTACCTTACCATTCATAATTCGTGCAAATGACTTTCCCTGCCCTGACTTTTAGGAAATCTTTACAGAGTCATTTTAGGTACACACCAGCCACAACCTTGGTTTTTCCAGACCGCTCCTCTGACACCACATTGGACCCCTTTGATCTTTCAGCACAGGGCAGCCCTTCTCAGAACCCCTTATTATTTTAGTTGCTTTTTTAGCTTTGGCAAAAATGTAAGACGAGGGAGCTGCCAATCTTGTTCCCCTGCCTATTTAAACAGCGTCTGGAAATCTGAAATAATTACCTCCTTTCTTCGTTTTAAAGGGTTTTAAAGGCATATCACACGAACATTATGCAGTGGGTTGAAAGCTTTGAATCTGCAGTATTTGAAATGCTCAGATTCTGAGGCGCTGAGAAATGGCGTTTCCCCTGGGTTGGTCACTGAGGGCTGGCCATTATCACCATGTCGGGCTGATGGCGTCATTTCCAATTCAGAACATGGCATGTAGATATTCAGGGGAAGGAGAAATAGCTTCCCTTGACTCTCCTTAGTGGATTTAGCTGTAACTGTACATGCAGCAGAGCAGACTAAGCAATTCATATTTGGAAGTTATCATCTGAGAGTTGTTGTTCAGTGATAATTGATATCATCTGTTATTTCAAGAATACGACATTCCGATACAACCCATCGGCCTGCCTAACAAAGGGAAAGGAAAAGCAAGCAGAGAAGGGAGATTTCTAAAATGCCCTATCGCTGCAAGCTGATGATGTAGTCTCTGTCCTATCGCGGATCTGTAAATGCCTTTGCATGACTCCACCTTGCCTTCTGAGTCATTCCTGCACCCTCCAAACGTGTTTGTAAAGTTCCCTAAATAAATCACAGGTGATTCTCTGAACGACCGGGGTCGGCAGTCGCCGGCAGTGAAAAACACTGGCTAAAGGCACATGAAATCACGTGCCTCGGTAACCGTTCATTTATAGTCGTTGATTTACTGTTTTAAGCAATTTCTGTGCCAAAGATGGACAACGTGCTATAAAAAATCTCTAGTCCTAAAAAAATGTGAGAGGAAATAAGCTAACAAGAAAACACTAGAGGGGGAATTTAGGTTTTATATTTGCATTTGCTGCAGTTAGAATGAAATCCACCATCGAGCAACTTGGTGTGTGCCAACAGCACAGCCATTCAATTATTTTTATTTTCTCCCTTTCTCTTCTTTCAGAATGTGTCCATGGGATGAATTCATCTAGAGAGGTTCACGGTATGTTAGACTCCCAATTATACTTCTATAAAATATGCTCATTGTATATATGCATGCAAGTGATTTGTTACGTATAACAAATATGGCCAAATATTTGGCCCTAAATAACATATGATATAAACTGGCCAAATAATGAAGGCTTTTTTTTTTTTTGCTGATTCAAAAATACTTAAAAGCTGTTTTCTGTATTGTAATTGTCCAACCACATAAAACATTCTCATGAACCCTTAAGTGCCAGCCTCAGTGCCGCGGTGCTCACCACAGGTCCAATCTGCTGGGATTCGATGACTCTGCATGACTCTGAAAAAAAGAGAACCAGGGCTTGGCTTCTGCATGTTACGACCCAGTTATTACCTCTGCTGTGGAAGTGGCCATGCCTTCTCTTTACGAGGGTAAAATGTTTACTAAGCATCCCTACATTTGCAGAAGGTTTTGAAATGTCCTCAGCTCTGCCACTCGGGAGCTGCACAGCTGAGTCAAACAGGCGAAGGGAAATGCACCCCAACCACAGTATCTCCTGGAGATAGTCACAGGGAGGGACACGCAGCCGGAGAACTGAGGAATTAGATTTCAAAAGGGAAACCACCCCAAAGGCGCTTCAGAAAAAGAAAAAAAATGTTTTATTAAATCCCAGTGCTGAAAACTGGATGGTGTGTGTGGCAGGTCCCTCACTGTGCACACAGGCACAAGGCGCTCTCCTGACGGTCTCTTCCCTGTGACTCCGGGACCAACTGCAGAACAGGGGCTCAGGACCACTAACAAAGTACGGTCTCTGATTTTTAGTTCCATGTAAATGGTACTGAACATAGAAAGCATTCTTTTAGAAATCGTAAATTTTTAGAATTGTAATTTTAGAAATATCTTGCTCACAGATGGATTTTGATTTTAAGAGACTGGTGAAAACTCAAATCCCAACTTTACCCGTATTTTGTTTCTGAGAGGGTTTTGAAAAGGAAAAATGTAAAATAGTTAGACCTTATCTGAGACCACCTATAGTTACACATTTAACCTAAAGTTGTGGAAGAAAAACCGTCGAAAAACCTGTTACTGTTTTCCAGGGAAATTACTTTCCCTTCAACTAACCAAACACTACTTTTAAAATTCACCGTGAGAACTTACATTCCATTCCTGTTATGAGCCTTTCTGAAATTTCCCCTGTGGAGCAAACTGGGAAGAATCTGTCATAGCGCATCTGCCCAGCACACCGCTTCTTTGCATTTTTATTTTGTATGATGGCGAAAGTAAGAGTCAAGATTACCCCAGGAGAACCCTGGGAGCGAACGCTGCGACGTCTCCTTTCCTTTCTCCCTTGGAGAGGCGGAGGAGGCACATTCTCTATCGCCGCCGAAAGGAGCGCTCTGGGTGGGAAGGATGTCTTCACTTCCTACACGATGTTACGGAATTTTATAAGCTCTGTAAAAAGCCCTTCACTCTTAAGGGGTTCCCGGTGCCCCTAAACTGAGTCCAATGCTGACTGCTTTCCATTCCTTTTAGTTCCTCCATAAGGAAGTTTGTTTCCAGCGTTCAGGTGTGCGCCGCGCAGCAGTAGCCTGCGCACGTCCCGGGAACCCCAAGTGCCCGGCGGGGTTTGGAATAAATCGGCAGAGGCTCTTCCTTGCTATTATCGTCCTCCTCGGCGTTGGAATTCGGGGTGTATTTATTGGTTGAGACTCTTGGCTAAGGAGCGCCCTTGAAAGGCAACACTTGGAGCATCTTTCGCTGAGCCTCCCCTCCTTCTCAGGAAGGGAACTTGAAGCCGGCGCAGCGGAGGCTGCTGCGGAGAACCGACCCACAGCCCCTCGCGGGGTTTAGGGTTTCAAACCGCCCAGCCCAGGAGGAGCCCTCTCCGACCTTTCCAAGGCACGGGGTCACCCCAGTCCGCTCTCTCCCCCTTATTGGATCCCTTTTTTTTATTTTTTTGCCTCCCCCGCACTCCTGAGCCGCACCCCGAGCCCGCGGGGGTCCCTGGGGATGCACCTGGCACTTAGTGGGTTCGGAGGGAAATTCATGGGATCCCAGACGATGAGTTTTTTTACTTGCCACTAAGTTGTTCCTGAGCGGGCAGTGGGGTTTGGTGACTGTGCAGTATCTGGAATAACTCGGCCCACATGTAGAGCGGACATTTGGGGGTCTTTATATTTCTTATGGGGCGTCTTCAAACTAATTTTTAAAGAAAAATACAAAGTCGTTTTCTGAGACCCCAGACCCAGTAAAACAAACAAATTGCAACTAGGCGCTCTCCGCTCCGGAGTGTCCCTGGTTTTTCAGGGAGGAGCAAGCGGACAGGTCCACCTGGGGAGAAGTGCGGCAGGCAGGAGGTTGTCGGGGACGCGCGCCTGAGAGTGGCCTACCGCCCTGGCCTGCAGAGGGGTTTCGGTAAAAGACCCCGATGAGGGCCGGTCGCGACAGCAGGGACCCCTGCCCGAGGATTCCTGCATCACCAGCTCCGACGCCGGAGCCGCGAAAATGGGACGCGACCGCTCAGTCTAGCTCTCTTGCGGGTTTCCCGTCGATTCTCCCCAAACCGAAGTTCTTAAAAGATCGACCCAAAGGCCTCGAGGAGGGCCGGCAGAACCCGGCGCCGTCGGGGGCGTTCCCGGGCGCACGGTGGCCGCCCAGTGTCCGGGCTGCGAGCGAGGGCTGCTGCTGCCCCCTGGCGTCCACTCACGGCCCCTGGCGCTGTCCTCCGCCCGCTCGGCGCGGCGAGCCAGGCCTAGCTGGTCCTGGGGCGAGAAGCAGCCACGGTCCCCACCTCGGTCAGGCCGGCCCCAGCGGCAGAGCTGAGCAGAGTGTGGGGAGGCAGCAGCACCCCCCTCTCCCGCCAGCCGCCCGTCCGCGGGGTGTGGGAGGAGGGGGTAAAGGCGGATGCAGGGGGGGGCCCGTGGGGGCTGGGTGAGGGACCCCATCTCCAAGGAGCTGAAGTTGAAGTTGAGGGTTCCTTGGGGCAGGTGGGGACGGGCTCCGAGTGAGCCCCCTAGCAGGAGGTGAGGGACCCCCGCAGAAGGGGAGGGACCCTGGGTCGCGGGGACAATGCTCCGGGGCGGGTCCCCTAGGTTACGCGCAAATGCCTGCGGCTTCGGGCACAACGGGAAGTTCCCGCCCGTTCGCAAAGCCGGGGTGGGTTCGGCACCGGAGCCGCGCGCGCAGGGGCGGGGAGAGGAGCCGGGCTGTTTCCGGGGTGCGGTAGGTTGGTCTGGGGCTCGGGCGACCCGGGCCCAGCAGGAGCTTTTGCCCCGCTGCCCCGAGGGCCGGAAGGGAGCCCAGCAGATGCTTTCAACTTTCTTTCCAGTAGCAAGTTCTTTGGGGTCTTTTCTGACTGGGAAACCCCTTGGCTGGCCGCAAAACACACAGCCGGAGCGAGGCGCGCTGCGTAATTTTAAGCTGCGGCCCAGACGTGGCGAAAACACTAATTAAAGAAAACAAGCCAAGAGAGAAAACTAAAAACACAAAAACCATGTTGAGGAGACCGAGAACCGTCTGGCCTCATTAAATGAATCAGCGCCACTCCGCCGCTGCCAACCCGGCCTTGGGGCCGCGCACAGCAACTCTCCGGCCGGGCCCTCGGCCCTCCGGTCCCATCGTGGTAGAATCGCACCCAGGCCGGGGAAGCGGAAATTTGGCTGTGGGCACTGGCGCAGAGGCTGGAGCTGCCTGGGGGCCCCACTCCAGGGAGCTCCGCGGTGGCCGCTTTATCTCTAAGGTGCGCGGGGCGTCTCCCTCTTGCTGGTCTCCGGGCTCGGCCGCTCCCAGCGCAGGTCCCCGCCCGAGTCCTCCGGGCCGGCCGACTTTTTCTTCTTCCTTCCACCTCCTTGGTCCCGGACCGCGGCCACCCGTGGCGCCGCTGCGCATTGCAACCCCAGGGACCACGGCAGCGCAACCCAGCGTAGGTGAAAAGCCGCAGGGCCGAGGTCTGCAGCGGGGCGGGGCCTCGGGGAGCGCGTGAGCCTTTGCGTGTGTGCTTGAACGCGGGTGCGCTGGGAGCGCGGGATGGCCGCGGTGGCCGCTGCCTCTCCATTCCGGCTGCGTACAGTAGCGCGCAGCGGCGGGGGGGGGGGGGGCGTGCGGGCCAAATCAGGAGCCCGCGGCGGCGAGCCGCGCCCTAGTTGATACCGGAAAGGCCTGTGATTGGCCCTCAGCCGCCCTATGCAAACGAGCTGAGGGAATGGAATTCCTCGGGCCGGGCTTACAGTAAAAGCACGTTCATTTCCAGGCACTCTCATTCATAGAGCCAGCGGGCGCAGGCGGGACGGGCGCCCCGCGGCCGGACCCTGCCACAGCACCACGCTGCCCGGCCTTGCGCCGGCAGGCACCTCTTCCCGGGGCTCCTGGGTACGCTAGAAGAAAGTCAACCTTTGCTGCTTCTCCTTGACCTGCGTTGGAGCTTCGATTTCCCCCCCTTTCTTTCTTACTTTTGAATGAACTGGTCTCTTGGCTGGATGGTTCAGCTTCTTTCCTGGCTGTGAACTTTTCCCCGGTTGTTTCCTTTGACAACTGCAGGAGAAAGCGCGCTGTGTTTCGAGGCGAGCCGCGAAGCTGCCTGTGCGTGGCAGTGTGCGTGGGAGTGTTTGCGTGGGTAACTCGAGCGGCCGCGTCTGTTTAGATCTGCGCTGCGGTGCCTCCTCGGAAGGCCCGCTCCACCTGCTGCGGTTACACGGTGATCGTGGGTATTGGCTCGTCCCGGTAGTTAACCAACCGGCGCTGGGGCGACGTTGGAGGAAGATCGTCTCGCTACTGCCCGAGTCTGAGCTGTGACTCACGGAGTCCGTGTAGACAGTGGCTGGCTTCGGGAGAGTGCTTGTCTGCGTGCGTGTGGCTCGGCTGCTGTTCAAGCTGCCACCAAACCACAGGACCAGCCACAAACTTAACCAACATCCCCAAACCCGAGTTCTCAGATGTGGAGAGCTGTACCCTGAGTGTCATCAGCTTGGACCTTTTTTTTTTTTTTTTTAAAGATTAGCTCTTCTTTGAAAAGCTGAATTTTATGAACTGAGCATTTTGCCAGAACTTAAGAGACCATGACAAGTATTTCTAGCCTAGCCCTTCTCCAACTACTGAAGCTGATTTCCAAGGCTACTTAAAAAAAAAAATCTGCAGTGAACATTAATGGATTTCTGTTGTGTTTAAATTCTCTACAGATTGTATTGTAAATATTTTATGAAGTAGAGCATATATATATTTATATGTGTGTGTATATGCACATACATTAGTAGTAGGACCTTTGGAAGTCGCAGTTCTTGCTTTTGAGGACTGAAGCCAGCTTTGCATAATCAAAGTGGCCATGGATGTGGAAGACAAACCTGTATTTTTTGTTGTGCTGGGACTTTAGACAAACTCACCTGGAAAAATTGACAGGAGACTGACTACTGGAACTTCCAAATTATGTGTTTGCTGGTCTTTTTCCTCTCCGCATAAATATTTTAGGAAGTGTATGGGAATTTTGCCTCCCGGAACTTTTGTAGCAGCCAAAGACTGAACTTAAAAACTCTCAAAGCAAGAATCAGAAGAAGATAGTCTGTCTCTCTTGGCCCTTGGCTTTGGATCCTGGTCGCCCACTTTTTAAAGCACTAAGCGGTCGGATGCGGGGATCCCTGCAGGGGTCTGAGGCCCATCGGTGTAACTAGAACTTTCTCCCTCCTGGACGGCTAGTAACTTAAGTCAGCGCCCTCCCCCAACCCCCCCCCCCCGCAGCAATAAAGGCCCCTGAACTTTTATGTTGGTCTCCCGGGAGCTGCTGGTTGAAGATCCGCGCTCCTGTCGCCGTCTGGTAGGAGCCGTTTGCAGAGTCCTAACTCAACCGGCTTGTTGTGATGCGTATCCCCGTAGATGCCAGCACGAGCCGCCGCTTCACGCCGCCTTCCACCGCGCTGAGCCCGGGCAAGATGAGCGAGGCGCTGCCGCTGGGCGCCCCGGACGCCGGCGCCGCCTTGGCGGGCAAGCTGAGGAGCGGGGACCGCAGCATGGTTGAGGTGCTGGCCGACCACCCGGGCGAGCTGGTGCGCACCGACAGCCCCAACTTCCTCTGCTCCGTGCTGCCCACGCACTGGCGCTGCAACAAGACTCTACCCATCGCTTTCAAGGTACTCGGCCCGGAGCGGGTGTCGGGAGGACGGGCGGAGGCCGGGGCGATCCGGGAGGCCGGCGGCCGGGCGGGCGGGTCCGGCCCCTAGCCCATCCCGAGGCGCTCGGGAGACTGGGGATGCTGCGTTGCCGTGGCGACCCCTTAAGGGACCCGCCTCGGCCCATCGGGGCTCCCTTCGGAGAGGCCTGCAGAACTCAGGGTGGCCCCAAAGACTTCCACGGAGGGCGGGCGGGGACGTCCCTCGCGGGGGTCTTTAGCTTTGAAGCAAAATAGGAGAGTGAAAGCCCGGCAGGGCCGGTACTGACTGCTCCCCAGGCTTCTCTCGCCACCGCTGGCCCGGCACCCAAACCATTCCGCCTCCTTTCGACGGAGCGTGGGGAAATAAAATACTTTTCCTACCTTCGGGTGGGTGGAATATACTGACGAGGAGAACTGTCAGGGTTCTCCTCCCCCCCGACCCCCGGTTTAACGCCCCGGTAGGAATCCGCTTGCCCGAGCTCACTGCGGGCTCAGTTAAGTTTGCAAAAGTTTTTGAAGCAAACCTCTAGCCTGACCCTACCCGAAGCCGCAGTATTGACTCCAGCTTCTTTGCCGGGAGCCCTTCCGAACATTATCGCTGGCTCACCGAGATTAAGCCCAGCCCTGGGCAGCGCCGGGCGGCCCGGCTGCCTTTCGGGCTCCCGGGTCTAATCCCCCAGGTCTGTGTCCGCCAAGGGCCGGGCGGCGGCGCGGACCAGGCAGCTCCAGCTGAGCCGCCCAAACCCCTGATTGTTGACCTCGCTTTCAGCTGCTTTTAAAAACCTTGGCCTTCAACGGGGATATATAAACAACCCGGGGAGTTTTTAAACAACCACGGCACCACTCTGGCAGCGGACAGCTGGAATTCAATTTCGGCCGTGGGGATTCTGCTCTTCTGTCTTGAGGTGGCGGGTGGGGGACGGTGGTGAAGGGTAAGCTTTTTAGTATAGTAGGTACCATCGCTTCCTTTTCATTTAAAGGGCTAAGACAGGCAGGTGAAAAAAAACCTGTAAAGACTGGCTACTCTTGTTTTTTGGTTTTTTTAATCTGATTAAATAATTGTCCCCTTTAAGGGGAGATCAATTTAATATAAGCTTTTTTATGGGTCCAGGCCTTGGCGGGACCTTGATCTACTTGCAAGGAGCAATGTTTACTCTTTTTTAAAAGTACTGTCAGTGTTCTTTATTTTCTAAGCCTGATATGCCTTCCAAACTTCGATTGTGATTTCTAAAACAAAACAAAATGTACAGTTAGCTGTGTCTCTAGAATTGCCTGCTGCTCCTCTGTTTTCTGAAAGCAAGAGGTTTGGAGGGGTGTGCAAGTGAAGATGAGGCGAACCAGCCGCTGGACTCTCCCCCTGCCCTTCCTCCACTTCTGTAGACCGGCTTCGGAGCCCATTTCCATTTGCTATCATTCTAATCCCTTTACAGGAGACTCAGGTCTCCATCAGTCCTGAGTCCCCTTGGGAGAAGGGACGTGACATCACTGGGCCCTGGGGTCACTTTCAGATAGATGGGAGGACACAGGCCGGTCATCAGCCAAAGGCTCAGTTAAACCCGAGGGCCCCTGGCCCACTAAGGGTTCTGTGGCTTCCTTTGGGGTAAGTCAAGTGGCTTCTGATGGGCCCTCCCATGCCCGGGAACCCATGCCCAGAACACTAAGTGCCAAATAAAGGCTCATCAGGAGTTAGGTGTAGTTTCTCAAGCCACCACATGAAAGTATTTATTTTCTTCTGAAAGAATGGGGGGAAAATCATATAAATCGCTTTTATGAGTCATTAGGGAGTTGTTGTTTTAGCAGAAATCTTAATAACCATAGAGGTTGCCTTTTAAAAATGACTTTCAACTATGTGCTCTTTTTAAAAAATCTCCTTTGTTTTACTGAGTGATGGTTTTTTGCAGGTTACTAAAAAAAAGATCAAGGGGGAGAGCTCTTGAAAAAAGTTTGTGGGTCTTGAGAACATTTGGGGGACAGGAAAGGCCAGCAGAGAAACCAGACCATTTGATTACCATCTGTCGTAGCCCCAGTCCCCACCAAGAGGGGCGTCTTCCTGAAGGGAACCTGCTCCCGAGAGAGCAGAGGGACTTCCCAAGAGGCTCCACCCGAGGAGGGCAGGGATGGGAGCAGCTGTGCTTCCGGGGGGCTGCACCCCGGCTACTCCAGGCGGCCCTGGCTCCTCGGCCACCCAGCCACCACCCAGTGAGGTGACTGGGTTAAAAATTGGATTTTGAAATGACTGCTTTAAAATTTGGATTTTTAAATAAGCCTCAGACAATCCCTTTAAGAAGTCAATCAGTTGAGAATTATTATGTTCCCAGTAACAAGGAGGGAAAATGGGAAACTGATAAAGTCTGATGATATTGATGGAAAGATTATTTAAGTCATTTAAGTCATTCTTTCAGAGTCTTCGAGAATTCTATGTGCAAATCCTCTGCTTTCAAGCTTTGAAACTAAAGGGAGATTAACATTATGAATTTTCCTTAAAATAGATTTAAAAATCATTCTAATTGCTTATCCTGGACCCCCAAAAGTGCCCCACGGTACACCTTTACTTTTTAAGAGAGGCGTATGGGACTGTTGAGGAAATCTTAAATTTGCTGCATGTTACCCATTATTTACAGAAGCAGCCTCAAAAGCCGTTGGGGCGCCTTAGTCTGTGTTTCGTAATACCGGTCCGTTTCTGCGCTGGCGCACCAGAATCCGAAGGCACAAAATAAACACGCCTTCAGCAAGTTCGGGGGCCTTGGATGCTGACGGCAAGGTTTTTTTTTTTTTTTTCACAAGAAAGAAACAAGTTATGTTTCTGTCGGGGAGCTGGTGGTGCTGAGCTTTGCTCCAAACGTCATCGCGGCTGCCTTCTGAGTTCCACTTCACAACCTTCTTTGAAACACTGGAAAATTAAGGGATTTGAAAGAAATGAATTGTAACTGTAATTTCAGCCTAATTAGAGTTGGTTTCAATGTCAGCACCAACTGCGAACAGGCCAGCCAAGAGCAGTGTGGGTAGGTCCCATACAGGAGGGCTGGTCTTGTGCCCAACTGACTTCCCGCTACTTCAGAAACAGAGAAGTAAAACAAAATGTGAGATACCCTTTGGCCTGCAAGTCCCTTCTTGCCCGTTTGGCCTGTTCTGAAATGAAAATGTTTGTGTTTCTTCACCTTTTGTTTATAGTTTTCCATTCCAGTTGCTTTTTTTCCTTTCTGTTTAAAGTTAGATTTTTAGGTTCTCCTTGGATTGTTTGTCAATGATAAAAATCCTTCAAATTAACAGGCATGTCAATTTTAAATTAAAAAACATTTTTTTCACCTAAATGTGCTTGTTAATCATTAGATGGTATACATTATCTAAATGAATGTGATTTTCCTGGACTTAATGTTCTTCTTCCCCATGTGAAAAATAAAAAATCCCTCCAAGATCAATAAAAAGCTAGTCAATGCTTTTTGAGCACCCAAATATCTTTGATTCCTGCTGCATTTTTAAAAAATAAACAGAGAGGCAGGAGTTAAACTCCTACATTTTTAAGTCTCAAATTCCAACCTTGACAATCTTTTCCTGTTTGGCTGCCATGATCACTGTGCCCTACGTCTGTTTCCACTTGGAGAAGCGTCCGTGAACTTGCACCATCACCCCGCAGGGTGCTTTTGGGAAGACAAGCCAGGCCCGGGCAGGGAGCACCGGGAGAGGAGCAGCGAGTGGGAGGAAGGTGGCTGGAATACGCCGGGGTAGTTATAAAACAAGAGTTATTTACTTTACCCTCTTCACATGAGTGGTTCGGTTTGAAAGCCATGTGGCTGGTCCTTCCTAGGGGCTGCATTAAGATCGAGAGGCTGGGCCATCGCAGGAAGATGGAGATGAGGAAGTAAAAATATGTGTTCAAGGGGGACATTTCGACACTGTGAGCTAATTTTACAAAGGGAACTGAAAATAGTGAAAAAAAAAGTGGAAAAAATTTTAAGAGTCTGAATTTTTGAAGAGCAGAGTAAAGCAAGCAGATTTTGTGGGAACAGGAGTAACGGCAACAGCAACGACATAACCGATCAGGGCAATTTATTTGAGGGGTGTTTGTGAAACAAAAGGGAATTGTCTTTTTACTGCCCTTAATTAAACAGCAACAACACACTTATAATGGGAACTAAATACCTAATTAGAGGGTGCTTGAGGAATAAATAGCTGTGTTTTTAAATTTCCTTTATTTAAAAAAAAAAAAAAAACATGTCCAACAGTCGGATGGAAAGGATTAGAAAGAAACACAGGTGACTAGACAGTGCAAACTGGGCAAAGAGGTGAGGAAGTGCCGGCCACTGCCTGCGAGTCCAGGCTCCCAGAACCTGCCCGCCCCTCGGAGCAGGCTGGCTCTCTTGTTGCCCTACTGTGCGGAACCCCAGAGCAGAAGCACCATTGATGAATCAGAACAGCAAGTGGTCGGGCATGTGGCAGGTATGGGGACTGAACAGGCCAGGAAGGCGGGATGTTGAAAAGCACGGCTTTGCTTTCATGGAAGCCAGCCTGTGGCGGTCCTGTTTGCAGACAGAACAGAGGGACTGAGAATACAGGGACTGGCCACAAACTTAGGCAGCAAGTAGGAGGTAAAAACTGGGAGGCAGAAAGCAGGGGAAGAGGTAGTCACTGTAGAATGCTTTGCTATCCTAACTCAAAACCCAAACCAGAATCTGTATATATTATATCACTGGAGTGAATAGCACAGATTTCATGACTGATGAGAAGGTACTGTGAGAAAAAAAAAAAAGAAATAATAAGAACAAGTAAAACAGGGGACATTTTGACTTGAAATTCTGTGATCACTTGAAAAAATAGAAGCAATGGAAATGTAGCTCATGATAAATCTCTAGACCAAGGAAACTGTTTCTAGAAGGGTCAAATGATGACCAAGAAATGGATACTCGTCCACAAAGCACCTTTGTGTCATCCTCTTTAGGGTATTTTACTTTGAAATGACTCGCTCTAGGATTACTTGAGCATCAAAAATATGTATCTACCAGTTTTCTTCAATAGCCTTGATAGGAGATCCATTTTGGTTTGGTTCCATTAAAGGAGTTCCCCTTCCAGATCAGCAGGGTTGGAGGCAACCTTAGGGATCTGTTAGGACGTAGTGAACACACCTCTGGGACTCCCAGGCCCCCCAAGCCTGCATCATCCCCTGCTGAATTCACAGGGGCACAGGGCATCGAGCCCTCTTCCTCCGAGGCCTGCCAGTTTCGTCATGCATAAGCAGCACAGGACACATTTCTGGTTTTTTCCCTGGTGTGCCAGGGTTCACCGCTGGTGAAAATCAAGACCGCAGACAGGAGGAGGAGTTTCGAAGGTGGAACTGCAAAGGGGCAGTGTCTGTCAGTCAGTCCAGAATCGTCAGCAGCCGGTTGTAATGGTCACATGTAGTTTTAGTGGAAGTAAGGTGAAGCATCTAAAAGTCAAGTTGGCCCTTTCAGGCCTGTCGTGGGAGGTCTGGACCAGGGGAAGTGGGTTGTAAACTGGCAGAAACACTGTGTTTTTCACACTTGAAGAGTTGAGAAGAGACCAGTGTGTGTGAGAAAGCACGGTGTTTCCAGGTCCTCTTTGTAGTTAGTCTGGCCCCAGCTTAGCTGTGTGACCTCAGTGGCTCCCAGGTGATGATGGCTTGGTGGTTTGAAAGTTTATATCTAGCTATGCATAATGGAATTACAAGTAAATCTTCCCATTAGCAGCTTTTCTGTTTGGCTTAACTGAGGACTGCTATTCCTTTGCAAATTAATAAGGGTCACACAATACGAATTTAATTCTAGAACAATTGTTCCCTAAGTGACAGCAAAGTTTGTGCCTTTCCTGATGTTTGCATTTGTCCCTTGACTGGTGTGTAGGTGGTGGCTCTGGGGGACGTTCCAGATGGCACTCTGGTCACTGTGATGGCTGGCAATGATGAAAACTACTCAGCAGAACTGAGAAATGCCACCGCGGCCATGAAAAACCAAGTCGCGCGATTCAATGACCTCAGGTTTGTCGGTCGGAGTGGAAGAGGTATGTGTGAGTCAAAGCTGAACTTGAAACACAAAGTGTTTATGTGGCAACCAGCCCAAATTTCAAAACCTCCAGAAGTTTCTGCGATGGGTTTCCTAGAAACACAGTCTGCTTGTTGTAACTGCTACATCAAGCTTTTAAAAAATATTTACTTAAAATTGAACATTTTTAATAGAATCTAGCTTTTCATAATTGCTTTCTGATTTGCAATGTGCAAAACATAAATTGTGAATTTCAAGGAAACCCCTCAGCTCCTCACTAAAGTGTGAAAATATAAAGCTTAACATCGTGGAAATTCGGCTTGCACGCCTGGGGTTCTCTCTCTGACAATTAGCAGAAGTCTGCCTACTGAGAGCCTTAAACCTGGGTTCCGTGTACTATCTATGCAAGTGACAGTTTCAAAGGACCACTTCCCATCATTTTAAGGACTGTATAGTATAAGATTGTTAAAATGCTGTTTCAAGTAAGCTTACCATTTGATGGTAAAAGATGAAGAAATGGAGGCTGTACCCTTATGGTTGGGTAAATCTGGCAGCCATGTGACCTTCCTATGAAATGGAATCGGGATGCTTTACTTTATTACCTGGGGGGAGGGGTGGGACCCAGTGAACATTTCAGGCACTAACAACATTAAAGACCAGATTATCCAGGGGGACTGTTTGCATTAGGGCAGGTCTATTACTGTGCAGTGTTATTACTGTATTTTGCTGTATATAATGTGTACTTTTTGCCCAAATTTTTTAGGAAAAAAAAAGGGTGTGCGTTATACATGGGTAGTACGTGACCTGCCTTGTATCTGTTCTTGTAATTATTGGTTACATAAAATTTCTTGTACCATAATATGTTCAAAAATAAATGCTATAAAAAAGACCAAGTATCTAAATATAAATAGATAAAAAGTTGAATTAAAAAAATTAAAATGATTTTTTTCCCTGAAAGTTTGGGCCAAAACATGGGTGTTCGCTATACCCAGCAAATAGGGTGCTTTCTGCTTAAATATTTAAAGCAGAAGGAGGCCTGTGTTGCAGGGACCCACTCTGTACTGTATGAACAGCAGCAAGTGCTAGGAGTTCCATTGAAAGAGGTAGGCTAGTTTGTTTAGGAAATTTCATTTGTATAATACAAAAAATGGAAAATAAAAGTTTCTTTTGAGGAAAGTAAAAAGGCATGATAAATACCCAAACAACAGTAGATGACTCTTATATTAAAAAAAATAAAACTACAACCAGTGGACATTCAACCAAGACAGTCAACATTACTCTTTATAAAGGCATTCAAAACTATAGGAGAATCCAGGTTCATTTAGAATTTGATTCGTCAAAGTGGGGACAAGGGAAAAAGGCACCTTGATTTTGGGGGCAGTTGTTTTTGGTATCCTAGCTGTCTGGAACATTCTCAAAATGGAATCATAGGTGGGGAAAACTTAGGAAACATGAAATGATTGAAAATATATGTTTCTAGTACTAACCACCTTAATAATAGGGTAATGCAAAGAAAATTGTATCCACTTATTGAAAGCGTGAGGGATGCTACAAGGTATGAAAGTGTAAGGCATTAAATGGGTTCACTTGTTATGTTAAAAGTCCACGCCTTTCAGTAAATGGTATTCCCATTATGATTCGGGGATGGGTGTTTAGAAAACATCTTCAATGAAGGCTTCGGATGAGTAGCTGGCAGAGTGGGTGAGAAGCCAATAAAAAACCAAGGCCCCGCCCCCAGGTCCATGCCTACGGCCTGGCTGACAATCCGGACTCAGTTCTCCTGGATGTCCACTTTCACGCACTGAGCTGAGTGTCACTTTGGCGGCCTTTCTGGAGAAAGCGATAGTACCATCATATGGCTCCGTGTGTCAGGTTTAAGTTATAAAAGTTTTGGAAACTATTAAGTAGCCAATGCCAGTGACATTTCTCCATAAGTTCAGTTGTGGCTTTCTGGCACCGCACAGTAAGTCGGTGATAAAATAATGAGGTTTGGAAAGCAGTGTGCTTCCTTTTCTGGCGTTGGGGGCTGGTCTCTCGCCTCATTGGCCATTTCTGTTTTGAGTGGGTGACTAATGGGAGCTCGTGTTTACTTGGGTAACAGTGAACTGTTTCCCCAAGGTGTGGATTGTTTGCATTGGGCTGCCTGATTCGTGCCAGTATGCGCTTGAGTTTGCATAAAACCCGAAGAGTAAAATAGCTACAACAAGGCCGGGCTGTCTTCTGATAACCCGGAACGAGCAAATGAATCGAAATGTCGTAAGTGGACAGTGCCCGTTTTGGACAGTGTCTGCCCCCCATGAGCGATAACGGGGCTTCCAGGCTACGGGAACCCAGATCAAACCTCTGGCCCAGTTAGAGGTCTCACGTGTGGTGTTGGTCTTGAGTGATTTTTTTATTTTATTTTTTTAGTCAATACAACAAGACGAAATGAGCTGTCAAAAGGCCCTGTTTGTCTCATAATTTCTCCCCGTAGTCGTAAAACACAGCTTGATGTTACTCATTCAAGAGGGAGTGTCCGCATCACGGGCTGCCAGATTTTTGTGTGGGTGATTTCCTTCCCACTGTGAAGACCGCCAATGATTCTCACTAATTTTGACAATTAGCCCCCATCTTCCACACGGAACCTCTTCCTTTAAAAGCTTCATTACGGTTTTGTTTTGTTTTTTTAAGTGATCTTAAGAGGATTTTCTATCTCGGTTTCTATGTTGAATGTGTGCCTGTGAGCCCATATTGGCACCAACGCAGCATGCAGCGGCCGAGAGGCCCTGGCTGTCGGCTCCAGCACTGGGCTGCCGTTGAAGTTTCAAGCTCTGTCCCGAGGCCCAGCCCGGTGGGGTGGGTTCTCCAAGGGGCCCGGAGCTCTGTTCCCAATGCAGGGGGGAAAAGGAACTCTCTTTTCTTTTACCAGCTGCCAGTCTGTGGGGATTGTCAAGCTCAGAGAAATTGCCAGAGGTTGAATATGGAAGGCTTCTTTTTTTTATGTTCTGCAAAACTGATTTTGTCTGGGACTGGCTGATGTCCAGATACCGGCTCCTAACCTCAAGTTCAGCCTGCAACTGGGAAAACCTGCCCGTCCGGCTTTTGCGGCCTGGCCAACAACATTGTCCCCTAACACCAGCGAGGGCTCCTGCAGCCTGAACCTCCTCCCTTCCCTCCTCTCTCTCCTGTCGGTTTTCAGTCTTGTTCAGGGTATGTCTGACCCTTGGCATTTTCTCGCTTTGATTTGGTGTCGCCACATGAAGTGACCGACCCTGTCCCTTTGCCAAGAAAGAGAGAGCAGCTGCATGGCGATGAGAAGCTGTGCTTAGTACACATGTTGCCGTTCAGAACCACACACGCTTAACCACATGTCTTGGGACTCGCCCTCCCTCCAGAAAACGGAGGTTTGTGATGAAAAGGAATTCTCTTTGGCAAAGTTAATTAGCAGTTTACATCAGCACTTAAGGCAGGTGCTACGGATATTTTCAGTTATGAAAAAGTGCCCTGGCTGCTGCAGCTGAGAGATGTCTAAGAAACTTTAGCAATGAAATCTATGTGCACTTCCGGCCCTGTCCGAGACCTTAATCAGTCGGAGAGGAATTGATTAATCAGGAAACGTGGCTTTAGCTAATTCATTTTAGAACCAAAGAGGAAATCCACCAGACTATATCATCAACCACGCCATAAATGAGGGAAGAGAAGCCGCTGCAAATCCCTCCATCTTCTCCGAGAATATGATTTTTAATCTTTTGGGAACATCACAGATAATTTTGAAAATCCTTTGGAAGCCTTCTCTGTAGGTGAAAAAAATTTACATGAGCACTTACAATAGTGTCACATACAAGTTCAGCTTCAGGGCCCATGAAGCTTGCTCATGGACCTTCCAGGGACCCATAGCCCTCCAAGGCAAGCATCAGTGCATTTGGAACTTCACCTTGACCATGGAGGGCCAGCCTATTTCCCCACCGCACATGGTAGGCAGTTGAAAAAGGTACAGGTAAACAACCAGGGAGGGAGGTAGACAGTCTCCTTGTACCCTGTGCTGTCTCTGTTACACCTGTTTTGACTGTGGCCAGGACCAGTTTGTATATTTAGGAGAGTAAGTCCCAGTCCAGCGGCTGCTTCAGACCCTTGAAAGGCTGTCACATCATCACTGAGCGGGCAGCCCCGTCTCTGTGACGTCCTGGGCCCCTGGCTGCAGACTGCAGACTGCAGACTGCAGGCTGCCACTGGAGGCCTGGTCGGCTCTGTCTGCAGCCCAGGGCTGCTGTGCTGGGCGGATCTGTGCTGTGTTGACCGCCCTGGGAACTTGCCCACTTTAAAAGAGTGCCCTTCCCCAACGCTTTTATTCCTTCCCTGTGTTCGTGCCGCGGACGTCTTTCCCAGACATAATATTTACCCATCCTGATCTGGGCTGTTGCATGTTTGTGGAGCGTTCCTTACTCAAGGCATGCTCGCTGTTGTTATTTTGCCTTGTTTGGGGAGCTGTACGGGGAGGCTGCCTTTCAGACGAGTGAGAGGCGGTGGCCGAGATGAAGAAAAGTGCGTTTAGAAAAGGCCTTCGAAACGAACAGAGACGTGTCTCTGTGGAGTGGTTATTACTGAGAAAGGCCGGGATGACTCACGGTGTTATCCTAGGATCCAAGTCACTCTGTGCCACACAGACACACACAGGGCGGGAAGGAGAAAGACTGCGGGCAGCCCCAGACTGCGGCACCGGTGGCACTGAAGAGGGCAGGCTGGCCATGAGGTCTCTTCCAGAGAAGACAGGGACAGGCATGAGTCATAGTAAAATGAACTGTCCTATACACCACTCCCCTCCTCCCACTTTTTTTGGTTGTGATTGATCTATACTTTTCTTTTTGAAGACTTTATTTATTTATTAGACAGAGAGGGAGGGAGGGAGAAAGAGAGGGGGAGAAACATCAATGTGTGGTTGCCTCTTACACAACCCCTACAGGGGACCTGGCCGGCAACCTAGGCATGTGCCCTGACTGGGAATCTAACCCGCTACCCTTTGGTTGGCAGACTGGTGCTCAATCCACTGAGCCACACCAGCTGGGGTTACACTTTAAAATAATATGTCTATGCCCTGGCTGGGTGGCTTAGTCATTTGGAGCATCATCCTATACACCAAAAGGTTGAGGGTTCGATCCTTAGGCTGTGCACAGCGGGCAACTGGTCAATGTTTCTCACATCCATGTTCTCTCTCTGTCTTTCTCTCTCTGCCCCCCTTTCTCCCCCATCCCTTCCTCTCTGTCTGAAATGAATAGGAGACATACCCTCGGGTGAGGATAAAAAAAGAAAATAAACCATATATGCTACAATCTGTTTTTAGGACTGGGCAAATACAGATGGAAAAAGACCCAGCCTCTGGTACACCGAGCCTCGGGCAGCCTTAGCAAATAATTTTGTTTTAGATGGCAGGTCGGAAGCTGGTGCCCACAATCAGATGGAGAATTCATCTGTAGAGATCAGGTTTCTCCTTCTGCTTCATGCTTCCCGATAAAAGAGTAACAACAGTTTCCCAAAGCAAGTCCCTGCCCCCAGGCACCACCCAGAGCAGTCCCTGTCCGCTTAACACCCTGGCGGGGACGGAGGAAAAAAGCACACTTGAGAACCGCTTGGGCCTGGAACAGTTTCTCTTGATCCCTTCATGGTTTTCTTGCTGATTTTATGAAGTGTCAGGCATCTCGGGGTGTGCTAGACAGCTTTTTAAAATTGAGGTTATTTGTGTGAACAATGCTTTAGAGTTTGATGGGCAGAAGCTAGGCCTTTCCCCAGCCACCCACCACCCCTTTCTGGCCAGCCAGCTTGCATTCGTCGGGGACAGAGACCATCAGCCAGAAAGTGCCTGCGAGAGAAATCGTGGTTGAGTGATTTTAGAGCTTCCTGTTTCAGCCCCGAGCATCAGAGACATAAACAGAGATCCGGCCAAGGGCCGCAGGGCTGCTCTGGTTCTAATAAATCAGCGCTGTATTTTCTTTCTGCGCTGGCTGCCGAGGGGCAGCGAGGGTGGAGATGCTGGCTCATGGAAGACGTATTCTGTGTTTCTTGTTTTTATATTTTTTAAAGAAAAATGACTTGTTGAAAAGAGAGATGGTGTCTTGTCTCACGGCTGTTTTCTTTCCTGCTGATGATTATAACGCAAGTTCAGTTCAGCGAGGGGATGTTTGTGCGCGGCCGTGGGCTGCCGACGTGGAGGGGCGATGTGTGTTTGAAGGGCGTGTTGGAATTGCAGCCAGAAGGGTGCGCGTGCCCGCGCTTCCACTGGGATGACTTCTTGGGTCAAACTGTCACTGAGGGCTAAACCCATGCTAATAACAGCTTCTCATTTGAAGCCCAGATAAAGCAATTAACAGAAATTGGTGAGCAGTGTGGGTTTAATGAGCTGCCTGTGAATGCTCTCGAACATGCCAGTTTCATTGGCTCCCTGGCGGGATGTTGGGGAGAACATGACTGCTGAAGGCTTCTGAGTTGATGCAGACACGTGAGTGGAGGTGGGTGGCGCCTGCCCTCCCTCCTGGGCTCAGAGGTGAGCCCCGCACTCAGCAGAGACGCGCCTCCATCTGGGCGCAGGCCTGAGTGATCCTGGGTTCCCTCAGCACAGAGCAGGGATCCCACCAGCACGTAGTCCAGTCTCTCTGAGCCCTTTGTCGGTGGGCAGTGCACCCCGCTTAGGAATTCCGTTTCATGTCACTGCAGTTTCTCAACGAGGGCTTCAGGGGACCCTGTAAATCATAAAGTACTCCCCTCAACCTCCTTTGGGGGGCCTCAGGGGCCTCTCTGCTGCGGGCGTCCGAGGCGTGAGCTCCAACTTCCTCGGTAAGGAAGCGTTCATTTAGGAGCCACTTAAGCTGCATTTTTTCTCCAAGAAGACGTTAGTAAATTTCCTGTTTATTTTGCAGTTTAGATTAATTCCTGCTTTTACCCTGAGATTAAGACTGTCATTAGGTCTGCGGGGTGAGCACAGATGGAAGAGGCCTGTTACCTGCCCCAGCCTCCAGATCCCAGGAAATTCCTGCGCCTGGTACCTGGGAGGCTGGCCGGCACCCTCACCTCACGGGTGGTGTGTGGCCCTCACCGAGTCCCCGTATGCAAACCGGGGAGCCTTGCCCAGCTCAGGCAAAGCAGTGCGCAGGAACAGGCAGTTTGCCATTGGAGCCCTCCTGGGATTCCAGCGCAAAGGCCAAGGGGGCGGGGCTGCGTGGGGGGCGGGGCTATGTGCTGAAGTGGGCCTGTGCCTTGCTAGGTTCCCCTTGGCTCCAGGCTTTGGTTTGGGGGTTTTTACAGATGCTTTCCCTTCATTCTGTTTGAAACCACTGCATGGAGCACAGTCAGTGTCTATCTGTCTGTCTGGAAATGATAAATAACGAGGATGGTCTAAACTCAGAGGGCTCTATCTGCCTCTTTAAATGGAATGTCGGCAGTACCCACAATGTCAGGTCTTTCCAGATGTTCTACCTTCATCATCCTCTCTGAAACCTCAGGGCAGGGACAGTTGGGGCCTTGTGTATCCATCTGCTCATCATTTTTGGTTGTTCAGCTGCACTTGACACTGAATGGTCTATTAGTTCCAGTTGCACAGAGTACTGCTTATCAGTTTTGTGGTGGTCTCACTCAGTGGTTCCCAGCTGGGGGGACACCAGGCAATGTCTGCAGATAGGCTTGGTTGTCACAATTGGGGTGCAGGGGGTGCTCCCGGCATCTAGTGGGTAGAAGCCAGGGGACCCCGCTCCTTTCCCCTCCCCCCTCCCGCCACACCAAGTCCAACCCAATCCAGTCTCAGGCCGAGGTAGTGAAACGCAGAGAAGCTCCATTCTCCACGTAAAATGCTGTAAAACGTTCCCTTCACCTCTCTGCGCTAATGCTTGCTGCCTTGCTACCACACTTACAAAAAAAATTCTATTAAAAACTTCACACACAGTAAACACATAAAATTAGAGATGATCCCTGAATAGGAAAGTCTTCTTAAAAATATGAAAACACACCTGTGTTCTGTGCGCAGAGTAGCAAGGTCCTCCCCCATTCTGGTGGTGGCAATGTGGCGTTGCAGGGAGAGGGGGGCTCACAGCAGTTAGCCCCTCCTGCAGGAACGTCCCACGCGCTCAGCTCCACAGGGACCCTCAGAAGCAGTACAAGTGCTGCGCTGGGTCCCCCCCGGGGTGCGCGCCCCACCCTTCAGCCTGCCCAAGGCTTCGGCGGAAGGGCTGCAGATCCACTGATGCAGGAACATGAATTACTGTGTGTCTCCAGGAACTAAAAAGTGCTGAAATCAAGGCCCTGGAATGCCATTAACAGACACCCAGCAGGCACTTGAAGGGGTCCGGCTGGCACGCCTGGGACAGAGCGGAGGAGACCCGGAAGGATACAGCGCTGAGAGGCTGTTTGCACTGGGCAGATGGGCGGGGCCCCTCGCTAACCCGCTCCGCCCGCCCCCACGTGTTAGCGCTGCCATCGCATGTCTGCTAAAGAGATCCAGGAAAGGTAGCTTGGGGAAAGCATCTGAAATCAGGTCCCCTGGGCGGGCTGCTGCAGGTCGGAGGCCCTGACTGTGTCCCGCAGCGGTGTCCGCTTGTTCACTTGTGCTCTGTGCGGAGACCCCTACTCCCCACTCTCCACTCACATGTTTCCTGGAAGCCCCCACACCACAGAGCACTCCCAGATACGGCAGGCATCCAACTGTGTGAGAGTTAGTGATGCAGGTGGAGTTCGTGGGCGGAGTCAGAGCCCTGGACGCAGGAACCCATATCTCACCTGGATGTGCTTGGCATCTCTGGGGAAAGAGCCGGAGCAGCCACGGCAAGCGTGGGGCAATCGGTGGTACCAGCGCCCTGCAAAGGTAGACTCCTGAGAATTCTCGAACCGCAGAAGATCCAGCTCCTAACCATATAGTCTCTTCAGTAACTAGGTTATCTGACACAGAATGGGGACTCACGACATGCTGTCATGTGAGTGACTGCCCCAGTGACTCCCCCTAGGCGGTGGAGCCCCTGGCCAGCCCCCAGGCTTTAATGGATTCTCCCCTGAGAGCAGAGTGTCCTGCCTTGGTGGCCATCAACATTCAAGGCTGACCATCCTAGTGGTGGTGTTCTTGGGGGGCCATCCCATGCAATGCTCAATGGTCAGCCAGTCAGCAACATCCCTGGGCTCTAGTACAATGGCCAGTTGTGCCCCTTTTCAGCTGTGACAAGCAGAAATGTCCATTGACATTGCCAGCTATCCCCTGGGGAGTGGGGGGATCACCCTGGTTGAGAGCACTGGCCTAGAGCTGTGTGCCCCGGGGCAAGTTGCATGACTTCTCTGAGCTCAGTTCTGCCTTTGTCCGGATCCTGGATGGGCCGGGCAGCACTGGTTGCCTGAGGTGAGACATACTTACGGCGTTCCTTTGCCTGGTAAGACCTGTCTCTGTGTGGTGCGGCACTAACTTTGCAGAGAGAACAATGGAAGGTCTGTGAACCCACCACACACAACACTCAGGACCTCCTTTTTTGTGTGTCTGCAGGGACTGTTTCTGGGAAGGAACATCAACCCTTCCCCTTCCCCTTACCCCTATCCCTGAGCCCCACAGAGCTGTCAGGTTGCGAAAGGGTTATGGGCATCGGGCACTGAGATTTCAGATTAGCAATGGCAGAGATGAAATTAAATATGCATTGTAATTCGAAGCACTGCTTTTCATGGGAAAAGAAGTTCTCCCAACGTAGCCCTTCCCACTCTTTTGTGCAAACATTAGCGGCATGCAAATATTTATGATTCGTACATGCCCCTTAATGCCGGGTCCTACTCTAACAGGAAGCACTGCGCTTCCACAGAGAGGCCGAGAATCCCTGCTCCTGTCACTGGGTCCACAGGCTGGCTCCCAGCAGCACTGCATTCTTCCTGCTGCAGCTGCGGGCTCCACCCAGGTGCAGGGGAGTTTATGGTGGTGCCAAGGCAGCTGGCCTTGGACCGCATGGCAGGGCATCCTGGCTGCGCCCCAGAGGCCGTCTTAAGGTGGTATCTCAGCATCCATAGAAACTGCAAGTGAACAGCCTTGCACATTTTTGTTTTTGTTTTATTGCATTCTGGCCAAATCCATGGGCCCAGGGCACAGCAAAGCCATTGGGTGCCAGTTGATGTTTCTCTGATTTAAATAGCAGAAGAGAAATATACGTCTGTCATGAACCCTCGGGTCTTTGGAAGAAGTGGCGCGCTTGCAGGACTCACTGAACACGCTGGCCTCAGTGTGCAAATCTGTGCAGTGGGCATGCCAGGGCTTTTCGTGAATGCCTCGAAGGGCCGTCAGGTGACGTGTATGCAACAAGACTTCTGAGGAGGAGCTGCCGGTCCCTCTGTGCTGCTCTCCCTTCTCGGTGAGAAGGGCACAGGAGGAGAGGTGAGAGCAGGCAGGAGTTAGCACGTGTCTCGCTGATTCAGAAAGTTCAGAGCTTCGCATTTTCCACCGTCTGCTCCTCCGTGGCCAGGAATTTGTGTTCCCTGATCCTGCCAGGAAGCTTGTGCCGTGCGAGTGCCTAAAACACAGCAGGAACTTCATCAATATTCATAAACACAGAGGGATAATCATTCCAGACGCTCACCGGGCACTGACCACAGGGTGGACCAAGTGGTCCCTGTGCCCATGGCTGAGTCTCTCACAGGCTTCGGACCCTTTCCGATCAGGAAGCGGAGTGTCTGTTGCTATTTTATTACCGCTGTGGCCTATCCTCAGAGGTGGTTTCATGAGGGCATTTCATTCATTCATTCATTCACTCATGAGTTCATTCATTCATCATCAGATAGACACAGTGCACCTACTGTGTGCCAGGCACTGGGCTGGCCTCGGAGCTCCAAAGCCCAGCCAAGAGAAGCCACAGCCTCAAGGGCTGGAAAGGGGCTGACAGTGAAACAGGCCATCGCTGCTCTGAGTGGCCAGCCCCATGGTGAGGGGATAGGTGTGGCCTTGTAAAGAGGTTGGGGGTCTTCCTGGACAAGCTGTCATCTCAGCTGAGACATTGGAGGGCGATGAGGGAGCTGCCCAGGTTGAGGCATGGAGACGATTGTCCCAGCAGAGAAAGCAGAGCAGAGGCTCAGCCCACCTGCAGGCGGGGCTGGCAGGGACCTTGCGTTGCCTCCGAAATCTGCTCTAGTCTGAATGACAGGGAGAGCCGCCCACGGATTGGAGTGGGGAGTTGACACGATGAAAATGGTGGGAAGATACCTAGATGGCAGACTGAGGAATGGACAACTGCCTGGAGGGTGTGGGGGCCCAGAGGCCAGTCCGGGATGGAACCCCCCCCCCCTCACTGCTGTGCGACAGCTGCAGGCAGCGCGTCTCCAGCTTGCCAACGCCCTGCCTGGTAAATGGCCCTACACCAGGAGGTCAGTCCCCTGCGCCCACCTGCCCTCACCATTTTCTATAACCGCTGCACGGACATTAAAAGCTGGTCAATGGGACCTGAGGACCCCCAGCTACCTTCCCTTCAGTATGTCCATCCTTTGGGGCTCTCTGCCACAGGCTGGTGGGGAGGGCTGCCTGTTTATGGGGCACTGGTGTATAGGTGAAAGCAGAGTCAAGGCTGGGCCTAGGCCAAGGGAGGGGGGAACTTCGGTCACCTGTCCCCTGTCACCCTAGCCCAATGAGTAGAGACAAGAGAATTTGGGTGTACCAACCAGGAAGTACAGGGCCAGTGGGTGTGGCCTTGGCCCGAAGAGCCTGTGAGTTCAGGCTCTTGGGGGTGCTGGTACTTACAGGATTAAAACTTGGTTCCTCAACCAGGGTACTCAGACCCGTGATGCCAAAAGAAAAAGGAAGACCGGAAAGGAACCGCAAACTCTGGGGAAGGGAAGGGCAGAAGTGCAGGAAGCACCGTGGTTCTCGGTTCATACATACTCCTCGTGAGAAGAAAGGCCTGCCCATCTCTGCTTTGTGAGTCTGAGCTTGCACCGCGCCCCAGGGAGGGGAAGCGCTGGCGAGAGCAGATGTCATGAAGAACCAGCTGTTGGGAAGTGGTTGGATCCATCCATCGCACGTTCCTTCATTGCCTCGGATCAGAAGATGCAGGGGAGAGCAAAATGCTATCCCCGTCCTCGAACCACTCATGTTTACAGTGAACCTCCAGAGAGAGCACTCGGCATGGTTTTGGCCTCCTCTGAGTAAAGACAGCTCTGTTTTTCAACCGACTCATCATTGCAAACAAACGCTATTTTTTCATGGAAAACTGAGTTCTGTATTTTAAGCACCACCCTTGCGCCAGTGGTTAGGGCCTGGCGTCCGCTCGCTGCCCTGGTGGCACAGGTGGAGAAGGACGTCTGCAAACGCAGCACTTTGTGCACAGGTGGCTCGGTTTCAACGTAGAGAAACCAGGAGATTCCGAGCAGCTCGGAGGATCCGACCCTGTTCAGAAATCCTGTGTAAATGATTATACAGCTCTGCTGTCAGAAATAGTGGCAGGTGTTTGGGTAAGGAAATGGACGAGGAGCAAAAGCATGAATTTTGGCGGTTAGGTTGTTCCAGTGGAAAAGTGAGAACTATAAATTTGTGAAAAACTCCCCAAATTCAGATTCCTTCTAAAATTGGAGGGCACGTTAATTCTAACACTGAGTTTCCATGATCAAAATTAGACCTGGCAGCATGCAACACAGGCAAAGGAGAACTCTCCGCACATCGTTAGGAGCCTTTGGGATTTCCAGAATTTGCAAAGACCGGTGCTCTCGCCTTCCCTGGCTTCGCTGGTTTCAAAGAGCCACTTTCCTTTTTTCCTGTGATTCGTCCTCTCTGGCTCTCTCGGGTGTCTCAATTGTGAGTACAAGTCTTTTCCTGCAAAGGTGCTCGAGCAAGTGAAAAACATTGAGACCGAGGTCCCTCAGCTGTCCAACCTCTGGGGCAGACGACCTCTGTGAGTGCGGCCTCCCCTTGCGTGACCAAGACAAGGTTCACATCCCACAGAAACTGTCCCGAAGGGAGAAGGTGACTCGGGTGCAAACCCACACTCAGGAGAGGCACAGACAGGGAGCCCGGAGTCTCCGCAGCCACTGCAGGTGGACCGGGCAGGGCCGACAGCAAGAGGCCCGGAGAGAGAAGATGGCCCCTAAGACACAGAGGCAAATAGGACATTGCCATGGTGGGGAGGGACTTCTAAATATGTTATTTGCTCCTGGGCAAGAAACGATGGAGTCGCGTTTTTACCTTCTGTTCCTCCCGCCACCCCCGGCCCGTTCGGGAGCAGTGGGCTTCTGCAACAGGCCTGAGGTTTAGCCACAGGTGTGGCGGGGAAATGGCATGTTCAGGCCCGTGGCTTTATGAGACCACAGCGGCTGCAGAAGGTCACCAGCCCTGGGGCCCGTAAATGTGAAGACTAACAAAGCTCTGGCCAGGCCTCCTGGCAGCGTGGCCATGGGGAGTGTGTCCGCGCAGCAGGTGTCCGCCGCACTTGCTGTGACTGCCTTCCCAACTCAGGAAAGCAGTTCGTATTTTGCTGTGGCGTTCACACGAACACACGGGCACCGAGGGGGCGGCACAGGTCCAAAGAGCCCATCAGCCAGCCACACTCATGCCTGACAAAGGTCCGCCAGCTGGCGGGGCAGGAGTGGACTTGAACTTCAGGTTCAGCAGAAGGCACAGTTTTCCTGACAGGTCCTTCTTCGGGCCCCGCTCCACCGCCGTGCAGAACTCTAGCGCACCCCCCAGCTCTGAGCGCCAGCGCCCCCTCACAGACTACGCTCAGCTCTGGGCCTGTGGGATCAGATTTGTTCGGTGACTGTTAGGTTTGTATGTGCTGCCTCCTGATTCCACTGGACTTGCCCGTCCGCACTGTGAGATAGGAGGACTGCCATGACTCCTGTTTTGCAGGTGGCAGAGCCTAGGCCCCAGAGAGGTTAAGTAGTTCTCCTGAGGCCACTCAGCATGAGGGGCGGCACAGCCTAGTGTCACACTGTCCCCTAGGCACCCGGGCATTCCCCTTCCTTGGGCTTATATGACCAACTCCTCCCGTCTGCTGCTTCAGGCCCTAGGTCATAACATGCCCTGTCGGCTCTTCCCACCTGTTATTCAGCCCTTGGGTTTGTGCTTCTCTGCAGTGTTCTTCCGGAGCCCAACCTCCGGCCAGGACCCAGGGTGAGAAGGGAGGTCTCAGTGCCCCCCATTCCTTAGCTTTCTCCTCTGTGACTGCCTGTGCTAGGCACCTGCGACCCTATGGCATGGCCCCTTGGGAGCCGAGCCTTTCAGCAGCTCACCCATGTCATCTGTGCACCAGCCTGGCCTCTGCTTGTCTCCTGGGGCCAAAGTCAGGGTCGAGGGAGCCCTGAAGCTCCCTGAAACAAAGGACTCGGCTCTCTCTCCGGCAGCCCCACCGCCCACCCCTGCCTTTGGACCTGCAGAGCTGACGGGGTTGTTATGTCACAGATCTGCTCCCCTGTCCTCTTCCCTGACTTCTTCCGCGTTTGGCTACAGCTTCCTGAGAAAAACACTTGAGAGCCTTTCAGGCCCCACACCCACGCACTGCAAATACCAGGCCCATCGGTCATTTGAATGAGACAATTTGGCTAATGACACATGTGCTCCAGGGCACAGCTACCAGGGCTGCAGGTGCGGCCAAGAAGGGCCGGGTCCCCGCAGGGATGGGCCAGGGTGTGGCAGGGGGCGGAGCGCAGGGCCCGGGCCTGCAGCTCACCACATCAGACCCTGTGCCCACTGGCTGACTACGCACCATGGTCAAGTTCAGAAGAAGGAAAAGAAGTGGAGGCAGCATTGTCCCAAGGTGGGAAAATGAATGTCAGTACGAGGCAAAGGGCAGACATCCTGGTCAGGGCAGGAAATGAGCCCGTTGTGAGGGGAGCTGCCAGGACCACTCCACCTTCGTGGGCTGCGTTACTGCGGCCAGAACGCCCCACCTAGTCCCTCCGGCCAGACACACATTTCTTGTGACTTTGCCTAGAAAGATGGGCACGAACAGCAGAATCGTCATCGCCGGTGGTGGTTTCACACACATTCGCTCGCCTTGGTTGAATTTTACTCCCGATGCAGTGGTCCCGTCCGAGGTCACGAGGCCCCACGAAGCCCTCAGCGGCCGGGAGCCCGACTTCGGCTCAGTGGGAAACTGCTTTTGAACTATAATCCAGGCTTCCGGTCAGCGGTCAGGCACAGTGTGGGAGCCTTGGGGGGGCAGGGCTGTTTCCACTCTGGGGGGCTGTGGTGGAGTGGCAGAAGGTCCCAGAAGTCCGGATTCCTGGGCGGGTGCCTCTGGGGGCGCAAGTGGAGATTTTGGGCCTTGTGGTGGTAATGTGGGGGGCAGTGGGCATAAAGCTGGAGGAGGGGCTTCCGCTGTGTGTATGAGCTGGGTGACTCTGGGCAGATGCTTTCATCTCTCTGAGCCTTTGGCTTTGCTGCCTGTTCATTGAGAACAGTGAAATCTCTCTGGTTAATTTCATGAGCCTGCAGTGAGAACCAAGTGTCTGAAAGGCTGTGAGCTCCACTCAGACCCCAGAATGCCGATGACAGGCAGATGGCGATCCTTTGCTGTCATTTAGGAAAGCAGGGGCGGGATGACTGTGGGAGGGGACCGTCCCGAGGTAAAAATGCAGCAGTGTCTGCAGAGCCGGAGAGCAGATGTCTTTGCGGTGCCAAGACCGGTGTCTGTGCTGGGTTACAGGGTGTTCCCTGAAAACCCATGCCCACCGGCAGCCTCAGAATGTACCCTTATTTAGACACAGGGCTTTGCAGATGTCATTGGGTTAAGGCAAGGTCCTTCTGCTTTAGGGTGGGCCCCACATCCAGCCGCCAGTGACCTTATAAGAAGAGGGAGGTTTGGGGACAGGGACACACAGCAGAAGATCACGTGATGATGGAGTCTGAGACTAGACTGAAGCTTCCAAAAGCTCAGGGAGCCAGGGCCGCCCGCCACTGCCAGAGCTGGGGGGAGGGGTGAGGAAGAATGGTTCTTCCGAAGAGGCTCCAGAGGGAGCGCGGCCCCACCAACACTTGACCTTGGGCCCCCGGCCTCCAGAGCCTCGATGATAAAGTTCCGTTGTTTGAAGCCTCCCAGTCCGTGGCAGTTTATTGCAGCAGCCCTGGGAGAGGACGCAGGAATGTCACAGACTGGGAAATGCCAGAGTCCAGGCCACCGTGGAAGCAGGAGGGCTGGAGCAGATGGGCGCCCAGAGGGCTGCTGCCGAAGATGAAACCAGAGTTGCAAGTGACTGTGGAAGTGGCCCAGGGACCCCCTCACAGGACAGACCAGGAAACTGAGATCCGGAGTCAAACAACTTGTACATGAGCTCAAGCTCCCTAACTCCCACCCACTCCTGTGCCCCCCCGACCCCCCCTACACACACACCTGGTCAGTCACTGGGGCAGTGTCATCATTCGTGGCTTGTGCCCCTTCCTTTTTCATGACACGCCCTCAAAAATTGGGCCCTGGATAGAGCCAGGATGGATTCACTCATATGAGCTCTCTGAACCTCCCCCCAACCCGACCCCCCACCAGAAGCCCATTCCACTGCCCCCCTTTCTCACCTTCATGTGGGGGGCACAGTGGATATAGAACATGACCGTTGTCCTCAGGCCTGGCAGCAATGAGCCTCATCCCACAAAGCCTGCTGGTCACTCAACGGGGAAGACTACGTCCCAAGCAGCCCCAAACAGCCACAGATGGGGCTCTAGTCTCGGGGAAGCCCACCTGGAAGATGTGACACCCGGAGAGTGATCAGGGGCCGGGGCCGGGGGCCCGGGAGGTGGCTGGAGGAAGAAAGCGTGCAGGGCAGCCATGCCGTGGCTTCTGAGGGGTAGTCTGGGCAGTGAGGAAGTCTAAGTGCTGGCAGTGGGATTCAGGCTCAATGGCAGCGGTAGTAGCTCTGGCAGGTTGTTAACGGAGAGGGGCAGGCTGGCCAGAAGGCTCAGAGGACCGTGGGGATGGGCCGCTCCCAGGGCTGCAGCCGCCTCCGCTCCTCTGGACAGTTCTTCGAAAGCCACCCACAAATGCGAGATAGGCCGTCAGTCCGGGAGCTCGCCTCCACTCGCCGACCCCCTCGCTGGGCCTGGCCTGCAGCCTCTCCTGCCCACCCCTCCACATCGGCACAATGCCAGCGTAGAAGACAAGTGGGGCCGTCACCAGGTGACATTTGAAGGATGTGCTGAAGATGGCAAATCTCTAAAGGCCAAATGATGATTCCCCAGGTCCCCGCAGAGAAGGCCAGCTGGCCGGGAAGCTGAGCTGGGGCCCTGGGCCTCTGGCCGGTTCCCTCACTGCTCTGGCCCCTGGTGCCCCCCTCACCCTGCCTGTCAGGCCGGCCGTGACCTTGGCTATAAAGCAGCTTTCACCATCTATCACTTAGCATTGTTCTTGCCATAGGCTTTACATAGACAGAACGCCAGCCCTTGGGGACTGTTGGGTGGGGTTTTGCATGATCAGGAACTGCTGGGTTGCCGTGGCCAAAGGTGCGCTCACTGAGCTCTCTCTGGAGGCTTCTGCGTGGAATGTGCCGGCAGCTGCTGTCACTGTGCTCGTTTCCACGTGGGGAAGGAGGACAGGGTGGTGTTTGGGGTGGTGTTGGGCGTGAACACGGGACTAGGCAGGCGTGTTTGGTTTTCCTTGCATTTCTTCCTGGTTGCATTTTATGCTTCATGATTAAGAGGAGAAACTGTTGGATGGAGCATCATTATGTTGCAGAAGGTCTGACCGCCGTGCCCGGTCAGACCCGAGGGTCCTGTTATGGAAAACAGAGAAAGAGAAATAATAAAAGTGAGCACAACATACACTCACACCCTCAGAAACTGTGCACAGGATACAGTTCTGATGGCCTTACTCACAGAGACCCCTTTAACCTCCCCTCCAACGTGTCGGGTGGGAAAAGTTCCACGTGCGCCCTCTGGGTGAGGGAGCTGGCCCCAGGGAGTAAGTGTGAGTGAGATGTCCAGACAGACAGTCACGCACACAGATATGTGGGCAGAGCCTCCTGAGTCTCAGTCCGTCGGCTACACACCGTCAAGTCCGGTGCGGACTGCGAATTTCATTTGGCCAGTCCCTTCCGTGTCTCTAACACCACCTGGCATTTAAAAATAATATTTAAAATTAATGTGCATTTTGTATTTTTGAAATAGAGGGAATAATTTTAGTTTAGCCTCAAACTTAGGAATTCTTTCTTCCTCCTCAGCAGAGTAGACCACCGGCAAGGGGAAGGCAGAGCCGGTGTCTTTTACCCCTGTTTTGGCCCAAGTGTGTAAAAGGGGAAACAGGCCAGGGGAGGAGGGGACAGCATCCCCTGGGGTCTTGACTCGAAAGGAAACAAATGCAAATCTATCGATCCTGTGTCATCTATTGATGACTCAAAGCCACGTCACTATGTGAAGTGTTAGATCCGGACAAACAGCACAAGCGTACATTTCAGAGTCTAAGCAAAGCCAAACTCAAGGGCCTATTGGAAAGCCAGTAGCTTGTGCTGAAGCCCGGCACCTCCTCCAGTTCAAGGGCAGGAGTGGGTTCATGGTCGCTGACCCGGCAGACTGTGGGCTGCCCCTCATTCCTCCATGTCCTTTTGTGTCCAACAGGGAAGAGCTTCACCCTGACCATCACCGTCTTCACAAACCCACCGCAAGTGGCCACCTACCACAGAGCCATCAAAATCACCGTGGATGGACCCCGAGAACCTCGAAGTAAGTGGGCCCCCTCGGGGCTGGCACACCATGGGGCTGGCACCCTCAGGCACCAGGGACAGTGTCTTTGCAATGCTTGGGTTGGACTGGCGTCCCTCGAAGGTGGCTCAAACCTCTGCCGGAGGCGGGTGTCAGGCCTCTGGGGGGAGAAAGAGTTTTACCGCGGATGCTCTGGCTCCTCGGAGGTGCCTCTGAGCACTCTGCCCTCGCCGAAGCACCCCTTAGAGGACCGCAGGAGACCAGGCTGACCCAAGTGCATGGTGGGACCCTTTCGGGCTGTGTGAGGCTAAGGACCAGCCTCCGCTTCGTGGTGGAATGCAACAGGCTCAGAAACAAACAGCGAGTGGAAGACAGCACAGGCACAGGGGTGGCCAAAAAAAGGCCCGAGGGTCTGAGTGGGCCGCGAGGGCCTGATTAGCATTCTCGCTGGCCTTTTATTCCTCTGTTGAGGCTGGAGAAGAAAACTATGAAAATGACCGTTTTCTTTCTGCGGCACGGCTCGGAATCTTATTACAGGATTGTTCAAAGCGGAGTGTGGGAGGGGGAGGAGGCCTGGGTGGGAAGCCAGTTAATATAGAAAGATGGCGCCGTAGAAAAACGGCTCCGATGAGGGCAGGTTTCTAAAACGGAGCCGGGTTGTTTAGTCTGCAGAAGGGTGTCTTCCTGGTGACTTAATGACTATCTTTGAGTAAACACGAGTGGCACTCTTTTCCAAACCACACCCTTCCCGGGGACACAGGCTGCGTCACAGTCCCCGATCCGTAGAGGGAGCCGTACGGCCCTGCCCGGCACCTGTGTGCCCCCAAACCATAGTGGGGTCCCCAGCGGGAAGCTCATCCTCTCTTCTCAGCAGGGAGAGGTTCAAACGCAGGGCTCCCTGCTGCTCCTGGAGGTGGAGATGCAGGGAGGCCAGGGTGTGGGGCGCAGAGACAGAGGGTCCAGGCTCCGGCAGCGAGCGGAGTACAGTTCTGGCTCAGGCGCGTACCCCGCTGCAAGTGCCCATCCGGCCCTCTGCTCCTCATCAGCAACACGGGAGAGCAGTGAGGCTTCTGTGGAGGAGGGGAGGGAGCGTGCCTGGGGCAGAGAACCAGCCCTGGAGAGGTCCCCACCTGCGGCTCCCTGGCTTTGCTGGGGGCCTGTCCCAGTGAGCACTTCCTCACTGTGGGGGCACCCCTGGGGCGAGGCGCTGCCTCTGCATGTCACCCCGAGATCAGGGAACCTTGAAGCAGTCTTTCCTGCTGTCCTGACCACAGCCTCCTGGCTGGCCGACCACTTACAGGAACCGCCCAGGGGTGGCCTCGGCTTTCTCAAGGTCCCGGAGCGGGAAGAGCCCCTGGGTCCCATCTCCCACACTCCATGATGCTGTCCCCATCTGACCGACTTTTCCCTGCCACCTTTCCCTGGCCCTGCCCAGACTCAGGAAATTCTGAGACCCGGCAGCAAACCCCAACTCCAATTGATCTGCGAAAAGCAGGCCAGACGCAGAGGAACACACAGTGACACCCGCACCCAGAACAACTGTGGCCGCTTCGTAGGTCTCCACAGTAGGGATGGCGAACTGAGGACGGGGAGTGGCCCTGCTTTAAACACGGCAGGCGCCTTGGGCTGTCTGTGGCGGGCCCAAGAGGAAGCAGGCTTAGAGTGTAGCCAGGCCCCGGGGTGGGGAGCGGGGCAGGGAGCAGCTGTGACGTGTAAGGAAATCGACTGTGAGGGGCACTATTTTAGTTAGAAAGGCACACTCAGGGCTGTAGGGTCTGTCTTCACCAACAGTTCCTGGAGGAACAAGCCTACACCTCGTGACCCCTTGTATTGTATGTACCCCGACTTCTGCCCTCCCACATATAAAACAGGGCAGGTTTTGCCCCCTAGCTAGTATCTTCTGTGATGTTCAAAGCACCTATGCGGTGGCTGAGATTCAGAAACTAGTGGGCACTGTGACTCTTAAGAAACCCCCGTGAGAGGGGGAAAGTTCACAGCTGCAGTGGCCAGCGGCCCATCCACATGGAGCCTTTCCTGCCCAGTGGAATTTAGGGTCAGGGAAAATTAAATTAAATTAAATTAAATGAATAATTATGTGCATGATATGAAGAGGTGTTTTAGGCTCAGGTAGATAGTCTCACATTTTTCACAAGTGGCTTCTAGAAAGAAGCCAAAGGCACGTAGACTCCCAGGTCACTGGAGTACATGCCGGCTTTTCTCTCCAGCTCTGTGGCAGGGGCGGGGCCGGGGGCGGAGCACAGCTTCTCGATTTAGTGTGCAGTTTTCCTCTTATTTGCCTGCCTTGATTCAAGGTGGGAAATACTTCTTTTTGATGAAACTGTGCTCACCGCCACTTTTTTAAAAAGAGCATGTTAACCCTTTTTTCCAGCTTTACTGAGCTATAACTGGGACAGTGTATCAGTTTAAGGGTTACCACATGACTCCGTACACAATGTATTGTGAAAAGGTTGTCACAGTAAGATCAGTTAACACGCCCACCCCTCACATAGTTACAGTTTGCCGAGAACCTTCACGGTGTGAGCAGTTAGGCGCGCCCCAGGGCCGAGTGCAGTCCTGTTCCCTGCAGTCCCCACGTCCCCAGGACCTGCTCCCACAACCGGAGGTGTGTGCCCTTTGGCCAGCTTCCCCCATTTCCTCCCCGCCCCGGCCCCGGCAGCCAGCAGTCTGTTCTCCATTTCTGAGTGTTCAGGTTTTCAGATTCCGCCCGTGAGCGAGATCACCCAGTCCCTGCCCTTCTCCGGCTCAGTTCTCTCACTTAGCATGATGCCCTGGAGGCCCAGCCATGTTGGGCTTTCCTCCTTTTTATGGCTGAGTAATATTCCATTGTGTAAGATAAATACACACACACTACATTTTCTCTGCCCCCTTGTCCATCGGGAGGCACTCGGGTAGCTTCGGCGTCTGGGCTGTCGTGAATGCTTCACAGTCACTTCTGACGGAATGTCCAGAGAGGCTATTGTGTGTAGACCAGGACGCCGCCACCCCCGGCAATGCCAAATCTAGGGGGTAGTGAGACCTCCACTGTCCCTTCTTCATTTCCGTGCTCTGAATTCTGGGTAATTCCTGCCAAACGGCCCTGGCATTGCCAGGTCAAATGCTTTTTTGAAAAGGTCTCTCATTTCACAAAGGCAAAGCCCATGGGAGCTGGCAGGGGCCTGAGGGCCCGACGGTGTCACAGAGACAGGAAAGCAGCCCCGGGGCAACCGAATTATTCGCCCAGATTGAAAGGAATTGCGGGTGGCGGAGGTAGAAACACAGTAAGGAGCTGCTGATAGCTGGTCCTCTGCTCTTACCCATCCGTCTGTCTGTCGGTCCCTTGGTCAGCTCTCCAGTCTGGCCTCTACTGAACTCTCGGGCCTGGCCTGGGCCACCTTGGGCCTGAAATAAGGTTTTGGCTCCGTGGACGTGGCACAGGCCTCCCCTCCAAGAGGCTGCGTGGAGAGGGAAGTGGCTGTGTGTCTCTGACAGTGCAGAGCCTTCGCCTTAAAGCCTGGGGAACCGGCACCGGCAGGAGAGCTCCTCTCATGCCACCCACCACTCCGGTAACTGACAGAAGGACTTCGAGCCAAAGAGCGTGCTACCGCCGCCGGCAGTTGGCTGGGCTGATGGGAAACCTGTAGTTTCAGGGAAGCCGCTCGTGGGGGGATCCGATTTATTGGGGAGAGGGAGTTCCATCGGGAGGTGGTCTCGCCCAGGGTCCGTCCGCACAAGCAGCAGTGGGCTGTGAACCGCTCGGTGGCTTGCTAACACACAAAACGATCGTGTTTTCCTTAAGCTTGAAAGGTAGATTGAAGGGTTTTTTTGAAAAGAATGTTTGACAGTTGTTTTTATGTGGTTTTGTATATTTGGAGGACCTCATGCAAAGCTGCGGCCTGGTCCATGTGCCTGGGATCAAGGTTGCGTGTCTGTGCGGGGATAACACTGAGGTACCAAGCTGCCTTCTCTGCAGGGACCCCATGAACCATCTGAACCTGTGAATTAGCTCAGTGCTGGGCGGGAGGATATTTTGCTAAGTCAATGGGAGGAGGGCGAGCCCTGGCACAGGTTGGGGGGGGGTACCAGGGCAATGGGGTTGGACAGTCATCCTGATGTCATGCACCATCGTCACCTGTCTAGCCAGGAACCTGTTGCATCTGGAACTCTGAGTAACCTAATTAAAAACCGAAAAGGTTAATCAAACAGACACGGGCCATTTCTGGGGCGCCGCCTGCCCATGGGCTGAAGGAGCCCTTCACAAGGATGGTACTGCCCTCAAGTGTCATGACAGCGGGTGACGAGGAGGCGCCGTTACCTAGAAATGGGAACATGCTATTTTCTGGGGCCTAGTTTTTGACACCAACCAACTTTTTTGTTTCTTCTTTTTCAAATAAGGAGTTACAGTTGAAAACAGGTTGATGGGAGGGCCCAGCTCTCCACCTCTCAGTCTCCCTGTTGAGGACTTTGTGGCCATTGCATCAACAACAAATGTCATTTTCTTCTATGATTTTGAGTGTAAATAGCAAACCGGTAATATACATACAGAGGAGAAACAGGATCTCTGTATAATAAATTGCAAGTGTGTTTTAGGTGAAAGGAGGTCCCTACGCACTTAGGATGATAATGGGCCTAAAAGCACTTAAAATCCAGTTTACCCCAAAAAGTGTAGGATGAGAAATGTTTGCAGACTGCTCTTGTGATCGACTAATATACAGCTATTTTTGGACATGTTATTTTCTCTTAATCATAAAAACACCTAAAAACAATAACAGCTCACTGCGCCGGTTGTTTGCCCAGCACTATTCAGAAAAGTGCTGGCCTGTGTGAGCTGAGACCATCTTTGCAGGAGCAGGTGTAAGCAGCGGAAGCAGGGAGATTTAAGCCTCTGGCCAAAGCCCCACAGTCAGTCAGCAGAACGGAGACAGCGCAGCCCCCGCGCCGTGACCCGGCGTCTGATTTTCAGGGCGGCACCGGTTATTCCGAGCTTCCTCGTATTGACATGTCTGCGTCAGAAATGTTTCAGTAGGAGAGTTTATTGCTCCAACTCTGGTGCAAATACAGCTTTCTTGCAGAAGGCAGAGTCTCGCCACCTTGGCAGTAGTCATTTCTGTCCCTACAGGAAGAGGCTGGCGGTTTTCCTGGTGGGGCTTGGGGAAGTGTCCGGGTGGGGGGCAGCTTCGCTGTTACATATGCGACGGCTGGTTCCACGTCCTTGCCAGGGTCTGCCTGCTGGCCCCGCCTCCGTGGAGACTTGGGGGTTGGGGTACACAACCCACACCTCTTCCCTCAGTGCTGCCTGCAGGAATAATATGACAAAAATGACCGCCAGGTGAACAGTTCCTGTTCAGTCCCCCCTTGGCACATCTTCCTAGACGGCCCATGTGCACAGCACGCAGCCCAACATGGGGTGACAATTTGTGTCCTTCCTGTCCCTGAGTGGTCAGTGGAATGCCAGGCCATCTCATAGGTCTGTGATCTCAGGGTGGCCACTTCGCCACTTTGTCACTTTGCTTGATGCGTCACCATCTTCCAGGTAGTGAGCAGCGCTCTGCCTAATGCCTCTTCCCTTAGAGTTTTCACATGACAGGTTTGGACTTAAGTTATTTCTAGACAAAATCTCGATCCACGATAGAAAAGGGGCATGATTCTTCCTTCCCTCCCACTCGAATAGAAAGCAGGAGACAGACAGGCAGAGGGTCAGTGAGGAGAGAACCTCTGCCCTTCTGTTCCTCTTCCCACGTTGAAGGGCCTTTTGGTGCTGAGGTGGACCTTCCAAGGTGACTCCCACTGGCACTGTCCGGCCCTTAGGGCCGAGTCCCCAACTGCCTTAGGACCAGCAGGAGACGTTCTTAAAGCCTTAATTACAATCCTGCCTAAATGAGTCTAGAGAATTGGGGAATCTCTTTATTATTTCAGTGGTATCAGGGTAAACCAAGAAGAATTTTATGTACCATATTTAGCTGTGTATAAGGTGCACTTTTTGGCCCAAATTTTTTTGGGGAAAAGGAGGATGCACATTATACATGTGTTAATTCTGCATTTATATAAATGTTTTTAATTCTTTTTATTTATGCTTATGCATTTAAATTGTAACTCCAGAAAGCAATAATGATATCCATATACAAAATAATATCCTGAAGTATGATCATCAGTTTTGTTTCTAAATAGAAATAAGTAAAAAATTTAATGAAAAAATTAAAGAGTTTTTTTTTCCTGAAAGTTTGAGCCAAAAATGCAGGTGTGCATCATACACATGAGCACATCATACATGGCAAAATGTGGTCCCTCGAGATTCCCCTCCAACCCTCCCCCCTGTGGTGGGTTGAACACCCGCAAAGGTCCGAAAGGGTCCCTGGAGCAGATGGGAACGTCAGACCCCAGAGGGCATATGCTTCTGCCCCAGAAGCAGGCATGACCCCCCTCGTGAGCTCGCTGAGACCTGGGCAGACCTGTGACTCCTGGAAAACTAGACCTGCCTTAGACAGAAGTCAGAAAGGAGGGGCGAAGTTCCTTCCCAGTACCAGTGAGGCCCCAGGAAACGATCCGGGCACCTTCTCAGTAGGGTCAGGAGAGAAGAGACGGAGAAATCACTACCTGGCATTTCTCTTTCATTTGGGACCATAGCAAACCAGTATCCCACCCCTGAGCTCCACCCCACTGAGGGCAGGATGCAGATGCTGACATCACAGCCCTGGCAGAATGTCCTGTGCTAAGCGCTAAGGGGATGAACAATTCCGTCTGCATTTAGGCTTCAGTGTCTCCAATCAAAACGCGTAAAAGTCTCTGGATCCTGAACTGGGGGACCTGGGTTTCTCACTGGCGCCTCCAGGCCAGTGGGTGTGAACACAGGCAGTTCAGTTCCTTTACCCTCTTTCCTCTCCCCCCGGACCAGGCAGTGGAACCAGATAATCTCTAAATTAGTTCCCACTTGGAAAAGGGGACAACAAAAAAATGTTGTCAGGACAACCGAGCTATTTATTGGTCCCCCACAAACAGGGCCCCCGAGGGGTCAAGCTCCAGGGGCCCCGGTCCTGAGTGCACTGGCCTGCCTGTCCACATGACCCCATGTCACACTCGAGGTCTCCTTTTTCTTTGTAGTAAATTTGTAAGAGGGCTCTTATCGTTTATTTTTGAAATTACCTGGGTATGAGTATAACTCACTTAATTCCCCGCAGCCCTGATTGCACAGCCGTCAACTTGCAATTACAGGCGGGGCTGAGGTGCTGCGTGGGCGACCGTCCCTGGGGGCTATGGCCCAGCCGAGCCTCCATAAACAAGGACGGGGGCTGTTCTCACGGGGCTGGAAGGCAGCGTGGAAGTTTGGGAACCACGCCTGGGGCAGGAGGGGACAGTGGGGACGTGCAGCAAGGGCTTGGAGAGCCTTTGGCTCTAAGAAAACTAAACAAAAAAAACTGTGACCCCCTCCGTTTAAAAATGCATGAAGCTGCATAACATTGCATCTTTTTAGATGCTTAATTAAACATTTATAAATTTTGATTTCTTTTTTCAATTTTCCTTTTGTATAGAGACCCAATCCAACGTCTTTTCTGGCACTTTTAGGGACCCTTTCAATGCCCTGGGCACTGCTGCTAAGCCCTGGGGCTGAGGTGGCCTTGCCCCCAAATGTCAGGCCTGGTGGAACCCTCTGCTTCGGGAAAACCCTGTCTGCGTCACGTGCAAGTTCGTGTTTCGTATCTGACAAGTAGGTTCTTTCCAAAATATGCGTGGTGCGGTTGTAGGAGAGGTTCTTCCACACTGTTGTAGAAAACCGGCACAGAGTCCCCTGAGGTCCAGGCGAGTGCCGCTCACCTGTGGGGGGTGCAGGGACCACCAGCACCCCCAAGCTGTGCAGCGGTGAAAGTGCACTCACCCTCGGAGTTTCTGAAAGCAACATGCCTCTCTGCACTTGTTCCGGGTGGGGTTTCGTTCTGTGCGCATCTCTCTGTTTGGTAGGTTTTTCTTTGCGCACCCCCCACCCCACCCCAGCCACCAGGACTTTCAGTGGCACACTGAAAGTGTATTTTCTCTTAATCATAAAAACACCTAAAAACAATAACAGCTCACTGCGCCGGTTGTTTGCCCAGCACTATTCAGAAAAGTGCTGGCCTGTGTGAGCTGAGACCATCTTTGCAGGAGTAGGCATGAGCAGCGAAAGCAGGGAGAGAGCAGCGGAAGCTGACCTCAGTGCTCAGAGGTCACCGTAGGGCACTGGAGCGCCTCTGCTGCAGGTGCTGCACCCTGTGGTCTGCTGCCTCCCCCCGGCGGCCTAATGGAGCAGCCCCCTACAGGAAGGCAGAGGGTGAGGTCCAAGGGTGCCATCCAGTTGCATTTTGGAGAGAACCAGAGCTCCAGCATGGGACTCCCCGGCAGCTCTGGGAGCAGGTGGTCCCGGTTCTGTGCGAGACTCCACAGCAGGTGGGCGGACCCACAGCTGGTGGGTGGGTTGCAGAGGCAAGGCAGTGGGTGTCTGGGCTCTGGGACGGGCTCAGAATTTTTTCTAAATGTGAGCCACTTTCCATTTTTCACTGTGAAAAAAAACTTTTTGAATTTTCCCGAAGGCTTGGGTTTTTCCCTGTAAAGCTATGTGGCCAAGAAAGCCATGAATAAGAATTGAATTCAATGAGTCTCATAATCTCCACCACCAACACACACACACACACACACACACACACACACACACACACACACACACCCCTCCCCCCACCCCGAAGATCAGCTTCAGCCATTCCAGTGCATGCCACCCCCCCACACGAGCTCTGTGTCCAAGCTCATCAGGCGAACTTGGGTGCTCCCTTCTTTCCCCTGTTTTTTTCCTTCATAAACAATTTGTTTTAAAGCTTTGCTTTTTTTCTGTGAAAGGCTGGCCGTAAAGGAGGGGTAAACTAGGCGCAGTCTGTTACTGGGCCTTCCACCCGCATTACCAGACACGTCACAAGACACTGACATCTGGCTGGACGTGAAATGACTTCTTCAAAGTGTGACTTACGTGTGGCCTATTTATATCAAGTTCCCCATACAACTAAGTCACACAGTGTTACTCGGAAAATTCACTCTGGCCAATAGCTAAACATTCTGGAGATGAAAGACAAGGTTTTTTTTTTTAAAAATGTAAGTACCCAAAGCAAATGGGTTTTTTCCCATTTGCCTGGTTTTTTTTTTTTAAAGGAACACAATCAAATTAATCTGCCAAGTCCCCACTACGTGAGTTTGTACTTCCGTCAATTCCACGCACGCAGGTCCCACGGAAGCTAGTGTTGACTGACTCGGACATTGTCCCTGACATCCCCCAGCCTGCTCTCACACCCCGGAGTGTGCAGCCTCTGAGATTCTGTTCGGTTGGGTTTGGTTTGGGTTCGCCACGGCTTGGAGGTGTTCAGCCTTCTGGTCCCATGAGGTACAAAGTCCATGTCTGGAATAAGCAGTGTCTTCAGGACTAGATACATTCATGGCGCCCTTTGGGTTTGCTGCTGATCTCCTCTCACTTTCACTGACCTCTGTGGCGCGGCGCCTCCGGGATCCCTCCGGTGAGCCACGGGGAATGCGCTCGGTGATGTCTTTGCTGTCGTTTCTGACACTGCTGCCAGGGCACACCCAAGTTCCAGAAATGAGGCGGAGAGGCTGGGGGCGGGAGGCGGGAGTGGGGAGCTGAACCAAGCGGGTGCCACACCTGGCCGCCTGCCTCCTCCTCCCTGGGGTCCCTGTCCCCATCTGCAGAGTGGGCTTAGGGACACCTGTCTTGCTGGGGGGCTGAGGACTGCATGAGACAGAGAGGCAGACTGGCGGGGTTGTTGGCCACTCCAGGGCAAGAGAACTGGCTGCCGGGTCCAGCCACACCCCTCGCCCGTGGTCAGCAGGCCTCCCTGTGCTCGGCGTCCTCTGGGGGGACCAGAAGGCGGTACCCCGCATCCGGGAAGCATCCCGTGTGTCTGGATGGAGCAGCACAGGGGAGAGCAGCACGTGCCAGGCACAGAGGGGCCCCTTACACTTGGGCTTCTATTAAAGCGCTGGCCCAGGGTGCCGGCCCCTTTCCCTCACGTCTCAGCCCTTCCCAGGGGCAACTCCTGGAATTCGGCCCATGCTGGGGCCAGGTATTGGCCACGGCCAGCTTACTTTAAAAAAAAATCCTGGCAGATTGGGTCCTCGGAATACAATACAATAAGGGCTTTTCTTTCTTCTTTTTCTTTCACCCTATCTGTTACTCATTCCAACGCCCGAATCACTGAATCAACTTCAGCAATGGATTTCTCACTGGAGCAAAAGCCCATTGCCCTGCTCCCATACAGAAACATGGTCTTTTTTTGTCAAACAATGGTTTTATCGAAACGTAGTCGTTTCCTAACTGGACGTTAGTCCTCCTGCTGCTGGGGGACCTGGCAGGACTCTGAGCACCTAGAAGCTTCCTCCAGGTCACCTGTAGGGTGGGGGTGGTAGTGTGGGCTCTGTCTAGACGCACAGGGTGGTTTGGGGTGAGCCGAGATAATACGCAGGAGTGGGCAAAAGCAGGTTTACCGTTGTTCTAAAAATAACACAATAATTAATAAATAAACGATACTGCAAGAGTAGGCCCTGTGTTCCGCATCCTGGCAACTGCAAACCTACCCTTGCCCGCCCTGTACATCAGGGTGCAGTCTGTCAATCAGCTAATGTGATAGGTGGGTCATTAGATTGTAGGTAATAGAAACCTTTATTATAATTGTTGCTGTTGTTGTCACATGTGTGTGTTGTATAAAAATCTGGGGGATCCTACGTAAAATACTATTGGCTTCGTGAAGGTAGATTTCCTCTCGTAATGGCTTTGGGGACCCACGAGAAGCAAATTGTAGAAAAAGAAAGACACTGAACCAGCCCCCACCATAAGCCCGGGCTTTCAGGGATTTTACCCTTGGCCATGACGCTGCGTTAACACTTTCTTCCCAGGCTGCTGTGCGCCCTCGAGAAGGGTGGGGACCCAGAGAAGTGGCCTTGGCAGCCGAGAGTTGGGTCATGTTTAATGCGCATTTCTTCTCCTAAAGCAAATGTGATTTTCTTTTCTCTGTGACTCCGATTCCACTTTCCTTCAATGAAAGGTTCGTGCAGCACCCAAGGTCTCAGTGCAGCTTTCTCATCCTTATTCTCTGTTTGTTTGGGTTTTGCCTGTGGCTTTTTAGCGATGCTGCTCGCCTGAGATTTCTGGGTTCCATTTCAGGGGGTGAGACGTGATGCCACGAGCCAGGGTGCCAGCTGCCCAGGGGCGTCGGGGCTGCGGCTGCTGGGGGTGGGGGTCGGCCTCCTGAGGCCGGGGCCTGCTGCCCGAGAGGCTGCAGGGAACAGGCTGGGAGAGGCTCGCTCCCTTTCTTGGGTGGTTCAGCCAGTCTCAAAACAAACAGGTAGCTGAGGGCAGGGAGAGAGAACTGGAAAATGCTGAAATTTGAGTCTCGGGCCGAGCTCTTCTCAGGAACTGCCTGTTGAACTGGAAAGAATCCTGAGCCCTGGGCAAGGGAGCGGCCAGCCAGCGGGGGGGGGGGGGGGGGGACCGCGGGCCTTCAGGTCTGGCACTCCAAGGCTCAGCGGCCCACATGCTCTCTCAGAGCCTCAGTTTCCCCATGTGCAGAGTGACGGAGTGAGGGTGAGAGCATTGGATGACTTAGAGATTCTTATCAGCTTCCAAAAGTAGGATTTGACGTCGGCGGGAGTGATTGCATTTTGCACACATCATTTTCTCACCTGGAAAAGGAGAGGAGCCCAGGGCCGAGCCGCTGCCCACCTGGGGAGACAGAGACTCAGCGCTGGGTGGACAGAGGGCCAGGGAGAGGAACAGGCGGGTGGGGACGGGCAGCAGTCCACTCCCCACACGGGAGAGAGGACGAAAGGTCCGCTCCAGAGTGGCAGGCTCCAGCTAGGAGAAAGCACCCTAGCTAGACTTCCCATGCTTTGCCATTCTCCTTCTTCTTATTATTTTTAAAGACATCCTTAGGCCCACAAAGTGCTCAGTTGTGCAGCCACAGAAACCCAGTGTGGCCAGCCTGCTGGAGCTGGCCGGTCAGAGACCCCCGAGGTAATTCCGCCGCCATTAGGAAAACGATGGTGTGAGTCCCGCTGGTGGGAGTTTCGCGCGAGGCCGTCCCCCTCCTGGGCCTCCCCACAGTATTATGGGCTGTTCTTCATTACCTGCCCTACCTATCTTCACAATCTAGCCGCAAACAGCTTTGGTTGACCACACCACTTCCCTATTGAAAGTTAATACTGTTTGACTCATTCCGTGTTACTAACCTGAAGCCAAAGCAAACAAGCCAGAGAATAACCGGCCTGTGTGGAGTCCGGAGAGCTCTCAGAGGCCTCGCTTTCAAAACCCCACACAGTAGCGTCACTATGTCTTGCTGCTGCAGCTGCAGAGAAAATGAAGGAAGCAGAAGTGGTTAAAAAAGCTGAGGGTGGGGAAGACACAGGGAAGGGAGTGGGGTGGGGGCTGCCTTGGGCTGGGCGACAGCTCCGTGTGATCTGTAAGGCCCGATGGGGGGCTCACGCCCCGAGCCGAGGTGCGGCTTTGACACACCCACGTATTCACTTTTGCTCGAGGGAGAGGGGCTGTGGACGGAGGTGCACGGAGAGAATGTCTGCTAAGAAGGCGACACGGCTCTTGCGTTTGTGCTGGAGAGGCGATGGACGCCGGTCCCAGCAGGCCGGCCCTGCCCAGCCAGTGTCCCTGGGTGGGGACCGGGGAAGGAGGGGCTGCTGCTTCTCCCCCCAGGAAGGGTTTGGACAGGACAGCATGCCGGGTTTGAGAGGGAAATGCGGTCGGCCTTCATGCCTAACTGCTCTGGTGGGATCACCAGGGAGGACAGGGGCACTTGTGTCTTGGGCTGACGTCACCTGGCAAGCAGTGAGACTGGTTCTTTCCCCACCTTGCTGTGGCCCCGGGGAGCCCCGGCCAGAGCACCACTCGCCAAGTCCGGGTAAATGGCAGAGGAGCCCCCCCTTCCCCTGAGCTCCTTGTAGGGCGTGGGCTGACCACAGCAGATGGAGGTTAGCCTAGTGACAAGACCGCCATCCCTGAAATGACCTGAATGCGGTTTCCCTGGACGGTGTGAGGCAGGCCCAGAGCCTGCGAGAAACAGCTAGTTCCTGTTTGTCAGCTCTCCGACGGGCCGCAGTCCCTCTGTGCCAGCCAGGGCCAGCTGGGCCGTCTCATCGGGACTCTGCCTGGCCGGCCCCTAGGCCTCCCGCTCCCACAAGGCCGGCCCAGAATGCAGATGGCATTTGTGACACCAGGGAGGTGTGGGAACCCGATGCTCCAGCCCTGCAGCTGAGAACAGCCCGGGCCAGCACTCAAGCCCTTAGAAACTGGAGGGAACGGTCTGAGCGTGCGGAGCCCCGCACGGAGGTCACCCTCAGCTGCTGGTGCGCAGCCCAGGACGCGTGCGGCCCAGGAGGGGGGAGCTGATTCATATATTAATTCGCCCAGGTTTGCGGGCCACCAACCAGTCTCGAAAGGACTCTCGGTTTACCCCAGTCCTGCCGGGACAGGCTCATTGCCCCTGCCAGGAATGCCTGGTATGAGTCTTGCGCCAGCACAGGGGGAGTGGAGACCTGCAGGGAGGTCAGAGGCCTGTGTGGACAGCAGGACTGCCAGGCCGTGTGACCTCATGGAGTAGGCGGAGCCTGCTGGCCTCCGGGTCCTGTCTCCTTTTCTGCGGAACTCGGAACTCGCCCGGGGCTAGCTGGGGCTAGCTGGCCGGCTCTGCTGAGTGCCTGACCTGACAGCCAGTTCCGGAGGCCCCAGGCAGCCTGAGTCCATTCCCAGCCGCCCCCACCCCTGCCCCACACCAAAACCCACCCTTCCCAAGTCACCTTCCATTCAGAGCCCTTCTGTCCGTAGGGTCTGTCAGTCCGCAGACGGTGCTATCAGATCAGCGAATCCACATCACCATCAGCTAACTCTGAGGTTACTCTGCAATTGCTCTCCAGCAGGGTGTTCGTGAGTCAGCCCCTCCCCCAAGGGAGGGTGGTAAGAGCCTTGAACTTGTGAACTGTCTGCACCCTTCTATGGAGGTCGTCTCCTTGTCCCCAAAGGGCCACCTCTGGTCAAGAGGAAAAGAAGCCACACGGTTTCTCACCCGAAGCTGCAGGCACCTCCTTAGTCACCTCGGAGGTGACAGGTAGCAGCCGAGGACCACTGAGGACCGCCGAGTTTGGCTGCTTGGCCTCAGGGAGCCTTAGGTCTCTAAGAGCTCACTTGTGAAGGAGCTGAAAAGTTTGCGGTCTGCCACTGGGGGTGTTGGACCGCAGGGGGCTCCGTTTTGTTTCTGATTTCGAGTCGTGAGTTTTGGGGACTGGGTTGGGGGCGGGCCTTGCCGCCCCGCTGTCCTGTGGCTTCTCCTCTTGTCCTTCTCTGTGTGTATCTGGTCGGCATTGTACTGAGCCAGTGCCTGAGGACAACTGCGGACCCTGCCGGGGGTTCTGCGGACTCGGTTAACTCCGGACACTTATCTGTGAAGCTCCCTGTGTCCGGTTATGGCAGCTTTTCCCCCAGAAGTAGTTTTTTTGGAGACTTCTACGGTTTCAGTTTACCCAAAACCTTTAATCCAGACTGCTCTCGCCCCACATGAATCCTGCTTTCCCCGCAGTGTCATGGACGACAGCCACACAGGGTCGGAGCATCACTTGGTCACTTGGCCATTCTATCAACACCGAGTCAGCCTGCCACATACCAGGTGCTCTTACAGGTGCCAGGGACTCAGCCATGAAAAAAGAGACAAAACGCCACCCTCACGGAGCATACAGTGCCTTGGGCACAGAGAGGCCATAAGTGATGTTAATTAGCGCTATGCAGAAAACCAAAGCTAAAGGGTGTGGCCAGGTAGGGGACAGTTTGCAATTTAAAGTAGGAAGTCCTCGGGGAGGAAGTGACATTGAAGCCCAGGCTGGAAGACCAGGAGGGATCCAGGCCACAGGTACCTGCGGAAGGTCGTTCTGGGCCTTCTAGTTTCAAGTTGGGGGATTTGTCTTAGAAAATGGTCTCAGCCACGTGCCAGTTCGACCTCTAAAGCGTGCGCTTTATCGGCACAAGGGGCCACTGCAGGACCCTGGTTCTGGAGGACCCAGGCTTGGGGAAGCCCTGTGTACAGGCAGACTCGGTTGTCACTTGCTTACCTGTCCCCACCTGCAAGAAAACCAAAGCTCTTCCCAACCCTCTTGGTGTCCCCTGACCCTGCAGGAGTTTGCAGCATCGAGTCCTTGGGATCCCCAAGGACAAACAGGTTGCCTGGGAAGGAGCAGCATCCTCGTGGGTTCCCCCCCCCCCCGTCACTGTGGTTTATGTGCTTGTAGGAAGTAGGAGGGGCATGAGCAAGGGGACAGGAACCCTGCATAGGCCTGGGGTGTACTAGAAAGTACCCTCATTTTCTAACCAGTAAGAGAAGCAGAGGAATGAGACCCTGGATTAAGGTTTGGCCAAGCGGCTTTCTTTCCAGCTCTGGCTCCTGAAACAGCCTCCCTGAAACAGCAGGTTTCGAAACCTGGGGGACGAAACCTAGGGGAGCTGGCGGGGACGTGAGCTGGCAGAACGGGATGGCCAGGCAGTGCGGCAGCGGGGGCACTCCGCGAAGGCTTGAGGGGAGCGAGGGGAGGGTCCAGGAAAGCCAACATCCAGGGTCAGCAGCCAGTCTGAAGCTTCTAATTAAACAGCTGGCGGCGGAGGGAGCGAGGGTCCTCAGGGCGGGTTGCATGGAGTTCCCAGCCTCCGCCGGTGCTCACCAGCAGGTGGGGCACGCCAGGCAGAGTCCCAGTGTTGAAGGCCTGGTGAGGCCAGGGCAGACTGGGCTTTGGACTGGCTCCCAAAGGCCACGTAGCTACCGGAAAGGAAAAAAGGAAGAAAGAAAGAGAACGCCGAGCATCTTCATGTCATACGAAGTTGCCCGAGTAGCCAGTCTCCGTGGAGGGAATCGCTGCCAAGGCCTTACCAGCAGTCAGTGTAGTAATCCGTCTCTGCCCTGTAGGTCCAGGCCTCCGGATAAGGGGGCGGAGACAAAGAGACTTGTTCCAGTCTGAGGGAGGGTCGGGTGGTCCAGCAGGTTCAGAATGGAGAGGACTTCCTGTTCAGAGTGGCAGTCCCGCCCTGTCCCCGGGGGAGAGGACTTTAGCATCTGCCCCTGCAGCCCGTCCCGGTGGGGGCGTATAGCACTCTGCCTCCCCGCCACTCCCCAAAGTCCTTCCATCACAGACAGCAGGGCGGGAGTCGCCTCCCAGGCGGGCATCTGGGCTCCCCTGCCAGTCAGCCCGATGACTGTGACAGGGACAGCTCAGGGACGGTGAGAGAGGCAGCCACGCTGCCAGGACGTCTCTGGGACCGGCAGCCACAGCCGTGCTCACACCTGAGCAGACGCCGAGTTCTCGGTGCACCCCACACGGCCCAGGCCCGGATGCCGGGTGATGCTGACACCCGCCGGGGGTGGGAGATGCAGCTCTCGGCCCCTGTCACAGGGGGCCCTGGCTCTTGCCCCCTGAGCACGAGTGGGGACAAGCATGGGATCATGAAGGCACCTCACTGAAGTGCCATGGGGTCCCTGTGATCTGCTAGGCCACCTGGTACACCTGCCTGCTCTGTGCACCTGGCATGCATGTGTTCCTGAGTTTGGCGTTTCTAGGCATGTTGAGCATGAAGTGGGGAGTGGCTGAGGGAGCGGGGGTGTTTCAGACCCGCCCTCTTTCTCTCACTGGCTGAGTGGTGTCGGGTAAACGACGTAAGGTCTCTGAACTTGCCATCCCATCCCTCCGTGAAAACCTGAGGCAGATCTCTCTGGCCCTTCTCCAGTTCTGCAGTGCTCCGGCCTCACGTGGGAAGCAATGGGGGGAGGTGAGGTTAAGCTGCTTGTGTTTAAATAACACTGGGTGATATGTCAACACACATATATAACGTGTATTCTAATATATAACGCACTGACACATTCTATATTTTATATGACTCGGGAAGGGCTGTCCAGCACGCGCTGTCCAGCAGACGGTGAGGTCTGCATCAGGAAAGTTTGTTTTGCCACTTGCAAGATGCTGCAAAGATGGGTCACGTTCAGTGTCGTTGCTGGAGAGGCCTAATGTCGCTAATGAGCCTCGAAGCTCGAGGACAGACGGTTCCATGAGGAAGACTCGGCTGTGCCCACCGCACGCACGGTCCTTTTCCAGGGTGGTAAAGCAGTAGCACCGTAAGGAAAGAAAAGTCCAGATTTTTATAGATGTGCATCCTTAGTGTCAGGTTGATTGGCAACCATCTTTTGAAATCCATACATCCTTTTGAGGAATGTGACAGACAGACAGACAGGTGTGCGTATATGCACATACCCATATACAGGTAGTTTTTTGGGGTGTTATTTTGCATAATTTTCCTCAATGTCTCCTTGTGACAGTGCTTCGTGTATTCGCCTTCCTAATTTTCCTGCTGAGAATTTACCCAGAAAACTAGTAAACCCGTGCCAGGAACATGGACTAATGTGGTGACTGACAGAAAATTAATCTCACCAGCCTCAGTTTCCCCAGAAAAGGTGGAAGTGTAGCCTCATCCATTTTCTTCACTGGAAGAGCGCACACCTTACTCCACAGACCACGGGCGGTTCCCCGGAAAAGGCCGCTTGGTTTTCAACGAGACACACGTGCCTGTGTGGTCCTGTTCTCGTGTCGGGAGACAGCAAGCCGCTCTCGTCCATCACAGGTGTCAGCACCGTGCGGGGTGGCAGGGATGGCCGTCCCCGAAAACCACGGGGTATGTCTTTGGAATGAAAAAGGAAAAGTTAGTGGATGGGATGGATTTTTTTTCCTGTTGGTTTTTTATAGCTGCATATATAATAAAATTCTAATCAGGTACTTTTTGCAAAAATCTAAAAATAGTAACAGAAACAGAAACATAATTTAGTGACCCTTTCAACTGCGCCTGGGACTCACTGAGATTCAGCGTGAGATCTGGAGGAGGCCAGACCGCCGTGTAACACATTCACGGCAGACCTCACACACACGCTCGGGAAGCCAGGCGGTGCCCCTGCTGCTGTGCGGGCTGCCTCGAGACCCCACCGGGCGTTGGGCCCAGGCCAGGGTTCCCTGCTGCCCTCGGCAGCCCTGCAGTGAGAAAGAAGCAGCACGCGTTTGATAGCAAACACTTTCCGTTCCCGTGTTTCAAAGTCAAGGGGCAGACCGACATTGTCCTGGCGCCCAGACCCAGGAACCTGGAGACATACAGCAGTCAGCTGCCCCAGCCTGCAAGTCCTCATGGGGAGCATCTCCATCTCACACAAAACACTGCTCTCTGGCACGTTGAAAACCAGTGGCTTCAGAAAAGAAGAGTTAGGGGTCCTTTGATCTCGGCTGTAGATAACCACACCTTCCCTGGGATGACGCCCTTCCATTCTCCCCGAGCCAGAGCCTCAGAGTCCCCGGTCTCAGGCACCTCTGCGAGGAAGGCTCTGACTCTCGGAACCCTAGGTGGGCAGGTGGAGAATGAATGAACACGCGCCACGTTTCTCCTGCATTTGCCTCCACCCACGACTCTCGGGGCTTAGGAAGCAGCTTAGGGCGAGGAAGCATTTGCTCTGAGGGCTGCGCCCACACCCTTCCGCTAATGGAGGACAGTCGCCAGTTCATCTCCGTAAACGGCCGCGATTTGGGCAGGCGTCAGCTGGTGCAGAAATTGCTCACCAGTCAGAACTTTTTTTTAAGTGGAGGGCAATGAGAGGGGATTAGTAACAAAAGTAATAGCCTCACTCTAGGCCTGGCCACAGGAGCAGCTTCCCTGGAATGAGGTATTTGTGTCCGGTGGCTCCGTGGCACATGGTCCCCAAGTTCGGTGGCTGGGGTAGACACAGTGGAGGTTGGCCTTTCTTCAAAATGCCAAATGTCTCCTATTCGGAATGGTCCTGCGCACAGCTGGGTCCCCTCCTGACCTCGGCACGGCCTGACGTTGGCAGAGTGTTCTTTGACGGCACCACTGTGAACACCACTGGGTGCCCAAGGCTTGTGACCTTTTGAATCAGGCACAAAACCTGCCAGACTTCTTTCTGAGGCAGAATTCTCCAGAATCCCCTCACCTGTGTTCTCCCCTGGACTCCGAATACCAGGCCTGAGGGCATGGCAGGCAGTTAAAAGGGCAGGATTATTCTGCTCTGACTGGCTTTTGAGTTGGAATTGTTGGTTTTCCTACAAGAAACCTGTAGATTTTTTCCAGTCTGACCATGAGGAAGCCGAGAATGTGTTGCAAAGATAAGGGCAGGGAGGAATCAAGGAACGGTCCCTCCGGAGACACTGAATCACTCCATGAGTGGCTGAAATGGAACACTCTAGAAAAAGACATTTCTGTACTTCTGAGGGAAAATGATGACAGGGGTCATTCCAGGAGCTGGCCCCACGACCTTGTGCCCACAAGGCCAGAGCTTAAAATGCTCAGCGGTGAGGGGCCGCCGATGCGCGCTACCGGGTGACTCGGGCGGTCCGTGCAGGGCCGGGCGTTGCAGGGGCCGGGCCGAACCGGAGTCCGGATTTGCCATGCTGACGCGTGACAAGAGGCCACACGGCTTCTGTGCTGCACAAATGTTATGCTGAAATATCTCTTCTCATTTTGGAGCCAAGCAGGCCGAGTTCGTGATAAAGTCGCTGTCCTACAGTGGCCCCCTTTCTGCTCTGGAATCAGGCACGGCGTTAGCCCTGCTGCGGGGGCCTGGCAGCGGGACCCTGGTGCCAGCTCTGAAGTGTAATTCTGTGATTGTAGCGACTGGCAGTGGGAATGTGCCCTTCTCCCACCTCCTCTCTTGGCCGGGCTGTGGGGCTCGGAATCCAGGGACCCTCTTTCTAACGGAGGGTCCGGTGTGTGAATGAGAACTTTTTTTAAAAGAGTATTTATTTATTTATTTTTAGAGAGAGGGGAAGGGAGGGAGAAAGAGAGAGAGAAACATCAATGTGTGGTTGCCTCTCACGTGGCCCCCACTGGGGAGCTGGCCTGCAACCCAGGCATGTGCCCGGACTGGGAATCGAACTGGTGATCCTTTGGTTCACAGCCCATGCTCAATCCACTGAGCTACATCAGCCAGGGACTGTGAACGAGAACCTGATAGTGGCCACAAGCAAGCTGCTTATTCAGCCTTGTTTTGAGGCCACCTGACAACAGGGCGGGCTGGGGGGTGGTTGCGAAATCCCCCAGTGGCTCCATCTGAGCCCCAGGGCTGGAGGAGGATGCCCCGGAGGCCCCGGGCTGTGTCAGTGCCCCAGAGCACCAGGGCCGCTGGGCAGGCCCAAACTTCGGTGTAAATGTATTTCAGGGAGGGGTCTGGGGAGGAAACCGGAGGTCTGGCCCTCCTGGCCTGTCCTGGGTGAGTGGCCTCTGTTCCCTGCATCCTGGTGACAGTGATTTGGACAAGGAGCAGACACAGAGGGGCCCCGTCCCACCTTGGATCCCTGGGGGAAGCTCATCTGGGCTCCTGCTGGGAATGGCCAGGCCGGCCGCACCTTCCTTCCGGTTCCCTCTGCGGAGCGGCGCCTCCTGTACAGGGCCTCGGGGAGGACGGGCCCCAGGGAAGGATGAGTTCTCAGGAAAAGCTTGTGAGGAAAGGGAGAGCCGGCCGGCAGAGGGGCTGCTGCCCCGCATGGAACAGGAAGCCCGGCCTCCCTGCTCCCTGTCAGAGGGCGTGTGCCCACGGATTGCAGGGCCCCCTGGGCTGCCCTGAAACCTGCCCCCGGGGTGGTGTGCGGTGCACAGCTACTGACCTCAGGCCCCTGGGAGGGCACCTCTCGGGAGGGCACCTCTCCGGACGCCACCTGTTAGGCCACAGCTTGCGGCTGAGAGCCCACAGCAAACGCACCTCCTCCCTCCTGCCACCACCTCCGTCAGCTGCCCTGAATGCCCCTGCCTTCTGCCCTGTGCAGAGGGGTGCAGAGGGTTGGGGTGGGTGTGAAGCCCAGGCTGGGGAAGCGCCCCGAGGCCTATGTGACAAAAGGGTCCCCAGTCTGCTGTGGGGACAACGTCCCTGAGTCCCAAGAGGAGCCAGCCCAGTGTGCCAGTCCCCAGCGTGTCCCTATTGGGGCGAGGGGAGAGGGAGGGGAAGGACGAGAGCACCCCAAATTTTAGAAAATCCACAATACATTTTCTGATCTCTTCCCTCCCTCCTTCCCTGCCTCCCCCTCCCCCCCACCCCCTCCCCACACTAGGACACCGTCAGAAACTAGACGATCAGACCAAGCCCGGGAGCTTGTCCTTTTCCGAGCGGCTCAGTGAACTGGAGCAGCTGCGGCGTTCGGCCATGAGGGTCAGCCCTCACCACCCAGCCCCCACACCCAACCCTCGGGCCTCCTTGAACCACTCCACTGCCTTTAACCCTCAGCCTCAGAGTCAGATGCAGGGTAAGTACCCGGGCGAGCCCGCCGCCCGCCTCGCCCTCGGGCAGAGCCCACCCGGACCGGTCCTGGCTTCTCCTCTGGGCTCAGAGGGCAGTCGGCACACCAGCAGCCTTCGGGCTGGTTCCGCACACAGGTTCGGGCGGCCCAGGCCTGCCGGGTTCCCTCTGTGTAGTAGCGACCCCCAGATCGAGGGGCACCGCAGCACAGGATGGAGAGACTGTGGTGAGAGAGGGGCATGTAGACGGCAGCTTGACTAGCTGTGCTAACCTCCTGGGCTGGAAGACAGACACACACGGCCCCCAGGCCAGGTGCAGGTCAGGCGTTTCAAGCTGTTACTGCCTTCCACTTCTCTGGGGGTTTGTATCTGATATACATCCTTTTGAAAATCTAAAGAAGCAGGAGGGCTGTCTGGATGACGTCACAGCGGAGGTGTGATGTGCAATAAATAAACTTGCAATCCAGCAGGAGTGCAGGTCCCCCAGGGCTAGCTGCCTATTGCAAAAACACTGTGAAATGTAATAATTGCATAAAACCCACCGTGCCAAATGCAATAATGCACAGAGCTCACGGACACTGAGAACCACTGACGTCAAGGAGTGTTTACACTGTGATTCCATTTCACGTTTCCGAAATGCAGCTGCCTTCTCCGGCAGGCCACAGCTCGCACCAAACGGTCACAGTCAGAGCCCTCCCCCCAAACCGAAGAAGCTTGTTGCACTCAAAGGAAAAGATAAGCAACAAGGAGAGAGCAGGCAGCCAGGGAGGGGCGGACAGACCGATTGCTTATCCCCTGGGGCAGCAGAATTAGCTTCCCCAGGCGGTTTCTCTCTGTCCACTGCATTGTGGGATGCATTGAGTTCTTTAGGGCTTTCAGGATGAGAGAACTCCCTTTGGGAGTCGGCCCATGGGGCTGTCAGAAGGCATGCACAGCGGCTTGCACCCGGCCTGGCGGCCCAAGCCGTGAGCTCTCAGTTATGTTTCCAGGGAAGGTTCTTTGATTTGAGGGAGGTTTCCCGGAAGGTACTGTGTCCACACAGCTGGGAAGTGGCCTGTCTGGGGAGCAGCCCTTTATGTTCAGGCAGAAACCGGAAGCTGGACTTGGGATGGGGGACTACCTCCCCTCTCCAGTCTCAGGTGTATTTACGAAGAGGTCCCCTGAGACCATTGGTTTCCTGGCGCTTAATAATCATGAATACTGATTCGAAATATGCATATTGATTTTTTTTGCATTGCCAAAATGCGAGTGTGTAACAGGGTAAATTAGAGCCAGTGGTGCGTTCAGTGGGAGAGAGATGGGCTGATGTGAAATGATGCTTTCTTCTAAACGTAGACTAGAATGAAATTCCCAAGGAGGTCCCTTGACTGGCATTTAGGGCCATTTACATTCGTCCACGTCCTCAGCAGGACTCCACGGCATGAGTCCTGTTTTCTCCTCCCGTGGCATGACTGACCATTTATACCATGGTACACAGATGGGTTTGTCCTTCTCTGCTGATATCACAGCCAAAAACATGGAGCATTCTTAGAGGCAATGGAAAATTAGCTACCTGGGAGCCACTTGAAATTGTCACACTGAAGTCAGCTCAGTTTCACACAGTTCTGGTGAGGAGTGAATCATATCTTATCTTCCTCCTCATCAGATATGCTCTTTGGACCAGAGAGGAAAAGGGGCGGGGTTGGGGGAGGAATTGTTGTCCTCCGCTGCCAGCAGCTCCTGGGCGGAGGCGCTGTGTGGCTGGGCATTCCTCGACTCTCTGGATGCTCTCTGCTCAGCACAGGGTCAGATTTAACAGGCAGCATCGCCCTTTCTTGCTCCTTTTATAAACTTCTTGCTTCTGCGGCATTAAGCGCTAACAACTCGCGTTCGAATCCCCGGGGGTTTAGCGGTTGCTCAGCAGGGTGGGTTAAGTTCTGTTCCAAAATAGGGTCAGATGGCCAGCCTTTCACCTGTCAGACAGAAAGAACAAATTCTACAGAATACAGGTCCAAGATCTTTCCCTATAAAACTACTTTTCCTTTTTCTTTCTGGTTTTTTGTGGGGGGTTTTTAGCGGGGCAGGGGAGGGGTATAAGAAAATACTTTTTTGCCCTAGTCATGTTTTGAGTAGACCCTTGGGATTGTTTTCCCCTAGAATTAGAAAGTTAACAGGGATAACAGTAAAGCCTCTCCTGTCCAGAACCCTGGTTTTGTTCTCGACAGGTAGGAAGAAGGTCCTTTCCCCGGCTTGGCCGCTCAGGCTCCTATAACGGGTGTAAGGAGAGGCTTTACCTAAGACACCAGCCTGCGTTCCTGGCTCTCCCTGAATGGCGGCTGCCCCGTGAGAGAGCACCCCCGGCAATGAGTGGTTCTGCAGTGGTGACGCTGGCTGGGGGTGTGTGTGTGTTTTCAGCACATGGGCTGTCACCTGCTGGGGGCTCCCAGAGACCCTGGGTCAATAGAGAGGCCAGGGAACCCTGTCCTGCTGGGACTCCACCCGGAGGGTTCCCCTCATCCCCTTGACTCTGCCAGTCAGAAGTCACGGATCCAGAAAAGGCCGTGACTTACCCGGAATCAGATCTGCCTGAGAACCACTCCAGACACTCCCACTGTCTGAAGCAAGGTCCAGAAGGACACGGGGAGTGGGCTGCTGTGCCTCTAAGCCACTGTCCAGGTGTGGAGGCTGTAACCGTGACAGGGTGGAGGTGACATTCAGCTTCCTCGTCATCCTGGGTCTCAAAATAGAACAGGGAGCCGTTTCGTCATGGGTGCACGCTCACGCAAGTCAGGACCTTATCGTGACCGTCTGCAGCCGAGGCGCAGCATTCTTGTGCAGTCACGGGAAGGAAAAAGGGCCTGTGTCCTTTTAGGAGACGAAATGGGGCAGATGCTCCAAGGATAAGGCGCTGATGTCAGTGCGGCCGCACCTCCTCCCGCACAGAGGTGGCCTCGGGCAGCGGGGCCGGCCTGGGTTACGGGACGTGATGAGCCGCGGCTATGGTTGCACCATCCCCACCTTTCTGGGAAAGGGGCTGGAGGGAGACCTGCTGGGGCAGAGAACCAGGGAAACCCGAGACCGGGAGGCCAGTCCTGTGCTTCCTGTGTGTGCTGCCCTGAACTTCCAAGCGGGAGGTTTAGCTCCTTTGTCTGACCAGTCGTGACACATTCTGGCCTGGGTCCACCATTCCTGGACTTTACGCTGCTCTCACCACAGTTCCACAGTGTGGTTTTCAGACAGAGAAGCCGAACCTGAGGTTAATAGTCGCTCCACGTCTCCACGACGGGAAGTGACAGACTCACACCCAGGCCATCCTGGCCACAAGCCCGTGCTGACGGGCTGGCCGGTCCCGTGGGCCCGAACACCAGGACCAAGGACCCATTAGCCACGGGCTGAGCAGGGCCAAGGAGAATCGCAAGGCCAGTGGGCAGTGGGGGGCGCGCTGGGCTGCTCACGTGCTCATCTCGCAGTCCTGCATCGAATGTCCTGTCATCATCAGAGTTGATGATGGTGACAGGAGCTTCGGGGCTGGACTCTGTGGCAGACACCTTAGTAAATCACCTCCTCTGGGCACGTGGTCCTTTGTTTTCGAAGGTGGGAGTGAAGAAAATTCGAAGGGCACACGAAGGAAGCGTGAACGGGAGGGCAGAGGCCACAGCCACTCTTTGCTTACTGTTTGGGGGGTGACGTGGTCCCCTTCCTGACATCCAAACCTGGGCAACACCTGCTCGGCCTTCAGGAATGTGGGCGCCTCGCGTTGAGAGTTCCGTGTGGCCGGGGGGGCCCCCTACCTTTCCAATTATTTCCTGATACTTAATATTCCAAACGATAGTTGTTTTGGAAGGGAGTGTCCCCAAATGCTAAAGTGACTTTAGAAAGTCCACGTTCTTTGTGAAGCTCTTTGAGATATGGAATCAACTTTGTTTCTCAGCTCCACGGGGTCACTTAGAGCAAATCTCCCTACTCTCCTGGAGGAAGTGGAGATTTTTCAGCCGGGGCTGAAAAACCACAACCAGCAATGCTGAAAGTTCAAAAACAAACTGGGGTGGAGGCTGCTCGGTCGCCTTGGATGTAGAGGCTATGATCAAACACCAGGACTTTTTGTATCTAAATCTGCAAGTGGTCATTCAATGGTTACACAAAGCAAACTCCTCCGGGCGCTAGAAACCAACTTATAAGGCATGGTGTAAACAGGAAACGTAAATGATTTAAAAGTCACTGTTACCTAGGTGTAGCAGAGTTCCAGGGCCTTTCAAGGTCAACATCAGCTTCCTACACTGAAAACAAGCCTGAGTCGGGTGTGTTCTTATGAATAAATAACAGTAACTAAATAAATGTAAGGAGGGAGAGAGGAAGGGAAGGAAAGCAGAAGGGAGGCGGAGTGGGGTGCGGGCCCCCAAGGCTGGGTCCTGCCCTCCTCCTCCCCCCGCAGACTGAGGGGTTGCAGCTGGCAGGACAGAAGCCCTCCCAGGCCGGAACCGAGAGCCCCATGACTGGTTGCTGTGTTCTTGGCCGTTGTGGCACACACTGTACTGTAAGTCTGAGGAGGCTTTGCAAAGCTGGTGTTGATGCAGGGTAGACGTTCAGCAAAGGGGACAGAAGGGTGGGGAGAAAGGCGGGGCTTTGCTTTCTTCCTTACCGACGGCCCTGAGGTGGCTCAGAGTGGTGGCGGCCTCACGCCTTCCCTCCATGCGCTGGTTAGGGACAGGCCTCGTCACCAACACACAATGCACTGAACGGCCTGCTCAGCACTGTGATGCGCTCACAAGCAGCTCACAACTGCGAGCTTAACGAGCCCTCCAGAGCACCGCCGCTCGGGCCAGCTGCCAGCAGCCACCGGCCACGTTTTCCAGAGCCTTTTGTCAATGCCTGCGGGACATCTTTTCTAATTAAGAGAAAGAGGGCTTCGTTCACTTTAGGCTCCATCTTTGTGATAAAACACTCCTTCTGTGGACTCAGTACGTTCCGACCTTCCCCTTGCTGCAATCTGTTGGCCATGGCAGTGGGTACGCACACACTGGTTTTTAACAAAGCCATGGTTGGAGTGCTCATCTGACACAGGCGATCGGACGACAGGCGGGTGGCGCCGAGAGGCTGACCGCCGGAGAGATAGGTAGCAGAGCTCAGTGACCGGGAGCGAGGTCCCCGGGTCAGACTGCCCTGGTCAGAAGCTGGCCCCCACCACGTGTGGCTGCAGAAATTTTGAGCCTTGATTTCCTTATCTGCACAATGGGAGGAATTATATTTGAAGATCCCCGGACCACTGCAAACCATGAAAGCCAGCCTGTGACCCATACTAGCAGCACCAATTCCTGCGGCCGCCGTGACAAATGACCATAAACTGGGTGGCTTTAAAAACCAGAAGTGTCCTCTCTCACCGTCTAGGAGACCGGAAGTCAGAAGTCAGAGGTCACGGTGTCCGAAGGGCTGAGCTCCCCCTGAAGGCCCTGGGGGAGGAGTCCTCCTGCCCCTCTCAACCCCTGGTGGCCCCAGGCCTTCCCGGGCCTGTGACCACATGGCTCCAATCTCTGCCTCCATCTTCACAGAGGACCTTCTCCTGTGTGTCATCTCCTCTTGTGCTTCTCGCAAGGACACCGGTCCCTGACTCAGCCCCGCAGCCTCCCTTCCTGACATCTGAAAAGGCCCTTTTCTCCCAAACAAGGCCATACTCACAGTTCCAGGGTCACAACAGAAACATGTCTTTCAGTGGGGGCAGCGGGGTCACCAGTGTACCCCACACACTGAAGTAGAAGAGGTCAGGGACATCGGGCGAGCCCAGAGGTGACCTTCCCGTGTCCCACCCGATGTTAAGTGGAAGTAGATGTGAACCCCGAGACCTGTACCTGAAAGCCTTGGTCACTCCTGCTGGGACTGCCAGCCAGCAGGGTGGGTGGTTGGTCTCGTTCGTTGACTGATGAGATCAGCTGTTTCTCAGTATCCTCTGGATGCAGGCGGTGAGTGTCCCGGGAGGGCCTGGGGACTCAGGGTTTTTACCTCCTAGAATGGTTTTTTTGAACCAGTGCCTTTCTGGTTTTGCTCTTAATTTACTTATTTTTTAGAGAGAGGGAAGGGAGAGAACCGCTGATAGGAGACAGACCCATTAGTATGTTGCCTCTCGCAGGCACCCCAACTGCACCCACAATCCAGGCACGTGTCCTGACTGAGAATCGAACCTGCAACTCCTCACCTTGTGGGACGGTGCTCCAACCCACTGAGCCACACAGGTCCGGGCTGTTTTGTTTTGTTTTGTTTTGGTTTTGAGTGGCTTTGTTGCGAGGCATTGTTGACCAGACACCCATCTTGAAAGGCTGGTGACACCCTCTGCATGTCCCATCATCCCAGATCGACAAATCGATGGAAGGTGGCCTTTCCAATGTGGCTGTTTCAGAGAGGTGCGGACTGCGGTTGTGAGGGGGAATCAAAGTTTGCCAAAAGTCTGCACCGGGAGAGGAGCAGACACCACACACCGATGGGAAGAAGTGGCTCTGGCCAGGAAACGAGTCGGGTTTTCTTGCGCGCGGGCGTGCCCCACCCGGAGTTGGCTCTGCTCACGCGCGCGTTTTCCTGACACGGTGGAACACAAGGGCAAGCCCGCCGTGATTCCGTTTGCTTAGGGCTCTGTAAAAGCCAGCGTGTGCTGTGGGGATGGTGCTGGGGACCTGCGCTGACTTCCGCTTGTCCCCCTCCGGCCTGCAGAGAGCCACCAGGGGAACATGTGCGGAGACGGGTTCTGGGGCCTCCGTTGTCAGGAGCCACCCCGGGCCCTTTGTATTACATTTTCACGTTTCAGTTTCAAAGCCTCGGCTCCCCCATGAGCTTTCTTATTACTGAACAATGGCCTTCGAAGCGGAAGAACAACCGATTGTTACGGAGATTGAATGTACAGATTGCAAAACTCGGGTAAACAAAATCTTCACCGACAAACCAGTTTCTTGCCGTAGACTTTTCTCCCATAATCTCCTTCTGGCAGAACATTTTCTGTTTCGATACCAGAGATTCAGTTACCAACCCCAGTAAATAAAACAAACAAAAAAAATAGTATGGAACTCACCCCAAAGACAAACACCAGCCAGTCCTGGGGGTGGGAAAAGGGGAGCGTGGCTGTTCCTACCAGTTCCTTTTTGAGTTTTAAGCTCTGGAAAGTGTTCAGATTGTGTTTCTCAGTTAAGGCCCCTGAACATCCATGTTCAAAAGAAATAAGCACTTTCGAGAGAAAGCAGAGTCATGGTACCGTGCCCCTCAATGAGCCAAGAGCAGGAGACAGCGGACAGGAGAGATGGTCACTTTCTCCAGACTCGGGCTCCAGGGCCACCGTCCTGGGCACCGGTATGTCTCATACCACCACCTCAAAGGCGTGTTCAGGGTCTAGAACCTTCCAAAGACAGGCGCAAGATTTCAAAAGACACCTGTAGCTGTAATCGAGAGCAGGAGTTAACCAGCCCTTTGGCAAAAGTGATTTCCCCTCAGGAAGAGCCCCCCCCCCCCCGATTTTCCACCCGGAGGGAGTATGGACCACAGGCAGGAGGAGGAGCTGGGGGCTTGGACCATCACTTTGTGTCACCTCACAGCTGTCGGGAGCTTGTGGAACGGAGGTTGAAGGACACATTGTGACCTGGGACACTCTGTGGGCTCTGCCTCACTTGTCTTCTCCTCCCACTGCTGCTGACTGGGCCCCCCGAGCCAGAGGAATCAGTTTTGATCGCCAGGTCGCAAGACTCGGGCCGCTGTCGTGCCAAGCCCATAAACAGGGTGCTCTGCGACCCTCCAGCTCTGGTCTTTGGGTGCCACCACCTTGGAGCCCCAACAGCAGAGCACCCCTCGGGAAGGCCCGGTGTGAGTCAGCACCACCCTGGGTGTCAGCAGCTCATCCACCCTGGGTGTCTGTTCATCTGTCCACCCATCCGTCCAGAGCAGTCAAGTCTCCCAGACGGGTCCCTTCTGATTCCCTCGGGGGAAGGAGCCCACAGTTCTGAGAGCTTCGTGTGCCCAACCTGAGCCGTCCCAGGGTCAAATCCAAGATGCGGAGAACCTCTACCTGGTGGCTTCTGCTTCCGACTTTGCAAGCGCTACCTACGTACACTGGCTTAGAGGATTTTAAACCAGTATCTCGGGGTGAGAAGGGAGGAAGCAATCATTCGCCTCGCGATAGCACTTCGGGGAGTTAGTTGCAGGTCGTGCCAGGGAGCGAACATGGTTGCTCAGTGAAGTCTCTCGGGGCTGCGCGCTGTGGTGGCCACTCACACTCCATTAGTGAGCACATCTCTGCACGTAGCTGATGGCAGGTTCCATAGAGACAGAGTTATGGAAACATCCGTGAACGTCAGCACCAGCTCAAGGGCCGGAGGCGGCGTTTCTGCCTGCGCAGGGCCTTCCTGGGGCCACTGCCCTCCGGGTCTGTTCCTCCTCATCTGCGTGTGGTGGTCAGATGCCCACTCTGGGGACAACTGTGATGGCCTGAGTTTTAAGCCACACTTCTGTGGGTCATCCAAGAGGGCTGGCTGTCCAAGAAGTTTTTGAAACAGACAGTTAGTACCACCACCACCCCACCACCCCGCCCATCCCCGGCAGCTTTGAAACTGCAGCGTCGGTCTGGGCGGCCTCTCTGTCTGGCTGGTTGTAAGAACAGTTGCCGCCGTGAGATGATGACCAGGACGCACCACCCGGCTCCCACGTCGGCCAAAGCCTCCAGCAAAGGGAGGACAGCTCCCGTGGGTGGGACGGGCTGCGGCCGTTGCTCCACTCAGGCCCCACCCACACCCAACACTAAGTGCACCACGTGGTCCTCAGAGCCTGCAAGGCTCCGGGCGGCTGTGACCAGGCACTGTCCTGGTTACTGAACACCAAGTCAATCCAGGCCCCGGCCTGCCGTGTGATTAGCCAGGTAGCTCCTAAACGCTGACAGCGTGTTATTCTGGACTGACAGTCCCTTCTAGGGTTCCCAGGGGACCAGTAGGCATGGCCCGGAGCCTGTGACTCTGCTGTCCCTGATTACGAGGCTAATTTCTGGTATTATTTTTGCCACATGATTGGTTTTTCTGGGCCACCGTGTGTTGGTCAATGAGAGAGGCCATGGCCCAGACGTGAATGTTTAATTTAATATGATTTTCCACAAATTACAAAGCGTGACTTTAAAATTGAATTTTGCAGACTTACAGATGGCCAGTTCAGGTGGGAAGGAGTGGAAGTCTTGTTGTTCTTACTCCAGAATCCCCTCCTGATTTCCTCACTGGATTGTTTCGCGCCTAGGGGGCAGGTGGGGGAGATGCCTTAGAAGGTCTACAAGGAATGTCCCTTCTTTTCCAAACTGTCTCCGTGGTCACGCCTGGGCTGCTGAGGGAGACACAGGGCCCGGGAGGCGCCGAGGCAGAAAGCCAGTTCCTCTGCCTCCCGTCAGGGAGAGCTGTTCCTTCTGCCGATTGCTGGGGAAGAGCGTGGCGCCCCCAGAGCGCACTGACCAGGGAAGCAGGGTCTGGAGCCCTAAACTGCCAGGGAGGTGGGTTTTGGAATGCAGAGCCGGTGGCCGCTTCCTGTTGTGGGTCTGCAAGGGCTGCTGACGTTCTGTGCAGCTCCGGGCCCGAGGCAGCGGCACCTGCCGCGTCCAGGGTTGTGAGGAGTGAGCTATGTACACAGAGCCCCGGTGCCTGGCACGGGGCGGGCATCACATGTGTCACTCCCGTCACCTCATAAACTGGTGGCGAGGATACAGGTGTATTTCTGTCAAACGTTGAGCGTTGCACGTGACACACTTAACCAAGTAAGTGGTCAGTGTAAAGTGTTGTTCTTTTTAGTGGCATCGCTATTTCTGTGGCCTGCGCTGGTGGCAGGGAAGCTGTGCGTTGCCAGGGTGTCGTGTATCCATCCAGTCCCGTGAGCCAAGCCTGTGCTGAAGCAACACGGTGCAGGGCCACCTTACCCTCCAGAGTGATGCTGGCCTGGGGGGGGGCGCGGCCAGTGCCCTGAGCGGGGCCTCACTCACACTTTGTGTCCCTGGGTCACCTCTTCCGGAAAGCCCACGGCCACTGCTGCACAAGATCACACGGGAACAGGAAACTGGTGAATGTGAGCAGAGACCTTCCATTTCTTTCTCGAAGCCCTTTAATTCACTCCTGAGATACCAGAGGCCCGGGTGAGGCAGACGGGACCTCAGGCCTGGGGGCTGCTGGTCCAGTGTCCGTCCTCTTGGCCTGCCCACCTGGGTCGTGGAGGTGGCCTCCGAGCACAGTGTCCCCGTCGGAACAGGATCCACAGCAGGACGTGTCACAGCGCTCCGCCTTTTTCTGGAAGTATCCGTCTCCTTGACGACATGATAGCAGCTGGGTTCTGTGTCATGGCTTCTTGGTGTCTCCATTTCACGCGTCCGATTCCACACCACAAGAGGAGGGGTGTTCAAAAAGGCAAGCCTGCAACACCCCCAGCCTTCTCAGCCCCGCTGCTGGGGGAGCAAAGAGCTGCAGGGAGGGACAGGACCCCCCTGGTCACCGGTGACCCCCGACTCAGCTTCTGACTTGCATGAATTGGACACGTACAAAGAATGTGAGTGGTTGGCCTCTTTGGCATTTTTGAAGAACCATCTACAAAAGGGCGTCTTCGAAGGAAGCCTCGCCTCCCATTGCTGATTCCGCCCACCAGCCAGCCGGGGCCTCGAGAGCTACCACAGCGTGGGCTGGTGGGCCAACGTCGGCAGCAGGCCGGTGTGCCAGCATGACAGGCAGGCCCTGCAGGGGCCAGGACTGGCACTGAGTGACGGTCTCCTCCTCCCAGTTCAGGACGACACTGCCAATGTCACTCATTTGCTCCCTGAACAGTGTGTGGCCATGATAGCCCAGGTGCTGAGGCCAGAGGCAGGCGTCCCTGTGACAGCCACAGACTTGTCCCTGGATGCAGGTCAGGGCCGAGAGTGGCAGGGCCAGAGCTGCCCCAAGAAGGTCACAAGCAGAGACCGGGGGCCCTCCTGGCCGCAGCACAGCCTCTGGGCTGGCTTCCCTGGCTGAGACACAGCGACTCCATGGGCTCTTCTCCCAAACGGAGCTGAGTTAATAGTTAAGCAGGAGACATGGGGACTCGCTGGCGGTGTGGTCCTGTCCCCTCCATCCTTGCCTCCCTTGGCATGTGGCTCTTGACCTGTCCTGACCACATTCCCGGGGTCCGGCCTCGGTGGTCTGAGGACCGCACATCTCTGAAGAACAGAGAAGAGGGGGCCAGTGAATGGTGGGACGTGGCCTTCTCTCGCTCAAAGAAACAGATTGGCTCAGAAACACAGAATCCCGTGGTGTTGCAAGTTCTTCCCCCAGGCTAACGATTCCCTGACTCAGGCAGTTCTTACAGTGACTTTGAACTTCGGACCACGGGACATGAGTGAATCATAGAAAGCTGGACTAGCATGAGATGGCCGGCCCCCTCATTAGTTAGACAAGAAATTGGAAGCCTGCAGGGGTTACATGACTCTCCAGAGGTCACCCGGCCAGCGCTCCTCTGCCCGCCCTCCAGCGGGGGCGCACCTCTCGTCTCTGGACGCGGCAGAGCGAATTTTCCCGAGCAGTCCCTTCCAAACAGCACTTACAGGAAAGGGGGCCGCGGGACAAGACAGGGCAGACACCAGTGTGCCTCCGCGCGTGCTCCACCCAGTTTCTCATCTTTTTATTACAAAAAAAAAAGAAAAACAAGTCTCAAATAACCCAAACAGGCAGAGTCTGATGTGCAGACAGTCTGCAGGCACCCGCCCAAGAAGCTGCCGGTCGGCCGGTCCATCCTCCTCTGATTTATGTGTGTGTTAAGCCTTAAATTGTTGAGACTCTGGCTGGCTACGGTGGTATTACTGGAGGGTTGGAGCATGTTTTCGGCTCCCAGAGCTGGCTCCAGTGCGGAAGACGTTGGCCCCGAGTCAAGTCCGATCTCACACCTGTCTGAGACAATGAGGGCCTTGTTAGCTGCGTCTCGGGGCCAGGCTCTGGAGCTGCTTCGTTTTCACATTCGGAACAGGGTGGGGGCCGGGGGGGGGGGGGCCGAGGGGGAGACGGGATGCAGCTTTCCTCGCCCTTTCTCCTTTCTTCTCCTTTCCCCTCCTCCCTGCCCCCCCATTTTGTAAACTTTTCCTTATTTTGGGAAATTAAAAAGCAAACAAACAATACCAACAGAAGCTCTCTTATGAAGGAGAATTTCCTCCTGCAAAGCAAGGAGCTCAGGGCTGGTGAATAAATCCACAGTCACGTCGGGGTTTGAATCGGGTGCATAGTTGGGGTGCCCCCCACCCCGCCCAGCACTGAAACTTGAGCTCTCCCCACACGGACAGGTCTGTCAGCAAAAAGCTTCTCTTGGTTTTTTTTCCATCGTTGAATGTCAGTGGCTGGAGCAGGAAGCAGGGGGCGGTCACCGTCCATCACGGCTGAAACGTCAAAAACCCGTCCCCCACGTCAGCCCTCTGGTCCTTCGTCGTCACCGGGGAGGACAGGGCCGGCCACCAGAGTCTCTGTGATTCCAGCGCTCCAGAGACCTGGGTGTGAGGCAACCGCCAGGCAGGACCCCCCTGGGGTCCAGGCGAGCCCCCGGAGGCCATCCTGCAGGCAGAGCCCCCAAAACGATGCTTCTGCCCTAGGACTGCCCAGTGTGGAGGTCCGTACAACAAGCGTCAAGAAAACGTTTCCCACAGTCGCAAAAGCCACTCTTTCCTGCAAGACCCACACCCAGCAGGGACCCGGCCACAGCAGGCAGGGGCACTGAGCTGTCACTTCGGGCCCGAGTAGCCGAACCGGCGTCCCTGCTGCCTTTGCAGGGAGCGAGACTCACCTGCCGGGTGCTCCGTGGTCGCGCTGGTCCGCTCATCCTCTGTGCTTCTCACACACAAGCGACGCCCTAGCTTCAGCCCAGAGCCACAGTGGGGGACAGGGCATGCTGCCCCTCGCACGGGACACCTGGGACTTCAGAGGCGGCACAGGGCCTGTTTGTCTTAGTGTCGATCGCTGTTCACATCGCGGCCCCGGTTTCCCTACTGGCCTATCTGCCCATATCCCCAGAGGAACAAAAGGACAGCTTTTTGGAGGCGGTAGAACAAGGTGTATCAAATGGCACCAAGTGAGAGAAAACCTGGGGACCTTGGGACCCCACTCCAACCTGGGTTTGAAAGGCTTCTGTGTGACCTCAAGTGACAAGACCAGTGAAGATCCCAGGCAGTGGGAGGTGGCATCACCATGGAGTCCGTGGCCTCGAGGGGCGCCAGGGACGGCTTGGCACAGGCCACCCGCAGACCCGTGTGCCCCCTTGGTCCCACTCTGCCTGAACACGGCCCCTGTGGGGGAGCGTGGCTACAGGAGCAGATGTTGCCTTTTCAAGCCATCCGATGGCCAAGGTCTCCAGAAATGAGACCCTCCCCGCTGAGGCCACCAGCCACTGGCTCTATAGCTCCTTCTCTAACCAAGACGCTGCCTTTCCCCGGGGCACGAGATTCTCGCTCCTCCTCCGGCCCGTCCCCACCCCGACATGGCCGGAAGTCGAGTAGGTCAGCAGGAGGGGCCTGGGCACAGAGCGGCTGTGAGCTGCGGGGTCCTCCTGCCGGCTCCTGGGGCCCTCAGCAGCGTCCCCCCACCCCGGTCCTGTCATCCTTCAGGCCCCCCTCCGGCCCCATCTCCTTCGGGGCTGTCACTCGCCGCTGCCCCACAGGGCGTGTGTTTGCTGTCACCAGTGGGCCCTCCGCGCCCGCCGAGGAGATGCCTTCCCGGCGTGCTCACACCTGGGTGTCCGCCGCACCTCCTCGCCATCTCCAGCCACGCTCCTGAAAAAGTCAGGTCCTGCCCTCCGCCCCGCAGGTGCCGGGCAGGCAGGGCCTCTCTCTGGGGCTCCCCACACGCTACACCCAGAACCCCAGGTGCGTCTGCTCTCGGGTCAGAACTGGTTTCTCACGGGCTTCAATCCTGACTTCAAAATGCCCTGCCCCAGATGGTTCTTCTCTGAAAGCACCACCTCCAGGGGAAGGCTCTTGACTTCCTGCTCCAGGCACTGGCCCGCTCCCGTGTTGCCTCTCCCTGAAAGCTTGCCTGGACCCTTCCTGGTTCCGGCACTTTCCACATCCACCCCTCCAAGTTCACCCTTTATCTTGCTCGCCCCCTACCTTCCTGCCCCTAATCACAGCCTCTCTCCCAGACCCACCCTGGGACACAACGCCTCAGGTCCCAGCACTGCCGCCCCCTCGGCAGCCTCTCTCTGTACCTCTCCCCCACCCTCCCCCACATCACACTCATCAGCTGGGGGGTGAAGGCCCAGCCCAGCCCATCTGTGCCGCCCCCGGGTCCTTGGGGTGGGGAGGGCGGCAAAAGTAGACCCGGAAGGGGCCATGTGCCACCCTCCCCACCACGTCCCCTTTCCCTTCCTTCGCCTCCCCTCCCCCCTCCCCCGGGTTCCTCAGAAGCCTGTTTTGTCCTAGTCACAGGGACAGGACTTCAGACATGTTGTTGGGACTGGTGTACTGTGGGCTCTCGGTTTTTTCATTGTTTTTTTAGGGCAGGAAGTTCCCGTTCACTGGGAAGGCGATGCGTTTCCAAAGACGTCCCAGAGCCCGCGGCCGTGGGATGGCTTCTCTCGGCCTTTCGGGGTGGGACACGATGCAAAAAATGAGAAAATAAGCCAGTGAGAGAGGCCAGTCAGCACACACAAAGGGAGGCAGAGGCACAATGGGCTTTTGTTGGTGCTTGTACGCTCTTGTTGGGGAGCCGGGCAGGGGCCCGCGGTGCCGAGGGCAGGAGCCTGATGTTATCGGCCCCCAGAAATGCCGCCTGCAGCCCAGTGGCAGGCAGGGTCCAGACCGAAGAGACAGGCAACGGGGCCTGCTCAGTACAAACGGTGCTTTGAGTCTCTGGTAAACAGCCTGTGCCCCAGGGCGCAAATCCTTCAAAAGTTTGCCTGGGTAATTTCGTTTCATTGCAGTCTGGCATGGACACGCAGGCCCGAGCCGGAGGTGCAGGCGACCAGGCTGGCGAGCAGGCGGACTTAATGCGCTCGGACCGCAGGCTCCTGGGGGGGCGCACTCACTGTTTTCGGGGATGTGACCAGAAAAGGGTATGGCACCTTCCGGAAAAGGGGTTCAAGGTGAACACGCCACAGCCACTGGCAGTTTCAGGCCATGAGGAGGACGGGCGCAGCCAGGGTGACAGTGTGGCCTTGCTGCCACCTCCCATCCCTGGCTCCTGCCTCCTCCTCGGGGCCACCCCCAAAACACGGGGCGGGAGAAAGTCCCCACCCTTCTCCCTGATTTCAACTCAGGTCAGGAATTCGCAGTGACAGACCCCAAGTTGTGTTTGAGGTTTGGGGCTGTCCGGGCCTGGTTCCAGGGAAGGGAGACAACACTGGACTGAGGAGCCCCCCCGAGGCTCCGGACCCCAGATCCGTGAGCACCAGGCAGGGCGCTTGGTGGTCACTGCCTTTTCTGTGGAAGTTTGAATCAGTCTCTTCATTGTGTTGGAACTTGGTAACTAGATCGGGGGCTGGGATGGCTTCGATCTTCCTACAGTGAGAACCGCAGAGAAACCAGAGGTCAGTCCGTGCCCTCGCCGCCCTCCTGCTCTGTCCAGATGGGCCGGCCCCGCCCCACCCCTCCGAGGGGCTTTCTGCTCAGCCATCCCGCGAGGCTGGAATGAAACCGTAGGTAGACGTGTCGACAGCGATTTGCATCGCTATCTGGTTGCGTGTGACTCATGCCCGGGAAGCTCCGGAGAGACAAGCACCAGCCTGTCCCTTCCCAGGTGGCACAGCCAACGGTCAGCTCAGGAGACATCTTGTTGGCAGTTCGCACCTATGGCTCACCCAGGGCCTGGCATGCTGGCTCCGTGTCTGGGAGCCAGGCTGTGAGACTGTGATAACGTCACTGTCCCAAACCCTGGCATGGGGATAGTGTGTGGTATCCCAGGTGTGTGGTAGCTGCTGACGCCACCGGGCAGAAAGGTGGCCACCAGCCACCCTGCTTTCCCATGGGGCCCTGGGGCCCCAAGCATGCACCTTATCTCGGCTCCGAATTTGCTCTCTGCCTAGGCCACGGCACCACGTTCCAGTCCTCAGGGTCTGGGATACCTCTGGAAGTCTCGTCTTCTGGCTTGTCGTCAAGGTTTGACATGGTGACTGAAAACTGCTTGCCTGCCCAGCCTGGGCTCCCTCAGGCACCATGAACCTTTGGGGCCGGGTCACCCTATGGGGGGGGGGGGGGCGCTGTCCTGTGCACGGGAGGATGGCAGCAGCACCCGTGCCAGTGGCACCCCCCACACCCCAAACAGACGACCACAAATGTCTCCAGATACTACCCAGTGCCCGCCCCGGAGGAGCGCCGCCCCTGTCGAGCCCAGTCTGGGGGATTCACGAGGCTTCACGCACGGATGGGGTCGCAGGGCGTCTGCACCAGGTGGTGAATCGCTTCAGCCCTGAGCTCGTTCAGGTGTCCAGGGCCTCTGTTCTCAGGTGGCCATCCTCTGGTCGAGCAAGAGTTGCCAGGCATCTGTTATCTCAAACTCTACTTTTGATCTTTTTTTTTTTTAAATGCTTCCATTTTCGTCTAAGTCACGGGAAACCTTTTGCAATTCTGAGAAAGGCCTCCTTGACCTCCCGGATCACAGCGGCTCTGGGAGGGGGTTCCCGCGGCAGGGCATGGTGTCACCTTTCTCACGGTGACCTCATCGGCTGGAGTAGGCAGGCTGCGTGCGCCTGAAGTGCCCTTACTTTCCCTAAGTCAGTGAATGGAGCGGGGGACCTTCAGGTCACCCAAGGCCCACCTGTCACCCACAGTTGTGTGTGTGTGGTTTTCGAGCCGAGGTCCGTGTTGGAGTTTCAGGGTGAACAGACTTCCCCTTGCCTTCCCAGATCGGAGTTTGGGGCGATGTTCCTGTGAGAGGCTGGGCCGCCCCAAGATGAATCTGGCTCGACTGGTCTGTGTCCTTTGTTTGGAGCACCAGGGAGGAGCCCACGGAGGCGCGCCTGCCCCCACCTTCAAAGGTCTCTGTTCTGCTCCCCACTACCTCCCACCCCCCCGCCCCAGCAGCCTCTGTGATGGGTCCGTGGCAACCCCAACCTGCTCACACTGCGGTCAGCGTGAAATGGCTGCAGACCTGAGGGGAGAGGACCAGAGCAATGAGGCAAAGAGGGGCCCCCCATAACACAGGCCGCTGATCGGGGCTGCCCTGGCTCGCAGGCCAAGGAAACCCGATTACTCCAAAGAACCCAAAACTCGCACACGGACCTGCCAGCGAAGGAGGGGACAGTCTGGCCTCTTCTTCCTCACTCCGTTGCTGCAATGGGAAATCCAAGCAGCTTTCAAAAAACAGAAGTGTAAGGGAGCCTTTCCTTGGGGGCTTTTCAGCCTCGAGTGGAGACGCCTCGAGTTTAGGAAGTAAACAGACCCGACTCCGCCCAGAGTCTGTCTCCGGAGAGCAAGCCAGACGGTGGGTCCTCAGGACGTGGAGCGTTAGGAAGGAGGAGGGCGCCGAGCTCCAGGCCGCCTGCCCTGTGTCTCTCCGAGGCCACCAACAGAACAGGCAGAAACTGCGAGTGGCACGTCTTTTGCCTCAGTGTTGGGGGTGGAGGGCGCCTTGTGTGGAGAGCACAGGCGGCTACCTGGACCCTTCGTGGCTGCCGGTAGAGCGGAGCGGGGGGAGCAAAGCACCGCAGGCCCTGTGGAGACATTCCTCGTGTGCACACCCAGAGACCGTCCCCCCATATCATGAAGTTCAGGCATCGGAGAGGAAGGGATGGCCAGGGATCAGGGTGCTGGCCAGGGATCAGGGTGCTGGCCGGGTCTCCGTGCCCCTGGGAAAGACGAGGTGCCAGGGCTGCAGGAGGGGCCCCTCCTCGGGGGCCTGGGAGCCTGGGCCTGAAGCGTGGGAGAGGGTTCAGGGAGGGGAAGAGCATGACAGGACCGAGGGGACGGGGCAACACCTGGGTGGACCCAAGGGTGTGGACGCAGACACCCTGCAGCAAGCAAGCCGTTACGGGAGGGGCGGGCCCTCGGTGAGGGGGCTGCCTCTGCTTCCGTGTCCGGAAGTCCTTTTCTACATCAGGGCACGGAGTGGACACTCTTAAAGTCACCCTTCCATGCGGGCCCCCCCTTATGAGGAAAGAAGCAGGACCCAGCTGTCGCGGCCGCGATGCCGCTGCCTTGTGCCCAGTGGCCGAGTGGCCGTGGCCCTTTCTCTGAAGAAGGCTGGAGCCCAGCGGGAGGGAAGGCTCCGATTTCACTCGTGCAGTCTGGGACCACGCTGCTGGCACCCCCCACACGTGGGTTGTGAAACCACGCTGTCCCCAGTGAGCTTCTTTCTTCCCGGTGTCTCTGCAGAGCTGAGCTCCCCCCACCACCACACGGGGGTGCTGTCCAGTGTGGGTGAGAACTCTGCACCAGGGGGCGCAGAGCCGGTGGACTGGTGGACACAGCATCTTTTTCTGGCGTGTTGGGGAGGAAGACTGGCCCCGCAGGGGCAGGTAGTTCATTAACAGTGAGGGAACCCAGGGTGAGTTCATCCTCCCAGGTGGGGAAACTGAGTCTCGGAGGGGTGTAGTCGCCTGCCACAGCGGGGCTCAGTCCTCGGTCTCAGACTCCAGAACCTGCCAGTGCTGTACCCCCCCCCCAGGCTCCCCGAGGGACAGCTCCGGGGTGGGGCTCCCAAACACCAGCCACCGCAGCGCCAAACGTCTCTCTCCGTGGGGCCCTGACCCTGTGGTGCCCCAGCCCCGTTTTGCCTGTAACATCCCTGTGACATCCTGGCCTTGAGAGGGTTTGAGGCGCAGAGAGGGAGGGGGCAGAACATCTTTCCGTGGGAGGCGCCTGCAGTGGGGTTTGTTGAGCAACCTGTGGGGACACTATTTGTGTGCAGGAGGACAGAGACCAGAAGGTCCCTTCCCGTCCCCTGCAACCACGTCCCTCTAGCCGGTGCGGAGGGCAGGCTGCTCCCCCCGCCTCAGGGAGGCCGGGCCAGCGCAGAACGCAGGTGTGACCCCAACACCATCTTTTCTAGAAGCCAGGGACTTCCCCTGAACCCTTCCCTCCGGGACGTCTGTGCCTGAGTTCGGAGCATTTTTCCAGACGTGTCCCAGACGGGCCTGGCCGAGGGAGCGGCCTGCTGGCGAGGGCTGCGCCGTTTCCCCTGGGAACCGTCTGGCAGGGCTGATGAGCAAGGGCCCTGCATTTATAGAGCACCTTTCATCTGCGGCTCTCAAGGCGGCGCCCCAAACACTAATTAACTCTCACACCTGCGAGGCAGGTGAGGCTGCTGCCTCCACTTTCGGAGACGAGGAAAGAGAGGCTGGAGAGGGGAAGGGCTCTGGTGCGCCGCCCGCGTGGAGGCGGCCGTGCTGCCGGGAACCCCCGTGCCTGACCGCAAAGCCACGAGGCCTCCCAGGCCGGAGCGGAATTTCGGTCCCAGAGGCAGTGAGTGACGGAGGTGACCCCAAGGTCCCTCCCTTCGTCCCTGCGGCAGGGCGGCCAGTCAGCTGTGAGAACAGGTCCCTCCAAACCCTGAAGGCCTTTCAGAGGCAGGAGCCCCGGGCAGGTCTCTGCCCCGGCTTGGTGCCGGCTGCTTCCCTGCGGGGTAATTGCCGGAACAATGAACGCACGTCAGCTGCACATGACTAACCGGCCTATCTGCAGGCCTTGGAGACAAACGGCTGGCGCAGGCCAGAGCCTTTCCCAGCCTCTTTCTCCAGGACTCAGGGCCGGTGGGAACCGGCTCCTGTTATCCGGGGATGCCGCCGCTGACGGGCGCAGTGTGGTCCCCAGGGCCTGCCCACCCCCCGGGTGCACCCCCAGGGGCCGGCCCGCCCTGCTTCTGTGCCCCGTTGCACTTTTACTGCAGAGGACAGAGGGGAAAGGGTGCTGCGGAAGCAAGGGGGACTTTCAGGGACGTGCCTCTCTCAGAGCAGGGAATGACCTAACGCCTGGGCCGCGAAGGCTGTTTGTTGTTACATGAGTGTGAAGGTGGCAGTGAGGCATGGCAGGCGGGGGGGGGGGGGGGGTTGCTCTTGTGTTTGCAGGGAGCCCAGACCATCCCTCCCAGGGGTCCCAGGCGGGAGCTGCCAGCCACCCCTGGGGCTCGCCCTGACACATCGCCCTGGAAACTGACTCACATCTCTTGAGGCCTGAGTCACATCCTGTTGTGTGCTCCGGGGCATCCAAGAGGGCATGACACCAGCTACCCATGACTGAGGTGAACTTGGATGACACCCTGGGAATGGCCCTGCAGGCTTCCAGGCTGAAAGAGGGAAAAAAATTCCTCCAGGAAAAAACCAGGCAGCTCTGGTGGTTTACAAAGTCACCAGGCAGGTCAGCTCTTAGAACAGACACCCGGCCCCGTGGCAAACGCAACTGTCTGGTCTTCGGTGTTAAATGGCTCTGAAGGGTGACTGGCCGGGCTTTTAGAGATGCCAGCTGAAGAGCCAGAGAAAGGGCTGCTCACCGTGACAGCTGGGATGAGCCCCAGAGGGTCACTGCCTCCTGGCCCCGCACCAATGGACAAGGGCCCAGCTTGGTGGCACTGTGGGGTCCCAGGTTTGGAGGGGAGGAGTTGAAAAGCCAACAGGGGTGGTGTCAGGGAAGAGCCTGGGTCCCCAGCCAGCCTCTGCTGTGCCCTGCGGGACCCTGCAGACAGAGTAGGGCATTTTAAGCTCTTCAACCACCAGCCTTTGGTTTCACTGATTCTGTTGCTGTCCTATAATCCATTTCATGGATTCCTCCTGATATTTATGACTTTTTCTGCTTGCTTTAGTTTATTTTGCTCTTTTTCCCTCTACTTTTTAAGGCAGAAGCTTAGATTTTTGATTCTGGGTCATTCTTTTCTAAGAGAAGCACTTGGTGCTCCAACCCCTCTGATCACTGCATCTGCTGCAGTCTGCGGGTGCTGATGAGCTGGGTGTTCATTCACTTCAAAATGCATGTTAATTTCTCTTAGGCCCCTTACTTGACTCATGGGTTATTTAGAAGTGTGGTGTTGAAGCACCAGCTATCTTTCTGTTATCGATTTTTTTATTTCAATCCATGTGGTCTAAGAATATACTTTGTAGGGTTTCCATTCCTGTAAATTCGTTGAGGTGTGATTTATGGCCCAGAGCATGTTCTCTCTTGGTGAGTGCTCCCTGTGAGCGGAGAAGAATGCGTAACCACTCTTGTTGGATGGCATGTTCTAGGAATGTTGGTCAGATCAGACTGCGGGAGGACGGTCAGGCTGCCCTGCCCGCATCTTCTTCTACCTGCTCGAAGTGGCGATAGCTCAGGGGAGGGGGGGTGTTGACGCCGTCGTTTCTAACCATGCATGTGTTTCTTAGCTTTTTCCATGTAGTTCTATGCATTTTTGCCTCGTTTTTTTACCCTGTGTTGTTAGGTGTATGCATTTTAAAGATGGTTGTGTCTTCTTAAAGAACCAATCCCTTTAGCCCTGAGCTTGTCCCTTCTTCTGGAGTCAGGTTTATACAAAATCGCTACAGCCACACAGGCTTTCCTTTGTTTACTGCCAGCATGGTCCCCATCCCCATTCCTCTTGCCCAAGTCTTGAGGTCGAAATTAGGTTCCCTGTAGACAACACAGAGTTGGATGTTGTTTATGACTCACTCGGACAGTCCTCGTCCGCCGGTGGGTGCATTCACAGTGTTCACATTGAAGGTGATTGCTTATGTAGGTGTATTAACAAACATCAACTGTTTGTTCCCTATTCTGTATTTCTTGTGCCTGTTTATCCCCGCTTTTCTGCATTCTCTGGCTTTAACAGCATTTTATGTGATTCCATTTTATCTCCCCTCCTGGCATGTCAGTTATACTTTCTAAATGTTCTTAGTGGCCGCCCTGGACTTGCACACATGTGGACGATGACTGTGAAGTCACACCAATCACCAACACGGCTCCACATCTTCCTTCCCCTTTCTGCCACTCATTCACTTGTCCATACCTGACAGTTAGCAATACATTATCACTACTGTCATTGTGAACAGGAAATCATCGTTTGGATCAACGAGAATAGGAAAAATGAGAGTTCACTTTACCTTCGTTTATTCTTTCTCTGACACTCTTTCTTTCTTTATACAGACCTGAGTTTCTGACCCGTGTTATTTTATCTTTCCTGAAGAGCTTCTTTTAACATTTCAGCAGGGCTACCGCTGGATCAGTTACCTTCATTTTCGTTTGTTGGAGAACGCGCTTATTTCTCCGGTACCTTTGAAGGTTTGTTTTGCTGAGTACAGGATTCTAGGTTGGTGGGTTTTTCTTTCAGCGCCTTACATGTTTACCACAGTCTTCATGCTCTTGAAGTCTCTGAAGAGACGTCCTCAGTGATTCTCATCTCGTTCCTGTGATGTGCCCACTGCTCGCTCACTTCTGGCTTTTCTCACACTTTCCCTCCGCCCTCATGTTTCCTGCGCCTGGCACAGCAGGCCCAGGTGTGGGGGGCGTGGTATGTGGCTTGCTGAGTGTCCAGTGGGCTCCCCAGGTCCGCGGTTTGGTGGCATTGACCTTGGGAGATTCTCGGCCAATAGCTCCTCAAGTGTGTCTCCCGTTCCGCTTCCTCTTCCTTCTGGTATTTCCACTGCGCACACGTCACACCTTCTGAGATGGTCCCAGAGTCCGTAGATCTTCTGTTTTTTCCTTTTTCTCTTTGTGTTTCAGTACATTTCTGCTGACATATTTTCAAGCTCATTGTTTCCTCGGCATGTGTGGTCTACTGATGACCCCAGCAAGGCAGCCTCGTTGCTGTCACAGTGCGTTTCTGTTCTAGAATGTCCTTTTCTGTCTTCAAGGTCCCGTCTCTCTCCTTACGCCATCCATGTTCCCTTGCATGCTGTCATCTTCTTCTCCATCATAGTCCATATTAATCCCAGGTAAAGTCCCTGTCTGGTAGTCCCAGAATCTCCGTCCCACCGAGTCTGGTGTGACGCGTGCCCTGTCCCTTCACACTGTTTTCTCTGGCCCTTTCTCAGGCCTTGCCGCTCCTCATGGGGAAGCCGGACGTGATGCACCAGGTAAACAGGCCTTCGGTGTGAGGGGCCACGTCCATCCTGCCAGGAGTTGGGCTGTTCAGTGTTTGCTGTAGTGTAGGTACCAGGAGCTCCAAATTCCGCCCCCGTCCTTGTTTCCGTCCCCCCTGCTGTTGCTGGGCTCCCCTGAGCACTCCTCCTCAAGCAGCCCCGCAGCGCCTCTGGCTCCGGCCCAGGTTGTCACACTGGCTGCTGGAAAACCAGGGAGTTCCTGGGCGGAGATGCCAGGGCGGCGTCCCTGACGCACGTGCGCACACCAGACTGTCGCCCCTGGAGCGTCTCCTTCTCACACTGGATACACCCAGCCTCCGGCGGTCTGTCGGAGCTGCCAGTGCAGGGTCCCTGCCAGCTCGGGGCCCCACGACCTCTGCTTCCCGTGCGCAGGCCCCAGGGCGACTTCCTGTGACCACCGCCCCTCAAGACTTCAGGGGGCGATTCGCTCTACGACCTCAGCTCCCTAACAGACCCAGGAAAAGCCACGGATTACCAGTTGACTAGCTGTTTTTCATGGTAAAGATGGGAGTGCCGACTTTCACATGTCAGAGCAGAAGCAGGCGGCAGCAGAACACAGACGGGCCCTACGTGACAGGTGACTGTCAGCTCTGGAGGCCTGGCTGTCGCAGCGGAAGTCACTCGCTCTGTTCTCTCCTTGAGCATCTCCGTGCTCACCTCCGAGCTCACCCCACCTGAACCCCACTGGTCCCCAACCCCACCCCCTCTGACGGCATTTCAATGGGAGGGAGGGGAGCTCATGATGTGGGGGGGGGGGCCCTCTGTTTTACGCACTAATTGATCTTCAAAAAACTGGAAATAACTGCCACCAACTGGCCTCGGGAAAAGTGGCCACATCAAAACTTCACATTCCCTGGAAACACCCACAAGCGGAAAGGCTCTGATTTAAATGGCCCGGTCCGGTCCTGTTTTAGTGGGAAGGGGCTGGTGGAGACTGCATCCTCCCCTTATCCAGCCTCACCTCAAACCTCCCGTTTTCTTGGCTCTTTGCTATCTAATCTCTGCGGCCTTTATCTGGGAGCAGCCTCTTACCTGAGCCCCACCCTGGGGCAGGGGTGTGGCCTTCCGCCCAGCAGATACCAGTGAAGTCCCTTGGCCTGGAGTCCTTTCCCTTTCTAGTAACAGCCATAAAAGTTGGACTGACTGTGCATCCCAGGTGGCCTGGCACTGTGAGACTCGCTTTAAGGTGCTTCTCTCACCTGTGCCTCACTGCTGCCCTTTGAAGTAGGAAAACGACAGATCGCATTAGACGGGCGACGTGTGCAAGGCCGAGTAACTAGTGTGTGGTGAAGCCAGTCCAAACTGAACTCCTTCTGTGACTTAAAGGAGGGGCTTCCCCTAACTTGTTGCTCTCAGAGGCAGGCCCTGAGCACGTACCAAACACCACCCAGCCTCTTACCTGGGACCTGGGGACAGCTGTTTGCAAGTCCAGATTTGGCAGATAATCCAGCAGTTGGCCTGGACACAGGCCACGGGTCCCCCACTAGCTCCTACTCCTGGAAGCAAGGACTGTCTTCGTTCTCCACTGAGTCCCCAAAACAGTAGCCCTAGTAAAGCAAAATGTTGGCAACATTAATGAACAAGGAAATGAATAGCTTCCTGATCCTATGAATGAATGAATGAATGAATGAATGAATGAAGCAACTCTCAGCACAGGAGGGAGCCTTTCCAGGTGTCACACAGCCCTGGGGTGGTCAATCATACCAGACTGCTGGCTCCAATGGGACAGGGACCCTGCAGGTCTTGCTCCACAGGCTGTTACCAGCCAAATTAGCACACACGTGGCACCAAGCGAGTTTTCAATAGACTTCTACTCCTGCTGAGAGTGGGTCTCGTCGGAGGCAGTCCCTCCAGGAACAGCAGCCCTGCTCTCTGCGTGATGAGTGACGGCGATCGCTCCCCTGGGGGGCAGCTGCTTTGCTGGACTTCCCCGTCCCATCTTTGTAGCCTGCTCTTCCCAAACACTCCCAGCTGTCATTACAGTGCCATTCCTCAGCCCTCACCCCCCCTGCTGTGTGCCCAACCCTGCGCAACACACCAGTTCGGCAGAGAAACAGGGCCCGGGGCCCGAGTGAATTAGAACCCGGCTCCAGCACTAAGGGAGGGGCTCAGAGGTCATCTCCTGTCACAGATGAGAAGAATAAAGTGAAGCAAGTGATCCAGGGCCGCCACACAGACAGCCCCACCGCCCCTCACCCCCACTCCCAGTGTGGTGGCCCCGGCCCTGGCGTTTCTCCATTTGCTCACGTATGTGCGTGTGGGCCCCCTCAGGGCAGGAGTGGTTGGTCACTGCATTGTAGACTCAGCATGCACCCTGTTATGGGCCCTTTGCTTCTTTAAGTTTGGTTTTGTTTTTCACTGACAATACACATAAAAGATGAAAACACTCAAAAACGCGACAGGAAAAGCTCACCATCACCACCTCCTGGCCCACTACTGGCAACGAACCCAAGTGCAGCCGCTGCCACCCCAGGAGTGAAAACAGGTCGTGAAGACAGGGCTGGGGGAGTCCCTTGGGTGTCCGGCACTATCTCCCCTCCAAGGCCAGAAAGCCAAGTTGTGGTGTGAAGTGAGATGTTGAATCTCAAACCCCGCGTTAAAAAAAAAAATCATAGAACTTAGACTATAATCATAAAGATCGTTTTACCAAAGCATATTTTTAAAAGGCTGTGAAACATTACGCAACGTTTGCACGGCTTAATTATGCGTTTAGAACAGCCTAGCAGGACCTCTTCCCTGCAGTAAAACATGACAGAGCATGAAGCAGTCTGGTGCCTTCTGCTCACTGCGGCCTCCGATGCGGGGGGCGCGGGGCTGCCTGCATGAGGCCCCCCTGTCACCGAGCTGCAGTGCACAGCCCAGGGCCTCAGGACAATGGCAAGCCTTCTTTTGTTTGCTTTTTAAGTGATTAAAATACCTGAGGACTATAGAGTCACTTCGCAGGTGTGTGCAGCCAGGACGTAGGATGTCTTCCAGAAAATATCTGAGTGAACGTTTTTTTCCACTGGAGGCAAAATACTTGTAGTAATTTGGGAATTGTGAACAATCTGCTGTTAACTGTTTGCTGTCATTATGGGAACACTGTCGGCTGTGAGTGTGCAAACCTCTCACTGGAGTCGAACACGTATTTCCACGGAGTTCAGAATGGACCGGCTCTTACTCTTTGCCAGCTCTGCAAATTCTCTGAAGTTCAGAATCAAACGGAAACCTTACTTTAAAATTGTATTTCAAAGGGTCTAAGTGGAAACAGCTGTCCAGGTTTTTCACACTTACAAATCCAGTTGTTTTAAAGGACAGAAGGGCACAGGGCAGTATGTGGGGACGTGGGAGAAGGATGAGCAGGAAGCCTTGAGCCTCCAGCTCCCCACTCCGTCACAGACCTGGACGGCTGTGCAGAGACGCAGCCACGGCCAACTTGTTTGGAAACGGCCAGCCCCCGGAGGAGGGGCAGAGAGGGGTGTGTAGTCCCCAGGAGGAATAACTCAGTGCATACGGCAATCACACCCGGTATTTTCCCAAGGAACACTGTTCTTTCAATGTTTATTCCCAGCATTCCAAAGTCAGGACCAAGAGGACCCTGGGGAGTTAGTCTAGTTTGCTGTCTGCTTTGTCCACCAAGAAGGTGGGACCCAGAAAATTAAGGTTTAACCCTAAAGAAATGTAAAGTTATCTTCTTTACTAGTAGGACAGTGTTTGATCTAAATTTTTTTTCTTACATATTTTGCCTAAAAATAAAGGTTTTTTTTCTTCTTTTCATCCACAAACAGCACAGTGCTTTTGAAAACAGACTCCCACGAATGCTAGAATCAAATTTATAAAATCCTTTTCACCTAAATCTTCTGAAGTCTGACTTCTTTTGTCTCTTCTCCACCCTGGGCCTCTTCTAATGGCAACCTGTAAGATGCCTGCCCGACGTTCTGCCCGTGACAAGACACAGGACACCTCTGTGGGTCTGGCTGAGCCGAGAGCTCCCTGCCCCCGGGTCTGGGGACCAGGCACCGGCTGCCTCACCAGCCTCCCAACCAAACCCTCTTTTCTGCCATCCCTGCCAGAGAATCCACCCAAGTAGAAAACACTGAAAACCCTGTGGAATATTTTTGCCTAAAGTACAAAAAATTAAACTTCCATTCTATTTTACTTCCTGGGCACAGATGGACAGGGGGTCATCTGGGCTTATGAAATGGTTCTGATGGTGATAACTGTCAGTATAAAATGGTTCTGATGGTGACAATCTTCAGGGCTGGTCCAGCTGGAACAGCCCGGGCAGTCAACTCGTGCTGTGGTTCAACGTCCCCCCAGAAAGTACCCCCCACTCCTGTCGCTGTTAGGCACATAATTACATACAGCCTTCGCAAGGAACAGTTATCAGAGAGAGCGCTCCAAGAGTCAAACACGCACTGTATTTCAGGAGCTGATGGGAGAAATCATTGAGCGAGAGCAATATGTGGGCTTCAGCAGGCTCACTAACATGGGGAAACGGCGCACACACGTGTAACGTGTGGAAACAAGTGTCCAGTTTCTTTGAAACTGCTCCCCACTGACCTCCCCGCCTCTCTGCAGACACCAGGCAGATCCAGCCCTCCCCGCCGTGGTCCTACGATCAGTCCTACCAGTATCTGGGCTCCATCACCTCCCCTTCCGTGCACCCAGCGACGCCCATCTCGCCTGGACGGGCCAGCGGGATGACGACCCTCTCTGCCGAGATCTCCAGCCGACTCTCAAGTAAGCTGCTTGGCGACACACTGTGAAACTGGGCTAGAGTGGGAGGTTCAAGGGGCAGGAGGAGCACAGCGGTGGGCAGTGTGTGTAATGGATAAAGTGTGGCTGCGAGTCGGAGCTGGCCAGCTCCAAGTCCCACAGCCGTGCACCCACTGCCCCTGAGACCCAGAGGCAGAGTGGCCTGGAGACGTGGACTGCTTGGTGCTTTAGGGTTGTCTGTGCCTCACAACAGCGGGAGCTGCAGGGCTCCCAACGAAAGGGCAGAGAGGTCGGCGTCTGGCACTCAGATGGGACTGGTCCACCTGACGTGGGTCAGGTGGGCAGCAGCACCGCGGGTACTGGTGGAAGGGGAAGCACACACAGCCCAAATGAGACCTCTCCAACTAACTGCCGTCCGTAGCAGCTTTGAGGAGCTGTGTGGAAAGCTTGAGTGTCGTGGTAGTGCAGCCGTTGTTAGTAGGAGCTCATTAAATATTAGTCATTTCACCTAGAGACCTCCGGGCTTGGCCTTTGCTCCTGGGCAGGGAAGTCGGAGCTACAGAGAAAAATTCCTTTGTTGAAAGCAAAAGAAGAAACTCCATTTGGGGCTTTGAAATTGGAGCCGGACCGAACTGTGGAAACAGCTCAGAGTGCGTCAGCATTCTGGAGCCTGCAGATGCACTTCACGTGTGTCCACGGGGAGGGCAGCCGTTTTGCTTTTCTGCCCAGGAATCAGACTATAGCAGATTAGGGGGCAGAGGCGTCATGTCTGGCATTTTAGATGTTGTGTAACGCGGTGCTGGCCCGAGAGTTGTGGCTGTTTGCGATCTCACCCAGCACCTTAGCTTCTTCTCGGAGCTTCGCCACGGTGGCACCGTGGGCATTCGGGGCCAGGGAGCTCCTTGTGGGGTGGGAGCTGTTCTGTGCAGCACAGAGTGTTTGGCACCATCTCTGGCCTCTACGTCCCAGTAGCACCCACCCCCATCACAACACACACAAAGTGTCTCCAGACATCGCCAAATGTCCCGAGGGCCCAAACTGTCCCCGTTGGGAACCGCAGCCTTCAAGTATTCTCAGGTGCCGCAGGGAAACTGGAACGCCCACTCAGTTTCCAGGTTCTCACGTGATCTTTGGCCCTCGGTGCCAACATTTGCGTGGCACCTGCCGAGCCACAGAGCTGAGGCGGCAGCACGGGAGCTGGAACGTCCACCCGGCTTGTTGTTTCAGTTCTGTTCCCGCGGGACCAGTCTGACCCCAGCGGCACTTGCCAACTTGTACTAGCTCTTCTCAGGGAAAGCACTGTGCCTGCGGGCTGGCTGTGGTCTGGGACAGTTACTGTTGTCCTTGGAAGTGTCCCTGTTGTGAGTCTGTCCCTTAGACTTAGTCACATAAGTCGAGTTCTTCTGACCTGGTTGGCACCGGAGATCTGCAGCTTATTGTCCCAGAACCCTGGGGGCCAACCGCTGCAGCTGACCGGTGGTCAAACGGGAGGGTGACCATTTCTCTAAAGGGATGAGCACCCCCAAGCCCTGCATCCCAGTTAGACTTCCGAACAACCTGGACTTCAGGTGACCAAGCAGTAAGGAAGGACACTTTGTGGCAAGCGGGTGTGCAGTAGATGCAAACCAGGCCCCATTCCCACCTGCCTCTGCTCTCAGAGGGAGGACCGGAGGGAATGGCAGAGACCGGCCGGGAGACGCTTTTCAACGCAGCAGATTGGCCTCTGGGGCACAGAGCCCGGGGCACAGGCCCGTCTGCTGTGGGCAGGAGCAGCCAGGACCCATAAAGCAGCTGCCTGGCCCCACTTTTGGCCCAGCTCCGCTCAGGGCCTGCTGGCCCCTCTGACCCTGCCCCCAGGCCTGCACTCTGCCCGTTGTCCAGTTCGCAGCCCACCTGGGCCGCCTTCTGCAAGGAGCACTCTGTCTGTCTCTTTCCTTTGCAGACAGACCCCACACCTTGTCTGAAAAGAGTTGTCATCTGGAGGTTTTCTTTGCTTCTTTCTTTTTTTAAAAGAAATTAATGCTCAGCTGCCAACCTGGGCGACAGACAGCACGCATTATCCTGAGTCATGCAGAAGGTCCTCTTCGGGCAGCCGTTATTGCTCAGGCTGTGTAACCCTTTGGGGGCAGTGGGAGGGGCCCGGAGCAGCGCTGCTTTCATCCACGTCAAACTGTGGAATGAAGACTTGAGCTGTCACAGCAAATGTTGAGCCCCATCGGTGGGGAAACATTTCCAACTAAAATACCTGAACCTCCTAATCCCCAGATTTCCTACTCTTCAAAAGCCCCCTCCACCACACTGGTATTGAACACAGGGTGCCATGCCAGCCAGAAGGACCAATGAGCTGCCCCAGGTGTGTAACTGGCGAGGTTCAGTAGGGGTATCAGACTGGACAATAAAAATGAAAACAAGTATTTAAATAGATCATTTGAATCTGAGCACATCTAAAGGGCTGAAGTTGTCTTATTCTCAACATGTGTGTAAAAAGGATAATTCGACCACATGAATGGTCTTTCGTAGAAGGACGCTGTTGCCATGTAGACAGCAGGGGAATCACAGGCAGGATTTAAGATCTTTCAGATATTCACCCACAGGTGAAAACTGCTCATCCCCGGCAGCTGAGACCACAGCATCCCATTACCATGTCCATGACAAACCCTGGGCTCGCTCAGGGTTCCAGGAATGGGTACTGTCACCAGGCCAGCACGCAGTAGTTGGGACAGACTGACAGAGGCTGTCCAGAAATCACTGGGAAACAGGGTGACCTTTCATTCATTTTCCAGTGGGTTTACCTTTTTGTCTCAGGGCAAATGAAGCAAGAGGAGTGGTGGGCGGAGTCACTCGCTCAAGTCCAGAGGATTGCATCAGATGAAAACAAATTGATTGTATTTGCCTAATGCTTTTCCTCCTACCTCAGCTGCTCCCTAGTCTACATAAATCTTCCTGGAAAAACAGAGTAAAGCTTCCTGTTAACTCTCAAACATGTCACAGCTCCATGCGAGCAAAAACAAGTGACACACAGCTTGCTCACAGATGGCCCCAGTGAGCGGGCAGGGACCAACCCTGAGGAATGGGGTGTGGCCTGGCTTCGGCCCAGACTAGAGAGGGAGCGACCGTGGAAGGGCAGCCCTGGGAGCCCGGTCAGTACGGCCTCTTTCTTCCCTGGCCGCAAGTCTGACTCGCTTAGAAAAGATTAACAGGACTGTTTGTGTACGAGTGAGACTCCTGGTTTCCTCATCAGGGCAGAGATTTGCTGCAGACTCCGCTTGTTTCCATAAACTTTCATTACCTCTCTGATGAGAAATATATGCCCTCATCACATTCACTCCAAATTTACAGAGGTCATTTTTAAAAAACGTGTTAGAGCAATAAAACACCACTGGAGGGTGGGAGCAGGGAGTGGGCGAAGGGAGAGAGGGAGACACACTCACGTTGTCTGCCTGGAGTAACAGGCTTGAAATATGAGGCAGTTGATCAAGGGCCGTTGCCGCCCTCAAAACAGATTAGTCCATGCCAGTAGCTTTCCTTTCACAGCGAGCTTTTGGCTGCTTCTGGTTTCTCCATCGGCCTGAACACCAGCGGTCACAGGACACATGCCATCCTGCACTTGGAGTTGTTCTGTATGTTGATTTGAGAACTTACTGATCTTACAGCACTTGGTCCTTGCCTCTGCTCTGTCTCGTTGCTGTCTTCAGGTTTCCTAAGATAAAGACCAGAGCCCTGGCCTGATCATTTCATAATTCTGAGAAAGAGAAACTACCCCAGAACACCCTCCTACACCTACAGTGTTGGTTCTCCAAGGGGCGTGGGGAGTTGCGCCCCACCCCCAGGGCATCTGGCGATGTCTGGAGGCGTTGCGGGTTACGACAATTCCCGGAGTGGGGCACTGCTGGAGCTGGGTGTGCAAAGGCCAAGGGTGCTGCCAAGCGCCCTACAATGCCCAGGGTAGCCCTCCACATCCCGACAAGCAACAGTCTGGCCCCAGAGCGGTCAGCAGGGCCACTTCTGGGAAACTCTGACCGAGAAGGCACAGGAAACCCTTCCTGGCGCCCAGAGCCCCGTGGCTGCCAAGGGCAGCCTGTGGTTAAGAAAACCACACGGGGATGCCCATCCATGAAACTGTAAGTGCAGAATTCTAGCAAGGTGAGTTTTATGGACGAAGTTTTGCCATTCCTGGCAAAATTTCAACATGTGCAAAAATGGAGAAGATCACTCACAGTCCGGCAGCCACTCATGTTAACAAACCAGCGAAGCACATACTAGAGAGCACCAGGCGGAATTGAGGCTGAACTGTTTCTTAAAATGTGTACCTGGTCAGAGGCAACCATGGGGAGAAACTGGCGGCGGTGGCGTCCACGCGGTCACCACTATGGCATGCGGAGGCTGACTCACAGGAAGTCGGCAACTTTGAACTGTTTGCAGCGCTTTGACATTGCAATGGACAATTTCCTGTGATTCAACCTAAATGTTATGTGTAAGGTATTGTAACTGTTGTTACCTTTTAGTATTGTTATGATACGATATCATATTATACATGACATATTCTATGAACATGAACTTATTAATGCATTCATTACATTTGTCAGTAATTTATAGTGTTATATTATCAATTGTATATTGCTAATATCAGAGTAAACTTAATATTAATAGTGGTGCACTAATATATTAATTATCTAGCGGGTTGGCCAACTATGCTCTGTAGAGAGCCAGAAACTAGATTTCTTCACATTCCAGGGCCCTAGCGCCTGTGTCACCACCACTCAACCACGCAGAGGTGACTCAAAAATAGCCAGAGACAATACATAAACGGATGCGTGAGGCTGACACCAATAAACTGTATGGATGGCCCCTGAAATTCGAATCTCATATAATTTTCATATCAGGAAATGCTCTTCTTCTGACTTTTCCCAACCACTTAAAAAAGGAATCCTCAGCCCTAGCTGGCGAGCCTCAGGAAAATTGGCCCCGCTAGATTTGACCTGGGAGCTGCAGTTTGCCGACCAGGATTAGAGCACTGTTAGGTCTGTACTACACGCGTTCCATATTATGTCTATATGTATTATACCTACAGTACATCTGCATTATTACACACTGTGTTATAGATCATATCACATTACCTGAGAGCATACATCATCCTCTATTACTATGTATGATCACACGATCTCCCTGGACAGCAGCGTTCTGGGAAGTCTTCAGCTTCCCCTGGCCAACAGTTTTCGGCCTAGTTCCCCACCTGCCCCAGAAGCTGCATTCTGGGTTCTCCTCTGTCTCCCCGGCAGCAGCATTCTGGGAAATCCGTCCGCCAGGACAGCAGCATTCTGGGAAATCCGCCCACCCGGGCAGCGGCATTCTGGGTAATCCGCCCGCCTGGGCAGCGGCGTTCTGGGTAATCTGTCCGCCTGGGCAGCAGCGTTCTGGGTAATCTGTCCGCCTGGGCAGCAACGTTCTGGGTTCTCCTCTGTCTGCCCAGGCAGCAGCATTCTGGGTTCTCCTCCGTCTGCCCTAGTAGTGGCATTCTGGGTAATCCGTCCGCCCGGGCAGCGGCATTCTGGGAAACCCATCCGTCCGGGCAGCGGCATTCTGGGAAATCCGTCCGCCCGGGCAGTAGCGTTCTGGGTCCTCTTGCAACTCTCTAGCAGTAGTGTCCCGGTTCCGCTCTGCGTTCCGGGGCAGCAGCGTCCTGGAACCTGCCCCTTGGCAGCTTCCCTGAGTTCCCGTCTCACGTATTTTCCTGCCCCACAGCGGCTCCCGACCTGACGGCCTTCGGCGACCCGCGCCAGTTCCCGGCGCTGCCAGACCCCCGGATGCACTACCCCGGCGCCTTCACCTACTCCCCGACGCCCGTAACCTCGGGCATCGGCATCGGTATGTCGGCCATGAGCTCGGCCACGCGCTACCACACGTACCTGCCGCCGCCCTACCCCGGATCCTCGCAGGCGCAGGGCAGCCCGTTCCAGGCCAGCTCGCCCTCCTACCACCTCTACTACGGCGCCTCGGCCGGCTCCTACCAGTTCTCCATGGTGGGCGGCGAGCGCTCGCCGCCGCGCATCCTGCCGCCCTGCACCAACGCCTCCACGGGCTCGGCACTGCTCAACCCCAGCCTGCCCACCCAGAGCGACGTGGTGGAAGCCGAGGGCAGCCACAGCAACTCGCCCACCAACATGGCGCCCGCCGCGCGCCTGGAGGAGGCCGTGTGGCGGCCCTACTGAGCGCCCGCCGGACACCGGGCCTCGGGGTGGGACCAGGCGCTGGACCTGCCACCCCACCGGCCTCCCGTCCGCGCCTCCCAGTCTGGCCCTTCGTCCATCCGTCCAGGCACGTGGCCCCACTGCGGGCAAACAGGAAGATTCCAGAGGGAAACTGTGAATGCTTCTGATTTAGAAATGCTGTGAATAAAAGAAAGATTTTATACCCTGACTTCACTTTTTAACCAAGTTGTTTATTCCAAAGAATGGAATTTTAGTTGGGGATGGGGGGGTAGGGGCAGGGAGAGATGCAACTCATCCTGTTTGGTGTCAAATTCGTATTTTTAATGTTACTTTCCAGCACCTTATAAATTGCAAAATGCATATTTGCATTTGGGGTGGTTTTTATTTTTATAAATATATATATATATAAATTTGAGCTTGCTTCTTTCTTGCTATGATAGTTGAAAAGTACGGTTCCTTTTCTTGTATGTTTTATTTAACTTTTCATTGGGACTTTTGTGTAGCTGTTTTTCTTAAGAAACAGCTGCAGCTTTGGGTCATTTTCAACTACTGTATTCCCACAAGGAATCCCTAGATATTTATGTATCTCGATGTTTAGACACTTACTTATGTGTTGATACTTTTTTTATTTAAATGTACTTATATTAAGAAGAAAAATATTAAGTACTACATTTCTTGTTTTTGATAGTAGCCAAAGTTAAATGTATCACATTGAAAAAGGATGGGTAATGTGATCACTTGGTTATCTAAATATTGTTTACATTAAACTTCCTTTAAAGTTCATCAAACGAGTTGGTAGCTAATGCAGCAATGTTTTTAACAGGCTTTTTAGCTACCGAGGGTCACTCCAAAGATTTGAAGTTCGGAGTTTTCTGCCAAGCTCAACAAAGTGTCTCCTACCCGACTCCCTCCCTTCGACTCTGGTTCCTGAAGGTTCAGCTGATGGTGGCAATGGCCCCTCTGGAGAGGATTTACTTCCCGCCAAGGGCGTTTGCTCTCTCGCTGGCCTCTTGATAACTTCAGACAGGCTCTGGCAGAGAACAAATCCAAAGTCAACCGGTGGAGAAGCAATACCAACCTGGGAACCAAATGTATGAAGTTACGGGTTCCTTGAATGCTGGGTTCTAGGGTAGGAAGGAGAGCTTCTGAGTTCAGAGTTCAGGTTTTTAGCTCCAGGAAAATACTCTCATGCGGCACCTGTTTGTTTACGCAGCGGGGAAGGGACTAGACTGGGTGCCTTTGACGTGGAAGGTCTCCCGCCGAGTTTTCCCAGGGTGGGTCCAGCAGCAGGCTGGGACAGGCCAGTTTCCCTCTGTGCCCGGAGTCACGTGGGACAGCACCTGTCCCACCTGAGCAGGACCCATCCCCTGCTGCTCCTGAACCAGCAGCACCTCTGCATTGCTTTCGCCAGGCTGAGATCCCACCCTGCAGGGGAGGGTGCACGTTGGCCTGATGGGACAAGTACCTGTCACCACTGCTGCCATGGCTACAATTCAAACATACCCAGTGTCACTGTAAATTTTATGGCACTATTTTTTTGGAGGATTTGGTCAGAATGCAGTTGTTGTACAACTCATAAATACTAACTGCTGATTTTGGCGTGTGTGCTCAAAATGATCTGGTTGTTATTTAATGTACCTCTTAAATTAGATGAAATGATTTCAGGTCAACTCTGAAGAGTATTTGAAAGCAGGACTTTAGAACAGTGTTTGATTTTTATTTTATAAATTTAAGGATGCAAATTAGAAAGATCTTTGGCTGCAGGCAGCAAAACAGCTGAACTTATTTAAAACAACTTGTTTTTGAATTTTCTTATATATCCAGGGGTGGGCGAGGCAGATTTACAGTTGTGAGTACGTGGAACAGAGAGTTTATTCTTGTATTATTATTTATTAACTATTGTATTGTTTCCCATACAAACAACTGCAGACCCACTTGGCCCGCCCCTGTGCATATTCTTTGTTTTACGTAGATGCAGTAGCACTTTGGTGAGAGGGAGGAGCAAAGCGGCTTGTGATGTCAGGTCACAGTCTTCTAGGAAAGAGCTAACACGGATCTTGGAGAAACTCAATATATTCATGTTCATTTTAGACAGTTCTTCCTCCACGATTCAATTTCATGTTTTATTCTGTATTACATTTTTTGCAGCAAAATTCTCTTTGTCATTTAAAAACTTTCTGTAAAGAACCCTTAGTCCATTTACCCCAAATTCAATGTAAATGTTTTGTTCAGCACGTGTTGCCACATGTGACCTGACAAAAAGCTGGGGGAGAAGGGGTTGGGAATGAAGGAAAAACTTGGTTTTTAGCTCAGTTCTGGGACCTGGAGGTATTCCGACTCAGAATCAGCCCAGGGCCCTACAAGGGACTCAGTCGGGTCATCCTTCCCGTTGAATCCTCCCTCTCACAGCCATGTGTGCAGGGGGCTCGTCACTCTGGTGTTGACCCACCAAACTCGGACGGCGTGGCGTGCCACGTTTCCCAGACCCTCACCGGCATATGTGCTCTTTAGTTGTTCCGGAAAAAGAGAAATCAAAGTTGAGTTGTTTCGGAGATCGGTCTCGCGCTTCATGCATTTTTCCCGAGGAACTGCATTCACCGTGTTCCGATACATGGAGGCGGCCCTCTCATCGGGGAGACCCTTCTGCCGATGACATAAAACCCAGATGATCTGGCAGCCCTGGTCCAGGAGAATAAAAATGAAATAGGCCGTCTCTGTTGCTTATTCAGGCCCTTATTTATAATTAAAACGTGGACATGGAGTTCATTTCAGTTTTTTCTTTTTCTCGCTGTCCAACACCACTTCCAGTTCTCTCCCACTCCCCCGCCTCCCTTTGTGTTGGGAGACAGCTCACACACCCCTGCCCCTGCCCCCCACGGCATGTCCACAGCCCCAGGAGCGCCACCCCCCCCCCCTCCTTTGCACTGAGGAACACCATGAGTCAGCTTTTTCCTGCTGCTGGGTTTCTCCCTGGAGCGGAGGCCTTGCCAGCCACCTAGGATCTGCTCACTGTCCTAGCTCAGTGACGGAAGCCTTCCCTCCACCAGGGACAGTGAGGGGGCGCACAGCCTTGCTGCTGCTCCTCTCCCGTGCAGATAAACAAAGGCGCTGACGAGAAAGGAAATGAACGGTTTTATCCAAAGGTCCTGCAATTTCGGGTTGCAGATTTCTGTCCTGAAATACCTGTTTGCCTGGGACATTCGGTCCTGGTGATTTTCAGGTTTGGTGGTTGGTTTTTTTTCCGGGGGAGGATGTGTTTAGGGCCTTTTACACATCAAAAGTCAGTTTAACAATAATCTCAGAAAACATTTTTTATATTTAAACAAGTTGCCTTTTTGTTTACCTACAGTATATAACTGTTTGGGGGTTTTGTTTGTCTGTTTTTTGGAGTTTTTCCTCTCCCCTTAGCCAGGTCAGTATTGATGAGGCTGATCATTTGGCTTTTTTATTTCCTTCCGGAAGAGTTGCATCAACAGAGTTAATTGTATTTATGTGTGTAAATAGATTTTAAGCTTCATTATAAAAATATTGTTAATACCTGTAATAACTTTTTTAATTTTTTGTGTTTCTAAGAACTTTTTCTTATGTTTGCTCAGTACTGTAGACAAAAAAAAAGCTTCTTTCTACTTTGTTTATTTTAGACTTTCAAATGAGCTACTTTTTATTCACTTTTGTAATAATTCCAATTTTTTTAATTCACTCTTTGTTTTAGGAGACATGAATGTGCAAAAAAAAAAAACTGTTGGTTACTTGTGCTATTCTGGATGTATAAAAGTCAGTGAAAAAAATAAACGTTCACATTGAAATGACAGTAGAACACATCTATTGAAAAAGTACCTAAGGCCAACGCGGCCCTACTTGGCCGGGCCCCGCCTCCTGGCCACGGTGCGCCCGCGCCGAGGGGCTGGGTCAGTCCGCAGAGCACCCTGGAGACCTGGGCCCTGTCTTTCTCCCTCTCGCAGGCCTCGCACGCCTCCCGGAAGGGAGCTGCGTGTCTTGCGTTTTAGACCAGACAGATGGGATTGGAGAGGGCGCCCCATGAGCCCCTCTCGGAGGTGTTTCTAGATAGCGCGTGGGGGGGGGGGCAGGTGCTCTGTGGTCCGAGGGCCGCCTTCCCTCCTCCCTGGCGCTCACGGTGCTCAGGGTGCAGTGTGTCCAGCCCATGGCTGTCGAGCACTCCTCGGAGCCTCACTTTCTCTGTACCCCAGTATCTTCTGTAAATCCAATATTAGGACTATGATGGCAAATAAACAATTTGCAAGTACGCACATCAGACCGCACTGGTTTTGTCTTTCTCTGCCCTGGAGGGCTGGACCAACAAGCCCACGTGGTAACACCAGCGGCACCGCCATTCACAGGGCCCCAGGGCCCCGGCCAAGGCCCAGGCTCCCGGGGTGCACCCTTGGGTGCTGAGGAGCGCTGAGACACACTGCAATGCTTGTCTTTGAAACAGAAAAGAAAAAAGGAAACAGACTCACATGGGCTTTGCAAACCCAGAATGGAAAAGGTCTGCGTTCACCCTGGGGCCAGTCACCCTCCTCCGCCTCCAGTTCTGCAGACGCAGGAGGCGGCCTTGAGTAGGGGTAGGCAGCTTTGAAAAGAAGTACTCTCCTCCCCGCCAGCCCGTGCAAATTATTAGTAGTATTTCAGTCCCAAGACTGCTACCTGAGTTAGCTCCCAGCCAGACACCACCGACTAAGGCTCTTTGCCAGGTCTTGTCCTAGCCGTCTCCTGGTCCTGGGCGCTCTGCGCAGCACCCACAGAGTGTCAGGAGCCAAAGCAGGTGGGATCAAAAGAAATTACTGGCGTAGGAAGTCACGGCTAATGAGCAAAGGCAGGAAGCGGGCGGCAGGACAGGTTATCTATGTTCCGAAAGGAAGCCCGGGGGAGCAGCTAAAAACCAGTCCCCAGGAGTCGGGGGGGGGGAGCCCCAGTTCTGTCTCCCACAAGGGAACAAATGAGACTAGTGCCCCAATTTTCCTCCGCTGTGAAGTAGAGACGATACCATTTTCAGTTACAGAATTTAAATAAGTTCATGCATGTCAAACACCTTAAAGAGAGCTTGGCACATAACATGTGCTCAGTAAATGTTAAATGCACACAGTGGGACTACTCATTAAAAAGGTAAACAGTGCCACATGATCTCACTTGTGTGTGGAATCTAGTGAACCAAGTCATTTAACAACAACATAGAAACAGACTCATAGGTACATTGAACAGACTGACAGCTCTCAGAGGGAGGGGTTGGAGGGAGTAAGTGAAAAAAAGGTGCAGAGATTAAGCAAAGGTGTGTGCGTGTGTGTGTGTGACACAGGCATGGATAGCAGTGTGGTGACGGCCAGAGGGAAAAGTGGGGGAGGGGTGGGGGAGGGGTGTGGTGACGGACGGGGGAGGTGGCAGGGGGAAGGGGGACAGGCGGGACGGAAAGAGACCTGACTCGGGGCCACGGGTGCAGGAGTGTGCAGACGGCGTTCCACTGAGTTGTGTCCTTCCTTGAAGCCTGTATGGTTTTGTGAACAAATGTGCCCCCAATACATTCACTAAAAAATAAAGATAAAAAGGTAACTGGTACCACATAAAAGTTGGAACGTCTTCCACATCTTCCGAACCCCGCCTTGCTGTGACTGCCCGCTGTCCCGAGTTCCCCGTCCCAGACTTATGTCCGTACCCACAGTACACGGCGCGGTTTACCTGCCTTCTGCAAAGAGGCACAGCGCTCCCCTTCCCAGACAGGGTGCCGGCTTCGGATGGGCACCCAAGTCCACGACCATGCCCCCCGCTCCCGCCCCTCTCCGGACGGGCATGAGGCTGCCCTCTGGGTCTGGCTGCTACAACAGCCCTCTGCATGTATCTTATGCTAGAACTGTACATTTAAAAGCAACTGCTGGTTCCAAAAAATTTTACATTTTCACAGATTGCTCTTTGAAAGGGTTTTATCGAATTCCATTTCTAGGGTCAGGGCCGTGTACTAGGAAGAGGAAGCCAGACAGGTGCTGGGTAGATAGGTGCTAGGTTATCACTGTGTGGAGCGGGTTTTCAAACCAGACCATGTCAGAGGCAGAGAGGTGCTCAGAGTCCGTTGGCCCGAGGAAGAAAGAACGCCAGCATGCTATTATTAAGTGCTGCTGCAAGCCACACTCTGGCTTCGGTGCCTCACGTAGGCGGGCTTACTCGGTTCTTACAAGGGTCCTGGGTCCCGTCCTGCAGGTGAGGAAACTGAGGTTCAGTGAGGCTCAGTGAGCCACCCATGTGGCCGCAGCTCCTGGTGGAGGAGCAGCAGTGTGAGCCCCGGAAGCTGGCCCAGGACACCCTAGTTTTAACGCCTTTCTGCACTGACGCTCAGGGCAATGTTAGACATTCATTGAGGATGAGAGAGTTGTCTACACCCTCGAGGGTGGCCTCTCTTTGAATACTACCCCCTTCCACCCAGTCTGACAGGCAGAAGGGAGAGGTGGCTGTGTGAGAGTTTCTGGAAAAGGGGGCTGGAAGGGCTTCAGAGTTCATGGTCACGGAGAGGTTGCAGGTCACAAGCCCCCACCCCCCTGCTGGTCTAAGGGTGCCGGGCCCGGGCGGTGGAGTGGGGCCCGGGAGCCGTCCTCCACACCTTCCCAGCGGTGCTCTCTGCTCATTTACTTTTCACCCATAACCTTTAATTTTTAGAAATGTTTTAGATTGATGGGGAAATTAAGAAAACACGACCTCCTCTAGCACTGATATCGGAAACGTTAGTGCGGTGCCTTCGCAACAATCAGTGAGCCGGCGTTGATGCCTTGATACTCAGCAAAGCCCACGGTTAGTTTGCGTGCCCTTGGTTTTCACCTCCTGCTCCCCTCTGCTCCAGGTCCCACGTGACAGGTAGTCGTCGCATCTCCTTGCGCTGCGGTTGGCCGTGGCGTTTTCTCAGCCGCCCCTTGTTCCAGAGGCTCCTGACGATTTTGAAGAGCACCTGTGGGTTGTACTGTAGGGTCCGCCTCTACTGGAATCTGTCTGGGGTTCCTCCAAACCAGACCTGGGCGAGGAAGAGCCCAGGGGTAAGTGACACAGAGCGTCACTAGTGTCACACCCTCTGGAGGGCACACACTGTCCACAGGACTCGTGTTGGTGTGGACCCTGATCCCCTGGGGGGAATGACGTTTGTTGGCTTCTCCTCTGTGCGGTGACGCTTCAGTTCCCCCTTTCCTTACTGCACTCTCTGCAAGGAAGTTGCTACGCCCAGGCCACACTGAATTAAGAACTAGGGGACCAGGCTCTCTCTGCCTTCAGGAGGCAGGGGGCCTTGGCAGAGAGCTGGGACAGCCCCCGGGGCCTCCGCCTGCCCTGCGGGGTGCAGCAGCCAGGTGCCCCCCACCCATGGGAAGCACTCTCTCTGCTCCGGGTCCTGAGCTGGTCCTCCCTCCGTTCAATGCATGAGCAGTGGGTCTCCGCCCTGCAGCCTAGAAAATTCAAAGGTCCAGGGTTCTAGAAGCAGCCCCACGGTCCCCGGTCACCCTGGCCCCACTGCCTGCTGTGTCCCAGCCGAGCTGGCCCTGATGCCCCAGATGGTGCCGACAAAGTCCTCACAGAGTTTCCAGATGTGGCTCAGGAGGCCGAGTAGTCCCCCCACTCGGTTTGGGGGGGGGGCCGTTGGCTGAGCTTCACCTCCTGACAGGAGAGAACACCCCACGGGTTTGCTCCCGTCCAGCCCACTCTGTGTCCGCAACTCCCCTTCACCGGGGTCCCCGAGTCCTGGACCCCAGGCCCCCAAGGGAATGCCAGGGCACAGATACCTCCCCGACCCCGAGGGGCTTCTCCCCCCGGGCTCTGCCGCCTGCCCGGCAGCTCAGGAACCGGGTCCTCGGGCTGGCTCCCGGACGGAGAGGAGGGGACACGCAGCACATTCACTGCCCAGTGGGCGGCGGGTCCGTTCGTGCCCAATCCAAATATTAGCAATTAAATTTTGCCTCAAGTTGTCCCGTTGGTTTCCATTTCATTGAGGCGGTTGTAAGGGGTAATTAATGTTCGGAAAGTGTTTTGAAGATGAAAAGTCTTACAAACATACAAAGTGTGATTTATTTGTCACAACAAATAACTCTGTGCGGTCACCGTCTTCCCTCTCCTCAGCCACTATGAGAGGTTTCCGTAGGCGATTAGAAGCTGTGAGTCTCTCTCTAAAAAAGTCCCCATTTATCCAAAATGTATTCGGTGACCTTGAAAAAGGCCTAGTCCTCTCCGCCAATGCAGTTGGCGGACCCCCAACCAAAGACCAAGTCACATGTTGTGGGTCAGATGGCGTATTCATTTCCAAGGGCTGCTGGGACGAAGGACAGCAAACTGGTGGCTCAGGACATCTGAGATGTGTTGTCTCACTGCTCCAGAGGCCAGAGTTCAAGGTCGAGGTGTTGGCAGGGCTGGTTCCGCATGGAGGCTGCGAGGGAGACTGTCTCCAGGCCTCTGGGCCTCCGTGTTCGCCCCAGTCCTTGGTGTGCCCTGCCTTACAGACGTGTCCCTGAGGTCTCCGCCTCCTTCGTGAGGATGTTCCGCCCTGTGGGTCTGTGTCCAGATGTCCCTGTTCTCGTGAGGACATCACTCAGTGAGGTAGGCCCTGCCACTGATCATTAACTTGATCACATCTACAAAGACACTATTTTTTTAAATTTATTTATGAGGGGAAGGGAGGGAGAAAGAGAGGGTAAGATACATGGACGTGAGAGAGAAACATCCACCGGTTGCCTCTGGTACACGCCTCTCACACAGGCCCCCAACCAGGGACCGAACCCGCAGCCCAGGCATGTGACCTGACTGGGGATCAAACCGCTTTGAGGACAGTGCCCGACCCACAGAGCCCCACTGGTCCAGAGAGATGCTACTTCCAAACAAGCTCGCGTTCACAGGCACTGGGGGTTAGAACTTGAACACGCCTCTTGGGGAACACAATTCAATCCACAGCAGCTGGGGATGCAGCTGAGGAGGGTGAGGAAGATGGGGGCACCAGGTAGGGCGGGTGCGGACACCCGAATTAACTCCCTGTGAAGGGTGTGGAGGAGCGAGCCATTTGGGCGAAGGGGACAGAAAGTGCAAAGACCCGCGAGGCGGACCTGGGGAGGCATATCCGACACTGACCGGGCAGGCCGCGGTGGCTGAGGAAAAAGCAGTTGACATCACCGAGGTCACGTGGACAGGTCACAGAGCACTGCCTGGGGCACTCGGGCTTGTCTTCCAAGAGGGTTTTCAGCAGAGTGGCATGAGCTCCATTACTAGGTGGTTCTGGCAGCCCTTCCTTTTGGCAGGTGCATCAGGGTGCCAAGCACACAGCTCAGGGAGTGGGGGCCAGTCTGGGGGTCAGCCCCACTCACCCATGCGGTGGGGGGGCGCTTCATGTAGGGAAGGTCAGGAGGGGTTGGCTGCTGCAGGCGGTGCTGAGGGACTGGTTGAGGTGTGCAGGAGGGAAGGACTCCGGATGCCTTCCAGGTGTCTGGCCTGGGGTACTAGGAGAAGGAAGTGACCCATCCTCTTGATGGAAACCTGGAGAATGTGGCACTTGTCTCGGGACCCAGGCTCACGGTGGGGCGGGTCAGGGCAGGGCGAGCAGAGACCGGAGGGAGCCCGCTCCTCCAGACGTCCGTGGAGGAGGCGTCCGGGCAGACACGGAGGCTGCTATAGCTGACAGAGCGGGGCCCACCTGCGTGTCAGGAATGCTGCAGAGGGCCACCCGCACAGGTTCCGTAAGGAAGCCATGTTCCATCTCCTGGAGAGTTCTCCATGACCAGGAACCCACTCTTTGTGAAACCAGAGGACCCCTGAACTCCCCTGTTCCTGTTCCCCTCGTCTACCTTGACAGGTAAGAAATCACCGCTCCCTGTGGCCTCACTGCCCACGGAGCGCAGCCCACAGCTCCCTGTGGCCTCACTGCCCACGGAGCGCAGCCCACACAGTAGCCAACACGTCGGCTTCACCTCCTTCCTGCCCTGACCAGCTGGTACCCAGGGATGGAGGGAGGATTGCCCTAGGTCTGTGGGTGCCTTGGCTCTGATTGTCCGACAGAATGGCCTGAGTTAAAGTCTGCAAGAACAACGGGATTCCTACAGCTGAAACACCTGTGCCCTCCATCCACGGATGAACTTCCGAGAGCCAAACCCACTGTTGCCTACACTCACACCTGTCTTCCCGTCAACAGAGTCCCTCGGGCACAGGACTGCCTCTCCCAGCCTCCCTTGCAGCTTGATTTCCCACGTGACAAATTTCTGGCCAATGTTACCTAAATGGAAGCAGCTCGTGGTGGCTTCTGGGAAACCTCCTCGCAGGAGAGTTTGTGTGCACGCTTTGCCCCTTCCCCTTCCCTTCCTCCACAGCCTGGCTGCCTCGAATGGGGGGTGACGGTGGAGGGAGAGAGCCATACCCCGTGGAGGGCGGGCGGCATTAGGAGCCGAGCCCAGTGTGTTCGTGGGGCCCCCAGCCCAGCCCAGGACTCGCTGCCTCTGGATTCATCTCCATGAAAGGAAGCTAACCATTCACCTCCTGCTGAAACCGCTCACAGGTGGGGCTTCCTGTGGTTCGCAGACAAACTGAATTCTAACCGACAGTTTCCATGGGCTCCCCTCCGGCTACAGCGTTGGTTGGGGGGACAAGTGCTTTCCCTTTTCCCAAACTCTGAGTCCTTGCAGGCTGGTGAGGGCCTTCCAGGGTGTTCGGGGAGCATGAAGGAATGAGGCAGGGAGAGGGGGTGGTAGGGTTGTTCTAGAATCTTCCATGATGGAAAAAACCCAGTGCCAGCCCTTGTAGCTCTGCCCTGGGGTCTGGAACCGCCGGAACAGTCCCCCTCACTTCGCCAGAAACGGCTTTGCCTGGGATCCGTTTGCCCGACAGTCAGGTTGCCGTAAAAGCTAATCCCGCTTCAAAGCTTTCTGCATTCTCTCCCATGCTCTGTCCTCGTTCGTCTCCGGGGTTGGTTTGGTTTTTTAACTGTGGAATGTTTTTAAGGGCATTTCTGACTTTCTTTAATCTTTGCCAAGTGGTCGTTGAATTTGCAGTGTATTGTGGATAATGTTTTTTGTGGGTTTTTTTTTTAAAAGAACAGTGTGTCTTCTTTTTTCCCTTGTGAATAAATGAGGGACTTTTAAGCCCATTTTTCTAAATATCCTTTTCTCAAATGTGAAGCAATATGGGGTGTTTCATTTACTTAGTTATGTTGCTTCATATTTAGTTTCACATTAAGAGCTTCCAAAGGAAGGCCAGACTTTCAAAAAGGCGGGTTTGAAGAGGACGGGCCATGAGTCGGTTTGGGGTCAGGCGATCTCCTCGCCACTGCAAACCCAGAATCTGTGCTCCTTCAAGCTACCCTATGACTTGGAACCAGCAAGCCTCCGCTTCCACAGCTGGGAGGAGGAGCCGCAACTGTCCACTTCATTTAACACTGTGAACGGCACACCACACGTTTGGCAGAACCAGGAAAAGGAAGGCGACAGAAAGTGTCGAAGGGGAGAAGGAGCTACAAGAAGCCTCGTCCTTCGGGTGGAGGGGCAGGGGCAAGAATTATTAGTGCAGCCACCTCAGGAAACAATTGGATGTTGTCGCTCTCAGAAAACAGAACACGCCTGCCCAGAGTCCCAGCATTTCCACAAGCAGAAGAACACTCCATGAACTCTCCTCGTGCACACCAGGAGCTGTGCACAATCGCCCACAGCGGCACTGACAGGAGCAACACAGACGGACCACGACCCACGTGTCCACAGCAGACGAAGGGCTGCACAATCCCTGTCGCGCCCTCACGAAGGAATCGCGTGCAGAGAGGAGGCGGAGCGGGCTGCCATGCACGTGGCAAATCAGAGAGGGAATCAGAATAGCGTACAGAGCATACTTCTCTGGATACAAAATTCAAACGGGAGCAAAACTGAGTAACTACCTCTTAGAGATGTGCGTGGAGGTGTTAAAAAGTCAGAGGACTGGTTCCCACGGCGCCCAAGAGACTTGGTTCCACTTGTGAGTGAGGGAGGAACTGTGACCGGGTCTTGGGAACAGGTGTGTTCTGTTTCTCAGCCGAGGTGGTGGCACGTGCAAATTCATCTGATCATTTCTCATAGCGCTCGGTTCACATAGACAGCTGATGAGATGGTGCCTCACTCTTGGACCTGCAGTCTGCTCTAGCCCGAGGTCCCCTCAGGTCCCATGAACCAGCCTGTCGTGGGACCAGTGCCCACCCATGGTCACCGTGGGGCGCAGGTGACAAGAGGAAACGGCTGCTGTTGGAACTGCAACTCAGACACCACGCCCCTGTGCCTCTTCCCTGCAAGGTGAAATTCATTTCCTCCCAGGAACTGGGGCGCTGGGGGCGGAGGAAGACACACACGACCTTCTGCTGACACTGAGTGCACCCTTGGTCTGTGAAGGTCGCATCATGGTCTCACTTCCTTTGCGCATCTCTTAACGACGGCGGCACCCTCGCAGCCCTGACAGGGCCCCCGCGCTCCGTGCGCACCCTCTGGTCTTCATTCAGCGACATCTGCAAAGACCTGTATCGCCCACAGACTAGCTCTCCAGATGCGGCCCACCATCAGTGCTGAAGAAAGGGGGCACCGGGGCGGGACACACAATCAGACACCCTTCACCCAAGTAAAGTGAGGCGGCAACAACCACAGATTTAAATCAGAAATAAAACATCCCTTCTCTGGGGCTCCGTGGCCGCTTCCTTCCCTCGCAAACACCACATGTCTTTGTAACACTGGTTCGAGCACCACCGAATAAACAAGCCTTGAGCCGGACTCAGTCCCCTGGTTGACAAGGGTGGGGACAGCTTGCCCGGTGCTGTGAGCACCTCGTATAATCGCTGTCCCCCACCCCTGGCCACTTTTTGCCTGAACAGCAGGCTCCTGAAGTCCTGAGGCTCAACTTGGACTTCCTCCCAATACTAGAACAGATAAACACGGGTCTGCCAGGGCTCCGCCCTGTTTACGAGCCTTTTAAAGATCAAAGAGTCGTTTTCAGCTCCGGGCTCGTCGCTGTAAGACATGCTGTACTTTACCATTTTTTAATTTTTTATTGAATTCATTGGGGTGACATTGGTTAATAAAATTATATAGGTTTGGGGTGTACAAGTCTATAATTTATCATCTGTATATTGTGCTGTGTGTTCCCCACCCAAAGTCGAGTCTCTTTCCATCACCATTTATTCCCCCCTTGGCCTCCTCCCGCCTCCCCTACCCGCCCCCCTCTTCCTCTGGTGATCTCCGTACTATTGTACATGCCTTGGAGGTTTCTTAATCCGTCATCTTTTCCACCCAGCCCACTCAAGTCCCTTCAAGGCCCCTCCCCTCTGACAGCCATCAGTCTGTTTTCTGTATCTATGAGTCTCTTAAGTTTATTTTATTCACCAGATTCCACATATAAGTAAAATCATATGGTACTTGTCTCTCTCTGACTGGCTCATTCCACTTGACATAATACTCTCCAGGTCCATCCCCGCCGTTGCAAAAGGTAAGAGGTCCTTCCTTTTACAGCCGAGTAGTGCTCTGTCCTGAGGATGTACAGCAGCTTTTCTATCCACTCATCCGCTGACGGGCACTTGGGCTGCTTCCACATCTTGGCCATTGTAAGTAACGCTGCAATGAACATAGGGGTACCTATATTCTTTTGAATCAGTGTTTTGGATTTCTTTGGATAAGTTCCCAGAAGTAAAATTGCTGGGTCATAAGCAGATCCATTTTTAATTTTTAAGGTATCTTCATACTGCTTCCCACAGTGGCTGCCCCAGTCTGCGTTCCCACCAGCAGTACACAAGGGTCCCCCTTCTCCACATCCTCGCCAGCACTTGTTGTTTGTTGACTGACCAATGACGGCCGTTCTGACAGGTGGGAGGCGACGTCTCCTCATGCTTTTAGTTTGCGTCTCTGACGGTCGGTGATGCTGAGCATCTTTTCATACACCTGTGGGCCCCCTGCATGTCCTCCTTGAAGGAGTGTCTAGCCAGGTCCTCTGCCCACTTTTCGATTGGATCATTTCATTTTTTGGTATTGAGTTTTACAGGTTCTTTATAAGTGCTGTCTGTTGCCCCTAATCAGGTGCATCGCTGGCGAGTATAAATGGCTCACGGGGCTCTTCCCGTCCCAGGTCAAGGCTGAGTCCTACTCTGTGAGGCAAACGCCTTCTGTGGAGGATTCAGCTCCTTTCCAACAGGCCAAAAGGCCCGGCACCTCCCTCTAAAGAGGCTAAATTTTATAGGGTGCATGTCGTGCAAGCCTCCGTGCTTGTCACTCTGAAGATGCCTTTATTCTAACTCACAATTAGTTGGTCACGTTGACAGAAGAAACCATCGAAGAGTCAGGAAAAAAGTAAGACCCCACAAGACCCCACTTCCCGGGGCTCTGGCAGGACCTGAAGGATGGGTAATGACCCCAAAGTCATGTGCAGCTGGGGACCCGGTCAGGCTGCCTAACCGTCTCGGCCTCAACAGGTCCACCTGTATTTCCTCGGAAACCCTTTAAATTCAGCACTGAGTTTGCAGCTGAGCCCTGGGAGAGCAGCAGTGCGTCTCACACAGGCCAAGATGGCTGGGAAACAAATAGAATGAAGAGTAAAACTGGAGAATGCCTAAATAAAATGCCAGAAATGCAGAGTTCAAATCGATGCCTTTTCTGAAATAATAAACGCAAGTCAGTCTTTTTCAGACTTGATTCTCAGAAGTATCTCAGGCTGCCTCTCCTGAGGTTAGAGAGAGCTATGCATTCGGTATGTGAAAAGCAGGAATGATTTCTGCCTCCATCGGAGTAACGGGATAGGGATCAACACCCCCATAAGAAACGACGAAAGAATCTTCACAACGGGAGTTTTTATCTGACTTTGTGACAAACCAGGCCAGCAGATGCTGCAGGGGCCAACATCCTAGAAGAAAGGGAAAAGGAAAAGAAGTGAGAAGTGAGGCCAACATTGGGCTCAGCTTTTGCTCGGCCCCTCCAAGTATTTTTTTGTGTCTCTAGAATTAAAAGTGGAAATGCCATGATTGAAACATGCTTGAACTAAAACTAAGAACTTAGCTAATGCATTTCACAGTCAATGAGAGACAGCCGAAGACAGGACCAGCGGACTGACAGACAGGTCAGAAGGGACAGGCAGACTGAAACGGTGTTCTTTTAAAAAGCGTGCACAGAAGATCAAAGAAGACTTCTCACACCTCATTCTACGAAGCCAACATAATCTTGATACCGAAACCTGAAAAAAAATATTGTAAACAAGAAAAAGCACAAATCGATCACACTCATGAGCACAGAGACAAAAGGTTGAATAAAATATGATCAAACTTAATTCATCGATATATAAAAAAAACGTAATACACCCGGTCAAGATGGGCTTGTCCCGAGAAGTCACCGAAGGGGTCCACCCTCCACCGCCGACCCGTCCACGAGAACGGTGTAAAATGGGTTCGGTCTGCACAACAGGAGGCTGGGCAGCACCGAGGCTTCCTGACCGCGGCTGCAGCCACGAGGTCGTTCTCCCAAAGCTGGGGCTGAGTTTAGGAGCTAAACAAAAAACACATACTGTGTGATCCCATTTACAACATTTCAAACAGGGGGATGCTAATCTGAGGTTACAAAGGTTGGGGTCATGGTCCCCTCGAGGAAGGAGGGAGGGGACAGCGATTGGGAGGGGGCTTCCCGGGTACCAACAGTGTTCCACCTCCGGCTCCGGGTCAATCAAAGGAAGCCACGAGTTTGATTTGTGGATTGGATGTGCCGATATGTACTTCAAAATAAAAACCTACATGGGTTTGAATATTGGAACTACGAGCTGACATGAAGACATCCAACGCCTAATAAACCAAATTATAACTAATGAAAATTGCATAACACGTTACAATTCAACAAAAAGTGCATTTATAAATTGCCTTACTTGCTGTTTGCTTCAGTCATCAGAGGCACTGTTGGGTGCGTAGGTGGATATTATTATCATTCCGAGATGCAGAAACTTAAATATTGAGAAGTTCAGTGACTCACCCACGATGGTATCTCTGGTGCCACGATGCCAAGTCATCGAACAGCATCCACACTTGGCCCTTGGAGTCTCATTTAACAAAGCTCGTTTAAACAGCCTTGGTGAAATTTGCGAACACAGCTCCGCAGAGTCAGCTTTTCCCACCGCTTTCCAAAGCCGGAGCATCGTGGTTAGAATGGTGGTTGGGGCAGAGGCTGAAGTGAGAAGGAAACTGGGGGAAGAAAACCCACACACGCACCCCGTCCCAAATGAACTGTGCAAACTCGGACGTGGGACTTCGTTGCTCCAAGCACTGCTTTTCAAACCTGCCAAATGGGTCTGCTGGTGCACCTCTCAACAGGGCTGCCGTGAAGAGTAAATCAGGTGGGGTGGGAAACTGCCCAGCGTGACATCGGAGGGTGACTGCCGCTCAGCCAGGTTGTCCCACCCTCTCCCAGCCACCAACCTCATGAGTCATCTGCCTCGTGGCAATCAACCCAAACCCCCCAATAATTCTGGGGTGAGGCACGGGGGACACCTGCGTGTTATCTAACAAAGCAGAGCCCCTTGCAAATGAGCTGACTTGTTTGAGGTCATTACTTAGTTGAGGTCGTTACTTAGTCAAGCACAAGGCAGACTTACACCCGCTTCAGCTCCCCAACCTCAGACAAATCGATTCCCCTTCCGCCACCACCACCGGCCAGCCTTTCTTTTCTTCTGGGCCGAGGGGCTGAGGGCGGAGGGAGACGCCCGCCTGGACGACACCCCTCGGGCTCGGCCCCTCCCCCTCCCTCCCCCGCAACTTCCACTGAACCCTCCTCTAGTGCGAAGTCACACTGGGCTGTCAGTTTGCCAGACTGTGCTTCGTCTTCTCTTGGGAACTCAGAGAGCAGCTCTGTGAATTATTTAATGTTCTATGCCCTGCACACACACAAAAAAAATGTAGTGAGACAAAAAAAAAATTATGTAAGAAAGGAAGGCAGGGCGAGAGGGAGGAAGGCAATCCAGTAAGTTTCGGGCCACAGGAGCAGTTTGTCGTTCAACACCGGCCTCTTTCTCTGTCCCCTGCCTCTTGCACCTGGTGCCCCCCGAAGCAGCTGACTCTCAGGAAAAGCCCCCAGGGCAGCACTTCCCACACCGGCGTGAGTGGGAATTCCTGTGTTGTTGTTTGGTCGTTTGTTTTTCAGGTGGGACGTGCACTTCAGATTTCCCCTGGAATGGCAAGGGGCCTGGTCTCTCGTTAGGAAAAACCAGGTGAGGAAGATGTGGGGTGGGGACAGAAGACTTCTGCTCAGTGGCCCTGAAGCTGACCCTTTGGCCCATGAAGGAAACTAAACCTCGGGCTGCTTCTTTAGCTGGAAAACCCTTGACTCTGTTCTCTGCTGGCCTCCTCAGACCCTACCGCTCACACCCCATCTCCCGTCAAGCCGCCTGGTCCCTGGAGACTCGGATCAGGCAGCTGGTGCCTCGGCACAGGTGTTGGTTGGCAGCCACCTCACCTGGGTTCTGCTGCTAAGCGCACCAGCGGCTCAGCGCTCTCGAACACCACCATATAAGTCTGGGAGTGCGACGCAGTCATTGCTGCCTCGGCGTCCTCTGGTCGGTGAGGCTGGGGACCCCACTGAGGACCAGAGGCAGCTGAAGTCAACCCAGCCCACAGTTTGGGGCAGCCTGTGGTCCAAGGCATATTTGAGGTAGGAATGGAGGATCCATTCCCTGCTCCGGGAAAGATTCCCTCCACGCGTGGGTCCAGGAAGGGGGGATAAGAGGGGCTCACGTCTGTCTGGTGGACGGCCCCCTTCCACCGTTGTGCAAGTGAGGAAACTTCGCCATCGCCCTGGCCTGCTGCAGAGCGTGCAATAAGCGCTCAGTCCCCCTTTCCTTTCATCCATTGGTTCACGCATCGTGCATTCGGTCAATAAACCAGAGTTACTCTGCAGGGAGGCGGTATCGCACCGGAGCACGAGCGTGGGCGGAGATTCCGTGGGCGGGAACCAGGCTCTGCCACTGCCTCGCGGTGTGACCGGGAGCGAGCCCGCAGCCTCTCTCGGGCTCGGGGGCTCTGTCTGTGACCTGAAGACTACAATCTGCCGCTCACACAGTTGCTGCAGAGGTTGAAGGAGATGATCCACGCAGCGCTCGTCACACATTTACTATTTATTACCACGACTGCCAGCAGCGTCGACAGGCTGTTTGGTCTCATCACTCAGCAGGGACCTGGGCGAACAGGCTCAGGCCCAGGCCCAGGCCCCAGAGAAGTTCTGCCGCCTCTTTTCTGGGGAGCGCACACTACCCCACCATCTCATTCACTTCCCGCAGCAACCCTTCAAGCTTGCAGTCCCCTGTCCACGTCCCAGACCAGACACGGGAGCTCACAGGGCTCATGGGCAAGAGGTCTCAGGGGTGGTTACTGGCAGAGCCGGGACTGGAGTTTCGGCCCCGCCTCCAGCCAGGGAACTGTGCCCGGAGGGGAAGAAGGGCTGTCCATTTGTTTGCTCGACCAACAGGTTGTCTGTTCCAAAGTTTGTCCCAACCAGCTGGGGAGAGCTCTTCCCAGGCCCCAACCGGCCCTGCTCATCCCCCAAACCCGAGGCCAGCCCGCCCCCTCCCGCCCGGCACAGGGCTGGATCAGATTAGCGAGCAACAGTGTTCTCAGGATGGCCCCACTTGGCTCCAGCAATTAATTAGGAGCCGTCTGAGAGCCTCCAAAGGGCCTGCAAGCTCCGGCAGGATACGTGCACATAGTTTAACCCAAAATATTTGCTGTGTTTTTCTCCTTGCTGCGGAACCAGTCCTTACCTGTTACCCGGGACTGATTGAATTTCTCAGCCACTCGTTCTCGGTGCCAACCGTGAGCCCGCCCGTGGGTCACAGGGAAGGTGGGGAGGTGCCTGGAAGGCTGACAACGATAATAATCGATCAGTAAGAACACCACTGTTTACTGGGGGCTCCGCGGAGCGCCGGCAGCTCACCGGCTCGACCTGCCCTGGTCAGCGTGGTGCTGCATACCAGGGCCTCTGGCTTGGCCAGGGGCGGGGGAGCCAGAGAGACCCCGGAGGGCCAGGGTGGGGGCCCCTTGGCCCCAGAGGCTGTTGGCCCTCGGGGCCTCTGTGTCTCCAAGAGTAAAAAGTGAGAGGGGCAACCCCCAAACTACCGATAATTGTGTGAGACCTTAAAATACAGATTCCTGGGCCCCACCCAGGACGCACAGAGTCAGGAGATAAAAGATTGTAGCTACACACACGTGTCACTGGGCTGGGAGTGTTGCTGGGACAGAGGAAGGCAATGCCTACAAAGCCCATGTTTCCCACAGTCCGATGGGAACACAGACAGTTGCTAAGCCCAGAAGCTGAAGCCATGGAAGGAATCTCAAGCCCCAGAAGGAATCTCAAGCCCCTTGAGTTTGAGGAAGCTGCTAGCGAACAGCTGGGTTTCCATCTGGAGGAAGGCTCCCGTCGATTCACAGAGCACCTGCCACTGCCCCGATCCACCACCTCCATGCTGACAGTGTACCGCAGAGTCACCGCAGCGTCACCTGGAGTCACCTCGGGGGCTGGGAGAGACCCACCGGGGCTGCCACCGCCTGTCCTCTCACAGAGAGCGTGTCGCCCACCAGGAATCTGACCCTGAGCTTCCTGACAGGGGCCTCAGTGCTGTTCTCATCGGGGACGGCGTTGTTTTGAATGGTTTCTGGGAGAAGAAGAAGTGGGACAGCTATAAATCCAATTTATAAATTGGATTTTTGTAAATTTAAATCCAGCCGGGTCCAATTTAGTGGAATCCGAGTTAACGATGTCAAACTTCTTTCCATGGTGGGCTCATGAAAAATTATAGCTCTTTCAAAACTTCCTGTTGCTGCAAACTTTTACTGAGAAAACTTCCCGACCCACCACTGGCCCGGGGCTGTGCGGTCCCTGCCCACTGGGACCAGTGAGGCAGAATCCTGCCGCTTGACTCCCTCTGCCGCTGGAGGCGGATGGAAGGATGTCCCCTGGGCTCACTTGTCCCCTTTCTCACCTCTGGGCAGAGAGGGCCACTCTGCTCCAACCGCGGCTTGTCCACTCAGCCAGCAGACCTGAGTGCTCTCGGCAGAGCTCTTGGGCAGACGACCTTGACTTTGTCTCCCACGCCCCCTGAAGCAGAGAAGCCAGGAGCCTGGTGCAGCCCCTCGGACCAGGGAGGACACGAGGAGACCCCGGGGCATGAGGTCCACCATCTGATGTTGTCGATCTCAGCTTCACACCCCCCACGGCGTCTCCTGGGTGAGAGCTGCCTGTGGACGGGCACCCACCAGCACCCAGTCCAGGCGCAGAGGGCCGAGAGTGGGGCACCAGCCTGCTCTGGGGCCGACGTGGGTGAGTGAGGCCGTGGCTGCGAAGGGCTCCATCTTGGTTTTACTGCAAATGTCATTACAGACGTCACTGACACTCGGTCCGCCACGCAAGACCCACGTCTGTCTTTGTCACGCAGGCCTCAAATCTCCCCCACTCGTTTTGCTTTCTCTGGCTCTGCTGCCACCCACTCTACCTGTCCGCTGAAGGCAGGTCCTGAGGGGGCCCCGGCTCTGCCCCTCGTGTCCCCTGAGGCATCGGTTCCCAACCTGGGGGGCACACCAGAACCGCCTGGGGAGCCTCAAAAAATGCCGACAAATGCCGACAACCACGGCACTCCCATAGACTCCAGTTTACGTGGTCTGGCCATCAGGGTTTCTAGAAGCTTCTGAGAGGTACTAACGTGCAGCCATGGCCAGACACCTCGGCTCTAAGCCTTTTCTGAGCCAAAGACTTGCCATCTTGGAGTCTCCAGCTTTAAGCAAAGGGAGAGATTATGGCTTTTATCAATGTGGGAAGGCAGCAAATACCACTCGATGGCTGAAGTCCTCACACTCCCAGCTCTCCAGCCGCCACCTTGCCACAGCTCCCCCGAGTGCGGGCCACCCCTGAAGCTTCCTGTACAGTGTGGGTTTTGAGGTGATGTATGCACATGAACACACACCCAACCCACTGAAAAATAATGAAAACTACTTCCCCACGGAATGCGCCGGACGCCTGTTTTAGAAACATAACGGTTGGCTTGTTGGTCTGCAGGAGAAAAGGATCGGGGTTTGATTTTTTTTCAAATACACATGTAACACAGAAGCGGCCTGAAAAGCAGGCATTCATTGCACGTGGACTGAACAGTTTTGGGTCTTTCACATAGATTTTCAAGGGATTTATGGCTGTATTCATTTCCCAAGGCTGCCGGGACACAGTATCAGGGGGTTGGGGGCTTGCGAACGGCACAGATTTATTCTCTTTCCCTTTGGGAGGTCAGAGCCTGAAGTGGGGCTCCCTGAGCTAAAATCACGGGGTGGTTTTCCTTTCTGGGCGTTCCAGGAGAAGCATTTTCTTGCCTTTCCAGCCCCCACTGGGAGGTCAAACAGGGCAAGCGTCCCTCACACTGCCATCTCTCCGCTTCTGACTCCCAGGTCTAACAGATTGTGACTGACCTCAAGGGGGTTGCTGCTTGGGCTGGTCTATTTAAAGAGAGGCATGGGTGGTTGTCCTGGGATACTTTTATTTACTTGCAACATGTGCAGCAGTCGGCATTCACATCCAAAGCTCTGTCTCTTTCAGGAAGGCGTGGCCCTTGCTTATCCAACGGTTAGGTCAATTACAAGTTAATGTCTCCTTTGCAGTTGGCTCCAGTCTTCCCACTGAGTTCCTGTCAAGGTCATCCTGTGCATGGGTAGTCTCCGAAACACTCTGCTACATTTTAGCCCGTAGCAAGAATGGCATTTAGCAGGAACTGCCTAGGCCCTGAGGCCCTGTCCTCTCTGACTGTATAATCCAGAATAATCTCTATTTGAACATGAGCTGATTAGCACCTTGGTTCCAGGTCTAACTTTTCTGCCCCTGGGATGTGACTCCACACCATCACCAGGCCTGAAGATTAGGCCAGGACCTCCGTAAGGGGCTGTGGTACCCACCTACTGCCACAATGAACTCCTGATGCATTAATTAGCGCACAGCAGAAATGGTTCCTAAAACCCTTTCCTAGCTGAGGAGGAAAATAAAAAAGAAGCTTATCACCCAATTGGGACCCATGTGTCATCCAAATAAATCAGGAGGAGGGCAGGGACAGTCCCCTGGGTAGCTGACCTTGACCTCCCTCCTGCTGCAGCTGTGCACCTGCAACACGATTTTTTATCTTTTGGGAATGTATGTTTTATCTTCGAGATTTTGTGCTTCTGTTTGAAAGTGGCCCCCGGTCGCCTCCATGTGCTTCATGGAGTTTTCCATTCCACCGAGTCGACCAAGAAAGCAGATAACATTGTTCGTATCCCTCTCTCAAAATAAAAACCACAACGAAGGTGTTTTCTAATTGTTTTCTGCCATTGGTGTTTTCCTGCCTTGTAGCTTACAGCCCTTCCCGGGAGAAACACGCTGTAAGTGAACAGGGGCACCTGGTGCCGGAGCACAGAGGGCGCCCGTCACCTGGCCTCCGAAATCCTACGGCCAAGTGTCCCCACCGGGGCAGGCAGAGGGGTCAGCCAAAAGGCCTCCCACGACCCCTGCATCTGGTTTTATATTCTTTACTCCTCTTTACTTTTGGAGCCCGATGAGACAGGTGGGCCCTGGTCCCTCACCGACATGTGCTGGGCCACACCCTGATGGCACTCAGGGACGTGAGAGCATCTGGAGTCTTCCGTGGCCCTGCCTGACAGGTCAGAATAGTAGAATTATTCCTCTTTTTTCTTTGTATCTTATTTCCCTTCCGCCTTTCCATTTTCTCCCCTTCTTATGTTTCCTGTCCTTATTTCGCTTTCTTCCCTCCCTTTTCCCATTTCTTCGCTTTTCTCTCCTTTGTCCCTGTCCTTCCTCCTTTCTATTCTTTCATTCTCACCCAGTTCTCCTTTCTTGTCCCCTTTTCCGCCCAACCCCCTTCCTTCTCCTGCCTGATTCCCTTTTCTCACCTGCCCCCTCTTCTCTCTTTTGGGAAGTATCCCTCACGATTGTCCAGACAGGGACCCACTCCCTGGGGACAATCCAAGATAAAGATGGAGGGAGGCCACTGGTAGCCCAGAGGCGGCAGGTGAGGAGGGCGGGTCATCACAGACAAGTGTCCGTGGAGAGAGAGCCCAGGCGGCCCAGGGAAGGGCGAGTGAGACGGGCCTGCAGGAGGCGCCCCACCAGAGCCAGGCGGGCTCCCCGAGTGGCTGGCAGGCCCACGGTCAGCACGCACACGAGACGCGGCACCTTCTCCTGTGGCAATGGCGTTCCGAGTGGGGCTGCTTCGCCAGCTCACGAAAGCCCAGTAAACCACCACGCGTGTGTGGCACAGCAGTCGCTGTTCACCTTGCAGGAAAAGGGGTTTCTGGTTCCGACTCGTCACCAGAACTTTCACAGCTGGACAACGCAGAGAGGCTGCCAGTTCTCTGAGATCACCGCGCACACATGCACACACTCACGCACTCTGACCCCACTGAGTGCATCGGACTCAGACTCTAATGCTGGACTGGCAACACCCAGACAGCAGGAGACCGGGCTGAGCCCTCCAGGGAGAGGGCCGGCGGGCCCGGGAGGGGCCCTGGGCACACCAACGGCACACTGGGCCCCGGAGACCCAGCCTCCCTCCAGGACCTGCCTGGTCTGATGAGCCAGAACCCATTTCTGGGTTTGTTATCCGCAGGACCCCGGGCTCCACGGTTGTGCCCTTCCTCCCACCCCTCATCCCCTCCCTGCACACCCTCACTTGTGTGGGGCAGACAAGCTGTGGGCAGCCCCTGTGCTCAGCCCTGCTTGGACGTTCACATGGAAAAGGTCAAGGTCCTGATCTTCGGTGGCAATGATGGAGTGGAAGGAGCTGAACAGGTTCCAGGGAACCTGCATGAGTTAGACTCACGGCACCACGCTGGGCGTCGGGCTTCACACGGAAGGAACCCACGTGGAGAGAGGAAACACGCCGGCCCTGCGTGGGAAGGACACGCCGACCCTGCACTGGGGCCCCTCGCCCTCCCTGGCGAGGTGTTTCCTTTTCTTTGGAGGTTTTTCCTGCTCTTCCATCCGGACGCCACAGAGAACCACTTACAGCAGCACCTACAGGACGGACGAGCGAGCAGCAGACAAAGACCCTGCTGTCCAGGGGTCACGTTGGATTCTGTGGACACAGAGGTGATGCCACAGGGCCGGTGCCAGCGTCAGGGCACCTGCCTTGAGGACTGCGCCTTCCTGTCCACTTGAGCAGCCCCCGGAATCCGAAGGAAGGAGGGCAGGCGGGGGGGACACGGTGGAAGGGGAGGCAGCGGCTTTGAAGACAGTGGCTGGGCTGCCCTTGCCTGTGTCCCCACACTTCTCGTCCTTCTGCGGCCACCCCTGCCGGACCCAGCTGCCTCGTGGGGTCTTCCACAGGCTCAGCAGAGCCCCCCGCCCGGTGTGAAAACTCTTCGTAAACCAAAGCATCGAGTCTGAAGTTCAGTGTCTCTGTGGTCACCTGGGACTTCCCTTTGTATGGCGGCTACCTCGTCTTCCCTCCCCCACCCCACTTTCAAGGGGGATGAGGAGCGGCCGGCGGGGGCCCAGCTGGCATGGTGCTCACAGTGCTGCTCAGCCATGTGGCCGACACCCTCTGCCCTGGACAGAGCCGCAAAGCCACCGAGGAATCCTTGTCCTTTTGTCGGCCATGCAAAGAGGGCCTTTAGCAAGCCACCGCAGGGGGCCTGTGACTCAGCACTGCAAGGGGACGCAGGGTGTGACTCAGCCCTCTGCTGGGCCTCTGGGAGCAGCCTCCTGTCTGCTGCCCGGGAGCCCGCAGGGCCAGGGTGGGCTGTCGGAGTCACCCGAGGTCCCCGGCGTGAACTCCGCAACTTGAAAAAGACACTCAGAAGCCCCGATAAAACTCCCCAGACTGGAAACAGCGTGGCTCACCACTTTACACAGCATTTTTCATCTTCAAAGCCCAGAACCTCAATTAAGTAATTAATAGGTCTGGTCATGTTCACAGCCAGCCCTCTGCAAACGAGACTGCGGAGCCCCAGCTCTCCCTCCAGCAGAAGTGCTTTCGTGTCAAGCCCAGAGAAACTCCTGAGAAGGCAACCCGTAATCCAATAATGACTCCCCCTCTGGAAGCAAGTTCCCAAAGGGGTGCCAAAGGCAGGGCTGCCCTGGACGCGGCCAGACCCGGGGGTCTGCTGCCCCCTCGAGGCCGGCCCGAGCACAGCATGCAAACGGGCCCGCCCACAATGCGTCCAGTAAGGGGAATAACAAAACAGCCCTTTCTATGTGAGAGGGAGCGGCTGGCATGCCCACGACTCCTTAAAGAGAGGAAAATATTAACGCAGCGCATAGTAACTCCTCTCTCTTTTTGCTCCAGACCTAGACGGGCTGTGTCGATACTGAGTGAACACGTTCCATGGGCTAATACCTTCCGAAGGAAGTGAGAGGGCTCTCGAATTAATGGGTAAACCGCTGCTTTGCGCATCAAGAGGACGAAGGGAGGTAATGGCCCTCAACATTTATTTTTCATTTGGAAAATCCAAAGCGAGACAGCTTGGAAGAAATCAAGGACTGATTATAATGCTAGGCGTGGGGCCAGAGGGATGAATTGCCAGTGACTTTTCGCAGTTATTGACTGCTCCTGTCTGGTGGCCCGGCATGGTACAAAGTCTCCAAAAGTGTTCGGGGGGAAAGGATGCTGTTTCCATGTGGCTGACAAAATGCAAAGTGGGCGAGGCTTCAGCGGGCCCCCCACTGGTGCCCACCCTGTCCACAGGAAGCGACCAGCATCTTCACCCACAGGGAGCCTGTGGTGTCTGTGGTCCTGATGCTGGCCGTCCTCATGACCAAGTGCTCCAGGCTGGCGTGTTCAGGGGCTGCTTGCCCTCCACAAAATTTAAAAAATAAATAAACGTAGAAATACATTTTTGAAAGCCCCCAACACAGACACATACGGGTACAAGGCAAACTCCCCTCTCAGAGATTTCAGATTCAGAGCATTTTCGACCAGGGCAGGCCCAGTGACAGGGGCACAGACCTGCTGGGGTTCCCTACAGCAGATGGAGATGTCCGCTGTCAGTGCACTGCAGGAGAGTTGGGGAGCCGCCAAGGGTGGGTGCGCCGGCCCAGCTAGCTGCAGCCCAGCCCCAGAAAGGGACCCTGCGGTGGCAACCAGCACAAACATGGCTGAAGCAGGTGCCTGGCTGGCCAGGAATCCTCACCTCTGCCCCTCCCAAAGCTCAGGTGGGCAGGATGTCGGAGGGCCAGAGAAGGGGCTTCTGGCCAGGGTGCCACAGAGATGATCACAAAGGGGACAGCGGGGTCAGCCCCCCCAGCGGCCTGGCCAGGGAGTGACAGCCACTGCAGACAGGGACGCTCCAGACGGCGGTCCACTGAGGGGCTGCGGGCAGCAGGAGGCAGAGCATCTTTTTCCTGGGGACTCCCGGAGCCACCTAGGGCTCTCCCAGGAAGCCCAGTCTTAAGACAGCGCAGCTGGTCGACAGGGAGCAGGCTGCCCAAAACCACAGGGAGAAGACTCCCAGCAGCCAGTCCGGGCCCCGCCCTGCCTGCAGTCACTCAGAGCCGGCCAGCCAAGGGCCCGTCTGCCTGAGATCGATCCAGCTTTAATTTCCAGTTGAAAATGGAAACAAGCCAAGTCAAGGCAAACCCAGGGCCTGGTGCAGCAGCAGCCTTGTCACGGCAGAGACATTGTCACCTGGGGCAAAAGGTCAGCGTCTCACACCCCAGAGGGACATTATGTGTGAAGCTTTCAGAGAGAAACCCATTTATCACATAACAGTCACTGTTAAGGGCCTCATTTTATGGGTGAGGAAACTGAGGCACCAAGAAGTTAGGTGACGAGCTCAAGCTCTCATGGTAGAAGGAGGGGCTGCAGACCAGTCTCCCAGGGTGGGGGGCTCTCTGGTCCAACCCGTCCCCCTCCAGCAGCCACACCTCCACCCCGGCTGCAGGCCCCAGGGCGGACGAGGGGGACTGCGTGCATTTGGTTGTAGCTGGTACGCCCTCCGTGGTCAGACCAAGTCTCCAGTGCCCAGTGTCCTGTAGACATGGGGAGGCATCTTGACAGTCACTGGCCTCCCTGCCTTGGGACCACATCTAAGAGAGAGGCCATGGCCCTCCCGTCCCTGCTGGCCCCAGACACGGAGCCTCCTGACACCCCACACCACGGGGGACCCTCGGGGGCAGGTCAGCACGTGGCGTGGACTTGTGGAGGAGCTTGGTGTCTCTGAGCAGGTTTCTCTTCACCTTCCCCTGGAATGTGGCCGTCTTGAGGCTGGACGTCTAAGTGGGTGGAGCTGTTGAAAGACTAATTTAGAAAAAAATATAACAGCAACAATATATATTTCCAGTAGGAGCTGCCAGCTATCAGCTATCAGTCATCTGTCACCATGTATCATTTATCTGTCTGGATCAGCTACCCACCTCTCTGTCATCCACCTCTCGTTACCTATCATCTACCTACTACCCACCTACAGGCCTGCACCTCTCAGACGTCCAGCTGCTGTGTGGATTTTCATTACGAGCTCCCAGTAGCACCCGGGTTAGAATCTGGTTTCTCAAAAGCATTAACTCTACGACCTTGGACATGAACTAACATCTCTGTGCCTTTGTGGTGTTCTGCCTCTGCAAGACGGGGAGGAAACCAGAGTCGGGATGGGGGGCTGGGTGGAGGGGCCCGAGGGCGGGTCTCTGTCACGACCCACCAGCAGGGTCGCTCTAACCTCTGGGTGTGGTTGGCGGGGAAAGGAGCTTGGGGCAAGTTCACAGGGAGCAGACGGGGGTTTATGGAACAGAACTTCCCCACACAGGGTCCCAGCATCGAACACAGAGTACTGGACAATACCCTCATGGTTCAAAGGTGGTTTCCCCAAGCTTCTCAGCCTCTCAAACCTCAACTGCCAGATCGTAGCTCGAAATCCTCGCCTCTCTCCCAGATGGAGTCTCATCTCCCACTAGGATTACAATGGCATGCGCGAGCCCACGTGTGTGTGCGCACACGTACGCACTTCACAACTCCCCTCGGAACATGGAAGATGCCACTGGCCCTCCCTATGACTCCGTGTGCTCGCTTGTAAGGTGGAGACAGTAATATAGTGCTTGGTTTGCAGGACGGTGGTGAGTAGGAGACCACATATTGACTTTAAAACAGCAGCGCTGCGCCTGAGCAGGTAGCAGGTCAAGGTTAGCCAGGGTTGTTTTCAAAAGTAACATTCGTGGCAACTGTAATAAATCCTCCACTATTTACCTTTTCCTGCTAACAAAGCTTTCCGATGAAATTCTCTGGAGCCGGGCCCCACACTGGTTTCCCTTGCACAGTCCCCAGGTGCCTCAGCACGAATAGGATTTGGATGCTTGCTAAGCAATGCAGTGTCCAGGCGTACAGAGTGGTCCGGGCTCTAGGAGTGGATCGGAGACACCACACTGTTGCCATCTGAAAATACAGCCTCGTGCACAGGCCTATCTGCTCACTGTGCATCCAGGCTCTGAGGGAAGACTGGCGGGCTGCGGCTTCCCGTCCCGACTCGGTGTTCAGTGTGCCCCGCTGTTGCTGGACCCTCTTCCAGGTTCAGACTAAGCCCAAAGCTCTGCCCTAAAAAGAACAGCTAGGCCCCGGGCAGCGTGCCTCGGAGCGCAGCTATTTCCCAACCATCGGACTCACACCAGACTGCCTAGGGCTTGTACTGCAGAGAAGTCTGCAAATATTTTGTCTGACTCTCCTTACCGGAGAGGTTTCGGGGCTGACCTCCAGGCAGAGAACCTTGAGGCCTCCCCACTGCTCACCGCCCCTCAGTCGTTGAGACCGACCCTTTAGGGACCTCACCTGCAGGGAGACACTCAGTCTCCCAACCACCCGGCCTAGCTCTCTGCCCCGATCGGCGGTGGGTGGCTGCTTCCCAATCCTCACCACTTCCTCTTACACACCGCAATCTCTCCGCGGCTGCCTGAAAACTCCCACCACCTGTAACAACATGGACGGACCCATACGGCTAAGTGAAATAAGTCTCACAGAGAGACAAATACTACATGATTTCATTTATATGTGCCATCTAAAAACACAGACACAGGCTCGTGGGTACAGAGAACAAACTGTATCTGATGGTTGCCAGAGGGCAGCGGGTGGGGGGTGGGTGGAAAGGGGAAGGGAGTTAGAGGCACACACTGACCGTTCTAAGATAAATGGCTGATAAGCCATGGGGAGACAGCAGCCAGAGCAGGGAATGTGGCCAACAACAGTGTCACAAGTTTGCACAGTGACGGGCAGGTACTGGACTTAGTCGAGTGATCGCATCGGAAGGTGTGTAAATGTTGAGTCACCATGTTGTGCACCTGAGACTGATGTGATATCGTACGCCAACTCTACTTAAGTGTTGTGTTTTAATTAAAGTAATTTAGAAAGTTCGTGGTTGACCAGATAACCGTTGACAAAAATTGGCCCTGCCCCTTGAAGTTCTCCAAATGTTGTTCTGCATCATCACGCTGCTTCATCATGACTGATTTCTCCAAAAATCTGTGGCCGGCACTCCCGGTGGCTCAGTCTTGATGATAGGAAGGGACCAACGATGAGCAGGATGGCAGGAAGGCTGTCTGCGTCCAGCAAGGCGACCCTGGCAGGAGGAAGGGGACCGGGCCGCAGGTGCTCCGGCCTGGGTGGGTTCCGAAGTGGCCTGCACCTGGAGGCCTCCCCCTCCCGGGACCCCGGGTCGGGGGGTCCTTGAGGAGCTTTTCCAGGGACAGAGGGCACGTAAAAACATTTTTTGGAGTGCGGTAGCTTCCCTTCATGTGGTTGTTTAGGCAAAGTCAAAGTGGTTTCACTTCTACTTTCTGAAAAAGACGAGCATGATTCTTCTCATTGGCACCAGGGAGAAGATGCCAGTTCAAGGCCTCCCGACCAGTGAAGAGCTGGGTTCCTTGCCCAGCCCCCTGACCCCGAGGAGGCTCCGCCTTCGGACGCCGAGCCCACCGACGACCAGGAGGAAGCCATGGGGATCTTGGCTTTTACCTAGCGGTTCCTATTTTCACGTACGCCCCGTGCTTTCTCGTGCCTGTTCCCAGAGCTCAGCAGGACGAGCCTTTTATGGAGCAGCAACAGAGGTTCAGCAAAGGTAAGGAACGTGGTGCCCAAGGCCACGCGGCCCTCGCTGAGACCTCTGCAGTCCCAGCTGAAGGAGGGGGCGGTGGGGCCGGGAGGAAAGCAGCCGCAGACGAAGACCGTGCCGACTGGGAAGGGGAACCCGGACGTGAGCTCGGGCTTCGGGAAACAGCCCCCTGGTTTGATGGACTCAGCGCCAGGCTGGCCACCTTTGCGGCCCTCACTCAGGTACTTCCTCACTTCGGAAGTCATTGTAAAAGCCGGAGGCTTGGGCCTCTGCTACTATCTTCAAAGGGCATGGAAAACCTTAAATACCGGGCTTGTGATCATTAATTGTCTGAATTAACCCCAAGTTTCCTGCCTTGACTGCTGGGGCAACTGAAAACCACGAGGAGGAGACGTCAGGGACTGGCTGGAGCTCATCTCTGCGGGGTTACAGCAGCCGGGACGACCACGCCCCAGAGGCACCCTGTAGGTCGCTGCGGGTTGCCTCTCTGTGGGCTTCAGATTTGCATTCGAATTTTCTGCCTGACAAAGGATGCACTGTTCTCTGCTAAGATCCCTTGATTAAATACCCAAGTGTTGAGCCAACTTGCTACTTCCTTCCAAACCCTCCCCCATGCTAAGTTCCCCCCCCACTTCCATGCCCCTCCCACCACGCCCCCTCCCGTCTGAAGGTGTGGGTCGGGGGTCCACGGGAGTGCAGTCTTGCCTCCTACACAAACCCGGGCCAGCAGCAGCCCGTGGCCTCCAGATGGCAAGCTGGGAACCGCCTTTCTTCCAATGGTACTCAGTTCTGCAAAAACGAGCTTCAGGTGCTAACCACTCCCTGGGCTCAGGGTTCTGGGCACAAACTGCCTCCGTGGTTACGGCTCAGGGTTCAAGAAAGCCAGCACGGGCTCACTTCCTCAGAGCATGCTGGGAAGGCATCCTGTGCCCACCTCCCCCCCCAACCCCCTGGCAAACCCCGCAGGGTCTCGGTGGTAGCCCTCCAGGGGCTGAAGGATCCTGTCCTGGTGTGGCTGAGGTGGTGGCCCCCCCAAACTGTCCCCTGTGAGTACCGCTGCACCTGAAAAACCTCTCCCCTTTAGAAGTGGAAATGGGTCTGCAGCCTTCTCAGAAAAACCAGGTAGAACCCTTTTCACGGGGAAGCCACGTGGCCGACCTGCAGGTGCTTGGAACAATGATCAATCCCTTCTGGCGGGGTGGGGGGGGGCGCTGCCCAGGTGTCACTGAGGGGTCAGGTGCTTCCTTTATCAGGCCCCCTGGGGAGACCTCCCACCTCCACCACTGCAGCCGCTCCACCGCCAGGGACCCTTCCTCTATGAAGTGCTTTGCGGAGCCAAGTCGGAGCCCCCTCTTCCCCAGGAGGGCATGTCTGGGGCCTGGGGCTGAGGATGGGGGAATGAAACCCTCCCTGCAGGCAAGTCCTTGTCCATCCGGAGAGAAACCGTTTGGCTTGTGAAGGCCCACTGTGGCTTAAACAGCGCACACATTTCTCACCGGGGGGGGGGCAGGGGGAGGGCTGCTCAGTTCTCACTCGGCATCACTGGGCAAGCGTGCTGCACAGCCGTCAGCAGGCTTTGGCTGCATTTATCTTCCTCAAAAAAATCTATTTTGTTCCGAGGACATAAAAACGCAAGAATAAAAATTGTTCAAAAACACCTTTAAAATTTTAATTTGTTTAAAATACCGACATCGTATCATTTAACGCCTCTCAGGAGGAGCTGGCCCGGGAGAAATAAGGACCAACCCAAACCGGAGAGTCGGTCGTTTCCTCTCCTCCGGACTGAGATAGTCACGATTTACGTGGCGGCCCCCTGTGAAAGTTGGGGTCACCTCCGCTCAGGTACAGAGTGCGAGGTCACGTAAAATCAGAACAGTGGACAGGACACTGGCCAAGCTCCGCTCTGGGCGATACGAAGCCTGAGGCCAGAGGGCCACGCTTCCGGGCCACACTGTCTCTCTGGTGACCTGCCATTGACCACAGGGCTGCACTTGGCTCTGTGCCCACTGAAGCCCCGAGTGACATTTGCCCTCCACTGCCCCACGCGGCGATGCTATTGGGACAGATTTCACGCTCCCACGGCTCAAAGTCCCAGGGCCCGTGACTCCCGAGTGTCTTACAACGCCGGCGACAAAGAGCAAATCCACATCCCCCCACCCCCGCAACCTGCAAAAGACAGCCTGGTTTGGGTGAATAAACCAGGAGTGTCCCCAAAGAACAAAATAGAACCTGCATCAGAGTATGCAGCCACCACCCTGACCCGTGTAGCTCAGCTGGGGGGCCGCTGGTTCAACTGCAGCTCAGGGCACCCACCTGGCTGTGGGCTGGTCCCTGGCTGGGGCACAGAGGGTGGCCACCAATCGAGGTTCCTCTCTCGTCAACGTTCCTCTCCCACGCTCTGGCTCTCTCTGTCCCTCCCTCTCACCCTCTCTCAAATCAGTGAACATCTCCTTGGGTGAGGATTAAAAAGAAGCGCAACCTTCCAGCAGGCGTTGGCGAATGACACAGAAAGAAACTCAGGGAGAACGAAGATCGGCATCTTTTATTTATTCAGACTCCATGGGGCTTCTCTGAGACCACATGTTTCTCTCTAAAGACAGATTTCCGAGCCCTGGAGAAGCCACGGCGTTTAACAAAATTCTTCTTTTTAATCTTTACAGCTGGCCTTTGGGCTTAATGGAGGGGAGGCCGAGGGGGGGCAAACTGCCTACCTGTGCCTGGGCCACCTGGCCAGCTGGCCACCTGCGCAAGGTGGAGCGGAGCCATAACAAAGCACTGCATTGACCTGCTGCGAAAGAACCCTCCCTTCGGCCCCACCCTCTCTCCCCACCCTGGGCAAGGGCCTGAGTAAACAGGTGCATTCGGTGCCAGGACTCGGAGTCAACAACCTCCTGCTTTGCCACAGGACTCTGGGAATCAAGTCAGTGGGCTGCGCAGACACGCCAGGCCAGCCCGCAGCACAGGCATCCGAGCCCAAGGGTGGGTTAGGAGCAGAGCGTTGCAAGGAAGCTGGCTGAGAACATGTGCCACGCACGTCCTGTGCCACCCAGAGGCTTGGGGCCTCCTGAGAGGTTTGGCAAGGCCGTCCCAGCCAACCGCAGCCCAAGGGTTGGGCACAGCGAGGCGGTCTTCCCTGGGAATGTCTGTAACAGGTCCTCAGACTCACTCAGGGCAGAGTTCTGAGATGCCCCCAAGGTTCCCAGAGCCGGGAGGACGGCCCTGTGTCATCTGCCCACTGTTGTGGGGTGCGGGGGTCGGGGGACTGGAAGTATGATGCACCGTCACCCCGGTGACCAGGTGAAGGGATTTTGCATATGTTGTTAACGTCCTTTATCAGCTGACTGGAAGTAAGGACAGTGCCCTGTGTGGGCCAAACTTCATCACATGACTTGAATCCTGAAGGAGAGGACCCTGGTGGGCCTGATGTAACAATCAGACGAGCCCCTTAAAAGAGGACCTGGAGGTCACCAGTGGAGGGAGTCGAGAGCCTGGAACAGCAGACACTCACTTCTGTAGGCCTTGGGGACTTAAACTGCCACGTCAGGGGGAAGGCCCCGTGGCCAGGAATGGTGGGGGGTGGCTAGAAGTCCCACAGCTGTGAGAAGCTGAATTCTGCCAATAACCAACGAACTTGGAAGTGGACCCCGCCTGCAACCAGAATCACAGCCCTGGCTGACACCTTGCCTTCGGCCTCCGAGACCCTGAGCAGAGAACCAGCTCGGACTAGACCTCTGGCCCCGCCCCGGGAGGCGGCGCATGGATGTTAGGTGGAGCCGCAAAGTCGATGGCAATTTGTGAGGCAGCAGAGGACCCTGATGTGTCCGCCTAAGACGTGCATAGAGAAACCGTGCCCTCTGTCCCCATGTTTCCCGCACCCGCTTTTTCTTCTCAAGGTGAATGGTCACACTCTGCACCATGGGGGAGGGCGGAGAGGCTGGGAGGGATCGGGGCCAAGTGCGGGGCTGGAAAGGGCTCCTAAGGATTCTGCACCTGGAGGTTTGGGCTCTTGATGGTCTGGTCGGTCTCGTAGTGCATGTTCTGAGAAGAGGCAGCTCCCGAGACCCATGGCTGGTGATTGATTCTGCCTTCACCATCCATGCTCAGGTGATTGGAGGTTGCCAACTTGGTCACCAACTGCAGAGATACCCTAAATTTGGGGAGTGACTTCACCAGAAAGGAACACATTTACCCCAAACCCAAGAGCAGGAGGCTAATGGGTCTGAACCTAGAACAGGGCGGAGGCCAGGGCTGTTGGGGGTGGTGATGCCCCTCGGGGCCTGAGAGCCCGAAGCTGTCTCACTGACTCAGGGTTTGTACTGAACAACTGGAAATGACACAGAAGATTGTGTCACCCAGTCCCTGCATGTGACCTATGAGGAAACAGCCTCAGGGCGGTGAGCTGCCCTTCCCAAAGCCTCCTGGCCCGGAGAAGCAGGGGAAAGACCGAAACTCAGGGCTTCCAGCTATTTCCTGTCTCGGGCCTGACTCGGGGTCACAGAGTCAGAGTCCTTGCAGGGCACAGAGCCCGGTCGCGCAGGTAGCCTTGGGTGACCCCAGGCCAGTCACTGATGGCCACTGTCCTTGTCCACTCGCCCAGCAGTACATGAGGGAAGCTGTGCCCAAAGAGGGGGTGGGGGAGGGCACAGGGTGCAGGCAACCAAAGTGGCCTCTGGGCAAGAGGGTCATTAGGACAGCTGACATACCCACGGGCTGCGAGAGGGACAGTGGGGATAGAGCTTCCAAAAGAGGAGGAGCAAGCAGAGGTTGGATTCCAGCTCCTGGGGGCCCAGGCCCCTGCCTGGCTCCCTGGATGGGTAGCTCCCCCCGACGTCTGCCACTCGCTGCTCAGAACACGATTTCCTGTGGACTGTGCCTGACCCCAAAGCGGCAGCTCCAGGCTCTCCCCGACTGAACGGCCCTCTGCAAGACTCAGGTGTTCAGAGACTCCGCAGGGACCCTCTGCCGTGGAGACGATGACGTTGTTGGAGCATAGGTTGCAATGGCAGGCAACCCCCCCTGCAGGGACCCCCAGCTCACAGACGGGCAGCAGGGTCCCCCTCACCTTCCGGACCTGCAGAGGCCCCAGGGAATCCCGCCACTGCTCTGGGCGCTGGGGCCCCCTGCCCACATGTGTCTGTCCCCATGCAGGGGTCACACCCTGAAATGCAGTAACATATTAAACTGGAAGTCGCCTGTCTGCAAAGAAACTGCCCACGTAGAGGAATTCAGAATTAAACCACCGTCTGGACAGACAAGTCATTTTTTAATGTGAGCAAATATTCCCTCAATTTATCCCTTTCATGTGCCTGGGATTTTATGGATTATGCTCTTCGGATGATGCATACCTCTGTTCTCTTAAATAAAAGAACGGGGTATTCTTATTTTTTGAAAGCTATTTTAAAAAATTCTTCCAAAGCCTAATGATGGGCCCCGGGGCGCAGTGAGGAGGCCTGGGTGGAACGTGGCTAAGAGTCTCTGCCCAGGGGCGGGTGAAAGGGAGCCCTGGCCTCACCCTGCAGTGTGAATGTGTGTGGGTGTGAGTGTGCTAGTGTGTAAATGTGCATGTGTGTATTTGCGTCTCTGTGAGTGCGTGAGTGCATCTGTGTGTGTATACACGTGTGCCTGCCTGTCTGTCTGGGGGCCAAGCGCTTGGGCACACATTCTGCTCCTGGGGGTGGACCCCGTAGCTCAGAGGTCACCCATGGAGACCTCTGGTCCCCGGGAGTCCTTCCCTGGAGCAAGTTCCACCGCCCTCCCCCCCCCAAGTGCCAGGCAGGGCCCAGAGGGTCTAACACGCTGATGCTGCTGGCCTCTGCCCCGCCCACGTTTGGGGACTGACTGTGTGCTGAGGAGAAAAGCTTGTTTTTCTAACTGTCAGGCCTCTCAGCAGAAGTGAGAAGGGGCTCTCCTCCCCCCAGAGAACCTCCCCCAGCCTGGAGAGAGGGAGTCCTACCCCGCGTGTCTGTATTCGCATTCTGCATGGTGTCTCGTTTTTGTGTCTTTGTTTTGTATGGCATGTTTTGAGGAGAGTTCTCAGTTCCACCTCTTCGCAGGCCTGTGAAGGGGCAGCGGGGGCAGAGAGCTGGGCGGGGCCTGCAGGCAACTGCCCACTTCCCTGCCACTGCACTCGAACCCAGACTCTGCCACTGGGTCACAAACGCCATCACAGGTTTGCATGGTGATGGGCGGTCACCAGACGTATCCCAGCGGTCACATCACGAGGTGCATGAACGTCCCATCCCTGTACGCCCGCCCGAGGCCACGGCAACGCCGTCTGCCAACTCTGCTCTGAAACAGTTTCTGGAACCAAAAGAGCCCGCTGGGCCCCCACGACAGCCCCCCCACCGGGCAAGCGAGGCCACTGGTCTTCACGGCCCTGTCGGGTGGCTTTGCCGGTCACAGTTCGAGGGCAGGTCGTGTCTAATTCAAAGGCCACTGATGTTGGGTTTGAGGCCACTCTCCCCATTTTAAAGAAAGGCCTTTTCACTTTACCTCTTGAAATCTAAGTGGAGAATGACAAGTAAAAAAAAAAAAATGCATGCCTCTGTTCCATGTAAACATTTTTATAATTTATTTAATTTTTAAGGCACATGGAGTTTATGTAGATCATTTTTCACATCTAAAACTACCAAGTGAGCACTAGTTACAAGTGGTTGCTCATTTACCAAGTTCACATGTCACATCACAAAACCAGTCCTAAAAACCTGACCCCCAAACAGATGGGGAGCGTGTGGCTGGTGAGACCTGGGGGACACCAGGACTTCCTCCTGCTTTTTCTCACATTTTCACTGAATCCCACAGCACTTACGTGAGTGTGTTTTACTGTCGTCTACATGAATTGCCACTAGAGCTAACGTGGCCTTTGTTTCAAGGTGCATGTGGGCATGAACCCCTGGCGGCCCTGGGGGAGGGGAGCTTCTGTAAGGTGTTCGAATGGCAGAGGAGCCCGGTGGCTCCCTGCGGTGGCTCCCAGCCTCCGTGCTGTCTTCCAGGCTTTGCAGGGGTGCTGGGGTCCCCGGCCCCTGCACACAGAGGCCAGCTCAGGGCACCGGGGAGGGGAAGCCACAGACCCACCAGAACACCCCCTGGGTCCACGGTTTCCACTTCCTCCCCAACTTGACCGTTCACCAGAACTGCCCAGAAGCAGTCACCGTGAACGGAATCTCTCTGGATTTTCCCATCCTGATCTCCAAACGCCCCGACAAAGGGCAGAGAGGCAGCCAGACTCAGGCGAGCCCTGCAGGGCAACATCGTGGAAGAAGTGCGACGACAGGTCTCAGAGAGCGCGGCGGCAGAAGGGAGGGATCCAGGTGGGCTCGGTCCCTTTCAGGCCAGGGCAGGGAGGGCCTCCCACCTGCAGCTGGTGTCCAGCATCCTCACTGAGAGCGGAGGGAGCAGAGAAAACCCCGGGCAGGAGACTGGAAGGGAAGACGAGGACAGGCTCTCCTCCGAGGCCCCCTGCCCACCCCCAGGACCAGGGACAACGCCAGGTAGTGGTCAGGAAGAGTGAGGACCACCCACGGCTGGAGGACCACCCACAGTGAGGACCCAGTCCCCGCTGGTCTGTGGGCCCCCCAGTTCTCCACCCCTGAGGAACCAGCCGCAAGCATCCTCTCCAGCTCTGCAGTGCCCACCTGTCAGCTTGCTCCAGGGCCCCTGCAGATGCCCATCGGGCCTCACCGAGAAGTCCCCTCCCCAGTCCTTTAAAACAAAGCAGAGCAGCCCCTGGCTTGTGTGGCTCAAGGGACTGAAAGCCAGCCTGCAAACCACAGGGTCACTGGTTCAATTCCCAGTCAGAGCACATGCCTGGGTTGTGGGCCAGGTTCCCAGCAGGGGGTGCACAAGGGGCAACCACACATCGATGTTTCTCTCCCTCCTTTTCTCCCTCCCTTCCCCTCTCTAAATGCAAATAAATAAAACCTTTTTTTTTTTTAAGTAGAGCAATGCCACCTGGGAACGAAACCATGTGGCAGAGAAGGAGCGAGCCACTGTGAGCTGGAAGGCGCTCACTGGGGTATCGGCAGCGGTCACGAACAGCAGTGGGCTTGCAGGTGGTTTTTCTCCCATCTTGGTACACTCTGACATGGTTTTAAACTTAAAACAGGTGCGTATTATTCTGTGATTACAAAAAGAGTGTTTTCATTCTGAAAAAAAAGTAAAGTGCTGTCCTGGAAGAGAAAAGCAAGCTAAACACGATCATGAGAACTATTGGAGACAGACTGGTGCTTTCCAATTAGAGGAAAAAGTGGACCCAAACCTAATTTGCTTTAAAACTTAAAACTGCAAAGCACGTGCCCTAAATATCACAGATTGCAGCGTCAGTGAACGTGAAAGACCTCAGTCAAGACGAGCGGACGGCGCTGTTCGGACGCACCACCGAGCTGACAGCTTGTGGGGCCTCCAGCACACGGTGTGTCCACTGTGGGGGAACGTGGGTCCCTCAATAACGTGGGTCCATATTATTGAAGTGTGAGCGTTCTGTCGCCGAGGATGGGTGCTGTGGGGAAATGCGAAGGACGCTCTTTTCGTAGCCTGGCCTCGTACAGCGAGCGAAGGAGTCGGACAGAGCTTCTCAGGGTCACTTCATTCTCTTCGCCACGTCCGAGTAGGCGCGTTCGATCTCCCGGTCAGCGGGACACGTGTTGGTGAACTCGTCTCTGGCGTAGGCATTGTTCAAGTACCTCCAGAGGCCCGTCATTTCGGAGGGAAATTCGAAATCCCTGTACCTCTTGGCCACGATCTGCAAATAAAGAGGACATCATCAGGGAAGGGGAACCCGCCCAGCCTGACATGACAATCCACGTGTCGAGGTGTGTGATACCTTCTCTGGGTTGGGTCCTGATGTCATCCCACAGGCCCCGGGCCACCCCGAGTCACACTTGGACTCGGGGTGGGACATACAGGGGATGGTGACAAAGGGACCAGGCTCGAAGCAGTGGTTCCACACCTGCTGCCCACCCCCCAGTTTCTCACGGGCCTGGTGAGCCACGGCCCGACTGTGCCCAGGGCGCCAGCTGGTAGGGTCCCCTGGTGTGTGTGGCAGTTTTCTGTGTGTCGTGCTGCTGGGTGCCTGGTGCTGGAAGACTCAGGGCGGGTCTTTAGTTTTGCTTGGGCTCAGACCGCAGTGAAGCCCATGCCTGCCCTCGGGAAACCCCGTGTCCCCGTGTCCCGCCATTCTACCTCCAAGCGTTCACTGTGGTCTGCCGTGCGCACAGGACAGGGTCAGGACACAAGTCCTCAGCCCCGGGGAAACCGGGAGTAAAGATCGCAGACAACACAACAGTGTGGTGTGTTCCCTTGGGCTGAACGGGGGCCGCTGGGGAACAAACTACAACAGGGGGGGTGGATGCCATTACTCTCAGCAACTGCCTGAGCCCACCTTAGCCAGGAGCACAGACTGGGTGGCCAAGGCTGCAGAAGTGTGTTCTCTCATAGTCCTGGTGGACGGAGGTCCAAGATCAAGGTGTCGGTGGGGCCACCAGGGCCCAATGCAGGACTCGGTTTCTGACGTCACTCTGAGCTGCGGGCATCTCCTTGACCTGTGACGGCGTGACTCCGGTCTTCCCACGGTGTTTTCTTCACAAGATGTCCTCACTGCGTTTGTGTCTCTGAGCCCAGACTTACCCTTCTTGTAGCCATATTGCACGGGGGCCACCCTACTCCAATATAAGCTCAAAGTGATCTTCACTCATCACATCTGCGAGGGCCCGTTTCCCAGTGAGGTCCCGTTCGAAGTCCTGGGCGTGAGGACTTCGCATGTGAGTGTCGGGGGGACAGAATTCACACCCCAGCAGGACCGAGGGCTACACAAACCAGTCCGCTTTGCCGCCTCCTATCCCACGGGCTCCGGGCTGCCTGCAGTGACGTGGGACGTAACCACAGATGGGACAATCTGTGGGACGCTTTTCCCAGGTCTGGGAGGCCAGCAGCCACCCACTCAGTGTGGCACCAGAACAGGACCCTGTGACTTTGAGCAAGCCTCCTTCCTACTCTGTTTAACGTCTTCTACTCGAAGTCAGCCTTACTGATACTAATGTTAAGAATTCCGCTCTCCTTTTGCTTGTGTTTGCCTGGCTTAGCTTTGCCTTTTTTTTTCCACCTCTGAGCAAATCTACAACGTGTATGACTCTTACAGATGGGAACTTGATTTCGTACTATATTTTCTGAATGTAACACTTTGTTTTTCACCTATCTGTGTATATTTCTGTGTGTTTCCCTTCTGATGACTTAGAAGGTTTCTGGTCTGTTTTAACTTTCCCAGTTGTTTCCTGTATAGGCTGAAATAGCAGGAACTTTCCATTTCTTGATTTATCAACTTCAGATGGTGTCACTTCACTCCTGCATGTGACAAATGAGGGAGTTGGTAGAACCCCATCTTTCACTGTTCCCTCCCCTGTAAATGTTCCATTCCAGGCGGGTCCATCACACCGGCCCCGTTTGATGTGTCCTGTCCTGTTCTGTCATTCCTGCTGTGGTCCGTCTCAGTCCTGGTGTTAGATCTCAGTAGGTTAATGTTTCTCCAGACTCTTTTTACATCACACATCTCTGTGTTCAGATTCCTATTTCGATTATGACTTTATTATTTCATCATAGAGTTATTCTATCTTTTAAATTGGCTCAGGAGTACTTCTTTTATTGAGATCGGGAGTCTAGATAAAAACAATTTACCTAGCTATAAAATTCTTACATCACAGCACCCTCCCCTTAATTCTCTGTAATACGAAGCCATTTTTCTGTTGTTGTTTTTAAATGTGGTCATGGAGACATATGAGGCCAGTCTGAGCTTCTTCCCTGTGTAGGTGGCTTTGCTCCTTATTTAACTCATCATCATCATCGTCATCATCGCTGCCATTGTTGTTATTGTCCAGATGCCAAATAGTTCTTTTCTCATTCTCAGATTTCAATGATTTACCAAAGATGTCACAGGGTGTTGATTTTTCTGGGGCTCAGCTTTCTAATTGTGGCGGATTGTTTGCACTGAAGGTCAGGGTGTCCTTTTACTCACAGTGACTGTCCCTTTGAGCCTCCTTCTCTTCCTTCTTCTTCCCCTGTTCTCTTGTGTCCAACTGCGTGCACCGGGGTGTCTCTGGCCTGCTGTTCCTCTTCCGTTCGAGTCGGGGTGGTTTCCTCCGCCCGTCCCCTGCACCCTGACTCATTTCCACAATGCCTTTTTCTACATCTTGTTACTTCTGATGTAACTTTTAATTCTGCAGTCATTTTATTTGTCTTCACGTTTTGTTCTTGAGGCTCTGTGGTATTGTATATACTTTTAACATCTTGTGTTGCGTCTCTGAGTATTCTCCTTGAAAGATCCATGGACTCACGCTTCTTGGAGGCCGTGGGGAAGTGTCCGTCTGGAGTGTTCTTTAAGTCACTGGAGCGATGCCGCATCACATGTGTGTCCCCGTCTGCCTTTGTCCTGAGGTTGCCGTTCTCTCCATCCTTCTCCCCCTCCCCCTTCTGATTGTGTCCACCCACAGAGGGGTCCCACTTGGATTCTTTCTGCTCATCTATTGCACCTACTATTTGCTTTAAAAATAGGGCCACGGGCCCTGGCTGGTGTGGCTCAGTTGGTTGGAGCATCGACTCATAACTGAGAGGTTGGGGGTTCAATTCCTGGTCAGGGTACATGCTTAGGTTGCGGGTTTGATGCTCAGTCTCGGCAAACACATCCCCAGCCCAGCGAATACAGGAAGCAACCAATCGATGCTTCGCTCTCACATCTGTGTTTCTTTGTCTCCCTCCCTCTCTCTCTAAAAGCAATGAAAACATGTCCTCAGCTGAGGGGGAAACCAAGGGCCAAGGGAGCAAGGTGGGGCAGCTGGTTGACCAATTGCAGTATTTATCCTCGAACAGTCTCCCCAAACTGCTCGACACTCTGCCCAGGGACACAGCAGGGTCAGGGTCAGGGTCAGGGTCTGGTTTAGGCATCCTCCACTCTGAGGCTTGCAAATTAGGCAGGAGGTCACCGTGGCCGAAAATGAAGCTCAGGTCCTTGACCGTCTCTCATGACTGGTTCAAGGCTTCCTTCTCTTCTCTGCTCAGCAGCCACAAAGCTAAACGCCATGTCCCCTCCCTGTTCCTTTGGACTTGAGGGGACAGTGACATGCCCTCTGCAGAGATATTCTCTGCTTCTCCTGCGGCCGCTCCAAGCCCTGGACCTCAGACGGACAAGTCCGGGCTGGCCTTTCAAAGCCGTGTGGCCGACTGTTAGAGTGAGCTGGGCCTTGCTAACGACACAGACGAGCGCGCCTGCCTCTGCGGCACCGGACGATGGGGCTTAGTCCTTGAGTTGGTGATCTGTTCCTTCTGGCTTTACGGAAGGTAAAGTTACGCTCTACTTCATCCTACTGTTTTTGCTGGGTTTCAGGAAGGCGAATAAATGATAAATTCCTTTTCCCTCTCATCTTTTACCATAAATTCCTTCAGATGGATTCTCATTTCCTCTCGGGAGAGGAATAATCTCCCTCCTGGAAGATGACCCAGGTGTTTGGTATTTCGAGTGCTAAATGGCCTCGAAGAGTTTGCTAGTAGATCTTAGGTTGGAGCTACGGAGTTCTCTATTTTACTCCATTCAGAGTAAAAAACTGTGTTTACACTGAAATGTAAATTTTTTATGGGAGCTGGACAAGCGGCACTTGCTGCCGTGACTAGAATACATCCATTAAAGGGACTCACCCCAAAACACATCTATATAAACAGCTTGTGGCAAAGCGGCTCCCGAATGTCCCATTCCAACCCTCAGCAGTGCAGCAGGTCTGAGGCGTTAATGTGCTGACCTTAAATTTTAGACGTCAAGACACTGCCAATGTTATTTATATTGTTATCATACTATTACAAAGTTATTTATAATGTTCTTTCCAAAACACTCACTTGCAGGATCAGCAATATCTTTAGGGCTAGAATTTCAAATTGACACCTTTGGGCACAACAAGGAAGAGAGAGAAGAAAAGAACACAGGGATTGGGGAGGAAAAGGCAACATGGAAAGAGAAAGGCAGGGGCAACACGGAGTGACCAGCGGCCCATAGGAGCCTCGGTGCCCCGGGCCGTGTAAACCTGCGTTGTAGATTTCCAAAATGCTGATTACACGTGTAATTAGAATGCAGGGTTCTCGTGCCCTATGTCCCTGGATCTTCTCTCCCCTTCCTCCTACACCAAGGACCAAACTCTGGACCTGCGGGATTTGAACAATAAAGATGCCCCAGCACGAGAATCGGGCTTCCTCCTGGGCATCCGAGGCTGCTGATGGCCGAGGGTATGGCGCTAGCGATGATGACAATAGCAACAGCTGTAGGTGACCGAGAAGCCAGACACCCTGGTCGACAGCCACAACTAAGGATTCCAGAGTGGGACCATCTGCCACAGAGCCTCCGGCTCACTCCCAGAAGCTCTGATGAGGTGGGCCGGGGCTGGATCGAGCGAGTTCCACTTCTAGAAAGCTCCCCAAACAATTCTTATGCCTTCTCCTGTTAAAGACACACCACTCAGGGAGTCTTTAAGCCCTCACAAAGTACAATCCCTGACTTTCATCTCATGTTCAACTCTCTGGGAAGACAGGATGCCAGACCCGGCAGGGGAGGCCCAGCCGAAGAGCCACCTCTGCCCCCGGCTGGCGGCGCGGATGCCACCCCCCAGGGCTCTGTTTGCCCCGACCACCACCAGCCATGGGCTGCGTGCCCGCTTTAACCCTCGAGACTCCACTCCTCACGTCCAGGCCTTGGGCACCAGATGCCAGTATGACCCTCAAGGGCTGTTACGATGCTTTTCTTCTGGCTGTGGGGACAAGACCTGGGGGAGCTCGGTGAGGATGGTGGGCTGGGAGCCAGGTGTCCGGGAGGACGTCAGAGGTCCGCCTGAGACCAGTGGTGTTTCTGAAACGTGGGGTGGGGCTGCCTCACACAGAAACAGGCCGGACTCTGCATGTTTCAGATGGTGTTCGCTGGCCAGGCAAAACACACGTCAAAACAGAATAAAACACAGCCCCGTTCACGTGGCAGGAGGAGCAACGCACCTTGATGATGTGGAGCTTGGGTAGGAGGTTGCAGTCCGCCAGCGTGAGCTCGTCCCCGTCCAGGAACTTGCGCCCCGACACCGCCACCTCCTCCGTGCTGTTGGCGTCCACCTCGTCGGGCAGGGGGCTGTTTAGGTAACTGTCCAGCTTCCTCAGGGCCTTCAGCAGGTTCTTCTCATGAACTGCGACAGGAAGGCGAACAAGGACGGGGAGGGGCCCCATGAGTGAGCGCCACCTTTCTCCAGACAGGAAGGAAGGGAAACGACCTGGCCTCACCCCTCCCTGGAAACAGCTCCGCTGTCCACACGACTCTGCAGTTTCTAGAACCCACTTGTTCCTTCAAAGCCCTTTAGGGAAACCCCACTGCAAAGTGCAGCACTGGCATTTAAACGATTCCCATGATGCAGCTGGGAACAGCCAGTGACAATTCTGTCACCGTAAAAAATGTTGTTTTCCAGGCTTCCGGCCTCCAGAAGGGGCACTCGGTGTCTGGACCCCCACGTGCAGGTTTGAAGTTGGAGGCACTTCCTCCTTGTTTCGACACACAGGTCCCTCCCACACCCTGGGAATGAGGCGGGATTCCCAACCGTCTCCTATGAAACCGCCTCCAAAGCCAAGGGGAGGGCTGTGTGGGAACAGAACCCGGGAAGGGGGAGGTACTCACTCTCATTGGCGTCCTTCTTGGTGTTTTTTATAAATGCTGAGAATTTGGCAAACACGTCATTTCCTGCAGAGTTGGATTCGGGGTGCTGAGTCGCCAGCTTGGGGTACCTTGGACAATTCAAAATTGGACAGTCACAGATGAATGATGTTTGAGCTGGGATAACACAAGGGGGGACAGGTCTTGGCTGAGTGGGTACAAAAATGACTTCCCCTCGAATGTCTTCTTCATCTTTCTTTACCTTCGAGGTTCACAGCCACACAAGCAAGGGATAAAGGTCTAGACCACTCTCACCCTGGGCACAAGGCCCGGCCTCCCCGGTCCGAGTTCCCTCCCTGCTCCAGTGAAGGTGAGGGACTGAAGGTCCCGTTCCAGGCGGTGATGCTGCCAACACCTGCTCCTTCCCTTCCAGCCAAGAGCCTAGGACGTGGCCCGCCCACGAGGCATCAACCAACCTCTCCCCCAACTTCCCAACTGCAGGTTCAGAGCAAAGAAATCAGGGCCACCTTCCCTCCAGGCTCCTAATCTCGCCCCGCATCTTCTGTGGCACACGGATATGGTTAGAAAGAGCCTGCCATGGCCACAGAAAACCAAACATGCTCAGCCAAGAGCTTCAGAACCATCTGTGGGGGCGATGGTGAGGCCGTGGGCTGGGCTGGGAGGCCTACCGCGGGGGGGCCAATTCCTCTTCCAGGAACTCCTCGATCTTGTTCACGTCCATCTTCACCTCCCCATCGAAAGTCATAAAAGGAGGGTTCGTCCCAGGCGCCAGGTTCTGCAGGTCTGCAGGTTTCCTGGGGGGGGAGGGGGGAGGGGCAGCTGTGTGGGCAGCCGCCAGGGTTTAGACTCAACCCCAGGGCTTGGCCATGCCCTCCCCGTCAAAGAGAAACGACCCTTGAGAGCCTCCAAAGATGCGGTGCCTTTACAGAATGTCTCACCAGCACTGACGGTGTGGCCCCTTCTCTGGATCTGGGGGGTGAAAAAGTTCACTCCCCCCAGCGTTACCACCTGAGTGGGGTTTGGACAGGCTTTGGAGAAATTCGGGGCTGACCAGTAAGTGGGAGAGCAGGTTCCTTCAGGCGCCCCCAATGCCTGATCACATAGGGTCACTCTTGTAAAGACCGCTCAGCCCACACCAGCGACAGTGCAGGGCACCAAGGGGTGTGTCTTGGTGTGTGCGAGTGTGCACACGTATGTAATTAAGTAGTTATTTTGACAGTGTAGAGCCTTGTCTTACCTTTTCAGGTCCACAGTTGTCACATTAAATATAACGCCCTTCAGCCAGAGAATCATGAAGAGGCGCTGAGAAAATGGGCAGTTTCCGATACTCTCCCCGTCGCAGCCAGCCTGCGGGCAGAGAAGGAACACTTGATGGGAGCCAGTCTCGCCCTCACCAACGCCAGACGCTGCCGGGCATGCACCGGAGACGGCTGTGTGTTTTTGTTCGTGGTCACGGTACTGTAAAGGTCCTTCTGAGGCCCCTTCACTCAGCCTCTGTGCCAAGGTGGGGTGGGGGGCGTGGGGAGAGGACACAGACACCCTTCCCCAGACCACTCCTGCCGTGCTGGGCCTCTGAGCTGCAGTTCGCAGAGGGAAACCATGGCAAGAGGCAGGTCCCCTTGTCATCACAGATGGAGAAAGAAGACACCTCCATCCTGTTACCCTCTAGCTCTCGATCATCTGCTGGGGCCTCACACCTGTATTTCTAGGATGATCGTGCTTAAAGCCAGACCAGCAGACACTGTGGTGAAACAGCATCCTTCCGAGCCAGGGCCGCGCTCGCCTCGAAGTGGGACCGCGGGATAACATGCACTCCGCGACCCCTGCACGCTTTCCAACATTCAAGTCCCCTCCTCTGGTTCGCGGGGTGCGGGGGAGATGGGGAGCAATCGCACTTGGGAGATAGATCATCGCTCAGCTGGCGTCCAGGGAGGAAGTTTATGAAACGCTTCCCCTCTGAGGACAAAGCAGGTCGGACCCAGGCCTGCGTCCCGGGAGACACGCCCGGAGCACACTGCATGCGCATGCGCACCAGCAGAGGACAGTGCAGGGGCCGGAGACGCGAGGGAGGGGCGGGACACCGCGCGGTGGAGTCCAGGCCGGCAAAGGTGGTTCCGAAACTCGCCTTCCTGGTCCACGGTCCACACGCCACACAACTCTGACAGGTGGTGGGGCCAAGACAATGATGCGGGAAGGGCAAGGAGGTGGCTTGGACACGCCCCCACTCCCCTCGCCAGACTTCAGTGATACAAACAGCCCTGCTTGAGCCGGGAAGCCCAATGATGCCCCCTGTCGTTAAAATAAAAAATAAACTGGGAAAAGAGCACTCTTTGTAGGACCTGAGTGACAGAAGGACACCAGGCAGACAGTGACCTGCTGCTGGGGGAGCTGAGAAAAGAAGCCTCAGGAAAACTGGACACGTGAAAGAGGGCTCCCAAGACTGGCTTCCTGGGCCGAGTGTCCTAAGTCACCAGGAGAGGTCCTTAGGGACCAGATGCCCTGCAAGTAAAGAGGGTAAGGGTCCCACAGTCCGGTGTTAAAAGAACGTGACTGGCCTCTCCACAGAAGGCAGGATGCGAGTGGCTGAAACGTACGTTACAGGTCTCACCACCGTGAGCAGCGGGCAGTGTGGACGGGACCTCACAGAATCCCGCTGCACACCCACCACGAAAAGCGCTGACCCCACCACGGACAGACAAGCACCCAGAGCAACCGAATCTTCCTTCATCGCTGGTGGGAGTGAAAACAGGCACAACGAGTTTGGAAAACTGCGTTCGCTCCCAGAAGCCACGCGTGCATTTGCCCAGCGATGGAGCAACTCCACCGCCAACAGAAAGGAGCATGTGTGGGCACCGAAGACACACGTCCGGACGTCCTTAGCAGCGTCGGTATGATAGCCAAACCCTGGAGACCACCCAGATGCCACGGAGAGCAGAAAGAATCACTCGGCTGCAGGGTGGTCATTCAGCAGGCCCCTGCCCCCCGTGGAAGTGCACTGGCTGTTACACAAGAGGCAGTACGAACGCATCCCCTCCCACAGAGAAAGAAACCGGACTCCGAAGAATCCTGCACATCCCAGTGTAGGCGAAGTTCAAATACAGGCAGCCGTCTCCGTGTGGCGGAGGTCAGAGCAGCAGGTGCCCTGGGAGCACAGGTGCGCGGTTCTGGGAGGGACGGGAAGGGGCTCTTTTGGGTGGCGGACACGTCCCATATCTTGATCTGGGTGGTGGCCACACAGGTATATTCACAAGTCTTAAGGTTTGGGTATTTGGGTGCATGTTGCAGTTAAAGAAGAAAATAAAGTAAATATATTAATTCAAAAGAAGACAAATACAAACACTTGGATTTGGTAGATCTGGCGTGGGGCCCAGGAATCTGAATTCTTAACAAGTCCCCCCCTTAAGGCACTGTGATGTCAGGGGCCCACGAATGTGATGGGTAGGCTTTAAAAACACGAAGAGGCACCAGTGCTCCCAGATGACTGAAGTCAGAGTCCCCCAGACTCCGGGCACTTGCTTCACACCCTTCCAACCCCTCAGGCTCTCCCTTCCTGCCTCCGACATTTACTGGCCAGTCCACCTGGCACAGGGGACGGCTGAGCATCCCCCACCCACTCTGGCCAGAGGCTGCGAAGCTACTGGAAGCCTGAGGGGTGGGGAGGTGCACGGTAGTCATTACAACTCCCCTGCACCAGGGCCCTGAAACAGCGCCCGCGCGGACACCTGAGGCCATGCCCCACCTGGGGATCCCACCCCTGCCCGGCCACTTTGAAGGCTGCCGCCTCCAAGTCTAGAAAGGTCCCAGCGGCTTGGGATCCCTCCTCACCAGGCTGCTTCCTCCCCTGCTGCAGGCCGGGGCAGAGTCAGGCCAAGAAGGGGGGCGGGGGAGATGGGCACAGGGACACAAAGGCACATACTTGGGCCAGCCCTGACTTGTTCCTCGGCTTCCGAGCCTCTTCTTTTTCTAGCGGTTGCACTGAGCCCAGGAAGGTCTGACAGGCCCTGCAGAGCCTCCCCCCTGCTCTCCATACCCTCGGGGATCCTGGTACGACGCACCCTACCCTGGGCAGGCAAGCGCCAGCCCTGCCTGGGGTCTGCGTGCCGCTGTGTGAGGATGGGCTCGGAGCTGGGACGGGACGGGCCTGCCAGCGGCAAGCCGCCCTCTTCTCTTCCTGTCTCCCCAAGTCTCGAACGCATGCCAGTTCTCCCCTGAACTTGCTCCTGCCATGCTCTGCATCCCAGCAGCCACATCTCCAGGACAAATAGAGGGTAGGAGCAATACACTCTTTAAAAATGAAAATGGCCTTTGTCACCTGACTCTCTGAAAACGTAAACTTCTTAAGAGGCTCCTTCCAGACCTACAGCAGGGACCAAGCCTGTGGCTGGGGCGGAACAGCCATCCGTAAGGGCCACAACATCCACAGCTTAGAAGGTAGTGATGGAAGCTGCTGGGGTGCACGTCTCCCCCTCCCCGCGGCCTTGAAACGGAATTGTGGCCACGCAGTGCAGCCAGTGGACTGAGGCTGTTCTAGAAGGATCAACCGGCTGCTGGGACGGCCAATAACCCCACATTTACACGCCCTGTGTTGCCTCATCTTCAACTGCTCTGAACTTTTTTCTGTCTCCTCTGCTGTAAATGAGGGAGTTCCAGGAACACGGTGGGAGTGATGAGGGCGCCTTGCTGCCTAATTTTATTGCTTTAATGCGCTTCAGGGCTGGGGTGTGGATGCAGGAAGGAGGCAGGGACTGCCCACCAGAGCCCATCACCAGCCAGCCCGGGAGAGCGTGCCCGGTCCTCGTACCTGTGCCCCAGACAGGACGTCGGGACAGAGGCGTGCGTGGTGGGAGGGGGTAACTGACAGAGTGGCCGCCGTGGGTGTGTTTATCCTGCGAGGCTTTGCTCCCCCTGGCTGATAATGCTCTCGGCTAATTACACTCCGGGCGCCATCTCTCAGCAGACTGCGGAGCCCACAGGGGAAATTGTGGGCGTGCCTTTCTGATAACAGCAAGGTGCACTGTTGTGTGTGTTTCCAGTGAAGACCCAGGCACTTGGGTGACCGGGAGCTGCCTGTCTGCCTTTCAAATTCAACTGTTCTGAGTGTCGGTTCTCAGAAGGAAACTCGAGGCCTCTGAGAAATGTGCTGAGAAACTCCGTTGCCACTGAGACCCTCTGCGGCGTCTGAGCTCGGCCCTGCTGAGTCCCCGCCCTCGTCGGCTGCCTCCCCGCACACAGGCCCACGGCCCGGGGCGAGGCCAAAGGCAGCTACAGCATCCTTCACCTTGGGCCCTCATCCAATCAGAGCCTCTCCTACCTGCACTGCGAGCTCAGCTCCATTCGGATTTTTTTTTTCATTTTCCTTTAGTGTCTTTTGTTTCAGGTGAACGGCCTCTGCCATAGTGGGCTGGAGTCACAGGTGAGGGGCAGCTCTCAGCCCCTACCTTCCAGTCGGGGGCCCCTGGCACCCCAGCCTCGACCTGCCAACCTCAGGACCAGAGAATCCTGGTGGCTTCTCACACCCCACATGCTCCTTCCCCACAGAGCAGGCCAGGCACGCACTCACCACCTTGACTGCTCACCTTCTCGGCTCTACCTTCCTTCTAGAAGGTTCCGTGTGGGTCTCCTTGGTAAACAAACACATTTCCTGAAGTAAGCCCTTTTCTCTACCCAAGTGAAATGGACATCAATTTGGGGATGGAGAGAAAATTAGAAAGAGGCAACAAACTGATCCTAATCTAATTGCCCCTTGTACTGGCTTCCAGCCAAAGAGGAAAGAAGTGTATCCTGTGTGCAGGGGAGTGGGCGCGCTGAGCCCTGCGGGAACCGGAGGAGTCTGGGCAGCCGGCCTGGTGGGCTCCACCGCAGGGACACGGAGAGAATCGGTGAGTGCAGGGCCTGCTCGGCTCCAGCGCCCGAAGGGCCTGGGCTCAGTAACCACAGTAGCTGACCAGGGAGGGCGGGGGTCAGCGGTGGAGCGTGGCGTGGGCAGCCTTGTGCAGCCACGGAAGCAGTTCTTCTCTGAGAAGAACAGCGCGGCCCCAAGGACAGGCCAGGCCTCTGCTGGCCGCCGGCTGGACGCAGTGCAGCCAGGGAGACAGTCCAAGCCAACCCCTCGGGAGATGACGCCCTCCCTCAACCCACCTACACATTTCCCTGAGTGCTTCCTGTGTCCTCTGCTGCAGGCACGGTGGCCTCGCCCCCTTCGGGAGTGGCCATCAGCGTGCGCACTGTGGCTGGGCGCGGGGGCCTCGGCCTTTGTCAGAACAGTCAGTACGGCCCCCCTCCCAGGTTCTGCAGGTCTTCCCCGAACTTGTCCACAACAGCCAGGTCCCCTCTCTCAGCAGACGATTCTGTGGCACATACAACTAACTCTGGACTTTGAGGGACACCCTCGGTGGCACATGAGGCTCCAAGGGTCATCTGCCACGTGGGACACGTGGAATAGCTGTACTTGGAACAGAGAATGAGGGAGCAGGGACTGTTCACCACAGCACCCAGATCGGCTCCAGGACATGAGGGAATAACTACCCAGGAGAAAGAGGGAGCCACATGGTTTAGGGCAGAGAGACAACCCCTGCAGCTCCAGCCTGCACCCAGGGTCTCTGCCCCGGGGGTCTCTGCACGGGGCCTGTCATCCAGAGCAGGGCAGGACAGGGAAATGGTGCCCCCCCCCCCCCAGTGAGCAGGCCCAACGGGGGGGGGGCACTCTCACTGGGGTTTTTCTTGCTGGGATCTCTCCAACCTTGGAACCCACGGTGCTGGGAGCCAGGGCACAGCTGTAGGCACTTGAGGGCTCCCCCGGGCCCTGGCAGAGGTCCTGGCCTGCAGGGAGCGTCCGAAGTGACGGGGGCTCCATGCCAATGGCTCCCGTGGGCCTGGAGCCTGGTCACTCTGGACAGTGCCATGGCCCTGCCAGCTCGTCCAGCTCCTCCTCGTCTGGGCCCATGTCCTTGAGCTTCCCTTTCAGAGGCTCAAGGATTCTCAGTTCCAAGAGCTCCAGAGGGTGACATCTAAGGGGAGGAAAGAGGAGATGGTGGGGGAGAGAGGGTGGGGCATGGGGAGGAGGAGGGCGGGGAGGAGGGGAAGGGGGGAAGGAAGGGTCAGGGGGAGGGAGAGATACGGGGAGAATGCAAAGCCCTGAGTCACTGGCACCAACATCTTCCCCCAGCCTCTGGGTCTCCTGGTTTGACTTCAAATGCAGTCTTTAAATAGATCTGAGACTTCCTGCTTTTGAATAATTCTGTAAGTTAAAAAAAATGTATCATTCTTTCCATTTGCCTGATAAGTTGAAGTTTCCACTTCAAAGCAGCAAGCATCAGGTGTCTCTGAGGCAACGGAGTGCGTGGGGGGAGGGGCGGGAAGCCGGAGCCAGGCAGGGCTGGGCTGGGGGGCGTCACTCTGGCCCCACTTCTCCCTAATTGTGGGGCCCTGAGCAATTCACTTGTTCTCCCTGCACCTCGGTGTCTGCATGTAAAACCCGGGGCTGCAGATCCCGCCGCCTCGCCAGGCTCCGTGTGATGGGCTCAAGTCTCCTGGGCACCCAATAAAGGCGGCGATTATCGTCATTATCACCATCAACTTCATCATCATTACACTCCCCACCCTGTGGGCACCGGAATGGGCAATTATGGAATTTAGGGAGCTTTGTAACAAGGCTCCGTCCGTCTGACTTTCGTGCCAAACCGTATCGTCCTTAGAGAACCACTGGTTTTTCCCCCCCAAAAAGTAACGCCTCCAATACCTATTCCAAGGGAAAATCAGCAACCAAAGTCATTTTCTTAATTACAAAAGCAAACACATCTTCATCCCAGAGGCAAAAAGGCAGGGCCCTGGCCTGGCCTTGGGGTCCAGGAGTCACACCAGCCTGGGGGCAAAGGCCAGGACACCCAGAGGGCTCTGGGCCCCAACCCAGGGCAGGGCTGGCCACCCAAGGGCACTGCTTTCTTGCAGGAAATGACACCAAAGGACTCTGCTGGTCAGAGGTAAAGGCAGGTCTCCTTTCTGACTTTGCAGTTGGCGGTAGGGGACCTGAGCAGTCACCAGCTGTCTGCCGTGCCGTCACCTCGGGGAGAGGACGCCAGGCAGAGCGGGAGAGGGAAGAGCCCCCGACTGTATGCGAAGTTCAACAACTCGCTGGGATTGCAGACCCACATGAAGAAAGGTTATTATAAGGAATGGGGGTGGGGGCGGCAAACAGCCTAGCTCACCCCTTCATCGTCCAACATGAATGTTTTTGAAGGCAGTGTTCTCCAAAATCAGTGATTTCTAAGCTGGTTTCCTTGGCTTTCAAGGACAGCTCCAAACGATGGCGAGCATTATGGGATTCGACCCTCCCGGACTCCTGTAAGATGGTCTGTCCCAGGTCCCATTTCACAGATGAGGAAGCTGAGCTTCATGCAGGATGAGATGAACAGAGCCCCCTCTGGTTCTCCCAGGCTGGATCCCCGTGCCGGTCCCAGCGTCTGTCCGGGTACTTATGGTGGAAAGTAGGCTCCTTCCCAGCCTTTACCCAAATATCGGTCTGTGCCCTGTGGGTGCGCCCTCCTTTGACATCACCCGCCCTGGCCTCAGAGCCCAGGGTGCGCCCCCACCTGGCGGCCCCCGCTGGGTCTCTGTGTCACATCTCTGGCCCCCTTATCTGGCCTGAACCCTGCTCTGGTGCACCCCGACCGAAGGCCGTTCCCTCAGACCTCTGCAGAGCGGGACGCAGGCACAAACTGGAATCACGCTGCTCTCCAGCCGAGGGCCCGGGCAAGCACCCGGCCTCTAACACGAGCCTTCCTCCTCCGCAGTGTTCGGATCGCGGCGCTGCCCCTCAGCGTGGGTGACACACAGAACAACGTGCGACAGGAAGCTTGACGGTCACTGCTGTCCCCTCTTTGCCCTCCCCCCGATCTGTCCGTCAATCCTCAGTCTGTGTTTCCTTCTGTCCTTCCTTGCCGCCTTTCTTCCCTTCCTTTCCACTTTCCATATATACCCCAGTCAAGCCAGTCACTTTCTCTGATTGCTGCTGTGTCCTTAGCTGTCCCGTGTCCCCTCCCTGGAATAATTTGATCTCCCCCGATGGAGCTCCCGTGTCAGGCCTGGTCGGTCCCCCTGAGTCCCTGTGTGTGACTCTCCAGTCAGCGGTCAGCGTTCTGTCTCCCTTCCCTGCGGTCCAGTTCCAGTTTGGTCGGCTCTGCCTGGTTTAGCACCAAATTGTTTGCTAATTATTTCCTGTCCGTTACATTCCTTCAGGGCGGACCTCTGTCCAGAAGGAGTGACTAACTGTTCCCTTGAGCCCCCAGCCTGTGACAGGCTGGTTCCTTCCCACTCCCCTGGCAGCTCCCTCGGCACAGGCCGGCCCGCCAGGTCCCTCCCTAAAAACTCTCACCAGGGAGCAACGTGGTTCCTAGAACAAGGACGAAACCGGGCCCCTCCCTGCGGAGAATGCGCAGGCCCAACAGCAGCCTCTGGTCATGGCCTGATCTGCCCCCAGCCCCCCAGCCTGCCTGCCTGGGGGTTCCTTTCCCACCCACCCCAAATGACTCCCTCTGGGTGACCAGCCCACTCTGCTACACCTGGACTGTCCTGAGTGTCAAACTGGAAATCCACCTTTTTCCCCCAATTCCCAAGTGAGCTGGGACTGTTGCTCACCCTATCGTCTGCCTAGATAAGAACCTATTTTTACAGGAGGGGACAGGTCATTAAAGATCTCACAGGTCACCCAGACACAGGGCATTGCCCCTCCCCCACCAGAACAGTGGCACAGGTGAATCTGTGATGGGTCAGAAGATGTCCGGACACCTGGGCACCTGAGGACATGGACCGCCAGCTGCCTGGGCGAGGGAACCTGTGACCGGCCAAGGCTGCGGGCGGGGGACTTGGGAATTCAAGACAAGCCCGGTAAACACGCCGAGTGGCTCAGAGACCCTGACACAGGTGGCCTGCCCCTCCCGTCGGCAGGCCACCGCTAGGAATAACGGGCAGTTAAATTCGGGGCAGGTGGCCAATGTCCCACAGTGGCCCATCTCTGGTGTGACAGACGCTGCAGACCAGCAGCCAAGGCCACCTCATCTAGTCCCCGCTTGCTCTCAACAAAAGCCGCAGTTTCTCTCCCATCTCCAGGTTGCTTTCCCCTGAGGCTGAAGAGCAGAGCACAGGCCCCTGTCCCAGTCTGAACAGGGAAGCCTGCCAGGGGTCCCCCAAGTCAGCAGCAGCCGGGAGACACCCTGGCCCACCTGACGGTCTGCCTCCCAGGCTCTCAGGGCCGAGGGATCGGCCTGCCGGAGTGTCACCCTGGGATTCAGCTCCCACCTCTCGTTCTAAAAAGAAGACAGAATTTGGTGCATCTCCTCAAAACAATTCACTGAAGGCTTTAAGATCCCAGATGCCAGTTCTGTCTTTCACAAATGTCAGCACAAACAAAACGGCTGTTAAGAAATGATGAGGAGGAGGAGGATGGTGATGGTTCAGGCGAAGGTGAAGACAGCCACTATCTCTTACACGGCGTTACTCCCAGCTACTCACTGTCGTAAACGCTGTTCTTGCACTAACTCTGTTCCCCCTGACAGCAGCCCCAGTCGCTGCAGGAACTACTCCTGCCTCCATCAACAGAGGAAGCGGAGACAGAAAGGTGGAGCGACTTGTCCAAGGTCGCCAGCAGGATTTGAACCCGCAAGTCAACTAGGGCTCTTCCCCTTCCGCTCATCATGGACACTGGCCTATGTCCAAACAGAGGGTCCCGGGCTCCAGGAGGGCCCCTCCTCAGGGGAAAGATCTGTCTGTTGGTTTTACCAGTCCCCGCCCCTGCTTTCTGTAAGGATTGGAGGTGGTTTGCAGGAATCACAGGAACAAGAGCAAACAGCCTAGAAGCAGACGGAAAGGGTGCAGGACACACAGTGGCTGGGACAGAAGAGAGTCCGGATGGGACTGTAAACCGCAAGTCCTGTGTGCCGGACGAGGGCAGGGGCCCAGGGGGAAAGACCCTCGACAGCCCCAAGACCATCTCTGGTGACCAAGTGGGCCAGGGGCCTCTGGCCATCTGTTATGTTTTTGCTCCCCCTGCAGGAAACTCGTGCTAGAAGGTAAGGCGACAAGTGCGACATCACAACCCCCATCCCCACACAGGAGTCCATCACCTGCCAGCAGCAACCGGGAGTCCTGCACAGCACGCGCCTCGGCGGCAGGCCCACCCCTCCCTCCAGCGGAGCAGCAAGGCCGAGGCGCTCCTCGACGGGTCTGCCCCGCCCAGGCCACCACAGCCCACCCAGTGTGCTACGTGTCTCACGGCAGGGAGTTTGGGCCTGGAGATATTTTAGGGCAGGTAAAACCAGAGGCCTGACCTGGGCCATGAAGTGCTTTCAATAAAAGCACCCAGAGAGCTGGGACCCCTAAGCGAGGATGTTTCCTGCTGCCTAAAAGGGGCTTTTCAGACCTGCTCCTCCCAGCTCAGACCGGGCAGGCACCGGCGGTGGGACACTCTCGGAGCAGGCAGGACAATGCCACCAGTCGACTCTCCAGGTAGGTCCCCCTCGGCCACAGCGCGTTCTGGCCGTGGCAGCAACAGAATGGGGAAGGACAAGCTCCGAGACTGTTTACTGGTACAGGAGGCCCGGTGATGGCCCCCAAAGCTGTCCACACCCCAATACTCAGACCTGCAGACAGAAGTTTGGATTTGAGGTGGGGAGAGGGTCCGACTGCCAGGTGAGTCCAGCCTGATCACATGCAGCCTTGAAAGGAGGACCTTCCCCCGATGTGCTCAGGGAAGACTTGGCCAAGGAACAGGGGTCAAAGAGGAACGTTAAAGGTGAAGGAAGGAGCCGCAAGCCAAGGAATGGAGAGGATCTCTTGAAGCTGAAAGGACAAGGGCATGGATTCTCCGCTTAGAGCCCCCAGAAAGAGAGGGAGGCCTGCTGATGCCTTCATTTCAGCCCAGCGAGACCCACGTCAAGCTTCTGACCAGTATTGGACAATGAACGTGAGCTGGTTTTCCCTGCTACCAGGTTTGTGGTGATTCTTACTCTTTTGCTGTTGGTGCCCCCTAGTGGCAGCCTTGAGATGCATGTTCAGACTGACTTTGACTGTGTCCACCCCCAAGCACGTTCTGTTGGAGAATGTCACCAGTTAGCTTTTAGCCCCTCTCCAAGCTGACCCTTCCCAGTTTGCGCAGGGCTGGGGCTTCCTGCAACCAAGGATTTCCCATTTTAAAACCAGGGAAGTCTGGGAAGATGAGGGCATGCTGGGCTCCAGGGAAGACTGGTTGAAAGGGACCACGTCTCCCTGCCCAGAGCACTGTGCTCACGGAGCCCCAGACACAGTTGGGCCCGGACAGAAGGCCTTTAAACGTGCAGCCCGACCAGGTCGGCAGCAGTGCGGGCCTCTCTCGGTAGGAAATTAGCAACGGAAGGTGTGTGATTTGCTTCTTAACTTTCAGAGCCATGGAGCAAAGGGGGGCGCAGAAGGGGGGGAGTAGGCGGAGAGACCATGGGAAAGAACTTCTAGTTCTCGCTAAAAGTGTTCACATTCAGCTTTCTCAATTCGTTCAGAATTCCCTAGCTCTTCTGCAAAATCCTTTAGAAACTGGTAGCTTCCTGAAAAGATAAAAAATGGTACCTTCTTTCTCTCTATTTTTCTTTGAAATGTTCCTAAGTTTTAAGGAGGCCAAAGGCCTAGAACTACCTGTTTAACAAAGAGGAAGGTCTAGTGCCTTGATGGTTTCAATGACAGACTTAGGACCATTCTATGGGTCAGGATGGGAGGGGCTGGGAAGGGGCTTGGTGTTTCTATAACACTTTCTGCTCAGACCCAAACTAGTCAGCTAATCAGAAATATCTTAGGGTTACTCAAAGAAATTCTTAAGAGATTGGGTTTAGGACCAATGTGAATTTTTAGAATATTTTCCTTTTAATACTGAAAGACAGCAGAAATCACAGGCTTGGTGGTTGACTTTTCAGACAGAAGGCTGGAATCCCCAGGATGGCATGATATGAAGGATCTGGGTGCATCCACCTGTCTGAAAATGCCTGCACCGGCCTCCGTGAAAGCCCGGATCTCCCAGGACTGCCTAGAAAAAAGCCACAGTCTGTCTAGGTAAGTGGTGGCAGTGACTCCTGTCTCCCCCGGGGCCAGCCCGGGACAGTCCCGACCACCTCTTCCCTCCCCACAAGCCGTCCATTTCCTCTTATACAACACAAAAGGGTCACTTGGGCAACTCTTTCTACAGCTGCCACAGGTGTTTGATGAAGTGGCAAAGCCAGATGAACCCTCATGTCTTGTTTTAGTAAAGTTTACTTTGTAAATGTATACTTGTCAGGTCTCTTTCCAAAAAGTTTAAGGCATTTTTGAGAATCTGTATTAATTAGCACATCTGGTCACTATAGCTATGAAAGATAGCCAAAATCTAAAATTAAGTCCAGAAGACCCAAAATAGCCAAAGCAATCTTAAGAACAAAGCTGAAGGTATCACACTCCCTGATTTCAAACTATATTACAAAGCTACAGTCATCAAAACAGTACAGTATGGCATAAAAACAGGAGCATAAATCGAGTGAACAGAACAGAGAGCCTAGAAATAAATGCACAGATATATGGGCAATTAATTTACAATAAAAGAGCCAGAAATAGACAATAACACAGTAAGGACAGTCTCTTCAATAAACAATGTTGGGAAAACTGGACTGCAACATGCAAAAGAATGACACTGGACCACTATCTACACTCTACCCAAAAGTAACTCAAAAATGATCAAAGACTTGAATGTAAAATCTCAAACAATAAAAAATCCTAGAAGAAAACATGGGCAGTAAGTTCCTTGGCATCAGTCATGGTGATGACTTTTTTGGGTTTGACACCAAAAACTAAGGCAGCCAAAGCAAAAATAAACAAGTAGGACTGTACCAAACTAAAGAGCTTCTGTGCGAAGGAAACCATCAACAAAGGGAAAAGGCAACTACTGAATGGGAGCGGATATTTACAAATCAAGTATCTGATAAAGGGTTAACATCCAAAATAGATGAAGAACTCACATAACGTAGTAAAAAAAAAAATCCAATAAAAAATGGGCAAAGGATCTGAATAGATATTTTCCAAACATGTACAGATGGCCAACATGCACGTGAAAAGATGCTCAGTATAACTAGCCATCAGGGAAATGCAAATAAATCTAAACCCCAGTGAGCTATCACCTCACACCTGTTAGACTAGTTATTACCAAAAATGCAAGAGACAGCAAGTATCCGTTAAGATGTAGAGGAATGGAAACCCTTGTGCCCTGTTGGTAGGGATGTAAGTTGGTGCAGCCACTGTGGAAAACAATATGAAGTTGAAAATTAAAAAAAGAACTACCATAAGACCCAGCAATTCCATTTGGGAGTATTTATCTGAAAAAAAAAGAAAAAGAACTATCTAACTTGAAAAGGTACACACCCCCATGTTTGTTGCAGCATTACCCACAACAGGCAAAAGGTGGAAACAACCTAAGTGTCCACCAATGGATGGATGCATAAAGAAACTGTGGCATATCTATGCAGTGGAATATTACTTGACCATAAAAAAGGGAATCTTGTCATTTGCAACAGCATGGATAGACCTGGAAACATTATGTTAAGTGAAATAAGTCAGAAAGAGAAAGACAAATACTCGATGTTTCACTTACAGGAGGAATCTAAAAACAAGCTCACAGATACAGAGAACCGGTTGGTGGTTGCCAGAGGCAGGGATTGGGGGTTGGCAAGAGGAGTGATGGGGGTCAAAGCTGCAAGCTTCCAGTATTAAGTAAATAAGTCACGGCGATATAATGTGCAGCATGGTGACCAGCACTGATAATATTGTGTTGTATATTCAAAAGTTGCTAAGAGTAAATCTTGAAAGTTCTCATCACAAAAAATAAAAAATTCTGTAACTCTGTGTGGTGATGAGTGTTAACTACACTTATTGTGGTTATCATTCCACAATGTATGAACACCAAATCATTAAGTTATACATCTGAAACTACCGTAGTGTTGTATGTCAATTATACCTCAATAAAAATGCATACAATAAGTACATGGACAGACACACAACATTAAGTCACCTGGTATACCGAAAACTAGCAACTTAGGGTAGGTACTGAGTAGATTTGATTTTCTAAATTCACGTTTGTAACAGATCTCATGGATGACTCACTCATTAAAAATGTTTGCTTCGGGGTCAAGGACAAACAGAACTGAGCTATTTCCAGCCAGTGAGGTCGCCGGCTTCTCCTGCAGTTGCCTTAGTGGAATTCTCTCTGAATGGTGTTAACGGGGCAGTTAAGAACTTAAGTTCTTAAGAACCGCCATACTTCAGTGCCACGTTCAGGGCTTAAGAGTAAGGCTCAGAAACTGGAATTCGGAAAGGAGGCAACAAAAGGTTGCTTTCTGCATAGAATAACGTGACGATATTTTGCAGCAGGCACCTGCCTGTCGGCGATGAACTCCATGGGGAAAGACGGACCTCCTTCGGACGAGAATGGTACGTGAGATTCTGATTCTGTGAGTGCTCTCACTTATCTGTCACTGATGCAAAGGCAACCACACACAAGAAAGTAACAAAGTTCAGAGGATTTAAAGGAAGGGGGAGACTTGCTGTGTCTCAGGTTTTTCCAACCCCGAGGGGGCTACATGTCCAGCCCCCCATCGCACCAGCTACACCGGATCTGGGCGGGCCCTCTGGACCACACCTCCGTCCAGATCCACACTGGTGGCTGTAAGGATCCACAGGACGGTGGGCACAGAGACCCCCAACCAACACCAGGAGGGGGGACACTGACAGGGGCTGGCCTGACACCATCTCCTCTGCGAATCTATTCAGTCAAGGTCAACTTGACAAAGTCAGGTACAGAGCGAAAAGGGCAAAAAGCATGGAGTGCCCCACACCAGGAACACAACCCTTCACTCTGAAAGAGAAAACCGCAAAAATGATCAAGGGTTTTCCTTTATGGAATTCAGGATGCTCCATAATGTTGCCAAATCGGTGAATGAATGTGTGAGCCCATCAATCGGTCCCCTCAGCAGCCAGCACTCCGCCGCACTGTGAACAGAACATCCGCTGTCTTCGATGTGTCCAGGGCACAGTGACAGGGGGCAGGAGGACGGGTCCACCCAGAGAAGAGCCAGCGTCCCCGGCTTCACCGGTTTCGCTCTCTTCCTGGCCCAGTTTGGGTTACTCGCTGTGTTGAGAACATCGAAAACCACCTACATCAGAGAAATCTAGAGCTGTGAACTCACTTCAGACATTATCCTCTGTGGGTAGTTGAATAATTTCAGGGGATTTTTACCTATTTCCATCTTTATTCAGATGCCACTGGTGCCGGAAGTAAGATTTTAGTAATATTTAGTAATATTCAACAAACCTTGCAAAGCTAATTCACCTAATTCGCCAAAGTATGCCACAGGCGTGGAGTTCTAGAAATCTGGACGAGGGATTTTAAAAACTCCTGTTTCTGAAGTATCAGTGGCTGATACCTGTTTAGAGGAAAGACATTCTTCGTAAGTGGCCTGTGTTCCTGGGAAAGATGACATGAGTTGAATTGATACATTGACTGGTTTTCCCATGGAAACAATGATACAACAGATTCTTTTCTTTGGCAAGAGTTAAGGGAACGTTCACAGAAATGCCCCATCAACCACAAAATTAGGGGAGGAGTCACCCATGAAAGGTACCGTGTTCTGAAAGATGTCATCCACCCCCTAAGCGGATGACAGCGATGACATGGGGGAAAGCCAGTAGCAGTGTGACAGAGAGGCCAGTCCCTAATGCACTCAGCTAATGTCACAATTTCTGTGAGGGGCAAGAAATGCTGGACAGTGGCTTTCTTTGGAGAGGAGATTCTGATGCTACCGTCCGAATCTGCTGCCCCCACTTGAATTCTGGAACAGCAGACACAGAGACCCGTCCTCTTGCCTCATGGTCCTGAGCGCGCCACCCACCTAGTCTGACCACCCTTCCCGGCCACCCTCTGAGTAATCATCCCTCGGCCCAGAGTTCCCCCCTCTCTGCTTCCTGCACTTGGTGCAGGGGAAGGCGCAGTCCCTAGGGGTCCTGCCCACACTTCTCAGTGAGGTGCAGGATGGGGCTGAGGCCAGTGGGGTGTGGCGGGGACAGGCCACCATGGACTTATGAGAGAGGAGGGCCCATGCGGAGCAAGCTGAAAGCAGAGGGCACCCTGCCAGACTCCTGCTATTCTGCAAGTGTAGCGCAGGGGTGACCACCAAGGTCCAGAGGGGCTGCTGGCAAGTAACAGGCCAGCGATTCCAGTTGGGCCATCCCACAAGCGGGTCACCTGTCAGGCTTCTCCGCTTCTTTACCTTTTCGACAAGGCAGAGGGAATGCTAACTGGACAGGAAGCCACCGGGCAGGCCCCTGTCCCCACTGCCTCTTGCCTGCCCTTTTCCGCCCTCTAGTGGAGCAACAAGTACCCAGCGAGGACAGAAACTACAGACCAAACCCGGAGCCTGGATGGAAGCGGCTGCGCCTGCGCAGGAGTCCGACCACTCAGGCTTCCCTTCTGCACCTGGGTTCCAGGTCTCATGGGTGTCGCTTAGGGATATTGTACCAGCGTCTCTGGAGATGCAAATATCATGCACTGCACTTCTTGTGAGCTTGTCACGGAAATTAGTAAATTAGTAAAAGCGTGCACAGTTAGTAACACTTTCCACACGGACTTTGATCGCAGAGCTTACCAATGGTTCAGGCCATCCGCCCACGTGCGCAGCCGCGGTCGATGCCCACTGCGCACCATCGCTAACGCGGTTGATTAGGTTCCTCACCCCAGACCACCAGGGAGCCGATGCTCGGTCTCGGGACGTGCTTCTCTCACTCTCCCACGTCCTCAGAACTTAAGAATAACTTCTTCCACCATTACACCTCCGTCCCAAGAAACGTAATGTCAGCCTTAAGATTTGAAACATGGCTCTGAACTACTCAAAAAGCCTGTTAATCCTAACCGCGTCCCCAATGCTGAGAGCATTTGCTCTTTTCCACTGTGGTAACAATCAATGTATTTGGATGGATTAGGTGGCCGGCCACCCTTGCCCGCACAGCTCAATCATTGAACCCAAACGCTCTTAGCTTTAAATTCTGGCCCAAGGCTCAGCTCCGCTCCTGTCCATTGTCACGGCCGGCTGGATCAAGTCACGAGAAGTATGTGGACGACCAAAATGGAACTTGCCACTTACCCTCCTGTGCGAATTATGCTTTAAAAACTCCAGGGCTACTTTTAATCCTTGTTTAATAATATGGCCTGATACCAACTGAAGGTTTTACACGGAGATGAAAAACGTATTTCCTTGTAAAATTCTCACAAGGAATTATTCCAACAAAGGGCCGTCTTGTTCTGGAAAGCCTGCTTAATAACTCAGCCTGTTTTCATAGGGCCCGGTGGTTTGCGTTCCTGAGGGACTGGGAGGGTTCCGGCAGTGACTGGGGGGGAGGGGGGCGTGCTGAGAAAGCGCCAGCATCAAACCCAGGCCTGGCCGCAGGGGGGAGTCCTTTCGCCTGCCCTGGTCCTGACTTTGAACTTCTGCAAACAACTCCCTACCTCTTATTTTGACCCTCTGACTTTGACCCTCTGACCTTGACCCTGTCCTTTCACTCACCCGGATTTCACAGCTTAAAAGAGACAGGAACCATGTGTCCCACTTACCTATTGCTGCAAAACAACCTACCCCCGAATGCGGCAGCCCAACGTGCCAGTGTCCCGTCAGCCCGTGATTCTGTGAGTCGGGGGCTGAACCAAGGCTTGGCCGGCTGATCTGCCTGCTCCACGCGGCATCTCTGAGCGGGAGCTCTGCCCTCTGCTGTGCCCCTTTCTCTCTGGGGGACGCAGCACAGTTGACAGACACATGAATGAGGACAGCATACAATCAGGGCTGCTGGAGCGGGGGGAGGCGTTGCCTGGTCCCAGGTGACGACACATGTTTTGCAGAGTGTACCTTCTGTAGCCCATGACCCAGCGCGGCCTCACCCGCCAGACCCAGCTTTGGTCTGAGCACAGCCCTGCAGCTGCTGTTCAAGTCCCTGCCTGGGGAACACCACGTTCTCTTCTCCACTTCTGTGGCAGGAGAGAGACTATGGCAGGGACGTAGGTGCCGACCAGCATTGGGGAGGGTGACAAAGGGTCTCTCGTGGTGGCCAGCTGGTGGACGGGCTGGTCTGAGGGGCCCAGGGTGGGGTCTGGGAAGGATGTCTGGGGGGCTGGGCTCAGCTGGGACTGTTGACTGGGGCACCTTTAGGTGTCCCCTGGGGCATGGTAACCTTGGACGGACAAGGGAATGGAAGGGGTTTGGGACACGGGGTGGAGAAGGTGAAGGGATGAAGAAGCACAAACCATCCATTACAAAAACAGCTCAGGGGTGCAGAGCCCGGCACAGGGACACAGTCAGTCCCACTGTAGTAATTGCAGAGGGTGTTGCTGGGTGCCAGCCTGGTCAGGACACCCATTTCCTAGGTCACGCAGATGCCCCCTAACCACGTCGTACAGCTGAAACCAGTGCGATACCGCTTGTCGACTGGAATCCAGACATCTTTAAAGTTTTTTTAAAAGGTGACCAGGGGACCGGGCAGACGCTGCACAGCACGAAGGGGGAAAGCACAGCTGCATGGCTCCGGGGTTCGGGGCATCCCCATGCGGTCAGGCCGGTCCGGGCGGGTGCAGTGGGAGAACCAGACCCGCTTCTCAGTGGGGGGACGGCAAAGTGTCCACAGCCGTCTGGAAGCCACACCCTGCACTGTATCTTGTGCCAAAACGCTCTGATCACACATTTACAGAATCTATTCTTTACTCACTTGAGAAAACGTCAGCAGTGTCTAGAAGCAATGCCGTGTGTGTATGTGTACACACATTATATACAGTATATACATACATACAATGCAATATATACATACATGTGTGTATATACATACAGTATATGTATGTATACATGCTACAAACACATAGACACACACACACAGTGATGGGCCGCACAGCGTGTCTACCATAAGCCCCAGAATCTGCGGGCTGGCAGCTCAATGTCACTGTGTTACCGCTGTTTGCGACGCGAAGAATCGTTGTCACCCGTTGGTTGGAATATCCCCCTCCGTATCCAATGTATTCACAGCTCCTAGGTTTTCCTGCGCGCTGGGCTCTCTGTTCAGAGAGTTAAAGGACACAAAGAGGCCATTGAGAGCGGCCCAGAACTTCGCCCGGTCTGGCTGCTCGTGGGAGCAGAGCCGAGGGCACCAGCCGGCAGCTCAAAGGGAAGAAAGCTGGGGAGAGGTTAAGCCTTTTCAAGCGTCTTTGAACTTGCCGCCTCCAAGGCCCTGACACTGAAGGCACCAAAAAGGTATTAATTTCCCTCACTTAGGGAGAAAGCCTGGTGTTCCCAGGTTCCAGACTTGTAACCCCGCGATCCTGTGCGGCCTTCAGCTCCCGGCGGCGGGGTCTGCTCCCTGCCTGTGCATGCGGAGTGGCAGCTGTCCCAGGAGCCCCACCAGGACCCCCGGGGACTCCCACCAAGGCAGCAAAGACGTCCCCCAGCCTGAGCCCTTGTCCCCCACCCCACTGCAGCTAAAGGTGGACCCAAGCTTTGGGGGAGCTGCCGCGGGTACCTGACGAGGGTCCTCCTACTGGACCGCAGCATCCCAGTCCCCGCCCCCCGACCCCAGAGGGTTAGAAACCACAGACATAAAGCCTCAGACAGAACAGGCCCAGGCCCCCGCCTTGCCCAGCAGCCCCCCACGGGCTCGTGGAGGGCACTGACCTCGAGGACAGCTATGCACTCGCACACTCGGAGACGAGGGGCACTGGGTGGCGGGCATCACCTCCCCGGTGTCTCCTGCTTCTCAGGGAGGACAGAGAAGTGACCGCCTAAGGGCGTGTGGGGCAGCCAGACTGGCCCCCGCCCGCTGCTGGGGTCACGTGGCTGTGGGTGACTTCCTGTCTTTGGGGTCGGCACCAGTAGTCAATGCTGCAGACACTTTGCTCTGTCCGTCACTGAATATATATTGTTTAAAAACACTCCACTGCTAAACTTTAAAAAGTTTAGATACTGCTAAACTTTTCTTAAACCAATTCAAGCTCGTAAAGAACTGGAGCCATAAGTAAATGACCTGAGCATTATGGCACACGCTAAAATCATACAGTGCGTGGTGCACACACGGCTGCACACCCTCTGACCCCAGCCCCACGGAGAAGCGGGCCTGGTTCTCCCGAATCGGGTGGGAGTGAGCTGTGTGCTCTTCCTCCTTCAGGGCTCTGCGGTTTCTGCCTGGCCCCCCTCCCATCAAGGCCACACACCACAGGGGACACCTGAAGGTGCCCCAGTTGACAGTCCCAGCTGAGCCCAACCCCCCAGACATCCTACCAAGACCCCACCCTGGGCCCCTCAGACCAGCCCGTCCACCAGCTGGCCAGCACAGAGAGACCTCTGTCACCCTCCCCCATGCTGGTCGGCACCTACATCCCTGCCATAGTCTCTCTCCTGCCACAGAAGCAAAGGCGAGTGTGAGGTTCCCCACCCAGGCAGGGACTTGAACAGCAGCTGCAGGGCTGTGCTCAGACCAAAGCTGGGTCTGGCGGGTGAGGCCGCGCTGGGTCATGGGCTACAGAAGGTACACTCTGCAAAACATGTGTCGTCACCTGGGACCACGCATGCCTCCCCCGCTCCAGCAGCCCTGCCTGCCCTTCGTCTTCAGTCATTTGTCCGTCCCTCGTGTGCATGGCACAGTGTCCCGGAGAGAAGAGGGCACAGCGGAGGGCAGAACCCTCACTCACACATCGAGAAGCCAAAGCTCAGTTGTCACCTGGCTGTCACTGCCCACTGGCCACCCTGCCCTTCCAGGCAATTGCTTCCTATTTTAATGGCTTCCTTCTGGGTCGCTCGCTAGGCGAAGACTCCAGGAAAGCTGTCTTCATCACTGTTGGTGGCTGTCGTAACCCCAGCCCCTGGCACATTGTCTGACGTGCGGCAGGTAATCAATACATATTTGCTTTAAACCATCTCTTGGGTCCCAAATACTAACTCTGCAACACGGGACACGGACTAGCAGCTCTTCCTTCTCTGCACATCACGAAACTCAACCTTCACGTGGACGACCAAGCACAGAAGGGAGAGAAGGAGTCAGTTAGGGGTAGAGCCCAGTGACCTCGTGAAAGCCTGGAATTGGAGGAGTCTGAATCTGCCGTTTCCTCGCGGGCACATGTATGACTGGGGGCGCCCCGCAGACCGGAGAAGGACACGCGCGTGTCCACACAGCCTCCATCTCTCCACAGAGCTGTGCTCTCAGAAGATCCGAAACTGCCTTCCCGGACGATCCCCGAGGCTCGCGTCTTTCGGCTCCACCCCTCAGTCACTGGCCACAAGCTTCCACATCCCACTGGACCTCCAAACACAGGGTTTGCCGACGTGCTCACTGCGCTTCGGTTACTTCGCTCAACAAGCTGGGAACGCGGGCCCACCTGTCCGGGAGACACACCCTCACAGACAATGCTGCGCCCTCACCCATCACAGGTGATTACTCTCCACGGTGGCTTGTATTTGCGGGACTCAAATTCATCCGATAGGTGCCAGGCAAGATCAAAGACAGAGCAGTAAACTTTATTTCAAATAGGAATTCTTACGGTGTAAAAAAAGAATTTGATCCTGAAAGGCTATGTGCCTGATAAAAAATAACCTGCTAATTAAAAGGAAGGGAGAGCTCTGGACAGTGTGGCTCAGGTGGCTGGAGCATTGTCCCGTAACTGAAAGATTGCAAGTTCGATTCCCGGTCAGGGCACACACCTTGGTTGTGGGTTCGATCCCCTGTCCAGGCATCTGTGAGAGACAGTCCATGTTTCTCTCTCAGATCAATGTTTCTCTCTCTCCCTCTCTCTCTAGAAGCAATGGGGGAAAACATCAGGTGTGGATTAAAAACAAAAAGAAAGTGAGAAATGCAAGACTTGAAAGACACACTCCCTCGGGATGAAAGTTATAGAATATAAAGTAAAGCAGCATTTCAAGATTCCAGTAGGTGCAGGTAACATTTCTGAGAGTATCAGAGCGTACGTCCTGTTTCCCCATGAATGAATTCCAAGAAATTACTACGACTAAAGGGGTAAGTTACTCCAGTACGAATAGAGCAGCCCCGTAAAAATCTCTGAAACTCACATCACCAACAGAGGTTTGCGTTTCTTGATATAAAAATCGGGAAGAGCAAGCCTAAAAGGCAATTTGAACAGGCAAAGGACGCAGCAGCCAGCTCACAGAAAAGTAGGGACCAGCAGCGTTTAAACATTTCCGTGTAGAGGCACGCTCAATCTCACGCATACGAAAAAAGACGTGACCTGAACGAGGAGGGGCATCTGTTTTCCCTTAGATTCAGCAAGTTGGGGAAAGCTGAGGGAGCAGCCACACCCAGGCCCGGAGCCCGGGTGTCAATCACCGCTGGGTCCAAAAAGGAGCCGAGAAAATCAACCATGGGGGAGGCGAGGCTTAGAGGATTCAAACGTCTGCCTCCCCAGCCCTCAGAGGACGCCGATCTCTGCTGAAGGTCACAGGAGCTCAGAGAATGGCCGGAGCAAGGCCAGCCTGGTTTAGAGAATCCTGGAGGATGAATTTACAGCAAGGATGAGCAAAGGGTCCCACTCACTGTGTGTCCACGGCAGGGTTAGTCAGGTCCCATTTCGTGACTGCCACCGTACCCCAGCCTCCCGCCCACTCCCCGGCTCCCACTTTCCTTTCCTCCCTGCACTAACTGGGTGCTGGTTCTGTGCCACACCCTGCGCTAGGGACTAGGGACTGGGGGCAGGAGAGCAACGGCCAGCAGCCTGCGTGGTCCCTGCCACCAGGGCTCTGGTCCCCTCCACACAGCACTGGCTCAGTCCCTGTCCTGTGTGCTGGATGGCGAGCTCTGTGAGGGCAGACGCCCACCAGTCTGGCTCAACCCTGTGTCCCCAGACCCACACACGGTGCCTGACATGCAGGATGTGATAATCCCGCGGGCGCCGAGGGAGCAGATCAGCCTCTGGCGCTATGATGCTCCTGATCCCAGTGCACGGATCAGGGCTCTGGATGTGACCCTTCCTTCAAGTTCTAGGTCTCATTTGCCAGTGTGCCTGACACGGAAGGGTGAACTGACCTGCTTAGCGGGCCCAGGGTGGTGTTTCTGAAGATTTTTTCTGATACTCAAGGAGGCAGGGTAGCTGAGGGACCCAGTGGGGAAGGATGGGCTGCGGGAAAGCCGGCATAGAAACAGGACTGGCCAGCAGGAGGAGGAGGAGGAGGGGCTCACGCTGGAGCTGCCCCCTTCCGTCCAGAGCACATGACCTCTCGGCCGGATGGGGACACGGCAGGAGGGGCCACAAGTCCCCGCAGCCCTGTGGGCTCCCACGTCTGCAGGCTGCTGCCCGAGTGTCCTCACAGAGGAGCGTGGCTCTCGCCTTTCACAAGAGGACACCGGACCAGGACACTAGGGGGCAGGTCTTGCGTCCAGCTCCTCACTGGCTGAGTCACCTTGACCCAGTGACCACCAGAAAGTGCTGATGGACAGCCCACCGTGACCGCTGCCAGGATGGGCAGTGGGGATGCCTCGGGCTCTCACCTGGTGCTCACGCGCCGTGTGTGCACACGTGTGTAAGAGCTGAGCAAAACGTGACGTTCCGCCTCAGTTTCCACCCTACCCAACGCTCTACAAATTCCATACGTGTCATGGTGTGCAAGTTGTACAAGACACTCAGAAAACCAGTAACCAAAAAACATCATTTTGAGGGGAAAATTGGAGTCACAGAAGTGCCTTTTTACTCATTTCCCTTCAGAACACACAGTCCACAAGTACTTACGAAAGTAACACCCCCTTCCGAGCTCCTTGGAGACCAATGCCCACACAACAGGCCTCAACACACTCTCTCCCAGGCAACGAGCAGAGAGCCGTGGCCTACTGGTCTACCAGAGGTCACTCAGCCGCTGCTCCCAGCGGGTCCCTGACCCACTCCCATCCTGCCACCAGCTGGGCGGTGTGACAAAGTTCGGATGGCTTGACTGATGACTGATTGGGGAAGGCATTTCTAGGTGACAAATATTCAAAGACCATCTCTCTTGATTTTTCCTCGTCCCACTCTTAGCTTCACCTCTCCGACGAACCCGTGTGATGGCAAGTTTCCGAGCTCAGCAATAGCTCTGTGTTAACAGTTAAATGCACAACATCCAAAACAGAATTGGAGAGATTCTTAGACCCTGGCCCAGGATTATTCACGGATCACAGGGCAGGTAAGTATGAGGAATTTTCCAGCAAACCCGCAGCCCAGACTACCCCACCCCTAGACCCTGCCCCCACGGGTAGGCCCTGAGAGCCCCACCTGTAAATGAGATTTCCTTAGTGACCGAATCCCCACAGCTTCCAAAGGCCTGACCTCATCCTTTGTGGTCAGTGTTCTGTCCCGAGTCCCTCTTATGTTGGTGTGCTGTTCTGCTGTTGACCTTTGTTGTTATGAGCACAGAAGAAAAGAATCTTTCTCAAGGAATGTGTTGCAAGGTCTCCCTGTAATCTGATGACAAGTGAACACGTCTTTGAGAAAATAAAACTAAAAGTGGGCACGATCAGGAACTGGCTCACCATACGCTAATTCAAGGCGCTTCCTCTGGCCTGTTCTAGACGTTCCTGGTCCTCCCACACCCAGCAATACATCCTCACATACTTCCTAGGACAACAGTAGGATGGTGGTTCCTACTAAGATGGGGTATACCAACCACAGGTGGCCAAAATTAAAAGCCGATTGTATTACTACATATTCCTGGGTCCTGGGTCATGACTTGCTGGTACATTTGGAGCCATGACATTTATTTTTAATAATAGGGAGAAATGTGAAAGTGAAGAGTTCACAAGAGGGTACAGGCTAACCACTCTCAAGCTGGGTTTGCTGGGCTGTTGCCCAGAGACCAGGGCAATGTTCGGGAGAACACCTCGCCCCTCTCCCTGAGGGACCGCTCTGGGGTGCCACACGCCAGCGGTGGCGGAGCAAACTCACCACGACACACCTGCCCAGACCTGTCGACAACACCCAAGAGGTCAGAGGGCCACTTCAGAATAGAGTGCAAATAAAATGGAGCCCAAGGAAGGGCCTAGAAAAGGCTGACGCTGGCAAAGAAATCCTATCTGAACTAACGTAAGGATTGGGAATCAAGTATTACGAAAACAACAGAGTAATGGGGTTTTGCTTGCTTTTTTTGCTCTGGGCCTTTTGTGTTGTTTTTAATGGAACGATTTGTAGGATAAGAAGAAAGTGAGAGGCCTCGGCCAGTCTCGGAGACACATCTTAGGTGACCCTCAGAAGCTGGATCAGGCAGCAGTTGGTTGAAAACCGATCCCACTGTTTGGAAAGCTGTTTGTCTCCTGAAGGGGTAAGCTGCCCGTAACATGCCCCCCGCCTCTGCCAGCGCAAACCACTCCCACGCAGAATCTGAGAAAACAACTTCTTTTTACTTTTCCTCACATTCTTCTCCCTGGGGAATGGAGCTAATTAGGTAGCTGGAGGCATTTTCCCTTTAGAATAAAAGGGCAGGGATGAAAGAGGAAGGGGGGTGTCTGCGGGCAAAAGCAGTGAGAGCTGCTGGACTTAACAGTAACAACTCCCGCGGACACTACACTTCTTTCAATCCACGTACTATTCCAAGTCCTGTATTTAATTCTTGACTCCCCACACCAACCTCACTGGGTAGACACTAGTGGAGTCCCCATTTTATCCACAAGCAACAAAGGCACAGAAAGGTCAAGGAACCTGCCCAAGGTCCCACAGCAAGCAAGTAGCAGCGCCAGGATGTGATCCGGGCACCCTCTCGCTCTGAGGTCCATGCTGTTGCCAACCCCAGCCCGCTCCCTGGGGCAGGCAGCCTCGCAACCACACTTTCACCAGGTCCCAGACCGATGTCCCACACCGGAGCTGGGGGATGGGCTCCACAGGGTTGAGGGAGGAGATAGGGTGCACAGGGGTCGTGTCGGGTGTGAGGGGGGCTTCAGCAGAGCTCATCCAACCCACAGTGGGGCGGACACAACTTCCCAGAGGGGCCCATACCTGCTCCAAATCTCGGACATATGAGAGGGTGTGGAACAGTCAAAACTTTAAGGGTGGAAAAATGTGTTCTCTCAAAGGACAGCCAGTAGTTCAAGATAGCTGGCAGAGGGGTACACAGGTGACCAAGGGTGGGGACACCCAGACAATGCCCAGGGAGCAGGAATTACCTCAGGAAGGGCCCTGTGGCCTGACTGAGTGTGGGTTTATCTGAAATTCTGCAACAAACAGCTGAAGAACTGAACACTAAGAAACAGAACAATCCAGTCCTTTCCCCAGGTCACTTTCCATCACCAAGGGACTAGGTTGGAGAGGGCCGAGAAGGGAAGACTGGTCGGAACGCAGTTTCTGCCTCTCAAACGGTACCAAGAGGCTGGGATGGCGCAGCCGCGTGTGCCTGCACCCGGAAGGACAGCAGTTTTCTCAACCGAGCGGCAGGTGCGGGCCTCCCTGCAGCACCCTGACCCAGGGCCTGCTCCCTGGTCCAACCCCGCAGGCCTCCGTCCGGCTCCTCGGGGTGTCCTGGGGCTTGTGTCCTCAGGTCCTGCCCCACACAGAACCTTCAACTGCGCCGGGGTCTTAAAAAGGGCTTGGCACTGCTCCATCTCACCAGGGAAGAAGCCAAACGCGTGCCTTTCCCTCCTAATGCCCTTGCCCCAACAAGCAATTGCTGAAATTCTGCAGTTAATCACTTTGGGGACATTTCTTTCTCCCCCCCCCCATTAGAATTTGCTTACATTTTAACTGGCTCTTACAAGCCTAGGGTATTTTGGAAGGATTATGATTCGACGTGCAGTGCACATTCTTGACCTTATTATATACCTGCTGCTTTCTCAGGCTGGACAAAGGGCTCGCACGGAGGGCCCTTTGAACAACGATCCCCGTGTGAGCTGCGGGAGGCCTCCTCCGCTGCCCGCGATGCCTTGTAACAATGCTCATTTCATTTAAACCTGCAACTTCCTCAGGCATGTCTCTCACAGATCGTTCAACAAAATCGTCGCACCCTCCTATCTGAAGTGAGGCTGAAAATATGACCTAAAAGCAGATGCTGTGGGAGTCACCAGCACCCTCCTTCCGAAACAGACGCTAACATGCTCCATAAATAGTATGGTTTAAATGAAATTCTACTTTTCTCCCAAATATACTTTATCTACTCTACCCAAATGGGACTCCTTGTCGGAACTGATAGTGTTGGCCAGAGGCTCGGGGCCCCTGGGGTGTGAGTCCTGGGTGCGTCTCCCATCACACCTCCCGGTGACAACTCCCGGTGTGCGTTTTTTCACGTCCAGTGTCAGAGCTTCCTTAGGCAGAGCTTGTTCTGTGCATTAGTGGGGTCTATGCCTTTTTTGGGTGAATTCTTTCATCACCTCCTAACCTGAAGAGCCAATGGGATTTTCAGGACAAAGGACAGTGGGGAGGCCAGTGGCACCCTAACTGTCCATCACCTCTGTCCCAGCCTCCACTTCCAAACAAGCATGTCGTCCCCAAATGCTTCTCCCGCTCTCCTCCATGAAACCCAGGCTGTCCCGCCTCCCCCGCCCCCCACCGGGGGCTGAGTGCGCTGGGTGACCATCAGGACGCCTAGGTCAGGCCTCTGGATGGTCCCTCTGGGACCAGAAAAGACCAGGACCAAGGATGAGAGGGGAGGTCTCACAAGTTGGGTACGGTGAGATTTACCTTCACGAAGAGCGTGATGTCGTGGTCCTGGCTGGGGACCCCCTCCTCGGATGCCTCGCCGTCCTCCCCGCCGCCGTTCACGCTCGCCGTCTCCTCCGCGCCCCCGGCGCTGCCCTCCTCCGCCAGGTGGTTGCACAGCTCTGTGGCCCCGGTCTCCCCGGTCTCCTCGGTCTCCCTGGTCTCCCCGGTCTCCTCGGTCTCCCTGGTCTCCCCGGTCTGCGCGGCCGAGCTACTGTCGGTGGGCCCCTCCTCGCCTGTCCCCTCTGGGCTGGGCTCTCGCTTCTCCTCCTCGGGACCTTCCACCTCCTCCTGGGGGCCCTCCTGGTCCCCGTCCTCACCGGCGTCCGCCCTCGAGTCCCCGGGGGCCGCTTCCTCTGAGTCCTCTATTCCCGAGGCCCCGGGCTCCTCCACAGCTCCCACCTCTGCACCCTGAAGCTCCCCCGCCAGCTCCCGGCGGCTGCAGCCCCCACTCTCCGCCACGGCAGCCTCAGTCAACTCTGCCTGAGGCTGAGGGCTGCAGTCCCCTGCGTCCTGAGGCTCCTCTTCTGCCCCGGGCGTCCCTCCTGCCGGTCCCTCCGCCTCCACGCAGGCCCCCGGCGGCCCCTCGGGGTCCTCGCTGGCCCCGGGCGCGCTGCTTCCCGGTCCCTCCGGCCCACACTCCGCCTTCTCCTCTGCCTCGGGGACCGCGGGTTCCCCGGGCTCCCCCCGAGCCTCTCCCAGGGCCCCACTCTGTGAGTAGCTCCCGGGACTCGCCTCCTGCACCTGCTCCGCGCCGCTCGTCTCCTCCCCTCCCCCGGGGGTGCCCTCGCCCTCCGGGTCTCCTTTCGGGGCCTCCTCCTCGCCCTGCGCTCCGCTGGAGCCCGATGTCTCACCCCCAGACTCACTGCGGGCACTGGGCTCCAGCTCGCCCCCGAGCCCTCCGTCTGGCCCCGCGTCTTCTCCCTCCTTCCCCGCGGCCGTCGCGGCTGCGCCCGCCCCTTCGCCCCCCGGCGTCCCTGTGGGGTCCTCGCTCGCTTCCTCCCCCTTCACCTCCGGGTCCACGGCCCCTGGCTCCCCCGGTCTCTCCAACAGAAGTGCTGGGCCCTCCGGGGGCTCCTGGGGACCCGCGGTGCCCTGGTCTGGCTCTGTGGCCTCGGCCATGGCCGCAGATTCCTGTCCTTGGCCAAAGACCTTTCCCTGAGGCTGCTGAGCGCAGGTGGCAAGGGCCACGGGGCCGAGGGCCACTGCCCCCGCCTCGGACTCGAGCGCAGCCACGCCGCGCTCTGGGCTTGGCGGCTGCAGGGCGGTGCGCTGGACGCGCGGGGGGCAATCGGCTGGGTCCGAGACGCTGCGCCCCACCCTCTGGGTTTAATTCAGCTCTCTGGGCCCTCCCTCTACGCTAGCGCTCCTCCCGGTTCCGCGTCTGCTTCCCGCCCGGACCCGGTTCCCACTGCGCCCCCCTGGATGCGCGGGCAGCTTCGCCGGGCGCCGTTCAGTGCCCGCCGTCCGGGGCTGACCAGAAGTCCCGGGCGCTAACTCCATCCTCCGCGGCTTGGGCGGGGTTTGCTTCCCCGCCTCTCCCGCGCTTGAGTGACCTGGGAGCCTGGCCAATGGCAGCCTTTCTCACGGGCCTGGTGGATTTCGGTGGGAAAATCCTGGTTCCACCGGCCGCTCCGGTGTTTGCCGAAACCATTACTCGGCATTTAAACCACTCCCCACCCTCCAAACACACCCCACCCCCAAACACCTAATCCCCACTTTGCCAGGAGCTGGGCGTTAAGCTTCCCCCGCTGGTCCCCCACTGCAGAATCCCGAGTCCTGCCTGCGTGTCCAAAAGGGAGCGCGGTAAATCCTGCATGAAAAAGGAGAGGCCACGGGGCGCCTGCCCGGGCGGATTGACCCTTTTCTCCCGTGGGGACCCACCGACTCAGGCTGACACTGACTCTGGGGGCTGCGTCGCTCCGCCCGGACCCTGAGAGGGGAGTCTCCGGCTTCTCAAAGACAGTCTTAGGAAACAAGTTTTCATTTTTATGTAATTCTGCACGGTTTTTTTTAAATTAATTACACAAAATGTATTGTTTTAAAATGACTGTGGGCTCAAAGCCAAAACTAGGGAAGGAAGAAAATAACAATTTCTATAGATGTACAATAGAATATCACATACACAGTGGAGTATACATCTTACATTTTCTCTACCCACTCACCCGTCAGAGGACGCGGAGGTCCTCTCCATGTCTTGACTAGAGAGAATACTGCTACCTGCGGTGAACACGGACAAACCCCCAGCGTTAAAACACAGCCCTGCGCTCTGCCCCCCTCCTCTGCCTCACACTTCCCCGTAGCAGTTATCAGTCTGCGACAAAGAATATATTTTGTTTGTTGCTGCCTGGAGCAGTGCTGGGCGCTGGGGAGACGTTCAGCAAACGTGTACTGAGTGAAGGAATACACGCGTGTGTTCGTCCACGTGCGGGCCAGCCTGAGGAGGTTTTTGAGAATATGTTTCTCGGCTGGTTTCCTACATTGGGGGACAAGCGAATGTCACAGGACACGGTGCTCCCAGAAGTTCTTATCCACAGACTTGGGTGACCACTTCAGTGACTGCTTTTAATTATTAAGCAAAGGCCGAGTCAGTCCGTGTAAAGGCAATACCAAACAAGTAGAACTGTGAAGGTCACGGTGGAGTCACTCGGAGATTTGCACATTGTGACCAGGGCAGCCAGCACCAGATTAGCTATTTAAATACCCAGGAGGGTCACATGGGGGTGACAGACTCAAGGGTAGAAGGCAGGAGGCAAGGGTGCTGATGGCTGGTGAAGTTTCCTGCTGCACGTCACAAGGGATCATGAAGCAGGCTAACTCGGGGATACAAAGAAAACCTCAGGGACTTATAAATAAACAATTTAAAGGTCTGCTGCTTTGGCGGGTTTTCCAGCAGGAGCGGACTCATTTCCGCAGAGATGCCTTCTCTCTGCAGGGTCCCCTCCCGGCAGCACCTGTGGGGCGATGACCAATCTGTGACATTCAGATCGCGTTTCAGGGCTGACCCGCAGTCCTCCTTCCCCCTCCGGCACGTCTCCCGCTCGCCCAGGTGGCCCCACGCCGGCTGAAATCTGCCTGGCTGTGTTCACTTCCTTGCACAGGTACATTTCCAGTGCAAAGGAGGCTGCCACTACAGAGCTGACCTAAACGAGGAGGTGGGGACTGAGGCACAGGTCGTGCAGGTGAACAAGGACAGGACACAAGCCCACGTGAAGAACGCCATGGGGCAACCCGTGGGTTCCCGGTCACGCGGCCTGACTTGAGTCCCACTTTACCTTGTCTTGAGTCTAGTCCTTTTTCATTGACAGCACGGGACTGTGACAGGAAGACCACTGTCACTGTGGGCTTCCAATTGGAACACACGTGTCACACCCCGCACAGCGTTTGTTCCTGTTGACAGTCCGCCCTCACTGTCAGTGTCGTCCCAGAGGGCAGAGCAGCCACACCTCGATGGGAGCGCCATGGAGAAGTGGGGGGACACCCTGTCTCACCTGGCCGGTGACAGCTCTGGGTGGTGCCTGTCATCTCAGCAGCATGATCACCGGAGCGCCCACTGTCACTCTTGGAAGTGTCCTAGTCTGGACGTTGAGTCACATGGTCGCTCTACCACGAAGCCACGGAGCTCCGCGAGTGTGGTCTCTTCCCACACGATTGTGCACTGTTCCCAAAACCAACCACATTTTGAACAGGTACTTGGGTTTCTTTTTAACTTTTCTTTATTGTTGTTCAAGCACAGTCGTCTCTATTCTACCCCCACCACTCTGAACCAGTACTGGCTGGGTGATGGGTGGGGGGGGAGAAGGAGGAGCCTCCAAAACTCTATGACCAACCCCTTGCTGGAAGCCCTTCTGGAAAGGCAGCCTGAATCCCAAAGGACATGCATATCCCGGACCTCCGACCTCGACCTTGCAGGTCCAGCCCCCAGGACAGGGTTGGAAGGGCGAGTTACCCTCATGTCTAGCCGGCTGCCACGCTCCGGGAGCTGCAGCTGGAGCCCCTTCCACTCATGTTGCTTCCCTTCTGGCCCCAGGGCAACAGTCAGTCCAGGCGACAGAAACCATCCTGAAACTTCAGTCCAAAAGTTTGTGTTAAACCCGCCACCCCCACCTGTCAAGCTCCCTCTGAGCACGTTGGCATTTTTCTAAAACAGACCAACATTCTGTATGTGCTCCCCGCATGTTTAAGAAGCTCGAGTTCCTTCTCATTCTTTTTTTTAAACTTTTTTATTGATTATGCCATTACATTTGTTCTATTCCCCCCCTCCATTCCCCTCCACCCTGCATACCCCTCCCCCACCCTCCCCCCTTTCGTTTATGTCCATGTGTCTCAAGTTCTTTAGCTTCTATGTTTCCCATACTATTCTTGCCCTCCCCCCATCTATTTTCTACCTACTGTCTACGCTACTTATTCTCTGTTCCTTCTCCTCCTCCCACTCCCCTGTTGCTAACCCTCCATGTGATCTTCATTTCTATGGTTCTGCTCCTGATCTAGCTGTCCCCTTAGTTTGCTTTTGTTTTAGGTGTGGTTGTTAATAACTGAGTTTGCTGTCCTTTCACTGTTCATCTTTTTTATCTTCTTTTTCTTAGATAAGTCCCTTTAACATTTCATATAATAAGGGCTTGATGATGATGAACTCCTTGAATTTGGTCTTATCTGAGAAGCACTTTATCTGCCCTTCCATTCTAAATGAAAACTTTTCTGGATAGAGCAATCTTGGTTGTAGGTCTTTGGTTTTCATGACTTGGAATACCTCTTTCCAGCCCCTTCTTGCCTGTAAGGTCTCTTTTGAGAGATCAGCTGACAGTCTGACGGGAACTCCTTTGTAGGTGACTGTCCCCTTATCCCTGCTTCTAGTATTCTCTCCTTCATTTTAATTTTGGCTAATATAATGATGATGTGCCTTGGTGTATTCCTTCTTGGGTCTAACTTCTTTGGTACTCTCTGAGCTTCCTGGATTTCCTGGAAGTCTATTTCCTTTGCCAGATTGGGGAAGTTCTCTTTTATTATTTGTTCAAATAAGGTTTCCATTCGTGACTCTTCCCCTTCTGGCACCCCTATAATTCGAATGTTGGAACGTTTAAAGATGTCCTGGAGGTTCCTAAGCCTCTCCTCATTTTTTCGAATTCTTGTTTCTTCATTCTTTTCTGTTTGATCATTTTTTTCTTCCTTCTAGTCCACTCCATTGATTTGAGTCCCAATCTCCTTTCCATTACTATTGGTTTCCTTTGCATTACCATTCACTTCAATTAGTTTAGCTTTCATATATTTCTCTAATTTGTGACTAAAATCAACCAGTTCTGTGAGGATCCTGATAACCAGTGTTTTGAACTGTGCATCTGAAAGTTTAGCTATTTTTTCATCACTTAGATTTATCGGCTCTGGGGCTCTGAGTTGTTCTTGAGCCATTTTTTGTCTGTTTGCGCCATTAAGTAAGAGGAGCGAAGCCTTAGTTGTTTACCAGGGCGGGGCCACCCAGGTCGCTGGTTTGTGACGCTGTGTGTGGAGGCGGGGTCAGAGAGGGAGCAATGGCGGTCCTCTCCGCTAGCCCAGTTTGTCCTATCCCACCACTCGCCCCGGCCTGTTTATCTAAGCGGAATTGTCCGAGCCTGCTGCCCTGTGCCGTGCAGTGTCAATGCTTGCCTCTTCACTGGTTTATCTGCGTGCAAATGTGTAACCGACCGCAGACAGCCAGCCGCGCCTCTTCCCTGTGTGCGCCCATAGCTAGCCAGCGATCTGCGCCTTCGGCTGCTTGCACACCACCAGGTCAGGGATCTTTTTGGTCAACCCGCTCCGCTGCTGGCTTCGCCCCTCTTACCAGTTTAGCTGAGCATTTTGTTTTTCTTTTTTGGACTTCGTATTGTCGATTTTCTGTGTGGTTTGGTTATGTTTATTGTTGTTAAAAATAGTTGTTCTTAGATTTGGTCGTGCACGGAAGCAAGGTGTTTCCACCTACGCCTCCATCTTGGTGGAAGTCTCCCTTCTCATTCTTTAAAACTCCAGGCTTTGATCTCCCCCTCCAGTCCTCAGAGCCCCGAAATCTCCAGGGCTGGGGGATGGCCAGAGAAAACAGACCTGTGGGAGCAGGTGTGAGCAAGTGGGTTTCCAACAGGGCAAGTGCACCCCTGGTGGGACATTAGCAGGGTCCGAACACAGCTTTTGTTTGTCACGATGGCGGAGGGGGGGGGGGCTGCTACTGGCATTTAGGGATGCCGCTGAACCTTCTCCAATGCATAGCACAGCTGCCCCCGCCCACCTGAATGACAAAGAATTAACCACCGTGTGAGACTAATTGTTGTGTTAGAGGAAGGACAGCCTACCTCCAGCCCCGTAATTACAGGGTTCCCCACAGAAAAGCCCTTAATCCAAAATGTTCACTCTGCCAGGGGCTTGGAGCAGCGCATGAGGGGGGATACGTTGTGTTGGGGGGCTAACACCCCCTAACACATCTCCTACAGATCACTAATGAGTCATGAGATAACTAAAACAGAAAGACTGTGAGCTTTGCATCTGGAAGTCTAGGCTCAAATCCGAATTCTGCTAGTTACGGGCTGTGCTAAACTGTGTAAGCCACTTCTCGGTGATAAACCTGCCCTACTGGGTTCCTCTGAGCTCTGGAGATCCTCACCGTGTTTCGTAATAAGGAAATTTCTGTGCAATTGATCATATTGATTTACCTCCAGGTAATGGTTGGTCCTATTGTTTTTCACTGTGAAGATACCGGAATTGACTTCACTCTTCTGCACACAGGACATTTACCTAAATGTTAATCCTGCCCTGGCTGGTGTGGCTCAGTGGATTGAGTGCAGGGCTTTGAACCAAGGGGCACCTGGTTCAATTTCACTTATGGCACAAGCCTGGGTTGCAAGCCAGGTCTCCAGCAGGGGGCACTTGAGAGACAACCACACACTGATGTTTCTCTCCCTCCCTTCTCCTCTCTCTGACAATAAATAAATAAAACCTTTAAAATGCTAATCCCTCGACATGCCAAAAAGCCAGCTTTTAAGCGTTCTTTTTTTCCCCCAGGAAACACTGGAAAAATGATCTGTCAGAATGGAACAGGTAAGTGAAGCGAGGGGAAAGGTTGGCGTTGGAGCACGTCCTGTTCCTACACACCCAGGAAGTGCCTGCCACCCACCGGGAGCTGGGGGAGCTCTGAGTAGCCAGGAGCAGCTGGTCGGTATGACATTTTCCATTTCTTTGCTTTTATCATTCTATCCGAAACTACAGGTCCATGAGAAGGTGCGTACCACGTGTCAAAATGAAGTGATCTCTATTTGATATAGTCATGATACTGTCACCCACAAAGATTGTTTCTAACCCACTCACAGAATTGAGATCTACCCATCCATCTGCCCGCCATCCATTCATCCTCCCACCCACCCATTGCCATCTACCTATCGTTCATTCATCCACCACACCACATGTGTTTTCTGAGGACCTTTCTCCTGACACAGGCTTGGCTGGTGAGCTCAGAGAAGTAAACATAAACCGAATAAGGTTTCTGCCCTGCTGAGTAATCTACAGAGTGGGAACAGCTTACCCCTCTGCAGATCTCTGATGCTCACGCTGGCCCATGCTAGAGTCCCATCCACCTGGCATCAACCACTGTGGTGACTCAGTTGTGTGTTGTGAAGACCCTCAATTACACTCTGTAAGCCTGACTATGCCAAGGCCACGCTTTGCAAAAAATAATTTTGCTACTTGTATTTTGGAACACATTTCTTAAAACCTTGGAGTCCAAAGTTTAACATTTCTTCTTTCTTTCTTTCTTCTTTCTTTCTTTCTTTCTTTCTTTCTTCTTTCTTTCTTTCTTTCTTTCTTCCTTCCTTCCTTCCTTCCTTCCTTCCTTCCTTCCTTCCTTCCTTCCTTCCTTCCTTCCTTCCTTCCTTCCTTTGGCATACTTAAAACGAAATGATTTAACTCATGATTTTACACCTGAAAATTTTGCTCATATTTGGGTTTTCCATTTTAATTTGGTTGAAATTTATCTGATTGGACCATAAGAGATGAGGCAGAGGTGGAGGGTCCGCCAGGGGCAAACTCGGCGCTACTGGGTGGGTGTGCGTGAGTTTGATCCGGTGGGTGCGAGTCCAGCGGCCTCAGAAGTCACTTTCGCTGGATGAGGCATCCCCTTGGATGAGGACCTCGGATCAGATGGTCTTGGGGTTCCTTCAGCACAGCAATTCTGTAATCTGGGGTCTAACGTCTCACACATCTGGAAGTCACTAATCAGAGCAGAACAAAGCCTGGACTCAGAAAGTGAGCCAAAAAAGGTCTCCTGGAGCCCAAAGCAATAAACTGAGTTTCCCTGTTACAGTGTGAGTGTTTCCACCAAGAAGGAGCAACTGAACCCTTGTTCAGAGCCGGTGACTTTATTCTAAATTTAAGCTAATCCATTTTCTGGTGACTTCGTCTAGAACACACTAGAAACAGCATAGCCGAAGGGCTGGAGCATTTGTCTTCATGAAAACAAAATGCTTCAATTACAAGCAAGGAGGACTAAAATCCTAAGTTTCAGATATCAGTAAGGTTTACTTTTTCACTTTAAATGAACCAAGAAAAATGACACACTGATTGAAAGAAGGGGGAGGGAGTGAGAAAGGTAGGAGAGAAAAAGGAAGAGTCCCGTAAGCATTCCTAATAGTGCTTAACAATGAGCAGAAATTTCCAAAGCAGACTGATGGGTGTACATGTTGAGAAAAAAGCAATGCGGATACTTGATTTCATTTTAGTACATTTACTTATGAATTAGCATAGCATGATTGGGGCAAAACCCCACATAAATTACTCTTTCAAGTAGAGTAATTTAGTTTCGATAAAATACATATAACTATTAAACGTTATAATTATCCATCTTGCAAATAAAGCATTACAGCATTGATTAGGAATTTATGTGGCATAATAATTCCTTCTCTTTATCCTTCCTGCACTACAGTCTGAATTACTTTGAAACTCCTCCCCCAGCCTGTTGCAGGAGTGGTTGCCACAAACAGGATTTGGGTTCCTGTCCATTTAGAGCTGGGTGCTGGGTGAGTGGCGGGGACAGGATGCTCTTCGATGCAGTCCAACAACACAAGAGGCAGCAAAGAGCTCTCAGCACTGAAATGCAAGGGACCTAAAGGGGAGCAGATCTCTGGCGCCCAGGACTAGGACTTGAACTTTTCCACCTGCCACTTTCCCAGCAGGCGCGTTCTGCAAGCCCTCAGGACAAATGTCATAGCCCCTCAGAACATGAACAGTGACATGACCTTGAAGATGTTCTGTCTAGCTCTCCTTAATCAACAGAAATTTTGCACTCACCACTATAAAAAGATTTCTTTATTCATAAGATCTTATTTTATTTTTATTGTATTTTTTCATTGCCATTTATCACTCTATACCCCTCCCCCCAGCAATCACCACACTGTTGCCCATGACCATGAGTCCTTTTTCCTTTTTGCTCGGCCCTTCCAAACCCTAACCCCCACCCACATCCAGAGCCGTCAGCCTGCTCTCTGTCTAGGAGTCTGTCTCTATTTGGCTTGTTCGTTCCTTTTGTTCATTAGATTCCACATATGAGTGACATCATACGGTATTTGTCTTTCACTGATGGGCTTATTTCACTTAACATAATGTTCTCCAGGTCCCTCCACGCTGTTGCAGAGGGTGAAATTTACAGCCGAGTAGCATTCCATTGTGTGAATGTCCCATAGTTGTTTTATCCGCTAATCCACTGATGGGCACTTGGGCTGCTTCCAGATCTTGATGATTGTAAATAATGATGCAACGAACATAGGGGTGCTTTATGTTCTTTCAAATCAGTGTTTCGCATTTCTTCGGATAAATTTCCAGAATTGAAATTGCTGGGTCATAAGGCAGTTGCATTTTCAATTTTTTGAGGTACCTCCATACCGTTTCCCACAGTGGCTGCCCCAGTCTGCGTTCCCACCAGCAGTGCACTAGGGTCCCCCTTTCTCCACGTCATCACCAGCACTTGTTGTTTGTGGATTTATTGATGACGGCCATTCTGACAGGTGTGAGGTGGCATCTCACTGTGGTTTTAATTTGCATCTCTGTTGATTAGTGACATTGAGCATCTTTTCATGTGTTGGCCATCTGTATGTCCTCTTTGGAGAAGTATCTGTTCAGGCCTTTTGCCCATTTTTAATTGGATCGTATGTGTTTTTGGTGTTGTTTTATATGTTCCGTATCAATTTTGGATATTAGCCTCTTATCAGATGTATTGGCAAATATGTTCTCCTATTCTGTGGGCTGTCTTTTCCTTTTGTTGATGGTTTCCTTTGCTGTGCAAAACCTGTTAGTTCGACGTATACAATCTTATGTTAAAATACCCTCAGAAACCCCAGGAGGTGGTGTCTGTCCTGGAGTTAGGAACAGGTGTGCCACAGAGTGACATGACGGGGAATTGAGCTGGATTAAATGACATTGCAGGACTCTTGTTTTCTGAAATACTTCCCCCAAGGCAGGAGCTAGAACAGGAAACCCCAAGACACTGCGGCCGCCGTCAGTCAGCATCCTGATTTCTGAGAATCGTCTTGTGACACCTGATAAGAATTAGCCCTGTGGTTTCCTCCTGAAGTGGGCAGTCGAGGAGGATTGTGGGAAATCGCATGTGTAGAAGCTTAAGTAAGAACCCTCTAAAGCCCGTAACGATTTAATAGAACAGGGCCCTTCTCTGGCCAGAGGTGGCCTGCTCCTGTGCCTTGGGGTGATGAAGCCGAGAGAACCAAGGCTGAGCCTACTATCCTTTTGGTTCCTGGAAGAAATAAGGATTTTGTGAGTTGGGTGATTTTGAGCTTGGAATGTGTAAGATATGTGTTTACTTTGGAATTTGTAAGATACCGGGTCCAGCACAAATAATACCCCTTGTTATTACAAAATCTTTTATTACAAAATCGTAAGCATGTAATTCCATAACATAACAATATCACACTCAAGAACACTCTGTGACATTTTAGGTGCAATGTTCAAATTAAAACTATAAATTGTTACACCCACATTAGTACCCGACCAACTACTCTCAAACAGGCCTTCCTTCTACAGGACCCCATATGTGTTTACTTTGAAATTAAATATTTAGTGTAACTTTCATTATGACATAATTCTTAACCGGTAAAATGCAACCCCTGACACTTTCTGTATGATAATTAGAGTCCCTGTGTCCCTTTTCCTCTTATCTCCTGATGATTAGGCCCAGGGCTGGGAGCAGGGAAGGGATTAGCTACTAGGGGCAAAGAAAGAATTGACTTGGAACGTTCGAGATGACCCCTGACCTACCACAGGGATGTGCCCTCTCCTCTCTGCCTGGATTCCATCATTTCCCTGGTGCCCGACCCGGTCAGCTGCAGGGAGGCACGGCCATTGCAGGCTCTGGTCTCTCATTCACTGGGTCCTGACCGTCAGGTCCCCCTGACTTCCCTGGGTGTGTTGATGGTCGGTGTTGGCTCCGGGTGTTCCTGGCTTTGGGCTTCCTCCTGTTTCTCAGAGGACTTGTCGGTTAGGACACCAAAAACTTTCTCTCGCTTGCTTCGCTTCTCTGTGTCTGCGTGGTCCGCTCAATTCTTGGTTTGCGACCACCGAGAGCCTGGACCCTGTCTCCATCGGCAGCACCGTGAGGGCAGCCGGTCACATTCAGGCCTTGCATAAAATAACAATCATGGTAACAACCAGTGACCGTCATGAAGTGAGGTTTTGTGCCCCGTTTTCTCCAGCTCTGCTGAGACAATCGACATCGAGCCTGCGTAAGCTCCAGGTGGACAGCGTGGTGATTCGATGCATGTGTCTGTTGTGAAATGACCGCAGTCCGGTCAGTGAGCACCACCACCCCCTCCCAGAATCACCTTTCTCTGTGACGGTGCTGAGAACCTTTCAGATCCGCTCTCTCAGTGACTTTCGAGTGTGCCACACAGAATCATCACCTGTAGTCGCCATGCAGCACTGAAGTCACCAGGCTTGCAGCTGGAAGCTGCTCCCCTTTGGCCAGCATCTCCCCGTCTCCTCCAGTTCCCAGCCCCTGGTCTGTGAGGTTGATGTCTTCAAATTCCACTCCTGCTCTACCCTTCCCCAGGTGCTCAGGGTGACCCGACTGCCCCTGTCCTCAGCAAGTCCAAGATCGCTGACTGGACTTCCCTCTGCTGAGGTTTAGCTGGCAGTACACCCTTGACGTCACTGTGGCCCTGCTTGGGGAAGGTTCCAACCATGTCTGAAAGTGAAAGAGCTTGTTTTTTTTTTTTTAAGTTCTTTCGCATCCCTGGATTTCACAGATGCCTCTCCCAGCATTTATTAGCACACAGCTTTGCCCATCAACAAAACTCCAAGTACGCCAGACCCAGCTCTTCCTTACACTTGGCATCTGGGTGTGTTTGGACAAGTTCTTCAACACCTCCGGCCCTTGTTCCTAGACTTGGGCAGTGACCCCTGCCCTGCCTTTGCAAAGTTACTTAGGACCCAACAAAAAATCCGTGTGAACAGAACCTTGGCCCTACCAATGCAAGGCCTCCCCTGCCAGATGCGCCATGCTTGAAGACGGCAGCGTGAGAGCCCAGCTGCGCACTGGAGGGCAGGGAGGTGTGTCAGAGAGAAAGACCCCTCCGTCCTGTCTCCCAAAAGGACGTGTGCAGCCAGTCAGACCTGGGGCCCTGGGGTCTGTTCCCAGGTGCCACAGGAATGTCGCCTGCTCTTCCACGTCTGGGAAGACCAAGCTCAGGAACCCCCATCGGCACGTTCGTGAGAACTTGGCTCCATGAGCTCCGCTCCGAAGAGTTTGGCGTGTCCTGTATCTATTTGAGAGAGAAAGACTTGGTTCCCGGGGAAACTCTGTGGCACCCCAGATCAAGTGAGAAACCTATTTTTCAGGTAGAGAACTTTTGACAGGTCCCCGAAGTTAACCCACCTGACACTTTCCATGAAAATATAATTAAGGTGTATTTTAACCATAGGGATGTTGACATAAAGTAGTGAATAAGGAGCCTGTAGACCCAAAGGCTGGCTAGACACATGGCAGGAAGGGGAACAGTCCTGGATCTGGGGGAGAAGTGAGAAAAAGGGTGAGAGGCAGATCTCAAAGCACCCCTGTTTGGAGAAAACTTGAAGTTTTTAAACAGATAGATGTATTCTTCCTTATCAGTCTGAGTGGTTTCTGAGGCATGGCCGTGTGTGTCTGTGGCTCAGTTGTGTGCACTCCATCCGAGAAAATCCTGCTGGGTGAGCGAAGACCATCTGATACCCACAAACCTGAGTGAGCTGTCTGCCAAGCAGGAAGGTGGATTTTCCCAGAGCCAACCGAAGTGGCTCATGTTTCAGCAGCAACACAGAGCTCACAAAACATGGCTTGTGTTTTTCCACCTCTGACTTAACAGTTCTTGCTTTTTCTTTTGCCTTTTTTTTTTTTTTTGCTTTAGCTTGAAGCATGTGTGCCCTGCTATAAATTCAGGTGGCTGGTCTCCTAGGTCAAGATAAAGGTGGACATTTTGCCAGTCCCAGGACACAGGGGCTCTGTTCAAGTTCTTCCTGACGGGACTGGATGGCATCACGGTTAGACTGCTGTGAGCTGAGTGGTTTCTGAAGTCACAGAAATGACCAGGGATCACATCCCCGCTCGGAATAGGCAGTTCATGCACAGTCCACAGATGTGAGTCAGCAGAGAGAGGAGCCGGGCCCTTCTCTCCAAGCCAATGGAAGCCAGAAAAAGCTTTCTGTCCCCCTGTCCTTTTCAAGGTTGTGGCAACAAAACCAGGCGGATGATCCGATTAGCAAGGCGCCCTAATTGGAGGCCCCAGAACATACAGGGAGAAGTTCTCCAAGTTCCTGAGGGAAGATCGTATTTCTGTATTCGGGAACCTCAAATTGAAATTTAGCATTTCCTTTCATGATGGGTGAGGGGGGAAAAGACAATAGTAATTATACCCGGGATACTACCTCCAAAAATATGAGTATTGTTGCATCTCACTCCATAAGTTATCTCAGTTTTACTTGTCCATTCTTCAAAGTTTTGGTGGCCACCGACCTGCTTCGGACTTTCATTGAATGTACACATTCAATACATACATTGCTTCATCTCTTCCTATACTTCTTTTTAACCACACATTCCTTCTTAACATTGAACATTAGTTGCATTTCAGTATAATTGGCTTTCTTTGAGATCCTATGCATTTCATTTTACTCAATAAAAGCATTATTCAGCGCAAAGTGCGCCAGGCTAGCAAAGGAATCCATGGCTCAGAAGAGGTTGGGAACCTTCGAGGTAGCATTTCTTTCTCAGCGGCATTTAAATGAAACCTATACGTGTGTCTTAAGAGGAGTGCCAGTTACACAGGAATGTTGGTGTGTGGAGACTTCACCGTTGCTGAGGACCACCCAAACGCCCCGAGCCCAGGCCTTGATAAACAAAGCACAGTACGCCCACCCGACAGAGCAGTGCGTGGTAATGAAAAGGGCCCGGATAATGATTCCCGCAATGGTCTGGAGGAATCTCCAATTCATCGTGAAAAATGGAAGAAGCCAGGCCCAAAAGGCCACATGCTTTATGGCTTCATTTCTGCCTCGCTCTTTCGGAGCCAGAACCACACAGAGAGAAAAGAGATCGGTGGCCCGCTGGCAAAGGGACACAGGGAATTCCTGGGGTGAATGGAATTTTTGAATTTCAAGGTATGTAAACTTACCTAAAATGCTATAAATATAACCCACATGCTGGTTGCTGAATATTCCTCATCTCCTAGTTCTCCCTAAAAATGGAAGTGGCTGGGAGCCCCACCCAGGCACAGAGGACAGCCCTGCATGTGTCCCGGGGCCCCAGCTGTGTCTTCCAGTCTCCTCCCTCTCTGAGTGCTGTGTCTGCCCAACCCCCACCCACCTCCACCTGCTCCTCTCTCCTTCACAGCAGTCCAGGTAAGGCCAGCCTCTGTCCCTTGGTGTGGCAAACACACCGGCTCGCAGAAGGCAGCTGGCATGGTTAGGATGTAATTTACAGCCCGAACTCAGCTTTGAAAGTAAGTGTAACTGTGCTGGGGAAGCGGGTGCAAAGCACAGGGCTGTCCTGGGGAACCTGGACCCGTGGCTTCATGGTGCGGGGGAAGATTCTGGACTGACAATGGGCAGCAAGTGGAGGGCTGGTTACATCAGAGGCACAGTGGGAAAAAATGCCAAAAATTCTAATATTACTCATAGATTGTTAAGGGCTTCAGGTCACCCCTGGCCCAAGACTTTCTACTTATCACAAGGCCCCATTCTCCCATCCCACCTCATCTTGAACTCTGCCCGCAACCTGTTCCCACTCAAGCCCCAAATCCCTGTGAATTTGTTACACAAAGCTATTTAGCGCTCTTTCTGCTTCGTCCTCACCCAAGCCGGTAGCTACTGTCCCCAAACCTAAAAGGCCCAACTAAAAGCTGTGCCCATTTGCGCTCTCCCTCCACAAGATTGTCTCAGCTGCACATGAGTCTGAAACAGCACAGTGACCTTGATGGCTAACATGTAGTGCATGCGGTTGTCAAGTTCCACCCTTTCAGGACCCCAGGAGGTACCTAGTGACCCTCTCCCTACTTCCAAGGAGAGCAGACTGGGTGGGAGTGAGAGGGTCCAATCGCCCCAGAAAGCGGCAGCACCAGGGCCCAAGCCAGGACTCCCCAATGGCTCCGGGGCCCAGTGGAAGTACCACCTCCGGCCACCCTTGTCCTTGCCCCGTCTCAGGGCACCTAGCACAGGTGCCCGGCAAATGTTTGCTGTCTGCCTGCCTCCCTGCCCACCTGACTTAATTCTCTGAGCAAACAAGTGGACTCCACAGCTGACATCTCACCTGGGTGTTTCCATTGCTCAAGTAATCAGCCAAGGTCACCACCGTGAGCTTAGGAACGCAGTCTGCAGCACCCGGAAAAGGTTCCCGTTCTTGGCTATTCCTTGAGCCATGATAAACTGGCCCAGAAATTTGAAACTTGCCCAGAAACTTGCCCTCTGCTCTGGACACGAAACCCCAGACCTGACCCCCTAGCGGGGGGTCCCTCTGTGGTGACACGCACATGGATGGAGACTCCAGGTTTGGCTTTACTGCCCGGTGACCTGAGCGTGGGGAGCTAGGGACACCTCTGAGGCAAGTCCACTCCATCCGGACGCTTGATCGTGAGAGAAGCCACTGTGATGCCACATAACTGGGGGTGCCTGCTTTTCCCCGAGCCAGGAGGTCGGAACTGGAAGTGCATGTTTTCTCACGGTGACGATGTCTGCAATAGTGATTAGGTGTGGGGACAGCTTCCTCAGGTGGGTCCTGGGGACAGGGGGCCAAGCAGGGAAACAGGAGCCGAAATGAGGCCACCGCAGATGCTTGAAAAATGAGTGAGTTTCTGGAAACTTCCCACCCTCCACTGCACTCCTGGCTGAGACTCTCATCCTTAAGAATCCCTGTTTTTTTGGAGAGGACTCTCTGCCCACCTCGTCACCCTCCCCCTTCCATCCCAGTCACCAAATCTCCTACCCTCCCCATGTGGGTGAGTCGACCCACTGCTCTGAAGCTCTAGCGGTAAACTCTCAGTGCGGACCAAATGCCAGGCCCTCTTACAAGCAGAAAACATATATTGACCCCTGCGATTTTTGTAATTCCCTTGCAGGCAAATACTGCTACCACCGCCCACACTAAAGATGAGGAGACTGGGACAGAGAGGCTGAGTGATTTGCCCAAGGACACTCGGTGGGAGAGCAGCAGGGCCTGGAGGGGCAGCTAGACAGGCCAGCTCCGGCATCTGTGAACTTAACCTCTCCTACAGCTGGTGCACCAGCCTCTGTACCAGAGCTGGGGACACAGGAGGACAGGTCATGCAGCCCGTGCCTGAATGGAGCCACACTCCTGGGAGACCTCAGACAGCAGAGAATCAATGTCCAGCTAGGAGCAGGTGGGAGGCCAACCCTGACCTGGGGCTGGGTAGGTGCAGAGGGAGGTGTGGCCAGGTTTAAGGTGCAGCTGAAGGATGAAGTTTAATTGGTAAAAACAAAAACAAAAACAAAAAAACAGTCGAAGATAACACTCCAGGCAGAGGGAAGGGTGTGGGGGGAGCCCGGGGCAGGAAGTACACAAGAGGAAAGGTGGCGTGTTTTGCTGTGGATAACACACACCCACAATTTGGGCCCAAACTTTCAGGAAAAAGCTCTTGTTTTAATTTTTTTCAACTATTTATTTATTTATATTTAGAAATGAAACCAATCATCATATTCCAGAGTATTATTTTGCACACAGATATTATTACTGCTTTCTAGAGTTATACTTTTAACGCATAAGCATAAAAAAGAATTAAAAAGATTTATATAGACACAGAATTAGTACTACCCACCTATAATGCTTATTCTTTCCTCAAAAATTTGGGCAAAAGAGTATGCACTGAGTGAGCAGGGAGCGAAGTGTGGATGGGTGATGAGGGGCCAGGGCGATGCAGAGCTGGGAGCCCTGGAGATGCTCGAGGGTCCGGATGTCTACCCCGGAGCCCAGGGCAGCCTGCGGGGCGTCCACTGGGACCGGTACGGGCCGAGGGCATCTGGAGAGGGCAGTCGCGGGGGACCAGTGGGGAGGACGTGGCGGCGATCCACCGTCCACGACACGGCACTGGGCACCCTCTGCTCCCGAGAGGTGGGGGCTCCGCCCCGGAAGTCCAGGGCCCGGCAGCTGTGCTGGGCACAGCGTCCTGGCAGCCTCCATGCCTGTCCGATGGGGGACAGTGCTCCCTGCACCCAGGACAAGAGGAGGTGACAGTGTGCTCATCCATTTCAGAGGCCCGATAACCCTCTGTCCCTGGTGGTCTGGTGCTCCCTGCTGGGGTCGGCCCTCCCTGCTCTGGTTGGGGGAAGTAAATACCCCCGAGTATTGAGGCATTTTTTGGTATCAGCACTCATATTTCTTGTGTATTTCTTAGAAGCGTGACACTCTTTTACTAATACATAAAATTTACGAATAAAACAGGTACAGATGTAAATCCATAGTTAACATTTATTAATATAGTTATTGTCATGGGATATTGGAAGCACACGTCTAAAAAACATGTATTTTTTTTGCTAATAGGTGTTGGCATCGATCACAGACTGTGAATTAGCCCGTTCCCTTGATTTGGGGAGGATCAGACTGGGGTGGGAGTTCCTCTATTTATTTCAACGCTTAAAAGAAATCTAGACCAAAAGTTTCCACCCTCCCAAAATTCAACTCCTTCCCAACTGTTTCAGCTTCTGGCAAATGTAGAAGTAAAGGCATTGTGTGGCAGTCACCTGGGTTCCCCCCCCCCCAGGCTCTCCCCCCTGGGGTGGATAGGAGCCTGGATTAAAGGGGCCGACTCCTGACAGAGCGGGAAAGGTGTGCTGATTTCCTCCGCCTGTCTCCTGTCCTCTCCTTTCCCACATTCTCAGAAAGGCAACAGGCCCTGGGGGGGGCAGGAGGCAGGGCACAGGGGGCGGGGTGCTGGCCGGGGGCCAAGGCTGGAAAAAGCACCAGGTACAGTGACTGGGGTGGGGCCGGGTGGGAGCTCCATCTCTGCGGGCACCTTTCACTCGGCTCGGACGGCTGAGTCTGGCGCCCTCCACTTATTATACTAAAACTTTAATATTAAATAGTAAATTCTTTATTTGATAAATGATACAATGATCTCTGCCAATTCAAAGACAACATTTAATTCAGGTTTTTAAACCACAGGGTTAGCCATTCAGATTTCCAAGTCGCTGACCCTCCAGAACCTGATTTGTCCAGCCTGGATTTTTCCCATGACCTTTGTCCTCAACAAAAGGCGGCATCTTCCCCAAACCCCTGCACCGGCCGCCTCCCCAACCTGTGAAATTTCCACAGCGACCCGCAGGCCCTTGAACAGGGCTCACCTGCCCTTTAATCCTGCCCCAGCCGGCAGTGGTCCGGTTCCGCGAGCCTTGCTTTCTCTAAGGGCTTGCAGGTGAAGTGCATTCGTTCTACAGGAAGCTTTAGAGCAAACCCATCACTTGATCCCTCCCCGGGGCCCATGAGCCACGGTCCCTTCACAAGCCTTTTTAACCGCCACTGGCTCATTAGGAGAGCGGATCACATACCCAAGGAGCATAAGCCCTTCCTTTGGGCACGTTCACCTGTAAAGGGGTTTTTGGCAGGTGATCAACCTCCAGGAATTCAAAGCTTTGACTCGCTACCAAAAGCCCTGGATCATGGGGCCCTGAGGCCCCGATCTGGGGGAACAGCCGTGGAATTTCGGACACAGCTATCTGTCTCGGTCTGGCTGCCGTGCCCCCACTCTGCGCAGATAAAGTGGAATCAGAACCCTCTGGAAGGCCAGGCCTGGCCCCGGCCAGCGTTCCTTGGAGGTGAGTCCAGGCAAAGGGGATCCAGAGTCCTGGCTGGACCCATGGGAATGGGTCAGGAGGGGACTTGAGACAGAGGGAGAGTCATCGTCCAGAGCGGGAAGGAGTTTTCCTCTCCTGTGGGACTTGGGGGACGTGTGAAACCCCCTCGCCATCCTCTGGGGCCAGAAAAAGATGGGCAGGTGGAGGCAGGCAGGGGCAAGAGACGGGGGGATGCATGAACCCCACATGGGCTCCATCCCAAGCTTTAGTTTAGTTCTCTCTGCTTGACTTTCATTTTTTACTCTTCACTGTATTTTTTCATTACCATTTAGTCCCCTCTACCTCCTCCCCCCAGCAATCACCACACAATTGTCCACGCCCACGAATCCCTCACCTTTCGCTCAATTCCCCCGCTGGCTGTCACCCTGCTGTCCACCTATGAGTCTGGCCCCATTCCTTGTTAGTTCAGTGTGTTCATTAGATTCCACATGGGGTGAGATTATACGGTGTTTGTCTTTCTCTGCCTGGCTTATTTCACTCAGCATAACGTTCTCCAGGTCCATCCATGCTGTTACCACCAGACTTTTCTGTCACATCAGACAATGTTGTTTTGCTTAAAAAAAAAAAAAACAGGAAAAAGAACATGTATGGAAAACAGTTTGGTGATTCCACAAAAAAAGTAAGCACAGAATTACCATGTGGCCCCGCGATTTCAGGTCTCGGTGTGCATATCACCAAAACAGCTGAAGCTGGGACCCAAATATCAGTGCCCTGCGGTGCCCAGCTCTGCACCCCGACATCACCCAAGGCAGCCCAGACCGCGCTCCTCCGCCATCACTGAGCCGTCGCCGGGGGCACAGTGACGCACAGCGCATGTCTCCCTCCTCCCACTCTCGGGGTCACGTGAGACCTGCTGCAGCTGCGCAGGGTGGCAGCACCCCTGGGCACGAATGCACCAACCGTAGGGGTGTGATCCTGCTTGTGAAGGGGGGGGTTTGAATGTGCTGCTTCAGAACCCCTCCCCCATGCATTCGCACCTGCAGGTGCAGCCTTAAGAGTTCGGAGACCCGGGGAGGGGTGGTGGGGGCGGGGTCTCAGAAAAAGAGCTATCAACCCCCGATTTTATCACAGTCCTCCCACCCCCACCCCCAGGCTCCTGGGGATGGACAGTGAGTTTGCATCAACCTGGTCTGAAAGCCAGGACAGCGGTCACGAGGTCCCTGACTGAGGCCCGGGGCCTCTGCTTGGCCCCGAGGGAGGTGCGCACCCCAGGCTTCATTCGAAGCCCTTCCTTCTGGGGTGTAGTTAAGCAAGCAGACCCTGCAGTGCGTTCTGACCGCTCTCCCTACACCTGTCTGTCTGATGGAAGATGCTAGGAACCTGACCACACGGGCGCCCACCTCCCCTTTCCTTCCCCTTCTGTGAAGGGACGTGAGCCCTGCCCCAGTGCAAAGTGCAAAGCAAGGAGCCGCGGGTTTGAAAGTCTGCCTCCCACCGCTGGGCGGCAGTGTTTCCCCAGCTTGCTCTCCCTTCACCTTGCAGTCGGCTGGGAGCGGTTCCGGCAGCAGGCGCCCTCGCTGAAGTCCCTTAGTCGGTTGGGCGAAAGCCCAAGGCTCTTCCCGAGTCTTTTGTTTCTTACCAATGACCAGTTTAGCCCTGGCCCCTGTGGCTCAGGGGGTTGGAGTGTCGTCCGGTAACCAAAGGGTGGAGGGTTTGATTCCTGGATCCAAGGGGCATACGGGAGACAACCAGTTGGTGTTTCTGTCCCGCTTCTTCCCTCCCTAAAAAACAATGAAAAAAAAAATCCTCAGGTGAGGATTTTAAAAAGTTACCAGGGTAATCAATAGGCCAAAGAGACATATTTTGGGGTGGCAGGCACGGCTCCCCTCCCTCTATCAAGAGTGTCGCGCACACAGGCTGAGGTCCCCCACCCGTGGGGTCAAAACAAAGGAGAAGGAGCCCGTCACCGTCACCGCAGTTAAAAGCCATCCCCGAGGAAGGACATGGGGAGCAGTGCCAGCGAATCCTCCGGTTGCGTCCTCTGTCCCCCTGTCTGAAGAACTGATGACCAGCACAGTAGCTCACCTTCCCCCGACGCAGCCCTGCCCTCGTGTTCCTTCTCTGGGACGTCCGAAGCAGAATGTGTGTGTACCTGTCACCCAGATGGTAGAAGATCTCAACACAGAAGCAGAGGAAGACCCAGGACTGAGAGGAGAGTGACGGTCCGTCCACACTGAGTCCTCCTCTGCCAGGCGGAGCTTGGACACGGTTACTAGCCCTCGCCACTTTCTTATCTCACCTTTCTATACAGTAGGATCCCCCACAGCCACCAAGATGGTAAAGGACAGAACAGGAATGTGGACCACACCTGCCTGCCTTCTGCAGGGGCTCAGGAGACCGGCACAGCCAGGACACGAGGGGCAGTTTGCACTCCTAACCAAGGGAGACATCCAAACAACAGGAGATCACGGAAAATGCATGGGCTGCACACGCTCAGAAGTTTTCGCCCTGCACCCCAATTCCTCTGGCACCCACCCTCTTCCTCTGCCAGCCTCAAGGTGCCCAGAGTGATAGCCCAGCTTCAGGACAGCCACTGAGGCCCAGATGCTGGGACCTTCCCCAGGGCTGGTGGCATTTCTGCCTTTGGTGACCAGGAGACACCCTACATCCTTCATTTAAAGTCCCTCCTGTTTGGGCTGGCGCCAGGGGCCTTGGTTACTTGTAATGGGAGACCCTCACATAAAAGCACCCAGGGGGGTGTCAGCGACCTCGAAAGAGCTCAGAGAGACACAACAGTCAGTGAGCTTTCTTTCCAAGCTTGGAAAGGCCAAGTGACCACATTCCGGCACTGGCCCCCAGACCCGATTTGTAAAGCTAGCTTTCTGATTTTAAATGCATCACAGACCCTAAAAAAAAATTACAAGGATTTTGAATAATAAAATTTAGGAATGAACCTTGAGTACAGAAAAAAGTTCTGTACTCTAAAATAACAAAAACAGTGTATATTTTTATTCATTTTATAGGAGGTAATAAAATAGAAACTTAGGATTGAGTTATTTCAGGAGTTATTCGATTGAGCAGTCTTTGGAACAGTTCATTCTTTGTAAGAAAAAAAAACACTCGGAAATGCAGCTATTTGCCTTCTATCTAAAATAACATCTTAAAATGCCTGTAATTTGCCAGAAAGTGCGGAAATGCCTTTGGTTCATTTAATAAGCATTCAGCGAGGGCCTGCTGCACACAGCCCCTTCCATTTGCAGAGCAAAACAGGAAGCGATTGGAAGTCGTGCAGTGAAACTTCCCACCTGGCAAATGAATGGGCTGGTTGACGGACACACGGGCGAGTTTGCAGAACCGTGCTGCAGTGCGTGTGAGAGGCAGGTGCTAAGAACCGAAGCCACATGCGGCTTCCCGAGCCCCGTGCTCCTGTCATATTCGGTAATCGCCGTGGATGGCACCATGAAAGCGTAAGGGGGAGAAAATGAAGGGGAGGGGGTGCGTTATGCTAACTAAATTGTGTGCCCTGCCTGCTATTTTATAAAAGGAATCACTGAACCTGGCTGGTGTAGCTCAGTGGATTGAGCATGGGCCTGAGAACGAGACAATCGCAGTTCGATTCCCAGTCAGGGCACATGCCTGGGTTGCAGGTCAGTTCCCAGCAGGGGGCACACAAGAGGCAACCATACATTGATATTTCTCTCCCTGTCTCCTTCCCTTCCCCTCTAAAGATAAATAAATAAAATCTTTTTTAAAAAAAAGGAATCACTGAGAGCGGCTTCTTATTTTTCTTTTTAAAAATTATTATTATATTTTGCTCACGGTGGCAGTTTGTGTTGTTGATTATTACTTTACTTTATCGTTTTTGTATTTCCCCCAGCCTCCCAACCTCTTAGCTTTGTCAGCCATCGGCTCGTTCTCTGTATCTTTGGGTCTGTTTCTACTTTGTTTTGTTTATTCACTTGTTTCCTTTTCTTAGATTCCATACATAGGTAAAATCATACAGTATTTGTCTTTCTCTGCCTGACTAATGAATGTTACTGAGCACAGTACCCTCTGGGTCCCTCTGTGTTGTCAGGAAAGGCAAGAGCTCAGTCTTTCTTGCTGCCGAGTCACCTTCCACTGCGCACACGTGCCTCACCCACCTGTCTGCTCAGGGACCACTCGTTGCCTCCGGAGTTTGCCTGCTCCGGGTGCCGCTGCGGTGAGCAGAGGGTGCCCACAGGACCGCGGCGCCCAGCCTGCGGCCGTGCCTCTCCCTCTGGGTTTCTGAAACTCTGGCTCAGACCGGCTCCGGGGAGCCCGTGAGAAGGGAAAGCCCTCCAGTCAGACAGATGCCAAGCCAGGCAGCGGGGGCATCTTCCAGTCCACTGCCACGGCGGACAAGGAGAGACCGGTGCCATTCCCAGAGGACCTTGAGGAACCGCGTCCCTGTTTTCTTTACAGCTGCACAGAGAAGATCACCCCCCCCCCCAGCCCCCTCAGATCATCCGAAGTCACACCTCAGCAGCGAGTTGGCTTAGCGTCTTCCTGGGGTGCGGACAGCCCATTTTCTGTCTCCCCTCCTTGGGAGGGGCCCCGGGAGCTTGGTGCTCACTGGTGGCGTTAGTGAAGGCGACAAGGCCAGAGGCCTGCCCCACAACAAAGGTGGCAGTTACTATAACATTTTGTCTTCTAAGTGGGAGGAGAATCTGACATTTCATTACTGAGTGCTGTCACCTCCCAAGGGCAGGATCCCTGGGCACCTGGATACAGAAGGCGCGATGCTGCTCCTGTCTACCGAGATCCCGGCATTTTTCCCTGACCCTTTGGGACTGCTGGCCCGGGGCTCTGAGAGTGCCCTGTGGGCCGCTGCTCTGGGAAAGGGTCATCTCTTCCTGAGGGCCATCGCCCCACTTTGACTAGCATGGCTGGTGTTCTGCGTGGGCCACTGGCTGTGTGCTGGTGGGAAAAATCACTCACTTTCTTTGCGCCTCGGTTCCAAGACTGAAGTAATAATGCCTGTTCATGAGGATTATGGGAGCTAGTTTGTGTGTCCACCCATGAACTATTTAGGAGCTACCCCAATGAAATTATTATTATTACTGAGTTCATACAAACAACTATGAAAAAATATCAGCGTTTTTGCTTTGTTGCCTGGGGAGAAAGAGGAGACAGACAGAGCAGGGGTCCAAAGTAACTGAGAGACCGAGTATCTTTGTGTCCTAGAAACAACTGCATTGTCAAGTCAGTTACAGGAAACTTTGTCCTCACCACTTGCCTGAGGTTGAACTTGCCCTTGCCTCTCTCAGCTCAGCGGGGACCAGCTGTGATGGCTGGCTCTGTGTACGTCAGCTTTCTGTTTTCCTGGGGCATTCCTTCCTCCCGCCCTTGGTCCGCACACTGTGAGAGGTTTAGGGGAAGGCAGAAGGGAAAGATCCTCCTGTCCTGAGGGTGATGACACAGCAGGGACCCACCCAGCAACAGGTTGGCTGGGAGCTGTGTGTCCACAGCTGGTCCCCGTTCCCCTGTATTCCCCCTTCAGAGCTGCCAACTCCACAAAGTCACGCACTTCTCCCACTTCATCTACCCCTTCACCCTCCTCACATTCTCGTATTCAAAATGCCAGGTGTATTGAGACCCAATCCACATAGTATAAAAGTTGCTCTTTGAAGTGCAACGAGTGATCCCAACTACATTCATGGGGTTGCACGCGACCATCGCCACAATCCAACGTTAAAACACCTTCTTTGCCCCCAACAGAAACCCTGTACCCTTTACAAGCCATTCCCTCCCCTCTTCTCCCAGCCCCTGGCAACCACTAATCGACTTTCTGTCTTTATGGATTTGCCTTTTCTGGACATTTCATATAAACAGAATAACAAAGAGCCTTTTCTCACTGGCTTCTTGAACTTACTGTAATGTTTCAAGATTCATCTGTGTTGTAACTCGGGTTAGTACTTATTGCTTTTGATGGTTGGATAACATCCCACTGTACGGATATACATCTGGTGACCCACTTCATCAGCTGATGAGCAGTTCCACTCTTTAGCTATCACGACTAATGCTGCTAGGAACCTTCGTGCACAGGCTTTCGTGTGGACACACGTGTCCAGTTCTCTTGGGTGTACACCTAGGAGAGGAACTGCTGGGTCACGCGGTAGCTTCCTGTTTAACTGTTTGAGGAACTGCCAAACTTGTTTCCAAGGTGGCTGTACCACTTTACATTCCCACCAGCAGTGTGGGATGGCCCCGACTTCCCCGGGTCCTCCTGTAAGGCAGAAGTTTAGGAGGAGGGGGAGGAGGGATGGAAGGGGGTCCATAGCACTTGCAGAAAAAGCTCATAAATCACTTGGATTAACTGCCTCTGGCCACACATCTGTTTTGAACAGGAAAACAAGGGGTGTTTGGAACAAGATAAAAATCTGAGTTAACAGTCCTCTGCTCAGACTTATGCTCTTCCCTGGAAGAGTATGTACCCCCTTCCCCCACCAATAATTCCCTCACCCTGCCCCGGAAATTGCATGCATCCCCACGCCCAGGAGACCGAGCCCCTCTGCCTTTCCCAGCCACCTCTGCTAGGCCTGTTCTCCTCCATGAGAAAGTACCACTAATCAGCTCCGCTTACACACCAATAGCCTTGCTGATCTGTAATTCCTTACCGTGTGGGCAGGAAGACTCGAGCCTGCCACAATACGGTTGCATTCTCTCTCAGGAACTAGTGCTGCCTGCATGCCGCCACTCCCACAGGGCCGAAGCTTCTACAGGACACCAACGGGCCTACGACTGTCCTAACAGCAACCACAGCACACAGCATGTTCTGAAGAAACATCAGCTGTGCGTCGGATGTGCGTTTTATCATAATCACTTATGGTTCCTAACTCCAAGGTAAGCCTCCATTTGGAGAAAACACAGGTCTAATTTGACGTCGTCCTGAAAACCTAGCACATAAACAGACCCTTGTCCTGGGTCCTGCACCATATATGACCTCATTTTTCATGAGATGGGGACCCTGGCCGAGTCACTGACGGCCAAGCTGGAATTCAGACTGGGTTTTCACTCTACCACTGTCCTCCAAGATGAAGGGCTTCTGTCAGCGGCGGAGGCAGGGAAGCGGGGAGAGACAGACAGGCTGATTTTCCTCCGTAAGAGGGAAGGACAAACTCCCCAAGGTAAGGACGAACGTTTCCGTGCCTTTGATACCTCCTGTCCCACCTAGTACATGGTGTTAACTCAAAAGATCATTTCTGATGATACAAACTTTGAACACTGACATGAAGACGAATATGCTGAAATGTGAAGGTAAGGTACTGTTGTCCAGGTCCACTTCACTCCTTATTTGCGACTACCCGTAATAACGCACAGTAGGCATCCAACCCCTTGCCCGTGGCCACAGAGCCATTGCCTGCACTAGATTGCACTTAAATCTCCGATAGTTAGCCTATGCGCTTCCAAATGTCACCGCATGGAAACCTAGCTGTCAACTCAGCTACCATCCGGTGCCCAGGACACTGCCTAGCTCCACGCTGCTGGGACCCGCAGCTGGAAAAGCAGAACTAGCCCCAGACAGGCCTTTGCCCGTAATCAACATGGCTGCCGGAGGCTTCAAGCTGAGGGCGAGCTAGTGAGAATCACGTGAGAAGAACTCCATTCCTTTACTGGCCTTCTATTCTTGGAGGGCGGGACGAAAAAAAAAAAAAACACACAGCAAGTCCAACCTTAAAGGGCCCCGCTGCTGAATCCGCCGGAGCTCCGCCCTCGAGAGCTGGGCAGCCAGGACACGAAGGGAAACGGTGGCGGACCTGGCTGGCGCGCAGAGGCTGCCGGCGCGGCGGTGACGGTCAGACGCGACACCAAAGCGAGGGGGTTAACCGCGAGTCGGCAGGCAGACGGGAGAGCACGAGCCCGGCGCGGCCGGTCGAGGAGGGCGCTCTGGCGCCAGGATGGAGGACGGCGTGGCGGCACCCCGGCTCGGGGAGGCGGCCGCGGCGGCCGCAGCTCGAGTGCGGCCCGAGGTGACGCTGCGGCCCTTCGCTCCTTTCTCCGGGGCGGCCGAGGCAGACGGGGGCGGCGGCGACTGGAGCTTCATCGACTGCGAGATGGAGGAGGTGGACATGCAGGACCTGCCCAGCGCCACCATCGCCTGCCACTTGGACCCGCGCGTGTTCGTGGACGGCCTCTGCCGGGTGAGGGCGAGCGCGTGGGCCGTTGGGCGCACGGTCGACACCTGTTGCTGGAGGACGTGGTGAGGGTCTGGGCGCGGAGGTCCGGGCCGACAGGGGACCGGGAGACCAGGGGACGTGGCGACAGCTCAGGCAGGCCTGCCAGCCTAGGTCCCCTCCTGTCCTGCCTGGGGTGGGGTCGCACTCCCCGAGGGTCCCGGGTCCCCGAGCACCCTCTGGGCTGCATGCCCAGCCTGCCCAGTGGGTGTTCAGCGCCTGGGCCGGGACCTGGGCTGGTCACCACCTCCAGTGACGCCCCTGCCCTGGGTGTCTGCTCAGGCGGGGACGGGGAGCAATTCGCCCCTGAAGTGACGAGGGGAGCTCGGGAGCTCATGCTGTGCTGTCACCCGGAGGCTCGTCCCAGCTGCTGCACTTATTGGTTAGATGAGGGGTCACCTCATTCCTAGGGACTCACTGTGGTGACGTGACTCACACGTTCCCAATCTGCACTAGTGGAAGAAGAGCCAATGTTTGGGTGAGCGGCGCGGTTGCTCATTACCCCACGGTTGGCCAGTTTTGGTCGAATGGTTTTGGGAGGGAAGGGACTCACTTTTTAGGCCTTTAGGACATTTACTCGGGAATCTTGCTGCCTGAAAGAGTGACATGCCACCCTCAGGGACAATCGATCCATGGGGACTCCCTTCTCCACCAGCCTCCTCCCACACCCACACCCCACACCATTCAGATGCTCTGGAAGGTGAGGGGGCAGGTATGAGTCATCAGTGGCGGGGAGGAGGCATTTATTTCAAATCTGCGATCAGCACGCAGAATAAAGTCTGGACCCCAGGGGCGGTGTGGAATGAGGCCTCTCCTGGAGAGCTGCGTCCGGGAGAGTGGCTGTCAGAGAGCAAGCCTCCGCGGCCCTGGTCCGTCTGCGCTGTTGGTGCCAACAGGGGCCACAGTGGACCAGAGAGCGAGCTTCATACAAATGTATCATTTATGTACTGTGTACTTTCGGGAAGGATTCCCCAATGGCTGTGACCTTAGGTAAGCTTCCTGGTACACATTCTCAAGCAACAGTTGTCACAAACACAGGGTCTTGCTCACTCTTAGACCTTCTCTCTCCCTGCGCCTGCGTCCAGCAGCATTTACAGTCATTCTTGGGCGTCTTCACGATGCTGCTAGGGGAGCAAGGTCAGGTCTTGGAAGATGGCACTGTTTTCTCGGGCGTCGAGCAAGGCACCGATTACATTCTTTCCAGGAAGGGCGGCGCAACCCTGAATGGCTGCCTGTGAAATTCCGCCCACTTGCAGGCTGTTCATTTTAGCAAATGTGAGTGGGGGCGGAGCCCTGGGCCAAGCACTGCTCTAGGCTCCCAGAGCACAGCGGTGGTTCAATAGCGTTCCCGCCTTCAGGGCTGATGTGTTTTTTGTTGGGGGAAACATGTAAATGAATAAATATCAAATGTGTTGGAGGTGATGCTGCCAAAGGAAAAATCAACACCCTGAGGTGGGGGCGGAGGCGGGAGGTCTGGGAGAGGAGCATGCTATTTTGTGTGCGATGGGGCGGGCGGGTGGGTGGTCCTTGCTGGGGAGGTGGAGGGTGGAGCAGGCAGCGAGCTGGTGGTATTCATGCGCACATTGGGTCGTTTATTCTCTCGCTATTTATTCAGCGATCCTATCCTCCAGGCTCTGCTTTAGGCCCAGCGTGTAGAGCAGTGAGCACGCTGAGCTTCCTGCGTATGTCTGGGGGTGAGAACGGGGACGCTAGAAAGAAGTAAGTGAACCCCGTTCTGTCTGAGTGGTGTGTGCAGTGGAGAAAACAGAGCAGGACAATGTGAGGGAGTGACCAAGGAGGGGACAGGGCGGGGTGGTGTCAGTCAGGCCTCTGAATTGGGACCCTGTAGTGGTTCATGAGGTTTTAATTAGGAGCTGGTTCTCAGGGGCAGGACTCAGGGAATCAATAGGGGGTGTCTCTGGAACCACAGGAGAGCAGCTGCCTGGCAGGAGCTGAGATGTGAAGGTATAGCCCTGAGATGCTGAGCCGGGAGGGACACCCCCACTTGTCCCTGGGTGGCACAGAGAAGCTGTGCAGGGAGGGACAGCCCCACTTGTCCCTGGGTGGCACCGAGAAGCTGTGAGGGGAGGAACACCCCCACTTGTCCCTGGGTGGCACTGAGAAGCTGAGCAGGGAGGGACACCCCCACTTACCCCCGCTGTGAACCAGCTGGCGTTCAGGAGGCTTGCAGTGCAGGGCACAGGTGTGTTGGCCTCGCAGGGTCCAGGGTGGGTGCAGCTGGTGAAGAATGCCTCTGGGGACAGTGCTGGGAAAAGGACTTGCTGAGGGTTGACATCAGCCCCTCGAGTTCGAGTGGCCTCAGAGGCCTCTGCACAGCTGGCACCCGGCCCATGGAGGAAGCTCCCCGTGTGGACTCCATGTGGCTGGCGTCCAGGCAGAGCGAGTAGGAGATACATCCAGTGCAGGGGCAAACTGTATGCGTTTGGGGACAGAAAGGGGCCTGCATGGCAGAGTGGAGCTTGGAGTACAAGGTGAGGGCAGGTGGTGGCCCCTGAGGCTAGCTGCAGCCAGGGCCCCGAGGGCCTCAGCGGCCGTGGAGGACTTGCGACATTATTCTTTGGACAAACAGTCTGGAGAATGTGTCCGGGAAGGGGAGGGGATGGTGGAGAAGAAGCCAGGAGACTGTCACGCAGCTCCGGCTGGGGCTGCAGTTGCAGCCAGGGAAGCTCCGATGCGGCTCAGGCTTTGGTGGCAGCGCGGGTGGCGCAGCAAAGGACAGAAGGCCCATCGGAGCCTGTCCTCTCCGTGCGGAGGGATGCGGTGCGGCCCTTTGAGCGTCGGCGGCTTGTCCACAGTGTCCTGTGACACGTCAAATGATGGGTGAAGACACCAAACCCCGCTGGACTGAGGGGTCAGTCCCCGAGCGCAGACAGCTCTGCAGAAATCACTGTGAGCCGTCCGAAGAAGAGAGAGCTGGCCAGTCCGCTGGAGCGACCGAGTGGCTTCTGAGGTTCAGTCTGACGGCCTCACTGTTATAAAGGCCACTCCACCTGTCCCACCCTTGGGTGTGTGGTCCTGTTAGCTGGGCAGTCATTAATGGTGAATAATTTTTAATGAGTATGTTCATTAAGTGCTACCTAAAAAAATAACTGAAACTGGTCCTGGCTGGTATGGCTCAGTGGATTGAGCACGGGCCTGTGAAGCAAAGGGTCAAAGGTTCGATTCCCAGTCAGGGCACATGTCTGGGTTGCAGGCCAGTTCCCAGTAGGGGGCGCATGAGAGGCAACCACAGACTGATGTTTCTCTCCCTCTGTTTCTCCTTCTCTTTCCTCCCTATAAACAAATAAATAAAATACTAAAAATAAATAACTGAAACTGTATCATCGTTAATTCACAATCACTAACGAATGGGAACTTTTATTAAAATAAGATTACTTTCTCTTGTGCAAATATTCACTTAGCATATGCATCCCTGTCCTAGGCTGGGAATGTTTTTTTCTTTGTGCTGAGAAAGCAAAGCATGGCCTTGAACCAGGAGTTCCATGCGCTTTGGGTCGAGGGCAGGGGCTCCTTGGTTCCCAGAACAAGCGTTCATTCAGTCGTTGCCAAGCTAACCTGAAGTCCAAGTTCTCAGACAATGTTCTGTTGGTTTCAGGCAGTGAGTGTAGTTCCCCACGGTAGCGGGATGAACACCACTTTTGCTGTCGTCTACAACTCGAATGGACTTTTTTGATCGACAGAGCTCTGCCCGAAGCTAAGTCGGAAAATGCGAACCACAGAAAAGTTTACTCTTCTGGAGAATCAACTCCCCTTTATTGAAACAAATGCCCTGTGATACCCCCTGACGTCTTCAAGTGACGGACGGGGAATATCCGAGAGGCACAGAAGGAGTCTGAGTGATGTCCTTACATTCTTCCCATCAGCGGAGACCCCCTGGGTGGTCTGAAGACCCCTGTGCCCTGGCTGCCACAGACCATGTGCAGTCTCAGGGACTGGGGACCCCAGGAGGGTTCCCCAGGAGATTCCAAGTGGGAGTCATTTTGAGGACCGTCGTCCCAGCCACCAGGGATGTTGCCTGACCAGACCCGTCGTGCCGTGAAAAGAATATGGAACGGGGTCACTGAGCTCCACCCTTGGCCGGGTCTGCACCTGGGTTTCCCCGTTTGCAGGGGGTGTTTTGCTCCCGCCCCCCCACCAGCTCCTGAGCCAAGTTCGACCTCAAGCGAGCAGCAGGATGACTGGCAGTCGGCCTGAGAGCCCGAGCCTGTGGGCGGGGGACACACCACAGGCTTTTTCTTCAATGTGGGGTCACCACCCCCGGCCTCGGTGATGACCCTCCCTCTCACCCTGCGGCCCCTGCACCCCGGGGGCAGATCCGGCCTGTCCCAGCCTCGTGGACAGCAAGTGGATGATGAAGAGGGTTCTCAGATCCAGGGCATAGTCCGTGCGCAGCGTCTGCTCTCGGGGTGGGTGTGCTGGCCCGGCCGTGTCCTCCTCACCACCCCAGCCTCAGCGGTGAGTTGCCAGACGACCTCCCAGCAGGACAGGAATGGGCGGTTCCAGTTCCGTGTGGAGTCCAGGCGTTTCCCATCCGGTTTCCCATTCAGCCAGGTGTCCTCGGTGTGCAGTTCCTGGGGCTCAATCGTGCACAGAAATCCCCCTTAAACGTCCTTGGGCAGGAGGTCTGAGACCTGTGAGGTACAGTGGAAGTCCTTCGGGATGCTCAGGACGTCGTATGTCTTAGAAGGAGGGGACGCTCCGCACTCGGGCACACTTTCTCTTGGGAGGCCTCCATGCAGGGGCTGGGGGGTGCCGGGCGCCGGAAGTGCGGTTCAGCCGTGGGGGAGAGTGTCCTGCTCCTGAGTGCCCATGGCCATGAGAGCCAGGGGGCTGGCCCTCGGTGAGGCGGAGGTGACCCCGCCATGTTCTCCAGGCCCTCCCTGACCGGCAGAGGGGAGCGGATGCAGCCCTTCTGCCGTCCGCCCTTCCCGGGTGCAGCAGACACTTTCCCGAGCACAGCATCCAGAAAATGTTGGGTCACTCGTCTCCAAGCGGATGGCGGGGAGGGTCGCCTTCCTGCCGTAGAGAGCTCCGTGCCGCAGAGGCCCGTCACCGCGTTTGGTCCAGCCGGTGTGGAGTGGTGGCGTGACCCGGAAAGCTGTGTCGGGTGCGGCAGGCTCACGCTGCCCTGACCTGTGCACCCCAGGGCAGTGCGGAGAAATGGCCCAGGGTGTGGATCCACTCCCCCACCCGTGCCTCGGTCTCCCTGCCCGAGAAGTGGGTGCCAGGAGGACTTACATCTGAGGGTGTGCGTGGCGCGCCTGTGGCAGTGACTGGGAAGCAGTGAGCACGTGACATGCATCCGTGTATTCGTTCTCCTCTGCTGTATGACAGACTGACTCAGAGCCCGGGGGGCCAAGGCCAGAAGCCTCTGCCGTCCCAGTTTCTGGGGGCCAGGGACCCAGGGATGGCCGAGTGGGCGCCCCTGCCCCCGAGTCTGCAAGCAGGTGAGCCTCGACCGCAGTCTCGCCCGAAGGCCACACCACAGGAGTGTGGCATCCCGGCCGCCGCATGGTGGCGGGCAGGACTGTTTCCACAGGGGCATTGGGCTGGGGACTTGCTCCCTGGGGGCTGGTGGCCTCCGTCAGTGCCCGCTGCGTGGGCCTCTCCCTGTGGCAGCTCACTGCCTGGCAGCTGGCTGCCAGCAGAGCAGGCGAGAGAGTGCAGAACGGGGCTCCCGGTCTGTGACCTGGTCTCTGGGTGAGAGCGGCCGCCACCCGCCGTGTTCTGAGCTCTAGCAGCAAGGCAGTGAGTGGGCTCACCCGCAGGGAGCGGGACTCGCAGGGTGGTTGGGGGAGTGCTGGAGCTGCAGACCCCCGGGGACCGGGTGGCCAGCCGCAGCAGCTGCCTCTGGGGACCTTCACGTCCTTGCAAACTTTTTTGACTTCTGTGGGGCAGTTAATGTTCAGCATATTTATTAAGGCGTTTTCTACTCTGTTTTTGTTCTGGCTCCGACTCTATAAAAGAATACAGTGTGCACCTCTAAGCAGAAAAGACCTCATCGATAAGATTATAGGGAGGTCATTAAGTTTCCAGCATATTGCGAGGTGCTTGCTAGCTGCTAGGTTTTGAAGACGAGTGGGCGGGGTGGGGGTGGAACTAAACCCTTTTCACTGTGGGAAGGGCCAGTACTTTTCCCTTCGTTACTGACTGTGGCAGCTGCCGCCTGGGTTTCCCCCGTGTAATCCTAACACCACAGAAAGAGGTGTTTGAGGTCGGCCTGCTTCCAAATTAGAAGAGAAAAGTGTTACCTAATTCAGGTAGCTAATTATGGACTTATTATTATTTTTTGGCTCAACATAGTATCTTGTTTTACTTTATCATCTTTATACTTTCCGTCGCACTGTCTGCTTTATTTTAAAGATAATAAAGCAGTTCCTGCTTATTTATGGGCTTGACCTGAAACATATATCATTTCATCTTTTTACAAGAACTCTGTGGAAAAGGTGCTGTTGTCACCCCCGGTCTACAGGTGGGGACACTGAGGCCAGGGCAGGCCAAGACACCCGTCCCCTTCACGTGGCCGGGAGGAGCTGGTCCTCTGCAGGGACGCGCGTGGAGTGTCCCATGGCCCACGTGTCACGCACACCCTAGCACAGCCCCGTGAGAGAGCTTCACACGCCTCTTGCTCCGTCAGCCACTTACTGCAGCTCACGGATGCATCCAAGTGCTCACAGGGCACCGCGGCGGCCCCGGCAACGTTCCTGTGTCCGGGCCGGACCGACCTGACCTGAGCCCTGGCTCTGCGACCTCCCTCGCTCGTTCGTCTTCCATTCATTCATTCAACGCTGTTTGCTGAGGTCCTGGTCCCTTCCAAGCACAGAGTTGGTGGCAAGACCAGTGGGGACCCCAGGCGAGTCGGTCACCACCCCAAGCCTGGCCTCGTGGCGGAGGGCGGGCAGTCCCCCCTACGCCAGGGTCGTGGCGAGGTCAGTGTGAGGGGCCAGCCCCAGGCAGACCTGGAGGGTGACAGACAGAATTAGTTGCTTTCACTGTGTGTGGGATGTGAATGTAAACCCCGAGCATCAGGGAGACACAATGCACCGCATGTCCTCAGCCAAGTCGGGAACCTTCCTGGACCCCAGGTGTGTCCTCCATAAATGACCTCGGGAGCTGGGGAGGCCCTGCGCGGTCCCCGTGGGCAGTGTGCCAGTACCTGAGCCCACCCCGTGGCCCCATCACCCCCGCCAGTGACACCGTCGTAAGTCAGACTTTTCCACCAAGTAGGAATTGGCTCAGGAGGAGGATTTCCCAGGGTGGCCTCCCTGCGGCCTTCCCCGCCCTCCCCCTGCAGGGGGCGCTGGACCAGACCCTCCTTGGGGTGCGGCTGCAGAGCTTTAACAGAAAGACGGGGTCACGAGAGAAAAGCAGCTATGAGGGCGCAGGTACCACCTGGGAGAAGCCTCAGCGAAGTGGAATGCAGTGAGGAGCAGCGGATCTCGTCCCCAGCAGCCCCTCGCAGGGGCGTTGCAGCGTCCCCGACCCCCAACTCGGTTCCCTGTGCTGTGCCGGACGCCCTGTGCCTGCCAATCTGTGCCTCTCAGTCCCTGCGCCTCTTCCACCAGCAGCCCCCACAACCCCCCCCACCCTCCCGTGCCCCCACCGCAGCCGTCGGTCTGGTCCCTGTGCCTGAATCTGTTTCTGCTCTGCTTGTTCACTTATTTTGTTCTCTAGATTCAATCATCGATTTGTATTTATTGCCATTTTATTGTTCATATAGTTGATCTTTCTAATGTAATTGAAAAAGGAATATGATTTAAATGAAGGAAAGTGTTTTAAAAAAGCAAAGGAGAGTAAACGTGTGGAGGAAGGACAGGACAGGATGGGGGCAGCAGTCCAGCTGTCCACAGGGTCCGGGCCAAGGGTCCAGAGTCGCCCCCAGCCGGAGGGGGGCCGATGGTCCGTACACGGGGGGCCAAGGGGCGGGGTGGTGGCAGGACGGGAACTTCCCTGAGTGGCTGCTTCACCACCTTCAGCTCACGATGACCCCCGTGTTCACGGCGTTCCTGGGGTGACACCCTCAGGTTTCCTTTGCGCCCCACTCCCTCCTTGCCCTGCATTGCTCAGTGCGGGGGCGGCCTGTGTGCGGTGACAGCTGGGGAGGAGGCGAACCTGGCACTGACACTGGCTCCCCTATGGGCCGCGGGAGGGTGTGTGGAGGGTGCGGGCGGGGCCCCCCTGCCCCCAAGGCGAGTCTGCCCGGGGTAGAGCCCAGCCCTCCTCGTGGCTGCTCCTCATTGGCAGGGTGGCAGCAGCGTGTCCCAGTGTGGACGATAAGCTGTACAAGGGATTATCAGGCAATTAGTTATCAGCGCCCCATTTTGGGGGCACTTCCATTTGTGCCAGACATGTCCCGTGCATCGTTTTATTTGGTCCTTCTTGCGACCTTCTGAGACAGGTACTATATTTGTTTTTCCCCCTCACGAGACTTGACAGCCCGTACAACCCTGGCAGCTGGGCGTCTCAGGCCAGGCTGCCCCTGGACCTCAGGGCAGCGCTCTGCTGGGAGCCTGGCACTGCAGCCTCAGGCCCGAGAGGCCAGTCGTCTTCCCCCACCCCTCCCGCCGGGCCCACCAGGGATTCCAGACCTGAGCCTGGCTCCCAGGTCCCTCCCCCCTGCCCACTGCTACTGATGCGCTGGTTTTCGTCTCTGTGAAATGATGTGCTCCCTGCAGCCCCGCCGTCCAGATGACCAGAACCTGCAGATAGTGAGGACATCCAGAGTCAGGCCAGTGGGAACAGGCAAAACTGCCCCCATCGCGGCCGCTGTTCAGGGCTGGCTGCTCACTGGCTCCTGCAGGACAGAGACCTCCTGTCCCTTGTCCCCACCAGCGGGTCTGAAGTTCTGAGCACCGGCACTCACCCGCCACCAGGGGGCGGTAGCGTCACGTCTGTTCTGCCAGGGAGCCTGGTGGCTGCGATTTTAGGGATCAAAGCCAGAAAGTGCCTTTTCAGAAGCAGTCACACCACAGGGAGCTGTGATTTGTGTGTGGGCGGGGAGGTCCCCTCCCCCCTGTGGTGGGCGGTGTGCTTTCCGGGGAGCCCCCCCGTCCTCACGTGATTCCAGAATTCCCTGCTGCTCGGGGCCAAGTAGTGGCAGTGTCCTGGGCTGGAGCCGGGGTTCCAGTGAATTCCTACAGATCCCGACCCCTCGCCCACAACCCACCGGAGGGAGGGGCGGATCTCAGGTGGTGATGGAGAACCCCCGCCCCCCCGGCTGGGCCCAGGTCTGTACCACTCTGGTGCCTCTCCGAAAAGCAGACCACCCATCAGAAGTGCGCGCTGGGCCACAGCTCAGGAACTGGCCTGAGACACAGCAGCCGTTTGGAAAGGGGCCCAGGGCTGGTTGTCCCCGTGTCTCTCTTTCTTGAGGAGCCGCGTCCACGAGCTCACTCTCCAACTCCACCAGCAGCTTCACCCAACACGGCACCTGCAGGGCGGACTTCAGTTTTTAAATCAGTCTGTGTGCCTCATGAGACGATTCATAAACATCACAGGGGGCTCACACCCGAATCCCATCTGTGCTCTGTTTTGTCGGAACGCTCATTTAGTCTTTGAAGTATATTGGGAGAGACTATTAACGGACCCTAAGATACTATGTAACCTCTACATTTAGAAAGTTTTAGTTACCTAGACCAAGGCCAGGATCCCGACCTGTCCTCAGTACCGTGAGCCGGCCTGAGAGTGCGGCATAAGGCGAGCCGGGTGGAGACAGGCAGAGAGGCAGTGACTTCCTGCACTGATGGAGCCGGGAGTCCTGCAGAGGCCCGAGCGTGGGAGCAGACGGAGCGTGACGTGCGGGTGAGTGGCGTGGAATGCGCCGGCTCCAGAGGACCACCCCGAGGGCCGCGGCCGAGCCCCTGCAGACTGGGAGGGGACAGCGGCAGGCAGTACAGGCTGTGACAGTGTCTGGAGGCCAGTGACATTTCAGAAACATTCGTTCGGTCTTTACCAAGGACTCCGTTTCAGCGTTGACGGGGTTTCATGTAAGGGTTACCCATTGTTCATTTTCTTTTCCTTTGTTTTCTGTGCAGATGGTACAGGGACTGCGGTGGCAGGATCACCTGCCACTTGTCGATCTTATTTTTGTGGCTCAGTCCGGGTGGGGACATTCGAGGGGGTGCACGTACATTACCCGTGGACACCGCCCTCGATGGACAGATGCCCACCATGGTTTGGAATTGTGCGCATTAAAAGGCGGTATGATACCAGCAGGGGTCAGGAGGGCCGGCCCCAGAGCCACGCCGGCCCGATTCAAGTCCCAACTCTGCCAGCAGCTCAGCCGTGTGACCATGGGGAAGTAACTTACCCGCTCTGTGCTTTGGTGCCTTCACCTGTAAAACAGGGCTGTGAGGGTGGAAGAATACGGCCTAAATAAACGATTAAGAACAACACCCGGGTCATAGTTAGGGTTTCGTTTATTAGCAAGTGTATTAAGTCAGGGGACGGTGTCCGTGTTGCCCCCGTCATTCTTCCTGTGCCTGGGGCAGCGCCTGCCACATAGTAGGTGCTTAATGAGTATCTGGGCAGCAATGAGGCAAAGCACCATCATAAAAGCAATAGTATTGCCCTCTTCCGCCCCTTAAATACTAAGCCTGTTTTCCCAGAGGTAATTGAGGCACTTCCTGAAATTGCACAAATTGTTTTCGGCCAGTCGAGTCTTTGGCTTTAACACTCCCGCAGTGACGTGTGTGTGGTGTGTAAACATGTGCAGATGTGAAATTAAGCGGCTCAGCTGTTCCCGATACCCACAGTCATGTGGCAAGGTGTGCGTGCACCAGCGTGGCTCGTTACCACTGGTAAACACTTGGAGCAGGCTGGAATTTCTGCACACTAGGCTGGGACTTAAAAGGGTGTTTCAGCGTGAAGCAAGCATTGCTACAAAGTTGAAAACAACTTCAGAAATGGAACACTTTAAAAAATAAACCTCAGATAAGATGCTATAAGAACCCCATAAAATCACCGTTGTACCTGGGAAGTCCTTGGCTACCCAGCGCAATCCAAACACATCCTGGAATCGGAAACTAAATGCCACGTTTGCTGCCGAGCTCTTCCCTGCCGCCCTCCCTCCCTCTTTCCCTCCTTCCTCTCTCTCCCTGCCGCCCCCCCCATTGTTCTTAGGGTGCCTTTTAGGGCCCACACAGCTCTTCCCAGAAGTTCATTGTCTCCTGCTGAATCTCCACCTGTGGCAGCGGCCGGCCAGCCTCTGGCACCTGGTAGAAGGTGGCCGGTCATCTTTGCCAAAGCTCATCCTGAGGGACTCGGTCTGCTCAGCTCTTCTTACCTCTGCCTGCCGGCTGGTTTCCTCAACTGGGCCAGAACAGCAGACCACCTTCCCCCATGGGACCCATGCTGTCTGCCTAGCACCCCTCAGCCTGCTGAGCTTCTGATGAATGCCCGGTCTTCACACACTTGACCCTGTGTACACGTGGCATCACACGGCATCACGTGGCAGTCTGGCCCCAGCGGCTGCAGTCTGGGGTGCTCACGGCACAGGGCTGCACCGTGGGGGATGCGGATCAGAGTCGAGGGGCTGTAGCAATGTGTCATCTGGTTCCTGGTTCGGGGACCAGCTCCCTGTGTTCTCGGTCCAGGGTAACCCCTCATCGGGCCCCTGGGCCATGGGGCACAGCTGCATTACAGGATGACAGGTCTCCCCCCCCAGCTGTGGGAGACCTACACTGGGCCGGCAGTGAGGGGGGCAGTGGCTGAGGGGACTTCCTGTGACGCACAGCTGGCGCTGAGCACCATCCGCCAAGCAGCCACCGGGAGTTCCGGCCTCCGCCCGGGCGGCCACGAGATTGAAGAGTGGTTCTCTGGGGCAGTGACGCTTGGTGGTGACAACAAAGAGGAGCGTTTACTAAAATTGCCCCACCTCCGCTCTCAGCCCGTTTCATAGAGAAAGCCTCTGTTGTTTTACATGCACTCTTTCATGTGTGTGCTACACATGTACAACACACGCTATATGTGTGTGATTCCCTGTGTAAACAGTGTTGCCAGCAGCATCCTGCCTGTGCTGTTTGTGTGAGTGTTTACGAGATACATTTCTGGGAGTGAAATTTCTGAGTCAGGGGTGTGGCTAATTGTGCATTTGGACAGATACTGCCAATCTCTCTGAAGTGATTGTTCTGACTTGTGTCACCTGCACCGTGTGGAGTTCCACTTCCCCCGCCTTCTTGCTAGTACAGGGTTGGACCATCACCAGGATCTTTGACAAGTGAGAAATAGTATCCCTTCGTTTTAATTGGCTTTTTCTTCATTAAGAACAAGGTTATGCTTATTGGTCCTTTATTGTGTTTTTCTTTAAATTGTTTATATCTTTTTGCTACTTTTCCGGCAAGGTTTTAGTCTGTACTTAAATGAACTTGGAAGAGTTTTTTATATACTAAGGAGATTGATACTTTATCACATATATCGCAGATATATCCTCCAGTTTGCCATTTAATTTTATGGTGTTTTTTTTTTTCTTAGCCTGGAAATTTTTCTTTTTATTTGTAGCTCAGGAGGAGAAACTTTACCTTCCTGTCTCCTGGGTTTGCCCAGCCCTGAAGAATCCTCTCTGCCCAAGATGTAAAGAAGTGTGTTTTCTTCTAGTGCTTGTTCAGTTTTATGTTTGATGTTTGCCTTTATTCATGGGAGATTTTGGCGCAAGGAACAAGTTTTGCTTCGGATTCCCCGTCCTTGCGCGTCACATGCGGGCTTCAGCACCGCTGCGGCTCATTCCTGTCCCCACATCCGAGGTGTCACCCCAGTGGTCGAACAGACCGACATCGGGCCTCTTCCGTTGCCCTCCGGTCCCCTCCGGGCCAGGTCCACGCTAGTTTAATGACCGAGCGTGCATCTTACTTAACAGTGAACAGGGCCCATCCTCTCCCTTTCTTTGCCTCTTTCAGAGTTTATTTCCCCGGCCAGTTTCACTTGCTTCTTCTTATTTGTGAACTTGAAACACATTCTGTCCCGCGCACACTATCTTCTGGCCCCTAAAAGGAGGAAGACAAACCTGCAACACCCGAGCCTGGTGGAATTTGAGGCGAGATTGCTTTGCGTTTATGCAGAGGGAGAACTGCTGCCTTTGAACACCGTGTTCCTATGTCGGTGAACAACGCTATGTCGTGTTACTGACTCAGCCGTCTTCTACGCCATCAGCATAGGTTTGACACACGCTGCGTGTGACTGCGTGTCTTCCGTTTGTAGTTACACACAACACTGGACCCCGTCCTCTCACCCACGTGGCACTCCCACCACAAGGGACGGTGGCCGCAGACGGCCTCCTTGTCTCCTGCGGCACCTGTAAGGGAAGCGCGGTGGTGCCTCCCCGCTGACCTCAGCCGTGGTGCGCTGACCCGCCCTCGGGCTTCTCCAACGGACCCTTTCCTGCCCCAGGCCCGGCTCTCCGTGTGGCTTTTGTGTGGGTGCTGACCTCGCATCCAATCCCCCTTTTGAAAAAGTGGCTTCCTGGGTGTGCCTGAACTGCATGTCTCCACGGGTGAGGTCTCGGCGCCCCCCAGTGGCACTTCCTGTGTTGGTTCGAGCTGCCCAGTGTGGGGGGCCACCGAGTGTGTGAAATGTGGTTGATGGGTTTGGAGGAACCAAACCCTTAATTTTATTTCATTTCATCTATTTAAATTGTCACAAGCTATTGGGCACATAAAGGTTCCTCATGCTACTGAGGAACCGAAGGTTTAGTTTTGAGTTTGTTATCATTGAAATAGGCACATGTGGCTCGTAGCACGGTCTCCTCCTTCATACCGTGAAGCGGGGGGCTGGGGGTGTGAGCCCTGGGGAGGCCCTCATAGCGGCTCAGTGGGCCCCGCAAGGCTGAGATCGGCTCCAATCATGCAGTAGGTCGGGAGGAGAGAGATGAGGAGCCCTGCCCCCATCCTCCTCTTCCAGAGCCCCCCCCACGCCTATGCCCACGTTACCCCTCACTCCCTGTGTCTCTTCTCTAAGTGGCAGCCAGAGTCTCTCCTGTGCAGACCCATAAGCATCCCGTGCACATGCCCCCCTCGACCGCCCCCCTGCATGGGCTGGCCCCAGGGCTGTGCCGTCACCCCGTCCCGCCGTGACATCCCCTCTACAGCACAGGGCTGTCTGGTAACTGGCATTGCATGGGCCTGGGAGGCCCGGTGCCCAGGCTGCCCGTCCCGGGTCTGCTTCTGGCCTCTGCCGGGCCCTGGGCTCGAGTCCCTGCGTCCTCAGGACACCTTAGTTGTAGGAAACCTGGGCCCTTCTGGGCCGAGTGTATTCTCATTCATTTCCTGAAGTTGCAAACACCGGGCTTCCAGCAGGACCGTGGGGCGCCACTCCCACGCCCTGTGACTCATCAGAGCCTCAGGAGAACTCGGGCCTGGTGGGCAGGGAGGCAGAGAAGGGGATGAAGACGAGGCAGAAGGCCTGGGCCAGGGGCTCCTGCAAGGAGGGGGCTGGGTCATGGGACAAGGAGAGCACGGCGCTGCCCACAGTTCACTCTGAGTTCTTCCTGCCTCGGCCAGCCCTCCTCCAGGGTTCCTGGGCCCGTCACCTGGGCCCGTCACCATCGTGTCATGCCTGTCCTGTCACGCACACCTAGCAGACCCATACGGAGCGCCTCTCTGCTCCCCTCCTCCGGGGGGCGCTCGGGCTTCCCGCCGCATCTCTAACCGCAGAGTCGTTCCGTCTCCCCACGCTGTCCCCGCACCTGCGTTCACGGCTTTGCTTGTTCCATTCATTTTCAGCGGGTCCCCATTCCTACTCAAAGGTCAGGGTAGACGTTCCTCTAATGTCATCAGCAGATACGGGACATCCTGTCCCTTTTCCATTTTGCAACGTCTCTGAGAAGGCACATTTGCCCCAGCTCGGAAGGAGAGGGCGAGGGTTCGGTCCGTCCCTCCCACAGCCCTGCAGCCGCACAGACACGCGTGCAGCCTTCCCCTCCACGCTCACGGGGCTCGACGCCACGCCTCCGGCCTGGTCCCCGGCGCCGACCTCCCGGGAGTGTCTGTCCAGAGAAGGACAGTGGGCAGTGGTCCGCCCATGTGTATTGGGTGGGAAGGTCCAGGAAGCCAGACCTGGCCCGGGACCACCAAGGAGAGAACCCAGGCCGGTTTTCTGCTCATTTTCCCACTTTTCTCGCTTGCCTGTTCTCTAGGTCTGTTTCCTGTCCTGAAACCTGTCACATTGTTTCTCCACGTGTGAGCTGGCTGAGTGGCCAGGGGCCCCCCAGGGCCTCCCTCTCGGGGCCCTGGTCACCATCTGTGGAGCAGGTGCCGTAGTTCCAGCCCAGGCCGCCCCTGTCCCCGCCCTTCCTGGGGGACAGGCTGGGCTTGGGGCTCACGCAGGACAAGGGCTCTTCGCTTTCCAAGCAGGCGAGAAGACCAGATGTGCCCCCCCTGAAAGGGGGCTGGGAGCCAGGATGGCGCCCACCCCCGTCGGAAGCCCAGCCTCACATGTAGTGACCCAGCCAGGTCACAGCCGGCGGGGAGGCGGTCAGAGTCGGCGCCGGGCAGCTTTACCTGTGGGCAGAGCGGCTCGGGCCTGTCCGGCAGGTCCCGGGCACCCGTCAGCACGCGGCTGTTGGGTGAGGGCAAGTCATTGTTGTGCCCAAACCCGTTAACTTGCCAACACTGAGCGTTTCTGACCTGAAAACACTGGCTCTCATTACGTCTCCGTCTGCCATGCAGTGTCTCCTGGGAGCCCAGCTCGGAACGAGTGTCTCCGTAACCACAGTAGGATCGAGTCTGTTCTGTGAGGTGCTCAGGCACGTAAACCAGGGTCTGGCCGTGCCGTGCACCGGCCAGGGAAGACGAGCTCACCCAGAGCGGGGGCCTCCCAGCATCTACCTGCGCCCTGCAGCTGCTCAGCCTGAGGCCCCCCTGCATCCTCAGGCCCCCCTGTACCGCAGAGCGTGCCCACACGCACCTGGGGCTCTGGTTAAGTCGGACTGTGGAGGTTTTCCTGTCTGTCCCCTCGGATGGACAGCTCCGTGTCCGGCCCGAGGCTGCACAGAGGTCCGGGTTGGCCGGCCAGTCTGCTGGGCTTTCTCTGTACAACGCCTCTAGTAGTGCTCAGCTGTCTCGAACTTCACTGGAAACTATTTTGTCAGATCGTATTGTGACAGCCGTCATACCAGTGTGCATTTAAAAAAGAACTTACCAAAATTATTGAATTTTTGTGCAGCCATTTTAATGTTGAAGATGGAAGCAGATACACAACATTTTGAGTGTATTATGCTTCATTATTTCAAGAAAGGCAGGAAAAGATTTGTGCAGTGTGTGGAGAAGGTGCTGTGACCGATCAAACGTGTCAACGTGGTTTATGAAGTTTCTCGGTGCTACTGACATTTTGGCCAAATAATCCTCTGCCGTGGGGTGGTCTCGTGCACTGGAAGATGTTTAGCAGTAGCCCTCCCTCTACCTAGTAGAAGCCAAGGGTGGGAGAGATCCAACATACTCGAAATATCTAAATCAATAAAGTTATTGGTGAAAATGAAAGATGTGTCTTATTTTATGGAAAAAAACTAAACGGACTTTTTGGCCAGCCTGGTACATAGGAATATCTGGCATGGATGAGACGGCCCCAGCCAAGAAATGTTTCTTCTTGGAATCAGACATGCAAGGAACAGGGGATTTTTGGGTTCTGTTCCCATTTTAACTACAGAAAACGTGGGTTCTGGTCACTCGTTCTGTTCTGAAAGACTGTGAGTCCTGGTGGGGAGGGATGACAGGCACTCTGGTGGCCTCGGAAAGGTGGCTGGCTCAGCGGTGCAGGCCAGGGCTGGTGGGGTGTGAGGGCGGACTTCCACTGTGCGGACTTGCTGTCCAGTCCTTGTGCTGGGAAAGCAGCAGCCCCCGCTCTGGAATCACCTCCCGACCAGCGTCCTGTCCCAGAGAACGGCAGCCCATGTCCTGACCCCCGGTTTCATCAAATCCTTTGTCAGCCCGTCAGTCAAAGGACATGCCACCAGGGCGTGGACATGGGCACCATCTTCCAGAAGTGCTGCGGCCAGCACTGGTGCTGCCGGTGTGGGCACAGCTGGGGAGCCCCGTGCACGGGGAAGGCCCCCTGGTGTGCAGCGGCCAGCAGGCCTCCTGATGCCCCCCCAGCAGAACTTCCCCCCAGAAGGGAAGCTTGGGTGAATTTGGACAGTTTCCCTGGGTTTTCTGGCTCCCCAACATTTTTTGTTCCATCTTCCTAACCCAAACTGGGAGCTTCGGTGAAGATGGTGGGATCTGGGGCTCTGGTGGGTGTGAGCACTGCAAACTTGTCACCTCTGATAGCACTTTTACAGCTCGAATGCCCTGCCCACCCGTGTGTAGGGGGGGTGGGGGTGCATCCAGTTAGGTGACAGTTTGTCCTTTGGACTCTTGTAAATTAATGGCAGTTTTGGCATCGGCCTGACAGTCTTCAAGGTTCAACTCGAGAGGGTCTCGAACCCTTTAGGTAGATCCTTAACCGACTCGGAATCCAGTGGCAGAAATTTAATAACTTCAGCTCCATTTGGTCCGAAAGTAGCCTTGTTTGAAGCTAAGCTTTCATTCCATGTCATTTATGCCCAGGGTTCCCCTGTCCCCAAGCTCGGGGCGTCCCTGCAGCGGCTGGTCACCCTCTGCTGCCTGACAGTGCCAGTCCCTGCCCCGGGCCTCTGTGCCCCTCTGACCCCTCCTGGAATGTGTCGCCCAGAAAGCTGTGGCCAGGTCCCTCACCACCTTTGGGTCTCAGGTCAAATGTCACCATCTCGGGGTGAGTGTCCCTGGCCATCCTGGGTCAGTCACAGTCCTGTGCCCCACCCTTTCTGTCCCCCGCCCTTGTTTTCCTCGGTGCCAGGTCTCACCACAGGGCACATGGTGTGTTTTACTCACTAGATACGTCCATCTCCCCCTCCCAGATAATGAACCGCATGCTGCCGGGTTTGTTCACTTTGCTCACCGCTACATCCCCAGCGGCCACAGCTGTGCCTGGAGCACGGTAGGCACCCAGATAAATACGTATCATGTGAGAAGCCCATCCTCTGGACTGGGGTCCCTCGGTGTGTGGGGCCAGCGTGCCAGCATCCTGGGCCGAGGACCGGACCCGGGTCCCCTCCTGCTCCCCTGCCCCTCTAAGCCTCTGTGTGTCACAGAAGGTTCTGCTTCCAAACCTGAACACAGGCTGTAAGGGGACAGCTTGGTGGGCTTTTACTAACTAAGCAAATCCTCATCCTCTCCTCCAGATCAAGGCAGAATGTCACCGTGCCCTCGAATTTCTAGCCCATCCAGTCATTCTGATCACTTCATGACACAGCTATGACAGACTTCGTGTTTCAACAAGAACGTGGCTTCACTTATCCCTGATGTTCTTGGCTTCTCACATGTAGGAAATGTGGCTTCTGGTCCTTCCGCAACCTTCCTCCTGCGGCCTTGCTGGCTGGGACCGTCACGGGTGTGACGAGCCAGCCCCTGGCCCCGGCTCCACGGCAGGGAGAATCCTCACTTGCTGGGTGCTTGGTGCTGCAGGACCGAGGGGGTTTGGAACGCGAAGAAGTGTGTGTCGGGATAATGAGGAGAAATGTGATTTTAGGAAGGGGACCCAGAACGCCAGCGGGTTCTCGTTCTCACTCCCTTTCAGAGCAGCTTGCCGAAGCTGACAGCCGTGAGGTGTTTGCTAGGCGTTCATTTATTCATTCAGTTGCTTGTCCAGCAAACACTCACTGAGCACCCTGGCAGCGCGCCCTGACCGGGGCGGGGGGGGGATGGGCAGTGTCTCTGCCTTGTGGAGTGGGCATTTCCATGGCAGGGACAGGTAACAGCTTTTGTGTTTATTGGTGATGGGTTATGATAAGTGTCATGAGTAAGACAAATGGGGACTGTGACAAACAAGAGCAAGGGGCTCCTAAAGGGGCCCGGAAGGTCACCTCGAGGAGGTGACGTTGAAATGGAGGTAGGAGGGACGAAGGTCCCAGCAGAGGGAAGGGCTGTGCAGAGCCCCTGGCAGAAGGGGCGCAGTCGTTCCCACAAGATGCCAGCGTGAGCAGAAGTGGCGAGCAAAGGAACAGCGTGTGACAGTGGAAACCTCTGCAGTAGGCAGGGCTCCCCTGAGAAATGACGGGAGTAGGAGGGAGAGACCGGCGGGTGGACAGATGGACAGGTGGATGAGAGAGAGATAAAAGGTAAAGTCCTGCTCACCTGGACATTTGTGTGAATGGACACACGTGTTTCTCACCATTTGTACCTGGTTTCTGTAGCCCAGCAGCGTGTCTGTGAAGTTCACACACTGCGTGCGGTGTTGGCCCGAGCTCTGCAGAGAAGCAGAGCCGTGGGGTGTGCGCATCTGCAGGGAGTGGGAGCTGTTCCAGGGAGCGGCTCGCATGGTTGTGGGGGCAGCGAGTGCGGAGTGTGCAGGGCGGGCCGGCAGGCGGGAGCCCTGGGGGTCCAGGGCCGGAGCGCCCCTGTGGCAGAATCGCTTCCCACTGAGCAGATGGTCTTTGTGTTCTGCTGAGACCCCAGCTGGTGGATGAGCCCACCCACCTCGGGGAGGGCGGCCAGTGTGCTCACAGCTCACCAATGTGAGTGTGATCTCATCAGAGCACCCTCGCAGACTCAGCCAGAACCACGCCAGACCAGCTGTCTGGGCACTGTGGCCCGCCGAGGGGACACGCAGAACTGACCGTCACTCACATGGCGACAGTTCAAGTCCGCTGGTGTTTTCATTTCATGGTGTCGGCATGTCACGATTTGTTTATTGTTCCCCGCTGATGGCCACCGGGCATTCTCCCGTTTGGGGGCCAGCACAGTGCTGCTGCCCCCTGTCCCCCCTGTGGGTGTCCCCTGTGCTCGCACGGCCTTGGCTACGGGCAGTGCTCGCCCTCCTGACCCAGCCTCGCGCTTGTGTCTATGTTGACGGGGACGTGGATCAGTGATTTCTGTTCTTACACCACTCTTGTCCCAATTTAGAGTCGAAGCTGTGCCAGAATCATAAAACGAGGGGGAGGGGTTCCCCTTTGTCTTCTCTGTAGAGGAGTTTTTGTAAAATGGACGTGACTTCTTCGGTGTTTGGAAGATCTCACTGAGTTTTGTGAGGGCCTGGGGAAGCTTTCTAATGAGAGATTTAATTTCTTTAATATGATATAGACCTCATTGATTTTCTCTTCTGTCAGTTTGTAAGTCGTATTTTTCTAGGAATTTGTCCATTTTCTTTAAAATTTTAAATAATTGTCATAAAACTTTAAATTATATTTTTATAAGCTTTTAATATCTGTGGGACCTGTAGCAATATCTCCTTTTCAGTTTTGATAATGACAACTTGTGCAGTCTTTCCTTTTTTAAGTTTCTCTTGTCTAAGGTTTATTGAATTTATTAATGTTTTAAAAGAGCCGATACTCGACTATTAATATTTTTCAATTGTCTTCTATGTTCTTTGGGTTATATTTGCTGTTCTGTTTTCTTGCTCTCTGAGATTAATATGTAAATGATTGATTTTTCAGTCTTTATTCCCCAGGATATGCATGTAATGCTATGTATGAGAGTCTAGATGCGGCTTTGGCTGCATCTCTGGTTCTGATGTGTCGTGTCTTCACTGTTTTCCACTGCATGGTATTTCTGATCTCCATTGTAATTTCCTCTTTGACCGATGGGTTACTTACAAATGCATTGATTTCTTGCAAATGTTTGGGGAGTTTCTAGTTACCTCTCATGTCATCGGTTCCTAGTGTAATTCCACTCAGTGGTCAGAAAACACCCCGTCTCAGTCCCTGGGCGTCCTTGAGACCAGCTCACGGTTCTGTGCAGAGCCAGTTTCCCCAGAGCGCGCATTCCCGAGTGTGCTGCACAGCAGCTTGGAGTCGACTGAGATTAATTTGCTGTTTACATTGTTCATACCATCTGTCGCCTCACTGAGTGTTGTCTGGTCTGTCACTGAGCGAAGTGTTGACGTTCCCAACTGTGACACTGATCTGTTGCTTTTTCCTGATCTGTCGTTTCCTGTGTGTACATGTACATGTATACACATGTGTGTATGTGCACATCTACACACACGCTACGTTATTAGATACATACAAACTTAAAATATCTCTCGGGCAAATTGGCCCTTCTGTCATTATCCGATGTCCCCCTGACTTGCTAGGAATGCTTTTTGTCTCAAAGTCAAGTTCATGACACGAGCCAGCCACATCAGCCCTCTTCTGATTAGCATTCACGTGGTATAAATTTTCCGTTCTTCTTCTTTCTGTTGCCTTACTGCTTCCTGTGTGTTTCACTTATTTATAGTTTTCTCTCGTGACTTCTTTAGAAGCAGTTACTGTCTTTATTATGTCATCGGTTCACTTGTTTGCTGCCCGTGCTCTCACTGCTCTGTGACGGGTTCCTCTGGAGACTTCGGCAGGCCTCCGGGGCTTGTTAAGGTGCCAGAGAAACAAGCTGTAGGGAGAAATAGTATCTTAGCACGTGCGGCCTCGCGGTCCATGCATTATTCTGGAAGCGCCTATAAATGTCTGTCTGTCTGTCCCTGAAGACCGAGAGCTGTTAATGTGAGAATCACCACAATGGTGAGCAGGGTAAAGTTGAAATCATCTATAAATTCTTTAGAAATTCTTAAACCGTTTTGGGAATTCCGTTACTAATTTTCTTAGAAAAAGAAGAAATTTGTTTTAAACAAGAATAACTTATAAGTTATTTTCATCGGAATCAGAGTCCACAGTTCCTATAAAAACTTAAACAGTGTCCTCTCCACAGACGGAAGCGGTGTCGATAAAACGCACACCACAGCCCCCTCTGCAGCCAGCGGGCGGGCAGGCACGGGCTCCCGCAGCGGCGCGGCCAGCCGGCCCGAGAGCCGTCCTTCCTCCCCTCTCGAGCACGTGATGCTGAGTTAAGGGCAAGTGCCGGCTCCTCGGTCTTCACCTCTCGTGGACCGATGTCCACGCATCCTTTGTGAATTCCCCACCCGCCCCTGGTTACAGCCTCTCACCCAGCAATTTGACAGAAACCTTAATAGGTGTTACTGTCAACAGGATTACACTTCATTCCACAGGGATGTGATTTTCCGCTGCTCTCAGTAAGAGGAGGGCTGACTCACAGAGCAAACTATAATTATGAAGAATTATTTTTACAGAGTTCAACTTCTTTAACCATGGTGGTGTCTGCTCTCTCAGATTTGGTAGGAACATCCAGAAAGAGAAATAGTCTGGTGTCCGAAGGCCTATTTATCCTGGTCGTTTTGCTCTGATAAATTCATTCTGAATGAGACGTTTTAGCTGTTTCTAGCTGAGTTCCTGATTTCAGTTCGGATTGTGACTGTCTCCTGAGGGATACTAATAGAGATTACTTGAAGCAAAGGAGGAGATTTTTCTGCCTGTAGAATATGAGCAAAAGGTTAAAGTCAACAGCCTGTTGCGTGATGACTGTCAGCAGCCACGACACCCCGGTGGCTCTCACCAGCTGTCTCTGGCCACCGCCACCCTCGGAGCCTCGGACAAGAGCCTCCAGCTTTGGAGCAAATTGTCCTGGGGTCATGGGTGCAGAGAAGCAGCTCTCGGTCAGACCTGGCTGCCAGAATGCGCTCTGCTGGGGGCGGGGGCCTTGGTTTATTAAAAGGCCGGCCCTTGGACCTCTGCCGCAGCCAGGCCAGGCCAGGCCGGCCTGGGACCTCTGTAAACTCCGGGGAAGGTGCTCAGCCAACAGAGATTGAGAGCACAGCAGAGGCCGGGGCAGCTCTGCCGAGCCCCGCCAACTGGCAGGCTGAAACAGCACACATTTGTTTTCTCACCACTCTGAAGGCTGCCACCCAGGGTCAGGGGGCCAGCAGGTCTGGTCTCTCCTGTGGCCTCTGTCCTTGGCTTGCACACGGCTGCCTCCGTGCTGTGTCCTCATGTGACTGTCCTTTGTGCGCACATCTGAGGCCCGGTTCTGTGCCCTTACCTCCTTTTTGTATTCTGACACCAGTGGGATTGGATGAGGGCCCACGTCAAGGGCCTCTTTCTAGGTAACAGCCTCTTTAAAGGCCCCACTGCAAATACGGTCGCATTCTGAGGAGCCGGGGTTAGGGTGTCAGCCTGCATATTAAGAGGCCCAGTTCAGCCCATAACACTGTCAGGGTCATTTTAGCTGTGGCAGAAACAAGAGTGGAATGGTGGTCACCAGGGGCTGGCAGGTGGGGGTGGTCAGCAAAATGGGTAAATGCTGGTCAGAGGCGTGGACTTCCGATTAGAGGTGAGTCGGTTCCGGGGCCCGGTACAGCGCACAGCTCACTGCCGTGGTTGCCAACACCCTGCGTGCACTTGGAGTTCACCGAGAGACTAGATCCAAGCATTCTCGCACACTCGAAAGGGGCTGGCTGTGCGGGGTGACGGGCGTGTTCACCGACTGCAGTCATCAGCTCACAGTGCATGTGCGTGCGATTCATCACGTCGTACGCCTTACATACGTAAATTTTCTATTTGTCGATCACACATCAATACGGCTGGGGGCAGCGTACGTGCAGGAGTTACTGCCTTTGTCCCTGAAACAAGCAGTGGTTGTTCCCTCCTTGACACTAATGACTCTGAGCCCGAGCCCAGCGTTAGTGTGTCTGGTGGGGACACCATCAGTTCTCGGACACCAGCGGCCACCCCTCAATTCAGCTCAACTCTGGCACTGTCTGCCTGGAGATACACAGCATCAGACCCCACAGGTGGGGCCCAGACCCGCAAGACTGCCTCCCACACCCTCCCGGTGCCAGGTGCAAGTCCAGGTGGTCATCTGGGCATCTGACAACCCAGCAGGCCCAGTGACCCCCTCCCTGGGTTCCATTAGTTTGCTGGAGCAGCTCACAGAACTCAGGCATTTTCCTTGCTAAATCCACAGGTCATTATAAAGGACGTAACTCAGGAGCAGCCTGATGGAAGAGATGCATGGGGCCCAGCGTAGGGGAAAACAAGGGCTCCACACTCTGAACACGCCCCTCTCCCCAAATCTCCACGTGCCCACCACACCAGAAGCTTCTGAGCCCTGTCCTTTCAGGGTGTTGTGGAGGCTTCATATGCAATGGATGTGAGGACGCAGCCGATTAAATCATTGGCCATTGGCTGTTGATCCAAGCTCTGGCCCCACCCCTCCTTTTCCCCAGGGATCCAGGGGGTGGGACCAAAAACGTGTCCAGCCCAGCTGGTGAGGAAGTGAGAGGGAGCTGCCCGCTGGCTGGCCTTCTGATAGCATCTTCTGAGCTGGAGGCCACTGGGCGGCAGAGCCCATGGGGGACACCCTCCTCGCCGCCCCTGTCCTTGACACTCAGGGACACATAGGCCCCTTCCTGATCTCCCAACTTCTTTAGAGTTGTTTCTTTGATACACTATGGAACCTGGCATTCAAGGTGTCCTGACTGTGTGAGATACTTTTTAGGCCTGGAGCGAACAGAGGTTTTCATTTCTGTGACCTGCTCCTTCAGAGTCGTGCTGACGCTCGGAAATGACCCTTTGCTTCGGGTGTCTGGCCGTCCATGGTCCAGGTCTAGTGAAGGGCCAGGGAGCCCGGGGCAGAGGGCTGAAGACGTCTTCCTCCTCCTCCTCTCCATCTCTCTCTCTGATTCCTCTCCTTCCACCTTGGGAAACTTCTCAGGCAAGAAAGGGGTATGAATGACACTTTTTCAGAGTGAAAGATCTTCAAGGCCCGACAGCGGTTCACGGTTCAAGGCAGCAATAATAACTCAGTTAGTCTTGCTGTTTTGGGGCTGCACCCTTCCTCCTCGCCCTTCCTCCATGCCCTCCCGGCTCTACCCGTCCTGGCTGTGCCTGAGCTGGGTGCCCAGCACTAGTGGAAAGGCAGCGCCTGGAGCTGGTGGCGGGGCTAGGACAGGCTGCTCTCAGCTCTAAGACACTTGGGAAACGGTCTGAGGAAGCCATTTCAACTTTCCAGCCCGAAGGCCTTTCCCTCAGAGACGGAGTCACCTCTGGGGTGGCCGGGCCCCAACCCTCTGCTCAGTGCTCCAGTCTCTCAGGTTCTTTACCTACGGCCTTTCCAAAGGACAGGTTCGCAGGCTTGGCTTAAAACTGTCTTCTCCGTCCTCCTTCTCGCTGGCCTCGTTCACAAACGCCCCCTGCCACCTGCCTCCTGTGCTTTTCCCTGACTTGACCTGCTTTTCCTCACGTGTGACGGGGACACAGGTGGGGGGGACAGCTGGCAGGTCTCAGGTGTGAGACACACACAGGGCCCGGGGTTTGCATCCCTGTTCTGGGCCACCTCGGGGTCTCACAGACCCACGTCCACAGAGTGTGACCGCACACTCCTCAGGGTCACGACAGCGTCTCACCCAGGTGGGTGGCCCAGGAAAAGCATCCAGAGCCCTGCGGGGTGCTGGGTAGGTGACGCGCACGCCCAGGCCACCTCCCAGCCTCACTCTCCAAGCCTCTAGGGCACCTGCCTCTGCAGGCTGTGTCTGCGGCCGCGTCGGGGGCAGCGTACGACGCCTGCCACCCTGGCACAGCCCAGGACTGGGCGATGGCCTTGCCGAGAGATCCCCAGTGATGTCTGAACACGCCCCGATCCGGTTCTGCAGTCATTCAGCCCCGGGCAGCAGCGGATTCATACTTTCCCTGGGCGCGCAGGTGGCCGGTTTCCGTCAGCCGGAGCCCCAGGAAGAGGGAAGGGCACGCTGTCATTCTTTCCATCCCTGCCAACCCTGCTCCCTCCGGGGCCCGACGCCTGCACGGTCAGCTGAAGGAAGCTGCAGGTGCCGGCCGGGCTGTGCAGACCTGCCGCCCGTCCCAGCACTCGAGGGGGCAGATAAGATGGCTCTTGACGTGCTAAAGCCTGTGTGGCTTCACCTGGGACGGGAACATAAACGGGGCCTCTCCTTTCTCCCCAGAACCATCGTCTGGGAGCTCGGGGGAAGTGGGGAGGCAGTCGCCATGCAGACGCCCGGGTCAGAGCGTGACACCAAACGTGCTGTTCCTCCCTCGCGCCCGACACCTGGCATCAGCCACTGAGACAGACTGAGAGCAAATTCCACACGAGCTCTTCCACCAGCGCCGGAGACAGATGGGAGCTGTGAGCTTTGCTTTAGAGAAGGCATTTTTAAAAGGGAGCAACAGAAATTCTGCTGGGATGGAACACTGGGAGTCAGCAGCCCCGACGGAATGTGAGCTCAGGGCCTGGACCTCGCCCCTCAGGGCGCAGGGACCTCCCTGCAACAGAAAACGCCTTCCAGGGAGATGGGAGGCAGGTCTATTTTAGAGCTCCTGACTAATTTGTTTTATTTTGTTTCCTGGAAGGCAAAGCCGGCATTAAGGGTCTGGGACAATGTAAAATCTGTTTCTGTAGCAAACATCTTCCTCTTTCCCGCATCCGCATTAGCACCTCCACGCTGGCTGTCCTCTGGGCTCTGGGCTCTGGGCTCCGCCGGCTCGGCCCGTCCGACCCCCTCCGACCGCCTGCTGACCGACATCCCCGGGCCCCTCTGCAGGGCTCCAGCCCCGCTGGCCCTGGACTGTCTGCAGGCGTTCCAGGCCCTCTCTGTCCCCACCCCGCCATCGCCTCCGCACCTGGGCCGCTCGCTGTCCCTCTTCGGCCCTCGCCCGTCCACCCAGTCTTTTTGTGCCAGAAACAGGGGCGAGGCTGTCGTCTCTCCTCCTCGTTCATTCAGCCAGAAGGTTTGGAGGTGTCTCGTCGGAGGCAGCCTCCCCTCTGATTCCTCTTTCCTGTGCCCCTGGACCGGCCTGTTCAGTCCCTCAGAATGTCCCTGCCTGAGACCGCAGGCCTCCTGCCTGGCTTCCTGCCCCCCTCGGGCCCCTGCGCCCCACCTCCAGCCGCTCCTGAGAGATCTTTCTGAAGTCCCGTTTAGTCACCTCACCCCTGCTTTAGACAACCCCCCTGGTTATCCGTGTCTCTAAGATGAAGGTCAGGTCCTTTCGTTGTAACCAAGGCCTTCCACTTGGCTCCCACTTCTGTCTGGGTCTCGCCCCTCCTCTTCCCTGACACAGCTGTGAACTCGGGGGTGCAGAACCACCCGGGGTCCCCAGAACATGGCGTATGAGGTGGCAGTCGCTGCTGGCTCCGCCCAGGGTGCCTCACCCCCTTCCACACCGAGTTGAGCCTTGGTGGTTCAACAGCTTCTAAAACACACTGTGTTTTAGAGCAGTTCTGTGTTCCCAGCAAAGTCGCGTGGGTGGCCTGGAGACCTGCCATATACACCTGCCTCCCCTGTTACCAACACTCCCCACCTGAGCAGTGAGTTTGTTACAACAGGGGAGCCCCACATCATGGCCGCAACCCGCCTCTGCAGTTCCCAGGGGCCCCCCTCAGGGCGGTGAGTTTTGGGAGCATGTGGAAGTTGGAGTCAGTGCCCTCACCGAAGACTCCGGGGTTTGAAAGGAATGAAACACCTGCTGAGGCAACAAGCGGTGAGCGGAGCCATCTGAGATCACACAGGGCGGGTTTGTGGTGGCACCAGCGGGCCGGGTGCTGTAATGTCCAGTCACTGGAACCTATGAGCAGGCGTGGGGTGGAAATTTGGCAAAGCAAGCGTGGTAACAGGCCGTGCTCGAGGGCACCAGCCAACCGAAGCAAAATCCTTTCATCTAGATGGGCGATATCAAGAGATTAGCTAAGGAACCCAAGTGCGTGACTTCATGCTCTCTGCACCTCCCGCCTCCCTCCCTCGGTCACCACAGCTGTGCCAGAGCCAGTCCCAGGAAGAGCTGAGACAAAAGAGATGGGAAAGGTTCGACCCCCAAATTGGAGGGTCTCTGCCGAAATCCCACAAGAGGGACGGCATCTGGCCCGCAGAACTTCCGGCCGACGTGGGCTCGGATCTGGGAGCAAGGCTCGCTCACCTGCCTGGGACTTAGATGTTGAAGCTGGAAGAAACCTTAGCCATCAAACTCAGTGGTTTTGAAATGGTCTCTCTCTCTCTTTTTTTTTTTTTTTGTTTTTATTGTTTATAATGAAATACTTTTAAATGAACTTCTCCACCGAACCCGACACACACACAGAGCGAAGCTGTGCAGCCCACTGTGGGCAAGGGCCCGCCCTCAGCCCACCCGAGCTCCCCTTCTGCACCCGAACCGCAGTGGCCTCCAGCACCGAGGGTTTTCCCGGTGTGTGACCAACGACACCAAGCCGGAGCAGGGCCGCAGGGCCGGAGCTGCACCCCATCCCGCTGCGTCTGTTGGCGCCGCTCTTCCCCAGGCCACCCTCTGTGAAGCTGCAGGTTCTGGACTGAAAGTCACACGTGTGCATTCCACCTTGACATCCCAGGCCCTCTGGGGTGGGGCAGGCGCCACCTCCTGCAAGTTCAACCCCAGGCTTTCCTGCCTTCGGCTCTCAGGGATCTCATGGCCACCGGGGAGCTCACTGGCCATCCAGCCATCCCCCCCCCACCCCCGGGAACCACTGGGCATGCGTCTCCCTGGCGATGAGAGGGCTCTTCCCGGGCAGCACCAGGATGACGGCCTCGGCCGGGTCCCTGTCATCAGCGGCGTTACTGATAATTGCATTAGGCCTTTGACAGTCATGCAAGTAAACGCAGTTTGATGTCATTTACCGGGTTAAATACATTTCCATAACGATTTCTTGTAAAGCCACTTAACATTTTTATCTGTATTCTCTGCGCAGTCTTAAAGTGAATTGATTGGCATCATTAGGGAAATTTGATTTTTTGAATTAAAAGTACATTCATGCTTTGACATGATACTTAGTCTAAAGAGGTAGATGTAAGTTCAATGTCCATAGGCTACATTTAATCAATTTTAAGTGATGACTTATTTTTTTATCTCAGCATAATTTTATCAGAATGCCAACCCGTGTCCTGCCACATTTAAACACGTTCCATTGATTCATACCGCAGCTTCCCTCTGAGAATTCTTCATGGCCATGGTTACTTTTTTGTAGGCTTTTTGTAATGTTTGTAACCGCTTCAGTGCATAGCACACAGAGGGAAGCTGGGACTCAGTCCTGGGGGCCCAAAGCTGCCTCCCCTGCACCTGCCTCCAACAACACCTCCTTCCGCTCCGCGTTTGCCTGACCATGTGGAACTGGGGTGGGGGCAGTCATTTTTGTTGGAAAAGCTGCAGATTCGGTACAAGCACCAACTGTTTCTCCTTCTGAGCCACATGAAGGCGGCTGCCCACCTGGCGCCGCCCCACCGCAGATGCAGCAGACCGGCTCCTTAAAACCAGGACACCACGCGGCCATCACGGTGACCCTGTCAGGATCCGGGCACCAGCCCGATGCTGCACTGCCTGGGGTCCTGAGGGTCTGTCCCAGTCCCTCTTTCTCCCAGTGGCATCCTTTGCAGCACAGGGGCCCGTGGAGGCGGAGCACCCGGAGCGAGCACCCGGTCCAGCGGTCGTGGGGGAGAGCATGGACTCAAGTTGGCCCGGGGCCCGGAGCAGAGCAGCGACCTGGGATTTCCTGTCCAGCCCAGAACTTGAAGGGCCAGGACCGGAGGGGAGTCCTGTGCCCACGGAGCCGGCCCTGGGGTGGGGCTGCAGGGCTGCTCCGAGCGGGAGGGGCGGTGGGGGACAGCGTGGCCTCTGCCACGGCAGCGGTGACAGAAAACCTCTGAGTTAACAGCCAGGGCTCCCTGGCATGGGCACCGTGCGGCTTCTCGCCCTTTCATCCACGGATCTCGCAGTAACTAGCCTGTTTGTGAAGTCAGCCAGAAAGAAGCTAACATTTCTGGAAAGTTATTGCCATTCTGCTTTCAAGCACTCGAATCAGCCAGGTAAAACCAGCAGCGGTATTTTTAACTGGTGGCAGAAGGAGAGGTCGCCAAACACACCAGTGTGCACATTTCAGATAAGGGGGCTGCGGCTCAGGAGTGGACCTGGGGGGTCATTCTCCTCTGTACTAAAGATAGAAGTTTTAAAGTAACCCGTTGTCGAGAACAGTTTCCGGGCGCAGATCAGGGGCTTCCTTCCTGTGCCCGCACATACCGTGGTTTCAGCTGGTGAGCTTTCGGTGTGCGCTTTCCCGTGCGACCGGAGCAGCCGGCTGGACGGGCCCTGTTCTGCCTCTTCGTTTCCCAAATCCCTCGGGAGCGAGTTGGCTTCCTCCCGGCCCTCCCTGTGCTTCCTGAACACGGCTCGTTCATCTGCCGTCTTCCGGCACATTTCCAGCTACTATGTGAACTACTGAACTGGTAAACACTTGCAAAATAGTTTCCATTGTAAAACCCTGTTCTCATCATTCAAAGCTGTGCCACCGCCCAGCCCTCCTTTTCCAGGGAAGCCGTCCAGTGCACAGAGGCCCCACAGAAGCCAGCGACCTTGAGGTGGTGTCGATGTGGATAGCGTTGTTCGCTTCTGCTCTTTCTCCTCCGTTTTTATTCTTACTCTCACCTGTTTGTTCATCGTCTCGTGGGAGGTTCGGAACTGGCCTCCTCAAGAACCTTCCAGCCCACCCGGGGGCCGGCAGGGGGCTGGGGGGAGGTGTGCGTCCTCACGGCCCTGCCCAGGGCTGCCTGCCCTCTGGGTCCCTTGTCAGCTGCACCTCCCCACCAGATGGCCCCCTCAGAGTCACAAATTGGGCAATCCCTTCAACACAATTAGGCAGACTTGGGGTTTGCGTGACGGTGTTTGAAAATGCGTCAGACCCAACGTCTTAGAATGCAAGACGAGTCTGGGGGACAGTTGTTTCAATGCTCTTTACCCTTTCTCGGTTCAGAGCCTGAGACCCAAATGTCTCACTAATCAAGTTACATTTGCTGACTCATCGCAGAAACCGGGTGCATGCCCGGGCACCTGCGGGCCTTTTCTGCCCATCCTAAGGATTCGCGGGGAGGTGTGTTTGGGTGCGGCCACTCCGGGGAGCACTCAGAGGGCACGGGTTGCGTGCTGACTTGTCACTGTGGGGTGCATGACCTTGGGCGAGGGATCTGAGCTCACCGTTTCCACAACGGGAGGGAGGGACGCCAGAACCTTCCTTGCGCCCTCTGAAGACGTATCAGGGCGAACACAGGAGCCCCCCACATGTGAGGGGACCTCATGAACGCACCGTGGGTGGAGCTTGGCTGCAGCTCACAGTTGCCATCAGTCTGACAGTCGCCCTGAGCCTCAGCCACCGTGCGCTGCCTGTGGTGGAGGTGTGGAGTGCAAGGTGACAGCAGCCCCAAGCCCGAGGCTTCACAAAGCCTTTGGCCTCTGCCTTTCTCCAGCACACGCTTCATCCGGGTGTCTGTGCAGGGCTCCCTCGAAGGTGACATCTTCTGTAGAGTGGCCAGACTCTTGTCAAGTGTCTGCCGCACTTGAAGAACCGCGTGTCTCCCACCAGTAGCGTGGAGCCCGCAGGCACCTCCTTGGCAGCTTGAACTTGTGAACAGTTTGTCACCGACTGGGAGGGATCATTCTTCACTAATTTAAGAATCTGTGTTAGGCTGGGGGCATTTTCACTGGCACTTTGCTCCAGATTCTGCTTCTGAGTCAGACGTCCAGGGGAGTTAGAAGTGTCCAGTAGCCTTAGTCCCGTGTCGAAGACCAGGCCCATCTCGGAGGGTCGGTCGGGGCCGAGGGGGTGTGCAGGCACCAGCCTGGGCACCTGGGAGAAAGCACGCCTCAGCTGCCTGTTCTTCCCCATCTTCGTCATCGTCACTACTCGCTGCTAAGTCTGTGAATGTCATCTTCTCTGAGAAACGGATTCCGCCTCCTCTCCTGTTTTAAGTGCACTAAACGTGGAAGTGGTTTTAGTGTGCGTTATCTTTAGACAGCACCTGGACACTTTAAAACCCCACCATGCGACCCTTGGTCACACACACCCTGCTCTGGCGTTCAGTTTACCTCAGTGCCTAGGCATGGAGTGAAGTGTGTTATTAAGTGCAGGCAGGGGTTTCGGGTGCCGGGCTGGGTTTGTTTCTGGCCCCCCCGAGTCACCACTGACAGGAGCAGTCAGGTGATCTGGGCCAGTCTTTTCACAGATGAAATCAAAACACCCCAGGTGCCACCTCCCGCCCTCCGCACACCTGTGGCTGCTGTGGAGTGAGCGGTGATGCTTCTGAAGCTGTTGGCTGGGAGGTGGGGGCTGAGGGGCGTGTCTGGCTGAAAGGACAGTCGTCACCTTTACCGATGGCTCCAGTGTGGTCCTCACGGCCGGAAAATACAGGACGCATCCCCACGATTCCGCAGCGGTGCAGGAAGGTCGGGTGACCGCCCTGACCCGGGCTGTCCCCCAGTGAGAAACAAAAGCTCCGGCGAAGCCCAGTGTCCCTGGCGGGTGGCGGGCGCCTCTCTGCTCCCGCTCTCCAGCCCTGTGTGAACTGCTCGAAGTGTGTTCCCGACAGACCGCGTCGCAGTGACCGCAGGACCCGCCCACGTCCGAGTCCGTGGTGTGCTGGTAGGGCTGGAGTGTGAAGTTTCCATCAGACCTGGCTCTTGAAAAATGGTTAAAAATCGAATTATGGATTTTCAACTAGTGTGAGTTGTATTCTTTACTGTAAAAGCCATTTTATACCACATCTAGTTAGACGTCGTACAGCTAGTGCTGACTGTATTTGAAATACTCTATTGACTTTTCTCTCCGTTTTTCCTTATGGCTCTTTACTGTGGGGGGTTTCAGACGTGTGCAGAAGCAGAGGACAGTGTGCGGAACCCCCACCCTCTCCTCACCACCAGCCTCCACGGGCGTCAGCTCCCGGAGGGCTCCTCCCCCGACCCCATTCCCACCCTACACGGTGGGGGGGGCGGGGTTTAAACATGCCCCCAGGTATCTTATCATTCCAATGGTGTGCCTCTCTAAGAGATAAAGACTCCTTCCTGCCCTGGCTGTCCCTGGTTGGTGTAGCTCAGTGGATTGAGCACGGGCCTGCCAACCAGAAGATCGAAGTTCAATTTCCAGTCAGGGCACATGCCTGGGTTGCAGGCCAGGTCCCAGCAGGGGATGTAGGACAGGCAACCATACATTGATGTTTCTCTCCCTTTCTCCTTCCCTTCCCCTCTAAAGATAAACAAATAAAGTCTTAAATATATATATGTGTATATATATATATATATGTGTGTGTGTGTATGTATATATATATATGAGTCCTTCCTAAACAACAGATACATGCAAGTACTTCTTTAACATCAAACACACATCCTGCGCTCACATTTCCCTCGTGGCTCCACGAGTCTGTTTTTGTGACTTGGGCATTTGAATGGAACCTGATGAGACACGCCCACTGCACTGATTGACAGGACTGATTGACAGGACTCTTCTGTCTGCCCCGTCCGGTTCCCTGGCACAGATGTTTGAGTCTGAACACGCCGGGCCCTTGGTCTGGTAGGTCGCGTCGCCCAGCCGGGAAGCAGGGGCGGCACCCCGCCGGCGCCCATGACCGCACGCACCCCTCCCTCCCGCTGCTACAGTGAAATCCCAGGTCTCGGGGGGACGGGTGGGAATCAGAGCATCTGGTCCTGCTTTCGGGTGCCTGAGGGGTCCTCTTGCCGACGGCTGCGGTGCCTGGGCAGCTGTGTACCGAGGGGCGGGCTTGTTCCTGGGTTCCGGTGGGGACGATCCGGTCTAGCTTACACAATTCCCCACCGGCTTTCCAAAACCTCAGCGTTGGAGCAGCCATGGCTGACCTGGCCCCTCGGGTCACCATCTCCCTGGGGTTTCAGCACCCAACGCATAACTCAGTCTGAAAGATTTTCCAAAAATATGTCTTAGTGGGTGCTGGAAACTGCAAGTGTCTAATAAAAGAATGATTTTCAGGTGAAAGTGGTTGTATGATTCAAAATGGTTTCACATTTTAAAATAGAAGCATGCTTTGCGGGAGGCTAACTAGGAAGGAAAAATAATTCTACGTCTCAAAGAAAAGATATGAATATGAGAACTAACCAGGGAGGGACTGGCTTGTTTACTCTCCTCCCACAAAGGTCCAAGTAGCAATCTGAAGCGGGTGTTGTTTGCAAGAGAACACAGTTGTTTTAAAGCGTTTATCTTCCTTCCAGCAGGAGCAAAGCGAAGCACTTTCAAGTGCTCCATGTTCCTCTTGCTAATAATGTAAAAAAAAAAAACAACCAGCGGTTGCAGATTGCAAAGCCCCTTCACGGGAGCAGCCCGGGCACCCCGCTGCCACTCACCCCCACTGCGTTCCAGCCGGGCCTCTCCCTGAGCCTAGAGCCTTCCGGTCTGAAAAGAGGGTGCTTTATAGCACATCTGCCCCACCACAAGGGGCTCTGACTCTGGACTTGAACTCAGTGAGCTGTGGTCCTGCGCCCAGCACCGTGCTCCCAGCTCACGTCCTGGGGAACAGGATGTCCCTGAGAACCGAGGACCCCGTGGCCGTCCTGGGAATTCAAGGGCAGAAGAGGGTTTGGGACCTGGAGTGAAGACGAGAGACCTGTGCCCAAGTTTCTGGGTTCTGCATATCCTTCCACCTCTTCTGTTGGACTGGCCTGCCTCCGAATTGTTTCAGGTGACAAGACCAGCAGGAGTGGTGGTGAGTCCGCCCGGAATGGCAGTGTGGTGGAGGCAGTCAGAGGAAGGTTCGGGGCTAGCAGGGGCTGCTGTCAGCAGGGCGCAGGGCTGTCCCCCGCTGGGGGTCCAGGCTCCTGGAGCCTCTCGCTCTCTTTTCCAGCGGTAAGTCTGAGATGGGATTGAGAAGCACCGCGGAGCGAAAGCACCAAGGCCTTTGCGCTCCCTGCCGTCAGCTGGAGGGGGTCTGCATCCCCTGCCACTGCACCCGGATGGGGACTGTGGCCCAGGGCCCATGGGTCGGAGCCACGCCATGTGGGCCTTCAGGAGAGGCGCCACCCCCTGTGTCGGGCGGGGCTCTGGAGAGGGCCCCTGTGGTCTGGAGGGACCGTGAGGGAGCGCGGGGCGGTCCCCCAGTGTCCTGCCGCTTTTGCAGCTCTGTGTCTGGAGGGGGAGGAGGCTGGAAGTGCAAAGGCCGCCAGAGCCCTGCACTTGGAGGGGAGTCAGTGTGCGGTTTCGTTGTCCATGCGAATGGTCACATTAATCGAGTGATAAGTCACCTCCTCCCTGTCTGTAAGGCTTGGTGAGCACGCGAGCACTTGGTCGTTACCACCTGGGATACATCTCTGCGTGTGAGAGTGAGTGTGTATTTTCGTCGGCACACCCGAGGGAGTCAGTCCACGTGCTCACACTCCCATTGAACAGCCATCAGCTCCTGCCCCAGACAGCCCGGGGAACATTGTCTTGGGAGAACCATGTAAAGTGGGTTTGCTGGATTTCCTGTTTCTGACAACCAGGGCGGCTTGACGTCCCACCCCTCACAGGGCAATGACCCACGCGTCCCTCCTCCCCCGCCCAGCCCAGACTTCTCAGCCTGCACTGGGCCCGGACTGAGTGCTTGTGACCCCCACGCTCCTGTGCTGAAACCTAACCCCAGTGTGAGGGTATCAGGAGACAGGGCCTCGGGGGGATTTGGTCATGAGGGGGGAGCCTCGTGATTGGGATCAGTGTCCTTATCAGAGAGACCCCAGAGCGCCCCCTCGTCCTTCTGTCCACCCTGTGAGGGCATGGCGAGAAGACAGCCGCCTGTGAGTCTGGAAACAGGTTCTCACCGGGCTCTGAATCTGCCAGGGCCTCGACCTTGGACTTCCAGCCTCCAAAACTGGGCAAAATCCATGTCTGTTATTAAACACCGCCAGTCTCCTGTCCCTGTCACAGGAGCCCCACCAGACTGGGACAGTGGGGTGGGGGTCACCTGGGGCCCTGGTTAAAACGCACACTCCACGCAGGGGGTGTGCATCCCTCCCAACCCGCGGGCCCAGGGACACCGTGTGTGCCAAGGCCGGAGCCTCAGGGTGAACTGCGTCGGCAGAGTTAGGAAGGAGCAAAACCCTAAAGCGTGTCACCGCCTGACACTGACACTTAACGCCCTTCTGCGTCCTCGACTTCAAATCTCTCGGTATCTGATAATGCCCCCTCCATGCTGGGCCCAGGGGTTGAGAAGCCTAATAAGCACATGGCATGAGCCCACTGCTGGCCCCCCACCTTGCTCCTGGAGCCACACTCCCCCCTCTGAGCACGTGGCTAGGTGCCCAGGCTCCGCCAAAGCCCCGTAAGGGGCCGGCAGTTCCTTCCCTTCCTCTGCGGGCGGGGCTCGCTCTCGGCGAGATCGGTCTCGAACTCCTGGTTGCTGAAGTCTTCTCGTGGGACCCCCATGCCAACTGGCTGTTAGGTCTTCACTGGTTTTTACCTGTGACCTCACCCTCCACCGTGCGGGGAAAGGGCTTAGAAAGTGCGGAAGGGCAGGGGGGGATTTTGGCTGCAGGGACCGAGGGAGCTCAGCGGGCTCCGTGAAGGAAGGCCGAAGGGTTTGCGAGTTCCTGGAGGCTGATTTAAAGAAAGCGCTTCCACCGGGAGACCGTCCCGGCCGTGACGCCTCAGCAGTGCTCCAGGTCCGACTGGCCGAGTGCTGGACCCCGGGTTCCGGGCCAGCCGGGGAGTTGTCGAGCCCAGAGACGACCTCCTCCTCCTCCTCCGATTGTCCCGGTGGAAATAGGTTCTTACCTCCTTAGTTGGCTATTTTATTACCATGGAATTTTCAAATAAACCAGCAAGTCAGCATCATTATTTTAAGATCCTAGGAAATATGATTCAGGGATTGTCACTCCATTTTCCAAGGAAGAAACTGTTCCAGGTACTTTCTGCAGGGGTGAATGTGAATGTCGTGACCTGTCCAGTGAGCAGCCAGCCCGCCGACCCTCCAGGCCACGTTCGGACGTGGAGAGGGTACGTGCCCTCCAGTTTCCCTTCTCGGGATGCGCACCTCCCAGGGGTCTCTGTTTTCCTTGCGTCTTTGTTTAGGGAATAAAGTACCCATCCAAATGGTCGCCAAGAACGTGGCATTTGAAAAAGTGAGTTTAATCGCTGTCGTAGACCCTACTTTATCAACCGCAGGGGATGTGTGCTTTTGCACACCAATGGCCATCTCCTGGCGCAGCGTCAGATGAAGGCAGGGTGTGAGTCTCCCCGATACACAGCAGAGTGTGGGGGCACCAGCAAACGTGTCCCCCCCCCATCCCTGTCCAGTCTTTCCCTTCAGGGGCTTTTCCGAGCAAACACGGAGGCCAGTGGAGGCGAGAACTGGGCTCCCTCGGAGGCCTCACGTGAGGGTGTTCCGTAGGAGCCGTGGTTCCTGGCTGCCACGTTTTCGATTGCCCCACGGGCTTCAGTGGGAGGCCATGTTAGCCCCCCAGGGCTGCCGGGACAGCCCGGGGGCAGAACTCACGCACCCCGAGCTCAGGAGGCAGGAGGCAAGGTCAAGGTGCCAACCTCTCTCTGAAGCCTCTTCCAGGCTTGCAGATGGCCGCTTCCTCACTGTGTCTCCACACCGGCTCCCTCTGTGCTCCTGTCCCCACTGTCCCTTTGTGGGCCTGTAGCCCATCTTCTCACCGGGACACAGGTCTGTAGGGTTATGGCCACCCTGACAAAGCCATCTGACTTGTGACTTTTCAAAGTCCCCGTCCCCAAATAGGGTCGCATTGCTGGGGTTCTGGGGCTTAGGACTTCAACCTGTGAATTCAGGGGTGTGGGGGGCCCACACAATTTAGCCCATGACCAAGGTCATGGGAACCACTTTGCAACTGCAACACTGTTTCTTAGGCTCAGGTGATGCAGCAGAGCTATTTCTTTTCGAGAACAGTTCTGTTTTCCTCTGAGTGGGAGACAGCATCCCTGGCACTTCACTGTAGAAAAGCTGTCACAACATAATCTAATTCTCTCAGTGATATCTTGTGCCCCTGGAGGGTTTTTCTCTGTGAGAGGACATCTTTAGAAGTGTATCCGGATGTTCTGCAGAGAACAGAGTGGACCTTGGCCACTTAAGAGTCCTGGCTGTGCGTCCCCCATTCCCACTTGTTCCTCCTCACCATGTCTGGGCGCACTGCCTGCAGGCACCACCACCAGAGTGGCCACGTGTCCCCAGGGGACTGTCGGCTCCTCGAGGAACCTTGATGGGTTTGTTTCTGGGCTCAGCACCTGGCACGGTCAGTGCCTGGCCCCTGGTAGATATTCAATGGATAGAGATGACGGACGGATAGATGGATGGATGGATGGATCACAGATACATGGATAGACGGATGGATGGTAGATGGATGGATGATGGATGGTGGATGGATGATGGGTGGATGGTGGATAGATGGTTGGATAGATGGATGGATGTATGGATGGATGATGGATGGTTGAATTGATAAAAATGTCAAACCACTTCACACCCACCCCCACTCAGAAGTATTTCAGAAGAATGTCAGCCATTGCGGCTACGACCCCCTCCAAGCCTTGGTCGTTTTCCTCCCCCCGGGGCGGCCCTTCAGGGACCGCGCTGTGGAAACCGCCAGTGGAGTCAGACCTCACTCTGCTACGTGTGTGTGTGGGGGGAGCGGGGCGGGACTGTGCGGTCTGTTGTACATGGCCTGGGGGGGCGGGGCACCAGCACCACCCTGGCTGTGGGGAGGGTTAATCTTTCACGTTTCCCTCCACCCTGTGTCCTCGTGCAGTCCTGGGCAATGACCCTGATTTGAGCAGCCACAGTGAGCCCTCTGGTATGTGTGTGCTTGAACTCAGAAGCAGATTAGAACATCGCCCAAGCCACTGCCAGGTCAGAAAGTGAGCACTGCTGGAAAGAAATAAAAATAATAATTTTATAAAGTCCCAGGCTGCCCGAGAAAGTGGCTTCATGGCCTCACCTTTGTGGCCTCACCTTTGTGACCATGGCTGCCCGGCCAAGGCTCCTGGCGCTCTGACTCCCTCCTCTCACCTGGCCAGCCCCTCACACAGAGCACACGTGGACGCAGTCACCAGTCACCGGCCATGACGCGTGGCTTTCTTTCATCAAACGGTACAGGCAGTGATGAGCCTGTTTGCAATGAGAGACTTCGGATGTGACCCATGACTGTGGGTCACAGCCCAGGGTCTGGCCGATGAAATCTCAGTGCCACTCACCTGGGGGTTTGGCCAGGAGCCCACTCACTAGGGGCGAGATTCAACCAAGTCGCCAAACGTGCACAGAATAAGACACAAGCTCACAAAATAAGTGCTCAGCGGAAGCGTGACCGTCTTTGCGATTGCTTTACATTCCGTGACAGGACTTTCCTCCAGTTTACGGTGTAAACTTGGGCGAAGTGGAGTTTTTATTTGGGAGGCGCTGAGCTGGAATTTAACGTTCTTTTGCCGGCATAGTTTGCACTGAGCAGAATCAAATTTTCCAAGAGACGCAGAATTTCCTAGCAGCTTTCTGAATTCTCGTGAATAATGTTTTTCAGTTAAAACAACATTTCTCATGATTTAAGCAAAAAGTTCAGTTTTTATCACAGTATGGTTGAAGACAAAGCTTTGTAAAACACTGTGATGGTGTTTAAATTACATCTCCGTGGAGCTGTTTAAAAAGTACTATGTTCGTATTTCGAAGTTTTCAGTACGGAAGAGGATTTAAGCCCTGAATGGGTACCGACTCGACCTTTCTGAGCATTTTCACCCTTTAAAAACTGCGCTTCCCCAGTTTGCGTCCAAAGCCCCCGCTTGCCCATCTATGGGGTCGATTGTGAGCCCTTACAGAAGTCAGAGGGTCAGCATCGGGTTAAGAAAACTGACTTCACTCTCCTTGTGTGGATTGCACAGCCCTCACCCAGCGCGTGTCTACCCGTGCAGAGCAAACCCCGTGTGCAGCCCTGGGAGCCGGGACTGCCCCAGAGAGAACACACGTCGACTGTCCCCCATCAGGGCTGAGTTGGGGCACAGCATGTGCCGAAGGCTCGGCCTTCGAGTGCCAGGGGCCTGCTGGCACATCACCCAGCGCCCTCTCGTGGCTGGGACTCAAGCTCTGGGTCTCCCCTTCTTGTGAAGACCCTGCTCCCGTCCCGAGGGCCCCACCCTCAGGGCCTCTTCCAAACCTGGTCATGTCCCCACGCTCCTGCTTTCTGACACCAACACCACCATATGGTAAGTTTGGGCTTCAGCATGTGAGTCTGGGGGAGGCAGGGTTCAACCCGCAGCTGCAGGCAAGCCACTCCATAACTTGGCTCCCGCGCCTGGCCTCTTCCGGCAGGTTTTCTCTCTTTCTGCTGAGACTGTTTTTCCAAATTCTCTGTCTCCTGGGGGTATTTCTGTGTGGCAGGCAGGGAGGAGACACCATGGGGCACACACAGAGCCCTGGGCCCAGGGACCTGGTTCCCCATGCCAGGCCCTCTCTCTGCCCCACTGAGCATGCCCTGCTCTCTGGAGGTGCTGGGACAGTCCCAGGCCTGGGCTCAGTCTGCTGAGATACCAGGCACTGGGCGGGGGCAGGGGTGCAGCCGGGCGTGAGCCCCCCTGTGACCCAAGTCCACTGCCTTGCCCTCAGCATAGACCTTCCAACAGCATAGCCCGCAGACACAGAGGGCAGGGGTGGGGGTGTTCACCCGGCAGGCAGGCCTCTGTTCATCCTGAAAGTCGTTTTGAAGAAGTCACGCGTGCATGACTCATCAAGTTTTCCACCTTTTTGATTTTCCAGATAGGAATGAAGCAAGCTGCTCACGCCTTTCCTGTTTCCCCCTTTCTCGGGAAAAACACGCTATCTTTTCCACATCTGAAAGGGAACCGAATGTTTCTTGTAAAGCCTGCATCTCAGGGAAAACCCAGCACTGTTCTGGACCTGCTTGGGGTCCCGTGCGTGGGGGTCGCTGAGTACCCCTGCTGCCTCTGGGCCGGAGAGCCTCGGGTCCCCTGTTGGCGCGAGTCTGAGAGCCCGTGTCCATCCTCACCTGCAAAGGCGGGGGCTCCTCGACTGAGAGGACTTCTCCTTTGCACCCGGGCTGGTGGTAACTTCTTCACACGAGCTTCAAAAATAAACACTCGTGCTCCTGTCGACAATATATTAGCAGCAGCAGTGGGATTTTTCAAATTATTTATTTAATGCTCAGTTTTACCAGTACATGATTTTAAGTAAAAGCCTGTTTACTTTGAAACCAAGAAAATGGTACCTACCATTTTTTTAAATATATGAAACCTAATGATTAGGAAGAAATGGCGAAGGAGCACAGAGTTGATATTTTTATGTCTTTTCTTCTTAAAGCCAAAACTTAGCAAGCCCTCCGCGTGCCGGCAGATGCTCGGAGCAGCTGTTACTAGGCAGGTTGGCTTTTCAATGGAAAAGGGTGAATATTTGCCCGGCGCCGTTTCTGTCCATTTCCTCCGTCACTGAAATGCTTATCTCACCCATTTCTGTCTGTAAATGACCTTCTCTTACCACCATTCAGCTGTTCAGGGAGCCTGTGGTACCCGTGGGGGTGTCATTCGGTCCGAGACTGACCGACATCTTTCAGCATTTCCACGGAGCAGTTGGCATCAGGACAGTGTCCCCTCCGACCTGCTGGGAAAGGCCATTCTTTCCCGATGAATGAGAAGCTGGATGAATGTGTTTGGCATGCTGGGGCTATTCTTAGGATGTTAGAACAACCTGCTTAATTTTAGATTTCAGAGTCATTACCCTCCCGGGAAGGTACTGAAGCTATTACGGAAAATCCGTGGGAGTCACCGGGGTTGAGCAGGACTGGGGTGGGGGTGGCCTGCAGGCATCTGGGGTGGGGAGTGGGTTTTTGCTTTTGCCTTTGGTTTTGTTCCCCAGACTGCAGGCTGCTGGGCAGTGTGGAGGGCCAAGGAGGGGGGGGCTGGAGGGAGACCCGGCTTCATCCAAAACGTGATGAGTGGAGCAGCTGAGAACACAGAGGGACCCCCAGGCCTCCAGGGTGCCAGGACGAAGAGGGTCTTCCCGCCTGGCCCAGCCGGCTCCTGACGCAGAAGCGTGACCTGGGGGTCCCCGCGGACGCTTGCCGGGTTTTCCATCCGCCCTGGCCCCCTGCCGCAGCGCTTCTTGTCCGAAACCACGAGGAGCCCACATCTGCTTCCTCATTTCTGCGGGGACTTTCTGAGTCACGGCTGGGGTCAGTTTTCCGTGGGGGCCGGGGCTGTGGACTGCAACTGCGCAGTGTTGGGTTCGAAGGCGGCGGCCGGTGCAGGTCCTTTCCGAAGCTCCAGCCGGTCCGGAAGCGCGGGCCCCGCGTGCTGGCCGGCACAGACTGACCGTTGTGCAAGGCCATCCTGGCCCAGGAGAGCGGAGGCAGAGTCGGCTGGCACTGTTCTGCAGAACTGGCTCCCTCGGGGTGACGTCCCAGGTCCGCTTCCCATTGCAGCTGCACCAGGCGGCCACACATTCGGTGGCTGGAAACAGCACAAGCTTCTTGGCTTACAGTCCTGGAGGCCAGGAGTCCGTTCTCCGCCCCAGGGGGCTGAAACCACCCTGACACCCCCTCCCAGGTCTGGAGGCTGCAGCCCCTGCCGCAGTCTGAGGCCGACTCCCCCTCTGCCTCCCCGCCCCTCTCACAGCGACCCGAGCCCCCGCCAGTCCGAGGCCATCTCCCAGCTCCAGGCCTGTAACTCAGTCACAGCTGCAGTGGCCCTGTGCCACGGCAGGGGACATATTCACAGGGTGCAGGGACGAGGAAGTGGGCATCTTCGAGAGGTCGTTCTTCAGCCTTGCCACCTAAGCCCCATGTTTACGGGGACAAACGGCAGACACCCTCCCAGAACTTCCTGGCACCAGTGTCCTTTCTAGACGTGAGGTCGGTCTGTGCCTCGGCGGCCACACGGTGCGTCTGTCCGTCCTTGTTTCTCAGGCGAAGGAGCTGGAGCACGCAGGAGTGGGGACCTCCCCCGGGCCCCACCACTGAGTGGCTGCGCTGGGCACAAACTCGGGCCTTCCCTGCTCTGCCGGGTGCCACCCGCAGAGGCTCCGGTGAAAAGCGGGCGTAGCCTGCCCTGAGTTGGGACACGACGGACAGCCTTCATGCCTTCTTGTCACTGGAGGGGCCGTTGTGGGTCTCGCCCCCCCACTTCGATAGTAAGTGAGCTCCCTGTGTCTCGGGCACAGACGCTCTCTCACCGAGCCCCTGCTAATGGCTGCGTGTCTCTAGTTGACGACGAGCTTCCGGAAGGAACACGCCCCTCAGCTTCTGTGTCTCCTGGGAAGAGGTGGGTCCTTGGCTGCATGTATTTGTTCAACAGACGTGTTTGTGGAAGGTCTTGCGTGTTCCGGGCTCCGCGGCCTGCCCTTAGTTCAGCGGGGGAACCAGTTGGTGAGAACGGGACACGTGCTCAGGACGAGAGGCTCCCCGTGTGACGACAACAGGAAACAGTTACCAGTGACCCGTCCTGCAGACCCTTCATAAATGGCAGGTGAATGAACGAAGGAATGAGTGCTTTTCCTTGGGACTCCGTTCTTGGCCCCAAACAGCCCCACCAGAGCGTGATCCATGCAGGAACTCGGAAACCGTGCGTCCCACCCCCAGGTGGGCAGCCCCCAGCTCCAGAGGAGCCCGTCTGCCCAGGGCATGTCCCCTGTGACCAACAGCTGCCTGGAATTTTCCCCTGAGTGACACGTGCCCCTGGGGCTGAGATCTGATCTCCAGAATCTGCCGATTAAAGACAAAGTTCCTAGGAAACCTTACGCATCAGCGCGTTGGTATCAACAGTGCAGTGGGGGAAGTCCCTTAGGTAACACTCCAGTCTTGTTAGAAGGAGGAAGCAGAGGGCAGGACCACCCCAGCGAGAAAGGAACAGATTGGGTGTCATCGTGGGTCGGCAAGAAGGATGGAGAAAGCAGGCAGGCGAGGGAGGAGCAGATGTGGGGACACGGAGGGACAAGAAGGAACGTGGCAGTGTTGCTCAGAGATGGCCTCGCACTGGGGTCGTTTGCAAGGCCTGGATGGGAGATTTCCCAAAGATCATCAGAGTTCCCTGGGGGGCACACCCCGGGGCCCTCGGAGCGCGCTGTGGGAGATCAGCTCACACTGAGACAGAGCTTGGCCAGCTACCTGAGTGGGACACAGTCCCCGGACTCCTGGCAGGGGGCAGCCCCGACTCTGCCTGATGGCTCAGTCCACACGACCAATCAGTCAGGCATTTCACCAGATAAAGACCGTTGGCAGCAGAGATCGTCACAGAAGAGCAAAACACATCCTTTCTAGTGAAATCCCTGTTTTTAAAGGCAAGAAATGAAATGCTTTCAGCAGTCGGCATTCCGAAACATTAAATGGTGAAAACGCCAGGGTTGGGAGTTGTGAAGGAGAAATACAGGGCAAAGACGTGAAAGGCCAGATGTCCTCCCGACCAGAATTTCATCTGACACCTGTGGCTGGTGACCTGGCCTCCCTGACCGTCGGCATAAAAGGAAAAAATGGGCACTGTGAACACTCCGGCAAGTCCAAAGAAACACAAAGGAAAATACTGCGTGCTTTGTTGCTACCATGTGTATTTTTTCTTTTCACCCACATGGACTCAAGACAATAAAGATTACTTTGTAACCTGCTTCTCTCTCTTAACAGCAAGTCGGAAACAACTTTCCATGTCTTTAAATAGCCTTTACCTGCTTATGCGAGTGGCTCTTCAGTCTGGGCCAGCTTCTGCTGGCCCCTGATTGGACGTGTAGGTCGTTTCTAGTGTGCTATTTGCATAAACAGCACCACAGAGAATGTGTCTGCATTTAAATCTGAGCCCACAGCCGGGACCATTTCCTTAGAACAGATTCCAGGGAGTGAAGCTATCAGGTCAGTATTCAGGGTTGGCCTGCTTTGTGCCGAAGGTGCCAGCTGTTGAGTTTGCTACTCACCTCGCCACATTCCTCTGAGTTCCTTGCATGGACAGATGAGCTAATGATGTGGAGTAGAGTCAGTAGTAGCTTTGTGGCGCACACTTCGGAGTCTGTCATATTTGTGAGAAATTTTAAACGATTAACTTAGGGCATAGATCTTTGAACTTGGGTCTGATTGGTTGGTTGGTTAGTTGGCTGATTGGTTGCTAGGTTGGTGGATACTGTGACACACCCCAGGTCCCTTCAGGAATAGAAGATGTGTCTCCCAGCTGCCCCTGGCCATCCATCACCCCTTCAGGGATGGCTTCGGCTCAGAAGAGCCACCTTCCCAAGTCCTCCCCTTCTCAAGGTGGCCCGGGTCCCCCAGTGGACCAGTGTGAGTGTATCAGCGTTCAGTGCTGCTCTCCGACTAGGGTGGTCCCCTCTCCAGGACCCCCCACAGGGTCAGGGAGTCCTCAGTGGGGCCACTCTACCCTTCCCCTGCCCCCTCTGCTCGGTCCCACTTTACACCCCTCCCTCCTCTCGTCTACCCCTCCTTCCCGGGGTCTGACCCCTAGTAACCCCCCTGCACAAGGACCCCTGACGCAGGGTCTGGAAGCAGCCCATGCCTGTTGGGTGGTTGGTTGTAGGGGGTTGGTGGGGTCAGGGTGGGCTCAGCAGCCCCCAGGAGGTGGTCGCTGTGCAGAGGGCAATGGCATCTCCGGGAGCTCCCTCAGGAGGGAGGAGCCCAGCAGCTCGGACCCAGAGGAGGGTATCTGAGAGGGACGGAGTGAGGCACCGTCTTCCAACAGCTACATTGTCCCCCTCAGGGTGTGGGTCAGACCACGGCCGAGATTTTTGCGAGAGCAGTTGAAGACGCTATATTCTCCAAGTGGTCTTTTTAAGAACCACCTTAGAACCTCACCCCGAAAATGCCAGGGTCTCAGTCTACGTGCAGGCCACCTCTCCCGCCACGCCGTCCGTGCCTGTCACGCCCAGACCTTCCTGCCACGCACATGGTCAGCCGGTTCTGTGAATCCTCCGAGTGCGTGGGGGCTGGGGCTCTCCCCGCGCCCCCCCACCCCCGCCTGGTGCGGCCACTCACGTCTCCCTGACCGGTGCTAAGGAGGCGGCTGTGGCCTGTAAACGCGGAAGCGGAACCCGGGTCGTCCCGGGTTTGCATCTCCACCGTCCCCTTGCGTGGCAGTTTGATTTCAGTGGGGGGAGAGCACCTTGCAGGTGTGCGGGAATCACCCCCGGAAACGGGGGCCAGTGAAGGGACAGGGACAGGGAAGAACTGCCCGTGGGGAGGAGACGCGTGTGCAGTGGGTGGTGCTCTATGTGAGATCGTTCGGGGCCCCGTGGGGAGCCGGGCTCTCAGCTGGGGCGCCTCAGTTTTCAGTGACTCAGGGCCCAAACCTCAGACGCCTGTGGGGTCCGGAGCCTCGGAGCCACCAGGGTCTGGACCGCACGGGTTTAGCCACCAGTCTGGCCATGGCCACGGGGGCCTCCAGACCCAGCCTCCTTTCATTTTCCCAGAGAAGCCAGAAATCCTGTTTGGAGGTGAATCCCCCCATGTTTCAGTACCGACCACTGAGTTTTCTCAATGTTGGGGCTGCCAGCTCGCGGCTGCAAACTCACCTGGGGGTCTGGACCCACCGGGAGGGGTGTGCAGCTCTTGCACCTCAGACTCTGTGGCCCAGAGGGGTGTGTCCCCAGAGTTTGGTCACGGACACGAGCCCCCAGTCCCCTGAGAAGCGGAGTCGGCCCCGGTGCTCTGTTTCGGTGGCAGAGGCTGCTGTCCGCGGCGTGGCGGGGGCCTGTCCGGTCCGTGGTGCTGTTTTCTGGGGCTCGTTTTGAGTCAGCGTGATGCCCTCATGCAACTCAGTGCCATGTGACTTCTGAGTAACCAGTGAAGACGGCAACGGGCTGCGGGAACAGCGCAGCATGGCCCACTGGTACCTTGCCACAGACAGGACCCAGCGGGGAAAGAGGGCGAAGCTCCCTGCCCTGCCCTGCCCCCAGCCAAATCCACTCTGAGCTTTTATTTTATTCTACTTTTTAAAGATTTTACGTATTTGTTTTTAGAGAGAGGGGAAGGGAGGGAGAAAGCAGGGAGAGAAACATGGATCACTGGCTTCTCCCACCCCCACCGGGGGCCTGGCCCGGGGCCGACTCTGGTCTGTCACACCCGGGGCTCAGGGTGCCCATTGCGGTTCCTCCCGGGGACGAAGGGTCCACAGGTTGCCCTTGGCCGCTTCTTTCTCCTTCCTCCATGACCGTCTCACCTTTTGATTGTCTGCCCATGGCCCAGCCAGTCACTTGCTGGTCTCCATAGGGCCCTTGCGTCGTCCTGGTTCCCTGGCAGAAGCTGCCAGGGTGACACGGCCCCTGCCTGGCAGCAGCCGTCACCCAGCCTTCGTCCCCTGGGCTTTTCCGTCAGCGTGAAGGCTGGCGGGCAGAACTCGCACATGGGCTGCAGAGGGTTTTACTTGGTGGGCCTGAGTCAGTCCAGGGTGGGGCCGGCTGCCTGGTGCAGAATCAGGGCGGGTGGGGGAGGGCCACACAGCAGGCCACCCCCAGCCGCCCCTGCAGGGCTGTGCCTGCCCAGGTTTCCGTGCCCAGGACAGAATCCCCTGCGGGGTCGCACCCTGCCCCAGGGTGGCATCAGAGCACAATTAAACTCTCGCACTAAACCCAGGTGGTGTGGGGAGGGGCACTCAGAAGAGAGCCAGCGAGGGGGGGTGCGTGAGGGTGCCCAGGCCCCGGGCTCCTCGGGGTGCACGTGGCAGCCCTGGGTCCGCAGCACCTGTGGGTCTCATCTGCAAGGGCAGCTTGGTTTGCTCTGCCTTCATCGACGCCAGCTGCAGTTGCCCAGAGGTTCCGGAGGGCGGTTAGTCGTACGGACTGCGGAAAGACCGAGGTCACAAGAACGACGAGTCCACCGGACTCTGAGTGCTCCCGGAACTCAACAGACAAGACGACATCTTGTAGGAGCTCTGCCCTCCCGGAAGGTGTAAGTCGGAACCCAACCCTTCGGTTACTTTGTGTCACTCTATTTCGTGTCTTCCTTCCGTCCCTTCATTTCTTTAATGACTGCAATTGTTCTTTATGTGCCGGATAAGCTTTAACACGACACAACTGCCGTTCTGCTGAAAAGGGCGCTCGGCAGGCCCACCGACCCGCCCACTCTTTCCAGCACCGGCACGGGCAGCCCGTCCGCGTTTGTTACTGGCGTCACCGGAAGCCCTGCGTCACCCTGACACGGGCAGCGCATCTGCAGCCTGCCTTTGCCGGGTCCCTGCCAACTCTCAAGTGATATTTCAGGCGTCTTTTCTTTTTTCCAAGTGTGAGAACTGTGCCAGGCTGATGAATAGCATTCCTTCCATGTTACCCGGCGAGTTCTGGAGATGAACGCTGGTTTCCTGGAGGCCGGTCTTTCCGTCTTGGACTGCGAGTTCTTGGACAGCACCCACCGCGTGGGAGAGCCCCGCCTCGCCTGTCTCTCTGGGGGCCCCTGCTGAGCACCCTCCCGGGTCGTCAGAAGGGAGGGCTGTCTGCTTTGTTTTTCATCCTCCCTGAAGTGGGGCCCTCCCTGTGGCCCCGCAGATTCCAGCAGTAACGCAGCGCCACTCCGGGCAAAGTGCGTGCCCAAGCTCAGACCTGCCTCCGGAGCCCCTTCCCCAGGGCCCTGGAAGTGCCCAGCAGTGGAAATCCCGTCACGGATCAGAAAGAACCCTTCCCTGTTCTTTGTCACATTTGATCGTCCTGCGGACGCTGGAGAAGCCTGGGCATTGAATCACACTGCCGATTAGCCGAAGGGTCTCCGAACATTTTTGATCACAAGCTTCACTGGTAGGAGATTTTTTAGTACAAATCAAAGCAGTTTATTTGTAAATTCTAGACAGTTGCTACTCGACACCAGGCCCCTTATAGGACACACTCCAAAAACAGGCATTTAACGGAGACGGGGGACACGTATGAAGTTGAGTGTGTTCCACCCACACGTCCTAGGACTGTGGAGACCGCTGCCACAGACCCACAAGAAAAACCACACGTCCGCACTGTGCCCCAGGGGCGGGGTGCGGGCCCCACAGCAAGGATGGAGAAAGCACAGCCAGGCAAAAGCCACAGACACAGATGCCCTCCCGTCAGGAACAGGAACGGCTGTGGCCCCTCATGCTGGCGATGCTCTCCGCTCACCTACCTCGGGTGCGCCCTCCCTGGTGCAGTCGGGTGCAGGGAGGTGGAGCAGATCCCTGGGGCTGCACCGTAACCGAGATGGGTGTCTTCATCCCCTTGAGAGGCTTCTGTGGGTTCGCGGCCCATCCCCCCACCCCTGGCTCCAGGCAGTTACTTATTTGGTTTCTGTCACTAGAGGTTAGTTTGGACTTTCCTTTATTTATTATTATTATCGTATAAGTTGTAGGTGCACAACTTGACAACTGTGTTCACTACTGAGTTGTCACCCCCAAAGATCTAATTACCGCCCATCACCATACAGGTGACCCCTTCACCCGGCTCCCCAGCCCCCAGCCCCCTTCCCCTCTGTCCCTGAATTTGGTTTGGTTCCCTTTGTTCTCAATTCCACGTGTGAGTGAAGTCACACATATTTGTCTTCCTTTCTGTGTCACCTCACTGAGTGCTGTACCCTCGTGGTCCCTCCGTATTATCACAAACGGCGAGACTCCGTTCCATGTTATGACCGAGCAGTGTCCATTGGACCTTGTTGTCTTTGTTCGTTCGGCCACCAGTGGACACCTAGGCTGTATTTATACCTCGGCTGCTGTGGATGATGCTGCAGTGAACGTGGAAGTGCAGACAGCACTTCAGCTCAGTGTCTGCGTTCCCTTCAGAGGAATGCCCACAAGCGGACGTGCCGGAGCACACGGCGGCTCCGGTCTTCACTTTTCAAGGAAACGGCGTACCGCTTTTTTGTGGCGGCCGTACCCATTTACATTCCCACCGAGAAGGGCTCCCTGTTCGCCACCTCATGCCCAACGCCTGTTATTCCTTGTCTTTTTCGTAGTAGTCGTTTTGACAGGTGGGAGGTGATGTCTCATTGCGGTGTTGATTTGCAGTTCCCTCGTAACGAATAACTTTGAGCATCTGTTCACGAACCTGCTGGCCCTCTGTACGCCTTTGGGAAAGTGTCCGTTCAGACCCTCTGCGCACTTTTTAATGAAGTGGCTGGTTTTCCTGGTGTCGAGTTGGGTGAACTCGTCACACGTTCTGGCCTTGACGCCTGACCCCACATGCCCTTCGCAGACGTCGTCTCCCACCCGGCCCGTTGCCTCGTCATCCCTCGTCATCCCTCGTCATCCTGGTGGCCGTTTGCTGCGTAGGAACTTTTGAGTTTGAAGGAGTCCATTTGTTGACTTTGAAAGTCAGTTTCTTTAAATACTTGCTTTTGGATCTATCTTTATTCTCAGTGGGGAAAATCACTGTTTACAAAGTGAATCATTTTTCACAGGACGTTCAGAGGTCCTCGAGGTCCGGGCTCACGTGCAGTCCCAGGGCGGGCGTCCCGCACACACGGTCAGGTCGGTGGTAAGTGGAAGGGCGTTGGGGAGAGGGAATGCGGTGCTGCCTCTGGGCACAGGGACTGGTGTCTGTGCCCGTGGCCAGCCACGGTGTTGGAGCACCACGAAGGAGCCACGCTGCTCAGCCTGGCACGCCGGAAACCTGAGTCTGCCCCACACCTGCCCTCTGAGGCAGAGGGCCTGCACTGGTCGGCCCAGGTACCATTTGGGGCTGGTGATGTTTGCCACCCAGCGTCCTGTCCACCCCGCCTTGCCGCCGTTGACCACTGTTCTGAGCCCCTCCCTTGATGTAGAAAGGGAGCACTCAAGTTCACTGATTTTGATTCAGGCGGCACTTGAAATCAGTTCAGAGGCAGGTGCAGAATTACACATTCCATGAAACTTCCGCAGCCCAGTGAGAGAGCGGTCATCCTTCGTTTGTTCTGTGCGTGGGGACAGTTGGTCAGTCTCCAAATACCCTTCTTTTTTTCTTTTCACCCACATAATGGTTGCAGATTTGGGGAATTCAGCACTGTTGTCTCGGGTGAACAGAAACGGTCCACATTCGCCCCACACCTGAACCAGAGCTTCATGTTGGTGTGTTTTACGAGAGAAGACAGCGGAATTCACCTCCTCCCCTCCACTGATCGCCCTTCAGCTGTTTGCCACAGTGGACCGGAGTGGGGGATGGGGTCGGAGTGGGTGGGGCGCCCAGGGGAGGTCCAGCCCCTCCGGAGGGTGCAGTGCAGCCCCGTGTGCCCACCCTCCCGCCCTCCCCCTTGGCTGCCCCAACACCTCCCGTACCCACACCGCCAGCACCACTAAGGGCCCTCAGGACACGCTGCACCCACTCCCCTCCCGAGCACCCCAGTGGTGCTCGATGCACACCATTTCGTTCACAGTGTTCCGTTTTCTAGAATACGCCCAGGTAGATCTTTTCTACCTGCAAGGAAGCTGAGGAACACTCACTCATCCAAGTCTTCGCTTTTCCTTTTTTTTTTTTTTTTTTGGAAGAATTAGTGTTCTGGTTTGTTTTGTTTCTTTTCCGCCACATATATTCTGTGTATTTTTGGCCAACTCTGTAGAAGTGAATAATGGCAAGTTCCCATTGGACTTTGGGAAGCTTGCAAGGTGCCCCTGTGTGCCTACACTGGAGAATGCTTTCAGGTGGTAACGGACCTGGGGAGAGTGGGAGGGACCCAGGACCCAGACTAACCAGAGGATCTAGACTACTCAGGTGCCTGGAAGGTCCAGCCGTCACAGATACTGCCCGGAAGCAAACTGAGAAAGGCCGGCTGGACTAGCTTCCCAGCGGCACCGCACATCCCTCCCACTGCACCTTCCGTTCCTAGTTTTAAAAAAAATTTAGGAGTCTCACAGCCAGACCCTCTGAATGTTTTTCTTAACTTCATACGCTGGATTCTTTTAAATGTTTCTGTCGCTTCTTCTGAGTTCAGTAGCTGTGATGAAATGGTCAAAGCGTTGCATATTGCTAGCTCTCAAATCACAATAATAGAGTTTTCCAGCGAAAATTCTGTCATTGCACAAGTCCTCTGGCCACAGCACCAGTGTGCAATACAAGTGGGCATCGGGGCGTTCGCCCAGCGAAGTTCAGTTAAGGGGGGGGGGCATATTTCACAATGAATTACACTGTTTTCTTTAGAAGCTCAGTTCATTGACCAAGATGCTTCAGATGTTTTCTTTACTGCCCCAGTATGAAACTTTTATTGTTCTTCAGGAAATAGCAAGGATCAGACAGCTGGCCTGGGCCAGGGTCCAGGTTTCCCGAAGCCTTGAAAAGCCCCTGGAGGCTAATTGCTGCTTACCGCGGGCCTTCCTCCTCCTCCTCTGTTGTAACATTTTCCGTCTTAGGGAGGGTCGCCCCCCGAGCGCGCTGGAGCGCGGGGTCTGAGCGCGAGTGGAATTACTACCGATGGAAAGTATGTTGCAGGGGCCGGCGAGGCAGCTGCAGAGAACCTCGCAGATCTTTCCATCCTGCCCGGGCAGCGTTAATTAGCATAGGGAAACTGACTAAGGCGTTGACGTCACCTCTTTCCAGCAGAAACTCACACTCTGTCCCTGTCCGCCGGAGCTCGCAGGGCTTGACTCAGGGATTCGCTGTCCAAACAGGATGCGCTGGAAGCTGCGCTTTCCCCCGAGGGGGCTGGGCCGCCGCTGCGCTTTATAAGCCGCGGCTCCGCGGACGGCCCCCAGCCGCTCGCTCACTCGCAAAGCAGCCTCGCTCTCGCGCTTGACCCGGGTGCGTCTCTAGTGTGCTCCCTGTAAGGAAGGAAGATGCATTTTAGAAATTTTAACTACAGTTTTAGCTCCTTGATTGCCTGTGTGGCAAACAGTGATGTCTTCAGCGAAAGTGAAACAAGGGTAAGGCTTCTTATATAATGTGGTTTTTTAGAGTTTTCAAAGCATTACGTTAACTGGGACTATTAACCGAAATATTGGTGGGGGCAGTATGTGGATCTCCTGTGGGCTTGGGGCTTTGGAAATAATCCAAAATACCTTGAGCCTTAAAAATCAAGAGCTGTCTCCTAAGGAGTTAACTGTGAGGGATTTTTAAAGTTCTCAGGGTTTTAAAACATCCAGACCCCTTGACCGAGGAGGCGGCAGACTCGGAGCATTGGGTATTTTTCATTCCCGGTGAGCGTTTCAGAAGTTCTTAGTGAATGGGACGTTTGGCTTTGGCATCTGGAGTTCAGAATCATTTGATTTTATCTTAGGAAATGAATGCTGTAAAGGCATTTGCGTGTTTGCAGTAATTCCAGATTTCTCTAGTTTGAGAAAACGCAGCCGTGGCAATAATAAAACTTAATAAATAAGTGTGGGGTAAGTGTACCTCCTGGGAAGCAGCTCTCGATGTTGGTAATTAATAGAATTAGTCACTTTCATTACTATAATTTTCTTCTTCATTTAATGAGGATATAAGGTTTTCATCAGTACCACCCCAGCTATCTCCATGAGCTTTACCAATGTTGAGTATGAATGAATCACCAATATTGTGTATGAGTGGATTCTGTATGTTCCATCTGGGGGGTGGTGTTCGTGTAACATGCCGTATACTCCAAGCCATACTGGATGTGTGAAGGTTTCTTTTTTCTTCTTTAATCAAATTTAACTCCATAAGTATAAATACTGAGCTTGCCAACCCAGGTTGTAGGTTTTGAACTAAATATTAGAGCACATTCTATGTTTAAAAGTACAACATGTATTTACTATTAGCCTGATGTGAGTAAAATTGCCAGTTTAGCAAAGTAGAGATGCCACCAAGCCCTATAATAGCGAAACACCAGCTGTCGGAACAAGTAAGAGCATTTTTTAAGAGAATTACGCAGCAGTAACATGGATTTAAAAGCTCACGTGCATTCACTGGTGTCCTGGTCCTGAGCCCTGACTTGGAGTCTAAAAATACTCGTCAAAGTCATCTCTCCTAAATTATGAATCATAACTTCAAAACTGCACAGTTGGTCACAGTGCCTACTGATGAGGTCATGGAGACGCCAAGTGTGTGCGGACACCCATGCCAGGACCTTGCCCACGCCGGAGAGAGGCGGGGAAAGCTGCAGGCCGCCCGGTGCCGCCAGCCTGAGTGTCTGCTCTGCCCCCTTTCTCGCTCTTTGCCTCTGCAAGGCCTCCTGGGAAAGTCGCAGACATGGCTATGAACTAGAGAAAAGCCAGGGAATTCGAAGAGCAAAAGTTTGTGTGGTCCCCCTGCCCCTCCACAACCTGCCTGGTGGGGTCACCCGGCAACTGGCACACCGGACCTGCTCGCGGCCCTGCCCGGGGGGGGGCGGACACGTCCCCAGAGGCCGGTTCCCTCCCTGCTTCCCAGCACCCAGCGTTCCAGAGGATGCGCCCTCTTGTTTGGCAGCCCCCCTCCCCTCTGCAGGAACACGGCTCCCCATAGGTCCCCGGAGCCCTGGCGGGCCCAGCGCCTTCCTGCATCCCTCACCTGTGTGCGGGGCCCACTGCCCCACCTCTCTCTTCAGCCAGAAAATAATGGCCACCAGAAGTCCACGTGTAGTCCTCCAAGTTCCAACTGTCTGTCCGTCAATACCCTCTCTGGCTGGAATTGGGAGGGACTGCAGTGGGCACCCAGTGCCCCTTAAACAACCCCCCACAAACACCTCCAGCCCTGGGGAGCTCCCCTCAGAACCTGCTCAGGAGGCTGATGCGCTCGCTCCTGAATATAAACGTGAGACCGTTGAACTTGGCATCCCCGGGCTGAGCGCTCAGGCTGTGCTTGTAATCACCGCCAGGCAGGTCACCGTGCAGGCGAGCACGCGTGTTGAAGCCAGTGTGCAGGCCTGGCTCCGCGTGCAGTTCAGTGGTCCCGAGGCCGGTGTTGTGTTAAAGGGCAGCAGACTGAGAAGCAATAGTGGGAGTTTTTTTTAACCTCCATCCCTCACATTAAAAAGTACAAGGCTTCTTATTCGTAACTTCGTTGTTTTCCAAGTCAATAACCGTGTGTTCTCAGGTCAGTTCCACTGCTTACAATCCCCAGAGACACACCTGCTGGACCCGGGACTGGGTCCGGGGGTGCAGCGGTGGGCACGGGGCTCCCCTCCATCAGGCCAGAGGGGTGACAGGTGGCCAGAGTGCACTTTGGGGATGCTCGTTGTCCTTGAAGAAGAATGTGTCTGTGGCCATGGGGGGTGTTTACGTATTGGAGTGGGTCTGCTGCGTGCGTTTAGTCCGTCGTACATTCCTCCTTTCTTAGAAAACCATCCATGATCGAGTTAAAGGGGCGCCGCGAAGAATCTCGAGAGTGGGGAGGGGCTCGCTCTCTCTGCTCCAAGAAGTCGGGAGATCTGGAGGGGACCGGTGACCCGCTGCCTCGGTCAGAAATGTCAGGAAGGTGGCCAGTCAGGTCACAGAAAGGTACATTTTAACGCCTTTTATTTTTGTTTTCCAGGCCAAATTTGAATCCCTCTTTAGGACGTACGACAAGGACATCACCTTTCAGTATTTTAAGAGCTTCAAACGTGTCCGAATAAACTTCAGCAACCCCTTATCCGCGGCAGATGCCAGGCTGCAGCTGCATAAGACCGAATTTCTCGGGAAGGAGATGAAATTGTATTTTGCTCAGGTGAGTTGAGTGTACTGCTATGCGCACTCTCCCTTCTTTTAAAATCAGTAGCCGCATTGATTTTACACTGTAAGAATTCATCCTGAGAAAGGCAAAATTCTTCCTCCCGGTTTTCTGTCTCATCTATTCACAAGAAACAACAGGGTGTATTTGGAAGTAACTTCTTGGCCTTCTTGGGTGGAGTATTGGCATCAGTGGGGAAGGTGCAGGGGAGGAGGGGGCAGTCGATTCCCCATGATCAGGGCAGTGGGTTTCCGTGAACTCGCCCGAGGGTGCAGACGGAGCCGCCGCTCATCCCTGGGGAATGGCTGGTCTGCAGCGGGCGGGCAGGCGTGCACCTCAGCCCAGCCAGGAGGTTGAGTTGGATTAGCCTTTTCCCCTGCTCACCCCCCTCCAGGGTCCTCCCTGGGAGAGCCCCATGTGATGCCGTAACAGGTCTGGTTGGACGGGTTGACAGGGAAGGGGAGGAGCTTCTGGGGGGCTGCTTCCCAGTTGAAGTGAGCCCCTTGGGGCTCTGTGTTCTGTGTTCCGCCCCCTAGTGGTGTGTGCTGGGCGTAGGCTTTGACTCCAGACGCTCAGCTCTGAATGCGCCCCTTCCTGCATTTGGTGGTTTCGTATAAGTCACTGTTTAGTCCCTCCACGACTGTTTCTGATTAGTCAAGTAAATGCAGTGTAGAAATTGGTGGGGGGGATACCCAAACTGGGAAGATGTTTTTTTGTTTTATTTTCTTCCGTTACCATTTATCCCCCTTATGCCCCGCCCCCCTGCAAGCACCACAGGGTCGTTCAAGTCCCCCAGTCCTTTTCCTTTCTGCCCCACCCCTTCGCCCCCCCCCACACTGGTGAGATTTTGATGTAAGAGCTTTCTGGTCGGGCTGAAACTGGAATCCTGGGTTATTTTGCCTTGTTATTTTTCCGTCTCATGGAAAGAGGGGTGTTTTTTCTTTCTCTCTGAATTTCGAGACTGCCATGGGCCCCCGTCCCTGCTTTGTCCCCTGTCCCCTGGCTGCCGAAGCTTCTGCTGGGCCTCTGATGTGAGGGCTGGAAGGAAGGTATTTCTCCACTGGTTCCAACCTGGACCCAGTGGCTTTGTTTTTCCATTTATGCAAAAGCCATGTCTATTTTCCGCCGTCTGGGCCCAGCAGGGTCCCCTGTGAGTCCCAGCTGCGCCAGCCAGTGCCGGACGCCCTCCAGGCCACCCCACCAGCCCCCCGCCCGCTGCCCGGCCTGGACGGAGCTGCCACACGGCGTCTGCATCCGCCCGTCGTCCTCTCTCTCCCCAGACTCTGCACATAGGGAGCTCCCACCTGGCCCCACCGAACCCCGACAAGCAGTTTCTGATCTCTCCGCCCGCCTCGCCGCCCGTGGGTTGGAAACAAGTGGAAGATGCCACGCCCGTCATAAATTACGACCTCTTGTGTGCGATCTCCAAGCTCGGGCCAGGTAAGCGAGGCTCCCCTGTGCGGGGGTGGGGGCAGCAGACGTGGAGAGATGGCTCCGAAGGCCCCAGATGCAGATGCCCGCCCCCACTGGGGCCCCGTGGCGCCCCATGGTCCCTTGGGCCCCGTGTGATTGCTGCAGGTGTGGATGTCCTCCGTCCACATCTTCTGTTTGCACATAACTCGTGTTGGGGCGCATGTGCCAGCCTCTGGCCTCAGTCCTTAGGGACTGCGGTTGGTTCGTGGGGACCAGGCACCACGGGACTCTGCCCCCTCACCCGCGGGGCACAGCCTGTGTGGGTGGTCCGAGGCCCCAGGTCCTGTCACCCCGAGTGGGGACGAGCAGCTGGACTGTGGAAAAGGAAAGCTGACCCCCCCACGTTCAGGAATTTTTGGTGAGGGCCGCTCTGTCCTGGACGTGGTTTTTCACCTGCCCTCCTCAGTGTTGGGGGAGGGCAGAACCGTGGCCCAGGGGCAGAAGGAGCGCAGCCCTGCCCCTCGGGGTTCCCGGGGCTGCTCCCCTGTTGAGAGCACAGGGACAGGAGAGGTTCCCGGCAGTCTGGCCGCAGGCCCCTCCCCCGTGAAACGGGCCTGTTACCCGGCCACAGCATGAGCACGCAGGCCTGGGCCCGTCCCACGGAAAAGCAGCTCAGCAGGGCCTGGCTCGTCCGTGCCTGTGAGAAACTGTGAAGTGGCCGTGGCGCCCGTCCTGCGTGATAGAGGGTCTGGGTGAGGGAGTGGGTGGGGGGGTGAAGGGGTGCGAGCCCCTGCCCCGCCCCGTCTGTGCAGCCGACGGGCGCACGCTGAGACTGGCCGCTCCCTGTTTCCTCTTGACCAGCCACCCCACGGTCCTTTGGGCGGGGGGCGTTCGTTTCTGGGGCTGTCAGCAGTTTCCTGCTGAAAAGATCACATTTCTGAAAACACTGCCCGGATGGGAATTTCCTCTGGGGCAGAAAGCAAGGCTCGTATTCCTCCTGCCGATCGCGGGCGGTGTGAAGGTCAAGGTGGACGTGGCCAGTCTGAGGAAGCACAGGCTCCTCCTGGCCACTCCGGCCAAGGTGAGCAGCGGAGCCGAGGGTGGGCGTCCCCGGGGCTCCGAGCTGGAAGGTGGGGCAGGCCACCCCAGAGGCGGGGAGCGCTGCCAGAGAAGGTCCCCCACGCCCGAGGATCTGCCCCTGCTCTGTACAAGGCTCACTTCGGAAGCTTTTTTTGGAACAGAGTTCACAAAATCAGCATGCCCTTAGTTTCCGTAACAACGAGCACAAATAATGTAGTTCCTGTTTCGGCCGCGCTGTGCAGTCTCCACAGCGGCAGGGGTTTTGCAGGCGGGGCTCTGCGCCTGCACCTCCTGGGCTGTGACTGACTGGAGGCTGGTAGGGGTTGCTTCCCGGCGGGGGTGCCCCCTGGCCCAGCTGACCGCCCACCTTCGATCTCTCCCGAGAGGGCTGGGGGCCTTTTCCAATGCAGTTACAGTGATACCAGTCTCACTGGTGCCATCCAGGAAAGCATCCCCCCTTTTTAGGACAAAAGTGCCTTCCTCATGGAGAGAGCGTCCAGGGCAGGGGCAGGAAGAGACCCCGCCTCCTGCTCTCCCAGCCCAGAGCTTGTCTGGCCGTGTCCCTTGGTCCCCAGGCCTTCCCCATCCACTCCTGCCAGGTGGCTCTCTGCTCCCGCCCGAGTCACCAAGCGGTGCCTTTCTTCCCCTAGGGGAGAAGTACGAGCTCCATGCAGCCACCGACACCACCCCGAGCGTGGTGGTGCACGTGTGCGAGAGCGACCCGGAGGATGAGGAGGAGGAGGACGAGGTGGAGAGGACCAGGAGGCCCAAGCCCAAAATCGTCCAGACCCGACGGCCGGAGTACACACCCCTCCACTTGAGCTGAACGGGCTCCCGGACAAAGAACCCCAAGTCAGATGCACGGGGAGGAATCTTTGGCTGTGGGAGTGGCCGGTCACCACTGTGGAGGTGGCAGCCACGATCACGGGGGCGGGAATTCCAGTTCCCATTGCCCAGAAGAGGATCAAGGCTTCGTCTCCCGGCTCTGATACTGCACACCGATGTCCACGGCCCCAGGGTGTCCCAGGCCGATCGCTGAGTGCCGGGCACCCACACAAGGACATCAGGGAGTCTCGAGGACACCCGATAACCGCAGCACTCTGTGTTCGTCCTTTCCTGCCGGGTTCTGGTTTTGCCGAGGGCAGGCTGGTTGGTGGGCCCGGGGTCCGTTCCCACGCAGCCCTCCGGGGCAGCCCCTCCCCTGCTGTGAGAGGCGCCCGAGACCATGCCGCGTCTGCGGCACGAAGGCTGGGAGAACCACGGGCCGTGGGGGTGTCGTGGCGTCTGGTTTTCTCCCTCATGCCCGATGTCGGTGCATGTGTTACTGATTTCCAAAACTAACCCTTGTCCCACGTAGAGTTACGCCCTCGTCACGTTGCATGTTTTGGGAAGATAGGAAGGTGCTTGGAAGCTAGCACCTTTCGGGACTCGAGACTCCTGACGACAACAGCACACGTGGAATCCTGCCTGGAACGTGTCACCCGGCCCGTCCGGCGCGTCATGTCACCTTGTGCTTTCACGGAAGGGTCCGTCGGAAACTCCCAGGCCAGGTCCTGCTCACACAGTTCAGAGGATTTCACTGCCGGCTTCCAGGGGAGGAGAAGTTTCCGCTTTGGTGTCCTGGGGTGGAATCGGTCTCATCTGCTCCTCACACGTGAGGGATCGAGATGGATGAGTCCCAGCCCAAACCTTTCCTGGGGATGGTTGGTTAAAATAGTTGATTCTTTCTTTTAACCCACCGCACCATCCAGATAAACTTGTAAATAAAGCTGGTAGCGTATATTCTGACCTGTTGTGCACTTGGGTAGACAAGTATGGAAGAAGAGCGGAAGGTGTAGTGACCCACCTGTGACCGTGCGCTGTGAAAAACACTTTAGAATGTTGGGCGGGACTTGAATTCCAAGCATGTGACAGGGACAGTGGATGGGCAATGACATGAGAGGGGTGCAGTGCCTTCCCCGTTCGTTCCCGATGGAGTTGTCACCCTCGTTAGTGTCTGTGGGTTTCTTCTAGTTGTCATGTATATGTACGTCTGGTAAATAGGTATTATATTTTGGCCTTAACAAATGCTGTAACAGTTTGTCATTTTGAAATGCCTGATGCCAAGTTAACAGTGCATGCTTTGGAAAGTTAAAAGACGGTTCTCCTTAAGAAGCGAGTAAATTCGATTGTTCACATCAAGAAATTGGCTGAATGTTCTCCAATCCCTGTTTACGGTTCTTGGTGGGGGCGGGGCCGGGGCGGGGCAGCCATTCGCGAGTTCCCAGGTAAGTGCTTTCGAACCAGAGAGGCTGACCTCAGAGTATTTTTTTTAACTGCATTCTATAATAAATCCACACGACATGCTCTTTATGGAAAAGTGGCCTTGTCGTCCCTTTATTTCTGCCGGTCAGTCCGCGAACCCTTTGGAATCCACGGTCTCGAGACCCGTCCCTTCATCTCTGAATTTAGAAGCTCCCACCTCTGCTCCGGCTGACAAAGGGTCGGCCTTGCCGAGGGCACGTCACGTACTAAAGGGGCAGTGGGTGAAACACTGAAGAGTGTCTTTCGTCTGGGCAGGTGACGTGAGAGGACCGCCCTCTGAGCACCAGGGTGATCGCCCGTTTGAAAAGTCCTCTTGTCTGTTGGAAGGTGCCCGTAGAAGACACTAAATGGCACAGGCCAGTCACATTCCCAAAGTCTGCCTGAGTCTGTGTCTGGATTTCGGGCAGCCTTTTGCCAGAGACCCTTCCGACAGACGAGGGGGGCTTCCTGTGCCCACCGAGGCCTGCCCAACCTGATTCCCTCGCTGCGGTGCGAGGTCCCTGAGAAGGAACAACTCGTGAGGCACGTGTCCCTCTTCCTACTGAGGAGAGCCATGTGCACCTCCATGTTTTAACCCAACACGTCTCCAGGCAGCCAGAGCAGTGAGACGGGAAGGGAGAGAGAGAGAGCTGGGGTGGGACAGTGGACGACACTCCCGGGACAGTCATGGACTGGAGGGTGAGCGGCAGGAAGGGCGAGGGCACAGATCCGCAGGGTGGTACCAGCCACAGCAACAACACAGTAGCTGTGCAACGGGCTCGGTCGCCCCCAGCCCACCAAACCGCACCCTGTGAGCAGCTGCACTGCGTCCCACGAGGAGTGTCCCACAGAGAGTGGCCCTTGGGGAGTGTGCCCTCCTCGTAAAGCTGACGCAGTGTTTTCAAACTCAGGATAAAACCTTCCAATCTCAGAAAAGGGACAAAAGTCAGGATCACGTCCGAGTGGAAACAGCTTTGCAAGGGTGTGACGCCTTAACGGCGTCCATGAAACTGTGGCACACAGGCCGCAGCAGCCTAAGTGGCCGTGAGCGGCATCCTGATGACACTTTTCCAGAAGGACCTGAGTGTGTGCATGACGATTTGCTGACACTAAAAATCGACTCGGCTCACACTTCTTTCACGTTGAACGTGTGACTAATTTTTACACGTTTAGAACCCACGTCCGCTCCTTTGAGAAAGACACAGGCCCACATGTGATCAATGGTGAGCGAAGCTGATTTCAGCCTCATGCTGCCAGTGACGGCCCACACTGCCGTGTGACCTCACACAGGAGTGGCGTTCGGGCCAGAAAAGCACACGGGTAGCGAGGAGTTTGAAATGAGCGAACTAGTGGGGGAGGAAATGATGAGAAAAACCCCCGCTCTCCACAAGGTCAACTTCATTTCTGAAGCTTCTAAAACATGTTTCCCGCAAATTCCCATACATACAAAAAAACCCCATGCCATTCTTTTCCTCATAGAAATGCATTCTAACGCTCCATAGCACCACCAACCACCATTGTAAGGAGTGGCTGCGGTCACACAGGCATGGTGATGCTTCCAAAATCTAACGTTTTCACATGGTTTTATCATCGCCTCAGTTGCGAATGACTGCTTTTCACTGAGTTCACTGGAATTTGTGATTTTCATAAGGGCGGAAACAGCGGTGGTTTCCCTGGGGGTCTCTGGGGGGGTGTGAAATTGCCAAGAATGTGCTCTGCAGGGGTGTGCAGAAACTTCCTGAAAATCTCTTCAAGTGGAACGATCAGGAAGGGGGCGGGGGCGTCACACAGACGAACCACACAAGCCATGCGTGACGTGTTGTGCAGGCACGCAGCCCAGCCGTGGGCGGCGCTGCAGTGCAGGGAGCTGTGATCAGAGAAAGTGCCACACAGGATGTCCGGAGGCCCCTGGTCAACCACCAGACAGACAAGCCCCCGACTGCAGGGCCGAGGCAGCGTTGCGGGGCCTGGAGCCCACCCAGGGGGCCTGCACTGAGGAGGAGAAAGGGGGAAGGTCCCATCACCTTCCTGCGACCCCCTGAAGGGAAGAAGTGGGGAGGAGGTGAGCGCTACAGCATGCCGGAGGGGCCTTCAGGGATGAGTAGGGCACGAGAGGGGCGGCCCAGGCCGCTGCGCAACTAGGCACCGCCCCCCTTGTAATTGCGGCTGCGTCCTCGCCAGGTGGGGGTGTGCACATCCGCTCCGGGGACCTGGCCCTGGGAGCCCCTGAACTCTGCCACCCACCTGCACCAGGGTGGGCCCAGGCACAGAGGACCGGGGGCTCCAGCTCAGCCCACCTCCTCCTAGTACAGGGTCCTGACCCCTGGAAACAGCTGGGAATCCTAGGGAGGTGAGCAGAGTCCAGGTGTGGCCGCCCCCAGCCAAGGCCAGCAGCGCCCCCTGCTGCCTCTAGTGTGCTTTACACACCCGAGCGGACTGCGGAGACAGAAGGTCTGGGCAGGAGGGGTTTGAGGGGGAGGCAGGTGGGTGACCCAGGCAGGCCATGCAAGGCCAAGTGGGAGCGGGTAAGGGAGCTCGGCGGGAGGGCATTTCTGGTCCGGAGAGACAGGTCCTTTGTCCCCAGTGAGTCTGCCGGGGTTAGAGGGTGAGGTTGATGAGGATGGGGCTGTGAGTCTGGGCACAGGGGCCCTGAGATCCCCACTCCACCCACAGGACGGCCACACACACCCCGCCCTTGAGCGTGGGCAGGACCCATCACTAGGACCCATCACAGGACCCATCCCGTTGGACATCACTCCTGACTCTGTTTCACTAGAAAAAGCCATTTTGCAAATAGAACTCAGCTGACTTTGAGTTTACCAGGAGACCTGTCCCGGCTGGGCCTGACCTCCTCAGGGGAGCCATCGACAGAGACCCCGGGCCGCAGCAGGGCTCCGCAGCAGGCCACAAAGAGGGGAGCCGCCAGGTGAGGAGAGGAGGGACCTGTGGGCAGCTCCTAGGAGCTGAGGGCAGTCCCCAGCCTGCTGGGAAAGGGGACCTCAGTCCCACCTACAACCACAAGGGCATCCATTCTACTGTCAGCCACCGGAGTTGGGCCGAGGACCCTGACTGGCCCCTGTGAGACCACAGCTCCGGCTGACACCGCAATGCCAGGTGGTCTCACTGGGTGGGAGATGCTGAGCCAGGGACCCACCGGCCCACACCCTGCTTCCTGCCCACACCCGGCCTCCAGCCCCGCGGAAACCATGAGAGGGGCACGAGTGCTGTTCTGAACGTCTACACTGGTGACAATTGGTTGCACAGAAATAGAAAACCAGGGAAGGCACTGGGAGCAACACAGAGTCATCTCCTGCCTGCAGCAGCTGCTCCTGTGGGGGAGGGGGCGGGCCCTTTTTCTCTGTTTGGCTCTGGGCAGTAACTTTAATGAGTGCAAATAACCTTGACTCACAGGTCCTACTCTCCGTGGTGACCCCCCTTCCACGGTACCTGGGACGGCCCTCCTCCCACCGTCAGCTCTGCGGTGGTGTGGAAGGGCAGATCCAGCTCCCACAGCCAGGCAGCTGCAGGCACTCACCCGCTCAGGCCCGCCCTTGCTGAAGCGGGAGACGGCAGTGGTGGCCAGAACCAGTCCTGTAGCTTTGGGCCAAGGGTGGCTGTCTCAGGAGCAAAGTCCCCCAAAGGGTCACCTCCCTCCTCTGGGACCCACAAATAGTTCAGGAAGGTGTCCCCAAGCCTCGGGAAGCTGAACTAAAAATCCGATACTTGGGACGCTCGCCACACTGGTTCAACTGGAGCCGGTGGGCATTGTTAAAGTTCCCCCCAGGATGTGGCCCCAGTGAAAACTGCCAGCAGAAGGCAGGACCGTAGCAGAGGGGGTGGGGGGTGGTCTTTGGTGGATTCCTAGGAGGTCCAGACTGGAGTCTTTGAGCAGAGGGAGACCGTTGAAACTTTGTACGCAGAGGGACAGTGAAACTTGGGGCGTGGGATGACCCTCTGGAGGCCTTGCAGAGGTGGGGCAGGAGAGGAGCAAGGCTGGGAGAACAGGTAAGAAGCAGCGAGGCCATCTAGGCGAGCCAGGGTGGGGGCCGCAGGCCCTGGAGGAAGGGAAAGAGTCTGAGGAGGATTAAAGAGGGGTTCAACCTCGTCACCATCGCTCAAGTCATCCTCCTTCTCTTCTCTCTGCTCTTAGGTGTGTCTCTAAGTCGGTTTCCAGAACAGCAGGCATTAGTATTCGCCCCAGAAGTGAGGCAGACCCTGATGAAGAGGCAGGGACACCCAACTCCAGCCACAGCTGCCTGCTTCTGGCGGGGACTTCGAAGGTCCCCCAAACATCCCCTGATCAAACTCCCTCCTCCCCCACCCTCCAGCCTCCTGGTCTCAGCTCTACTCCCCACGTTTGCTCAGGGCAGCCAGGGCTGACTGCGATTTCCCGCTTCACACCTCCCCCCTGCCGCGTCATCCGCAGCCTTCCAGCCACTCCCGATCTGTGTGCCGCTCTCTCCCCTCGGCACCCGGTCTCACCTCGCGGGGACCACATGAGAGCTCGGCTCACTCTGCGGCGAGAGCGGACGCGCAACCGGGCTGGTTTCCCATTGACCTCCACTGCCTGACCGTTCCCAGGGGTCTGACGGGTCTTGTCAGCAGCCGCAATTTGTCCTCCCGGAGCCCTGGTGATTACATGTCACGAGAGACCCAGCACTGACAAGGGGCTGGCGAAACGCCGAGGTGGCCGGTCTTTGAGCCAAAGCTCCTCTCGGCAAAAGAGAAACCAGCGGCGCCTGTACTGCAGAGGACCTGTGGGTCCATCCATCCTCCGACACACGGGGCCCAGTACCGATCGCAAGATGCTTGTTAACTCTCCTAGTCTGTGTGTGTGTGTGTGTGCAGACAAATACACACGTATTTTTCAAAGCTAGAGAAAAGTCGAGAGTAATGTCAGGAACCCAACTGTATCACAACTTTGCATTTTGCAATCTACATATTTCATATGTCCACATAAACATACAGGGAGTAAGTGAGACCCTCTACCCCGCCTTGATTCTCTTTCACTCCCTCTCTCTCCGGAGGAAACCAGTGCATGAAATCAGTGTTTGCGGTCTCCGTGCGCCTGTGCATTCAGACTATACCTTACAAGTCTGTGTGCAAGACACCGTTTGTCTCACCAATGGCAAATTTGGAGAATTGGTGTATTTGGGGTGTCATTTGGCAAATGACCCCATGAAACCCAACGTTATTTTTATATTTATCCTGTGCACGTGCATCCTTTCCCCCGCCCCCCAGCACCGAGGTCCATCGAACTGCACAGGAAGGAACGCAAGTGTTGTCCGTTCACATAATTAGACAAGGCGAAGGGTCCGCGGAGCCACCGCCTGCATCAGGAAGTCGGCTGGCACTGGGCCCCCGAAGCCCCTCCCACGCCGTCCACCGGAACCTCCTGCCCCTCGTCCCCACAGGAAACGCGTTGCTAACTTCTCGCCGTAGCCGCCAGGTTAAAGGGGAAGGCGTCGCCGAGTGTGTGGACTCGTGTCTGGTTCATTTTGTTCGACTTCACACCGGAGAGAGCCAGCTCTGTGTTTGTGTAGCGGCAGTTCGTGCACTTGAAATTCTTCTTTTAATTGACTTTATTGTTTAGAAAAGTCTCGGATTTTCGGAAGAATCTAGACAAGAGTACAGAGAGTTCCCATATACTTCACGTCTGGTTTCTTTTTAAAAAAATTTTAAATTAAACATATTGGGGTGATGTCAGTTAATAGGGTCACGTGGGTTCAAGGTTTCTGAGCACCCTTAGTATTAGATTTTTTTCCCACCTGCGCTAGAATTTCGATTGTCAGGCTCCCTTTGAGTGGGCTTTTGTTTTTTCTTGTCACTCTCCTGCCCACCTACGTCCGGACCAGGCAGCCAGCCTCCCCTGACCAGCATCTCACAGCAGCTTCCACCTGACCTTTGGGGGTCCATCCTGAACCGGGCGTTATAGTGGCGTTTGGGGGTTTCTGTCCCACAGTGAACCTGGGGGCATCCCTGCCACCCCGAGGCTGGAATACAATGAGCACGGCTTTCGACTAGTGATTGGGTCTCCTGCTCCACCTTCCCGGACCCTTGCTCTTCTAAGATCTTGGTCTCGGGCACAGAAATGCCACAAATTTTTTTTTGGAGTGGGGTGGTGGGCTCACACCCCAGTTCCCTGACTTCAAGCAAAGTTCTTGGTCCCCATCTGCCACCGTGGGTGCTCACACCTCGGGTCTGCCAAGCCATCCCTCTTCGGCTTTCTATCGTCACACTTTCCTGTCGTGGCTCCGAATGCGGAGCCGAAAGCTGCATCAGAGTGTGGATCAGAGCGTGACCTTGCTGCGCCGTCTTGTCCAGAGCGCTCTTTTCAACGGAAAATTCACATGTTCGATTCACCGCCATTTCACAAGGGTGTTAAAGAAGCGATTTTACCGCCGGATACCGGCGCGGTGAGTCACATGGAGTGGCTCTTCTTCCCACTCCGAGTGACAAACGTGTAAAGCAGACGCGAAGAGTCCAGGTGCCCCTGCTGAGGTTCAGGGAGCCACGGTTGGTCACCCGCAGAGCCTGGGCCCCCACACAGGGCTCCAGGGTCCACCCCGTTTCAGTTTTGCCCCCAAGAGAAGCAGAGCACCGGACGGTCACAGCATTTGTCAGAGGCGGTCCCCCCACCCAGACATGCGGCGTCTGTGGGCCGCTTACAGTTCCCAGCAGAAGGGTCGGAGGGGCACAAGTCGGATCTGCCCTCACACAGGGCACATCCATTTGCATGCTGCCATTCATTCACATATCGCCTCTCCTCACCTTTCTGGTCCGATGCCCGCGCTCCAGCACCCTGTTGAATTCCATTCCACTCAGCAAATGTTCCCCAAAACTGTCATGTCAGGCATCACTAGATGCCTGCGACTGCTCCAGAGAGGGGGACCCCCAAATCACGACAGACGAGTGACCGGCTCTCCAATCAAGAAAGAATCTCTGAGTCCCTTTCTGCCACAGGGCTCCTCGCTGGTCACCACGGAGACCAGAGAGACGAATCAGCTCGTAGAGCCTGTCCACACAGTGAGCAGAGCCGTCTGGTCATCGCTCACCAACATGGAAGGTGAGGCAGACTGCTCCAGGACAGACGGACGGAGGGGCTAGAGTAGGCAGGGGGTCGGCGGGGGCCTCTCATTCGTTCCCTGGAAAACACTGGCATGTGCTGGCCTGTGGTGGGGGCTTCTGAAACGAACAGAGAAGAGTGGTCCTGGGTACACAGAGGGCAGGGGGTGGGGCCAAGGTGACACCCTGGTGCTGTCGAACCTGCCCAGCCAGGGAGACGAGACACTTCCCCCAGAAAGTGTCGGCCGAGTGTTGTTGGCAGGGTTGGGGTGGGAGTGGGGGCGGGCGGTTGGAGGTAGAAGTTGGGTGAGTGTTGGACTGGGGGTTGGGTGGTTGGGGGCAGCTTAGCTCCACCCTGCAAACTGGGCCAGTTTGGACAGACACTCAGTGGGGTGCTCTTCCCCCTGCCCCCCAGGAACTCGGTAAACACTGAATCAGACCGGCTAGTCATCAGAGGGGACATTTGCGTATCAAGAGAAATTTTAAGGAGAGAGGCCTAAGTTCCCAGTATGGCAGTAAATAAAATAAGGACTCAGCCTGAAGATCAAGGCTGTCATCAAAATTTTTTCACTGTGCACAAACTCTGCATTTAACAGCAGTTTGGAATCTGCTTTTCTAGAGCTTTCTTCTTTGACTACACTTCCTCTCACCCTCCCCCGGGTTCACGCCTCTCGGGAGACCTGCCGCAGCTCGTTCGCTCTGGCTGAGCATCGGGCCTGAGTTCCCAGGGCCAGGACAGCGGCTGCGAACAGCCGTGACTCTGCAGTGACCTTCGTGCATGCACGGTCCCAGAAAGGCCGCCTGCGCTGGTCTCACCGGCAGGCTTGCCAACATCCTTCCATCCTGGGGACTCTGGCCGTGGCACGCTCCTGTGTTATCAGGAGTTGGAGGTACACCAAAATCATATCCCACACGCCAGACATTGAGAAGATGCTAATCTCCCTCCGGCCCCTCCCGGCTCTGCAGCCGGTGAAACGCCCAGCAGACTGTGGTTATTCGAAATCCACAGCATTTAAAAGGATTATACATGGGTTTGGGTGAACTGGACCGGGTGGGTTTTTTAAAAACCCAGAAAGACAACATTTGCATTCAGATGTCAAACAAGGTACATGCAGATTTAGTGTTCTTTCCTGGCCACGAACGACATTCCAGGCCGTGATTAATTTATCCGTGTTCCCATCAGCACAGCCAGAACAAAAAGGGGCGGAGAGAGGCAGAGGGTGGGGGAAATCAATGTTCTTATTGCTTTGGGGGGAAGCTTCCTTAATTAGATTTTTGCTCATTTCATAACCAGGTGAAGGCTGTGGTTATTTGTCAAATGCAAGGGCAGCTGTGATGCCCACATTGGAGTGTAGCTAGCCAGCAGCGTGGAGGTCCTTGGGTGGCTCGAGGGTGCCAAGAATGGGAGCAGATGTCCCCCAGACTTGGGCAGAGGCAGCTGAAGTGGCTGTTTCATGGGTGGCCCAGCTGCCCACCAGTCAGGCAGTGCAGTCCTCTGGCAGGCAGAGTCCAGGGCAGAGACCCGTAGGACTGACGCTGTGGAGCCGACTGAGTTTTACGGAAAAGAGAGTCCTGCCCAAGTCAACAGTTTGTTAAGACAGCCGCCACAAATCATCCAGCAGGCCGGGTGCTCACAAGGCTCCTGAGTTGCCAATGAAAAGCTTGCACTGGGGGGTGGAAGAGGGGACCCGTAGGTTTCCTCCAATTCCAAAGGAGAACCCTAAAGAACCATCCATCCAGAAGGGCACATCCAAAACAACCGAGGAGCCCTTGCCACACGACAAATTACCCAGGGGGGCAGATGGGAGGGACAGCCAGATGAGGGCTCTGTGGGAAATGGGCCTGGAAGGGAAGGGCCCAGAACAGAAGGGACTGGCTCGGTCCCTCCAGAAAGGACTGAGGCTGGACATCCAGGGAGCGGGCAGCGCGCGGCCCGCGGGGAGAGTGCAGTGGGCGGCATTTTTGTGGGAAGATGCCAACACCCTGGGCTCCAGCCATTCATTGCTGTGCCGAAGGTGCATGGGGCCTCCCAAACCCTCGAGTTCTGTGAAGGGAGCCAGGAATCCAGACGTTTGGTATGAGGGTGCGCGGCTCTCTCATCTGAACACCTAATTCAAAATTCTTGGGGAACAGGAGCACTCCCGGGGGGATGCAGTTAGGGGAGTGCTGGCGTCCTTTGGGGAGACCCGCTAGTGTGCAGGTAGCGGAGTCGGGCAGAGATGAGCCCCATCTCTCATGGGCATGTGTCGTGGCTCGTGGTGTTCCACTTTTTTAAGATCAATCACTTGTAGATTGGGAAGAGGGGAGAATGGGAGCAGGGATGGAGGGGCAAGAGAAAGGGGGTGTTTCCTGTTCCCTGAGCAAAGCACATTCTCTCTCCCAGCTGCACGCAAGTCTCCTGGTTACAAATGGGAAACAGGAGAGGAGCATGATCATCATGAAACAACCAGTCACGCGTGGGCTGGAGAGAGCCCGGAAGAGAAGCAGATAACTCATCCACTCACAGTGCCCAGGTGACAGATGGGCAGGCACTGTCCCACCCAACAGGTGGGCGTCTCCGCAGCTGGTCCGGGGCCCCAGGCGCGTTCGCCTGGCCCGAGAGCTGGCACCGGAAGGGCTGCGCATATTTTGATAGGACAAACCTTTGAACATTCAGCTGCTTGAATTCCTTACCCCTCCTGGCAGCGTCCTTTGGAAAGATGGGCAAAAGGCACTACCTACGTGAGCATGAACTTGAGAAGGGAGAGTGCAGGGAATTTTCAGATGAAGTTGACATACCTTTTCCTAAACATTAAAGCACACAGTCCCTCAAAAACTAGGAAAGTGGACCAGCCTAAGTGAGAACATAAGTCTTTCGGAAGCCACAGCTGACGGACAATGTTAGCACCACAGTGTGTTTCCCTGCATGTGAACCGTTGCGTAGCCCCCCGAGCGTACGACGCGGGACCTTGTGTGTCCACTCCACATGACAGTGCGGGGACGCCGTGCCACTGCAGACGGCCGCGTACACGTCTTCTTAGCAGCTGCATGTGATCTTCCGCCACAAAGCCTGGCGTTCTGTCAGGGGACCATCCTTTGACGGATTTTCTGTTCCGAGACTTGAGGTTCTACCTACGTGAGTAAAACGGTGAAGACTCTCCCCCAGTTCAGGTCCTCTGTACAGACTGCAGGACAATCCCCCTGCCAGGCTGGGGGTGTTGCAACACCTTTCGGGGTGGCTGGGTGGGGGTGTACCGGAAGCACCCACGGTCCAGGGCAGAGCCAGCCAAGCTAAGAGTGCGAAGGCCCACCAGACGGACACCTCGGGGCCGAGGCCTCCAGAGAAGTGACGGACCAGGGAAGATGCGGGGACCCCAGAAAGTGTCTCCTTGCCCTGGTCCAGACCCACATCTGCTGCCTGCCTGAGACGGCAAGCTGAGACCTCACTCCCAGCACTTTCAAGGGACTGTCATTCCGGAACTGCTCCGTCTCGCTCTCACTTCCTAGGCTGGGGGGCACCTGCTGTGGCATTTGCCAGTGGCCACAGGGGCCATCGCGAGGTCTGCACCTCGGCGCAGTCCCCACTGCCCAAAGCACTTTGGAGCTCAAGTGCCGAGGCCAGGGTAGCTCCCGGAGACTGACCCCTGCGCAAGGGGACACCCTCCAGTCTGGTCCACAGCTGCAGCCCCACTCAGGACCCACACCCCCTCAGAGGGTGCTCAGTAAATGCCCAGTAAGTGCAGGGCCACAGCAGGGGTGTGCGTGTGGCTAGGAGGAGTCCACTGGGGCTGGAGCGGACCTGAAGCGGTGGTGTGAGACTGTGCCCAGGGTGTCTGTCAGGACACTGGGCCGAGGGCCAGGGCTCCCGGTGGGCCTTCCCATCAGCAACAGGAGCTTCTGGCCTCCTAACCCCAAACACCTGTAAGAGGGTGGGTTTGTCTGTCTGTGGCAGTTGTAATACAACTTCCTTCGCCTTCGGGCCCTTAGCCCACCCGCCCTGATCCAAAGCACTTGGCGGGGGAAGTAGGATGGGGGTGGGCGGGGCAGGGGAGCCCGGCCTGGCTGGGGTCGCTTGGCGAGGGGATGGGGCGGGGCCTCGGTTGGCTGGTAAAGCCCCGCCCACCCCGCAGCGCTCAGCGCTCACTTGGCCTCGGAGCGCGCAGCCTGCGGCGCGGCTGTCCGTGCCCTGCGCTCCACCCGCACGGACGCCGCTGCGCACCCGGCTCTCTCAGCGCCCCAGACCCGGTAAGTCCGGGGTTCCTGTCTTCAGGCTCCTCGCCCAAGTGCGGGTGCCCCAGTCGGCGCCTCTAGGGGACTCCAGGGACCCGGTCTGAGCCTGGGGCGCGCACTGGGCGCCCCCAGGCAGGAGGCGGGCGCGGCGACCCTGTCCCGGGAGAGTGCAGCCTTGGCTCTCCTTTGTTCAGTCCTCTCCACTTACAGAACGCCAGCACGGAACGCAGCTCATCACGGCCCGGCGCGGACAGTGTCTCCCTTAATTTAATCATCCTTAAATTACAGACATGCTTGTAGAATACCTGGAAAACACCCCCAAACATCCAGAGAAAACTAAAACGGCCCACAATTCCAGACCCCGCTTGGTTTCAGCAGCTTCGAGCTCAGGCAATACACACCAGTCTCAAAGGGAACACTTATCTATCTAGCTATCCATTCATTTACTTATGTTTGACCAGGAAGGTTCTGGGGCCTTGGCACCCCCTGGGGGAAAAGGCACGGGACACGGAGGAGGCTGTGGGTGTCTGCTCTTGATCGCAGTGGCTGGGGAACAGGTGGGAGCTCCTGAGAAAGTCGCCCAGCAGCAGCTAGTGCAGGGTGAGTCCGCCCACCCCCCCGCCCGGGTTCCAGGGCTGCCGCAGTGGGCTCTGTGGAGCCTGAATTTAGGTTAGGAGTGGCCTCCCAGCTCCATCCAAGGAGGGCCTTGCCAGTCACCACGCTGTCACCATGGGCTCGGTGGTGGGAGCTTTGTGTGGCCACACCGCGGCTCTGTCTCCGTGTGCCCAGGGAGCAGCCCTGGCTCCGGTCCCAGCATTTCTGACGAGCGGGCAGGAACCTCCTGCCGTCCTGTCTGTCTCTCGCTTCCCAGCCGAGGCGAGCTGGGGTGGGCTTTGGATGGGTTATTAGAAAGTGGAATGTTTGAAAGTGGACTCTGAGGACACCAGAGGGACTCGCGCCTGTCCTCGGTCTCAGCAGGGAGAGCTGGGAGACAGTTTCCGAGTGGCGGCATCCATCCTACTTGAGTGGAACGTCTGTGCTTTCGGGTGCCCCTACAGCACGCCCGCGTCCTGTGACCGCCCCCCTCGAGCCCCGGCCACAAGCAGACCTGTTTCCGGCCTGGGGGCCTCGAGGACCAGCGCAGCCCAAGGGCCTCACCCTCAGAAGCAAGCATGCATTTCAGTGGGGAAGACAAACAGCAAACAAGGAATGTAACAAGCAAGAAAACTAAAGTGTCTTCGCAGGCGATAGGTAGTGTGGGGAAAAGGAAGCAAGGTGTGGGTCCCCACCGTGGGGAGGGGCGGGGGGGTGAGAAAGCTGCCGAGGCGTCGAGATCACCAACCGTCCTGAGCCGCCGGAGGAGCAGGGCGGGCTGCAGAGACTCGCAGAACGGCAGTGCCCGCGTACACTTGATACACAAAACAAACAGCTCGAATGAGGTAATAAAAGAAACACAAGTCGTTTAATTTTCCTCATACGCAGACCTGCTGCACTGATGGAGGTTTTCCTGGGGTCCCAAGCCCCCGCCCCATTTCCTCCCAGAGTGCAGAGCGGTAGCAGTTTATTACTTGTTCTCAGGTTGCATTTGCCTGGAGCCTAAACCTGTTTGACTCGGCAAACCCCTGAGGCCGCCTCCCGGGCGTGGGAGCAGGGACAGTGGGAGCATGGACAGGGCGAGCAGGAGTCTCTGACCTCACCGAGCTCCTGGGAGGAAAGGCCCAGACTGGTCCACAGGTTGTCGTGACCCCGACAGTGTGGGCGCTGACTGCCAGGGAGCTCTGAGCGTCGAAGAGGGTTGGGGACATCTGGGTGGGTTCGCATGACCGGTGGCACAGGAGCGGACTTCTGGAGGGTTCTGACAAGCAAATACGGTGGTCACACCGTTCTTGCAAAGAAAGCAGCGAAAACAAGAGGTAAGAAAGTGGGGGCTCACTGCATGCCCCACAGAACCTGGTGGTGTAGTTGGGGTAGATTCCACTCGTCCCTGTTTTCAGGTGAGGGTCAGAGGCACCCCGAGTTATTTTAATTTGCCGAGGGTGAGATTCCATCTGCCTTCCTTCCATGTGACTTCGGCTGCCCCTGGAGCCTGGGAGTCCTCCTGAGCACCTGTGCCCAGATGCTCCTCCTTAGTCTAGGTTGCGTGTGACCGGGTCCCTCTCCTCAGCGAGCACACGGTTCACATTCTCACCTGTCACACCCCGAACCCCCCTCTCGTCTGGCAAGGTCCCGGTCCTACCACCGGACTCAAGAGCCATAGTTCAGGCCCAGCAGGGCAGGGGCCGGAAGCCCGTTGAGATCCAGTAGGACAGTCAGATGCTGTGCCTGAGACCCGGCCCCTCAGTGACTCACTGCCTCCAGGTGGGGTCACGTGGGAAGCCTGCCTGGAAGGGTTTCAGGGCCCCGCTGGCTCCTCTCCTGCAAGGAGACAAATGTGCCTCCAGAATTTGGGCACGGTGTTGCAATAATGATGCAAACAGTTGACAACGGCTTCTAAGGAACATTGGCTCATAGAATTCTTGCCCCGGTGAGATCATGGTCTCCCAAATTAGGCTCCTCTGTGATTGTTCCACCCTGGGCCTGCTTCCCACAGCAGGTCAGGCCCACTGATGGTTTCCAGACCTGATGCTCTGTCGGGAAAACGCTCCAGGAATGCTGCGAAGAATGAGGCACATTATTCTCGTTCCGCCTAGATAAGCAGTGGAGGCCCGGGGAGCGGTGGTGCAGCTGGGACCCAGCAGGCTCTGAGTCCGACGTGCCCCCTCCCCTGCTCACCCCCAGGACCCGTCCTTCTCAGAGCAGAGCTTGGAGTCAGCCACGGGAGCCTGGCCTGCTGGTCAGTGCTTAGGAGAGAATGAAAAATGGTAATGCGGGAAACCAGCCCTAAGAGCTTGCACGCTGCTATCAGCACTGCCAGGCACAGGGCTGGAACACGTGGGAGAAATGCAGAGGCTGGTGTGTGCCGGGACGGCGTGACGTCCGGTCGGGGGCCTCACAGAGAGCGCCCAGGGCGGGGCGGCCAGCCGCTAGCCCAGCTCAGCTCCCAGAGCCTCGTCCTGAGTGGTCGCAGCCGCTCTGGGTCTAAGCTCCGATGACGTCCAACAGGGTCCAAGCCTCGTAACAGTGGTTGTGTTTGGAGGCGGAGCCTGCTGGTTCCCGCTGCCCCAGCTGCCCAGCCCCCTTGCCTCTGTGCATGGCGCGAAAGCTGTGGTGTCCCCTGTGTGGGAGGAGTGTCCCACATGGGGGTAGGGTGCCCTGGTGACTCTGAAGCCAGTTCTCCTTCAGGTGGGTGCAGTTTTACTTGATGGAAGTGGCCAGCTCCCCAGTTCCTGGGAGCCTAAGAATCCATCTCCTCTCAGTCAAGACCCGAGAACTGCCTTTTCTTTACTACATCTTTAGGCTTTAGATACATTTTTGGTAACAGACATGACCTTGGGTGGGTCAGCTCACCTGCATGGAGCCCAGGTGTCTGTAAGTTGGATCGGTTGTTGTCCAGGTTCATGTGAGTCCAAATCTAAAATGGTGGCCACTGGCCAGTGATTCGTCATTACAGTGGAAGTGAACTTGGGGCACAGGATGTACACCCCCAGTGGATGTGCCGCTTGGGGTCTGTGTCATTAGTGGATTTAGTCAAACTGACTCTGAGACTCTGCACAAACCACCATGAGACCCAGCACTCGAGCCCGGGACGCTCAGAGGGCCTTTGGCCAAAGCCGGTCAGTAAATCAGAGTAAAGTAAGAAACAGGCTTTGCCTTAACAGGTCAGAGTTGTCACTGGAAAGGCAGCTGATTGACGCGCCTTTCCTGGGCCGGCCTAAAGCTCTGCGAGGCTCGCGGGAGCTGGATGCCAGCAAGAGTTGGGGTGGGGCAGCGAGGTGACGACAGTGAAGGGGTTCCCTCTGCACTCTCCCTTCTGGTGACACGGGGACGTGTGAGCCCAGGGGAGAAAATCTGAAGACCAGATGAGATTGGGAAATTCTGCTGTGAAACCCCATTTCTCTGCTTATGAAAGATTCCCCGGGGCCAGGCCGCCCAGATGGCTGATGGGTCGGCTTCCTCAAGCCCCGCATCAGAGCCCCGTGGTCTCGGTCTTGGCTACAAGTTAGGATCGCCTGGGGAGCTTCTAAAAGTCCCAAAGCCAGCCCTGGCCGGCGGGTCCGTGGGTCGAGGCGCTGCCCCACCCACCGGAAAGGTTGCAGGTTCCGTCCCTGGTCCGGACACACCTGCTTTGCAGTTTCAGCCCCGAGTGACTGTGTGGACAGGAGGTAACTGATCGCTAATTCTTACATGGATGCCTCTCTCTCCCCCTTCCCCTCGCTCTGAAATCAATAAACATGTCCTCAGGTGAGGTTTAATAAAAACTCCCCGTGCAATATAGGAACCTTGACCGAGGACATCCCTCTTCGGAGATGAAATTCAGGCATCATAGTTTTAAAGCTCCGCAGGTGGTTCCTAAGTCACCAAGTGGGGTCCCCAGTGGGAGCAGCACCTGGGAACTCGTTAGAAATTCGACCTCTCAGGCCCTGGGCCTTCCAAGTCAGAAACTCCAGGGGTGGGGCCTGCCTGCCGCGTTTTTACTCAGTGATTCTAGAGCTTGAGTGCACGGCCTCAGAGGAAGGCTGCAGATCTCAGCCTGGCGGGCTTTCAGGGCGGATGTTTCTGGTTGCTTCCTCTGGGCACAGAAAAGTCCATCTGGTCTTGAGTGGCAGGTCCCGGGGAACTGAGCAACACGGCCTCAGTTGCAGGAGTCCCTTTGAGCTTGCCGTGGCCTCTGAACCCGAGCACCTTTGGCGGTGGCCACCGGAAGCCCGCTCACGTGGTGGGGAAGTGATAAGAACATTCCAGCAGGGGCTGGTGGCAGGAACGCCGGCCAATTGCCGTCCCTCGGGGTTTGGGGAGGAAAGTATATTACCAGCTCAAAGCTGTTTTCTGGGCAGGACTGATGAGTTCTTAAGTGGTTTCCAGTCATTTGAAAAGAAAATATTGGACGTCGAGTTTGGAAATCTGGAGTGATTTCCAGCAGTCCTGCAGACCCAGGTCTGAGCTTTTAAGGAAAACATTTGTTACCCAGCAACTTCTGCCCACCCCCCGGCTAGAAAGGAGCCGAATACCGGTTTAGTGGGAGACTCTCTCACAGCTCGCCCCCTGCCAGGTCTCTGGGCGCAGACTCGAGTGCCCCGACGGTGTCAGGGAAGGCTGCAAACCCACGTGTCCCTCACTGTGGCCACGTCACCACGAGAGGAAGCAGAGCCACAGGGGTCAGCTGTGGCAGAGCCGGACCCCAAGACCCAAACCCCCAAAGTCCCGGGCAGCTGTTTCCTAACAAGGTGAAAAAACCCCAAACACTCACGCTTGGGACACTAAGTACGCATGCTGTGTGCCACACACGCGGTCACCACTCTAGGACCTGGGGGGTGACCCACAGCCTCAGTGTCAGCGACCTTTCTCCTCATTTCCCAAAGGGAAAAAGACCGGCCTGGGCTGGCCTAAGGAAGCAGACTGGGGTCACAGGGTTGGGACCTAGGGGCCTGAATCCAGGCCAGGAGGAGGTATGACTCCGACATCTGAGTGCCCTCTCACCCCGCCCCCCTCACGGATCTGGGAGTGTGGTTCCAGCCGGGAAACGGTGGCCCCTCCGGAAAAGGGACGTAGCTGCAGCTCTGGAGGCAGCCACGGCATCTGCTAATCAGATAAGCCTGCCAGGAAGAGTCGGCCCCACTGGTCAGGAGGCAGTAAGGAGTTTGCCCGGTGTCGCTGCGTGCTAGGGAGGCCGTGGGGCAGTGGGCAGCAGGCAGTGGACAGAGACGATGGCGGCGGTGAAGTCGGCAGGGAGCACAGCAGCCCCCAGCACGTGGTGTGGGCGGTGCTAACCGCCCCAGCGCCAGAGAAAGCTTTGGGGAAGAGGTGAGAGTCCAGTGGAGTTTCACGGTGTGGCTAGGCACCACGCAGGAGATTCCCACTTGTGCTGGAGACCTGACGACAAGTTCAGGGTCCCGGATGGGGTGAGCAGCGTGGGAGCGTGGGGTCTGGGAAAGTGGTGCCAGAGGAGTAAGACAGGCAGCAGGACAGGGGGGATGGGGGTGGGACGGGGGGGTGGGGGACAGGGAGCAGGGCCCCCTCTCAGGGCTGGGAGCCGAGCGGACAACAGGGCGTCTCCCCCCAACGGCGGGAGGCCCAGCAGGCTGGGGCTGACGGGACTGGCTGTGCGGGGCGGGTGGCACAGCTCACTGGGTGTGGAGCCGGCTCTGTCCACCAGGAGGGGTCGGTGGGGGTGGCAGGAGGTGAGTGAGTCCTTGAAAGGTCACTGGTCACTGGTGCTGGAAGGGTGCCTGGGGTGGTGGCCTCGTGGGTGACCCCGGAGGAGCAGGTGCGGTGACCAGGGAGGGGCCTCAGTGAGGGAGAGGGGGTGGACAGTGGGTTTCGGGGATGGCGGAGGAAGAGGGCGGGGCTGCATCTTTCACTGTGTCTAGTGACCCTCTGAGGAGGAAGCCCGCTCCGCTAAGAATGAGCGCTGGTCCGATCTGGGGTTTCTGGGGCTGACGTCTGAGGCCGGTGCCAGGCTGTGCCAGCCTGTCTGCTCTACGCGAGCCTGACCCCGCCCCCGGCCCCCCCCCACCCCCCCCACATGTGCACCACACACAGGGCCTGAGGGCATTTCTGCCAGAAACCCTGCCCCCCAGTGCCCCTCTCCCTGTAGCCACAGCAGCCACCCAGGGTGTTTCACTCAGCCGCTTGGCGGATCCTGAGAAGTAAGACGGACCATTAGTGGGGGGTTCGCCCCCAGCACCCCCTTCTGGGCTGAGCCTGGAGTGTGGGCCCCTCAGCTTGGCCTTAGGGGCTGTTTCTCAGCAGGAAGTGAGGGCAGAAACCAGACTTTTCCCAAACAAACAAGAATACAACCTGCTTTAGCTTGTCGCTGACTGCAGGGCCCCCCAGGGGAGGGTTTTGGAGGGTCCCATGTCACACCTCCAAAGCTTATTACGTGGGTGGTCAGGGACAGTGATGTCAAGATTGAAGTGATGGGGAAACTGTCACCTTCTACACAGCAGCTGCCGGCCATTCAGTGGGTGGCAAACAAGCAGGAGCTGGGACTTGGCCCCTTAGTGGGGAGCTGGGTGAGAGCTGTCACCGCACCCCCCTGGCCACCGTGTGGGAGGGTGGGGTAGGGCTCCCCCTCAGATGGTGTCCGGGGGGAGTTACCTCCCAGGAGGCCGACAGCTCCTCGGTCTGACCATCCACCCAGCACCAGCTGTGCAAGACATGTGACTTCCCCAGGAGGCCGTCGGTCACCCTGTGTGTGTGGAGTCGGTGGCACTGCAGTGTCCAGCTCTGGGGGGTGGGCATGGAGAAGCAGTGGGTACCGACCATGGGTCCCCTGGGACGGGGAAGGACGGGAACGACTTACAGCCCGAGGGGCCGGAGAGCCGTGGCGCTGAGGACAGACAAAGGGAGGTTGGGGAGCCAGGCGCCCCGATCCCATTCACAGAGCACGTCCGTCAGCTCAGGCCGCCATTGCAAAATGCCACAGGCAGGGGACAGCCAGCGTGCACATCCATTTCCTCACAGTCTTGGAGGCTGAAAGGCCAAGTCCAAGGTTCTGGCAGGGTCAGTCTCTTCCTGGCTTGCAGGTGGCCACCTCCTCAAGGTGCCCTCATGTGCCAAGGAGATGTAGCTCTGTCTTCCTCTTCTTGTAAAGCCACCGTCCCAATAGGTCAGGGCCCCACCCTCAGGACCTCATGTAACCTTAATGACCCCCTGAAGACCCGGCCCCAGGTGCAGTCACTCTGGGGCTTCGACAGATGATCTGGGGGAGGGACACAGGTTGGCCCTTTGCAGGTGAACAGAAAGGTGCATGCACAACAAGGTGCGTATTAAAGGGGCCCGTTCTGGTGGTCACCCGCGGGGTCGGGGGTGGGGCTGGTGAGCGGGAATAAGAGGAAATCAATGTATCAGTTGACGGATCAAGAGAGGCCATTGCGCAGACCCAGGACGGCGCCCGGTGTGGGCCGGGGGGAGCTGAGGCCCCCCTCACCTGGGATTCTGAAATGGCGCCCTGCATGGGCATGGAGGGTGCTGCACTTTCTGAGTTCAGGTTGCGCTTTTCTCGCAGGCAGTGTGCCCAGGAAGGTCCCTCTGCCGCCGTGGAAACTCGAAGTCCGGGATGGCCCTGTCCAACACCACAGCGGTGACACCCTTCCTGACCAAGCTGTGGCAGGAGACAGCTCAGCACGGCAACGTGTCGGGCCTGGCCCGCCGGGTCCTCGGGGACGGTCACGGCGGGATGGAGGCCCTCTACGTCCTCATGGTGCTTGGCTTCTTTGGTTTCTTCACCCTGGGCATCATGCTCAGCTACATCCGCTCCAAGAAGCTGGAGCACTCGCACGACCCCTTCAACGTGTACATCGAGTCCGACGCCTGGCAGCAGAAAGACAAGGCGTACTTCCAGGCCCGGGTCCTGGAGAGCTGCAAGGCCTGCTACGTCATTGAGAACCAGCTGGCCGTGGAACGGCCCAACACGGGCCTTCCCGAGGGGAAGCCCGCATCCTGACCCTGGCCGGTGAACACAGGGCCAAGTCTGTGGGAAGTCTGATTGTCCCAAGCCTCTGCCCTCTTATACTCTTTATTGCAAGGACACACTTTTTTGCTCTGTAATGGTGAGGGGTGTATTAGGAGCACTATTTCTCTACGATCACATTCCTTCTGTCCTAGACCATCAGCTGTTCCCCAGGGACTGTTCCCTGAGAGGGTGGCCTCGGAGAATGGGAGCTGTGGTTCCCAGACTCCCTTGCAGCTAGCAGGTCATGCGATGAAGTTTTGGCCAGTGGAGGTGGGAGTGATTTTTGGAAAGTGAAGGACATTTCCTCTATTTCCCTTTCCCATGCCCCAGTGGCTGGGACATCGGTGAGTGGTGGACCAGCTTTGGCTTTGGAAATGGACAGTGTGTCACAGATGACAGAGTCTGGGGCCCCAGGCAATGCCATGAGGCAGGGTCCCCCAGCCCTCCTGGACACCCACCAGCTCAGGCTTCATAGGAAAAAGAAACTAACTCCAATCTCCCTTAAGCCACCGTTATTTTGGTTTATGTTACAGCAGCAGAATCTGTATTGTAACAAATACACCTACCTTATAAGACTAAGATGCAGGAGGAAAAAAAATGTCTGCTTCCAAATGTACAGCAAGCAGAAGGTACTCAGTTATCACGGCAGGAGGGAAGGGTGCCCCCCATGGGGCCCAGGGGAAGGGGTGGGCGTGGGCACGGGGCAACTCTGAGCACTGAGGTGGCGGGGCCTTTTGAGCTTCTGTGCCCATTGTGGTGGCACCGTGTCCTCACAAAATATTTGTTCAAGTCCCTGGTCCCTACGAATGTGACCCTATGTGAAAACAGGGTCTTTGCAGATGCCATCAGGGAAGGTGAGGTCCTTGGGGTCGGCACTAATGAAATATGAGGGATGTCCTTCAAAGGAGAGGGAGACCCGGATGCGGACACATGGGACGAGCCCCTGTGACGACAGAGGCAGAGACTGGAGTGGCACAGCCACAAGCCGGAGGCAGTGTCCCCTGCAGGCGACAGAGGAAGCACAGCCCGTGACCCTGGCTTCGGACTCCTGGCCCTCAGACTGTGCAACAATGAGTTTCTCTGGTTCGAGGCCACGTAGTTTGGGACTCTCAGTCACGGCAGCCCCGGGACACTCACACAGTGGCCCACCTCCACCTCCCGCCCCCGAGACGGCTGTCCTCTCTGCCATCCTTATTTACACAAAACAGAAGATGCTCTCAAAGATGGAGGTGGGAAGGGAAGGGACTGGGGTGGAGGTAGATGGGACCAGGAGGGGGTTCAGGGCTGCAGAATAAGCCTGGTTCCCGTGGCCCGACTGGAGAGAGTCGCGGAGCAGGTGCGCCGTGGGCAGCACAAGCACTCCGCCACACCCGCACACTCGTCCGTAGAGGGTGGGGCGCTTTAATCAACCGTGGCTGTCCACACCTTCCCCTAGCGTTGAAGGCTGACCTCAAGGGCACACGCCCGTCCCCGTCCGCCCCCAGGCCTGGGGTCCTGCACAGACAGCGACTCCGCTGGGGGAGTCGGAGGCCCTTGGCGGGGACGTCTCGGGCAGAGCCTGGGTGACTGAGTCCTTGAGGTAGGCCCTTGGGGTCACAGAGCCCCTCGAAAATCTCACGAAAGCTAATGATCCCTCCACACCCCCCAAGTACTCATGTACAACATGCTTCCCACCGTCTTGGGGGGTCACGGGCCCCCAAAAGCACCTTTGGCTGCTCGCATGTCATAGCCCCAGTGGGGTTCCCTGCTCCACTCAGTTACATCTCGCCGTGGTGAAGAAAGGCAGGCGGGGAACGCGGGTGGAGGGGGACCCAGAGTGACCGCGGCCGAGTCACAGCGTCACACTGACTATGATGTTCCAGGCACAGAACTGGCTCCTTACAACCAGCTCCTGTCCCCCAGCGCCACCCGAGACTCCTCCCTGTCCCCGAGGGACCAGCTAGCTGTTTGGCACACTGCCCGGGGCCCCCAAACCCTTCCCAAGCCCCGGATTTCCAATCCTCCTTACTGTACTTTAAAATCTGGTTCGGCGGACGTAGATGTCTTGCTGCAGCCGGAGGCCGTACCGAGCCCTCTGAAAACAGAATCTCAGCAACTGCTTCATGTGCGGTGCTTTCTGTGTGCACTGGGTGGGGCGACGTGCCTTTTGAGGAATCAATAAGATCTTTTAAAAAAATTAAATTCTTTTATCCTGCTCTGTGGTGTGTGTTCTCTGACCATCACTGTGGCCCTTTTACAAAGTGGTTGTGGGTTCTCGGGGGCTCTGAGGGGACCACCCTGGGGGCTCAGGAACGAGGATGTCAGGTTGTCAGCGGGCAGGTAATCTCTGCAGCGACTCACCGGTGCCCAAGGACAGGAACTGGGGAGCCAGGCAGAGCCAGGGCAGACTGCGGAGCGCCCCCCACCCTCCCCATCCCCCGAAAACATGGCTGAGTGTGTTTTCTGCCAGCCGGAAATGTGCTCCGTCTGAATGAACTTGTGGGTTATTTAAAAAATATATACTGGAGCCCTGGCTGGTGTAGCTCAGTGGATTGAGCGCGGGCCTGCGAACCACACGATCGCGGTTCGATTCCCAGTCAGGGCACATGCCTGGGTTGCAGGCCGGTTCCCTGCAGGCCAGTTCCCAGCAGGGGACACACAAAAGGCAACCATACATTGATGTTTCTCTCCCTCTCTCCTTCCCCCCCTTCCCCTCTAAAGATAAATAAATAATAAAATATTTAAAAAAAATATACTGGAAATCTGGATGTCTGGTTTGAGATCTCCTGGTTTTTAATGTTGACAACAAACTCGTTTTTAGAAATTGTGCAGGCCAAACAAAATATGACCCTGAGCTGGACTCCGCCCCAAGACCACGGACGTAGGCACTGCACTTTGGGGGGAAAGCCCAGCCCCCAGCCAGCCCCCAGCAAGCCCCCAGCCCAAGCAGACAGAAAGCAGAGTCAGAGGGGAGACCGGAGTCTGAAGGGCTCCCCAGCCTCAGTGGCAGAAGCCGGTGAAACCTCTGGCAGCCTTGTCCCCAGTGTGGTCCTGGCCAGGGGACCAGCAGGTCCCAACCCCACCAGGGGACGCTGCATCGGGCTGCCCTTACCTGGCTCAGAATTCTTGGGAAGGATCTGGAACACACACCCCCACTTCCATAGTGCTGGGACCCCTTCTCCCATTTCCAGGAACTACACCACCAAGGACACGGTGCCTCTCCAGCCCTTGGAAACTCATCTTTCAGCCAGACTGGCGTCCCCTTCAGTCCCAGGCCTGGGGACACCTGCGCTGTGCACAGAGGAAGGACTCCACCCTGGTGACCGCGGTGGGCACGGACACCCTCCACTGGGGAGGACAGAGTCCGGTCTAGCCTTCGGGATGGCCCAGCACGCAGCACCCAGCACTGGACAGACGAGGTCCCCACGGCTGATTAGTCCCAGCAGCCCTGGAGCAGGACTGGGGCCGCCCGCAGGAAGGCTTCCTTTGTCCAGTCTGCTCAAAGGACACCACGGGGACCCTTAACCACCTTGGACCCTCATTCTGCCTGCCCCTTTCACCCCCTGCCCCTGGTGCGAACGTCCTTGGTGGCCCAGCCCAGACAGGCCCATTGTCAAGCAGTCACCACGAGGCCTCCCAGGAGTGGGGACAGAGGCACACATCAGGGGACCCCCAGAGTAATTTCATGCTGGCCAACAACCTTGCAGAGTCGTGGCAGAGAGAGAGCAAGGCAGCGGGGGGCTCTCGCCTAGTGCAAGACGAAAACTCTGAATCGGGTTCCTGAAGAGGCTCAGCTGGTTTGGGTAAGAAGACACTGAGTGTCCCCCACAGACCCCGTCACAGGGGGGCAGTGGGGAAGTCGCTGCTCCAGGGCCCACCCACTGTGACCGGGGGCCGGGTCCCCACCCCCCACCACCTGGCCGCACACCCTCCCCTTTGTCCCTCACACTGACGATGCGCAGAGATGGGCTCCTGTCAGTTTCAAAGACACAGGGCAAGAGGTGAGCCGGGCTGGGCTTGTCCCGGACAAGGTCCCATGAGGTCCCATGAGATCCCATGGAGACTGGAGAATGTGCCTGCTCTGGGGACCCCCTGGAGACCCACAGAGAAGAACCCAGGTTTCCAGACACCTGGAACCCAGCTTGGGTTTTAAACCCAGCTTGTGGGTGAGACTTCAGGGAGTTCTTGTGGCTGCCATAACCATTTACCATAAAATCGGTGGCTCGAAACAGCACAGATTTATTCTCTCAGAGTTCTAGAAGCCAGAAGTCCAACACCGAGATGTCGGCAGAACCCTACTCTCTCTGGGGCTTCCGGGGGGGTCCTTCCTGACTCTTCCAGTTTCTAGTGGCTCCAGGTGTCCTCGGCTTGTGGCTGCGTCCCTCCAGTCTCTGCTTCCGTCCTCACCTGGCCTCTCCTCTGGCTGGCTGGGTCTTTTCCTCTTCTTACCAGAACACCAGTCATCCGATCTAGGGCCCCCCTAACCCAGGACGATCTCATTTGTAGACCCCTACTGTAACTCCATCAGCAGTGGCTCTATCTCCAAATAAGGCCATAGCTTGAGATTCTGGGTGGGCATTCAGCCCAGTGCAGGAATTTTGGGCCAAGAGTTCAGAAAAGCGCAGACACAGAATAAGCCCTTGACAGATGGTCAGGTCACCTGATCTCACCAAACGGAAGGTGCTGCTACAAACCCGCCTGTGATTTCTGCCAGTAGAGGTTCCCATCGCGTATTCTCGTCCCTCAGCAAACGCGCTTTGTCACCGTAGCTGGTCGTTCGGGCGTGAGGAAGACAGCATCCTCACTGTTCATGCTGGCGGAGAAGCTGGCACGAAGAAGTGGTGAAACAGGTGTCAGAGAGGCGGAGGGAGACGTGGCAAAGGGAACAGAGGCTGAGCCACACGGTGGCACCTGCCTGCCAACCAGCAGGATGAAAGAAAAGGTTCCTTGTCATTTGGGTGGGTGGAGCCGGCTCCCCTGTAACCACACCACTCAGCAGATCATCGGGGTAGTTATCCAAAGAAAATGAAAACACTACTTCGAAAAGATACTTGGACCCCAACGTTCACCGCAGTACTATTTACGAGAGCCGAGCTATGGAGCGGCCTGGGTGCCCGTCGACGGAGGGCTGGAGAAGAAGGCGCCGTGCGAGCACACAGTGGAGTACCATCCACACAAGAGAATGAGCTCTTGCCATTTGCGACAGCGTGGATGGACCTGCAGAGTAAACTGCTCAGTGAGATAAGTCAGAGGACAACAAGTACCATATGACTTCACAAAAATGAGCAAATGAAACAAAAACAGACTCATAGAAACTGAGCTCAGATGGTTGCCAGAGGGGACAGGGTGGGTGGCTGGATGACGAAGGCGAAGGGGGATGTGGTCAATAATATTGCAGTATTAGTGGGGTGATCACACTGTGAGGTATAAAAATGTCGAATCACTGTATTGTACACCTAAACTAACATAATAAATATACCATTGCATACTAACTATATCAAATGGAAAATAAAACAATGATAAACCCTTGAATAGGCTGCTGGAGGCCGGACATTGGAGGTGAGGTTGTCCCTTTAAGGGTGAAAGAGAGGAGCCCAGGGCTGCTTCTCCCTGCAGTCAGTCAGCGGCCCCTGTATGGCCCTTGTACGGGGCATGCTGGGAGCCTCCTGCTGCTTCACTTTCACGGGAAGCCTTTTGATACTTGTGGCAAAAGAACATAAAGAAAACCCCCACAGCAACAGCTATTTTAAGCAAGTTCCCAAGAGTGGGCAGGGCTGAACCCCTCCCCAGCAGGAAAGTGGAAATACGGGGAGAGGATGGGGCAACGCACTCAAGGGCTGACCCTGCATTAAAAGAGAAAAAGGAAGCCCTGGCTGGTGCGGCTCAGTGAATTGAGCGCCGGCCTGTGAACCCAAGGGTTGCTGGTTCAATTCCCAGTCAGGCACATGCCTGGGTTGCAGGCCAGGTCTCCAGCGGGGGGCGCACAAGAGGCAGCCACACATTGATGTTTCTCTCTCTCTTTCCCTTCTCTTCCCTTCTCTCTAAAAATAAAATATTTTTTTAAAAACGAGGAAAGGACACAGAAAGGCACCATCGCACCCTCAATTCTGAGAGAAGGAGGGGGCTCGCTCAGGGCCGTGGAGGACTGAGGCACAGGTGCATGTTCTTCGGGCTCTGTGCTCACAGGGTCTCTGGGAGACGCTCGCTGCACAGGTGTGGAGGGCCTGGGTGCTCTGATGCAGCAGGCAAGGCTGAGAGCTCTGGGGGAAGGGCTGTGTGGTTTGGGCTGATTTCTTGGGTCAAAGGCTTTGGGGCCTCACACAGCACGAAGGCGTCACTCCCAGCTCCCCAAGGTTTGACGTTTTCTTGGGGCCCGGGAGGTCTGAACATGCTGGAGCAGGCTCTCACTGGACATGCTAACTGAGCAAACAGCAGCCATGGCTGTGCTGGTCTCCCTGCCGTGGGGCGGCACACCACAGAGCATCGCGCTGCCGGCAGGGCCTGGTGTCCCTGGATTTTAGAGACAGGGACACAGGTTCCCAACCAGTTTGGCCAGCTGTGGCGCACAGGCCAAATCCAGCCCTCCGTCTGTTTTTATAAATGAAGTTTTATTGCAACGATCACACATTTATTTACATATTGTCTAGCACTGCATTCACGTGACAAAGGCAGGGTTGAAGTCTTGCGACAGAGGTCATATGAATCATAGACCCAAAAGTATTAACCACCTGGCCCTTTACAGGAAAAGAAAAATAAGTGTGTTGACTCTTGCTCTACAGCAAGGGGTCAAATTCGTCACCAGGGGCCGCAGCAGCCTCACCGTTGCCTTCAACGGGACGAATATAATTTAGGACTGTGTAAGTGTAACTGCTCCTTAACAGTTAAGCGAGAGCTCGGGGCTGCCACGGGGTAGAAACAAGGTGCCGGGCCGGAGAGAACAAGGCGGAGGGCGGGATTCGGCCCACGGGCCTTGTGTTTGCCACTGTGCTCTCATAAGCGTTTGGGTATGTGGCCAAACTCCACCAGACATGCTGGAGCACGAGACGCAGGGGGCGCAGAGGAGAGGCACCCTGGCCTCTCCAAAGTCAGGCTTAGGCAGGCAGCTGATAAACCCGGTAGTCGGGGGCAGGAGATCTGTCGATTATAGAACATCAGAATTTGGAATTCAAAACATCAGTGACTCTCATTAGGCCCATAACTGTGCACTTTACAATTTTTCTAGTGCTTTTGTGTGTGTTGGTGTGAAATCCACATTCCACTGCTGCGCTAGAAAGCGCGCGCAGCTCCGTGGCACAAACATGGCTGTCTCACCAGCGCCCTCTATTGAGAGTCCTGGGGCTGGACCGCCCCCCGGAATCCGACTCCGCAGCTCCGCGGCGGTGGCCTGGTTGTTATAGCGCCATCTCACCACCAGGGGGCAGAGCACCCACAGGTACCGCCGAGTCTCTGCCTCCAGGTGGCTCGCAGAGCGGGCGCTGGGAGAGACCAGGTGGGCTGCGTTAGCATCAGGCCACTCAATTGAAGGCAGCACGAATTCCTGAATTTCAAAGGGCTCTTTTTTGTTGTTGTTAAGAGTCTGGGCAACCGCAGGTGCAGTCTTCCATCACATTCCTCGGGTAGCTATCTCTCTAACAAAGGGGAACACTCCTAGCAGAAGTTGCAAACCGGGGGCAGAGAAGATGCGGACCAGGGGTGGAAACGGAAGTACAGGGGACTGGATTTAAAATGCCTGAAAGCCAGAATTTCAAACATACTAGAAACGGCTGGTTCCCTGCAAAGACTCGGTTAATAATGTTCCTTGGAAACTCAGAAACGTAGGTTTGCCTTTCAATAGATAACAGACACATGTAGAGAAAATAAACAAATCCTTTCAAGGGGAGCTGCTAAGAGGCGATGAAAGGATTCCTGGGCCTCCTCTCTGACACGGTCTGAACAAGGGTGCCCAGCCTTTCCCTGCAAAGGGTACAGAGCACACGCCAGTCTGCGTGGACCCTGTTTTTCTTAGCGATTCGCTGACAGCTGCTCCCCCGGTGCGCAGACGTCCGCCGCATTCCTTTTGATGCGTGAGTAGGGTCCCGTGCCATGGATTTCCACACGGCCTTGAACCAGGTCTCTCGATGGACATTTATAGATGGTTTCCAATCTTTTGCTTTTACAGTGGGACAGTGATGAGACCTGTACATACGTCCTGGAAACAGCTGTCACACACCTAAGTCCCCCAAATTCCTAGAGGACCGAGCAGTCAGAAGATATGTATGCTGAAAAGCTTGAACATGGCAGTTTTCCTCCATAGCGATGCTGGCAGCTGTCCCTGTGTGCCCGAGACCCTTGTGACTGCTTCCTGAACCCGGTGGACAGACTCATTTCACAGGTGAACTCCTCAGCAGGTCCTGAAGGAGTTCTCTGCATAATTTTAATTTGCATTTACATCATTATGCATGAGAATGAGCACAGTTGGATCTGCTTTAAAAACATTCGCACTTCCTTCACCGTGACAGGTTTTCCTGTGTTTTGGCCCATCTTTCTGTTGAGATGCTCACCTGTTTCTTAATGTTAAAAACCTTTGCAATACTAAGGAATTTGGCACTTGACCACATGTGTTGGGAGTGATTTCCCCCAACTTATCATTTTTTTTATTTCTTGAGTCTGTTAAAAGCCTTTTGTTTTTGCTGCCGAGACATTTTTAATTCTTCGGTCTTGTCTTCTGTGATTTCGGACGCCCGTGGCGCGCCTGGAAGGACTGGCACCATCTGGGAGCAAAAAATAAATCTCCCGTGTCTGTCCTGGCTCCTTCATAAACTTATTTTAAAAACTGTAACTTAGCTCCATCTGGAATTGATTTTTGCTGAGCATCCGACTGGAGGCCCACTCCCACTCCTGCCCAGATGACTGTGCGGTTTCCCCACGCATTTGTGAAATGACCCGTCTTTTGTCCACTGACTTGAAACACCCCTTCTCTTTCCAACTACTTTCCTGAGTGTGTTTAAGTCTGTTTCTGTTCTGCTGATCCGTCTGCCTTTTTATGTGCTCTGACTAAGCGCTTTTGATTTCTGTGGCTTTGCCTTACATTTTTACGTCTTGCAAGAATATTTCATAATTTCCCTTCCCTGGAATTTTCTTGGCTGATCTTGTGTGCTGACTTTTCCATTTGAATTTTAGACTCAACTTGCCCACGTTAATTGGAAAGGGACGAGGCTCTCAGTCTTTGTTTAAATAAGAAATCGCACAGATTTCTTTACCTCATCCCTGGAAGAAAGGAGGGAAGCCCAAGAGGACCCACGGAGGTTTATTCCTCGGAGGAGACAGGTATCAGTTAAAACAGGTCTGCAGGGCCAACGTGGCACAGTAAGACCCCCAGCCCACTCAGCCTTTGGGGAAGTCAAGGTCACGTTCCTCAGGGTGTGGCAGTCACCTGGCCCATCCAGGTGATTTGCTGGGTTCTTTGTTGGAAGAACACCTGTGCTGTGCACCCTGCCTGCTCTCCTCTGCAGCTGCCCAGGGAGGAGGCTCAGCTCTCCCATCTGTTTTGATGCACTAATACCTCTGTGAGGCCCCACCCCCCTGACCTCACCTAAACCTAATCACCGTCCCAGGAGGCTCTGCCTTCAAATACTGTCACGTTGGGGCTTAGGGCTTCAACACAGGCATTTTAGAGGGACACAGTTCGGTTCAGAGCAAATGTCACTCGGCCTGCCACTCGGGCTAATCGAGTGCTGTGCCTTCTCCTTTCTAAATCTCCCTCGATCCGCTGGCTTCTGTCTTCCTCTGGCCCTCCAGTTCCAGAAGCCTCTCTCTGCTCCTCCCTGCAGACATTCCAGGTCCCTAAAAGCTGGAAAACACAGTAATAAGATTAAAAGGAAAGGCAAGAATGACAGTTAAGTTAACGAGTTTCAAAATGCACTAAACGCCTTTTAAACGGCCTCTGGTGAGAGCCCTTTGTGTAGCCCCCGCCCCCCCCCCCCCGGGCTCCTGATCAGACACTTTCAGTGTCTTCTGCCTGGCAGGGGTCAGAACTGGCAGCGAGGTCTGCCCCCAGGAAGCACCCCTTGGAAAGAAGACTGACCAGGGACACGTGCATTTATTTACTGACATTTTTTTAAATGCCCACTCTGACACCTTTACATTCAAAATCACTTGTTTCTCTGCGCCCCTGCCCCCCCTTTTTTGTACAAATCCACATCCTTGGTTTCCCCTGCTGGAACTGAGACATCGTCAAAGCTCTCTGGCTCTTCAGTGGACCCAAAATTTGAAAAGGAAAACAGAAGCCAAGCCCTGTGGGAGGGGTGTCTCTCAAGTCAGAGGAGTTGTGGGGGGACGGGAGCGGCGCTCGCTCCCAGACAAATATTTGCCGGAGCGGCTTTGCGTGCGGCGCCCAGGCCAGTATTTGTCTAAACCGAACCGGAGGCCTGAGGAGACGCGCCCCAGGAGGAAGGAAATTCTTGACCCTCTCGGCCTGCGATACGAGTTGTTCCTCGTCATGTTATGTGTCAGGAACTACAAACAGCACGGAGCGCGCTGACCTCGGAGGCGGTGGCTGCCTGGGCCTGTGACTGTGGGGCTGGCCACCCCTGTGCCAGCCACCGCACACATTTCATTCGATGGCACCACGTGGCCACAGCCATGACAGAGTAGGAAGCCCCTGTTAGAAAGAGTGTTTGTGCTTCTCTATAGGAACCTGAAGCCCCCCCGCCCCGCCCCCACTGTGCATCCCAGGGCGGGGTGTGCGGGGGTGCAGGCAGCGTGGGGTTTGGGGAAGGGCCCACAATGGACAGACCCCTAAGGCAGAACACCAGTGGTCCCCAGAGTCCCTTCAGGGTCCCTGCAGTCCCCTGTCCTTTACTCCGACCTCGAACATCATAGTTTGATTTGAGCCAACAAGGAGGGTTCAAGGTCATGGATACACCCCAGCAGGGTGACCTGGAGGTTGAGCAGTCGAGAGAACTCATGGACCCTGGGCCCTGCGTGTAGGTGATGCCCAGGTGGTGGAGGGAGAGCACCTTGGGTCCCTCCAGGTGGTGTGACAGTGGCATTTCACTTCGCGGAGCCTGCCAGCGTTCCCTGCCCTGCGTGGGCACCGCTCACAATCAGACGCCTGCACCCCAGTAGCCCCGCCTGGGCCGCTTCCCTGCTGCCTTCCTGGGACCCGTGGGTGTGGGACCCCGCACCCCTACCTCGCAGGGCAGGCAACGGCAGTTCTTAGAGGGCAGGGACTTGCCCAGGGTCACAGGCAAGGGCACAGCTGAGACCCCGACTGCTGGCCAGCTGCTGCGTGGGGGTCTGTGTAGGGATCTCCATCCCAGAGGCAGAGCTGTGGTCCAGCCACTGCTGCACAGGAGCCTGCAGAGACCTCGGGCAAAGATTCACATTACCCAGGGCTGGGCCGATTACACACAGGACACGCAGCGCCGAGTTCTAACCCTTTCAGGCATGAGGAGTATACACTGAGGACTCTGCCTCCCGGCCACCCACCCCGGCCCAGGCCTTCCCCACATGGACCTTCCCCACATGGGACCCGGTCCTCTGCCCAGCGTCCCTAAAGTGGCCTTCAGTGCCCGCCCCAGCGAAGTCAGAGCCGGACGCTCCTCCCCACGCCTGTCGCCACAGATGGGACGCTCTCTTCTTTGCTGGTTTGCTCTACAACTCACCCGGGATCTTTCACATCAGCACACATGTGACTCCCTCGTTCTCCCCACAGCTGCACAGAGCTCCGCCGCAGACCCGCAGGACGTTGCTCAGATGCAGCCCACACGCTGTGCATGTCCCCCCCCCAGAGTGTGCAGTCGGAGACTCGAGCGCGTTCCCAGAGCCGCACCACCAGCACCAGGGTTCCCGCCCCCCCCGCCCGCCCCCCAAGCTCCCCCCAGCCCCAGGCCACAGCGGAACCCCCTTCCGTTTGTCTAGACTTGTCGATTTCTGGCATCTCACATAAATGGAAGCACGCGACATGTTGACCTTCGTAACTGACTTCTTTCACTTAGCATAGCATTTCCAAGGTTTATCTACTTTGTAACAGGCATTATTTTTTATTGCCAAACAATGTTCCATTGTAGGACTACCTGCACTTGATTGCTCCATTCATCGGTCGGTGGGCGTTCGGGCAGTTTCTGCTTCGTAGCTGTCACAGGCGGCGCTGCTGGGAACACGCGTGCAGGCTGTCTGGGTGTGTTTCCGTTCCTCTGGGGGCGGACCTGGGAGCGGAACTGCTGATCACAGGGCCGACTTTGCAACTGACTTCGCAAGCCCCCCATCGATGAAAACTGCATCAAATGACACCGGAAAAGCCACAGCCCCCGCTGGTCAGGCAGGGCACGGTCGTCTGGTTTCCGCCTCCAGGACACAGTCTGAGAGGAAGTTGGTGGCCCTCGTCTGTGGAGTTTCCTGGCCCTATGACAAGGGGCCTCCGCCACACCTGGTTGGGTGCAGCACCTGCAACAGGTGTGAAACCCGGCAGATCAGGAACCACCCAGGCTGTAAGCCGGCAAGCCAGCCCAGGGGCAGCGCCGCGCCAAGCCGCTGCAGGGCAGCGGGGCCTGGGGGGGCGGCTGGCAAAAGTGCGGCGCCAGCCCATTTTCAACAGTTCTTCTGTGTCAGAGTCAGAGCGCCCCACGCAAGCCAAAGCCGGGAGGCGCTGTTTATCCCGAGGCGACAGGAGACCACTGGACATGAATTCTCTGATCCACTGAGTGAGAGGCAGTTCTCCCAGTTTATCTCTGCTGATCTGCCGCTCCGTGCTGCCCTTCTTGGGGTGTCCTGTTACCCCCCCCCCACTCAGGAGCCTCAGTGGGGCTGGGCTCCAGTGGGGTTGTGACCCTTTGTGAAGCAGGGTCCCCCTTTATCGGCTTTCAGGGAGTGGAGGAAAAGAGCCTCCTATGGCAGGTGAGTGTCTTGCCACCACGGGAGGACGGGTGTCTCCGGCAGGACCGGCTCCTGCACCGCAGGGCGAGTGTGGGCGCCGCAGGTGGATGGGTTTTTCCTCCACACCGCACCCCCCACCGCTACTTGTACTGTTTTCAGAACAGAAAGGTAGGGAACAATGCCCTTCACTAATTAAGACACAGAGCTTCTCTCCTGTGGAAAAAAGACTGGTTTTAAAGTAACTCGATGTTCTACAGTTTTATTGGGTGCTTTTCATGTGCTTGACACATCCCATCATTCTGGAACAATTCGCAGAGAGTTCTGTGTACATGTGTGCTCCAAGTTTGAACACGTCCTCTTGCCCGAATTAAGCTTACGGTGCTCTTGTCAGGTGACTTGTTTGTTAGTGGTGATGGGGAACCCCTCCTGCTTTACGTAAAGATCACAAACGCATTGCGGACGCTGGTGTTGAATTCCCGACGGCTGTAGTATTTCTCATGAGTGGCCAACCCGACATAATCACACCTGTTAACTTTGGCAGATGCGATCTGTAGCGTTATTTTTAACTGGTTTCCCCCTCATCTAACAGTAGTAAGGTTATTCATGCATTCTGACAACTCACAACCATAAAAAATGCCAGCTGCTCTAACCTGGCACTGGTGGAATGAACAAGCAACGAACCAGCATCAGAGAGGAAGCGTTTGCGGAGTCCCTGCCCGCAGCAGCAGGCTGCGGCGCTGCAACACACCCGCACACACCTGCGGGGGGGGCGGGGGGGGAGCCTCACAGCAACGTCCACACCTTCTCTGGCTTTTGTCACTCTGGTCCCACCGGCTCCTCTGGGAGAGAAAACAGTTGTGAGTTAAACAGCGGTTAAGATCCTAATCTCCTGGTCTTGGAAGGGTGCCCAGCATCTCTACCCAAGGGCACTTCCCCTTTGGAGGCCGGGAGAGAGCCCACCTGGACTCTCGCGTCTGAATGGCTTTCCTTCTGAAAATCAGTGCGCAAGGCACAAGCTGTGCTGAATGGACTAGCACAGCGCCTCCCCCTCCTCTTCCCCAAGGGCAAGGGCGGGCACCGGTTTCCTGTGCGTTCTCCCGGAGGTATTTCATCTCCGCAAGTACCAGCTTCGAGCAAACACGGTGCCACCTTTAGTTACATATCTGACCCTCACATTTAATCGCAGTTGGGTCGCTTTTTATTCATATTTAGTGCCCCCAAAACCCTTCATGGATGTTTATGGCTGCACAGTACTGCTGCATGGAGTTTCCGAACCGTATTCGCCACCCCGGACATCGATGCTGTTCAGGCTGCCCTTGAGTACTAGCCGTCATGCCGCAGTGACTCACAGCTACGCATGGTCCCAGGCCTGTTCCGCTGCCCCTGTGTGTGCGGGGGGGGGGGTCCTACAGGGAGAACAGCTGGTGGAAGGCGAGTGTGCGTGCGATGCCACAGCGCCCTCTGGACTGGTGGTGTGAGTTCACACCCTCAACAGCCGTGAAGCGCAGGCTGACCCGCCCTGTCGACGCGGCCACACGGTGTGTCTGAAACACTGTGAATCTGCACACCTGGCAGCTATCAGAATGGTATCTCGTTGTGGTCTTGCTGTGCATTTTTCTTATTACGAGGCTTTTATCACGTTCAAGATCCATTTCTTTTTCTATAACTTAATTGCACATATCCTTAGCAAATTTTTTCTACCAGTCTTTGGTCTTTGTCTTCTAGAACTGAAAGTTATCAAGAGAAATTCAGTGGTCTGAATTGTAATTTTTCTCATTTGTCACTTACTCTTGGTTTTATAGCATGTGATAACTTTAAAGTTTCTATGTAGTTGAATTTAACATTTATTTTCATTTTTCTTCTTTTCTCCCCCTCTGAATTTTTGCGTTTTTTTGTGCTTAGAGAGGGGTTTCCTACTCCGCGATGTTAAAGGGAAAAACCTACCACGCTTTTTTTCTAGTACTTTACATTGTTTCTTTTGTTTTTGTTAAAATCTTTGGTTTCTCGGCACTACTTCTGGACATAAGGTGAGGGATGGGGACCCGGTGCTGTGTTGCTCCAAAGTTCACTGAAAAATTCATCTTTCTCTTACTTCTGCCTCATTCTTTAACACCCTGCACACCTGCTGCGAAGCCCAGGAAGCCACAGCTGGGCTGCGGGCAGGGGAGATGGTCCTTCCCCCACAAAGTGTGAATCAGTCCCCTGACCGGCTAGTTTTACATTCCTGGCTAATTTCCACCCATCATCCTGTTTTCTCACATTCCTTCCGATTGGTCTTGGTGGTTAGTTTTTCAGTACGCACAGTTCGCCTAGTTCCCAGAGAAATTCTGACATTTTTACTGCAGCCGGTCGTGCAGATTGTTTCAGTGACAGTTGACAACTTTCTGACACTTTGCCTCCTAGTCCGAAACACAGCATTTTGAACCCTTTGATTCTTAAAAGCTTATCAGCACATAGGTGCCGGGCTCCCGCCCCGCAGAAGGACTCTCCCAGCCCTCTGCCTTTGCCACCTCACCGGCACTGGCCTGGCCAGGCAGCCCCCAGTCCGGGATGCTGGGTCTCACCTGGGTCTTTCTGTTCCTCAGGGGTCAAGTGCACTCCTCTGAGAGCCCCCAACCAGACCCAGGCCGGCCCTGCCCTGGGGCATCTGCTGAGGGACCAGCTGGAGGGCAGGAACCGCACCAACTCCACCAGGGCTCTGAGGCTCCCGGACGGGACCGGTGCTGCCTGGTACATCCTCATCATCATCGGCATCTATGCCGTGGTCTTCCTCTTCCAGATGGCCAGCAACATCCTCAGAAAGAACGACAAATCCTTGGAAGACATTTATTTCTCCAATTTGACCTCTGAACTCAAAAAGAAGGGCCCCCGAGCAAGGCAGTCAAGTGCCCTGCGCTGACCGTTGTCAACAGAGCCACCCTGCCGCCCAGCCAGGCCAGCCCGGAGCCCAGGCATGAGACCAGCGGGACCCAAACCGACATCCAGGGGATCCCTTAACAGGCGAGGCAAGCAGGTCCCCATACAGCAGGCCCAGCCGTCCCGCAGGGTCCGTGGAGAGCAGCTTTGGGCTCACCTGGAACCTCGAGACAGGGGTCAAGCCCCTGAGTGGGGCCGGAAGATCACCACTGAGCCCTGGGCACTTCCGGCAGGTGGTGTGTGAGCGAAACCAGCATCCCTGTCCCTCTGGGTTTCCTCGTGCTTTGGGACGAGACAGCAGGCAGTAGCTTCCAGCCAGATTCTCCCTGCCCTGGAAAAGCTTGTGTTCTGGGGGAGGGCACCGTTCTCAGAGGCATCTGGGAGACTCCTGGGGTATCCATGAAAGGTGGCTTCTCATCACGGAAAGAAGGCTGGACTGGGAGCCCGGTGCCCTGGAGGGAATTTCAACTTCATGGGGTTACGTGAACTTTGAGTGGCTATCGGCTCGCCTGGGACACGCGAGGACTGGGATGCAGGGTCCCACAGGGCCATCCACTCGCTGGAGGGGAACCACAGTCATTACTATCAGCAGTCAGTTCTTGCTTTTTAAAGGGTGGGATCCACTGGAGAAAAGCCTTGGTTTTGGAGTCAGAAGAACCAAACTGTGGTCTGAGTTTTGGAACCTACCACTTAGGTGTGACTCTTAGTTTCCATACAGTTAACACAAGGACAATAATGCCAGTTCTGTGACTCTTACAGAGCAGAGATGAGCTGATGAGATCACACCTATGGGTGCATTTTGAAAGGAAAAATAAATACATACAATAAGCCTGCTGGTGGTTGGTGGTCGGAGGGCGGTGGTGTTGGGGAGGTGGACGCTGGTGCTGCTGACGCTTCCGTGAAACAGGAAGGAGCCCGTCCACGGCAGCGCCTCTCTCAGCGACGGCCGAACTCCCTCACATGACGGGAGACCGTCTGCAGAGCCCCTGACGCCCTGTCCCTCTGGGTCAGGCCCACGAGGTTCAAGTTTTATACTCAGTCGCATTTAGGGTTTGTTAGGGGCCAGATCCTGGCCCGGACAGTCTCAGAGCCAGCAGGACTCCAGGGGTCAGGGGCCTCCAGGACTGGACCTGGAGCCTGTGACGCCCGGAGCAGAAGGGTGGGCTCGGGGCTCAGACACTGCTCCGGCCTGGGGGGCAGGCGAGGAGCCCCGGCGAGGCCGAGGCTGGAGGGCGTGACTCACTCAGACAGACGGGCGTGATGTCCCCGCACCACTGGGTTTGTGGAATGAGGCCCAACCAGCACAGCCGTTGATAGGCGGCGGCTGTCCTGGTTTTGTTGGGGGTGTGGGGCTGCAGCCAGTCCACGAACATTCCTTTTCTTGTGGGGAGCGAGCAGGTGCAGCACTTCCCACGTTGGCATTGCTTCCCTTTCCGTCTCCGAGTGACTTCAAGCAGCCAGTGTGTTGCTGTGGAACATCAGCCACCTGGCAGTGAGAGGAAAGAAGCCCAGGAGTGTTTTCTAGGAAGCAGGTGGTCTGAGGAAGAAGGTTGTCCTTGGGAAGGGGGCCAGTGGGGGCAACTTCCAGGCGCTGCCCTGGGAAGGAGTCAAGGTGTTGCCTTGTGAGTCACGGAGACCTGTCCCTCCTGCCCTCACTGAAACCCCACAGGTGGCAGGCGACTGGGGAATCCTCCTGGTCTCCCGGACCTTCCAAGCCCCTGTGGGCCCTGCATCCAGAGAAAGAAAGCCTCAAGGGGCCGCATCCAGGGGGTGGGCAGGGAGGTCTCTGGGCATCTGGCTGCCCCCCGCATCCAGGGGGTGGGCATCTGGAGTGACGGTTTTTTCGGTCCTGGCCCTGCCACCTTCGGGTCCCACCTCTGTGCCGGTTGGGCCTCCCTGCGGACTGTGATGTTGGGGTGCAGATGGCGTCTCTGCGGAGGTGGCTGCTGGCTGGGCCCTGAGTCCTCTCTGTGTGTCGCTCTTAGGCCCCCGGACTCCACCCCAGTCACCTCCAGGCCCTGGCAGTGCCTTCATAGAGGACAACAGGGAAGACTGTGAAGGCCCACAGGGACAGGGTGCCAACTGCAAGCCAAGGAGAGAGGACTTGGGAGAAACCAGCCCAGCCCACACCGTGACCTTGGACTCCCAGCCTGCAGAGCTGGGAGATGATGAACTCGTTGTTTCAGTGAGGCAGGCTCTGAGACTCTGTTACAGCAGCCCCAGCATAGCTGCCCATTTCGGTCCCGGGCCGCTGGCAGGAGCACCGTCAGAGACAGTTCACACGGGTGACACTGCTCATTCACACCTGTGACATCATAGACGCTTGAGGGCGATCATTCCGATACCTGTCCCGAGATGCTTCCCAGCCCCAGGTGTGTCTGCGGGGTGGGCCCAGCTGTCAGAAAGGCCTCTGTGACGTCGCCGCTCTGGCTGGAACTCTACCTGGGGAGCGGGGGGGGGGGGGGGGGGCTCTCCAACCCGCCCGCGGACCACCATGCCTCACCTCGCCAACTGGCTCCTGCGCAACGTCATCACCAGAAGTCCCTTCGACAGCCACAAGAGGAAGCAGTGCTTGCAGTATCTGAAGACCCTGCGAGCACTGCAGTACGACGGGTTCACGACCGTGTACCTGGGGGAGACGGAGATCTCTGAAAGTCTGGTCACCGGGGAAGAGCCCGGCCACGGGCACGTCCCGCCGGGCCCCACCTGGTGCATCGTGCACGCGGGCGGCGGCCAGGGCTGGGTGCCGTGGCGCCACCGGCTGTTCCTGCGGGACGAGCTCTGTGTCCGGCGGGACGACGGCCTGTTCCCGGAGTTCTGCGAGGTGGTGAGGAGGGCCTACGGGAAGTGCGCCATCGTGGTCAAGGAGAGAAGGCGGCAGGACGCGACCAGGCCGAAGGAAGACAGAGAGCCCGAGGCCGGGGCGGGCGTCCCGGCCGTCATCCGCCTCGCGAGCATCGCGTGCTGTCCTGAGGTGGCCAAGTCCTGCGGCCACGAGCTCCTCTCCCTGCCGCCCCCTTCCACCTACCTGACCCCCCTGGACTCGGCCTGGTCCGCTCTGAAGTGGTTCATCATCAACAGCAGGAGGGAGTTCTGCCTGCAGTCCATTGGCGGCATCTACTCTTACCAGTACATCCTGCTCGGCGACCTGATCAGCAGAGGGATCGACAGGATCACCCCGAGCAAGTGGAGGGCCCTGGTGGGCAAAGTGAGGAGATGGGAAAACTACTACCTGGGGAAGGTTTCTTAAGGGGGAGGCCCCGACACAGAGCGGGCCTCGCTACGGCGCCGTCTTCACCACCAGACGCCCCCGGGCTCCCCTGGCCAAGGACGCGACAGCCACCCCCCGGGCAGGCCTCCAGGCACTGGTGCTGAGTCTATTAAAGCTTCTTGGACCGGCCGGGGTCTCAACCTCCGTGCTGTTAAGGTGACACCGAGGGGGGTGACGGGGGGGAGGGGGGTTCAGGCGCGCCCAGCACACAGGGGCCTGGTGGTGAGCAAGGATGAGCGAAACTCGTATTGTGGGGTCCAAACTCAGGTCTTGGACAAAAAGAGAATCACGGGTATGGCCCCCCCGAAAGCCAACATTCAGTAGCATGCTGACCAGAGTCAGCCCCCCAGAATCGTCCGCAGGGAGCCGGCACAGGCGTGGCCCAGACGGCGGCCGAATAGGCCCTTCTCTTCCCACGGCCTGAGGGCAGGGTAGCGGAGGGGGCGCCAGAGGCCCCCAAGGAGGTGACACCCCGTCCAGACAGTGACTGATTCAAGTGGCACTAGGTGGGTGAAGAGGTGGCATGGGTGGGGTCTGCAGAACCCACTTACCCGGCCCGTTTCCTTCGCCAACTCCAAGACCTCCAACCGGACTGGAATCCTGGGCTCTGGCGCCTGGCCCCGCAGCTGGGACAAGAGCACCCAGTTCAAGTTTGGGGTGGCCGCCCATGCAGGTTGTGAGGATTGGGGTGGTATTTTTCACTTTTACAGAAAAAGCCCTGCTTCCAATTAAACATAAAGTTTGCTCTTATTTATACATGTTTGGGCAGCAATCTTACCACAGAAGTCATCATACCGGGGTGTCCAACGTGACTTACCAAAACGTCTCCCCAGCCCTGATAGATCTCCACACACACGAGATTGGGGGGCCGGTCCCTGCCGACCGAGCACAGGGACCTCGGCTTCTTTGCCTGCCCCCCGACCTGTCTGCCTGTGGAAGGCCCCCACATCAGGAAATGCCGTGTGCGGGGCAGATGCGTGTTCAGCGCTATTCAGCAACTACCTGGGGGACTTCTAAAGCACCTCGTTGTGCATTTTACCTGGGGCAGGAGCGCACCTGCAGAGCCAGACCCTCGATGAGAGAACCGGGTGCTTTCCTGCCCATCCCACCTGACAGCCGGCAGCGCTGACAGATTCCCGGGGCGCCTGGAACGGAGGGCCACACTCCCGGCGGCCTCAACAACAGAAACTTACTCTATCCCAGCTCCGGGGGCCTGAAGTCCAAAGTCAGGTGCACCGAGTCAAAGTCGAGGTGCTGGCAGGGCCCCAATCCCTCTCTCGGCTTCTGGTGGCTGCCAACTTCCGGTGGCTGTGACAGTCCTTGGCTGGTGACAGCCTCTCTCCCACCTCTGGCTCCTTGGCCTCATCACTGTCTCCTCCTGTGTCAAATCCCCCTCCGCCTCTCTCCTGTGAGGACACTTGCTGATTGCATTTAGCCCCACCCACCCCACCCCAATAACCCAGAATCACCTCAAAATCCTTGATCACACCTGCCAAGATTCTGTCTATACAAGGTCACAGTCACAGGTTCCAGAGACTAGGATCTCTGCGGACCATTATTCAGCTGACCGTAGCTGCATGGCCCACCGGCAGTGACCCTGATGAACAGGTCCTGTTGGGGTGCGTTTGTGTGGTCTTCATGACCTGTTTCATGAACAAGGGGCACCCCCCAAAAACCCAGAATTATCCTCTGGAGGGCGGGCCCCTTGTAGCACAGGCTTTTCCATTCGGGGAGTGTTCTAGGAGCCCCCTGGAACAGGCCTCATGCCCTCAGTGGCTCTTTCCTTCCCAGATTGGCTGAAGAGAGACCAGACTCTTTGGCCCTCATGTCACCAGCGACCACATCCCCACTCCCTCCCAGGGTGACCCCAGGGGTGGCAGGCGCCGCCCCCGTGTGCCCACAGGTGCCTGGGGCAGTGGGGCCTGAGACGGTCCAGGCTCAACGGGGTCGAAGCAGCCAAGCCAGGCCAGTCGGGAGCTGGTGCCGACCCAGGCCCACTCTCCCTCATTTCACCCTTTCACGAACACAAACCATGTTTAGACTTGACCTCACTCGGTTCAGAGGAGCCCCTGGCACACAGGCAGGGCAGGGGGCATGAAGCTCATCTGACAAACGGTGCCAGGCTGTGAGGAGTGAGGACCCCCCACAGAGCTTCAAATAAAGTAGAAGGTACCCCCCTCAAGTGGCAGCTCAGGGCTAACCGCCAGACCCAGGTCGTCAGAACCAGGCCCTGCTTCGCTCCGCTGTCCCCGACTCGGCTCCCTCCTCAGTCGCTCCATGGTTCACGTGGCCGAGGGCCAGCCCTGCCCCCCACCTCCTCCTCCTCCTCGGGAGAGACAGGCAGAAGGGCCTCCACGCGGGCAGGAGGGAGGGGAGGGCAGAGGGCAGAGGGCAGAGGGTGGCGGGCCGAGGGCTGGGGTGGGCGTGGGTGCAGCCGCAGCCTCATCTCACGCCATCACCCACCTCTGCAGCCCGTCCCCTGCGTGTGGGCGTGCAGAACCCCTGCTCTCACAGCTCAGGGTGTGCACACCTGTGTGACACACACACACACACACACACACACTCCACCATGGCCTGTTCCAAAGAGCAGAGACACACGTGTTACAAAGACGTTTTATTTTACCAAAGAAAATACGGTTCTTTTAAAAGCACGTGACAGTTCACGTCATTTTAAGTTAGAGCGAAGGCTAGAGGTTTATCTTCTGACACATCACTAGGCAACTAAGCGTGTCTCCTTCTCCCCGGCTGGAGTCCAGGCGCCGGTGGTCTCCTGCGGAGCCTGGGGAAGAAGACCCGACATGAGCGGGGAGCGGCCCAGGAAGCAGCGCACGGGACTCGGACGCCCGCCGCCGGGACCCCACAGAGACCACCAACGCTCATCTGCTAATCAGTGAACTTTTCTCCTTGTAGAAACGGTTTTATTTTTTCCTGAGCTTCCACCATCACAATTTTCTTTCCACTGAAAAGTCCCGTTTGTTCAAAGCCAGGCTCCAGTGAGCTGGCAGCCTCGGAGGGGACTGACCCCCGCCGTCCCCTATGCCTCCAGGCCCCCGTGGGAGGGAGCGATGCAGGTGGCAGACATCACCTTCCCCTCTTCAGTGTCACATGCAAACTAGCTCAGTGACGGACGTTCCCTGTGGTCGGCCTCCCCGCGCCCCTCACTGGGACAGGCTCCCTCCGGGACACACCCCCTCCGCCCACACCAAGCGCCTGCCCAAGAGCAGGCTCTGCTGGGCGAGTGCTCCCTCTGGCTCCGCTCTGCACCACGGGCGGCGGGGCCATCCCTCCACCTGGATGGCCTCCTCAGCACCCTCAGCAGGAGGAGCTGCCCCACGGGTGTGAGGGCTAACGGCTCCGTCCGAGTGTAAGTGTGTTTCTCCCCTCAGCAAGTCTAAAAAGTACCAGAGACCCCGTATCTACTGACTCATGGACCCCCAGGCACTTGCTGCTCAGAGTGGGATGGGTTTTCTAAAGAACCAGTGCCCATCCTAGCGGAACCCCTGGCAGGCTGGGGGCCAGGAACTGGCACTTTAACAAGCCCCACACAGGCCGTTCCGCCCCCAGCAGCGTTGGGGAAGCCCCACCTGGGAGTCCCTGCCCCCCGGGCTGAGCCCCCCATGCCTGCAGCAGCACAGGCCTGAACTCAGTCAGAGGAGGACGGGGCCAGCTCACTGTCACCTGTTCAACCTGAGACGGGGGCTGAAGGACGACCTCCTGGGGCCCAACTCAACGAACGGGCAAGGCTGGTGTGCACGGGGACAGGCGCTGGCAGGAGGTCCCTGGGAGGGACCCTCTGGCCAGGGGACCGACGGGGACCAACGAGCAAAGACTGCACGAGGGGCGCAGACGTCTGCTGCAGGGGCGCAGCATGACGGGGACGATGCCACACCCAGAAGTCAGGCTCCACCCTAGAGAGAGGCGGCAGGGTCTCCCGGTCCCAGCCACAGCGGGGGTTTCCCACAGGGACGTCCCCTCGGCCCTACAGCGTCAGGTACAACTGTAGGTGCCCCTGCCTCGGGTGAGGGAGAGCCCCGCGGGCTGGGCTCAGGGCGGGCACACATGGCCTCAGCCCTGAGGGGTGGAAAGCGCTGACCCACTGCCCCGAGCCCTGTGCGCCTCACACTTGGGAAGTCTGGTACCTGCGGCTTCCCATTAGTTATCTTTCTTCTCCGTCTGCTTCTTCTTTTCAGCCTCCAGTTGCTGCCGTTTTGCTTCCAGCCTTTTCCTTTGGTACATCTTGGCTCCGGCAAATGCGAGGCAGAGAATCAGTGTTTTCGCTGCCAAGATGTACAGCAGCAGGGGCAGGTGTTCCAAAACCTTAGAGAGAAAGAAGCCGTCCAATGTCCTTCAGCACTCACCGAGTACCCACCGCGCTAGGCTAGAACAGACGAGGCCCCTGTCCCCGCGTCACCGACAGTCTAGTTTTAGCTCTGCCCTCCTGTCCCCCTGGCTCCAGGCTTCCCAGAAGGCCCACCAGTGGACGGCAAACCTAATGACCCTGGTTTACTACAACCTGACCGCGCACTTGTCCGGTCGCCCAGGCCCTCGCTTCCAGGTGGCGGCGACACGGTCCAGTGGAAGGAACTGTGACCAGGGGACCCGGGAAACGGCTCTGCTCCGCCACCAACCAAGTGAGGAGCCGACCGAGGGCACAGCCTGCGGTGCCACCTGCCTGTCCTGGCTCTGCCTCTTGCCTTCAAAGGGGGGCTGAGCCGGACCTGCCTCCCGGACCCTGCGCTTCACTGCTCGCTCCACAGCCTGTTCTCGGTTCCTGCCACACAGCTGCGCTGGCACCCAGAGGTCAAACCAATGCAAAGACAACGCAACAGAACTGAAACCTGCACCAGACACCTACTCGCCGTCCCGTCCCTTCCTCAGGGAGGGACGTGTGAGGCGCTGGCTGCGGTGGAGTCTGGGGAGTGACCGCGGGCGTGCAGCTCACTCTCTGCACCCACCAGTGGGTCTGACTACGAGACTCGAGAACGGTACGCAGGCCGGCCCTGCACTAGCTACGCAAACAGGACGAATAGGAAGTGACCCACATCCAGGGCGTGTGCTGTGACTGGAAAGCCCGTCCCCGACAAAGTGAGAAAGCGAGCTCCTGGCGGGCCACCATCGGGCTGCCTCGCTCTGACGACGTCACTGGGTGAAACTGCCGCACACCAAGTGTGGTCTCCGCTCCCGATGTGACGAGGGTCCCCTGCAGCCGTGCCTCCCTCGGGTCGACCGGAAACCACTCAGGAAGGACGTCAGGGAGGGCAATGCACCAGGAGAGCCGGGGCAGGAAGGACTCTGAGGGAGGGGGACTCGGCTGCCGCCGTCTTTTACCTGCCAGGGTGGCAGGCAGGCCACACGGTCACACAGCTGATGCAGGACGGGGCCAGACTGGAAAGGAACATTCTAACCCCAGACCAGTCTCCTGCCCACCGGCTGCCGATCTTCCTCAAAATGGAATAAAACCACAAACTACGCACACACGCAGCCTGCAGCTTCACTCAACATGTTGTAGGACTTGGATGTAAATTCTGCATTTAGACGACGACACCCACAGAGAGCCCACCACGCGCTGAGCAGGCACCATCGGGCTCCTTCCCTCTCATCCACACGCTGTCCCCAGAGGCAGAGGGGCTGTCCCCACGTCTACGGCTGAGGACACGTCCAGTCTGCAAGGGCTGGGGTCCAGCCGTGTCCTGACTGCTCGGAAGCCTGCCCTCTTGGACACCACACTACGGTCACACACAGGACGGACATCGTGGAAATCAAAGGGGGTCGGAGTGTTCAAGCTGTCCTAAATCAACTAACACGGCGAGAACACACGCACCGCTGAGTACCTGAGCAGCAGCTCACAACCACGGAATCACGCCCACAGTCAGGAACCAACACGCACACACACTCCGAAAGCTCACTCCAGTGGGAGTGCAAGACTCAGGGATCGACAAAATGGAGCTTTTTATCCAAATAGAAGCACCCAGAACACGGACTTGGTTTCCAGGTCTTCCCTCCCTCGGACCTACAGTTGACCCCCTGCGTCTCCCCCAAGTCACCCCGATCCATCTATTCCGGAAGGTTCTCCCCTGGACTCCAGGTGTATAACCAGCCACGGAACAGCTCAGTGGTCCCTTCTTGTGCCTCCTTGGAGGCCGTGCCCCCCACAGCGGTTTGCTGACACACACACACGAACCTCCTTTTACCTTCGTTGGACTTCCTGGCTCACGGAGCACCGACCGGTGATGAGAGAAACCACTCTCCACTCTCGAAACTTCTGCAGGCGAGCCTGCGCCGCCCCAGGGGCCACCCCCCAGCACGGCCCACGGGCCCCGGGAGGTCGAAGCCGCCCCCAGGCCCAGGCCCAAGCAGGGCCAGAAAACACACTCGGAGGGCGGCAGTGCCGGGGAGCCGTTTCTGCGTTTACTCTCCTTCCAAAGGCTCTGGAGCAGCAGTGGCCCAGGGCCCGGAGGGCGGAGCAGGGGTTGAGGGCGCCACAGGCCCCCAAGAAGGTGTCCGCCTCTCAGGCACTAAACTTCATCTGGGGCAATCTCCTCCTTTGATCGCCTTCTAACAAACCCCTCCTATCCACTCTCAAAACGCGCAAGCCCCTCCAGGACGTGCAGCGTCACTCACTGCGGGTGGGCCCAGGCACACCCACTGCTGGGAACTGGACGACACCGGAGCCTCTTACTGACGAGGCCACTGCCCACAGCCACGGCTCGCAGAGCCACCGAAGAAAGGCCACAGATGCCCTGGGCTCAAGTGGTTGGGGCCCGGGGACAGGCCGTTCCTCCCTGACACTAAGGGACGGCCCCCTTTGAGTCACAAGGTGCCCCAGGTGCTGTCTGCTCGCAGTGGGCAGGTTCCAGCAGGTTCTGCTCCTGACCCAGGGAGCAGCCCCTTTGGCACAAGCAGGACCTGCCTGGGTGGTCAAAGGGACTCAGGGACCCCGGACCCAGCAGGCGGGAACTCTGGGGGCGGGACCTCTCTCGGTGTGAGAACCACTGCTGACCTCAGGGCGTCGGGCGACCCTCTGACCCTTCAGCACCGGCTCTCTCACCCGCTCAGGCACCGCACTGGTGCAGAGCTTCCCCGGGACTCGGTGCCCACCGCTCTCCGCCCCTCCCCCCACGGCCGGTCCACCAGGAGCTCTGGGACCCGGTGCTGCACGAACACTCCCAGACTTTCCCCTCCTCCCCGCAGCCCCCTCTGCCGCCTCGACTGGGACCAGGCCCTTCCGGAGCCCTCGCTCCCCCAGCTCCCTGACCCTGCCTCCGGGCCTTTCAGATCTTTGCAGTAGAAACCTAGGGGATGACCCGAACAAGGAAACGTTTACACTGGAAACACACGTACATGATCCTAAGTGTGAACACACACACACATTACACTTACATATGTAAAAAAATACACCAAAATTATTCACACTACCTCTCTGGATGGTATGACAGTGCCTGATTTTTACCTGATTTTCTGTTTCAAAGTGTCCACGATTATACGTATTCTAGTGACTGTCCTGTCCCTACCCTCCAGCTCACCCCGACCTGTTTTGGGGATCTAACGAGACATGTGACCCTCCTTCCCCACCAGTGCTCGGCCAGCAGGCTCCTCTGTACGTGCCCTTGAACTTCTGCTTCCAGCAGCCGAGTCTAACGTTTTCCAGGGCATGGCTGTGTCCACTCCCCAGCCGGGTTAAGTTGTCCTCGATGTGACAGTAGATAATTTATGTAAATGTGACACTCAGGAAGTGTGACTGTAAAGAAGGTGGTCCCATGAAACCCAAGGGGATGCTCTCGCTGCATTTTCAAGTTTGAATTGAGAAAAAAAGCCACTTGTGAGCAACACACACGCGGAAGATCAGGGAAAAGAGCGTAAAAACCTGGAAAGGTCTGGTGTAGAGGCTGTTTCCTAGGATCTCAATCTGCTTTAAAGAAACCGAAATGTGAAACTGCAGTGACTTTAAAGGCGTGGGTTTTGCCAGAAAAGCAAGGCAGGTCTGACGTCATGGGCATCTGCAAAGAGAAGGCCGAGCCCCCTTCAGAAGTCTGGCCAGGAAGTGTCCACTTGAATGTTTTAACTGAAGGTAAAATATCAGCTATTGTTATGACTCCCTCTTGAGTCTACTTTTCCTTATTCTGAACTTTTACAGTTGGGAGAAAGAACAAGCCCGAGCCATCAATGTCTACGTCTACTGTCACCTTCCAGTTCATGCCGGACCAGCTGTGCGGTCGCTCCTGGTCAACGCAGGGCCGCGGACGAACGCATGGGGAGGAGGGGCCGGACGGTCAGGCCGCGGTGGTCTGTGGGAGAGAGGAGGCAGGTCAGTCGGACTTCCTGGAGCATCCCACCCTTGGAAGCCGTCTCCCGTGGAGAGAGGGCACATGAGCTGACAACGAGCTCTGCGTCTGATCTAGAATTCCCTCTAAAAGTGGGGGACACCCGAGGACGGTGAGGCAGGATGGGACAAGGCAGGGACACAGCCAAAGCACAGGACTCACTCTGAGGCCGCACTTGTCACTGTTTCTAGACTATGACACGCACCCCCAGACTCAGGAGGCTGGAGCTCTGGACGAAGAACTATGCGCTCTGGTAAGCGGCTCCCCTCTTGGGGCCTCAGTCCATCTGTGAATGAAGACATGGGGTGTCAACTAGGCGGGCTCAGGGCCCCCACTCCTCCTGAAGCTTGGAGACTCTAGCACAGTAAGCGGAGCCTCAGTTCAGGGTGCCCAACCAGGGCAGTACACAGCCGCCGAGGCACTGACTCCCTCAGTCTTCATGCCAGCTCCTGGGGAACGGTCCAGCCTCCACTACAGAGACCGGACACAGGGACCCCGGCAACTCGGCCAGGGCCCCGCAGTCCCATCCTGATGCCAGCGGCCGAGAGAGCTTTGCTTCCAGTGCACTTACAACTCGGGGAAAAGCAGCAGGAAGCTGCACAGGCCTTCAGAATGGCACGCACAAGATGAACTTCAGGGACAATGTTTCATAATAACTTTCGCTTACAAAAGCATCTAAACAGGAAAAGTTCATACCTTATCCATTCAAGGTCACGGTATCTTGAAAACAAGCTGGCAGTTGGCACAAGGTGGTCAAGTTTTCCCCGTGACTTTCTCAAGGTCAGATAAGCTAACAAGCTAACGGGAGGCACTCACGCCACAAATCTGTGTCACGTGAGGGCTCCTCGCCTTCCTGCTGGCGTCTGAGTGGCAGCAGCGTCCAACTCGAGCTGCAGAAACACGCCCCTAACACGTTATGACCTGTCACTGTAATTTCCACTTTGCACAAACCTCTAAGTCTCAGGGATTAGTCGTGGGGTCTATTAACATAAAAAGGTTACGGTCGTGTAAAGTTTATTTTCACAACCCCTTTAATCGAGTTGTGTACAAATACAGTAGGAGAGTTTGGCTGGTTCTCACTACACACCTAAGGAATTGACGTAAGACATTGGTTCCCAAGGTCTAGGACAACAAACAAGTCCAAAAAACTCACAGGAGGAAATAAATCAAAAAGAACGCCCAAGGGTCTGGCCCTCTGGCAAATACGTATACTTAGTCCTCACATAACAAGGTCTATCAGTTCTGCGACTTGAAGCCAAACGACACACAATGAAACCAACTTTACAAGAGGCTCGATGGTATAAGTAAGAGTTAACACAACATCTCATCGAAGTTATACGAGACAACACGAACAAAATGCCCTGATTTAGGGAGGGTCTACGTTGATGAGTGGGGTGACACAGGACCAGTCACTTGGCCTCTCTTACGCCTCCGCGCTCTCACCTGGACGTCTCCTCCGAGACTGGACGGTGCACACAACGCACCACGCTCAGCCTGTGGAAAGGACTAAATACAGAGCAACCCTCGCTGTTGCGATGAATGCTTCTCCTTCCTTCCGCCAATGGCAGAGCTGAAGAAATAACAAGTGGCATCCAGGGCAAAGCGCAGCCACTGAGGACAGCAGGCAAAGAACAAGGAGCCAGAGGACCAGGAGAATGGGCATCTGGACCCGAGTCTTGGTGGCACCTAGGGCAGGACGTGTGACCTGGGGCAAGTCATAAACCTCTGTGCACCCAGGTGCTCTCATTTCTAAAACCAGACCCTAAAGAACATGTCTGCAGCTCTAGAGTTCAGAAGTCTCCATCCTCTCAGGCATCCTGGAGTCAGACCTCAAAAACATACGGGCAGCCACCTGGGCTGCATCCCTGGCATGATCAAGTTCAAGCTCCTTGGGAGAGAGACATTGAACATCAACCTGCAGGCAGTGGAATGGGCCTGGTGAGGTGTGAACCAGAGGGCGGATCAGTGAGGCGCCCTCTCCCCACTGCCTCCAATTACAGGCTCCATCCAGCTGCCACTCTGTAGCTGCCTGCAGGACTGCAACAGATGAGAGCCAGGAGAGCTAAAAATAACAGGCTGTCTGCCCCCTGCTGCACACACACCTTCTGAGGAATGAGAAATGGGACGCGGCTGGTGTCCGAGGGGAAACCGCAAGGCCAACAACTGGGGGCAGTTTTGAGACATAAAAATCAATCTAAGGGCAGGTAATTTTCAACTTTTCCTGGAACGATTCACTCTTAGATTAGTACTAGAAAATAATGGCTTAGATAGAGATAGTTCTACTTCCTTTACTGCAAAAAAATCCTGATTTTTTTCTTTGCCAGATTTCTCAAAAAACAGAAGGGCTATTCACTGATAAAGCAACATGGACCACCTATGGCCGGTCATCTACTTCCCCTTCTTGGAGCACTTAGCAATTTCAAGGGCGTCTCTCCCTCTCGGTTAAACTCCTCACAGGCACTAATCAGGCTGTGACCTTAGTCTGAGCTTTTCAAACTCCTGCCAGGCACTAATCAGGCTGTGACCTTAGTCTGAGCTTTTCGAAGCTGTTCTGTTCTCAGTCCCATCTCTACCCTTTTCATCCCAACCTTTCACCCAATCACCTGAAGTGGGTGTGGGGAGGAGGGGGTTCAGGTGATCCCTTGGTGGGCCTCGGAGCCCCACCCCTGGGCCAGCCGGGTTCTCAGCGCCAGGGGGCTGGGTCTCAGAGGGCCTATCGCAAGGTTTTGGCTGAAACAACCTTGGCATGCTCTACAATCCGGCCACGGTCCTCTCATGCCCGACATGTGGGGAGCAACACCTGCTCCGCTCATATCCGAGGATGAGGACCAAGGGTGGCCACTGCTTCCCCCACCCTTCCACGGAACAGGGCGCCCAGAACATTCTCCCGCCCCCCAAACCCTTCCGATACCAACAGCCACTGGCCAGCACCTACCACGGGCACTTCCCGGGCGGCGCGCCAGCCTAAAGACTCCGCCCTCGGCCCTGGTCCGCGGACTTTGCGGCGCCGGAGGGCCCTGCCAGGTAGGCAGCCGGCTGGGGGCCTTGGCTGCCGTCACCCTCCAGTCCCCTACCCAGGGAGCCGGCGCCGCGCGCCCGGGGGCCCACTGGCGGGCCTTCTAGAGAAGGCGCGAACGCAGGGTCGGCCGCCGGACACCCCAGCACCCCACAGAGCCCTCGGGATTCGGGACAGAACCCGCTGACTCAGACGTCACCCACTTACAGCTCCAAGCCGCAGAAACTGCGTACCCAGTGGGAAGGCAAAGCAGGAAATCGCGCGGCACGGCAGGAAAACTACAAGTCCCGAAATGCACCGCTCTGCGCACTGGCCCCGGGCTGTCTTTCGGCGGGCACCGTGCAACGCGCGCCGGCGCAGTAGTTCCACCCCGTTCCACCGTGTAGTCTGCGGCCTGTTCTCATTCACAACTTAGCTGACCCTAAGGATGATGGCCGCCTGGCGGGGTGTCGGGGGTCCCTTCCGCCCCACTGGTGCGTCATTTCGTGGGTGCTCCTCGCTGCAGTGGGCGACGAAGGACCCTGGAGTCCCCGGAAGTTCCCAAATTTAGCAGCAATGCCCTCAATTTCCTTTGGGACGGAGGCGGGTGTTATGCTGGGTGGCCCCCATGCTGGGTTCTCAGATTCTGGCGTGCAGAGCTGGAGCACACTCAGTCCTGGCCCACGAGAGCGGGCCCCCACCCCGGTCACCCGGGTGACAGAGGGCAGGCCCGAGCTCAGCTCATCCTTCAGTGGCTGGACAGTGACGCAGGGGGAGAGTGACTGGGACACACCCACGGAGAGACAGGCAGTAAACACAAGGCCCAGGCGCAGAATCCCGCCCTCCACCTTGTTTTATCGGCCGGGCACCTTCTTTCTACCCTTCTTTCTACCCGGGTGCAGGGCCTAGCTCCTTCCCCTAGTTAAGGAGCAGTTACATTTTATACAGTCTTAAAGTTACATTTGGCTCTTTGAAGGCAATCCGGAGGCTGATGTGGCCCCTGATGAACATGAGTTTGACACCGATGGAAAACCAGGCAGTAGGACTGCAGACCCACTAGGGCTTTGCAGGGTGATGCAGTGTGAGTGGTAGGAGTGCCCTACAAAGGATATGGAGAAAGTAGCTCAGTCACTCAGTTCTAAGCACTTTGAGCTCGTGTCTAATGATGGAAGTCTAATAACAAGCATACAAAGAACATTGTACAATTACCACCATTCCACAGACAGAACACAGGGAGATTAAGGCAATCGTGCAGGATTTAAAGCCAGCAAGGATCCGGCTTTGTCAGAGCAACCAGCTTCCTTATCAAACCGCTTCTGACCTCTCAGAAGTAAGTGGGACGACGGTCTTCTGGAGCCTGCAGATCAAGCAGAGGGAACTCTAAGAGCATACCAGGTAGAAAAGAAAAGCAAATTGAGTGAACTGGCATTTTGAGTTTCGGGTTGAAAGTGGCAGGCCTGGGCGTGGTGGGGGTTGAGGCTGGGGGGCAAAGCAGGGCAGACGGTTTCTACCACCAGATCCCCAGCGTTCTCGTGGGGGTTCCGCACGTCTCCCATTTCCCCAAAGTCGGGTGACAGCCATCTATTCCCTGTTGGTAACATACACTCTCCGTGATGATAACATGCACTTATTTTTTAAAGAGTAGATTCCCTGCCCCCTCACTTTGTTTCATGCATCAAAGATAAATGAAGCTGGACACTTGTGAAGGTATAAGGATAAACTTTATTCCGTAACTCTTACCACAGGGAGGAGGGCCCAGCGTGGATCAAACTGAGCTTTGATGGGGCAGAGGCAACTGGGCGGAGTTTTGAAGGCAGACTGGGAGTGGGGTCACTTGAGCAGGATTAAGGAAGTGGAAACTTACAAAAAGCAAGGAATGGGTCCATGGGAGAGAGGTTTGTTCATAGGCGGTATCTGGAGGAGAGCTGCTCCTTTTTTTAACACTCTTTTTAAAAAGATTTTATTTATTTACTTATTTTTAGAGAGAGGAGAAGGGAGGGTGAAAAAGGGAGACAAGCATCAATGTGTGGTTGCCTCTTACGCTCTCCCAGCTGGGGACCCTGGCCCGCAACTCAGGGTCCCCAGGTGAGAGAACATAAGAGGGAAGAGCCACTTCTGTCTTGATGAGGAAAGGCCGTGACGCCAAGTCAGAGGCAGGTGACCCACCAGTGGGGAGAGGCCACCTCCTTGAACAATGCTGGCATTTCAAAGAAACAAGACAGTTCTGGGCAGTGAGAGATTTACATCTCAAAGGTGGAGACAGAGGATTTATCATCACAGGCTTTCTAGAGCAAGCTTCTCTAAAGGGGAAGTAGGGGCAGACCGACCTGCCCATTGCCAGGTGTTAACTGGACCACCCTGGCAGGTTGCCTTTCTCCCGCAGACACTTTAAGGGGGCTGGGACCCCCTTAGGGACGTAGCCTTGAGCAGCCAGGTGCTCCGCTAGTGTTCCTTCAAGTCTCTCACTGTGACAAGAGGGCCCAGAGGAGCCTGGCCAGAGTTTGTCCAAGGAGAGCATGTTCGTCACCTGCCGGAAACCTCGCTCCCGTCTGGGTCCTGACCCGGGTTTTGTAGCCTGAGTCGCTGCTCTGGACGCCCTGGGATGAATGTTCTGTGTGCACAGCATCCCCCGGGTTCTGATCTGAGGAAGGAAGCCGCTCTGGCTACATCTGCCCTTGGAATATGAACGGCTTTTCCTGATACTGAGTCTAGTGCTTCTGGTGTTGATGCCAGAGTGCTCACCCCAGTGACAGCGTCCAGGTTCTTGTCAACGTGCAGGAAAGTATTCAAGGGCGAGACAGACTCAGTGGAGCACGGTAGGTTATTAAAGTGACAGCACCCCCTCGGGAGGAGGGGAGTGTGGGCAGGGCCGGGTAGAGGATTTGATCAGCTCTGGGCACCAGGAGGGGGGCGGTGGCTCGTGGTCTCCGAGTCTGCGGCAGGGGCGATCGTCAGCACAGTCCACCTCGGTCCCCCCTCTCCAGAGGGCGGCACCGTGGGCCGGAGAGGGGAGCAGCTTCAAAACTGCGAGGTGGGTTCACTTGGCTGGCAACTCTGGCTGAGGCTGGTTTTTGTTTGTCTTGCCCCAGGGGTTTGGGGGGCGCGGGAGGGGACAGGTGTCCAGCTCTAAACCCCTGAACCCTGGAGCATGCCTTGAAGAAGGGCTCCTCTTTTAGATTTTGTCCATGCGCGGAGACTTGAGGGCCTCCTCACCCTGGAGCTGAGCAGATGGGGAGAAGGGGGAGGAAAAGGGTCACCCAGGGGCCCCGAGGCTCCAGGAGCCCCGGCCCCAGGCATCCGTGAGTTGCTGCTCCGAGAGAGGCCACTGAGACCCAACTTAGGCCCACCCTTCTGTCCCTACTCCACCCGCTTTGCGTTGATCTGTGTGGTAACCTTGTCACCTTGTGTCACCGTGCTGTTTACAAATCTGACTTCGTCTATGCTGCTGGCGTCTAGGCTGGTGAGACGAGGAGATGACACTAGATGTTGCTTCTTAAGTGGCTGAAGTCACCTGATCTGCGGACTGCGGACTCGTGTCTATACAGGAAACGGTCTGACAAAAACACAGCGACCGCCTGGGTGCCTTCCACACCCCCCCCCGCCCCCACCCCACATGGCCCTGGCACTTTGCTTCCGGTTGGGCTGTATTTCCACCACTGAACATCAACTGAAATGACAATCCCATGGCACAGAAAAGAAGTCTTCAGCCCCCAGTCCTGCTCTGAAGAGCAAGCATCGGTCCCTGGGGTGGAGGTGTCCCTGTCTTAGGTGACCAACCATGTGACGTATAGGAAAAGCCCCAGCAGAGCGTCCACCAAGTGGTGGCCGTCTGGGCGTGGCACGGGCGTGTCTTCACATCCGGGTGTCAGAGGTCAGCTTCCCTGCCTGTCAGGGGGACATCGGGAACTCCACCACACTGAGGTTCTCGTGGACGGCCGCCCTGGACTCCTCCAGGCTCAGGATCTGGCTCTTGTACTTGGCCTGCCAGTCGTCCACGATGTACTGGTGGTAGGGGTCGTCCGAGTGCTCCTGCCGCTTGGACTTGACCGTGCTCACCAGGATGGCCACAATGATGAAGGAGAACATGCCGATCATCACCATGAGGTACAAGATGACGTAGTAGAAGTTCTCCGCGTCCACCTTGGCTTTAATGATATCTTGCCCCAAGGTCTCGTTCCTACGCCAGCTGTCCATGTACGTGATGAAGATCCTTCTGAAGGCGTCTTCCAGCGCCTGCGTCAGGTTGGACGTGGCAGCCATGCTTCCGTCCTGCACAGAGTAAAGAGTAGGACAGGTGAACCCTGTTTTTAAAAGGGGGTCCTTTCTACACCTGCCTACTTTAAGGCATGCAAGAGGGAGAGTAAGGGTATTCTCAGCCTGGCTGGTGATTGACGGAGTGCCTAGTTTGTTATTTTTTAAACTTTTCGTGTGCATTTTTTGCATGCATGATATCTGACCATAGTTTAGTGAAGGACATAAAAGCACACATCGTACGATCCCAAATTATAGATGTAAATAGATGTACATGGACATGTGGAAGTGGAAAAAAGACCGGAAATAAATAGTTCAAAATGTTAATAGTGGGCGATATGCTTAAGGAATTTTTTTCTTCTTTTTTACATCTTTCTCATGTTTCACATTTTCTCTGATAACCTGGCAGGACTTAGTCTTCAAAGCGATCAGCACCCTCACAAGTCAGCATGATGCCTTGTTCGTAGCGGGCGCTCGGCCAACCCCTGCCGCCTAGAGCAACGGCTCACGCACATTCTGTGTTTTCAGGAACGGTGGGGTGGAAGCTTGGGAAGGGACAAGGGCGGCTTTTGGGGTTTGGGTCACACTCCATGCCGAGGCAGGGCTGTTCCCAAGTTCGCCCGAGAGATGGCCGAGTGCGCCCAGGTCTGGAAGGAGTGTTTCGGGTGAGACACAGGGTGACGACCTGAGACACGGCCGCATGTGTCCCTCCTGCTCTCCTCACCGCCCTCCCCGACCTTGCCGGGCTGGCAGCATCTCTCACGGGTGACACCGGGTGACACCGCAGCACGTGATGCCACACAGGTGCCCTTTTAAAGAGGGAAACGACACCACATTGTTCCCCGATGTTAAAAGCAGCCGAGCACCTTCCTGTTGTTCTGCAAACCCCTAGCTCCTCCTGGGTCCCTGGGCCCCTCCCCAGGCCCTCGGCCCTCACAGCCTTCCTCCGACGCCCCCCCCCCCTCCGTCACCACCAGTCTCCTGCTGCGTGACATGGTCGCATTCTGTTCCCTCAGGCCGGCCCTCCCGGCCCTGCTCTTCCCCTGCCACCTCCTCGCCGCCCAGTCCCAGTCCCAGTCCCGGCTGTCACCTGGCCCCACTCTCAGCCCCCCCCCCCATCTTTTCTCCAAGCATCTTCTTATCTCTCCTCGAAGCACTCTGCAGTCTGCGGTCGTCGCGTGCGGATATCGCTGGTGCGTGTGACCATTGCTCTGTGGTGTCATCCTTCTCACTTGCCCGTCTTCTCCCAGGGGCAGGGCTCGCGTCACCTGGGGTCTCTCGAGGGGCTGGCACAGAGCCCGGCCTGCCGCAGGCCCACAGTGGACGCCTGACGAAGGGATGAATGTGCCAGGTCCCCATCTCGAGGGCACTGGCCGGGCAGCGAGGACGGATGTGGGGACTGTGTGTACATGCTCAGTGGGCGGCACACGCCCAACCACAATGACCCAGGGTGCCCACGGTGGTGACAGGCGGGAACAGCACGACCCGGAGCGCAGAGAATGGGGCTGGACGAGGCGCACAGACGACCAGGCAGGTGGAACGAGAACTGGAGGGTGGGCAGGAAGGAGCCGTGGACCTGCGGGTCCTCCCGCCAGGAAAAGCCCCGACGACTGACCACACTGGGGGGCTGCCTGGGCCCTGGGAAGGCAGCGTCTCCTCTCCTGGTGCGCACCTGTCCCTTCATCCCGAGGAAATGGGTGCTCCAGACCCCACCCCACCCCGGGAAGGGCTCAAGCCAACTTCCAGGACTTTCTTTCATAAACACGCCTTCCCAACATCTCCCTCACGGGGAAGCACTGTGACCAAGATGACACATTCCTCGCTGGGACGTTCTAGGTCCCATCATTCACGGAGCTCTCAGATCTCTCCCCACCCCCCACAAAGCCAGGTGGGTTGAAAAGAAATCCGACAAACAGACACGTTTGCCCCACAGCACGCGCCAAGCACGTTCCCTGAACCGTGTGACAGAGGCGTCCCCTTCCCCCTAAAATAACACACATCACCGTGACAGAGTGCGGCCTTTCGTCCCACTTAAGGCCCCTCCACTGGCTCCTTCGCCCTCGAAGACACAAGATCTGCCCATCTGGGGGGAGTTTACTCCAGTTTCACCTTCTAACGACCCCACCCCCGCCCCACACCACGCCAGGCCTGTCCCCTGAGGACGGGGCAGGGTGCCGTCCCCTCGCATGTCCTCGCCCTCTGTCCCTCAGTCCCAGCCCTTGCCCATGGCCTCCTCCAGTGATGAAAGCCGCCCTTTGGCTATGTGCAGAGCCCCTGCCGCACCCACTGGACAGAATTCCTTCCTTTTTTGGGAGCCAGTGTGAACGATGGCCTGAGGGCAGAGACCACCGGGAAAGGGCCGAGAGCTACATTTACAAACCACAGGGCTGCTGGTGGTGTAAGAAGACCCCCTGGGGGTGAGAGCGGGTGTGGGGGACCCACACTGAGCAACCGGGGACAGGAGGGACAGAGAGGCGAGAATTCAGTCCCCTGTGTGTCCTTTCTGAGGGGCGTGGAGGCTGGGATTATTCGGGTACTTTTGCTTATTGGACAGCGTGTCTCTGAAGTGACAGCGACAGGCACCAGGCCACTCGAGGCCCTGCCTTGTGTCTGGTCCCCCAGAGAGCAGGTGGCTTTGCCGATTCCTGAGGGATCAGGGCCCACTGACCCCCCCAAAGGTCTCCTGCCGGGGTCCATCAGTGGAGGAAGGAGTTCCTTCAAGGGGAGGATGGGCGTCAGGGTCCCAGTGTCACAGGAAAGGACAAGAGGACAGGCCACCCTCACTGCCACCACAATCCTGTGACTGTTCTCACCAAAGCAACCCATTTGCTTCCCGCGACTTGTGACACATGCTGGCGCGTGCTCAGCGGTCAGTCGCCTGTCCCTGCAGGGCCCTCAGACGACAGAGGCCGCTGTGACGCTGCACGAGGTCCCCAGGACAGCGAGTTGGGGAAGCCTCCCTTCCCACGGCTGGAATGGATGGGGCACTTCCAGTGAGCTTTGGGGGGAGGGGGGCCCAGGAGAGAAGACAGACCCCGGAGGTCGCCTTGGTCTTCCCAGTGACCTTCCCCGAACTGCCTGCAGAAGAAGACACGCGGTTGCTAGAGGACAAAGCGGCGGAGTGTCTCCTGACACCTGGTACAGATGGCAGTTTTCACCTGTCACCTCAGAGCCGCTGGCTGGGGACATCCTGCCCCCGAGCTTCTCCCAGCCTCCGAGGCTGGGCTGGAAGTCCCTTCTCAGAGCTGCTTCTGTGAACTTGTCTGTCCGCCGACTCGTTTACCGTGCTCGCTCTGTGACACTGGAAGCCCCTCTGTGACGGGGATTCCGACCTCCGGCCTACGAACCAGGAAACCGAGGTTGAGGGCCCGTGGTCACTGGGCTCCTGACCACGGGGCAGCCTGAGCGGTAGGGTGCCAGGTTTGCCATCCTCATCCCTGACCTTGGCTGTCACTGTGCGTTTGGTGAGCGAACAAACGTTCCTCTCCCGTCTGCTATGGAATCAACTGGAAACTACTAGAACAGTGATTTTTAACTTATTGGCAGGGGAAGGGAAGGGAAGGGTTTGCAGATCCCTTGAAACACTTTTTTTAAAGTTCATTTTAATTTTCCCCCTGAAAAGTGTATGTAATGCACATGTGAAGCACTCTGATCAGTTTCAGGGGGCTCCGGACCCCGAAAGCCCATCCAAGAATCTCTGTAATAAAATGCCCTCCGTGCCGGAGTGGGTGGGGTTTGCTGCCAGAGGGGCGTGGCCTCGGTCTCCCGTTGGAGCTGACATTGCTCATTATTTGCTCAGCATTTCTAACAGGGACAAAGGCCACTGTGAGCCGAGTGGGAGGTTCTTTGTGATAAGACTCAATCACGGAGTGAAAAGGGCCTAAGGGTTGACCCCTGGCCAGCTGAGAAAGTCAAGTCCAAGGTGAATTCCCTTTTTGAACACTGTTGCCTAAGACGTGGCTGAGTGGTTGGCAGCTGCCTGGCCCATAACCCCAAACCACAGCGCACGAAAGCAGTTCCATCGATGGACATGCCAATACATTCGAGTAGATTTAGCACGTTTCTGACACCCAGAACTTTCATGGAGAGGCGCTGACCGTGTTTGGAACACACGCTCATCCCCCGTCTGAGAAGTGCGCAGTGGGTGTTTATAACGCCGCCCTTGTTTATGTTCTGTTAAAACAGGTGAAATTGCCGTTTATGTGGGTGAACATGGCCAGATATTGGCAACTTCTCACGGTTCAGAGTAGTATTAATACGTTGGACATGCATATGTCAGATATTTTCAATAATTAGTTCTTGCTTTAACAAATAAAGCAGGTGGGCCCTGAGGGATTGTTGAGGCCGGCCTGCTCGTATGACAGGTGGGACAACTCTGGCCTTCACGTCCAAGGTCACCGGGCTTGCACACTGGCCACTCTTGGAGGACAAGACACCCAGCCAGCCAGGCGAGTGGCCGGCACCCACCCCATCCTAGCAGGAGCCTCACAGTCTAGCAACTTCTGTTCTCGTCGTCTGGGGCTGGTCGGCTCCAAGGGACCAAAGAAGGAGACAGACCAGGCTTGGGCTCACAGGTGTCCCGAGCTGTCCCTGTCTGCAGGACACACGGCCTCCTGTTTGCAGCTGCGCCTGTCACAAGCCAGCTCAGTTCAGCACCTGGGCAATCTGACGCCACAGGAAAGGGACACCCACTTGCTCCCCAAACCCACCAAAGTTTTCCTTTTTGGAAAGATGGGGGTTTGTTAGCATCATCTTGGCCTACAAAAGGCAACAAAGTCTTTCATTTGTATATAAAGAATAGCAAAAAATACCATGTACCATGAAATTCCCATTGAGAACTTTCCACATGTTCATCCAAGGGTAATTACTGAAGAAATGAGGAAAACATCACCAAAAAGAGGAGGAGGAGGACAGACGGGGGACAGAGAGAGCCAGGAATTATTCTTTTAAGCATTACTTTTATAATTTTCTGGCAAAGAAAACAGCTTTGTTACTTAAGACCTCAAAAACATAAAAATAAGGAATTTGCAGCGGGAGCTGACTCACCTGCGCAGCGTCTGAAATCCGGCTGCAGCCGGGTTCCCACCCGCTGCCCGGCGGCAATCGTGGAAGGAGGGGCGGAGAGCTCAGCCTGCGCACACCCTGGACACGCAGGCCCTGGCCGCCTGCAGCCCTCGCAGCCCTTGCTCGGCTCTTAAGAAGCCTGATGTTTACTCTCATCCCACGTGGAGAGTTAAATGCTGCTGGGAGTCGGGAGCGCGCCCTGGGGCCCGACCGGGTGTGCCTGCTTGGAGTCCGGCACTGGGCACAAAGCAACGAGCTCCCTCTTGGCCGTGATGGCAGTTCCAGCCAGGACAGTGTCTGACGCAGCAGGCTGCCCTGTCCCTGTCCCTGTCCCTGTCCCTGCCCGGAGGCTGAGCGGGCAGCGCCGTGCCCCGGGGGGCCTGCGCGCCCTGGGAGCGCTCTGGACGGGCCGCCTGGGGGAGGGGGCGGCCGCGTGGGTCGAGGTAGGGCCAGTGTGACTCAGCCAGTGCAAGCGCCCTGTAAGCCAAACGCTGTCGGAACACTCCGCCCTGAGACAATTCCCAACGCCTTCGGGCCGTCTTGGGGAACAGTGGTGGCCGCCGGAAGGGCCACAGGTGGATGGAAACAAGGCCCCGCGGAGCTGGTGAAGGCCTCGGAAGAGCGGGGCCAGCTCCACGTACCCGGAGGTCCTGTTGCGTCCTGGTGGGCGCCCCCGCGGTCGGCAGAGCGGGCTGGGTGAACGCGCATCCCTGCGGGGCCCGACAGGGTCCTTCTCGAGGCCACCACGGCGCTGGGGTCCCGTGGCCCTGCCCGGCACAGAGGGTCCGGAGGCCGGCCGGCTGGGCACCAGAGGAAGAGCCAGGACTGGAAGCTAATCCTGAGCGCGCACCAGCCACACCACCCGAGGGCCCCCGGGGCGGGAGCAGGGCACGGCCCTGTGGCGCCGCTGTGCGAAGGGAACCGGGTTTTAACAACAGATTTTCTCCCTAAACCGGGCTTTGAAGGATTAGGTTTGACGTTCGCCGCCAGGGGGCGGGGTTGGGGGCAAGAGGGAGACAGGATTTAAAACTGTCTACAGGTTGTAGTAGTTCATATACTGGGCGCCATCGGAACGAACACAAGGGTCCCCGTAGTTGCACCCGCTTCCCACGACACTGCTTGTGCTAGAAGGTGGCCTTCCCTGCGCAGGTGAGACAAATAAATCCAGGGGGACCGGAATGGCCTGAACCTGCCGGGCTGCAACGGAGGCCAGTCTCCCGGGAATCTCCGGGGAGGTGGTGCCACCTGCTGGTGACAACTAGGAACAGCGCCCAGCCTCGCCCCGCAAACGGCCCTGGCTGTTCAGCTTCCTTGTAAGACTTCTTCCCTCGCAAAGCTGAAGAGAACCCAGTGTGCAAGGGTGCCCTCGGGCGGGTAGGGGCAGCACTGCAAGGCCACACATCCTGGAGGCTGGGAGAGTGGCTTCGGAGGCTGGCAAACCAGATGAGCCGGTCACGCAGCGTTCCTGATCTTTGCACACTTCCTGGGTGGGATGGGGAGAATACAAGCTCCCACCTCCCTGAGTCTTTGCAGAGGTGAAATGAAATAATGGATATAAAGCCCTGAGTACAGAACCTGGCACGTAGCAAGGGAGTTAGTTAGCCTCTGCACATGAGCGGTGGCTGTTATTTTAAAGAGAAATAAACAAGGCGACCTGACAGTGAGAAGCATGGCGGCCGGACTAGACCTTGCCAAGGAAAAGAACATTCTAGCCCCTGGGCAAAAAGGAGTTCCTTCGTGGCTAATTTCTATTTTTTCCATTTTTTGTTCTTTTTTTAAATTAAATTTATTGTTTCAGGTGTACAGTTCTATGATACTGTATATTTCAATGTACACGATCGTGCCTGTGCATTATACATTACCTGTATATTGCATTCTGTGCCCCCCACCAGACTCAGTGGCTGATCTTTAGAGAGCTCTGCCCTGTGCCCTGGCTCACACCACACAACTGGAATGAGGCAGGTGCAGGAGCGAGTGGTCCACGCCACAGTGACAGGCTGGGGAAGCAGGCGGAAGGAGACAGTGCCTTTTTGTGCCTCCCCCCCCACCTCCGCCCCCAGGCGCTGGCCCTCTGGACCTCTGCAGGAAGCTCTCCAAGGGTCACTCCACATTGTCCCCACCTGGAGAGTGGAATGGTTCCCGCCAGAAAGCAAGGGACGCACAAGCGAGCTCTTTGAGAGAGGTGGCAGCCAGCTTCTTCACAGAGCTCCTCTGCCCAGGCACGGGGACACTTGCAGGACCCAGGGGACGGATGGAGTCTGCACTTGGATGTGAGATGGGACGTTATGCAGTCTGATGTCCAGCACTCCCAATACCCAGGTTCCTCCACAGAGCAGAGCTGGGGATGGCCGCTGAGCCCCGAGTCCGCCTTTCAAGTTGCCGGTGCTCCCACCCTGAGGCCCGGCCCAGGACACACACGTGCACGCTAACGAGACTCCTCCAGCAGGATCCACCTGCGCAGGACGGGCAGAGGGGGTGCCGCGAGGGGGCGGCTGTCTGTAGAGGTCTCCGAGTCAGTTACCACCTCTCTGCCTCAGTCCTGCTGGGAGACACCCTGCCTGGGCTTCATCTGCTGACCCCCTGATCCCCAAGGTCACCCCACACCCTCCTTCCCCCTCCGCAGCATAACTGCATTCCAGCTCAGGCCTGTGTCCAACTCCAGAGTTCGCCCTGTGGTGACAACAGAAATTTTGTTCTTTGATGACCTGTGTAGTGAGCTGAGACGACAGCTCCCCTGTTCAAGTTTTTCTCTTTTGTGGAGTTAACATTGATTTCTTGTTTTCATTATTGCCTAGCTGTCTTTGAACCTCTTCCTATGCCCCCTCAATGGCCCAATGTCATTATTCTTGGGAGATGCGCCTTGTAACCACGACGAGACACCTGCATGCCTACAGGAACCACTGCCTTTGTAAACGCCTGGTGCACCAAGTGCTGATGAGGGTGGGGTGCCTGCCACCTGCCCGCGCTGCTGGCCTCTCGGAAACAGTTTGTCAGCGTCCCAGAAAGTTCCTGCAGGCCCCTGGCCCCCACCCTTCTAGGTATTTATCCGAGATAATTGAAAAAACTGTGTTCAATTGTCTTGACGCTTTCTCTGTGCCCCGCTGCAGAGTGTCTGACCAGATGACAAGGGTCCGGGTGGATGCCATTGTCTCACTGAGGGGCCACTGCCGTTGTCTCGTCTGAGCCACAAACGTGGCCTTGTTTGTTCAATGCGGCTTCACCACGAACTCGCCAGAATATGGGGCTGCTTTGGTTTGGCAACAAAAAAAAGTGAACTGTGCGGCGAATTGGAGTCGCTGCTTCAGCAGCCGAGCAAACCAGGCTTCGTCAAAGTTGCTCCTCTTCAAAGGGGTCTTTGCTCCAGGTGCCCCCAGCGTGTCCAGCTTCCCACCATGGGGCTCAGAGTCTCCAACAAGAGGCGGTGGGTCTGCAGTGTCACCACGCAAAGCTGGGGGACAGCTGAACTTCACTGGGTTCTGTTTTCCTCAGCGAGGCCCCAAGCCCTTGAAGGCAGGGGCCATGGGCCCGAGGGTGAGTGTTGCCTTTCATTTCTGTTAGTGGATGAAGAAAGCCACAAGGAGTTCGTGAGTGTCCCATGTCATCCCAGCGTCCCCAGGAGCATTTCTCCCTTGGGTGTTATTCTGGAGTCAGTAATACCCTCCCATGACCCCAGGAAGCCAATAGAATCAAACAAGTGTGCTGGCCGCAGCAGCTCAGGGTTCAAAGTGGGTGGGAAGGTGTTGGTGCCTGGAGGGACAGCCCCGGGTCTTTGTTCCCCAGGGTCTGTGGGACGGAGGCCTGGGGGCCCTTGTGGGGAAAGGCACATCCCCCAATAGGGGGACAGAGGAGAG